>NC_055998.1:77891466-79168018 GCF_018446385.1 Zingiber officinale
TCTTTCCTTCATTGGAAATCTAGGCTCACGGCAAGATGGTTGTTCTCTTGGATGAAGGTCATTGCCTAGTGATCGGCATGTCCCGCCCGCTCGTCGAGCTCATGGGGTTGACCCCCCTTTGACTGTTGACCGCCACGTGTAGTTGACCTTGCCCTCATGAGGGCCCTCCGGCCTTATCACCGGATCACTTGCCTCCCCTTTAATTCCAGTCGAAAGAGGTGTTAAAGTCCAACTGACTGGACTGCCAGTCTGACTAAGTAACAGCCACTATGCTGGGCCCTGGAAGGTTCATCCGCTCGGCTTACCTTCTTCTTCATGCTCGTTCGGCGCTGTCACGCTGACGCCTTCAGTATCCCCTCGAAATTCACGTTGAATCTTCTCTATTAATGCCAAGCACGCGCGCTGTGCGCGGTAATGGGCGTTCATTAAATGCATCCTGTGTCCTGCTGACACATGGCGTCCCGCTGTTGTCAGCGTACGGCAGCGGCGTTACCTCCAATGGGACAGCCGACGTTTGAAATGAACGGCCAGATGACAGCTTCGTTTCTTGCGACCTGAATCTGACGGATGAGGCCCTTCGGGGCCAACGCTATAAAGCTTTAGATCTCTTCTCTCCGCCGCATTTTTGCTCCCTAGTGCTCCGAAGCCTTGCTGCTCTTTCTGCTCCGACGACTTCATCTTTCGACTCTCCAGCGACCTCACAGCCTCTTTCTTCGATCATCCTCTCGCTCGTAAGCCTCTCTCACCCTTCATTCCGTCATTCCTTTGCACCTTTCATTAGCTATCCTTTCCGTCTTATCACCAGCTTTCCTCGCTAGCTTTGTTGTTTCCTTTCCACCTTGCATTTCTCCCTTACTTTCGACCATGGCTAGTACTTCTCAGCCGACCGCCGACGCTCCTGGTCTTTGGTACACGACCATGGAGAGCCGGTTTGACGAGGAGGACGCCCTGAGCCTCGCTCGGACATATGAACTCCTTGCTGACCACCATATAGTATTAGCCACCCCCACCGACCGGCCTCATGGCCCGTCGCCCGACACCGTTCTCTTTTTTCAGGATCAATTTTTAGCTGGGCTGCGATTTCCTCCACACCGGTTTATCGTACAAGTATGCAATTATTTTCGTATCCCGCTCGGCCAACTAGTTCCGAACTCCATTAGGCTACTGAGCGGGGTGGTAATTCTTTTTAAACTGAACGACATTCCACTGGACCCTAAAGTTTTTCACTACTTCTACTATCCGAAACAATCCGAGTGGGGCACTTTCATTTTCCAAACTAGGATAGGTTTTCTTCTTTTTGACAACATGCCAAGCTCCAACAAGCACTGGAAGGAACATTTTTTCTACTTGCGTTTTCCCGAGCTACCGGCTTTCCGTACCAAATGGCAGACGGCGGTACCAACACAACCGGAGCTCGGCAAGTTTAAGAGCGATCCGACCTATCTTCATGAAGCCAACCGGCTGGTCGGCCAGCGCTACAACATCGATAAGCTGCTCCTTCCGGGAGTGCTATATATATTCGGCTTGTCCCCTGTCCAAGCCGACCTGCCTTGCAGGATGAGTAAGCATTCTTATCGTCCTCTTTCCTTTGTGCTAACTGATTTATTCTTTGTTTCTGCAGTTGAAATCATGTGGCGTGCCAAGGCTACCGAGCAGCTTAAGTTGAGAGCTACTGAGATTGAGGCGGCGAAGAATAAGGAGGTCGCCGAACGAGGGTTGGTCCTGGCTGGCTCGGCAACTGGAGGGGGTGAGGGGACTCAGATTGTCCCCGAAGCCCTAACCGCTTCTGTTTCTCTCGACGAGGCTGGGGGAGATATCGCATCCTCTGCTCAAGCCGAGGTAGAGGGCCGCTCGGCGGATGAGGCTCCTCTAGCGACTCGAAAGCGCAGACGACAAGAGCAAGTCTCTCAGCCGACCCCATCTGATGAGCAGCGTTCCGAGCGGGGTGATGATGCTCCCATGATCTCTGGGGCGATTTCCACCGAGAGCACCCCCACGCCGCTCGGCTCTCCCCGGGCTACCTCCGATGTGCCACCTACCAGTCCTCCTCGGACCCTGCGTCGCTTTAGACGATTGGGCGACCGTCCTTCCTCACTGGCGAGCCGTCTGGCGAAGCAGCTGCGCCTCAAGATGATCCGAGCGGCCCGCGGGTAATAAAAACTGTCCTGCGATTTCCGTCAGAGGAATACTTATTGGCTGCTGATCGGCCCACGGTTCCCGAACAGCAAATCACTCTCACAGGTCCCCTCGCCAAAGCCTGGGAGGATGCTCGACTCCGCATTGCGCTTATGACCCCCAGCCAACTAGACGACAACAATTTGCAGCAGGCGACTGGGGTATATCCTTTGTCTTGTTGGTTAATTTGGTTTAGCTTTTAACTTGATCACATCTATTCACAGAACTGGGTGGAGCAGATCACCATCAGCAACCGCCTGGCCGAGCTGGAGGATGAGCTGAAAAAGCTCAAAACCTCGGGGGAAAGCAGAGGACCATCCACAGTTGCTTTGGAGAAAGCCAAGAAGCTCTTGGAAGCCGAACGGAATAGATCTTCTGACTTGACGAGTGAAGTGGCTCAGCTCGAGGCTCTGGTCAAGCAGCGCGATAAGGAAATAAAGCTCGCGACTAGCCGGAAGCTCAAGGCCATCGACGATATGGACTTGATGAAGGTGGAAAACCGGGGGTTGGAACAGCGCGTGAAGGACTTGGACGCCACACTGACCACCGAACGGGAGAGCCGCTCAGCTGATCAGGCTAAATTTGAAGCAGATTTGAAAGGTCTCCAGGCTGCCCTTGACGCTTCCTGAGCCACGTTCAAAGAATATCAAGACGGGGAGCCTGGCCGGTCTGCTGAAGTGCGAAAAGCTTTCGTCCGCTCTGATGAATTCGGTGAAAAGTTCAGCGATAAGCTGTCCCTGACCTTTGAAGAGGATATAAAGGTGGCGGTTGATTACTTGAAGACTAAGGGCCACCTACCATCCGAGCTGTCCGTCCGCCCCTAGAAGATCTGGCTGTCATGATGGGCTCTATCCCTTACGCCCTTTTTAATTTCGATGAGTGAGGAGTATTTGAACTGCTTTTTGTATGCCCGTTATTCGGTGTGAACACTCTTGTTATTACTACTTTTGTTTGGCCGCCGTTCGGCGCAAATGAACTCTGTTTTTGCATGTTATTTGCTCGCTAGACTAATATTCATCCTTAGCCTTTGTTTCGATCATAATAATTTTTTTCACGCTAAGTATTGTTTATAAGGGAGCCGCTCGTCTGTATGATGGCCTTATCCTCGCCTTAATAGCAGGACCTATTACAGGGGGGTAATCACAACCGGGTCGTACCATGCGAAAAGATATCTGGCCGGGGGGGTTTATAGACGGCGGTTCGTCGCTCGATTTTTAACGTCGGAGCTCGACGGTCTTCCGCTCAGAAGATTTATAGACGCCGGCTCGTCTCTCGATTTTTAACGTCGGTGCTCGACGGTCTTCCGTTCGGAAGATTTATAGACGCCGGCTCGTCTCTCGATTTTTAACGTCGACGCTCGACAGTCTTCCGCTCGGAAGATTTATAGACGTCGGCTCGTCTCTCGATTTTTAACGTTGGAGCTCGACGGTCTTCCTCTCGGAAGATTTATAGACGCTGGCTCGTCTCTAGATTTTTAATGTCGGCGCTCGACGTTCTTCCGCTCGGAAGATTTATAGATGTCGGCTCGTCTCTCGATTTTTAACGTCGGAGCTCGACGGTCTTTCGCTCGGAAGATTTATAGACGCCGGCTCGTCACTCGATTTTTAATGTCGGAGCTCGACGACCTTCCGCTCGGAAGATTTATAGACGCCGGCTCGTCTCTCGATTTTTAACGTCGGAGCTCGACGGCCTTCCGCTCAGAAGATTTATAGACGCCGGCTCATCTCTCAATTTTTAACGTCGGAGATCGACGGCCTTCCGCTCGGAAGATTTATAGATGCCGGCTCGTCTCTCGATTTTTAACGTCGGAGCTCGACGGTCTTCCGCTCGGAAGATTTATAGACGCCGGCTCGTCTCTCGATTTTTAACGTCGGAGCTCGACGGCCTTCCGCTCGGAAGATTTATAGACGCCGGCTCGTCTCTCGAATTTTAATGTCGGAGCTCGATGGTCTTCCGCTCGGAAGATTTATAGACGCCGGCTCGTCTCTCGATTTTTAATGTCGGAGCTCTATGGCCTTCGACTTGGAAGATTTATAGACGCCGGCTCGTCTCTCGATTTTTAACGTCGGAGCTCGACGGTCTTCCGCTCGGAAGATTTATAGACGCCGGCTCGTCTCTCGATTTTTAACGTCGGAGCTCGACAATCTTCCGCTCGGAAGATTTATAGACGCCGGCTCGTCTCCCGATTTTTTACGTCGGAGCTCGACGGTCTTCCGCTCGGAAGATTTATAGACGCCGGCTCGTCTCTCAATTTTTAACGTCGGAGCTTGACGGCCTTCCGCTCGGAAGATTTATAGACGCCGGCTCGTCTCTTGATTTTTAACGTCGGAGCTCGACGGCCTTCCGCTCGGAAGATTTATAGACGCCGGCTCGTCTCTCAATTTTTAACGTCGGAGCTCGACGGTCTTCCGCTCGGAAGATTTATAGACGCCGGCTCGTCTCTCGATTTTTAACGTTGGAGCTCGACGGCCTTCCGCTCGGAAGATTTATAGACGCCGGCTCGTCTCTCAATTTTTAACGTCGGAGCTCGACGGTCTTTAAGGCTAATTTTGACCCTGCCGTTCGGCGAAGCTATTTGCCATGATTTAATTATTTCTGCTTCCTGCATTACAAGGACATAGGCGACCAAAACATATATAAAATTACATCAGCGCACCTATCACCCAGCTCGGTACGGCTGGAGATGATTCGCGCTCCATGGTCGATCTAGCCGCCGTCCGTCTTCATCCTCCAAATAATAAGCGCCCGAGCGGAGCTTTTCAATGACTTTGAAGGGGCCCGCCCAAGGAGCCTCCAGCTTGCCGACGTCGCCGACCGGCTTAACTTTTTTCCAGACAAGGTCGCCTACTTGGAATGCTCTGGGGATTACGCGCCGGTTGTAGTTTTGCTTCATCCGTTGCCGGTACGCCATCAGCCGGACGGACGCCTTGGCTCGCTCTTCCTCGACCAAATCCAGCTCCATGTTCCTCCGCTCGGCGTTATCATCATCATAATTCTGGATCCGGACGGACTCGACGCCGACTTCGACAGGAATAACCGCTTCGCCGCCATACACCAAATGGAAAGACGTGACGGTCGTTCCTTCCTTTGGGGTCGTGCGGATGGCCCATAAGACACCTGACACTTCATCCACCCAGCTTCCTCCCAAATGGTCGAGCCGAGCACGCAGAATAAAAAGAATTTCCCGGTTGACCACTTCGGCTTGACCATTGCTTTGGGGATACACCACGGACGTGAAGTGTTGCTCGATGCCGTAGCTTTTGCACCAATCTTCGAGCAACTTTCCCGCGAACTGCCGCCCATTATCGGAAACAAGTTAGCGGGGGATGCCGAAGTGGCAGATGATATGTTGCCATATAAACTTTTTGACCATCTGCTCGGTGATCTTGGCCAGTGGCTCGGCCTCCACCCATTTGGAAAAATAATCGACAGCCACCAGTAGAAACTTCCGCTGACGGGTGGCCATAGGAAATGGGCCACAATATCCATCCCCCACTGGTCGAACGGACATGAGACGGTAGCTGCTTTCATTTCCTCCGCCGGTCGGTGGGAGAAGTTGTGATACTTCTGGCATGAAAGGCACGTCGCGAAGGTCCGAGCGGCATCCGCTTGCAGGGTTGGCCAAAAGTATCCGGCCAGCAGGATCTTCTTAGCCAGCGATCGTCCGCCTGGATGCCCTCCGCAAGATCCTTGATGCACTTCTTGGAGGATGTACACTGCGTCTTTCGAGCTCACGCATTTCAACAGTGGGCGAGAGAAAGCCTTCTTGTAGAGTTGGTCTCCAATAAGCGTGAACCGACCGGCTCTCCTTCTTAACAGCTGGGCTTCATCCCGATCGGACGGTGTAGCGCCCGAGCGGAGAAACTCCATGATGGGTGTCCTCCAATCGCTTGGAAACACGAGGCCTTCCATCCGGTCGACGTGCGCCATCAAAGATACTTCTTCAATTGGCTGCTGGATGACGACTAGCGTTATTGAACTTGCGAGTTTGGCTAACTCATCTGCCGCCTGATTTTCCGCTCGGGGTATCTTCTGGATAATGACTTCTCTGAAATTGGCTTTAAGCTTTTCGAAGGCTTCAGTGTAGAGTTTGAGCCGAGCGTTGTTAATCTCAAAAGTACCAGATAGCTGCTGAGCGGCCAACTGAGAGTCTGAATGCAGTGTCACCCGTCTGGCCCCCACATGCAGGGCGGCCTGTAAGCCGGCTATAAGGGCCTCATATTCTGCTTCATTGTTTGTAGCTCTGTAGTCCAGTCGGACGGATAGGTGCATCTTTTCTTCTTGGGGAGAGAGCAATAATACACCAATCCCGCTCCCGAGTCGAGTGGACGATCCATCAACAAATATTCTCCACATGACTTCGAGCTCTGGCCTTTGTACTTCTGTGATAAAATCTGCCAAGGACTGCACCTTTATCCCCGAGCGGGGTTGATATTGAATGTCGAATTCGCTCAACTCCATAGTCCATTTGATGAGCCGTCAAGACGCTTCTGGGTTCAACAGCACTCTTCCCAAAGGGCTATTCGTCCGGACGATGATAGTATGCGCCAAGTAATAGGGGCGAAGGCGCCGAGCAGCGAGGACCAAAGAAAAAAACAGCTTCTCGAGCCCAGTGTAGCGAGATTCAGCATCTTTTAAAATATGGCTTAGAAAATATACAGGTTCTTCTCCGCTCGCCCTCACTAGTGCCGAGCCGACTGCTTGCTCAGTTGAAGATAAATATATACAAAGTGGCTCACCCATAGCTGGCTTGGCTAGCACAGGCAGAGAGTTCAAGTATGTTTTCAGATCTTTGAACGCCCGATCGCATTCTTCGTCCCAGTGAAACTTAGTGGCTTTGCGCAAGATTTTGAAAAAAGGTAGGCTCCGGTCGGCAGTCTTGGAGATGAATTTGGACAAAGCAGTTATCCGATCGGTCAAACTCTGCACTTCCCTCAGATTTCTTGGGGGCGGCATATCTTGCAGTGCTTTCACTTTACTGGGATTTGCCTCGATACCCCGCTCGGTCACTATGTATCCCAAGAAACGCCCGCCTTTTGCTCCGAACAGACACTTCTGGGGGTTCAGCTTAACTCCATACTGCCGCAACGTTCGGAAAGTCTCCTCCATGTCTCTTAAGAGATCGACCGCTCGGACAGACTTGATCAGAATATCATCCACGTATACTTCCAAATTTCGTCCGATCTGCTCCTTGAACACTTTGTTCATCAAACGCTGGTAAGTTGCTCCAGCGTTCTTTAGTCCGAACGGCATCACATTGTAGCAATACGTACCGTCGGCTGTAACAAAGCTAACTTTCTCCTGATCTTCTCGAGCGAGCGGCACTTGATGGTAGCCCTGATAAGCGTCGAGCATGCATATCAACTCGCAGTCAGCTGTGGAGTCCACCAGTTGATCGATCCGAGGCAGAGGATAAAAATCCTTTGGGCACGCCTTGTTAAGATCCCAGAAATCGATGCACACTCTCCACTTGTTGCCCGGCTTGGAGACTAGTACCACGTTCGCCAACCAGCACGGGAACTGGACCTCGTGTATGTGGTCGGCCTCCAGGAGTTTTTTGACCTCCGCTCGGATGATGGCATTTTATTCGGCGCTGAAGTCCCTCTTTCTTTGCTTCACCGGCCGAGCGTCCGGTCAGACGTGGAGCTCATGCTGTGCTATACTCGGTGAAATTCCGGGCAGCTCATGCGTCGACCAGACGAAGACATCACAGTTTCTCTGGAGGCATTTGACCACTTCCTCTTTCTGGCTTGCCTCCAGATCAGCCGCAATGAATGTGGTAGCCTCCGATCGGGTCGGATGGATCTGTACTTCCTCTTTTTCTTCATACACCAAAGAGGGAGGTTTTTCAGTTATGGCATTTACCTCAATCCGGGGTGCCTTCCGAGCAGAATTGGCTTCTGCTCGTACCATCTTGACGTAGCATCGCCGAGCTGCCAGTTGATCTCCTCGTACTTCTCCCACTTTGTCTTCGACTGGGAACTTGATCTTTTGGTGGAAAGTGGAAACGACCGCTCGGAATTCACTGAGAGCCGGTCGTCCCAATATTACGTTGTATGCCAACGGAGAGTCCACCACGACAAAGTTTGCAGTCCGCGGCCTTCTGAGCGGCTCCTCTCCCAGCGAAATGGCCAGCCGGATATGTCCGACCGGCAAAACTTCGTTGCCCGTAAACCCATAGAGGGGGGTTATCATGGGCAGTAGCTCGGCTCGATCAATTTGTAGTTTGTCGAAGACCTTTTTAAATATGATATTGACCGAGCTTCCTGTATCAATAAAAACGTGGTGAATAGTGTAGTTGGCTATTACCGCTTTGATGAGGAGAGCGTCATCATGCGGCACTTCGACTCCCTCCAAGCCTTTGGGCCCGAAACTGATTTCGGGTTCATTCGCCCTTTCTTGGCTGCAGCCGACCGCATGGATCTGGAGCTGCCTGACGCTAGCCTTCCTTGCTCGGTTAGAGTCTCCTCCGGTCGGCCCACCAGCTATAATGTTGATTTCACCTCGGGAAGTGTTGTTTCTATTTTCTTCTTCCTGAGCGGATGACCTAGGCTGCTCCCTAGACCTCCGAGGATTGTCCTCACGCCTCGGAGTGCCGCTCGGGAGTCTGTCTTTGTCGCCTGTCGGACATCATCCGATCGACTTCCCGAGGTCTCTGTCGCCTGTCTGATGATGGCGATCGACGGCCGACACTCCGGGGAATGGGGTGGGCGATTACAGGAAGACTCCGGTAATCTCTGGTGTTATGCGTGTCCATCCGGTGGAATGAACAGAACATTGGGGTCCATTTCTTCTTTGGCTTAGGCCGCTCGACAGCTACCTCTTGCACATGTGACCTAGTATGGGGGGAGCGGATTGCTTCGGCCCTCAGTCCTCTGGGCGGGTGATGAGCAGTGTGAGGCTTCCGCTCGGCAGGTGTAGCCCACTCGGTTGGAATTTTTTTTCTTCGGGCCGCTTGGCTTCCTCCACATTGATGTATTCATTGGCCCGGTGTAGCATATGGTCGTAGTCTCGGGGCGGCTTCCGAATGAGCGATCGGAAGAAGTCCCCGTCCACGAGGCTTTGTGTGAAGGCATTCATCATGGTTTCCGAGGTGGCCGTAGGAATATCCATGGCCACCCTGTTGAACCGCTGGATATAGGCTCGGAGCGATTCGCGGGCTTCTTGTTTGATGGCAAACAGACTGACACTAGTCTTCTGATAGCACCGACTGCTTGCAAAGTGGTGAAGGAAGGCCGTGCGGAAGTCTTTAAAACTTGTGATGGATCCGTCCGGCAACCTCCGAAACCACCGTTGAGCCGATCCCGAGAGGGTGGTTAAAAAAACTCGACACTTCACTCCATCTGTGTATTAATGAAGGGTAGCTGTGTTATCGAACTTACCCAAATGATCGTCCGGGTCGGTGGTTCCATTGTATTCACCGATCGCCGGGGGCACATAGTGCTTTGGCAGAGGGTCTCGTACGATGGCTTCTGAAAACTGATGGTTGATCTGCTCGGGAGAAGCGTCCGCTCGGGGGGCCTTGCATTTTCTGTTGTCTCGTATTGGCACTTCGTCCGATGAAGATCCTCGATCATGATTAACAGCTGCTGCTTCCAGAGGCGTGCGGAATAGGGCCCGATGAAACGGAACCGTGGCCTGAGGTGCTTCCGCTCGGCCCCCTGATACTGATGTCGCTTGCTGCTCAATCCGCTCAGCTTGTGCCTTCTATTTTTGTTCCACAAGCTTAGCTGCCCTCGACTCGATCAGAGCGTCGAGTTTTTCCGTGGAGAGCGTCACCGTATGCGGTCGTCCAGCTTCGTCCATTACTTCCGATCATATGCAGGAGCGTTCCCACAGACGGCGCCAAATTGATCCTGTCCGAGTCACTGAATCAACGGACGCTGGGTACGGGGCGTTCTCCAACTGCTGACGTAGATCTCTGACCACTTGTCCCGACTTCTGGCGAACCTGCAAAGAAGTCGAGCTGGGAAGGGGTTCCCGGCAACGACCCTCCGACGCTCAAGTCAGGCAAACAAAAAACAAGAAGGTGGCTTCCAGGATCAGAGATTTTCATACCTCCGGTGAAGTATAAGGGCTCTTATATAGAGCTATGGGAGCTTGGTGCACATAAACCGAGGTGTACACGTGTCATACACCATACCGCAACATGGGCTTATCAGAAGAGCATGTCTAACGCCATACTGCTACAGTCTAAGCGTTGCCTTGATGGGACAGTAGAACCTTTTGTCGTACGATACTGAGTATGGCCTGGACTTCGAACATGCCTGTTGTCAGCAACAGAGGTTACTAAGATGATGTCCCCACTGTCCCATACTCTTTGACTTCCTCTTCCCGGATCGACCATCAAGCCGCTTGGCCAGAATATTCGCCTTTGGTCTAGCGTAGTTGGTCGTCCGTCCGGGAGGGTTCAGAGTCGTCACCTGCTCGGCTCTCATAGCCTGACACCCTGGCCGAGCAGGCAGACTGCTCGGCCCTTACTCTTGCTTTGCACTGCGGCCGAGCGGTCTATCCGCTTGGCCATATGATCTTCTTTCCTTCATTGGAAATCTGGGCTCACGGCAAGATGGTTGTTCTCTCGGATGAAGGTCATTGCCTAGTGATCGGCATGTCCCGCCCACTCGTCGAGCCCATGGGGTTGACCCCCCTTTGACTGTTGACCACCACGTGTAGTTGACATTGCCCTCATGAGGGCCCTCCGGCCTTATCACCGGATCAGTAAACACTTAGACGCATTCAATAGTATCCTCCCCAACGGAGTTACTGCTATTGTTTTACGTGACCAAAGGAATACCAACTATTAATTTGTCATAAAACCCCCTCTTATAAATGTCTGAATTTGTATACGTCCACACTAACGTGGCATACAAAATTCATAGTGTTTGAGGTAATTTTATTTGTCATAAAATTAGGTTGACAAAATAAAATAGGTAATACCTCCTCTTACAAATATTTGAATTTGTATACGTCCACACTAACATGGCATACAAAATTCATGGTGTTTGAGGTAATTTAAGGTTGACAAGATAATTAATGAGTAAGACCCTCCTCTAACAAATGTTTGAATTTGTATATATCCACACTAACGTGGCATGCATAATTCCCGGTGTTTGAGGTGTTGGTGAATTTAAATAATATTGTTTGAGGAATTAATGTTATTTTAAATTCAAAGTTTCGACCAAATATTTGATCAAAGAAATACCAACTATTAATTTTATTTGTCATAAAAATAGGTTGATAAGATAATAAAATTAATGGATAAAAGTGTTGGTGCGATTAGCACTAACGGTCTAACCCAAGTTTTGATAAATGACAAAATAGGTTAAGTTAGTTTTATTGTTGATCTAACACTCTGATCGAGTGTGCAGGAGAAGCCCAGACAGGTCGACGGGCTGACCGGATGTCTGGCACGAAGCCCAGCTAGGTCAACGGGCCGACCGGATAGCTGGTACGAAGTCCAAACTGGTCGATGGGCTGACCAGACGTTTGGCATGAAGTCCAGCCAGGTCGACAAGCTGACCGGATAGCTAGCGCGAAGTCCAGATGGGTCGAAGGGATGACCGGACATCTGGCAGGTAATTGAAGGTAAGTCACTGGAGTTGAGTGGCTGGGAGGACGCGTTCCCTAGAAGGGAACTTAGGTGTTGATCCGACTTAGAACCATTTCGGAACTCTAAGTCGAGATCGTGACTAGATTCCGGTCTCGAAAAGATAGAATCTAAGTCATACTCTTTCCATTGAATTATGAACTGTGCTAATGATCTATTTTGCAGGAAATATAATTGCCTCGGACTAAAGTTTTTCTTGCGGGAAGGAGTCTGCTGGAAACTTGGGTCCGGGCGCCCGGGAGGTACCCAGGCGCCCGGAGGTTTGGGCGCCCGAGAGGTACCCGGGCGCCCTGAGGCGGAATTTTATCCCCAACGTCGCTATGCCACATGGAGCTTGCTGGTTGGGTCAGCTACGTCATGGTCGAGGCACCTTAAAGGTTCCAGGTGCCCCGAACCCTCCTATATAAGGAGAGTCAAAGCTAAAGCTCCAACAACTCACAACTCAGAATTCTCTCTCCTGTGCTCCTGCGATGCTGTGAAGCTCCGACAAACACGCTGCTCTTTTAGTTTCTTACTTTATCGGTATTGCTTTAATTTTTCATTAGCATTGGCTGAGTTTATTTCTGGTATAGAAAAGACTTTATAGGATTGCAAGCGATTATTGAAATCTCAAGCAATGGACAAGCAAAACTTAGAGCTTCTGTTGCAAAGAAGTGAGTCCAAGCTCCAAGTGGAGAGAGCAATGAAAGAGAAAGTCCTTTCAGATCTAGCTCACAAGACTACTTTACTAGAAGAGCTGAGGCTTAGACATGAATCCCATTCTCTTGAGATAACTCAATAGCTATCTGCTAAGAATTTCATGCTACTGTTGGTTGCTACTCGGAATATCGTACTAGTTCCTCTGTACAAAAATTTTGTACAAGTCATGAACCATACCTAACAACCTATTGTGTTCTTTAGAAATTAAATATGGAACCGCAAACAAAATTTAACATAATTGATTCCAAATTTAACTTATCTGTTCTTAGAGGTTTAGACTTTGATCGCAAACAATACTTAACATTATAGATCCAAATTCACCCATGTTACAAATTTAATTAAATATTTATTTCAGAGATCGGCTCCTAGGTCAAACATGGCGAGACACTTGGCCTTCTTGGGTATGGGAACATCCACCACTACCTCGACAATGCCTCTCAACGAAAATCAATATTTAATTTCCTTATAGTAACTCTAGGTTTAACCAAAAAGAACAATCGAATCACAAGATTGAAAAAAAAACAAAAGAAACACAACTTTGAATCACAAATCCAAAAATCTAGAATCACTAGCCTCTTATGTTTGGTATTTCAAAATCCATACAAAGAAAACTAGTATGATGAAGAATAGAATTACTAGTTATACCTTTTTTTGCAAGCAACAACCTCTTGATCTTCTATCGTATTCCTCTTCTTATCTCGGACGTTGTGTGGGCAACAATCTACTGAGATGAGAACCACCAAGACACCTTCCATCTTGCAAGTTTCGGCCACCAACCTTCAAGCTCCAAGGGATGCAAGAGCAAAGCCTCCTTTCTCTTCTTCTTCTGCTAGCAAGAACCAGCCACCACAAGAACTCCAAGAGAGGGATGCACCAACCACTAAAGAAGAAGAGAAGAGAAGAAGTATAGGGTCGGCCACACCAAGGAAGAGAGGAGAGGAATACTAGATGATATGTTGTGAGGTGAAGCACTCTACCCTTTCTTTTATATTCCTTAGTCTTGGCAAATAAGGAAATTTAATTATTATTAAAATTCCCTTATTTTCCTTGCCATTGGTTAATAAGGAAAATTTAATTAAAAATTCCTTTTAACCCTTCTCATGGTCAGCCCCTTCAATTGCTCCAAATGAGGCAAGTTTTAAATACAAAATTAAAACTTCCTTATTTGTTTCTGGAATTTTTTAAAATAAAAATTTCTCTATTAATTTTCCCTTCATGGTCGGTTATAAAAGGAAATTTTATAAATTAAAATATCTCTATTAAAACATGTGGATGATTTTCAAAAAGGAAAGTTTTCTTCAAAATTAAAATATTCCTTTTAACTACAAATAAAGAAAGATATCAAACCTTTCTCTTAATCCTTTGTAGAAACTATAAAAGGAAATATTTAATTTTTAAAATCTCTTTTAAATCATGGCTTCCACATAAGGAAATATTTTTAAAAATAAAATCCTTTTAATTTTATATGGTCGGCCACACCAAGCTTGGGCTCCAAGCTATGGTCGGCCACCGTACTTGGCTCAAGCCTTTGGCTTGGCCGGCCCAAGCTTAGGCTCCAAGCTTGCTTGGACAACCACCTAAGGGTGGGTAGGAAGTGGGTATTTGATGGATATAATTCTCTATATATAAGAGGCTACAATAGGGACTGAGAGGAGGAATTGGTCTTGGTCTCCCGATGAAATTAAGCTTCCCGTGTTCGCCCCGAACACCCAACTTAATTTCATCAATAATAATTCATACCACTAAAGAATTATTATTGAACTATCGCACCAATCCCAAATTACATTTTGGGCTCCTTATCATGAGTGTATTAATCTACCTGTGTTTAAGATGTCGAATGTCCACTAATTAAATGAGTTACTGACAACTCTCTTTAATTAATATCTTAGTCCAAGAGTAGTACCACTCAACCTTATCATCATGTTGGACTAAGTCCACCTGCAGGGTTTACATGACAATCTTTATGAGCTCCTCTTGGGGACATTATCAACCTAGATTACTATGACACAGTTTCATTCTATAATCAACAACACGCCATATAAATAATATCATTTATCAACTTATCGGGCCTATTGATTTATCAAACTAAATCACACCCTTTGATAAATTAAAGAAATGAATATTAAATATATGTGCTTGTTATTATATCATGATTAAGACCATACACTTCCATAATAACAAAGGTCTTGTTCTTTTATTTAGTCAGTATAAAAAGAACTTACCTTAAATGGTCTAGCTCAATACACTTTGAGTGTACTAGTGTAATTTTATAGTCAAGATAAACTAATACCAAATTACATTATGATTATTCCAATAGTTTGTTCCTATCCATCTTAGTCGTGAGCAACTGTTTATAATTTATAAAAAACTGATAACATTATCTTCTGTGTGTGACACCACACACCATGTTATCTACAATATAAATTAATTGAACAACTACACTTAGCATAAATGTAGACATTTGACCAATGTGATTCTTTATTTCAAAATAAATATTTACAAAAGGATAGACTTTTAATATACACTCTAACAGCTACTACAGTAACAAACGGAGTTAGATCCACGAGAATCCCATATAGAATCCCTACAAGCCTAGTTGGACACTGTAATGACTGAAATAAACACCTCTCGGGTTGAATTATCCACTTATAAAGCTAGGGAGGATGAACATATAGATGCAAGGAGGAGAGCTTATATAAACTCTATTGATTTTAAAAGAAAATTATCTAAGAGATTTTTCAGGACACTCAACCATGCTATGGGGGGAGTGATTCGACAACTATAGGAGAGCAGTCATCTATCCTCAGAACCTTCTCACCAATCTATATACCAATACTGACTCCATAGAGAGCTCCCAAGGGATCTTTTGAGTAAGTTTTATTGAAGTATTTCATGCGGGGACATGCAACTGTGTAATTATTAAAAGAAAATCACAATTAAATATTGAGCTATGTATGAAGTAGTATTGGGTGATACCTATTCTTCTTGTGTATCTTTAAAACCACTGATATTGCTGATAAGATTAGATCCAATGTGTGTTCCTTGTGTAGTATATATACATTAATCTTCAAAAAATACTAAGCAAGACAATAACAACGAGTAGAATAACCTAGCTTCCATATATCGCCAAGTAGTTTTCATAATGAAATCTCGGACGGAATAATAAGTCGGCTAAACATATAGTGTCGAGCGACATAAACCAACCAGACTTATATAAGTAATTTTCATAAAGAATTCCTAGACTGAATAATGAACTGGATAAACATATATGCTGAGCGAAATAACCAACCCAGCTAATTATAAGTAGTTTTCATAAAGAATTCCTAGACTAAATAATGAACCAGACAGACATATATTGCTTAGTGAAATAAATGACCCAGCTAGTTATAAGCAATTTTCATAATGAATTCTCAGACTGAATAATGAACTGGATAGACATAATTGCTGAGTGAAATAAATAGCCCAACTAGTTATAAGCAGTTTGTTGGTGCAATATCCTTAGGTCAAGGTTGACCTGGTTGACTGAGCTTGAGTTGGCTCAAGCTTGAGTCTTGATATTTAGGTTTTGATGTTTGACAATACATGGAGATTGTAGATGCAATCGTTTGATTGGGGAGATTGTTGATACAATTCCCCTTTGGTCAAGGACTGACCAGTTATATATGAAGAAGAGTCAAGTAGGTCAAAGGGTTGGCCGAATACTTGACTGGGAAAGTCCTAACTGGAGGTTAGGCAGGTGAAAGTCCTGGTGAGTAAAGCTAGGTAGTTGGGAGATCCTGGTGAGTGAAGCCAGGAGAAAGACCTAGTGAGTGAAGCTAGGCAGTTGGAAAATCCTGGTGAGGGAAGCCAGGTGAAAGACCTAGTGAGTGAAGTTAGGCAGGTGAAAGTCCCGATGAGTGAAGCCGGGCAGTGAGAAAATCTTGGTGAGTGAAGCCAGGTGAAAACCCTAGTGAGTGAAGCTAGGTGAAAGTCCTGGTAAGTGAAGCTAGGTAGATGAAAAGTCCTAGTGAGTGAAGCTAGGCTGATGGAAAGACCTGGTGAGTGAAGCCAGGCATGTAGAGATCCAGGTGGGACAAGATTGAGCAGACACCTGGTGTTGGGAAGCCCGAATAGGTCAAAGGATTGACCAAATACTTAGCACGAGGAAATCCAGATAGGTCAAGGGTGACCGGACATCTTGTAACGACCCGACCCTTTGGCCTCTTGGGAGGCCCTTGTGGTCGCCTAACTGGCGACCCTTATGTCATCGACCCATTTGACGACCTCTCATGTCATCGACCGATGACCTTTTGGCCGTGCTGTTACTCACTAGGACTTTCCACCCCTAGCAGTGGATTTTTGCCTCCCCCGGGATTCGAACTCTAGACCTCCAGGCATAAGTACTAGAGTTTATGAATCCTGGTAACCAAGTGAGATGCTCACTTGGTTACCAAGATTCATAAACTCTAGTACTTAAGCCTGGAGGTTTAGAGTTCGAATCCTGGGGGAGGAAAAAAATTCGCTGGCCAGGGGTGGAAAGTCCTAGTGAGTAACGGCACGGCCAAGGATCATCGGTCGACGACATTAGAGGTCGCCAAATGGGTCGACGACATAAGGGCCGACGGTCGACGACATGAGAGGTCGCCAAATGGGCCGCCAAATGGGCCGCCAAATGGGCCAAGAGGACCGGGTCGTTACACATCTGGTGGAAGTCCATGTGGGTTATGGAGGATCGGACACTTGGCATGAGACGGTAAGTCTGAGTGGGTCAAGGTTGATCGAACACTTGGCATGATGGGAAAAGTCCAAGTGGATCAAAGGATTGACTGGACACTTAGTGAAGAAGTCCCAGTAGGTCAAGGTTGATTGAATGCTAGGCACAAGGAGTTCCAACAGGTCATGGTTGACCGGATATTAGGTTTGGGAGCCCTAGACTTGACTCGTACAAGCTAGGGTTGGTAAATTTGATTAAGTGATAAAATTAGACCAAGCCCAATCGATTGGCTGATCGATTGGGCACAGTGCTGTTGTAATGACCTAATTTTCCTCATTAGGAGTTCTAAAAGTTCTTAAAAATATTTAGAAATATTCTAGAGATTTTTAGAGTATTTTTATGTAATTATTGGAGGTCGTTTGGTATTTTTACTAAATGAAGGAAGTTTCGACAAAAAAATGTCCAAGCCGAGAATTGAACCCACGATCTTTGACTCGGTCAAAACCCAGCTGACCAGGTGGGCAAACAGATTTTTCTATTTAGAAAAGGTAGCGAATTTATTTAAGATAGTTAACAGAATATTGGATTATAAAAGGGATAAGTTGGTCTTGGATTTGTCTGTTTAGAAAAGGTAGCGAATTTATTTAAGATAGTTAACAGAATATTATAAAAGGGATAAGTTGATGTTGAATTTGTCTATTTAGAAAAGGTAGCGAATTTATCTAAGATAGTTAACAGAATATTGGATTATAAAAGGGATAAATTGATCTTGGATTTGTCTGTTTAGAAAAGGTAGCGAATTTATTTAAGATAGTTAACAGAATATTATAAAAGGGATAAGTTGATCTTGGATTTGTCTGTTTAGAAAAGGTAGCGAATTTATTTAAGATAGTTAGCATAATATTGGATTATAAAAGGAATAAGTTGATGTTGGATTTGTCTGTTTAGAAAATGTAGCGAATTTATTTAAGGAGTTAACAGAAATATTAAGTTATAAAAAGGGATAAGTTGATGCTCTATTTTCCCGTGACTTAAACTATTCTCTCCTTCTCTTCTACATACGATGGCGGAGCTCGGGCAGAAAACGAAAGGGAGTTAGGGCATCATCTCCGGCGGTCGGCCAAGGTCCTAGAAGCCCTTTTTGTTCGGTTGTGAGTCCAAGAATCAAGGTAAGTGCTTCTCACCTGCAGTAGGAGTAGTTTCAGACCTTTGTTCTTCTTGAATTCGAAGCATAAGAAGCGCTTATAGTGCAGATTTTTAATTAAGCCTATAGTGCAGATTTTAATTAAGCTTATAATGCAGATTTTTATGTAGAGCTTATATTGCAGATTTTAATTAAGCGCTTATAGTGCAAATTTTTAATTAAGCCTATAGTGTAGATTTTAATTAAGCTTATAAAGTAGATTTTTATGTAGAGCTTATATTGCAGATTTTAATTAAGCGCTTATAGTGCAGATTTTTAATTAAGCCTATAGTATAGATTTTAATTAAGCTTATAGTGAAGATTTTTATGTAGGCTTATAGTGCAGCTTTAATTAAGCTTATAGTGCAGATTTTATGTTTGCATAGTATGCAGAAATAGTGTAGCATAGAATGTAGAATCTTGATTAGAATAGTATGTAGAATTTTGATTAGCATAGTATGCAGATTTTTGTTTATGCATTTCGAAGTTAGAATTTGTTTAAACATTTCAGTTTTTAAAGAAGCATTCTTTTATTAGAGGTATTAACAAGTATAAGAAAGATAAAGAAAAGAAAGAAAAAGGACAAGGCCTTAAGTAGATCCTAAAGTCAAGACTTTAGGGATTTTGGCACACAAGGTGCTCGTTAAAATGCCGAGGCATTATATATTAGAAGTATTAAAAGATAACAAGTATTTTACTTTTATCAGTGGCACTGTACTGGACTCTCAGTTGTCCTTGGGTTGTGCTCCCATAGTCATCCCTAGGTTTAGATAACCTAGTATGCAGGACTCTCAGTTGTCCTTGGGCTGGGCTCCCATAGTCGTCCCTAGGTTTAGATAACCTAGTAAACCCTACTAGATTCGGGACCAGCTATCTCGGGTCTAGTTAGGGATGCGCGCATAGCAAGTACAGTTGTTGGGCCCAAGAAGAAAGTTGATTATTATTTTGAAGTATTAAAGTATAAGTTTTCAAACAAAAGAAATAAGCTTCACATAAGTTTAAAATTCAGCAAGTTTAGCTTTCTTATATACTGACATGTTGTTTAGATTTGCTTACATGTTTAGTATTTCAGTATGCTATGTTTCATTTGCTAATAGATGAGCATTTAGTTTCTAGATTTCTTCCAGCTTACATGCATACTCGAGTTTTGTGAGTTAGATAGCGCTTACTAAGCAATTTTGCTTATAGATGCATTTCCTCTTACTGCAGATAAGGGAAAGGAAAAGCTATAGTAAAGGAAGGTGACAAGGAGGTGCAGATGGATGTGTGATGCCTGGACTATAGAAGCCTTGGGATTTAGCATAAGAATTTATTAACAAAGAGTTGAGTAGAATGTATTAGATGAGTCATTTAGTCTTCTGCTGCTAGTTAATTATATGTTTTGAGTTCTTCGAGAGTTTTAGGAATTACTATCAACATGTGTGCAATGTTAGTTAAGTAAAGTTAGTAATCCAGTAGCGCTTCGCCCTCACAGTCCAGTAGTGAGGAGGGTGGGGCATTACAAGTTGGTATCAGAGCAGTTCCTATTCTCCAACATCACACATCAGCACCAACCTTGTCGTCTTCAAGTAAGAAAGTATTTAATTTTTAGTATGCTTTTCTTTATTCTTTACAGTAAAGAGAAATCCTTAGAAGTATTAGATTATATGTACAGAATAGGGAGATGTTTAGAAGTGCTTCTAAAGTTAAGAATTTTGCTTAGTTGTTTTACATAACAAGATGTGTTTTGGGATGGTGGTATGATCCGGGGACCTAAGCCCGGTGAGCGCGCCAGAATCAAACAAGATGTGTTCTGGGATGGTGGTATAATCCGGGGACCTAAGCCCGTGAGCGCGCCAGAATCAAACAAGATATGTTCTAGGATGGTGGTATGATCTGGGGACCTAAGCCTAGTGAGCGCGCCAGGATCAAACAAGATATGTTCTGGGATGGTGGTATGATCCGGGGACCTAAGCCCGGTGAGCGCGCCAGAATAAAGGGGAACTCCGGTCCTAAGTTCGGACCCCTACCAACCTAGCGCTAGGGTAGTTGTCTGATCAACAACTTATATTACGGTACTACTAAGTGCAACTAGGCCACCACAATAGTATGTTTATAAGTATGCATGCAAGTATGTTCAAGTCATGTTATATTTATATTTACATTTATGTTTAGGTCCATGTTATGTTCATGTTATGTTCTTGCCTATGCATATGGACATGCTTGTGATCGAGTCTATCATTATGTTTAGTTCATCTACCATGCTTACGTTTATGTTGTCATGCTTATGTCACTATTTATGCTTATGTTCATTGAAAGTAGATTAGGAGGTCCTAAGATACCTTTGATGTGGTTTTCCTTAGTACATTAGATTATGGACGCTAACTAATGCATGTAGAAGGTAGAGAGCATGCTATAGAATTATTCTAAGTTCGAGGACGAACTTTTTATAAGGTATGGGGGATTGTAATGACTCAATTTTCCTCATTAGGAGTTCTAAAAGTTCTTAAAAATATTTAGAAATATTTTAGAAATATTCTAGAGATTTTTAGAAATTTTTAGAGTATTTTTATGTAATTTTTGGGGGTCGTTTGGTATTTTTACTAAATGAAGGAAGTTTCGACAAAAAAATGTCCAAGCCGAGAATTGATCCCACGACCTTTAACTCGGTCAAAACCCGGCTGACCAGGTGGGCAAACAGATTTTTCTATTTAGAAAATGTAGCGAATTTATTTAAGATAGTTAATAGAATATTGGATTATAAAAGGGATAAGTTGATCTTGGATTTGTCTGTTTAGAAAAGGTAGAGAATTTATTTAAGATAGTTAACAGAATATTATAAAAGGGATAAGTTGATATTGGATTTGTCTGTTTAGAAAAGGTAGTGAATTTATTTAAGATAGTTAACAGAATATTGGATTATAAAAGGGATAAGTTGATCTTGGATTTGTCTGTTTAGAAAAGGTAGCGAATGTATTTAAGATAGTTAACAGAATATTATAAAAGGGATAAGTTGATCTTGGATTTTTCTGTTTAGAAAAGGTAGCGAATTTATTTAAGATAGTTAGCATAATATTGGATTAAAAAAGGGATAAGTTGATGTTGGATTTGTCTGTTTAGAAAAGGTAGCGAATTTATTTAAGGAGTTAACAGAAATATTAAGTTATAAAAAGGGATAAGTTGATGCTCTATTTTCCCGTGACTTAAACTATTCTCTCCTTCTCTTTTGCATACGATGGCGGAGCTCGGGCAGAAAATGAAAGGGAGTTAGGGCATCATCTCCGGCGGTCGGCCAAGGTCCTAGATGCCCTTTTTGTTCAGTTGTGAGTCCAAGAAACAAGGTAAGTGCTTCTCACCTGCAGTAGGAGTAGTTTCAGACCTTTGTTCTTCTTGAATTCGAAGCATAAGAAGCGCTTATAGTGCAGATTTTTAATTAAGCCTATAGTGCAGATTTTAATTAAGCTTATAATGTAGATTTTTATGTAGAGCTTATATTGTAGATTTTAATTAAGCGCTTATAGTGTAGATATTTAATTAAGCCTATAGTGCAGATTTTAATTAAGCTTATAATACAGATTTTTATGTAAAACTTATATTGCAGATTTTAATTAAGCGCTTATAGTGCAGATTTTTAATTAAGACTATAGTATACATTTTAATTAAGCTTATAGTGCAGATTTTTATGTAGGCTTATAGTGCAGATTTTAATTAAGCTTATAGTGCAGATTTTATGTTTGCATAGTATGCAGAAATAGTGTAGCATAGAATGCATAATCTTGATTAGAATAGTATGCAGAATTTTGATTAGCATAGTATGCAGATTTTTGTTTATGCATTTCAAAGTTAGAATTTGTTTAAACATTTCAGTTTTTAAAGAAGCATTCTTTTATTAGAGGTATTAACAAGTATAAGAAAGATAAAGAAAAGAAAGAAAAAGGCCAAGGCCTTAAGTAGATCCTAAAGTCAAGACTTTAGGGATTTTGGCACACAAGGTGCTCGTTAAAATGCCGAGGTATTATATATTAGAAGTATTAAAAGATAACAAGTATTTTACTTTTATCAGTGGCACTGTACTGGACTCTCAGTTGCCCTTGGGTTGGGCTCCCATTGTCATCCCTAGGTTTAGATAACCTAGTATGCAGGACTCTCAGTTGTCCTTGGGCTGGGCTCCCATAGTCGTCCCTAGGTTTAGATAACCTAGTAAACCCTACTAGATTCGGGACCAGCTATCTCGGGTCTAGTTAGGGATGCGCGCATAGCAAGTACAGTTGTCGGGCCCAAGAAGAAAGTTGATTATTATTTTGAAGTATTAAAGTATAAGTTTTCAAACAAAAGAAATAAGCTTCACATAAGTTTAAAATTCAGCAAGTTTAGCTTTCTTATATACTGACATGTTGTTTAGATTTGCTTACATGTTTAGTATTTCAGTATGCTATGTTTCATTTGCTAATAGATGAGCATTTAGTTTCTAGATTTCTTTCAACTTACATGCATACTCGAGTTTTGTGAGTTAGATAGCGCTTACTAAGCAATTTTGCTTATAGATGCATTTCCTCTTACTGTAGATAAGGGAAAGGAAAAGCTATAGAAAAGGAAGGCGACAAGGAGGTGCGGATGGATGTGTGATGCCTGGACTATAGAAGCCTTGGGATTTAGTATAAGAATTTATTAACAAAGAGTTGAGTTGAATGTATTAGATGAGTCATTTAGTCTTCCGCTGCTAGTTAATTATATGTTTTGAGTTCTTCGAGAGTTTTAGGAATTAATATCAACATGTGTGCAATGTTAGTTAAGTAAAGTTAGTAATCCAGTAGCGCTCCGCCCTCACAGTCCAGTAGTGAGGAGGGTGGGGCGTTACAGCTGTGACAAATGGCAGCCAAATCGATCAACCAATCGATTGGAAGCTTATATTGCGTGCACAATAGCTTTCCCAATCGATTTGCTGATCGATAGGGCTCCCCAATCAATTAGGGCCAGGTTTCTCACACAGACATGAGAGCATAGAAGAAGGCTGAATCGGTAAGCTGATCGATTCAACCTCCCTAATTTATCAGTCGATCTATTGGGTAGTGACCGTTGCGTAGGATTAAAGTCGTTGGCAAGCAATTTCTTCAGCAGTTCTTCGCGAGCGTCTTCCCGATCCTCACAAGAGCTTCTCCACAACCCTCCGCTAGTTCTTGATGTTAGAGTGTATACTAAAAGCCTAGCTTTTTGTAAACATTTACTTTGAAATAAAGAATCACATTGGTCAAATGTCTACATTTATATGCTAAGTGTAGCTGTTCAATTAATTTATATTGTAGATAATATGGTGTGTGGTGTCACACACAGAAGATCATGTTATCAGTTCCTTATAAGTTATAAATAGTAGCTCACGACTAAAATGGATAGGAACAAATCATTGGAATAGTCGTAGTATAATTTGGTATTAGTTCATCTTGACTATAAAATTGCACTAGTACACTCTGAGTGTATTGAGCAGGACCATTTGAGCTAGTATATTTTTATACTGACTCTTTAAAAGAACAAGACCTCTGTTATTATGGAAGTGTGTACTCTTAATCATGATATAATAACAAGAACGTATACTTAATATTTATTTCTTTAATTTATCAAAGGAGAGAACAAGCCTCACCCAACAACACATCTATTATTCCTCTCCTCTCTTCCTTGGTGGTGGCTGGCTCTCTTCCATTGCTCTTCCTCTTCTCTTCTTCTTTGGTGGCTGGCGGCATCTAGTCTTGGAGAGATTTTGGTGGCCGGATTTTGCTTGGAGAAGAAGGAGAGAAAGGAGGCTTTGTTTCCTAGCATCCTTTGAAGCTTGGTTGGTGGCCGAAGTTTTTCATCTCTAGGAGATTGTTGGTGGCCGAAACTTGCAAGGAGAAGAAGGAGGCTTGGGTGGATTCTCATCTTGGTAGATCGTCGCCCACACGACATCCGAGATAAGAAGAGGAATACAATAGAAGATCATGAGGTTTATAAGTTACAAAAGGTATAACTAGTTATTAGTTTCCGCATCATAACTAGTTTATTCTTTTGTTTAGATCTTGAAATACCAAACACAAGAGGCCAACGATTCTAAGTTATCGAATTTATGTTTCAATTTTGTGTTTCTTTTGTTTTTCGATCTTGTGATTCGATTGTTCTTAGTGGTTAAACTTATGGTTACTATAAGGAGATTAAATATTGAATTTCGTTGAAAGGCTTTGTCTAAGAAGTGGTGGATGATCCCATACCCAAGAAGGCCTAGTGCCTCACCATGTTTAACCTGGAAGCTGATCTCTAAAATAACTATTTAATCAAATTTGTAATATGGGTGGATTTGGATTAATAATGTTAAGCATCGTTTGCGATCTAAGTCTAAACCTCTAAGAATAGATAAGTTGAATTTGGAATCAATAATGTTAAGTTCTATTTGCGATTCCAAATTTAATTTCTAAAGAACATAATAGGTTGTTAGGAAAGGTTCGGGGCTTGTACAAAATTTTTATACAGGGGAACTAGTACGATATTCCGAGTAGCAACTAACAATTGGTATCAGAGCTAGGGTTTGCCTCTGTGTGTTTGGTTTTTAGTTTAATTATGCACATGTCATACATATTTTAGGCAGGATAATAGTAGGATATGCTAACTCTGTGGTTCTAGGCTCCAACTATTATGGCTTATTGTGATTGTGTGTGATTGGACCCTTGGACATGTCAAGGGCACTTTATGTGTGTGCATGATTGTATTTATTAAATACAGCAGGAGTTGTATTAGCCCTAGGATTTTACTTTTTTGTTTGATCTAGACTTCATGTACATTCCCTTATGGAATATAGGATAAATATATGTAAAATTCTATTTTTATCGCGCGTATACTTGCGAGGCATGGTACTATTGGAGGACCAGAGGCGCAGCAGAAAAGAAAGCTCAATGGACCCGACGACATAAACCCTAGGGCTAGCAGCACATGGAGGACAGTGATAGAAGAAGTCATAATAGTTGGTAAATTAATTTCCATATTTATTGCTTTTATTTACTGTGATGTGTGTGTGCATGTGATGTGCGCTTGCATGATAAAATTCCTCACCTTAAATAACTAAGTGGGAGAGGGATTTTAAATAAATTCCATGGTCTCCATTACTGGTTTGCAAGTGATGCAAACAAACTTGCGTGTTGGCTCTGAGTGCCTTCCTCCACAACAGATGAGTTTGTTTGCGGGTCACTAGATCAAACTTCCTTTTATGGATGATTATAGGAAATTATTTAGGAGCGTGTGATCTTCTCCAACTGAAGGGGTACAATCCTATTTAATGGACTAAGTATCAAGTAATGGTATACATTAGACGCATTCAATAGTATCCTCCCCAACGGAGTCACTGCTATTTTTTGCGTGACCAAAAGAAAACCAACTATTAATTTTATTTGTCATAAAGTTATGATGATAAGATAATAAAATTAATGGGTAAAACCTCCTCTTATAAATGTTTGAATTTGTATAAGTCCACACTAACGTGGCATACAAAATTCACGGTGTTTTGAGGTGTTAGTAAATTTAAATAGTATTATTTGAGAAATCAATATTATTCTAAATTTAGAGTCTTGACCAAAACTTATTTTGTGATTCTTAGGATGACTTTCAACCCACTAGCTATTATTCTGAAAGAGAACAAACTTACTGGTCCCAACTACATAGATTGGAAAAGAAACCTGGACATTGTCCTAACTGCTGAAGGCTATAAGTTTGTACTGTTAGAGGTTTGCCCTAATGTGTCTAATAGTGATTCTAGTGAAGAGGAGATTGAGTATCATAAGAAATGGGTAAAGGCAGATGAGATGGCGCGGTGTTACATTATGACTTCAATATCAAATATGTTGTAACATCAGCATCAGAACTTGCCAACTGCCTATGACATGATGAACAATCTCAAGGAACTCTTCGAACACCAGAATCGGGTTGCTAGGCAAGAGGCAATGAGAAAATTAATGATAGCCACCATGTCAGAGGGGACACCCGTTAGGGATCATATCCTAAAGATGATGACTTACTTAAACAAGATACAAATCCATGGAGCTGAAATCGATGGGGAAACCCCGGTCGATATTATTCTCCAGACACTACCCAAAAGTTTTGGCAGTTCTACCTGAACTACAATATGAATAAAAGGATTTATTCATTGGCAGAACTACTGACAGAACTTCAGGCAACAGAAGGGTTATTTCATCATAATTCTCAAATTCACTTTGCTGAAAATGTTTCTACTTCTAAACCAAGAGGCAAGAAGAAGAAGAAGAAGCAGGCTAGCACAGCAAAGAAGGTAAATATATCTCTAAGTACTGAACCAAAAGCTGGAGTGAAGAAGCCAAAGGGCAAGTGCTTCATCTGCAAGCAGTCGGGATATTGGAAGGCGGACTGTCCTCGTAGGAGAGAGAATAATAAAGGTATATCTTATCCTCTAGTAGTTGAAACATGTTTAGCGGTGTTATCTACCAGCACCTGGTGTGTAGATACAGGAGCCACTGATCATGTCTACAATACATTGTAGGGGTTTAAGGAAACTCATCGACAATATGAAGGAGAGATAACCATCTACATGGGCAATGCTATGAAAGTGGCGATTGTTGTAATGGGAGACATCTACTTATCATTCGATAGGAATAGAACTTTGATTTTGAGAAATTATCTTTTTGTACAAACTTTTAGAAAGAATAAAATTTCAGTTTCTAAACTGTTTGTGGATGGATATTCTGTTTCTTTTGATGACAAAGTAGTTATCAAGAAAAATAGGGTTATTATCTGTTCTGGTACATTAGTAGGTAATTTATATACTCTAAATCCAATTTCTCCCACAAAGCAACAAATGGAAATTAATAACACATCTTCTAATTCTAATAAGAGAAAGGAACCTTCAAATATGAACCAAACATATCTTTGGCATCTAAGACTTGGTCATTTTAACTTGAGTAGGATTCAAAGGCTAATAGTCGATGGAGTCTTGGGTTCATTAGTGTTGGAAAACTTTCTAACTTACGAATCTTGCTTGGAAGGTAAAATGACCAAGAGACCTTTTAAGGCCAAGGGGTATAGAGCCAAAGATGTGTTAGAACTGATTCATTCTAATTTGTTTAGTCCTATGTCTATCCTGGAAAGAGGTAGTTTCGAATATTTTGTCTCTTTTATAGATGACTATTCGAGATATGAGTACATTTACTTGATGCGCCGCAAGTCTGAATGCTTTGATAAGTTCAAAGAGTACAAGGATGATGTGGAGAAACGTCATGGTAAAAGTATCAAGACACTACGGTCTGATCGTGGAGGTGAATACCTCTTTGGAGAGTTTAGAAATTACTTATCAGAGGCCGGGATTCAATCCCAATTGTCTGCCCCTGGTACACCCCAATAGAATGGTGTGGTAGAACGAAGGAATATGACTCTTATGGAAATGGTTAGATCGATGATGAGTTATTCAGAATTACCAAATTTGTTTTGGGGATATGCTCTGGAAATAGTAGTGTACATTCTGTTGGATCGTAAGCGTTTGATAGAGGGGGGTGAATATCGATTAAAAAAAAATCGTAGAGTAAGCACAGTGGAAAAGTAAACGAGCCAAAGAGAACACGAGGATTTACTTGGTTCGGAGCCTTTGGCGACTCCTACTCCAAGGCCCGCACACAAGGGTGCTTTCGATGGGCAACTACTAATAATTCGAAAACTTATTACAAACTAAGTACAGGAATTTTGTAGTAAAAGAAAAATCGACAATTATAAAAATAAGATAGGAAAGAGAAAGAACTTTGTCGGAGATCCTTTTCACAGCATCGCAGGAGCACAAAAGAGTAGATTTTGAATTGTTGTTGGAGCTTCGGCCTTGACCCTCCTTATAAAGGAGGTTCGGGGCGCCTGGAACCTTCAGGGTGCCCTGACTATGATGTAGCCGAGCCAACTAGGGAGCTCCACGCGGCGAAATGACATTGAGAATAATTTTTCACCTTCGGGCGCCCGGGTCCCTCCCGAGCGCCCGGACCTCTGGGCGCTTGGACCTCTGGGCGCTCAGAACCATCCCGGGCGCCCTGACCCCATTTTTCTAGCAGCTTCCTTCCTGCAAGAAAATATTAGTCCAGAGGCAAACATATATATCTTGCAACACAGATTATTAGCACAGTTTAAAGTTAAACAGAATATTAATTAGATTTCGTCTCTCCAAGACCGGAATCTAGTCATGACTTTGACTTAGAGCTCTGAAATGGTTCTAAGTCAGATCGGTGCTTAGGTTCCCTTCCAAGGAACGTGTCCTCACAGCCACTCCCCTCCAGTGACTTACCTTCACTTACCGGCCAGACGTCCGGTCAGCCCTTCGACCCGTCCGGACTTCGTGCCAGATATCCGGTCAGCCCATCGACCTAGCTGGACTTCGTGCAAAACGTCCGGTCAGCCCGTTGACCCGTTTGAACTTCGTGCCAGCTATCCGGTTGACCTAGCTGGACTTCATGCCAGACATCATGTCAGCTCGTTGACCTGTCTGGGCTTCTCCTGCACGCTCGGTCAAAGTGTTAGAAAACAACAAAACTAACTTAACTTATTTTCTCATTCATCAAAACTTGAGTTAGACTGTTAGTGCTAACCGCACAAACAATCTCCCGCTTTTTGATGTAATGACAACCTGGTTAAGTTAGGGAAAATTATGCATGTAAGAAACAAGCATAAGGTTCTTAAGTTAGTTTTTAAATTTTGTTCTGTTTGTGTTTGTTTAACTAAATTAACCACCTAACCCTCCCTTTGGCATTCATCAAAAAAAAATTAACATAGAACAGCAAGGTAACTCGTAAAAAAAATACAAGGTAAAAGAAATTTAGAAATGTAAGTCAGATTATCTTGGGGGAGTTTAAGCTAAAAACGTAGAAAAATAATTTTAAGCTTTTAACTTTTATCTTTTGCAAAAAGTAGCTACGTTTAACTTTAGAAAAATAATTGTAATTTTAACTTAATCTTTCGAAAAGAGTTTCGGAATATGGAAACATAATTTGCAAAGATAGTAAAAAATATTAGGGTTAAGTTCAATTTATAAGTCAAGTTTTTGGAACTAAGTAAAATCAAGTTTTAGTTTGTAAATATCACGCCCCAAGAGTAAGGTTGTCCGACGAAAATCGGACAGCACCTCCCCTGTAGTAGTGACATATAAACCAACATACATAGCCAACAGATATACACATGCAAAATATAGCCAACACGGCAAGAACTAAACACAACCACACAGATAATAAGCAGCCCACTCGGCTGGTAAATCAAACACAACGGAAAATGAAATAGCAAGTACCATAATACCAAAAGAACTCACCACGGGCCGGCTCGGCTTGACTCCTCGACAAAGCAAAACCAATCACAGAATAACATCAAGTCCCAAAAAGGGTTATTACAATACCAAACTCCAAAGTTTAACTCACAACCAGAAATCTAAACAAAACCGGAAATCCGTCCTTAGAAGCAACGTGGGACTGGCAGTTGGGATCCGCCCCCCCCTCCCCCCCCCCAAGTGTACCGGCATCATTATTGGCTACCTGGTGAAATTACCAATGTACGAGGTGGTGAGTATAAAACTCAGCGAGTAAAGAATAGATAGTGCATGAGTACATAAATAGCCAGGAGTACAACAAGATACAGTCTCGAGGAGATAAATAGCAGATACTACTGGGTATACAAAGCATATATACATACCTGATACCATATTCTAAGCTAGTAGTATAAGGTCTGAGGTAACATAAACTGTTACAGTATTGCTCATAACTACCAAGATCACAGATAAGGTATACTGTCACAGTAATCAATGTCTAAGCATATAAACAGGTATATGATAACAGAAACTGAGCAAGTAAGCATATAACAGCATAATCAAGAATAATAGAGAAATAACGTATGCACGGATGGTCACTCCCGCCCACCCTTCAAGTACCATGACCCGAGTATGGATGAGAGGTCGGGTCAATGACAGACTGTACACCCTCCAGCTACCACTACTCTCGAGTGACCGAGGGGACAGTTGCATAGTAGCTGAATAGCCACGTCTGCGATGAGGTCCCTGCTGCCCTCGACTCCAGCTATCACTACCCAATAAGTGTGTGAGTGGGGGGCACGACAGGACAAGCGGCACGCTCCAAGCTACCACTACCCATGAGTGGCCGAGCGTGCGGCTCAGGCCAATGACCGTCTCAACCACAAGGGAGCCAAGGTCATCGGCGATGCATGTAATGACATGATGCGTACAATGCAACAGTCATCATATATACAAAAATCAGGTATTCTACATGAAGCCGCATGCTCAATACAAAGAATAAATAAACAGTAGTCCAAGCAGGTAACATGGTATCTAGTACTGCTAATTATCAGGAATAACAACGGAAGACTGTATAGATACGAATGTGAGCATCTCGAAGATTGAGTGGATAAAGTATCAAGAACAAGACATAATACGAGTGGAGTCAAGGTAAAGCTCTACTTTATCCGAACTACTCATGCACTAAGAACAATAGCTAAAGAATCAAGTCAAGAAGTACTCGCCTCTAAGTGTAGGCTGAATCCAACGTCAATCTCGTCGCGTCGCTCGTCCCGATCAAAGTCCTGTGTCAACGTACCAATTTTAACTAAATACATATGCAACTGATTAACTATATTACTATACAAGACAAGCGACTTTAATCGGAGTTCCATTCATTAACCAAATAAAGCCACACGGATCTATCCAAAACCAATCGCAAACCCTAGTTTTTAGACTATCATCATTAGGGTTGCAAATCATGGTTTAGCCCTAATCCTACTGGACAACCACAGTATAAGTTCAACAAGTGTCCAACTTACCTTAGAACACAAATCGTTTCCTGTTAGCCTCTGCCCGAAAAATGAAATCACCGGCAAATTGCTTGCTGGTGAAGTCCGCTGCCACAGATCACCCAACCGAGCTCCTACAGGGCTACATACACCACAAGCACCTCAAATCAATACATAATCACCATTGGTGCACAACCCCTGTACCACAGATCCATGTTCGAGGCTGACAATGCCTTACCTAACAATTCATGGCCAGAAATCCCACTGCTGAGGATGCCCCACCGGCGAGGTATTCTACTGGAGGTTCTACCCGAGTCCTGCATCGAGAGGCACTGCTAGGAAATAGCTCACGTTACCTAATTCTCCCCATTGACCTCAAATCGCAGATCCAAAACAATAAATCCCTAATCGAGACAATCCATACCTCAATACCTTGATGCCTGAAGCCTCCACCGTCGACGAAGAGAGTCCGACGGAATCAGCTTGGCCCTAAGCTCGGGAAAACGAGTTAGCTGCCTAGAGCATAAACCCTTGCCACTCTGGAGCTCTGGAACAAGAGATCCCCCTCCAACATCCACAAATCTCGGCTCTCCTTCCCCAATCGAGGATGCTCTGTGGGGTTTCAAGGGCAGACCCCACCGGTGAGACCCCCGATAGCGCATAGAGAAAGTCGGAGACTCGCCTTTTGCGACCCGGTGCCGGTGGTCGAGCGTGTGTGCGCACCGGAGCTGAGGCCGTCGGCGGATAGGGTGCTCGAGAGTAGCTCGGCGTCTTCGGGAAGAATGGACATGAAGGAGAAATGAGGTGGCGTTTTTAGGGCTTGTTACTGTAGATTCTTATTTATATTGGTAGGGTTTAATTACTCCACCTAATTAACTCCCTAATAATCCCCTCAAATGGTGATTTCCATTATCCCTTTAAACTCAACAGATTTTAACTCCTTAATCTCCACCATACTATCTCCAATTAAATCCATAAAAATGTCTAAAAATTCCCATAAATTATTATAGGTTATTTACTTTGCCGTATCTCACAGTAAAACTTAACAAAGTAAAATTTATTTTTAAATCTGACTTTGTAACCTTTTAGATAAATTTCCAAAAATATGTTTTGAAACCCAAATATAATTTTCAAAATGAAGAATCCAATTTTCAAAACCAACTTTTTAAAACTAAGTTTGGAATGTTTAAATCAAAAACTAAGAAGGTGTCATTAAATTTGAAAAGTTTAAAATTTGAAAATAAAGCTAATTTTCAAAATAATTTTTAAAACTGTTGGATCCAATTCTTAAAAACAACTTAGTTTTATATGAGTTAGTTTTCAAATAAAGGTTTATCAAATTAGATTTACAAAAATAAGTTAGATTTTTTAAACACATTGAAAATATTTTTAAGAAAATATTTTCCAAAAAATAATTTCAAAATAAAGGGAAAATAAGTATGAAAATAATTAATTCTCCCCCTGAACCTGACATATTTTTTTTAGGTAAATATATTAAAAAAATTTGAACCTCCCCCTGAATTTGATATTTACTTAATTTATTACTCTCCCTTAATTTATCTTCCCATGAATTTATTACTCCCTTGAATTTGTTACTCCCCCCTAATTTAACATTAATATTTGGGTATGTTAAATTTAACATATTTTTAAGTCTAAGTGTTTTAGGGGATTTAGTAATACATATATTATTTATATAATTATTTCTATATCCTTGGTATAAATGTTCATTTAAGTTTGATTAATCAATTATTCTAAAATTAATTGACTTTAGATTCAGGTGTAATAAATTAAACTTTAGTTTAAGGTTAAATAAGATAAGTTGTTATTAATTCAATAACATTTAATTAATAATTTATTGAATAACTTTTACTTGTACAATTTTAATACTTATTTAATTAAAATAATTTATATTTCATATTAATTGTTTGAGTTGATTAATGAAAGTGTTCGTTATAATTTAACTGTTCATTTACTTCCTTTTAAGTCGGATTAACTTAGTTTAAGGTCAATAGTAATTTGAAGTTAAATTTATTAAAGTTATTAGACAAAGTTAAGTAAAGTTCTATTTAAGTCAATCTTTAATTATGTTTTAATTAAAATTTTCATTAATATTTTAATGTAAAGTCAAGGTTGATTAAAAAAAAGGTTTACAGTCAATTTGATATTTTAATTAGGTTAAATCTAGCTCCTAATCAAGTCAAGCTTAGTTCTCAAATAAGGTTAGACTTAAATAATTAAGTTTTAATTATTAACTTATTAATTACTTTAATGTTTAAATTTTGAGTGATCTAATCATTTCATGAAATATCTAACTTTTAAATTATTATTATTTTTTTAAAAAAATTAAAATAATTTTAAAGAAATTTAATATGATTTAAAGTAATTTTAAAAATAATAAAAGGATTTAAGTTTAATTTTAATTTTAAATCTTAAATTAAGTTTAAATTTCAAGTTTTAAATTAGGTATATATTTAAAGTTTTTAATTTATAATTTAACTATTAGATTTAAGTTTTAAATTTAAATTTAAATTTAACTTTCAAATTTAAGTTTTAATTAATTTAACTTTAACTTAATTAAAATTTAATTTTAAAGTGTAATTTTGATTTAAAATTTATGTTTTATTTTAAATTTAAATTTTAAGATTAAAGATTAATTTTTAAGTTTAATGTTTAACATAATTTAATTAGTTTAATTTTAGTTTAGAAAATTTTAAATTTAATTTAATCAGTATCAATTAATTTTAAGTTTTAAAAATATTTAAAATAATTTTTTAAGTTAAAATAAATTTTAAGTTTAAAATAATTTTTAAGTTTAAATAATTTTTAAAAAAATTTTAAATAATTTTTAAAATATTTTTTTAAAGGAATTTTAAAATGATTTTTGAAATGATTTTTATATAATTTTAAAATAATTTTTAAAAGATTTTTTAATTATTTTTTTAAAAATAATTTAAATAATTTTTTTAAAAAAATTAAAAAATTTTTAAAATGATTTAAAAATAATTTTTAAAATATTTTTATAACTATTTTTAAATTGTTTTTAAATGCATTTTTAAAAGGATTTTAAAATAGATTTTAAATAATTTTAAAATAATTTTTAAAAGTATTTTTAAAATAATTTTTAAATAATTTTTAAAAGAATTTTTTTAAAGGATTTTTAAAAGAATTTTTAAAAGGATTTTTAAATAATTTTAAAAAGAATTTTTTTAAAGGATTTTTAAATAATTTTTAAAAGGATTTTTAAATTGATTTTTTAATTAATTTTTAAAAGGATTTTTAAAAAGATTTTTAAAATAATTTTTAAAAGGATTTTTAAAATGATTTTTAAAAGGATTTTAAAATAATTTTTTAAATAATTTTAAAATAATTTTTTAAATAATTTTAAAATAATTTTTTAAAGGATTTTAAAATGATTTTTAATTAATTTTTAAAATAATTTTAAAAAGGATTTTTGAACAACAACAACAACAACCAAGCCTTTTCCCACTAGGTGGGGTCGGCTGTATGAATGCTTTTATGTCATTGAGCTCTATCTCCTATTATATCATCATCTATATTTAAATAAATTTTATCTTGTTTTATTGTTACTAACCAAGTCTTTTTTGGTCTTCCTCTCCCTCGTTTGATATGCATGTTTATCATAGTTTCACATCGCCTAACTAGAGCATTTATTGGTCGTCTAAGTACATGTCCGTACCATCTTAAACGTGTCTCTCGGAATTTGTCCTCAATAGATGCAACTCCGACTTTCTCTTTAATGCTCTCATTCCTTATTTTGTCCATCTTCGTATGTCCACACATCCACCTTAACATCCTCATCTCAGCAACTCTCATCTTATGCTCATGTGCTCAAGTCATTGTCCAACATTCAGCTCCATATAACATAGCAGGTCTAACAGCTTTTTTATAGAACTTACCTTTAAGTTTAAAGAGATACTTTACAGTCACATAAAACACCCGACGCTCCCCTCTATTTCACCCATCCTGCTTGTATTCTATGTAAGACGTCTTTCTCAATCCCTCCATCATTTTGTAAAAATGATCCTAAATATTTAAATCTCTCGGTTCTGGGCAACTCGTCCTCTCCTATCTTAACAATTATTTCATTACTTCTAATATTGCTAAATTTAAATTACATATATTCTGTCTTTAATCTACTAAGCTTAAAACCTTTCCCTTCTAGTGTTTCCCTCTAAGATTCTAGCTTAGCATTTACTCCTTCACGTGTCTCATCTACCAAAATAATATCATCTACAAACAACATGCACCACGGTACTGTGTCTTGAATGTGCGCAGTGAGTTCATCCATAATTAGTGTAAAAAGATAGGGACTTAGGGCTGATCCTTGATGTAACCCTATCTTTATTGGAAATGCTTCAATTACTCCACCTGAAGTCTTTACTCTGGTCGTTACATCCTCATACATATCCTTAATTAATTCAATATATGTTACGCTAACACCTCTCTTTTCTAAAATTCTCCATATAATTTCTATTGGGACTCTATCATAAGCTTTTTCTAAGTCAATGAATACCATGTGTAGATCTTGTTTTTGCTCCCGATATTTTTCAATTAATTGTCTAAGGAGATGTATAGTTTCTATTGTCGACCTTCCAAGCATGAACCCAAATTGATTTTCTGTCACTGTGGTCTCCTTCCTTAATCTTTTTTCTATTACTTTTTCCCAAAGTTTCATAGTATGACTCATTAGTTTAATGCCCCTATAGTTTGCACAATTTTGTATGTCTCCCTTGTTCTTATATAAGGGAACTAGAGTACTTATCCTCCATTAATCAGGCATTCTTTTCATTTTCAATATCATGTTAAATAATTTTGTAAGTCATTCAATACCTTATTTCCCTAAGCACTTCCATACCTCTATCGGAATATTATCTGGTCCAATGGCTTTTCCATTGTGCATCTCATTTAAAGTTTGTTTTACTTCTGAAGTTTGAATTCTACGATAAAAATTAAAATTTCTATGCTCATTTGACCTAATTAAATTACCTAAGTTAAGTTGGTCACCTAAACCTTCATTAAAAAGTTGATGAAAATACCTCTTCCACCGCTCTTTTATTTCTCCATCATTTACTAATACCCTATTACATTCATCTTTAATACATTTTATTTGGCTAAGATCTCTTGTTTTCCTTTCTCTCACTTTAGCTATTCTATAAATATCTCTTTCCCCTTCTTTTGTATCCAATTTTTGATATAACCGTTCAAAAGTTTCACTTTTTGCTTCACTCACTACTTTCTTAGCTTCTTTCTTGGCTATTGTATGTTTCTTAAGTTTTCCTCGTTCTTACAAATATATAATTCCTTATAAGCTATTCATTTTTCCTTCACTTTCTTTTGTACTTTCTCATTCCACTACCAAGATTCTTTACTTAGTGGTGCATGTCCCTTTGACTCACCGAGTACAATCTTAGCTACTATTTTCAACTTTGATATCATCTTATCCCATGTTGTATTAGAGTCATTGTATGTAACGACCCAAATTTCCTCATTTTGAGTCCCAAAAATGATTCAAAAATATTTTTAAATGCTATAGAAAAATTCTAAAGATTTTTAGAGTATTTTTATGTAATTTTTGTAGTTCGTTTGGTATTTTTACCAAAAGAGGAAGAAGTTTAAAAAAAAAGAAAAAAAATGTTAAAGCCGGGTTTTGAACCCAAGACCTCGGACTTGGCCCGAGTCTTAATCGAATCCAACCAGCCAACTGGTTTGCGACCTGTTTGTGAACATATATGGGATGAAATATATATAAGCAGTATTTAGGAACAGAAATATTCAAGATAAAAGGGTTGCGGAAAAATGATTTGGCTGAGTTTCGAACTCGCGAGCCGCGCCTTAAGCAAAACGCAGCCAACCAATTGCGCCAGCGAGCTTTGCTAATTTTGGAAGGAGTGAAATATTCTTAAGCAATAGTTGTTAATAAAAAAAACCCTATTTACAAAAGAGGGGAAAGTTTTCCCCGAGCCCTAATTTCCCTTCTCTCCTCTCTTTGGCGTGCGATGGTGATTCTTCTCGGGCGAAATCGAGGCAGCGAGCAATCACGTCTCCGGCGGCCGGCGAGGTTGTTCTCCGAGGGGTTTTCTTCACTTCTCGTCAAGGAGAAGCTTTGAGCACGAAGAAGAGCCGAGATTTGAAGCTTTACCCGAACCCTGGATCTCCTCCTCTTCGGTTGTAAGTCCAAGAACAAGAGGTAAGCTGCTACTCACCTGCGGTAAGAGTTGTTCCGATTTTAATTTGGTGTTTTTCCTTGTATTTTTGAGCATGTCGTGATCATGAAGGGTTTAAAAAGGGTCTCTGCCGTGAGTTGCTTGCTTCGGATTTGGTTTCTTCTTGATTTCATAGCATGTGGTAAAGGATCTTATACCTAATGTCTTAGAGTTTATATGTCAGATCACAGTATGCGACTTTGTCGATCAAAGGTTCAGCGGTCTTTGACGGTAGAAAGGAAAAGAAAAGGAAATAAATATAGTGCATAGATAAAGATTGTGGGTTAGATTGTTTTTTTAGCCCCATGATTAACATGTTAGGTCTTATGCTGCCAGGAATTCGTAGTTTTATATTTGTTCTTGTTTTCCTTGCTGCAATGAAAAGAACAACCCCTCTTGGAGCTTGTTGCAGTCCGGATTGTAATGGCTGTGTTTTCCTTGCTTGGTATTTGTTTTATTAGATATAGGATGTATCAGTGCATGATCCAGGATCCTTGAATAGAAAAATGATCAAATAAATTTTCTTCATGGATATGCTGTAATGTTATGGAATTGTCAAATTGATCTACGATTACATCATGTCAGATATTTGTTTATGTAGAGGTGACATATTGTACAATGTAAATGAGGTTTGTTACAGAAGTTTACTGATAGAAGTTTGAAATTTAAATCTGCACAGTAGTAATGTTCTTAGCATGTTATTTAGAAAGTTTCTAACCAGAAACCTCAACTAAATTTACTATTATCTCATTGTCTATTGGTATTCTATCTTGTCTTAGCCTCTTATGATTCAAAAGCATGCAACTTCACTGAATTTGATTTGTGGAAGTGTCAACTTAACTAAGAAATTAGTAGGATTGGATAGAATAACTAGAACCATTGAAGGAATGAGGTAGTCATGATAGTTATAATATTTCCTTGGCTGGAATTTAAGGGCAGCAAGTATTCCTTGTTTCTGGTTTTCGGATTTTCCCTCTGTATATCATTGGGATGGCTAGAAGTTCAAGTGTAACTAGTGTGTTTTGTTTTCTTTGTCTTGGATTTCCTTTGTTGTTTGTGGGCAAGTTAATTTGAGACAATTATAGTGTTTGCACTAATAATTAATTAAAGGCAATGAGTTAGGAATCATTACTATCATTAGAAGTTGTACATGCCAAATTGGTGTTAATTCCAATCATACCTTCAACTATGTTCGTATGTTTCACCTGCCAAACCTTTGAGAGGAACCTACTGGCTGAATATTATGGTGTAAATGTCACGAACAGCCCCTTTAGAGCTTAAGTGCAGAATTTTCCATCTTGTTCTTTAGTGGTGCAGTTTGGTTCTTCATTAAGTGTAGATTTAGTTTAGTTCTTTAGCAAATGCAGATTTTCAATAAGAGTATATTTCCTAGTTATGTTTGCTATGAGTTGAGCATGACCAGTTTTCTTTGCAATTAGATATGCACGAGTATATGGTTTAGTTTCTTTAGAGTGCAGATTTGAAGTTTACTACTTCCTTAACGAGCAAGAATAGCTCTTTAATTTAAAGCATGTGTTTCATTAAATCTTTTTAGAAGATTATAAGTAGTTATAAGTAAAGAAAGGACCAAGGTCTTGATAGGATCTCTAAATTTCAGAATTTGCGATCAGCAGCACGCCAAGTGCTCGAAGAAATGCCGAGGCATTCTATAATAAAAGAATTAGAAGATAAGAAACATTTTAGTTCTTTCCTTGCTTGTGGAAATTTCCGGTGTAGATTAAGAGGTTTCAAGTATATTCCTTTGTAGATTTGTGAGGTTCTGTTGGGTTAAAGATGTTCTTTACATGATATAATAAGTTTTGAGGAAGTCTTTAGGCACGCTTTTTTATTGTATTTGTACAGAATTGAGGAAGTCTTGCAGTTTAGAACGAGTTAGATTAATTTGTAACATGTTAGTTTTAGATTTCATGAAAACATTTCAGTTGTAGATTTTCAGTTTTAGTTTATATATATATCTATGCAACGAACTGCCTTTTATTTCAAGTATATATAAAGTTAGATTTATCTTTAAGCTTTTAGTTTCCTTTTGTTCTGCTAATAGTGTAACGACCCAATTTTCCCTATTTTAAGTTCTAAAAGTCCATAAAAATATTTGGAAATACTTTTAAAATATTCTAGAGATTTTTAGGAATTTTTAAAGTATTTTTACGTAATTTTTGGAGATCGTTTAGTAGGGTTACAAAAAGAAAGAAGTTTTAAAAAAATGTTGAAGGTGAGATTCGAACCCACGATCTTGGGTCGGACTGACCCAAGCAAAACCGGCCCAACCAGCTGAGCTACACGGTTTTTGTTAATCATATATGGAGCGATATATATTTAACTAGTAGTTAGGAACAGTAAAATAAATTGGAAATAAAAGGGGCGCGGCTGAGAATTGAAGCCCAGACCTGTGGCTTCGAGCAAAACTCAACGGACCAACTGCGCCAGCGGTCTTTGCTGATCAGATATGCAGCGACAAGTATATAAGGTAAAGTTAGAAATGAAAATAACCTAAGGTATAAGATTTAAATCTTATTTCGAAAACCTAAAATTTTCTCTCAAAATTCTTTTCCTCTTCTCCTTGCGTGCGACGGCGCCGCTTCTGCCGAGCGAAGGAAATACGAAGCTTTAGCTTCGTCTCCGGCGGCCGGCGAAGGTTTTTCCCGATGAGATCTTCACAATCGCGAGTCCCCTTCATCGAGGAGAAGGTGTTGCCGCAAGGGATCACAGGAATCTTCACCTATCCAGAACCCTAGACTTCTCCTTTCCGGTTGTAAGTCCAAGATCGCTCGGTGAGTTGCTTCTCACCTGCAGTAGGAGTAGTTCCGCGACATTGATCTTCTTTTCCTTTTGATTTCGGAATTTGATTTCATTCCTTATCATCCACAGCATGTCTTTTTGTTTCGGATTTATGCTAGTCCTTGTGTTGATTTCGGAGCATGTTTCATGAAGCTTGTATTTTTTTTCCTTTGTTGCTGCCGTGAACCCAAAAGAAAGAAGAGAAGGATAGTTTAGGTTAGGCATGAAGAACATATTCGAATCTAGGTTATCAATGATAATTCTCTTACCTTTGATGTCATGAGTTTGTTAAAGAAGAGGAGAAGGAATTTGCATGGGTAGGCATGTTGTTTAGACCTTTGCTTAGATCTACTTCTTTTATTGCTTTTTCTGGTATTATTATGTCCCCACGGAATGGAGCTTTGGAATTTATTCTTAGCTTGGGTCTGAAACAAGTGATTTTTTTTGCTTGTCATGTTCAAGGAAGTATAGATGGATTCGGGTTTAATGAGGGCATGAAATTGTAAACGTTGTATCTCTTAAAGCGTGAGCCTTTGATGTGCACTTTTGTATATCAAGTAGCTTGTGAGGTTGGATCACATATATAGCATTGCAGTTTAAGCCTTTTAACAGTAGCTTTTATTTGTTATCACATTTATGTGTACATCCCTTCCATGCTATTACTAAATAACAGTAGCTTTGTTTGTTATCAAGTGAACATGTACAATCTTAATAGTAGCTTTGTGTGAACACCAGTAGCCTTAACAGTCTTCATTGCTATTAGTTGAACATCAGAAGAATTCATTTGCTATTAATTAAGCATGATCAGTTCCCTTTGCCACTAGATGTGCACGGTGATACTTTTTAGTCTCTTTTGCTTTTAGAATATCTTGAGCATGCAGTTATTAGTTTCTTTGCTATTACATAAGCATGAGTTTCTATCTTTAAGAACTATAAGCAAGAAAGACTAAGGTTTAGACTTGATTTCAATTCCAGAATATTGAATATCAAAAGCGCACACAAGGTGTTTGCTTAAATGCCAAGTAAGGGCAAGTATAAAGAAGTTATAGTTAAAAAGAAAGTATTTTACTTTTAAAGGGCATGTACCGGACACAAGGTCCAAGGGATGGGCTCCAAGATGCCCCTAGGAACAAGGCCTAGAAGTATCTTAGTAGTTTCGGGATTAGCTACCTCAATTCTTATTAAGAATGTGCGCTAAGTGGTACAATGTCGGGCCCAAAAGAAGTTTAGTATTATTTTGAAGTATTAAAGTATAAGTTTTAAAACAAATGAAACAAGCTTCAAATATGTTTAGAATTAGAAAGTTTAGTTTCTTGTTGTTTGAAGCATTCAGCAGTAGTTTTATTTGTTTCTTGCTATTAGATTATTCAGCATGTTTAGTTTTATTTGCTTTCAGCATGCTGTTATAGTTTTATTCTTATGAGCATGTTTAGCTTTACATGTTTAGTAGTTTTACATGTTTAGTAGCTTTACATGCTTAGTAGCTTTACATGTTTAGTATGCTTCTCTTATTGGTTTATGAGCATATTTAGCTATACAATGACTAGCATTTCAGTTAGCATGATTTCCTTTGCTATATACGAGCATGAGTAGTTTTATATGTTAGCATTCAGATTTAGCATGTTTTTATTTATATACTTGCATATCGAGTTTTTTGTGAGTAGATAGCGCTCACTAAGCTTTATGCTTATAGACTGCATTTCCTCCTACTGCAGATAAAGGGAAAGAAAAGATACAGTGAAGGAAGGCGACAAGGAGATGCAAGAGGAGTGTGTGATGTGTGGACTATGGAGGTCCTTGGGACTTAGCTAAGGAATTCATTTAGTTTAAGAATGTGATTAGTTTGATTTCTTATTAAGTTGATAAGAAAAGGATGTAGTAAGAAGTTATGTTTTCGGTTTTTCATTACCTGCATGATTTGAATTATTAAACTGCATGGTTGTGGTTAGTTTTAATCTCTTATTAAACTGCGTGGTTGATTGAAATATATTTCCAGCCGCCTGTGGCTGAGTATATTATGCTTGTATTATGGAAAATGGTCACCGGTACAGGGGAGACTTTGCCGAAATTTTTCGGTAGGGTTTTCCTAGAGATTTTTAATAAACCGGTTAAGTAGAGTTAGTAGATAAGTAACGGTCACTCTTAGAGAGTAGTAGTAGTAGTAAGAAGGGTGGTCGTTATAGTTGGTATCAGAGCAGTTCCCATTCTCCAGCATCACACACACATCAGCATCATCCTTGTCGTCTTCAAGTAAGAAAGTATTTAAGTTCTTTCTTTATTGCTTTCCTTTATTATTATTTGCATTATAGAGTGATTGCTTATAAGTGCTTAAGTAAGATAAGAGTTTTTGCTGTTTTCTTTCTTCATATACAAATATGTATGTATAGAAAGGGTAGAGAAAATATCAAATCTTTTATTTGCATAACTAGATGTCAAGAAGAGGACACCCCCTAACCGTTCGTACTGAGAACCAAGATCAGGAGAATGAAGAGTTTAGATCAACTGAGCCCAATCTCTCTAAAGTTGTTACCCAACTCCAGAGACAAGTAGCGAGCAGCAGCAAGTGATTTCCAATTTAATGGCCAATCAGAAGCCAGCTCCTTCCACTCCCCCAACCATTAATGTGGAGACCCCAGTGGTGATTGAAGTTCCATCAGTTGCCCTGGAAGTCACCACAACACCTAGAAGACAAGAAGCATACCTCATCCAGTGGCTGAAGCTGAAATCAGAAAGCTTCTCAGGCACGATTGAGCCCTGGGATACCTAGGCTTGGTTCAAGACACTTGAGAGCACAATGGAACTTCTTGACTGGCCAGAAGTCGAGAAGGTTAAGTGTGTCTCTTTCTGCCTATTTGGAGATGCTCGTATGTTGTGGGAGCGAGTGGAGAGTAAGAGAGCAGTCAACCAGATGAGCTGGGTTGACTTCGAGATAGAGTGTTTACGAAAAAAATCTTCCTTCAACGGATCACCAATAAATAGTATGAGGAGCTTATGGAATTCAGACAAGGTGACCTACCAGTAGAAGAAGCAGTCAAAAGATTTAACAGGCTAGCTTACCTTTGCTTAGAGTTAGTAAGTACAGAGAAAGAACGAGTCAGACGAATGCTGAGACCAGAAATAACACTTAATGTGAGTAATGAAACTCACCGACCATAGATTGGTGAATAGCTAATCAGCAGGGCATTAGTGAGCACTATCTGAATAGCAACAAGACACAACAAACGCAACACGAGCCAGTCAAGATAGAAGACAAGACAGTGGGGAAACAGAGAACCCAGTCAAGTAATCAGAACTGGAAGGACAAAGATAACAAGAAAGACCCAAGCAGGAGGAAGTTCGGGTAGTCTGTGAGTATCCAGAGGTATTCCCCAGAAGAGCTACCTAGACTACCTCCCAACAGAGAAGTGGAGTTTGAGATTGAATTGGTTCCTGGTACCGGTCCAATTTCAAAAGCTCCGTATCACATGTCTCCAGCAGAGCTAAAAGAGTTACAAGAGCAACTTCAGGAGCTACTTGACAAAGGCTTCATCCGCCCTAGTCACTCACCTTGGGGAGCTCCTGTGTTGTTTGTCAAGAAGAAGGATGGATCTATGCGGATGTGCATAGATTATAGGGCTCTGAATCAAGTGACCATCAAGAACAAGTATCCACTGCCCAGAATCGACGATTTATTTGATCAGTTGAGAGGGACAACAGTGTTCTCCAAGATAGACCTGCGCTCTGGGTACCATCAGTTGAAAGTGAAGGAAAAGGATATACACAGAACGGTTTTCAGGACCAGATACGGACACTACGAGTTCATAGTCATGCCTTTTGGTGTGACTAATGCACCTGCAGTTTTCATGGACCTGATGAACAGAGTGTTCAGAGAATACCTTGACAAATTTGTCATTGTGTTCATCGACGACATTCTAATCTATTCAAGGACCCTAGAGGAGCATGACACGCACTTGAGAATAGTTCTGCAGACTCTTCAACAAAAGCAGCTCTATGCTAAATTCTCAAAGTGCGAATTCTGGTTGGAGCAGGTATCGTTTCTAGGTCACATCGTTTCTAGAGAAGGCATACAAGTAGATCCAGCCAAAATAGAAGCAGTCAACAATTGGAGCTAACCCAAGAATGCCAGGGAAATCAGAAGCTTCCTTGGTTTAGCTGGGTACTATAGGAAATTCGTGGAGGATTTTTCCAGGATAGCCTCTCCACTAACAGCCCTCACCCGAAAGAACAAGAAGTTTGAATGGTCAGATAAATGTGAGCAGAGTTTCCAAGAGCTCAAGAAGAGACTGACCAGTGCTCCTATTCTGACTGTTCCAGAAAGTGACAGGGGTTTTGACACCTACAGTGATGCTTCCAAGATGGGCTTAGAAGCTGTACTCATATAGGAAGGAAAAGTTATAGCTTATGCTTCCAGACAACTCAAAGACTACGAGAAGAACTACCCCACTAATGATCTTGAGCTGGCAACTGTGGTCTTTGCACTAAAACTCTGGCGACATTATTTGTATGACATTCAGTGCAGAATTTTCACAGATCATCAGAGTCTTAAGTACTTTTTCACTCAGAAGGACTTAAACATGAGACAGCGTAGGTGGCTAGAGTTGGTCAAAGATTACGATTGTGAAATCCGCTGCCACCCAGGCAAAGCTAATAAAGTGGCAGATGCACTAAGCAGAAAATCCAGTGCATCCCTGATGTCTTTGTCATCATTAGCCCTACCACTGCAGAAAGAGTTGTCAGACTTTGGAATGAAAATTATTTATGGGCAACTCTCTGCATTGACCTTAGAGTCTATCTTGCTTGAGGATATACAGAGAAAGCAAAGTGAAGATCCAAATATCCAAAAGATCAAGCAAGGGATACAAGAAGAAGGAAATTCGGAGTTTCGAGTATCAGACAGTGGAATTCTTTATCAGGGGAGCCGCCTTTGTGTCCCTAATGATGAAGAGCTGAGAAAGAAAATTTTAGAGGAAGCTCATAGTACACCCTACTCGATGCATCCTAGTTCTACCAAAATGTATCAAGACGTGAAACAGAGATTCTGGTGGTCTGGACTCAAAAGAGATGTAGCTAAATATGTCAGTACCTGCCTGACATGTCAGAGGGTTAAAGCAGAACACCAGAGACCAGGAGGAGTTCTACAGCCTCTTCCTATACCAGAGTGGAAGTGGGAAGACATATCCATGGACTTCATAACAGGTCTCCCAAGAACCACAAATGGATATGATGCGATATGGGTGATAGTGGACAGATTGACCAAGTCTACTCATTTTCTAGCCATCAGGGGGTCTCACTCTATAAAGCAGTTGGCACAGCTATATGTTAAAGAGGTGATCAGACTTCACGGGGTTCCTAAATCTATTGTTTCTGATAGAGATGGGCGCTTCACCTCTCACTTTTGGGAGTGTGTTCAGAATGCACTAGGCACCAAACTCAAGTTCAGCACAGCTTTCCATCCACAGACTGATGGACAGACAGAGCGAGTAAATCAGATTCTAGAAGATATGCTCAGAGCTTGTGCACTAGATTTCAAGGGAAGTTGGTGCAAGTATCTGTGCTTAGCTGAGTTTGCCTACAATAATAGCTATCAGGCCACCATCAAAATGGCACCATATGAAGCGTTGTATGGCAGGAAGTGCAGATCACCCATTTGCTGGCAAGAAGCAGGTGAAAGAAGAGAGATGGAAGTGGAACTGGGCATACAGACAGAGCTGATAGATGAGACTACTCAGGCTATTCAGAAGATCAGACAGAGAATTGAGACTGCCCAGAGTAGACAGAAGAGTTATGCTGACACACGCCGTAGGCCACTTGAATTCCAAGTAGGGGATTCAGTCTTTCTCAAGGTCGCTCCTATGAAGGGAGTGATGAGATTTGGCAAAAATGGCAAATTAAGTCCTCGTTATGTAGGACCTTACCTGATCACAGAAAGGATTGGGAAAGTAGTTTACAAGCTGGATTTACCACAAGACATGTCAGCAATACACAATGTATTTCATGTCTCCATGCTAAAGAAGTGTCTCCATGACCCGAGCCAAGTGATTCAACCTTAGTCAGTGCAGATCCAAGAGGATCTTAGTTATGAGAGCAGACCTAAACAGATAGTGGACAGAGCGGTCAAGAGAATAAGAAATAAAGAAGTGCCACTAGTGAAGGTTATCTGGCAGAACTAGAAGCACGAGAAAGTCACTTGGGAGCGGGAGGACAATATGAGACAGAAATATCCAGAGCTATTCTAAGTTCAAGGACGAACTTTTTATAAGGTATGGGGAATTGTAATGACCCAATTTTCCCTATTTCAAGTTCTAAAAGTCCATAAAAATATTTGGAAATACTTTTAAAATATTCTAGAGATTTTTAGAAATTTTTAGAGTATTTTTACGTAATTTTTGGAGATCGTTTAGTAGGGTTACAAAAAGAAAGAAGTTTTAAAAAAATGTTGAAGGTGAGATTCGAACCCACGATCTCGGGTCGGACTGACCCAAGCAAAACCGGCCCAACCAGCTGAGCTACACGGTTTTTGTTAATCATATATGGAGCGATATATATTTAACTAGTAGTTAGGAACAGTAAAATAAATTGAAAATTAAAGGGGCGCGGCTAAGAATCGAAGCCCAGACCTGTGGCTTCGAGCAAAACTCAATGGACCAACTGCGCCAGCGGTCTTTGCTGATCAGATATACAGCGACAAGTATATAAGGTAAAGTTAGAAATGAAAATAACCTAAGGTATAAGATTTAAATCTTATTTCGAAAACCTAAAATTTTCTCTCAAAATTCTTTTCCTCTTCTCCTTGCGTGCGACGGTGCCGCTTCCGTCAAGTGAAGGAAATACGAAGCTTTAGCTTCGTCTCCGGCGGCCGGCGAGGGTTTTTCCCGATGAGATCTTCACAATCGCGAGTCCCCTTCATCGAGGAGAAGGTGTTGCCGTAAGGGATCATGGGAATCTTCACCTATCCAGAACCCTAGACTTCTCCTTTCCGGTTGTAAGTCCAAGATCGCTCGGTGAGTTGCTTCTCACCTGCAGTAGGAGTAGTTCCGCGACATTGATCTTCTTTTCCTTTTGATTTCGGAATTTGATTTCATTCCTTATCATCCACAGCATGTCTTTTTGTTTCGGATTTATGCTAGTCCTTGTGTTGATTTCGGAGCATGTTTCATGAAGCTTGTATTTTTTTTCCTTTGTTGCTGCCGTGAACCCAAAAGAAAGAAGAGAAGGATAGTTTAGGTTAGGCATGAAGAACATATTCGAATCTAGGTTATCAATGATAATTCTCTTACCTTTGATGTCATGAGTTTGTTAAAGAAGAGGAGAAGGAATTTGCATGGGTAGGCATGTTGTTTAGACCTTTGCTTAGATCTACTTCTTTTGTTGCTTTTTCTGGTATTATTATGTCCCCACGGAATGGAGCTTTGGAATTTATTCTTAGCTTGGGTCTGAAACAAGTGATTTTTTTTGCTTGTCATGTTCAAGGAAGTATAGATGGATTCGGGTTTAATGAGGGCATGAAATTGTAAACGTTGTATCTCTTAAAGCGTGAGCCTTTGATGTGCACTTCTGTATATCAAGTAGCTTGTGAGGTTGGATCACATATATATCATTGCAGTTTAAGCCTTTTAACAGTAGCTTTTATTTGTTATCATATTTATGTGTACAGCCCTTCCATGCTATTACTAAATAACAGTAGCTTTGTTTGTTATCAAGTGAACATGGACAATCTTAATAGTAGCTTTGTGTGAACACCAGTAGCCTTAATAGTCTTCATTGCTATTAGTTGAACATCAGTAGAATTCATTTGCTATTAATTAAGCATGATCAGTTCCCTTTGCCACTAGATGTGCACGGTGATACTTTTTAGTCTCTTTTGCTATTAGAATATCATGAGCATGCAGTTATTAGTTTCTTTGCTATTACATAAGCATGAGTTTCTATCTTTAAGAACTATAAGCAAGAAAGACTAAGGTTTAGACTTGATTTCAATTCCAGAATATTGAATATCAAAAGCGCACACAAGGTGTTTGCTTAAATGCCAAGTAAGGGCAAGTATAAAGAAGTTATAGTTAAAAAGAAAGTATTTTACTTTTAAAGGGCATGTACCGGACACAAGGTCCAAGGGATGGGCTCCAAGATGCCCCTAGGAACAAGGCCTAGAAGTATCTTAGTAGTTTCGGGATTAGCTACCTCGATTCTTATTAAGAATGTGCGCTAAGTGGTACAATGTCGGGCCCAAAAGAAGTTTATTATTATTTTGAAGTATTAAAATATAAGTTTTGAAACAAATGAAACAAGCTTCAAATATGTTTAGAATTAGAAAGTTTAGTTTCTTGTTGTTTGAAGCATTCAGCAGTAGTTTTATTTGTTTCTTGCTATTAGATTATTCAGCATGTTTAGTTTTATTTTCTTTCAGCATGCTGTTATAGTTTTATTCTTATGAGCATGTTTAGTAGTTTTACATGTTTAGTAGTTTTACATGTTTAGTAGCTTTACATGCTTAGTAGCTTTACATGTTTAGTATGCTTCTCTTATTGGTTTATGAGCATATTTAGCTATACAATGACTAGCATTTCAGTTAGCATGATTTCCTTTGCTATATATGAGCATGAGTAGTTTTATATGTTAGCATTCAGATTTAGCATGTTTTTATTTATATACATGCATATCGAGTTTTTTGTGAGTAGATAGCGCTCACTAAGCTTTATGCTTATAGACTGCATTTCCTCCTACTGCAGATAAAGGGAAAGAAAAGATACAGTGAAGGAAGGCGACAAGGAGATGCAAGAGGAGTGTGTGATGTGTGGATTATGGAGGTCCTTCGGACTTAGCTAAGGAATTCATTTAGTTTAAGAATGTGATTAGTTTGATTTCTTATTAAGTTGATAAGAAAAGGATGTAGTAAGAAGTTATGTTTTCGGTTTTTCAATACCTGCGTGATTTGAATTATTAAACTGCGTGGTTGTGGTTAGTTTTCATCTCTTATTAAACTGCGTGGTTGATTGAAATATATTTCCAGCCGCCTGTGGCTGAGTATATTATGCTTGTATTATGGAAAATGGTCACCGGTACAGGGGAGACTTTGCTGAAATTTTTTGGTAGGGTTTTCCTAGAGATTTTTAATAAACCGGTTAAGTAGAGTTAGTAGATAAGTAACGGTCACTCTTAGAGAGTAGTAGTAGTAGTAAGAAGGGTGGTCGTTACAAATAGGCAATGAACACTGAATGACTTGGATTAAGTATTGGTTTATTAGGCTAATTGGAGGTTGATCCGGTAGTGATTTTGGTTTATTTTATGATGAAGTAGGATGAAGGAGTGTGGATGAAGGAGTGAAGATCAGTATATGTAATATGTTGTTTTGGTGAGTATCATGTATTAAGACTAAAAGATGATTTGAAGTGATGTAATGAATTTAACAGGTGAGAAGTATGTGAGTGTTTTAGATATGCAAGTAGTAACTTCAGAGTAGAAGTTTAGTTTAGAAGATGAGAAAAGAGAGTTAAATGTTAGATCAATTCTGAGCATGATTTCTACTCTTTCTAGATGACCCTAAATGTTGGTACAATATTTGTTTAATGACAAACCTTTCTTCTAGATAGGGTAATGGTTAGTTCATATAACTCTTTATCATGACTAAAGGAGCAAGATTATAGAATGAGTAGAGTTGAAGTTTACCTCATGCTAGCTAAATTTGTGTAGTTGTGAATCATCGATTTTAGGATATTTGAATGTTACTGCACTATTGAGGTTTAATGTAATTGCTTCACCTAACTGCTTAGGAGGTTTGAAATTATGGAACAGCTAAAGCTATAGTCTTTATTTTTAAAATACAGATAGTTTATAGAAAGCATTGTAGAACAAGGCTTTAAATTTCTTTTAAATATGCATGATTGTGTGTTACCTAGTTGATTTCACTTATAGATGCATATTTAAAAATACCCTAACAGTATTTTGAATTTAAGAAAAGTATAAGAAAGATAAAGAAAAGAAAGTAAAAGGCCAAGACTTAAGTAGATCCCAAAGTCAAGACTTTAGGGATTTTGGCACACAAGGTGCTTATTAAAATGCCAAGGCATTATATATTAGAAGTATTAAAAGATAACAAGTATTTTACTTTTATCAGTGGCACTGTGTTGGACTCTCAGTTGTCCTTGGGTTGGGCTCCCATAGTCGTCCCTAGGTTCAGATAACCTAGTATACCCTACTAGATTCGGGACTAGCTACCTCGGGTCAAGTTAGGGATGCTCGCAAAGTAAGTACAGTTGTCAGGGCCCAAGAAGAAGTTGATTATTATTTTGAAGTATTATAAGTATAAGTTTTTTTTTGAACAAGTAAAATAAGTTTCACATAAGTATTAAAGAATAAGTCTTTAAGCAAGTGAAATAAGATTCAGAAGGTGTTTAGAATTCAGTAAGTTTAGTTCTTTATGCTAGCATGATTGTATAGATTTACTTTATATGTTTAGCCTTTCAGTATGTTTCTTTCACTAGTATATGAGCATGAGTAGATTTCCTTTTGAGCATTCAGTTTTATATTTCAGTATATTCTCATGCATATCGAGATTTTGTGAGTTAGATAGCGCTTACTAAGCATTTTGCTTATAGATTGCATTTCCTCTTACTGCAGATACAGGAAAGGAAAAGATATAGAAAGGAAGGCGACAAGGAGGTGGTCGAAGGATGTGTGATGCCAGGACTATGGAAGCCTTGGGACTAGGAAGGAGTTTCCTTTAGTTTTCTTTTTCTTTTGCTATGTTAGAAGTATTTGAGACAGTATATGTTATTTTGATGTGATTAGGACATAGTATATGAATTGTGTTCTTGTGTGATGATTTGTGGTATTGTTTTCTTTTGGTTTTGACACTTATATAACTACGTGAGAGTTTGTTATCTGTTCCAGCCACCTGTGGCTGTGTATATAGTGTTTTTATATCAGTTTAAGGTCACCGGTACAGGGGAGATTTTGCCGAAATTTTTCGGTAGGGTTTTCATGTGGTTTTTAATCATACCAGTTAAGTAGAGTTAGTAGCTAAGTAACGGTCACTCTTAGAGAGTAGTAGTAGTAAGAAGAGTGGTCATTACAATCGTATATTTCACCTAATGCTTGTACTTCTACCTTCTCTTTAAATATATTTTGTTTCCCATCCTTTAACTTCGACCACTTAATTGTAGGAATTGTATATATTTTCTTTCCATTGATACTATGTTTGAGGCATATATCCAACACTACTACCCTATGTTGGGTAGTTAAGCTTTCTCCAGGGATGACTTTGCAATCTTTACAAATCTTTCTATCCTTCTTCCTAACCATAAAAAAGTCAATTTGCGATTTATTATTCCTACTTTTGAATGTGACTAAGTGTTCTTCTCTTTTCTTAAAAAACGTATTAGCTAATATAAGGTCATATGCTATCGCAAAATCTAATATAGTTTTCCCTTCCTCATTCCTCGTTCCAAACCCATAACTCCCATGTACTCTCTCATATTCCTCATTTTTCACTCCGACATGCCCATTTAGATCACCTCCTATTAAAATCATTTCACTTGGTGGAATATTTTGGAATATTTCATCTAAGTCCTCCCAAAACCTTGATTTGGTAGCTTCATCTAATCCTACTTATGGTGCATATACGCTAATTATGTTCATAGTTTCTTTCGCCATTATTATCTTAAGGGGCTATAATTCTATCCCCTTTTCTAACTACTCCTACAACTTCATCCTTTAACAAATTATCTACAATGATACTCACTCCATTTCTTGCTTTACTCTTTCCAGTGTACCATAACTTAAAACCCGAGTTCTCTATCATCTTTGCCTTCTTGCCTATCCATTTTGTCTCTTGTATACACAAAATACTAATTTTTCTCCTAATCATCATATCTACTACCTCCATTGATTTACCAGTGAGAGTTCCTATATTCCATGTTCCAAATCTTAGATTATTAGTTTTCCTATCATATTTGTTCTTATCTAACATATGGTGTGAGAACTTTTTCCTATTTAACATTGCACCCAAGTTCTCATGGAGATATAGCGGTCCTTGTTGAGACATTATAGTCGGACCCTGTAACGCGAACTCTTGCATATTTATCACTACACCCGAGTTCCGGAGATGTAGCGATCCTTACCGAGACGTTACAGTCGGACCCTGCAACGCGTTCTTTCCGGGGAACAATCTAGCATTAGCACAATAGTTTAATGGATTCATTCATTGAATATTTGCTATAGTTTAACGCTAGCTGGCAATCTAACGCAACCCTCCTCCTTTATCCGGGCTTAGGAAATAATTTTTAAATAATTTTAAAAAGAATTTTCAAAAGGATTTTTAAAATAATTTTTTATATAATTTTTAAAAGAATTTTTTTAAATGATTTTAAAAATAATTTTAAAAATAATTTTTGAATGGAATTTTTCAAATAAATTTTAAAAGAATTTTTAAATAATTTTTTAAAGTATTTTTAAAATGATTTTTTTTAATAATTTTTAAAAGTATTTTTAAAAGGATTTTAAAAAATATTTTTAAATAATTTTTAAAAGGATTTTTAAAATAATTTTTTAAATAATTTTTAAAATGATTTGTAAATTATTTTTAAAAGAATTTTTAAAATAATTTATAAAAGAATTTTTAAAAGGGTTTTGGAAATAATTTTTAAAAGGATTATAAAATAGATTTTTAAAAGGATTTTTTAAATGATTTTTAAATAATTTTTAAAATAATTTATAAAAGGATTTTTAATATAATTTTTTAAATAAATTTAAAAAGAATTTTTAAAATGATTTTTTCAATACTTTTTAAAAGAATTTTTTCAAATGATTTTTAAAATAATTTTAAATGATTTTCTAAATAATTTTTAAAATAATTTTTTTAATTATTTTTAAAATGTTTTTTAAATAATTTTTAAAAGAATTTTAAAATGATTTTTTAAATAATATTTAAAAGAATTTTTTAAAAGGATTTTTAAAATGGATTTTAAAAAAAAAAATAATTTTTAAAATGATTTTAAAATAATTTTTAAAGGATTTTTAAAATGATATTTTTAAATAATTTTTAAAAGATTTTTTTAAAGGATTTTTAAAATAATTTTAAAAGAATTTGTAAAAGAATTTTTAAATGGATTTTTAAAATGTTTTTAAAATAATTTTTAAAATTATTTTAAATGATGTTTTAAATAATTTTTAAAATAAATTTTTAAATGATTTTTAAAATGTTTTTAAAATAATTTTTAAAAGAATTTTTAAAATGATTTTTAAATAATTTTTAAAGGATTTTTTAAAAGGATTTTTAAAATGGTTTTATAAAAAAAATTAAAAGAATTTTTAAAAGGATTTTTAAAATAATTTTTAAAGAATTTTTAAAAGGATTTTTAAAATGATTTTTTTAAATAATTTTTTAAAGATTTTTTAAAGGATTTTTAAAATAATTTTTAAAGAATTTGTAAAAGAATTTTTCAATGGATTTTTAAAATAATTTTTTAAAGAATTTATAGAAGGGTTTTTAAATAATTTTTAAATGAATTTTTAAATTATTTTTTAAATTATTTTTTAAAACAATTTTAAAAGAATTTTTTATATGGATTTTTAAACTGATTTTTAAATAATTTTTAAAAGGATTTTTAAAATGATTTTTAATTAATTTTTAAAATTATTTTAAAGGAATTTTAAAAAGAATTTTATTTAATTTAATTTAGTTTAATTTAAATTTAATTTAATTTAATTTAATTTAATTTAATTTAATTTTAATTTAATTTAATTTATTTTATTTTAATTTATTTTAGTTTAATTTAATTTAATTCAATTTAATTTTATGTTTGGTCTTTAGTCATCTCACCCGAACTAGGTTTTCAATCAGGGAATCGTATAATTTTTGTTAGATGAGTTAGATTTAGTTTTAGCGTTTAGTTTAACTTTATGTTGAATTCAGGTTTAGCTTTGGGTAGGAGTGTAATCGAGCCGAGCCGAACTCTTTGATGTTTGAGTTTGGCTCGTTTATAATCGAGCCGAGCTCGAGCTTTATTTAACGAATATATTTATGGCTCACGAGCTTATTCGAGCTTTTATCGAGCCTAAACGAACTTAATAAATATAAATTATAAATTTAAATATTCATTAAAAACTAAATTATATATTTAAAAAAATTATAATATTTTTGTTAAAATTTATAATTTTATTCTAATAAATAAATTTAATATATTTATCTATGTTTTTCATAAGTAGAGTGTAAAATCTATAAATTCAATATCAAAACTATTATTTTTTATTTAAAAATTGATTTATGAGCTTAACGAACATGTTCACGAGCTAACGAGCTGAATATTGTGAAGCTTGAGCTTGGTTTGTTTATCTTAATGAGCCTAATTAAACGAGCTCAAACGAGCTTTTATCGAATCGAGCTTCGAATAGCTCACGAGCGGCTTGGCTCATTTACACCCCTAGCTTTGGGCTCAATAAATAGGCATTCTTCGGATAAACTTCTGGGCTATGGTGAGTCACTTGGACATCATTAGAGTAACCATGCCTTTGAGGTTTTCCAAATAGTACTATCCATTGAACTTAATACAAAACCTTGGTCTAACTGGTTAGGATCCATAAAGGGTAGCTTCGGTTAGTCCTTAGTCATCTCACTTGAATTAGGTTTTCAATCAGGGAATCGTATAATTTTTGTGAGATGAGTTAGATTTAGTTTCAGGGTTTGATTTAACTTTATGTTAGTGTAATGACCCAATTTTCCCTATTTCGAGTTCTAAATGTCCTTAAAAATATTTGGAAATGCTTTTAGACTATTCTAGAGATTTTTAGGAATTTTTAGAGTATTTTTATGAAATTTTTGGAGGTCGTTTGGTATTTTTACTAAACGAAAGAAGTTTTTACAAAAAACATCCAAGTCGAGACTCGAACCGTGGACCTCGAGTTAAGTAGAGGTTCGTTTAACCAACAGACCAACTGCGGGTTTCTTAGTAAAACCCGAACCAAATAGTATTTAAGTTATAATTAAAACCAAAATACCTAGATTTAAGAGGGTTAAGTTATTTCTTTTCTCTCGATCGAAACCCTTTCTCCTCTCACGCTCTCGACGGTGCAGCTCTTCACGGGCGGAAAGGCAGCGAGCATCTAGGCGTCTCCGGCGGCCGGCGAGGGGTTTTTCCGAGAGCCTCTCACACCTTCGAGACCGTCTCACTAAGGAGAACAAGTAGATAGGAAGAGGCAGTCGAGATTTGAAGCTTCACCCAAACCCTAGATCTCTCCCTCTTCGGCTGTGAGTCCAAGGAACCGAGGTAAGTGGCTTACTCACCTGCGGTAAGGGTAGCTCTCGATTTCTTGCTTCTTCTTGTTGTTTTCTTTGGTATATGCCGCTAGGAGGGTGTCCTTGAATTGCTGCCGTGAGTTGTTAAGGAAGATGGAAGGGGTTTTTGATTGGATTAGATTTTAGACTTTGCTTATTCTTGTTTTCGAATTATTCTATGAAAGATATGGTGATGGGTTTGCTGTCGTGAAGTTCAAAGAAGGATATGAATGGTTTAAAAAAAAAGGTCCCTGCCGTGAGTTCATTAAGGATACAAGAGGGGAATGGTTTAGGGTTTGATATGTAGTTATCTTATGCTATTAGTTTCCTTATACCGTGTGGATCATAGCATTTCTGCTATAGGGTTTCTCTGTTAAACCTGAACGTATTGATTTTTGTGATAACAGCAGCAATTTTCCTTATGCTCTGCTTGGTAAGGATTAATTTAGAATGGGTAAGTGTATCAAATGTATGCTATTGGATTCATGGATTAAGGCTATGAGCAATAGGTTGTTAGAGACAATTTAGATCTCTTCTACTCTATAAAAGTGTAAGCTTTGCTTAGGTTTTACATGGGTATCAAACTTAGATTTCCTTGTTACCTTAATTAGCATCACAGTTTTAGCATTCCAGTTTTGTAGCATTATTGCATCCTTTCCTTACCTTTTTGCTTGATTGGAATTAATGTAGAAGTTACAGATTCTTGTCCATTAAGTTCAAGTTTAGTATATCATGTATCAATTATTGGCAGCAGCGGTACCTTGTCCATGTGCTTTGCTTTGTTGGAAGTAAATTAGAATGGGTAGATCCATTAAGTGCAGAATTTTATTTCATTAAGCATTTACTTCTTTGATTATGCAGTTTATAGTGCTTTGCTATAGATTCAAGCATGAGCAGATTTTTCTGTTCTTCCCGTGCTTTTATATGTACATGAACAGATTTCTGATTTTTTTTCCTTGTTGCTTTTAGATGTGGATGAGTAGAAATAGCATATATATATACATATATAGCATTTAGTTTAGACTTTCCTTTCTATAATGAGTAGTTATAAGTGAGAAAGGACCAAGGTCTTGATAGGATCCCTAAATTTTAAGTATTGGGATCAGCAGCACGCCAAGTGCTCAAAGAAATGCCAAGGCATTTTATTATAAGAACATAAAAAGATAATAAGTATTTTATTTTAAAGAAAGGCTAGTACCAAACTTCCAAGGTTGTCGTTAAACAAATCCAGGTGACCAATTCCAAGGTCTTGGCCCTGGTAAGACCAAGGTCTTTACCCTCGTAGGACTGATGACTAGCTATCACAGTCCCTATTAGGGAGCACGCATTGGTGCTAAGCCTGGGCCCCAAGAGAAGTTGATTATTATTTTAAAGTAATAAAGTATAAGTTTTGAAACAAATGAAACAGGCTTCATTTATGCTTAGAGTCAGCAAGTTTAGCTTCTTTTAATTCAAAGCATGCAGTATTAGTTTTATTTGTTTCCTGATTAGTTGTATAGTATGATTAGCTATTAGAATTACATGAGTAGATTCCTTAGCTTTCCTTTGCTATTAGATTAACTTGTGCAGTTATGTTTATGCTTTATTTTATTTTAGAGCATACAGTTTCTAGTTCTTCTTGTATACATGCATATCCGTGTTTTTGTGAGTTAGATAGCGCTTACTAAGCAAATTTTTCTTATAGATTGCATTTCCTTTTACTGCAGATAAAGGAAAGGAAAAGATTTAGCAAGGAAGGCGACAAGGTGGTGCGAATTGATGGATCGAAAGTGCTAGAGGGGGGGGGTGAATAGCGCTTGTGGCTATTTCGTTTTTCGAAATCGTAAATCGTACGTAAAACTAATAGAGTAATAAGCAGCGGAATAAAGACAGTCAAACAGAGAGACACATGGAATTACTTCGTTCGGAGCCTAAGGCGACTCCTACTCGAAGGCCTGTGATCCTTGATCGCTTCCGGTGAGCAACAACTATAATATCGTGAATAAGTACACGGAAATAAGTACAACTGGAATTAAAATAATCCCGACAACAAAATAATAACTGAAGCTTTAGGTCGTCTGCAACTGTAACAGCACTTTAGAGTCGTTTCTTGAGCAGCACACAGCAGAAGGAAGGCTTGTTCAATTGTTGTTTTGAAGCTGCACCTCAACCCTCTTTTTATATGACATTCAGGGCGCCTGGATCCTTTTCGGGCGCCTGGAGTGTGACGTGGCCAACCATCCAAGATGCTCCACGTGGCGAAGTCGCGGCAGGGATAAAATTTGATCCCGGGCGCCCGGACCTGTTTCGGGTGCTCGGATCCATCCCGGGCGCCCGGACCACCTTTTTCCAGCAGGTTCCTCACCTGCAAACAAAGGTTAGTCCGAGCAAAATACCCTGCAAGATAGGGTTAGAATCTGATAAAACACAGTAAGGAATAAACGACAGTCTTCGGACTGTCCGAGTCTGACTTCGGATTCCCAACCAGAAACCCTAGGTCGACCCGACGCCTACTGTTCCCTCTACGGGGAACGCGTCCTCACCTACTCCCCTCAGGAGAGATTACCTGATGCCAATCCGGTCCTCCAGACCGACTGGACTTTCCGCCTAGGGTTACCACCCCCTAGGACCTAGGGTTACCGCCCCCTAGGGTTTTTCTCCACCTAGGGTTACCACCCCCTAGGACCTAAGGTTACCGCCCCTTAGGGTTTTCCTCCACCTAGGGTTACCGCCCCCTAGGACCTAAGGTTACCACCCCTTAGGGTTTTTCTCCACCTAGGGTTACCACCCCCTAGGACCTAAGGTTACCGCCCCTTAGGGTTTTCCTCCACCTAGGGTTACCGCCCCCTAGGACCTAAGGTTACCACCCCTTAGGGTTTTTCACTTGCCTAACCGCAGCTAGGACTTTCCTGAAACCCTCATTCAAACATGTTAGATCACACACTAACTTAACTTTGAATCCTTTGCCATTATCAAAACTAAGGTTCGATCGTCGGATGCTTCCCGCACCAACAATCTCCCCCTTTTTGATTATGGCAACCGAAATTCAATGTTAAGTAAAAAAATATGCAGTTATGTATAAGCACAAGAAACACGATAAGCGTGATAGCAAGATAAGCATAAACATAGCTCCCCCTTAATATAAGTTATTCTCTTCGAATTTTTTACTAATAGCCATAGCTCCCCCTTAATACAAGCTCCCTTTAAACTATTTTCTTTGAATTTCTCTACTCTTTCTTTGAATTTGAATTTCTATTTTTATTTCTTTCTTTGAATTTCTCTACTCTCCCCCTTTGCCATATATCAAAAATGAGCTAGTTTTGGAAAAACTTAATTTTTCAAGACAAAATTTAGCAGAAATCATTTTAACTTAGGCAAGGAGCAAGTGAAAGACAACACCTTAAAATAGAAATATTTTTCAAAATTATATCAATTGATTTTGTTTGAAGAGATTAGCTGTGAGATACGGCAAAATAAAATAACCTATAATGATTTATGAAAATTTTTAGGTATTTTTCTGAAATTATTTAGAGGTTGTATGGAGGAGTTTAAGGGGATAAAATGTTTAAGTCTAATGAGGTAATGGTAATCACCATTGAAGGGACTTAATAGGGAATTAAGGAAACCCTATAGGTAGGGCAACAGTGCCCTAACCTCACTGTGCCACTTTCCTCCGTTTCCGTCGACGCCTTGTCATTTCACCCGATTGCGCCGACGGGCTCAGCAGCGACGACCGCCCACGACTAATCGCCGGCGCCGGGATTGTGAGACCAGTCTTCGGTCTCCTCCACGCCTGACCGGAGATCTCCTTGGTGGCATCTTTCGTTGAAACGCAGCTCTTTGCAAAGGATTCTCGGCCGGGGGAGGAGAGGCGGGCACCGGAGACGCTGAGGGTCGAAACGCCGGAACCCTGAGCTCGAGCATTAGCTGAGGGTGCATTCCAAACGGTGGTCACGACGTTCCCAAGCCCTAACGCCAAGCTGATTCCGTCGGAGTTCTCTTCGTCAACGGCAGAGGTTCCCGGCATCAGGGAGTTGAGGTATGGATTGTCTCGATTAGGGATTTATTGTTCTGGATCTGCGAAATTGAGGTCAATAGGGGGAATTGGGGTAACGTGAGCTGCTTCTTAGCAGTGCCTCTCGGTGCAGGACTTGGGTAGAACCTCCAGAAGCATACCTCGCCGGTGGGGCATCTTCAGCAGTGGGATTTCCGGCCATGGATTGTTAGGTAAGGCATTTTCAGCCTTGAACATGGATCTGAGGCATAGGGGTTGTGCACCAAAGGTGATTATGTATTGATTTGAGTTGCTTGTGGTGTATGTAGCACTGTAGGAGCTCTATTTGTGGTTCTTGGCAGCAGTTATCACTAGAGGACCTGTGCCGGCAATTTTTACCTTCGGGCAGGGAATCACCAGAGGTAAGTTTTGATATAAGATAAGCTGTAACAGTGATAGTTGGGTTTAAGGAATGAATGCATGATTTGCTAGCTCAATTTTGATAGGACAATGTAGGGGAGTTGTGGTAAGGTATGTGTATTTGTTAGAAATTTGAAATGTGGAAATAATTGAGAGGTTTGTTTGATTGATACCTAGAAGATTTATCTGTAGGGTTTTGTTTAAGGGATGTGTTATTCAGTAGATTGTTCACCTGTGTCAAGAAAACAAGGTGGTGATTTGGAAATTCTAGCAGTGTTAAGATCCTACTGGAAATCTTGTGATGTGAAGGCATAAATTAGGGCTATGGATTGGTTGGGAGTAGATCAATGACAATGTGTTTAAGTAATGAATAAATCTAGATTAGTTATCTGTCTCATGTGTTGGATCAACTAAAATTGATATGTTGACGCATGACTTTGATCGGGACGAGCGTCGTGACGAGATAGACGTCGGATTCTACCTACACCTAGAGGCGGGTACTTCTTGACTTGCTTCTTTAGATATCGATCTTAGTGCATGAGTTAGTTTCATATACGTAGTATTTATCTTGACTCCACTCGTCTTATCTCTTGTGCTTGATACTTTATCCACTCAATCTTTGAGCTACTCGTTTCTGTATCTATACAGTCTCTCGTTGCTATCGATGATATTTAGCAGATACTATATTACTAGGTATCAGATACCAGATACCAGATGTCAGACATTAGATATTAGGTATTGGATATATAGACACCTGATACCATGTTTATATGCTTTGATTGCTGTTTATTTACACACCTTACTGAGCATGCTGGCTTCATGTAGCATACCTGTTTCTGTTTATATATATATATGATGACTGTTGCATTGTTTGCATCATGTCATTGCATGCATTGCCAACGACCCTGTCTCCCTTGTGGTTGAGGCGGTCGTTGGCCTGGGCCGCACGCTCGGCCACTCATGGGTAGTGGTAGCTGGAGCGTGCCGCTTGTCCTGTCCTGTCACACTCGGTCACTCATGGGTAGTGGCGGCTGGAGTTGCGGCAGTAGGGACCCCCGTCGCAGACGTAGCTATTCAGCTACTATGCACCTGTCCATCCGGTCACTCGAGAGTAGTGGCGGCCTTTGGGTGGTACAGTTTGTCATCGATCCGGCCTCTCGACCATACAGGGGTCGTGGTGCAGAGAGGTGGGCGGGGTGACCATCCGTACATACGCTGTTGTTATTATATCTGCTGATTGCTTATTTATGCTGTTGTTGCTTATCTATGCTGCTGTTATTAGATTATGCTGCTGTCGTTTATTTATGCTGTTATGCTTACATAGGTTGAGATTTATACCTGTGATATGTGTTTAGACACTGATTTACTTACTGTTGACATGTATATACCTCACACGATACCATGTAGTTATGAGCAGTACTGTAGCAGTTTATGTTATCTCAGATCTTACACTGTTAGCCTAGGATATGGTTTCAGGTATGGATATATACTTTGTTTACCCAGTAGTATCTGCTATTTATCTTTCCCGAGACTGTATCCTGTTGTACTCTTAGCTATTTATGATACTCATGCACTGTCTACTCTATTACCCGCTGAGTTTTTATACTCACCACCCGCATTGGTAATTTCACCAGGTAGCTGATAGCGATGCTAGTACGCTTGGAGGAGGATCCCGACTGCCGGTCCCACATCACTTCCGAGGATGGTTTTACAGTTTTGGTTTTCATTTTATTGTGAGTTAAACCTTTGAATTTAGCATTGTAATAATTGAGTTGTGAACTTGTTATTTTGTATTGGGTTGTTTTGTCGATGAGTCAAGCCGGGCCGCCCCGCGGTGAGTTTTTGTTATTTTATCTTTGTTATTCTTGTTTTCCGCTGTGTTTGACTTTACAGCCGTGTGGGCTGTATATTATCTGCGTGGTTGTGATATATATTTGTATATGTACTATCTGTGATGTTGTATACCGGTTCTATTTGTCACTGCTACAGGGGAGGTGTTGTCCGATTTTCGTCGGACAACCTTACTCTCGGGGCGTGACATTAGCAACCAGGATTTTTTTTTAACTTAGTGTATTTTGAGGAGCTTTCAAAATTTGCACAGAAAAGTTTTCAAACAAAAAAATTTTAACTTCAAAAATTTTCAACCAAAATCTTCAAATTCAGAAATTTTCAAAAAATTTTCAACTTCAAAAATTTTCAAAAAAAATTTTTGCTTCAGAAATTTTCAAACAAGATTTTCAACTTCAAAAATTTTCAAGAAAAATATTCAGGTGTTTAAAGAAAATTTCCAAGGAAAGTTTTTTTAAAAAAAAATTTCAAAGTTTTAAAGTAGAGAACACTTGAAAGTTTTAAATTTGGAGAAAGTTTTTGAGAAAGCTGCTTAAGGCATGTTTCAAGAATACTTAAGGCAAAGGAGAAGCGATGACCTTATTTTTAAATAGCTTGCCATTTGTTTTAGTAAGGTATCAGAGCCCTAAAGTCCAAGCATGAGTCAAGATTTGTTTTGATCAGGTATCAGATCTTTTAAGTACAGACATGCTTAAACTTATTATTTCCTCTAGAGAACATCTTGCCAATTAGCTAAGTTTAGAAAATAATTTAACTAAGTTTAGTTAGAGAAAACTTAATTAAGTACTTAGCTTTGAAAACATTTAGCTTATAGAGGAGTTATAATTTGAACGTCAGGTCATAAATAATTTTAATTTTAAAGCTAAAAATAGCTTGAATTTTCGAAGATATGCCAAAAATAGTTTTTAATTTTGAGGTCAAGTCAAAATTTTTTAAAAAAAACAAATTTTAAAACCGACTCAAAATCACTCGTCCTTAATTAATGCCTTAATAAATTTTTGAGTTCAGGAGTTCAAACATGAGAGGTTAAAAAATTATTTTCCTAATTTTCCATCTCACTCATTCTAGATTAACAAGCATGTTTAGCATATAAGTGAGTGTGAGATGGAGTTTAATTTACAACATTGAAAATATCAGTTAGAATTCCAAATAGGTGACCATTATTTTGAAGATTTAAAAATTAATTGAGTTTAGAATTTCAAAGAATTTAATAACTTTTGAAAAGGGTTTTGGAATTAATTTTTCAGAGGATATTTCAAATGATTTTTCAAATAATTTTTGAAATAATTTTGAAATTAATATTTTAAGGGATTTTTCAAATGATTTTTCAAAAGATTTTGAAATGATCATTTTTCAAATTAAGTTTTAAAATAATTTTGAAATGATTAAGTTTTGAAATTAAGTTTTAAAATAATTTTAAAATGATTTTGATAAGATTTTTCAAATAATTTTGAAAGAAGTTTTAAAAGATTTTGAACTGATTTTGAAAAGATTTTTCAAATAATTTTGAAATGAAGTTTTAAAAGATTTTGAACTGATTTTGAAGAGATTTTTCAAATAATTTTGAAATGAAGTTTTAAAAGATTTTGAACTGATTTTGAAGAGATTTTTCAAGTAATTTTTTAAATAATTTTGAAATTGAGTTTTAAAGATTTTGAGCTGATTTTGAAAAGATTTTTCAAATAATTTTTTAAATAATTTTGAATTTGAGATTAAAAGATTTTTGAAATAATTTTGAAATTGAGTTTAAAAGATTTTTGAATTAATTTTGAAATAATTTAGTTTTCAAATGATTTTTCAAAAGATTTTGAAATGATCATTTTTCAAATAATTTTGAAATGAAGTTTTAAAAGATTTTGAACTGATTTTTCACATAATTTTTAAAAGAATTTGAATAACTATCAGTTTGAATTTTTAAAATCCCTTAGTCATCTCACCCATCTAAATTTTCAATCGGGGAATCCTATAATTGTTGTGAGATGAATTATGGTTGAATTTAAGGGTCTGGTTTAACTTTGTGTTAGATTCAGGTTTAGCTTTGGGTTCAACAAGTAAGCGTTCTTTGGATAAACTTCTGGGCTATGGTGAGTCACAAGGTACTCATTAAAGTAACCATGCCTTCGAGGTTTCCCAAATAGTCTTACCCATTGAGTTTAATACTAAACCTTGGTCTAACTAGTTAGGATCCATTTAAGGGTAGCTTCGGTCAGTTCCACCTGGCCAAATGCACCAGGTCGAAGCCATATCTTCCTAGACATGCGATGCCCAAGCTTCCCTAACGTACTATCATCCAAAAACTTCACCAGTACTGTGTTTCAAGTTAAATCTAACCCTTTTAATCTATCCTTACTTACCCTGTCGGGTAATCTACTCTTGTTTACCCATTTCGGGTAGATTAAGTTCGGTTACCCAGTCGTGTAAATAGATTTCAGAGTTGCCAGCTATTCTGGACCCTCCTTGAATTTTTGAATTAATTTCGAATTTTGAATTTTGAATTTTAATAATTGATTTCGGATTTGAATTTTGATAATTAATTTCAAATTTTGAATTTTGAATTTTAAATTCGAGTTTGAATTTGAATAATTAATTTTGAATTTTAATAATTAATTTCGAATTTAGAGTTTTGAATTTTAATAATTAATTTTAAATTTTGAGTTTTAAATTAATTTCGAATTTTGAATTTTGAGTTTTAGTTTTGAATTTAATTTGAATATTAATTTGAATTATGTTCTTAATATTGTTTTTCTATTAGCTCCCCCTGGATCATAGCCTCGATATGGTCTATCAAGGTAATAGACTTGATCCTTGGGGACCCAATAGTGACCATTTTCAACTTAATTAACCAAGTTGGATTTTGGCACCCATGCTTGGACAATTTTTCTATTTGGTTTTATTAAGGATAGGTAAGATTTATACTTCTTTTTATATCCTAGTCCAGTTCGATTGTAGATTGCCCTTTGAGTTCCAAGAATTAAGTCAAGATTCTTGGATCCCAAGGAAAATCACTCTAGAGTTGTTTTCAAATCCTTGACTTGACTTTTCAGATTGGAATTCTCTTCCTCAAGTTTTTGAACTTGAGTTGAGGTTCCAGTCTGAACTTGATCAGTTAAGGATTCGTTATTAGGCGTTTCTTTAAGGAGTGTTACCTCCTTTAGAAGCGCTTTAATTCGAATCTTAGACTTAGCTACTTTATGCATTAAATAATTAATTAAACTATATAACCGACTTTTACTTACAGAGGGGTTTGGCCCTTCGGAAACGGATGCGGATCCGTGGCTTCTCTCGGACTCAGCTTCTGATTCGTCCTCACTTCAGGATCCGTTGGTGAAGTCCCGGGCTGTCAAGGCAAGAAAGTTCGTCTGTTCTTGTTCTTCATCGTTGGATTCTTCGGAAGAAGACTCGTCCCATGTTGCCTTCAATGCCTTCTTTCTTTTGGGTTTCATTGGATCCTTCTGGTTCGGGCAATTCGCCTTGATGTGACCCTTCTGATTGCACCCGTAGCATGTCACTTCGAATTTGACCTTCGAGCTTGGTTGGGCTTCTTTAGACTGAATGACCTTTCTGAGATCCTTTTTGTTGAAGCCCTTCTTTTTGCAGAGCTTCTTTACTAAGCTGACTATTTCGATTGTGAGTTCATCGTCGTCTTCTGAGTCTGGTTCTTCTTCTGACTCAGGTTCGGTTCTTCGCTTGACCTTTGACTCACGCGATCTCCCTATTCCTACAACCAAAGCCAACCCTTTCTCGGTCGGGCGTGCATTAGTCTGTTCGTGAAGTTCGAATTCTGCAAACAGTTCATCTAATTTAATGGTAGACAAGTCCTTGGAGACCTTGTAGGCATCTACCATGGATGCCCACAAGGTGTTCCTTGGAAAGGCGTTTAGAGAATACCTTATGATGTCCCGGTTGTCTACCTTCTGTCCAATCGCATGAAGACCATTGAGCAGATCTTGAATCCGAGCATGGAGTTGGGCGGCTGTTTCACCTTCCTGCAATTTGATGTTAAATAATTTATTAAAAATTAAGTCTCTTTTACTTACTTTGGTGTCGGATGTCCCTTCATGAAGTTTAATTAGCTTCTCCCACAATTCTTTGGCGCTGTTGAAGGGGCCGACGCGGTTGAGTTCTTCTTTTGATAGGCCACACTGGAGGGTGCAGGTTGCCTTGGCATTAGCTTCCACTTTCTTGATTAAGGATGCATCCCAGTCCTCGTACGGTAGTGGTTTGCCGGTGGTGTCAGATGGTAGTTCAAATCTGGTTTTGACAATCATCCAGACTTCAAAGTGAGTCTGGAGATATGCCTCCATCCGACCTTTCCAGTACCCGAAGTCGTCTCCGGTGAATAGCGGCGGGCGGGCAGTACTGTAGCATTCTTGAAGGGCCATTTCAGTTTTACCTAAAGCGAAAAACAACCACAAAAAAAAATGTCCCAGGACTTGGTCCTGGCTTAGTAGTGCGGAAGGAAAAAAAATGAATCACGAACTCGGGTGGTGTTGCACCAATCCGAGAAAAATCGATTCGACGGAAAAATAATTAGAATATAGCTATGAGGCTAAATTCTAATCGACTCCGAAAAAAAATGCCACGACAAAAATATTTTGAATGGTGGTTGCACCGATTCAAAATGACCCCGCTCTGATACCAATTGATGGATCGAAAGCGCTAGAGGGGGGGGGTGAATAGCGCTCGTGGCTATTTCGTTTTTCGAAATCGTAAATCGTACGTAAAACTAATAGAGTAATAAGCAGCGGAATAAAGACAGTCAAACACAGAGACACAGGGAATTACTTCGTTCGGAGCCTAAGGCGACTCCTACTCGAAGGTCCGCAATCCTTGATCGCTTCCGGTGGGCAACAACTATAATATCGTGAATAAGTACATGGAAATAAGTACAACTGGAATTGAAATAATACCGATAACAAAATAATAACTGAAGCTTTAGGTCGTCGGCGACTGTAATAGCACTTTAGAGTCGTTTCTTGAGCAGCACACAGCAGAAGGAAGGCTTGTTCAATTGTTGTTTTGAAGCTGCACCTCAACCCTCTTTTTATATGACATTCAGGGCGCCTGGATCCTTTTCGGGCGCCTGGAGTGTGACGTGGCCAACCAACCAGGATGCTCCACGTGGCGAAGTCACGGCAGGGATAAAATTTGATCCCGGGCGCCCGGACCTTCGGGCGCCCGGATCCATCCCGGGCGCCCGGACCTTCGGGCGCCCGGATCCATCCCGGGCGCCCGGACCACCTTTTTCCAGTAGGTTCCTCACCTCCAAACAAAGGTTAGTCTGAGCAAAATACCCTGCAAGATAGTGTTAGAATCTGATAAAACACAGTAAGGAATAAACGACAGTCTTCGGACTGTCCGAGTCTGACTTCGGATTCCCAACCGAAAACCCTAGGTCGACCCGACGCCTACTGTTCCCTCTACGGGGAACGCATCCTCACCTACTCCCCTCAGGAGAGATTACTTGATGCCAATCCGGTCCTCCAGACCGACTAGACTTTCCGCGTAGGGTTACCACCCCCTAGGACCTAGGGTTACCGCCCCCTAGGGTTTTTCTCCACCTAGGGTTACCACCCCCTAGGACCTAAGGTTACCGCCCCTTAGGGTTTTCCTCCACCTAGGGTTACCGCCCCCTAGGACCTAAGGTTACCACCCCTTAGGGTTTTTCTCCACCTAGGGTTACCACCCCCTAGGACCTAAGGTTACCGCCCCTTAGGGTTTTCCTCCACCTAGGGTTACCGCCCCCTAGGACCTAAGGCTACCACCCCTTAGGGTTTTTCACTTGACTAACCGCAGCTAGGACTTTCCTGAAACCCTCATTCAAACATGTTAGATCACACACTAACTTAACTTTGAATCCTTTGCCATTATCAAAACTAAGGTTCGATCGTCGGATGCTTCCCGCACCAACACAAATGTTGTGTGATGCCAGGACTGTGGGAGAGAACTGGGAAGCTATGAGTTTTCATATTTAGTGGATAAGAAATAGTTGAGTTGTACTTTATGGTTTGTGTCATTTGAGATTGTATTTTTATTCCTTGTTTTTATTGAGTTTATTCGTGTCTTAGATTGCATGCTGTGATGAGTCTCTGTGTAATAAGTACTTATTTTAGTGTTTGACACTTATTAAACTGCAAGAGTGTTTGATACATGTTCCAACCGCCTGTGGCTGAAGTATATATTTTTTGTATCTCAGTTTATGGTCACCGGTACAGGGGAGACTCTGCCGAAATTTTTCAGTAGGAACTTCTATGGGGCCGTGATAAATTTAAGTGTTGCTAATAATAGCATAAGTATTACTAGTAAGTAGAGTTAGTAGTTAAGTAACGGTCATCCTTAGAGAGTAGTATAGTATAGTAAGAAGGGTGGTCGTTACAGTTGTTATCAGAGCAGTCCCCATTCTCCATCATCACACATCAGCATCAGCCTTGTCGTCTTCAAGTAAGAAAGTATTTAAGTTTTCCTTTTATGTCTTCTTTATTATTTGCAGTATAGAGTATCTGCTTATATGCGCTTTAGTAAGATAGAAGTTTTGTTTCTCTTTTATCTATATACCAAGGTTTGTTTAGAAATGATAGAGAATATATCAAGTCTTTCTTTTTCTCTACATAACTAGATGTCAAGAAGAGGACGCCCCCGTACTGCTCGTACTGAGGACCGAGCACAGGGGAACGAGGAGCCCAGAGCAGCTGAACCAAATCTTTCTAAAGTTGTTGCTCAACTCCAGAGACAAGTAGCAGAGCAACAACAAGTGATCGTCAATCTGATGGCGAATCAGCAGCCAGTCCCTCCCACTCCTCCAACAATCAATGTGGAGACTCCAGTGGTGACTGAGGTCCCACCAACCACCCTAGAAGTCCCCACAGCACCTAGAAGACAAGAAGCATACCTGATATAGTGGCTGAAGCTGAAGCTAGAGAGTTTCTCAGGCACGACTGAGCCCTAGGATGCTCAGGCTTGGTTCAAGACACTGGAGAGCACCATGGAGCTTCTTGACTGGCCAGAAGTCGAGAAGGTCAAGTGTGCTTCATTCTGCCTATCTGGAGATGCTCGTATGTGGTGGGAGAGAGTTAAAAGCAAGAGAGCAGTCAATCAGATGAGCTGGGCTGACTTTGAAGCAGAGTTTTATGAAGAATTCTTCCACCAGCGGTTCACCAATAAGTATTATGAGGAGTTCATAGAATTCAGATAAGGTGACCTGTCAGTGGAAAAAGCAGTAAAGAAATTCAATAGGCTAGCTCATCTCTGCCCAGAGCTAGTAAGCACGGAAAAGGAACGAGTCAGACTGATGCTCAGAATGTTGAAGCCAGTGATAGCACTTAATGTGAGTAGTGGAACTCACCAGCCCCAGACTGGCGAAGAGCTGGTCAGCAGAGCATTAGTTGCTGAGCACTATCTGGACAGCATCAGGGCACATCGAGCGCAGCATAAGTGTAACGACCACCCGTCTTAATACTCTACTACTCTCTAAGAGTGACAGTTACTTAACTACTAACTCTACTTAACCGGTATAATTAAAAACCACGAGGAATCCCTACCGAAAAATTTCTGCAGAGTCTCCCCTATACTGATGACCATAATCATTAATACATAACATAATATACACAGCCACAGGCGGCTGGAATATTTATCAAACAACCACGCAGTTTATAAGACACAACAACTAAAAAAAAAAAACTATTCTAGCAATAACAAATGAATAAAACTCCAACAGTGGAAAATAACCAAACTAACAATGCGGAATGAAAATACAATCTAAACAGACATAACCCATAAGGTACAACTCAACTATTTCTATCCACTAAACATGAAAACTCAAAACTTCCCAAGTCTCTCCATAGTCCTGGCATCACACATCCATCCGCACCTCCTTGTCGCCTTCCTTTGCTAACACTTTTCTTTTCCTGTATCTGTAGTAAGAGGAAATGCAAACTATAAGCAAAATGCTTAGTAAGTGCTATCTAACTAACAAAAACTCGATATGCATGTGAATATACTTAAAACTAAAACTGAATGCTCAAAAGGAAAACTACTCATGCTCATCTATTAGTAAATAAACAAACATACTAAACGGCTAAACATGTAAAGCTACTAATGCTCTTCTAATAGCAAAGAACAGTAAGTTAATCTAAATAACATGCTAACATAAAAGGAAACTAAACTTGCTGATTTTAAAACAAGTGAAACTTAATTCATTTGTTCTAAACTTATTCTTTTATACTTTTATACTTATGTGAAACTTATTTTATTTGTTCAAAAACTTATACTTATAATACTTCAAAATAATAATCAACTTTCTTCTTGGGCCCGGCAACTGTACTTGCTATGCGCGCATCCCTAACTAACCCGAGATAGTTGGTCCCGAATCTAGTAGGGTTTACTAGGTTATCTAAACCTAGGGACGACTATGGGAGTCCAGCCCAAGGACAACTGAGAGTCCTGCATACTAGGTTATCTAAACCTAGGGACGACTATGGGAGCCCAACCCAAGGATAACTGAGAGTCCAATACAGTGCCACTGATAAAAGTAAAATACTTGTTATCTTTTAATACTTCTAATATATAATGGCTCGACATCTTCTTTGGCACCGTGTGTGCCAAAATCACTAAAATCTTGACTTTGGGATCTACTTATACTTGTTAACACTTCTAAAAGAATGCTTCTTTAAAAAGAAACTGAAATGTTTAAGTGAATTCTAACTTTAAAATGCTTAAACCAAAAATCTGCCTACTATGCTAAGAAAATTCTGCATATTAAGCTTAATAAAAATCTGATCTAAGATTAGAGTTCTGCATGAAACACTTATCAAAATTTGCAAGCAATACTTATAAAAATCTTGCGTACAATACTTATAAAAATCTGCACTATATTAACTTGCAAGTTTTAATCTAGAACTGTAATGCTAAACGAAACTAAAACTGTAAAACATAAAAATTTGCATACTTTAAGAACTAAAACTAAACTACCTGTTTATAACACATGCACCCAAACTAAGGCATAAAACTCATGACATGCCAATCCAAATTTGCATACATGAAAACATAATGCACAACAAGGAAAAATCTGAACCTTACCAGCCACATTAATCCGAATTAATGCAAGTCTACATAAACTAAACAAAATATGCAAATCTAACAAAAAGGGAACCATCTAATCACATGCTTAAACTATACTATTTACTTCCTTTCTTTGTGATTCACGGTAGCAAACAAGCAAGAATCCAGCCCAACCTTAAAACTGAATTATGCAACATTAATTGTTCTTCATGCTCTAGGACAACAAAAATCTGAATTCTAGCTACAAAGCTTGAGGTAAAACCACATGCTTGAACTTTACCCATTCTGATCTTTCTTTGAAGGTCATGGCAGAATCAATGAATCCCATGGTCAACGAATAAAATTCATAAAAACTTAGCTAAGCTAGAAACCAAAACAGGATTCAAATCCAACCACACTGCATCAAAACCCGAACTGCCCAAAAGCAACAGGAGCAATCCCGAAACTACTCTAGGGTTTTCAACAAGCTCCGAGAGAAACAAGAAGCTAACAAAAATCCGAACTACTCCTACCGCAGGTGAGAAAACACTTACCTTGGGTTTCTTGGACTTACAGCCGAAGAAGAAGGCTTCTAATGCTTCTAGGGCTTGCGGAGGATCTCGCAAACTCGCCCTCTTCCTCGTGCCTATGGATTCTCCTCGATGAGAGGAGCTCGGACTTGTGAAGAACCCACGGAGAGGTCCCCCTTGGCTGGCCGCCGGAGAAGCCCTAAAGATCGGCTGCATTTTTCGCCCGAGAGAAAACGCCGTCGCCGAGAGAGGAGAAAGGAAAAGTTAGGTTTTGTTTTTGATTTTCGAAACTCACTTAAGCCCTCTTTTTATAACCTAAGGTAATTTCCGTTATCAACTATTGCTTAAGAATATTTTGTGCCTTATTTTTTCACGAAATATCTGCGGGCCAGTTGGTTGGCTGCGTTCCGCTTAAAACTTGATTCGTGGGTTCGAGTCTCGGCTGCAACCATTTTATTTCCTATTTATTCTCTGTTTCCTAACTACTGCGTAAATAGAATTTTTCTCCTTTTTTAATAACAAACGATCGCTAGCACACTTGGTCAGCCCCGTTTAAACCAAATCCCAGGTTGCAGCTTCGCTTCCTCAGCCGCGCACTTTTTATTTTCAATTTATTTAAACGTTCCTAAATACTGCTTATATATATTTCATCCCATATATGTTCACAAACAGGTCGCAGACCAATTGGCTGGTTGGATATGGTTAAGACTCGGGCCAAGTCCGAGGTCTTGGGTTCAAAACCCGGCTTCAACACTTTTTTTTCTTTTTTTTTTAATTCTTCCTCTTGGTAAAAATACCAAACGAACTCCAAAAATTACATAAAAATACTCTAAAAATCTCTAGAATATTTCTATAGCATTTCTAAATATTTTTAAGAACTTTTAAAACACCTAATGAGGAAAATTGGGTCGTTACAATCCTCCCTACCTTATAAAAAGTTCGTCCTCGAACTTAGAATAATTCTGGATATCTCTGTCTTATACTGTCCTTACGCTCCTAAGTAACTTCCTCCTGCTTTTGGTTCTAAATGACTTTCACTAATGGTACTCTTTGTTCTTTAGTCTCTTAACTTCATGATCCTCTATTATTCATATTGCATCGTACCCATTAGTGGTCCTTGGAAGGCTTGATATCTTCTCTATCCTTTCTAAACATACTTATGTATATGAATATAAGAGAAACAAAACTTCTATCTTACTAAAGCGCATATAAGCAATTACTCTATACTGCAAATAATAAAGAAAGCATAAAAGAAAAAAACCTAAATACTTTCTTACTTGATGACGGCAAGGTTGGTGCTGATGTGTGATATAGGAGAATGGGAACTGCTCTGATACCAACTGTAACGACCACCCTTCTTAATACTCTACTACTCTCTAAGAGTGACCATTACTTAATTACTAACTCTACTTAACCGGTATAATTAAAAACTGTAACACCCACTAAGCTTTTAAGATAAATATGAGAATGATGAATTTGCCTTAGAAAAATATTAGTAGAATGTTGAACCAAAAAGAAATAAAAAGAAATAAAAATAGGGAGTGGTCAAGGATTGAACCTTGAACCTCTCATGATGTAAATGATAGGATTAATGGGTAATAACCAGTTGGGATAGGAATGGTATATTGATAGCAAAGGAGGGAAACTCATGATAAGGATGAGAGTAAAAGCTAGCCAAAAGAAAGCAAGAAAAGAGCAAGAGAAAGGCAACTTGCCTTCCTTCTTTCCTCTCCCTCTTCCTCTCCCTTTGCCGTGACTTAAAGAGGACAATTAAGGGGATTGATTCCCCCTTGTTTCATCATGAATGATGAGAACAAATAAATAAAATAAAAAGAAAAAAAAAGGGGGCTAAGGGAGAAGGAAAGCAAAAACCAATTTTGCTACCTCTTCCCCCTTAACATAAAAGGGAGCATGTAAAGGGAAGATTTTATTTTTCTCTCATTTCTCTCATTCTCTCCTCTCCACCACCGAGAGCCTCAGCCCCCTCTCCTCCATTTTCGGCCCCAAAACAAGGTTCCTCCTAGGATACAAGGAAGGCTACCAAGGGAAATCAAAGGAGGAGAACAAGAAGAAGAGACCCTTTCTTCCAACACCACACTTTAGAACCACAAGAGAAAAGGAAGTAAGTATCCCCTCACCTGTGGTACAAGTGGTTTTAATGTGTTTTTGGATTTTATGAGGATTTTAAAACCTAGAAACAAAGTTGTGAAAATTCGGCCAAAGAAAGGACTTGTTGATCCTAGGAATGTTTAATATAAGCCTTGATTCATGATAATTTTTCTATGCTTTGTAAGAGGGTTTTCTCTCATATTTTTATATATATGTGATGCTGGATTAGAGATGTACCTAACCCTAGAGTTTCGGCCAAAAAGGTTTTATAAGAGCTAGGGAATTTATTTGTTTACCTAACTTGCACGAAGCCCTCTAAATAAATGGTTAAGGATCCATTATTGTTTTCATACTTGAAGGTTACTTGGAACCAAAAGTACCCCACTCACAAGTTTCGGCCAAGGAAGGGTTTAGGGTTAGGAAGACTTTGAATTTAAACTCACCATGTTTATATGATAGAATATAGAGTTTCTTAAAGAGTTGCATGCTTGTATGTTGATAGAAACTCATGAACATCACTTTTAATGTTTCGGCCATGGTAAGGTGGATGGTTTAGAATAGCTTAAACAGATTTTTTTTAACATGCTCAAAACCTCCATGACAATAAGATATGAAAGTTGTTTGATGCTCCCATGCTTAATTAGAGTATAGGAAAATTGGTTGCATGATATATGATAATTATGACCACAAGGGTCCTAGCTTGTTTGTGAACCAAACTTATATGCATAGTTCCTTTGATGTTTTTGCCATAAAACTTGTTTAGGTTTTCCATACTTTAGGCCACCTAAAACCTAGTTTAAAGACTTGGAAGGTTTCGGCCAAACATATGCTATGAGATAAAGAAAGGGAAAACCTAGGAAACCTAAGACACAATTTAAATGTATGCTTATAGTGCTTGACTTTTATACATGTTATGAAATGTGTTATGACTTTCTATGCTTTTATGCCATTTGAACAAATTCCATGCTTGATGAGGTTTGGCCATGTAGGGTTTAAAGACCTAGAAACCTTAAAATTTAGACCTCATGTGTTAAAGATGCTTCTTATGAAATTGAGATAACATGTTGATTGTGTTCACATGCTTATATATTTAACTATGATTCAAATGGACACCTTAAAGTCTCGGCCATGAAGGGATACATGCCTTAGAAACCCTAGAACTTACATTGAACATGCTCATGTCACTCTCCATGAAATATGAAATGTAGAAAGCTAAAAATTCACATGCTATATGTTGTTAGTGACCTAAATTGATGCTAAGGGAAGTTTCGGCCATGACCACTTGTATGATGCCATTTATAAATTTATACATGATGTTAGAGTAAGTTCACATGCTTGTATGCTTGCTTGAAAACCTAAATGAGTACTTGTAAGTTTCGGCCATGACATAATTTTAAGGGCTTAAAGGATTTAGGAACTAACTCAATTGTGCTTACCATATTCCTTGAAACAAATGCTATAAATATGGTTAAGGTTTCCATGCTTTATGTCATTTAGAACCTTGTTTCACACTTGTTAAGGTTCGGCCAAATGAGGTTTAAGGACTTGGAGAACTTAGAGTCCAAGTAAATCTTGTTTATAATACTTCCTATGAAAATGATATGTGGATGAATTAGGTTCTACATGCTTGGATGTTGTTTAAAACCTAAATTGGCACCTAAGAGGGTTTCGGCCAAGATAAGAACCCAAAGGATTAGGAAGCTTAGTACCCAAATTAATCATGTTACATTGTTCCTTATGATTGGATGAGCACATGATACACTTTTATGCTTAGACATGTATGCTTGTGAGCTATACAAGATGAGAATTTCTACGATATGTTATGAGTTCAAAATATGCATGCTTTATGTTATGATATGTGGGTAAATTTTACATGCTTTGATGATATGATATGAGCTGAAAATATGCATGCTTATGTTATGATATGTGGTTAAATTATGCATGCTTTGATGCTATGTTTAGTTCTTAAAATATGCATGCTTTCATGATATGCTATGTGGTTAAATTATGCATGCTTGATGATATGCTTTATGCTTAAGATATGCATATTTTTATGATCTATGCCTAAGTGATGCATACTGTTATGATATGATGTATGCCTAAGTGATGCATACCTTTATGATATGATGTATGCCTAAGTGATGCATACTTTTATGACATGATGTATGCCTAAGTGATGCATACTTTTATGATATGATGTGTGCCTAAGTGATGCATGCTTTTATGATGTATGATATGTATAAGTATGACATGTACTTTACTTTATATAGCTTGTACCAAGGGTGGGCTCCATAAGCGCCCCGGGGTCGATGGAATAAGACTCGGGTCTCGTTAGGGATGAGCTCCTAAGTGCCCCTAGGTCGATGGAGTAAGACTCGGGCCTAGTATGTTGCCTTGTAGGGTTCAAGACTTGCTACCTTGGACCTACATAGGTTGCGCGCAATATGTAAGTGGTACATAGCCGGGATCCCCTTTAAGTTGAGATTATGTTCAAGTATATATGTAAGAAGAAATGGTTTTAAAGATCATGAGACATACACATGTTTTTTGGATACATGTTTTTTTTTCAAAATCATATTGCATATACCTTATGATGATTTATGATATGCCATGGTTAGATATGATTATGTTATGTTCCATGATATGTCATGTGTATGATATGCCATGACTCCTTATGACGATATGCCATGATTAGATACGATTATGTTATGCTTCATGCTATGCTTTACGCTATGATATGCCATGACTAGTTATGATTTCTTCATGTTGCATGATATGCTTAAAAGAGTATGTTACATTATGTCATGACTAGTTGAAATGATGCCATGTTGAGACATTCTTTGATTATACTATGATTTTCGGTTTTAGTGAGTAGGAAAGGAACTTACTGAGACATGAGTGCTCACAGCTTACTGTCCTTGTACCACAGATAAAGGAAAAAGCTGGATGAGCTAGAGGAGCAGCAGGAGAGGCAAGGAGATGTGTGTGGCAGTGGCTAGGCAACCAAATAAGAACCTGCTTTAAAAAAAACTTTTAAAGAACTATGCTTTGGTATCATGAATTGTAGTACCGTATGTGTGACTTGATGTTATGTTTCTACTAATTTTGATATCATGTTATTGAGGCCATGATAGTGTAGTTCGGATTTGATGAAAGGGAAAACAAAAAAAAAAGTTTTATTAAACTAAGAGAATTATTTTAAGTCTTCCGCTGTTTTAAAAAGAAAAATTTGTACATAGAGTATCGTAACCCCGTCCCTTAGGGTTAGCAGGGAGGGCGGGCGCAAAACTTCTATCTTACTAAAGCGCATATAAGCAATTACTCTATACTGCAAATAATAAAAAAAGCATAAAAGAAAAAAACTTAAATACTTTCTTACTTGAAGACGGCAAGGTTGGTGCTGATGTGTGATGTAGGAGAATGGGAACTGCTCTGATACCAACTGTAACGACCACCCTTCTTAATACTCTACTACTCTCTAAGAGTGACCATTACTTAATTACTAACTCTACTTAACCGGTATAATTAAAAACCACGAGGAATCCCTACCGAAAAATTTCGGCAGAGTCTCCCTTGTACTGATGACCATAATCATTAATACATAACATAATATACACAGCCACAGGCGGCTAGAACATTTATCAAACAACCACGCAGTTTATAAGACACAACAACTAAAAGAAATAAACTATTCTAGCAATAACAAATGAATAAAACTCCAACAGTGGAAAATAACCAAACTAACAATGCGGAATGAAAATACAATCTAAACAAACATAACCCATAAGGTACAACTCAACTATTTCTATCCACTAAACATGAAAACTCAAAACTTCCCAAGTCTCTCCATAGTCCTGGCATCACACATCCATCCGCACCTCCTTGTCGCCTTCCTTTGCTAACACTTTTCTTTTCCTGTATCTGTAGTAAGAAGAAATGCAAACTATAAGCAAAATGCTTAGTAAGCGCTATCTAACTCACAAAAACTCGATATGCATGTGAATATACTGAAAACTAAAATTGAATGCTCAAAAGGAAAACTAGTCATGCTCATCTATTAGTAAATAAACAAACATACTGAAGGGATAAACATGTAAAGCTACTCATGCTCTTCTAATAGCAAAGAACAGTAAGCTAATCTAAATAACATGCTAACATAAAAGGAAACTAAACTTGCTGATTTTAAAACAAGTGAAACTTAATTCATTTGTTCTAAACTTATTCTTTTATACTTTTATACTTATGTGAAACTTATTTTGTTTGTTCAAAAACTTATACTTCTAATATTTCAAAATAATAATCAACTTTCTTCTTGGGCTCGACAACTATACTTGTTATGCACGCATCCCTAACTAGACCTGAGATAGCTGGTCCCGAATCTAGTAGGGTTTACTAGGTTATCTAAACCTAGGGACGACTATGGGAGTCCAGCCCAAGGACAACTGAGAGTCCTGCATACTAGGTTATCTAAACCTAGGAACGACTATGGGAGCCCAACCCAAGGACAATGAGAGTCCAGTACAGTGCCACTGATAAAAGTAAAATACTTGTTATCTTTTAATAGTTCTAATATATAATGCCTCGGCATCTTCTTTAGCACCGTGTGTGTCAAAATCCCTAAAATCTTGACTTTGGGATCTACTTAAGGCCTTGGCCTTTTTCTTGCTTTTCTTTATATTTCTTATACTTGTTAACACTTCTAAAAGAATGCTTCTTTAAAAAGAAACTGAATTGTTTAAGCGAATTTTAACTTTAAAATGCTTAAACCAAAAATCTGCCTACTATGATAATACAATTCTGCATATTAAGCTTAACAAAAATCTGATCTAAGATTAGAGTTCTGCATGAAACACTTATCAAAATTTGCAAGCAATACTTATAAAAATCTTGCGTACAATACTTATAAAAATTTGCACTATATTAAATTGCATGTTTTAATCTAGAACTGTAATGCTAAACAAAATTAAAACTGTAAAACATAAAAATTTGCATACTTTAAGAACTAAAACTAAACTATCTGTTTATAACACATGCACCCAAACTAAGGCATAAAACTCATGACATGCCAATCCAAATTTGCATACATGAAAACATAATGCATAGCAAGGAAAAATCTGAACCTTACTAGCCACTTTAATCCGAATTAATACAAGGCTACATAAACTAAACAAAATTTGCAAATCTAACAAAAAGGGAACCATCTAATCACATGCTTAAACTATACTATTTACTTCCTTTCTTTGTGATTCACGATAGCAAACAAGCAAGAATCCAGCACAACCTTAAAACTGAATTATGCAACATTAATTGTTCTTCATGCTCTAGGACAACAAAAATCCGAATTCTAGCTACAAAGCTTGAGGTAAAACCACATGCTTGAACTTTACCCATTCTGATCTTTCTTTGAAGGTCATGGCAGAATCAATGAATCCCATGGTCAACGAATAAAATTCACAAAAACTTAGCTGCGCAAGAAACCAAAACAGGATTCAAATCCAACCACACTGCATCAAAACCCGAACTGCCCAAAAGCAACAGGAGCAATCCCGAAACTACTCTAGGGTTTTCAACAAGCGCCGAGAGAAACAAGAAGCTAACAAAAATCTGAACTTCTCCTACCGCAGGTGAGAAAACGCTTACCTTGGGTTTCTTGGACTTACAGCTGAAGAAGAAGGCTTCCAATGCTTTTAGGGCTTGCGGAGGATCTCGCAAACTCGCCCTCTTCCTCGTGCCTACGGATTCTCCTCGATGAGAGGAGCTCGGATTTGTGAAGAACCCACGGAGAGGTCCCCCTTGGCCGGCCGCCGGAGAAGCCCTAAAGCTCTGCTGCATTTTTCGCCCGAGAGAAAACGCCGTCGCCGAGAGTGGAGAAAGTAAAAGTTAGGTTTTTTTTTTTGATTTTCGAAAATCACTTAAGCCCTCTTTTTATAACCTAAGGTAATTTCCGTTATCAACTATTGCTTAAGAATATTTCGTGCCTTACTTTTTCATGAAATATCTGTGGGCCAGTTGGTTGGTTGCGTTCCGCTTAAAACTCGGTTCGTGGGTTCGAGTCTCGGCTGCAACCATTTTATTTCCTATTTATTATATATTTCCTAACTACTGCTTAAATAGAATTTTTCTCCTTCTTTAATAACAAACGATCGCTAGCACACTTGGTCAGCCCGGTTTTAACCAAATCCCAGGTCGCAGCTTTGATTCCTCAGCCGCGCACTTTTTATTTCCAATTTATTTAAACATTCCTGAATACTGCTTATATATATTTCATCCCATATATGTTCACAAACAAGTCGCAAACCAGTTGGTTGGTTGGATATGGTTAAGAATCGGGCCAAGTTCGAGGTCTTGGGTTCAAAACCCGGCTTCAACACTTTTTTTTTTTCTTTATTTTTTAAAATTCTTCCTCTTGGTAAAAATACCAAACGAACTCCAAAAATTACATAAAAATACTCTAAAAATTTCTAAAAATCTCTAGAATATTTCTATAGCATTTCTAAATATTTTTAAGAACTTTTAAAACTCCTAATGAGGAAAATTGGGTTGTTACAATAAGCCAGTCAAGATCGAAGACAAGACAGCTAGGAGTCAGAAACCTTAGGCAAATAAGCAGAACTGGAAAGGCAAGGGTAGTAAAAGAAAGCAGTGGAACTCAGGAGGTAACCAGAAAGGAGGACCAGCAAATAAGTAGACCAAGTTCCCTCCCTGTCCTAAATGTGGGAGAACACATCCAGGAGCCTGTCTTTTGGGTAAGACTGGATGCTATTCATGTGGGCAGGAAGGACACATGGCTAAAGAATTTCCTAACAAGTTCAAAGCACCTCAGCCACAGCCAATACAATATGGAGGTAAACCTCAGCTACATTATATGCCTGCAACTCTGGAAGGACCTCAGCTCAGTTAAGGAAGGTTGGAAGCCCCACCAGTTCCAGCCAGTGCCAGAGTATTCTCCCTCACTAAAGAAGAAGCTGCTAGTACCTCCACGGTCGTAACAGGTCAAGTAATTATTTTTCAGCATATAGCTACTGCACTATTTGATACTGAGGCGACCCATTCTTTTGTATCAGTACCCTTTGCCAAAGAATTACAGGTACCTACAGAAAGTATGAACTCCAAGTTCCTGACGACCCTACTGTCTGGGGAAGTCATGGAATCCAACCAGTGGCTTCGGGTTGTACCAGTCAGAATTTCAGACCGTGAGCTATGTGTAGATCTGGTAGTCCTCGCTATGCAGGATTTCGATATCATTTTGGGTATGGATTTCCTCAGCAAGTACAGTGCTTCAGTGGACTGCCGTAGAAGGAAAGTGATCTTTAGTCCAGAAGGTGAACCATCCTTTGAGTTCACGGGAGTACCAAAGAGGAAGACCCAGAAATTCCTCTCTTCTCTCATAGCTCACCAGATGTTAGCTAAAGGGTGTGCTAATTTTCTTGCGCACATTGTGAGTATAGAAGAACAAGAAAACCCCAAGCAGGAGGAAGTTTGGGTAGTCTGTGAGTATCCAGAGGTATTCCCAGAAGAGCTATCTGGACTAACTCCCAACAGAGAAGTGGAGTTTGAGATTGAACTGGTTCCTGGTACCAGTCCAATTTCAAAAGCTCCATACCGCATGTCTCCAGCAGAGCTGAAAGAGTTACAAGAACAACTTCAGGAGCTACTTGACAAAGGCTTCATCCGCCCTAGTCATTCACCATGGGGAGCTCCAGTGTTGTTCGTTAAGAAAAAGGACGGATCTATGCGGATGTGCATAGATTATAGGGCTCTGAATCAGGTGACAATCAAGAACAAGTACCCACTGCCCAGAATCGATGACTTATTTGATCAATTGAAAGGGGCAACAGTGTTCTCCAAGATAGACCTGCGCTCTGGGTACCATCAGTTGAAAGTGAAGGAAAGTGATATACCCAGAACAGCTTTCAGGACCAGATACGGACACTATGAGTTTGTAGTCATACATTTTGGTGTGACTAATGCACCTGCAGTCTTCATGGACCTGATGAACAGAGTGTTCAGAGAATACCTTGACAAGTTTGTCATTGTGTTCATCGACGACATTCTAGTCTATTCCAGAACCCCAGAGGAGCATGACACGCACTTGAGGATAGTATTGCAGACCCTTCAGCAAAAGTAGTTGTATGCTAAGTTCTCAAAGTGCGAGTTCTGGTTAGAGCAGGTGGCGTTTCTAGGCCACATTATTTCTAGAGAAGGCATCCATTTGGATCCAGCCAAAATAGAGGCGGTCAACAACTGGAGCAGACCCAAGAATGCCAGGGAGATCAGAAGCTTCCTTGGTTTAGCTGGGTACTACAGGAAATTCGTGGAGGACTTTTCCATGATAGCTTATCCACTAACGGCCTTATCCAGGAAGAACAAGAAGTTTGAATGGTCAGATAAATGTGAGCAGAGTTTCCAAGAGCTCAATAAGAGACTGACCAGTGCTCCTATTCTGACAGTCCCAGAAAGTGACAAGAGTTTTGACATCTACAGTGATGCTTCCAAGATGAGCCTAGGAGTTGTACTCATGTAAGAAGGAAAAGTTATAGCTTATGCTTCCAGGCAACTCAAAGACTACGAGAAGAACTACCTCACTCATGATCTTGAGCTGGCAGCTGTGGTCTTTGCGTTGAAACTCCGGCGACACCACTTGTATGGAGTTCAGTGCAGAATCTTCACAGACCATCATAGTTTGAAGTATTTCTTTACTCAGAAAGACTTAAACATGAGACAGTGCAGGTGGCTAGAGTTGGTCAAAGACTATGACTGTGAAATCCTCTACCACCCAGGCAAAGCTAATAAAGTGGCAGATGCACTAAGCAGAAAATTCAGTGCATCCCTGATGTCTTTGTCATCATTAGCCCTACCACTGCAGAAGGAGTTGTCAGACTTTGGTATGGAAATTATTTATGGGCAACTCTCTACATTGACCTTAGAGTCTACCTTGCTTGAGGATATACAGAGAAAGCAAAGTGAAGATCCAGATATCCAGAAGATCAAGCATGGGATACAGAAAGAAGAAAATTTGGAGTTTCGAGTATCAGACAGTGGAATTCTTTATCAGGGGAGCTGCCTTTGTGTCCCCAATGATGAAGAGCTGAGAAAGAAAATTTTAGAGGAAGCTCATTGTACACCCTACTCCATGCATCCTGGTTCTACCAAGATGTACCAAGACGAGAAACAGAGGTTCTAGTGGTCTGGACTCAAAAGAGATGTAGCTAAATATGTCAGTACCTGTCTAACATGTCAGAGGGTCAAAGCAGAGCACCAGAGACCAGGAGGAGTTCTACAGCCTCTTCCAATACCAGAGTGGAAGTGGGAAGACATATCCATGGACTTCATAATAGGTCTCCCAAGAACCACAAATGGATATGATGCGATATGAGTGATAGTGGATAGATTGACCAAGTCTGCTCATTTTCTTGCCATCAAGGTGTCCCACTCTATAGAGCAGTTGGCACAGTTATATGTTAAAGAGGTGATCAGACTTCACGGAGTTCCTAAATCTATTGTGTCTGATAGAGATGGATGCTTCACCTCTCACTTTTGGGAGTGTGTTCAGAATGCACTAGGCACCTAACTCAAGTTCAGCACAGTCTTCCATCCTCAGACCGATGGACAGACAGAGCGAGTAAATCAGATCTTAGAAGATATGCTCAGAGCTTGTGCACTAGATGTCAAGGGAAGTTGGTGAAAGTATCTATGCTTAGCTGAGTTTGCCTACAACAATAGCTATCAGGCCACCATCAAGATGGCACCTTATGAGGCGTTGTATGGTAGGAAGTGCAGATCACCCATTTGTTGGCAAGAAGCAGGTGAAAGAAAAGAAATGGAAGTGGAACTGGGCATTCAGACAGAGCTGATAGATGAGACTACTCAGGCTATCCAGAAGATCAGACAGAGAATTGAGACTGCCCAGAGTAGACATAAGAGTTATGCTGACACACGTCGTAGGCCACTTGAATTCCAAGTAGGGGATTCAGTCTTTCTCAAGGTTGCTCCTATGAAGGGAGTGATGAGATTTGGCAAGAAGGGCAAATTAAGTTCTCGTTATGTAGGACCTTATCTGATCACAGAAAGGATTGGGAAAGTAGCTTACAAGCTGGACTTACCATAGAACATGTCAGTAATACATAATGTATTTCATGTCTCTATGCTAAAGAAGTGTATTCACAACCCTAGCCAAGTGATTTAGCCTCAGTTAGTGTAGATCCAAGAGGATCTTAGCTACGAGAGCAGACCTACACAGATAGTGGACAGAGCAGTCAAGAGACTAAGAAACAAGGAAGTGCCACTAGTGAAGGTCATCTGGCAGAACCAGAAACACGAGGAAGTTACTTGGGAGCGTGAGGACAGTATGAGACAGAAATATCCAGAGTTATTCTAAGTTCGAGGATGAACTTTTTATAAGGTATAGGGGATTGTAACGACCCAACTTTCCCTATTTTGAGTTCTAAATGTCCTTAAAAATATTTGGAAATGCTTTTAAAATATTTTAGAGATTTTTAGAAATTTTTAGAGTATTTTTATGTAATTTTAGGAGGTCGTTTGTTATTTTTACTAAACGAAAGAAGTTTTGACAAAAAACGTCCAAGCCGAGATTCGAACCGTGGACCTCGGGTTAAGTAGAGGTTCGTTTAACCAATAGACCAGCCGTGGGTTTCTTAGTAAAACCCGAACCAAATAGTATTTAAGTTATAATTAAAACCGAAATACCTAGGTTTAAGAGGGTTAAGTTATTTCTTTTCTCTTGACCGAAACCCTTTCTCCTCACATGCTCCCGACAGCGCAACTCTTCACGGGCGGAAACACAGCGAGCATCTAGGTGTCTCCGGCGGCCGGCGAGTGGTTTTTCCGAGAGCCTCTCACACCTTCGAGACCGTCTCACTAAGGAGAACAAGTAGATAGGAAGAGGCAGCCGAGATTTGAAGCTTCACCCAAACCCTAGATCTCTCCCTCTTCGGCTGTGAGTCCAAGGAACCGAGGTAAGTCGCTTACTCACCTGCGGTAAGGGTAGCTCTCGAATTCTTGCTTCTTCTTGTTGTTTTCTTTGGTATATGCCGCTAGGAGGGTGTCCTTGAATTGCTGCCGTAAGTTGTTAAGGAAGATGGAAGGGGTTTTTGATTGGATTAGATTTTGGACTTTGCTTATTCTTGTTTTCGAATTATTCTGTGAAAGATATGGTGATGGGTTTGCTGCCGTGAAGTTCAAAGAAGGATATGAATGGTTTAAAAAAAAAGGTCCCTGTCGTGAGTTCATTAAGGATACAAGAGGGGAATGGTTTAGGGTAGATATGTAGTTGTCTTATGCTATTAGTTTCCTTATACCGTGTGGATCATAGCATTTCTGCTATAGGGTTTCTCTGTAAAACCTGAACGTATTGATTTTTGTGATAACAGTAGCAATTTCCCTTATGCTCTGCTTGGTAAGGATTCATTTAGAATGGGTAAGTGTATCAAATGTATGCTATTGGATTCATGGATTAGGGCTATGAGCAGTAGGCTGTTAGAGACAATTTAGATCTCTTCTACTCTATAAAAGTGTAAGCTTTGCTTAGGTTTTACATGGGTATCAAACTTAGATTTCCTTGTTACCTTAATTAGCATCACAGTTTTAGCATTCCAGTTTTGTAGCATTATTGCATCCTTTCCTTACCTTTTTGCTTGATTGGAATTAATGTAGAAGTTACAGATTCTTGTCCATTAAGTTCAAGTTTAGTATATCATGTATCAATTATTGGCAGCAGCGGTACCTTGTCCATGTGCTTTGCTTTGTTGGAAGTAAATTAGAATGGGTAGATCCATTAAGTGCAGAATTTTATTTCATTAAGCATTTACTTCTTTGATTATGCAGTTTATAGTGCTTTGCTATAGATTCAAGCATGAGCAGATTTTTCTGTTCTTCCCGTGCTTTTATATGTACATGAACAGATTTCTGATTTTTTTTCCTTGTTGCTTTTAGATGTGGATGAGTAGAAATAGCATATATATATACATATATAGCATTTAGTTTAGACTTTCCTTTCTATAATGAGTAGTTATAAGTGAGAAAGGACCAAGGTCTTGATAGGATCCCTAAATTTTAAGTATTGGGATCAGCAGCACGCCAAGTGCTCAAAGAAATGCCAAGGCATTTTATTATAAGAACATAAAAAGATAATAAGTATTTTATTTTAAAGAAATGCTAGTACCCGACTTCCAAGGTTGTCGTTAAACAAATCCAGGTGACTAATTCCAAGGTCTTGGCCCTGGTAAGACCAAGGTCTTTACCCTCGTAGGACTGATGACTAGCTATCACAGTTCCTATTAGGGAGCGCGCATTGGTGCTAAGCCTAGGCCCCAAGAGAAGTTGATTATTATTTTAAAGTAATAAAGTATAAGTTTTGAAACAAATGAAACAAGCTTCATTTATGCTTAGAGTCAGCAAGTTTAGCTTCTTTTAATTCGAAGCATGCAGTATTAGTTTTATTTGTTTCCTGATTAGTTGTATAGCATGATTAACTATTAGAATTACATAAGTAGATTCCTTAGCTTTCCTTTGCTATTAGATTAACATGAGCAGTTATGTTTATGCTTTATTTTATTTTAGAGCATACAGTTTCTAGTTCTTCTTGTATACATGCATATCCGTGTTTTTGTGAGTTAGATAACACTTACTATGCAAATTTTGCTTATAGATTGCATTTCCTCTTACTGCAGATAAAGGAAAGGAAAAGATTTAGCAAGGAAGGCGACAAGGTGGTGCGGATGGTGTGTGATGCCAGGGCTGTGGCATGGAACTGGGAAGCTATGAGTTTTCATGTTTAGTGGATAAGAAATAGTTGAGTTGTACTTTATGGTTTGTGTCATTTGAGATTGTATTTTTAGTCCTTGTTTTTATTGAGTTTATTCGTGTCTTTGATTACATGTTGTGATGAGTCTCTGTGTAATAAGTAGTTATTTTAGTGTTTGACACTTATTAAACTGCATGAGTGTTTTGATACATCTTCCAGCCGCCTGTGGCTGAAGTATATATTTTTTGTATCTCAGTTTATGGTCACCGGTACAGGAGAGACTCTGCCGAAATTTTTCGGTAGGAACTTCTCTGGGGCCGTGATAAATCTAAGTGTTGCTAATAATAGCATAAGTAACACTAGTAAGTAGAGTTAGTAGTCATCCTTAGAGAGTAGTATAGTATAGTAAGAAGGGTGGTCGTTACAGTTAGATTCAGGTTTAGCTTTGGGCTCAACAAATAGGCATTCTTCGGATAAATTTCTGGGTTATGGTGAGTCACTTGGACATCATTAGAGTAACCATGCCTTTGAGCTTTTCCAAATAGTCCTATCCACTGAACTTAATACAAAATCTTGGTCTAACTAGTTAGGATCCATAAAGGATAGCTTCGGTTAGTTTCACTTAGTCAAATGCACCAGGTCGAACCCATATCTTCCTAGACATGCATAGACTAAGTTTCCCTAACGTACTATCATCCAAAACTTCACCAGTACCGTTGGTCAAGTTAAACTATTTTTCATTTGAACAAGTCCTAATTACCCTACCGGGCATATTGGTTTTGGTTACCCTGTCGGGTAGATTATTTTTGAAGGTGCCAACTAGTTTGGAGCCTCCCCCTAAATTATTTATTTCCTTTTTAAGATTTTTGCATATTTTTATTTAATTTGTAATTTAAATTTAAGTTTTTAATTTTGATTTAATTAGATGAGTCAAATTGTCCTTCTTTAAAAGAGTGTATTTAAAGTTTAAATTTTCATTCAATTTTAATTTTATTAAGTTAATTGAATTATCTTTCTTTAATTGCTTATTTTTAAAGTTTAAGTTTTTATTAATTTTTAAATTTGAATTAATTAAATTGTTTGAATTATATTTATTTAAATGTTTATCTTTTAAACTTTTATTAATTGTTAATTTTAAATTTTCTAGATTCTCTTTGTTTGATATGTTATCTTTAACATTTAATTTTAAGTTTGTTAAATTTAGTTTTGATTTTATCAAAGTACTTGATTTTATCCTTTTATTTTCCTTGCCTTTTAAGTTGTTATGATTAATTGAATTTATTAGATTAGTTTTATCTTTAAAATTTAATTTTTTGTTAATTAAATTGTCTTGGGTTTGGATGGGATTTTCTAGATTGATATTGTCTAGATTATTAAGAAATTTATTAAATTTATCTACATCAATATTGACCTTATCATCTTTATCATTTGAATTTTCAGATTTATTTAGATTTAAATTTGAATTTTTAGGTTTATTAATTATTTTCAGATTTCCTGTATTTTCTAAATTAATTAGATATGTTTTATCAGAAAATATTCTAGGGGTATTTTTACAAGTATTGTCAACTACACTATTTTCACATATATTTTCAGAAATATCCAGATTAACAGACATATTTTTTAAACTACTATTAACAGGGGTATTTTGATAAATTTACTAACTTAAGTGCAACCCCTAATTCAGTAGGCTTCTCCATTGGATCTGACTCGAGTCCGGATTTGATTTTAACTTGATCCTCTAGCTCCATCGGCTCCTCGTGGATCTTGGTAAAACATGTCCAAAACTCGTGGGCATCCTTGACGTTTCCTATCTTGCAATTAACTTTGTTAGGTAATAAATCTAAAACTAACTTTATTACCTTTTGGTTTGCTTCCGAGTTTTGTGTTGATCTTCTCAGGGCCAAGCTACTATCAAAGTCATTCATGAAGATGAAGCTTTCCATCTGCATCCTCCACAAATTGAATTCATGCCTCTCGTACATCTCATATGGAGGTGGTTCATGAATGCTCCGTTCTTCTAGTTGGGCCATTTTTTACCTTGCACTCATAAAAAAAAAAAAGGAATCCCAAGATTTAGTCTTGGTTTAGTAGTGCGGGAGATAAGGAAAATATGCATAAAAAAATATATATATTTTTAAAATATTAATAAAATATATTAAAAAAATATTATTACAAATTTTTGAAAATGCGATATTTCGCTAATATCGACCAATGGTGAAAAGATGAAAATAAAGTTTTCAAAAATGGTTTTGGAGGGAAAAAAACGAAAGGCGTAAGGATAATTTTTAAACCCAAACGATATCTAATTTTTCTTTTTAAAAAGACCCCCCTTTGCCTGATTATTGGTTGCACCAAATCAGAGCGATACCTGCTCTGATACCACTTGTTGAATTGTAAACGTTCGATAGAGGGGGAGAGGGGGTGAATATCGATTAAAAAAAATTCGTAGAGTAAGCACAAAGGAAAAGTAAACGAACCAAAGAGAACATGAGGATTTACTTGGTTCGGAGCCTTTAGCGACTTCTACTCCAAGGTCCACACACAAGGGTGCTTTCGATGGTCAATTACTAATAATTCGAAAACTTATTACAAACTAAGTACAAGTGTAACACCCCAAATTCCATGATTTAGAGTTCTAAAAGACCTTATTAAAATCTAGAAATGTTTTAGAAAAATTCTAGAGATTTTTAGGAATTTTTAGAATATTTTTACGTAATTTATGGAGTTCGTTTGGTATTTTTACCAAGAGGAAGAAGAAAAAAAATAGTAATAATATATGTTGAAGCAAGGTTTTGAACCCAAGATCACGGACCCGAACCCGAGTCTTAACGAACTCAGCCCAACCATCTGATCTACGGATGTTTTGTTAATCATATATGGAGTGATATATATTTAACTAGTAGTTAGGAACAGTAAAATAAAGTGGAGAAAAAGGGGCGCGGCTGAGAATCGAAGCCCAGACCTGTGGCTTCGAGTAAAACCCAACGGACCAACTGTGCCAGCGGTCGATGCTGATCAGATATGCAGCTACAAATATTTAAGGTATAGTATTTAATAAAAAAAAACCCTAATTATAAAAGAGGGCTTATTTTTCTTCCCGAGACCAAAATTTCATCTCACCTCTTCTCTTCTCGTGACGGCGTCAATCTCTCTCGGGCGAAACCGCAGCAGGAAGCTGGGGCATTTCCGGCGGCCGGTGAGGGTCCAATCCGAGAGCTTTTCGCTTCTTCACGATCCTCTCGGCGAGGTGGACGCATAGGCACAAGAAGAGGTCAGGAACTCAAGCATCTCAGTAACCCTAGAAGCCTTTCCTCCTTCGGTAGAGGGTCTAAGAACGCAAGGTAAGTTGCTACTCACCTGCGGTAAGAGTTGCTCCGATTTTGCTTTAGTGTTTTCTTGTTTTCTTGAGTTTTGCCATGAAGAAACTTGTTTTTGTTTGCTGTCGTGAACCCTAAAGAAAGAAAGGGAAGGGTTAGTTTAGTTCAAGCAGGTGGATTAGATTTCCTTCAAAGCTTTGTAATTAGTATTCCTAGGTTTTGACTCAAACCCTTGCTGTTTGTTACCTTAGTAGGAATGATCGGTTCATGTAGTACTTTGTAGATTTCGGAATCTGTTGTAGTTGTAATGATCTCGAAGTTGTTCTGTTAAATTCTGCAAGGATTGAATGAAGCATGATTTTAGGCTATAAGGTTTTGATCTTTTAACTATGCCAGATTCTGTTCGATTATGTTATGTCTCATTGAATGGATTTGGAGTTGTGGATTATAATTAGCTTTGCAGTTTTAGTTGTTGTTGCTCGACAGTAAGCTTGAAATGGTTTCAGATCCTTGTAAATACTCAAATTGAGCATGGAGTCAATTATATGAGAGCTACAGATCTAACAACGTTTACAATTGTTCTTGAGATGTTAGAAGCTTTAAGTACTGTAGATTTCTAGTGTTGGTATGTTTACACAGCTTGAGGTTCATGTTAGAGGATTGGTTATAAAGTTTTGTAAGCGCATTCCTTTAAGTTAGTATGGATTCGATGAGGTAAGGGTTAAAGGTCTTGGAATGTTTGGTGCTATGATATCTAGAAGTAGAAAGAATTAGCAGGTTATTTTCCTTTGACGTTAATGCTTCACCTAGTTTCCTTTTAAATTCCAGCAGGTGGCTAGTGAAGGTAGTGAAGGTAACAGGTTTTATGAAAAAGCCCTGCACTAGAGGATGATGGATTAGAATTAGATACAATCTTCACTTTTGAAGAGTTATGTTATGGTGACACATAAACAACAAGATGGAAAACATGATATGAATCAAGTGTAGAGAACTAAATTGATATGAAACACGAAAAGAAGATAGAAAGATGCAGGAAATATGTTTAGTGGAAATTTAAGTCACAAAGAAAAGATACATATGAAACGAAGCCTTAAGAAACTAGTTAAGAGTGATAGAATACAGGCTACAGCTTTTTGTTTACTGTTATTTGTGAGCATGTGCAGTTTTTATGTGCTATATGTTGAACAAGAATAGCCATTAATCCTATACTAGCGTTAGAGCTTGCATTGTAGAATTTTGATTAAGCTTAATATGCAGAATTTGATTAGCTTAGTAGGTAGATTTTTGGGTTTAAGCATTTCAAAGTTAGAATCTACTTAAACATTTCAGTTTCTTTTTAAAGAAGCATTCTTTAGAAGTATTAACAAGTATAAGAAAGATAAAGAAAAGAAAGAAAAAGGTCAAGGCCTTAAGTAGATCCCAAAGTCAAGACTTTAGGGATTTTGGCACACAAGGTGCAAAAGAAAAATGCCGAGGCATTATATATTAGAAGTATTAAAAGATAACAAGTATTTTACTTTTATCAGTGGCACTGTACTGGACTCTCAGTTGTCCTTGGGTTGGGCTCCCATAGTCGTCCCTAAGTTTAGATAACCTAGTAGTAATGGCACGGCCGACGGTCGACGGTCGACGACCCGAGGGTCGCCAAATGGGCCGCCGAATGGATCGGGTCGTTACAAAAGTAAAAGCAAGTACAGTTGTCGGGCCCAAGAAGAAGTTGATTATTATTTTGAAGTATTATAAGTATAAGTTTTTGAACTAGTAAAACGAGTTTTACATAAACATAAAGTATTAAAGATTAAGTTAGAACAAATGAAATAAGTTTCATATAGTTCTAAAAATCAGTAAGTTTAGTTCTTTATTCTACCATGTTTATCTAGTGGATGAGTAGTTTTCATGTTTACCTATTAGATGAGTAGCATGATTAGCTATTAGAATTACATGAGTAGATTCCTTAGTTTTTCTTTGCTATTAGTTTGACATGAGCAGTTATGTTTATGCTTTATTTCTTTTTAGAGCATATAGTTTCTAGTTCTTTTCGTATACATGCACATTCATGATTTTGTGAGTTAGATAGCGCTTACTAAGCAAATTTTGCTTATAGATTGCACTTCCTCTTACTGCAGATACAGCAAAGGAAAAGATATAGAAAGGAAGGCGACAAGGAGGTGTTCGAAGGATGTGTGATGCCAGGACTATGGAAGCCTTAGGACTTGGAAAGAAGTTTTATTTTAGTTTCCATGTGATTTTTAATCATACCGGTTAAGTAGAGTTAGTAGTAAAGTAACAGTCATCCTTAGAGAGTAGTAGTAGTAAGAAGGGTGGTTGTTACAGTTGGTATCAGAGCAGTTCCCATTCTCCAGCATCACACATCAGCACCATCCTTGCCGTCTTCAAGTAAGAAAGTATTTAAGTTTCCTGTTATATTTTCTTTATTATTTGCAGTATAGAGTATCTGCTTATATGTGCTTAGGAAAAAAAAGAAAATTTATGTTTTAATTTTCTATGTTTTGATACATATGGTTAGAAAGAATAGAGACAATTTTAGTTTTGTTTCTCTTATATTCATATATACATAAGTATGTTTAGAAAGGATAGAGAAGATATCAGGTATTATTCTTGGCATAACTAGATGTTAAGATAGAGGACAAGACAGTGGGGAGTCAGAAGCCCCAGTTAAGTAATTAGAACTAGAAGGACAATGATAATAAGAAAGACCCAAGCAGGAAGACGTTCGGGTAGTATGTGAATATCCAAAGGTATTTCTAGAAGAGCTACCTGGACTATCTCCCAATAGAGAAGTAATGTTTGAAATTGAGTTGTTTCTTGACACTAATCTAATTTCAAAAGCTCTGTATTGAATTTCTCTAGCAGAGCTAAGAGAGTTACAAGAACAAATTCAGGAGCTACTTGACAAGGGTTTCATCCGTCCTAGTCATTCACCCCGGGGAGCTCCAGAGTTGTTCATTAAGGAGAAAGACAGATCTATGCGGATGTGCATAGATTTTAGAGCACTGAGCAAAGTAACGGTTAAGGACATGTACCCTCTTCCCAGAATAGATGATCTATTTGATCAGCTAAAGAGGGTAACAGTGTTCTCTAAAATAGATCTGCGTTATAGGAACCATCAGTTAAAAGTGAAAGGAAGTGATGCGCCCAGAGCAGTTTCCAGGACCAGATATGGACACTACAAATTTGGGGTCATGCCATTTGGGGTGACTAATGCACCTATAGTGTCCAGAGACCTTATAACAGGCCTTCCAAGAACCACTAATGGATATGATTCGATATGAATGATAGAGGATCGAGAAGTTAAGAGATTAAGGAACAAAGAGTACCATTAGTGAAAGTTATTTAAAACCAGAAGCATGAGGAAGTTATTTAGGAGCGTAAGGACAGTATGAGACAGAGAGATCTAGAATTATTCTAAGTTCGAGGACGAACTTTTTATAAGGGAGGGAGAATTGTAACACCCCAAATTTCATGATTTAGAGTTCTAAAAACCTTATTAAAATCTAGAAATGTTTTAGAAAAATTCTAGAGATTTTTAGGAATTTTTAGAGTATTTTTACGTAATTTTTGGAGTTCGTTTGGTATTTTTACCAAGAGGAAGAAGAAGAAAAAATAGTAATAATATATGTTGAAGCCGGGTTTTGAACCCAAGATCACGGACCCAAACCCGAGTCTTAACGAACTCATCCCAACCATCTGGTCTACGGATGTTTTGTTAATCATATATGGAGCGATATATATTTAACTAGTAGTTAGGAACAGTAAAATAAAGTGGAGAAAAAGGGGTGCAACTGAGAATCGAAGCCCAGACCTGTGGCTTCGAGCAAAACCCAATGGACCAACTGCGCCAGCGGTCGATGCTGATCAGATATGCAGCTACAAATATTTAAGGTATAGTATTTAATAAAAAAAACCCTAGTTATAAAAGAGGGCATATTTTTCTTCCCGAGACCAAAATTTCTTCTCACCTCTTCTCTTCTCACGACGGCGTCAATCTCTCTCGGGCGAAACCGCAGCAGGAAGCTGGGGCGTTTCCGGCGGCCGGCGAGGGTCCAATCCGAGAGCTTTTCGCTTCTTCACGATCCTCTCGGCGAGGTGGACGCATAGGCACAAGAAGAGGTCAGGAACTCAAGCATCTCAGTAACCCTAGAAGCCTTTCCTCCTTCGGTAGAGGGTCTAAGAACGCAAGGTAAGTTGCTACTCACCTGCGGTAAGAGTTGCTCCGATTTTGCTTTAGTGTTTTCTTGTTTTCTTGAGTTTTGCCATGAAGAAACTTGTTTTTGTTTGCTGTCGTGAACCCTAAAGAAAGAAAGGGAAGGGTTAGTTTAGTTCAAGCAGGTGGATTAGATTTCCTTCAAAGCTTTGTAATTAGTATTCCTAGGTTTTGACTCAAACCCTTGCTGTTTGTTACCTTAGTAGGCATGATCGGTTCATGTAGGACTTTGTAGATTTCGGAATCTGTTGTAGTTGTAATGATCTCGAAGTTGTTCTGTTAAATTCTGCAAGGATTGAATGAAGCATGATTTTAGGCTATAAGGTTTTGATCTTTTAACTATGCCAGATTCTGTTCGATTATGTTATGTCTCATTGAATGGATTTGGAGTTGTGGATTATAATTAGCTTTGCAGTTTTAGTTGTTGTTGCTCGACAGTAAGCTTGAAATGGTTTCAGATCCTTGTAAATACTCAAATTGAGCATGGAGTCAATTATATGAGAGCTACAGATCTAACAACGTTTATAGTTGTTCTTGAGATGTTAGAAGCTTTAAGTACTGTAGATTTCTAGAGTTGGTATGTTTACACAGCTTTGAGGTTTATGTTAGAGGATTGGTTATAAAGTTTTGTAAGCGCATTCCTTTAAGTTAGTATGGATTCGATGAGGTAAGGGTTAAAGGTCTTGGAATGTTTGGTGCTATGATATCTAGAAGTAGAAAGAATTAGCAGGTTGTTTTCCTTTGACGTTAATGCTTCACCTAGTTTCCTTTTAAATTCCAGCAGGTGGCTATTTAAGGTACTGAAGGTAACAGGTTTTATGAAAAAGCCCTGCACTAGAGGATGGTGGATTAGAATTAGATACAATCTTCACTTTTGAAGAGTTATGTTATGGTGCCACATAAACAACAAGATGGGAAACATGATATGAATCAAGTGTAGAGAACTAAATTGATATGAAACACGAAAAGAAGATAGAAAGATGCAGGAAATATGTTTAGTGGAAATTTAAGTCACAAAGAAAAGATACATATGAAACGAAGCCTTAAGAAACTAGTTAAGAGTGATAGAATACAGGCTACAGCTTTTTGTTTACTGTTATTTGTGAGCATGTGCAGTTTTTATGTGCTATATGTTGAACAAGAATAGCCATTAATCCTATACTAGCTTTAGAGCTTGCATTGTAGAATTTTGATTAAGCTTAATATGCAGAATTTGATTAGCTTAGTAGGCAGATTTTTGGGTTTAAAAGCATTTCAAAGTTAAAATCTACTTAAACATTTCAGTTTTTTTTTTTAAAGAAGCATTTTTTAGAAGTATTAACAAGTATAAGAAATATAAAGAAAAGAAAGAAAAAGGCCAAGGCCTTAAGTAGATCCCAAAGTCAAGACTTTAAAGATTTTGGCACACAAGGTGCTAAAGAAAAATGCAGAGGCATTATATATTAGAAGTATTAAAAGATAACAAGTATTTTACTTTTATCAGTGGCACTGTACTGGACTCTTAGTTGTCCTTGGGTTGGGCTCCCATAGTCGTCCCTAGGTTTAGATAACCTAGTAGTAACGGCACAGCCGACGGTCGACGGTCGACGACCCGAGGGTCGCCAAATGGACCGCCGAATGGGTCGGGTCGTTACAAAAGTAAAAGCAAGTACAGTTGCCGGGCCCAAGAAGAAGTTGATTATTATTTTGAAGTATTATAAGTATAAGTTTTTGAACAAGTAAAACGAGTTTTACATAAATATAAAGTATTAAAGATTAAGTTAGAACAAATGAAATAAGTTTCATATAGTTCTAAAAATCAGTAAGTTTAGTTCTTTATTCTACCATGTTTATCTAGTGGATGAGTAGTTTTCATGTTTACCTATTAGATGAGTAGCATGATTAGCTATTAGAATTACATGAGTAGATTCCTTAGTTTTTCTTTGCTATTAGTTTGACATGAGCAGTTATGTTTATGTTTTATTTCTTTTTAGAGCATATAGTTTCTAGTTCTTTTCGTATACATGCACATTCGTGATTTTGTGAGTTAGATAGCGCTTACTAAACAAATTTTGCTTATAGATTGCACTTCCTCTTACTGCAGATACAGGAAAGGAAAAGATATAGAAAGGAAGGCGACAAGGAGGTGTTCGAAGGATGTGTGATGCCAGGACTATGGAAGTCTTGGGACTATGAAAGAAGTTTTATTTTATTCTCCATGTGATTTTTAATCATACCGGTTAAGTAAAGTTAGTAGTTAAGTAACGGTCATCCTTAGAGAGTAGTAGTAGTAAGAAGGGTGGTCATTACAACAAGAATTATGTAGTAAAAGAAAAATCGACAATTATAAAAATAAGACGAGAAAGAGAAAGAACTTTATTGGAGATCCTTTTCGCAACGTCGCAGGAGCATAAAAGAGTAGATTCTGAATTGTTGCTGGAGCTTCGACCTTGACCCTCCTTATAAAGGAGGTTCGAGGCGCCTGGAACTTTCAGGGCGCGCTGACTATGATGTAGCTGAGCCAACCAGGGAGCTCCATGCGACGAAATGACGTTGAGGATAATTTTTCACCTCCGGGCGCTCGAACCCCATTTTTCCAGCAACTTCCTTCCTACAAGAAAACATTTGTCTAGAGGTAAACATATATATCCTATAACACAGATTATTAGCACAGTTTAAAGTTAAATAGAATATTAATTAGATTCCGTCTCTCTGAGACCAGAATCTAGTCAAGACCTCGACTTAGAGCTCCGAAATGGTTCTAAGTCGGATTGGCGCTTAGGTTCCCTTCCCAAGAGCGCGTCCTCACAGTCACTCCCCTCCAATGACTTACCTTCACTTACTCGCCAGACGTCCGGTCAGCCCTTCGACCCCATCTGGACTTCGTGCCAGCTATCCGGTCAGCCCATCGACCTAGCCAGACTTCGTGCCAAACGTCCGGTCAGCCCATCGACCTAGCTGGACTTTGTGCCAGACATCAGGTCAGTCCGTTGACCAGTCTGGGCTTCTCCTGCACACTCGGTCTGAGTGTTAGAAAACAACAAAACTAACTTAACTTATTTTATCATTCATCAAAACTTGAGTTAGACCGTTAGTGCTAACCGCACCAACACATTCTGAATATGGTACCTTCTAAATCAGTACCCTCTACTCCCATGGAATTATGGAATGTGCGTAAGCCTAGTCTGAGTTATATTCGGATATGGAGTAGTCCAGCACATGTGCTGAAGGGAGATACTGACAAGTTGGAATCACGTACAGAAGTTTGTCTGTTTGTGGGATATCCTAAGGGAACAAAAGGTGGTTTGTTTTATAATCCTAAATATCATAAGATCATTGTTAGCACTAATGCTCGATTTTTAGAGGAAGATTATATAATGAACCATAAGCCCATGAGTGAAATTGTTCTAGAAGAAATTAGAGAGGACACGTCTAGTCTAGTACCAATAGTACAAGATGAAATATCACAAGAAACTGCAACACGTATCACAAATGATACACAACCACAGACAGTGCCTCGTCGTAGTGGGAGGGTTATGAGGTAACCTGAAAGATTCATGTTTTTGGGAGAGTCATCGGACTTGATCCCAGGTAAACATGAACCTGATCCCCGAACATATGACGAAGCACTCCAAGATAAAGATGCAACATCTTGGCAAAGAGCAATGAATTCAAAAATAGAATCTATGTATTCTAACAAAGTCTGGGAGCTTGTAGAATCATCAAATAGTGTAAAAGCTATTGGATGTAAATAGATGTATAAAAGGAAAAGAGGGACAGACGGGAAGGTGAAAATCTTCAAAGCAAGGCTTATTGCGAGGGGGTATACTCAGAAAGAGGGAATCAATTATGAGGAAACTTTTTCGCTAATAGCTATGCTTAAGTCTATCCAGATACTCTTATCTATTGCTGCTCATATAAATTATGAGGTTTGGTAAATGGATGTCAAGAAAACTTTCCTTAACGGAAGTCTTGAAGAAAACATCCATATGAAGCAACCAGAGGGGTTTATTGAAAAAGCAAAGAGCATCTAGTGTGCAAGCTAAATCGGTCTATTTATGGACTGAAGCAAGCTTCAAGGCTTTGGAACATTCGATTTAATGAAGTAATCCTGTCGTATGGATTTATTCAGTGTCCGGATGAGTCTTGTGTATACAAGAAGTGTGATGGAAACGTGGTGGTATATGTAGATGACATTTTGTTAGTTGGAAATAATATCAAAATGTTGTCGGAAGTAAGGGTATGGTTGTCCAAGCAATTCGATATGAAGAACTTGGGAGAATGCACACATATTCTCGGGATCAAAGTAATAAGGGATCGCAAGAAAAGAATGTTGTGCTTATCCCAAACTTCATATATCGATACAATCCTAGCTCGTTTTAGCATGCAAGACTACAAGAAAGGTTTTCTTCCTTTTAGACATGGAGTAGCTTTATCTAAAGAGATGTCTCTGAAGACATCAAAGGAGATAGAGGACATGAAGGCAGTTCCTTATACTTCGACTTTCGGAAGCCTAATGTATGTTATGCTGTGTACAAGACCAGATATCTATTTTACCGTAGGTATGGTTAGCAGATATCAAAGTAACCCTGGATAGGGACACTAGACTGCTGTAAAGCATATATTGAAGTACCTGAGAAAGACTAGAGATTATATGCTGGTTTACCAAGAAGATGATTTGCTCCCTGTGGGTTACACGGATTCTGATTTCCAATCAGATAGGGACAATAGTAAGTCTACATTAGGCTATGTGTTTACTTTAGGAGGTGGAGCCATTGCATGGAGGAGTGTTAAGCATAAATGTATTTCAGACTCAACCATGGAAGCTGAGTATGTGGCAGCCTCCGAGGCAGCCAAAGAAGCTGTTAGTTAGAGCCCTAGAGCCAATCATTTGATGATTGTATGGACTCATTGTATCATATTCTTGTATATTAATAAAGGCATTTAGTTTGGTTATTATACTTACTTATATTGGTGCCAAATAAACTAAGTATAATAGCGTCCTTGAGTAGAAGGTTCTCACCTATATCAATCGGTTAGTTGAACCGATAGTGAGATGATATAGGGAACACTACTCTAAATCATTCCTAGTCGAGTATTAACATTCAGGGACAATGTTAATGCAATAAGACTAGCATGTAGGTCAACTCGATGACTTGATCTCACAAGTCATGGATATGGAGATATCAAGTTGACACATGGATATGCATTGGAGAATGTATACTGAATGACCCGCCATGAGAAAGTATCATGGATCGTTATATGAGTGTCATATACTTTCTCATGTGGCTATTAGTATGATTATTAGTCCTTAGACCTGAAGTCACCATGGATCCCTACATAAGGAGTTATGTAATTTGGTTTCGTCAAACGTCACCCGTAACTGGGTGGACTATAAAGGCGATTACTGGGTATATAACGAATTATGTAGAGGGATGTATATGGGATCTATCCCTCCCATATGACGGGAGCGACATCGGTATTCTTGATAGAGTGAGACCACTAAGTGCATGGCCATGAACAAATGAGTCAACATTAGATGTTGAGCTCATTTGATCGAGTGAGTCTACTTGGAGTTCAAGATTTAGATTGATTAGAGGATGACACAGTCTATGCCTCATATTGATCAATCTAGATGTCTAGGATAGAAGGACAATGTCACATATTGTGAGGAGTCACAATTAGTAGTCACAAGGTGATGTTGGATCTCAACATTCTTGTAACTTGGGTAGCAATGATGTATTGCTAGATGCCGCTCATTGCTTATGTTTCTAAAGGAGTTTAGAAACATTGCCAACGTTACAAGAACCTATTGGGTCACACACAAAGAACAAGTGGATAGAGATTAGGTTCATATGATGAACCAATTGGATTAGGTTCATATGATGTACCAAAGATTGGATTCAAATTAGACTTATTGAGTTAGACTCAATTAGATTCAATTGTTGAATGAGTCTAATTTAAATTTGATTCATTGAGTCAATTTATATTAATGAATTGAGATTCATTAAATTGAAATTGACTTGAATCAAAGGTTGGATTTAACTCAACAAGAAAGAAATTGGTCAATTTTGACTTGACCAAATGGAAGTTGAAATATCAAGTTTGACTTGATGCATTGCCACATCATGTAGGTTGACTCATCCTACATGGCATGACACATCCTTGCCACATCATCACCACCTCATAATGGTGTGCCACCTCATGGAGGTTACACACCCATTCATTTTAATGTGGCCGGCCACATTAAATGAGGGGGTTACATTTGTGTGGCCGGCCACACACTTGATGATGGGTGAATGCAATTGATTTGCATTCATTTTAGCTTCTTCTTCCTTGGATGCTTGCTTCTCCTTGCTGTTGCCGTGACTTCCATGGTGAGGAGAGGGTGTATGAGTTGTGTTCCAAGAGAATAAAGGAAAGTGAAGAGCACAAAGGATGATACTACTAGTGAGTGTATAAGATTTCCTTTATGTATCTTCTTCTTTTTCTTCCTTTCCAATCCCATCCGAGAGCTCTAGAAAGTGCTAGCACACTTGGGGCTCTCTTCTCCATCCTTTGAGTGTGAGAGACACTCCTTGTTCGTGTGGATATCATTAGAGGAGTGTCTACGTTGACACTCTCGAGATCCGGCGTACCGTTGGACGAGCGGGATTTGCGAGGGCACGCTTCAAGGGTAAAGCTCTCAACACATAGATCTAGGAGTAGATCTAAAGTTTTTGAAACTCGTACTTGTATTTCATTCAGTTTTTCCTTGCACGGATCTACGACTTTGGGTGATTCGGGGTTTTCGCGACGCGAAAAGCGGTTTTCGCGGCCCGAAGAACCCAACAGAAGCTGTATGGCTTAGGAACTTCCTAATGGACTTAGATGTGATTCCTGGTTTGCCCAAAATCATCACAATTTATTGTGATAATAGCGGTGCAGTAGAAAACTTGAAGGACCCACGAGCCCATAAGGCGAGTAAACACATAGAGCGCAAGTACCACTTGATACGAGACATCGTAAAGCGAGGAGACATTGTTGTCGCCAAGATTGCATCAACAGATAACCTGGCAGATCCTTTCACTAAGGCCCTTCCGGTGAAAGCTTTTGATTCACATGTTGAAGGAATGGGAATCAGATGTGATCCTGTCCGAACGCTGAATCAACGGACGCTGGGCACGTGGCGTTCTCTGGACTGATGACGTGGATCTCCGACCGGCCGTATGGATCTCCGGCGAACCTGCAAGGAAGTCGGGCCGGGAAGGGGTTCCCGGCGACGACCCTCTGACGCTCAAGTCAGGCAAGAGGAAAATGCAGAAAGTGGCTTCGAATCTCAGAGAATGCGTACCTCTGACGAAGTATGAGGACCCTTATATAGAGCTGTGGAGAAGCTAGTGCATACCCCCCGAGGTGAACACGTGTCCTCTTACCATACCTCAGTATGGGCTTGTCAGAGGAGCTTGCCTGACACCATACCGCTACAGTCCGAGCACCTCTCTAATGGGACGGCGGAACCTTCTGTCGTAAGATTCTGCGTATGGTTTGGTCATAGAACATGCCTGCTGTCAGAAGATGTTTCCCGATGTTTCTCTTGTCCTTTTGTCTCTTCTGTTCCCACGCCGAGTGTCCAGCCGCTCGGCAGTCCCATCAAGTCCGACCGAGCGTGTGCTGATCTGCTCGTGAGATTCCAAGTCGTGTGCTCGGATGTAACTGTTCACAGCATTATTGCTTTATGTCTCGGTCGAGCGGGCTACCCGCTCGGCCCGACGACCCTGTTCACCATGAGCGTCGGAGACCCGACTTCCCGTCGAGTTGTCTTTGCTTCCGCTTATACCCCATTCGGCCGGTCGGTCCTTTTTTGGTCGGCTGAACGTCACACTGCCCTTGACTTTTGTCCTCCACGTGGCGTTGATTCCCCTCAAAGGGGGTCCCCTGTCTATACCGCCGGATCACTTGCCTCCCCTTCAAGTCTAGTCGAAGGAGGCGATTAGTCCGACTGACTGGACTGTTAGTTGCACCGAGCGGCGTCTCCGTGAAACTATCTTCCGCTCGACCCCACATGGGTAGCTATGGCGTTCAGTCAACGGCAACATTCCTTGGATCTCTTCATAATTTGCGCCAATCTTCGACATTAAGGCCAAGCACGCGCTCTGTTCCTCGATAAGGCGCTTATTAAATGTTCTCCCATGGTGGAATGCCACGTGGCATTGCTGTCGTCATCGTACAGCGCGCGGCGCCTCGGGTGATGAGACCGAGGTGATTTGAAATGGACAGTGCGATGCGTGCTCCGGTTCTCGCGACCTGAATCTGACGGTGGAGGCCGCTCGGGCTCAACCCTATAAAGCCTTCACTTTCTTCGCCTTCGCCGCATTTCTTCTCTCGCGTACCCAGAAGCTTCCTTCGGCATTTCAGTGCTCCGACAACTTCGGTTCTCTTTTTCCGGTGATCCCGCGTTCTTCGTCGATCCTCCTTCTTCTCTGTAAGGCTCTTTTTCTGTTCTATCTCTGGTTTTTGTGTTTTCTTTGCCTTTCTTTTCCGAGTTTTGATCCTCGGGGCACTGTTTCGTATTCCATCTTCTTTCTTCTATCCTTTGCCTTTCTTCGCCTTTTTTGGTTTCGTCCGTTCGGACAATGGCTAGTTCCTCTCAGCCTCAAGACCAAGCCCTCGGCCCATGGTATACTACCATGGAGTCACGCTTCGATAGGCGCGATGCCGATATTCTGATGGACTCTTTCGAAATTCCCTCTAATTTTGAAATTATCTTACCCTCCCCCTCCGCTCAGCCACACAAACCGCCGCGCGGAGCTTTTCGTGTATTCTGCGAACAGTTCACAGCCGGTCTGCGATTTCCTGTTCATCCCTTCATCGTTGAAGTTTGTAATTTTTTCGGTATTCCGCTCGGAAGCCTAGTCCCCAACACTTTCCGCCTTTTATGCAGCGTTGTCGTCTTGTTCAAAATCCACAATATCCCCCTCCGAATGAAGGTTTTCTATTATTTTTATTACCCTAAATAGTCCGAGCTGGGCACTTACATGTTCCAAGCTCAGCCCGGTTTAGTTTTCTTCAATAAGCTACCCTCTTCCAATAAGCATTGGAAAGAATTCTACTTCTACCTTCGTATGCCCGAGCGGGCCCCCTTCCGAACCCAGTGGCAGATCGGACCACCAACCTCCCCTGAGTTGAAGAGATTCAAGACTCGACCAGACTATCTTCACGCCGCTAACATGCTAGCCGGTCTGAGGTTTGACATCAATAAGTTCCTACCTGAAGGGGTGATGTATATATTCAGCCTGAGTCCGATCAGGACCCCTCTTCCGAGCGGCTTCGGTAAGAATTTTACTTGTACATTCGCTTTGATTGCTAACTGATTTTCTCCTTTTTCCTTTGCAACGGACATTGTCATGGAGTCCGTGATGGCCGGCATTTTGAAAAGGAAGGCGGCGGCGCTCGAGGCCGTAGCTGCTAAAGAGATGGAGCAATTGGGTATTCAGCCTGTCGGCTCTAACGAAGGAGAGAGCGAGACGGACACGGGGGAGTCGGCCGCTCAGGCTTCTCTCCCAGAGGCGGCGGTTGGCATAACTTCCAGCCGAGGGGCTTCCATCCGGGAGGAGGGCTCTGCTCCAGAGGAAGAACGCCCTCTTCGACAAAAGAGGCATCGAGCGGAGACACCCCTTCGATCGGCCACATCCGTAGTCCAACCGTCCGAGCGGACCACCGCCGATTCCCGCGGCAAAGCCCCAGCGGTGGAGGCTATTTCGTCTGATCAGACCCCCTCCTAATTGGATGCATCCGCAGACCCCTTGGGGGCCATACCCGTCAGCTCCCTTCCGCCCGCTCCCCGCCAAGTCCAACGTTCAACCATCTTGTCCCAGTTTTCGGCGTCGGCCTCCGATCCTTCTCCGGCTTCCTCCCAGATGACTCCCGGTCGGTGCCGCACCGTCCGGGTCTCCCTGCATCTCCCCACCAAGGAATTAATGCCCGAAGCCGATCGGCCAACCGCGCCCGAGCACATGATCACAATGAAGGGGCCCGTAGCCGAGATGTGGGTCGACGCTCGGGCGCGCGTCGCAATGATTCCCCTCAGAAATTTGTCCAACAACCACATGCAGCAGGCCACGGGGGTAAGTTTATTTTCTCAAGTCCTTTACGCATTCTTTCCGATCGGCTATTAACAATCTTTCTTTTATCAGAGATGGGTGGAGGAGATTGCTGTCTCCAATCGGCTCGCCATGGTGGACGAGGAGCTCAAAAGGCTACGGAGTCCGGACGGCACTCCTTCCCAAGGCCCATCATATGCCGAGCTGCAGAAGGAGCTCAAAAAGACCCAAAATCTGTTGGAGGTCGAACGGAAGAAGACGGCCGACCAGGCTCACACTCTGGCCGAACTTGATCGCCAGAACAAATCACTGGATCGCAAAATAAGCCTAGCGACCGAGCGGAAGAAGACGGCTATCTCCGATCTGGAGAAGAAAAATGTCGAAGCTCAGGGCCTGGAGCAAAAAGTTAAGGAGCTGATGGACCAGCTGGCCGGCGAGAAGGTGGCCCGCTCGGCGGAGGTAAATAAGCATAAGGAGGAGCTGAAAACTCTGCAGGAGTCCCTCGCAGCCTCCCAAGCGGCCTTCAAGGAATATCAAGAAGCTGAGCCTGGCTGAGTGGCAGCCCTGAGGCTGAATTACATCTGTTCGAATGTATTCTCAGAGAAAGTCTGCGAATGGATGTACACCGCCTTCGAGCTTGCCATGACTGCCACCACCACTTATTTGAAGTCCAAGGGTCATCTGGCTGACTCCGTCCTCATCCCGGTCCAAGACCAAGCGGCGATTCTCGGCACCATCCCCAAGGACATTTATGATTTCCTTGAATAGGAAGTTTTTATGTAACTCGGCCGCTCGGCCAAAAACTTATCCATCTTTGTAATTCGGCCACTCGGCCTTAATTTCTTTAATGCTATCCTTTTACTTGCTTTTCCTTTTGCTAATCAATATGAGTGTTGTCCGCTCGGCTCGCCAACTACCATTCATGTTCCTTTGCTTCTCCTCGTTATTCGCTTCTCATCCCACCTTTCTTGTGTTCGAAAGGGGTTTTTTATGAAGTATTTTGCGTAGCTAGTCCGCTCGGCTGAATATATCCTATTTCGCCAATGGGATTTTCGCCAGATGTTCACGTACTTTTGGTTACTTGGTCGATCGGCCAAACGACTTAGGTGTCGACCTCTTTATTGTCTTATTCCGGCGGGAGGGTTTATAGTCGCCGACGCGACTCTCGATTTTTAACATCGGAGCTCGACGGTCTTCTGGCCGGAGGGTTTATAGTCGCCGGCGCGACTCTCGATATTTAACGTCGAAGCTCGATGGTCTTCCGCTCGGAGGGTTTATAGTCGCCGGCTTGACTCTCGATTTTTAATGTCGGAGCTCGACGGTCTTCCGCTCAGAGGGTTTATAGTCGCCGGCTCGACTCTCGATATTTAACGTCGGAGCTCGACGGTCTTCCGCTCGGAGGGTTTATAGTCGCCGGCTCGACTCTCAATTTTTAACGTCAGAGCTCGACGGTCTTCCACACGGACGGTTTATAGTCACCGGTGCGACTCTCGATTTTTAACGTTGGAGCTCGACGGTCTTCCGCTTGGAGGGTTTATAGTCGACGGCTCGACTCTCAATTTTTAATGTCAGAGCTCGACGGTCTTCCACTCGGAGGGTTTATAGTCGCCGGCTCGACTCTCGATATTTAACGTCAGAGCTCGACGGTCTTCCGCTCGGAGGGTTTATAGTCGCCGGCTCGACTCTCGATTTTTAACGTTGGAGCTCGACGGTCTTCCACTCGGAGGGTTTATAGTCGCCGGCGCGACTCTCGATTTTTAACGTCGGAGCTTGACGGTCTTCCGCTTGGAGGGTTTATAGTCGTGGGCTCGACTCTCGATTTATAACGTCGGAGCTCGACGGCCTTCCACTTGGAGAGTTTATAGTCGCCGACTCGACTCTCGATATTTAACGTCGGAGCTCGACGGTCTTCCGCTCGGAGGGTTTATAGTCGCCGGTGCGACTTTCGATTTTTAACGTCGGAGCTCGACGGTCTTCCGCTCGGAGGGTTTATAGTTGCTGGCGCGACTCTTGATTTTTAACGTCGGAGCTCGACGGTCTTCCGCTCGGAGGGTTTATAGTCGCCGGCTCGACTCTCGATTTTTATCGTCGGAGCTCGACGGTCTTCCGCTCGGAGGGTTTATAGTCGCCAGCGCGACTCTCGATTTTTAACGTCGGAGCTCGACGGTCTTCCGCTCCGAGGGTTTATAGTCGCCGGCTTGACTCTCGATTTTTAACGTCAGAGCTCGACGGTCTTCCGCTCGGAGGGTTTATAGTCGCCGGCTCGACTCTCGATATTTAACATCGGAGCTCGATGGTCTTCCGCTCGGAGGGTTTATAGTCGCCGGCTCGACTCTCGATTTTTAACGTCAGAGCTCAACGGTTTTCCGCTCGGAGGGTTTATAGTCACCGGCGCGACTCGATTTTTAACGTCGGAGCACGACGGTCTTCCACTCGGAGGGTTTATAGTCGCCGGCGCGAATCTCAATTTTTAACGTCGGAGCTCGACGGTCTTCCGCTCGGAGGGTTTATAGTCGCCGGCTCGACTCTTGATTTTTAACGTTGGAGCTCGACGGTCTTCCGCTAAGAGGGTTTATAGTCTCCAGCGCGACTCTCGATTTTTAACGTCGGAGCTCGACGGTCTTCCACTCGGAGGGTTTATAGTCGCCGGCTCGACTCTCGATTTTTAACGTCGGAGCTCTACGGTCTTCCGCTCGGAGGGTTTATAGTCGCCAGCTCGACTCTCGATTTTTAACGTCGGAGCTCGAAGGTCTTCCGCTCGGAGGGTTTATAGTCGCTTGCGTGACTCTCGATTTTTAACGTCGGAGCTCGACGGTCTTCAGCTCGGAGGGTTTATAGTCGCCGGCGCGACTCTCAATTTTTAACGTCGGAGCTCGACAGTATTCCGCTCGGAGGGTTTATAGTCGCCGGCTCGACCCTCAATTTTTAACGTCGGAGCTCGACGGCCTTTAAGGCTAATTTCAACACTGCCGCTCGGCGAAGATTGCCAAATGCGTTTTTTTATCATTTTGCTTCCTGCATTAAAAGAACACAGGCGACCAAGAGATACACAAAATGAATTACATCAGCGCACCTCTCACCCAGCTCGGTACGGCTGGAGATGATTTGCGCTCCATGGTCGATCCAGCCGCCGTCCGTCTTCATCCTCCAAATAATAAGCACCCGAGCAGAGCTTTTCGATGACTTTGAAGGGGCCCGCCCAAGGAGCCTCCAACTTGCCAACGTCCCCGACCGGCTTTACTTTCTTCTAGACTATGTCGCTGACTTGAAATGCTCTAGGGATCACGCGCCGGTTGTAGTTCTGCTTCATTCTTTGCCGGTACGCCATCAGCCGGATGGACGCCTTGGCTCTCTTTTCGTCGATCAAGTCCAATTCCATGTTCCTCCGCTCGGCATTGTCCTCATCATAGTTCTGGACCCGGACGGACTCTACGCCGACTTCGACTGGGATAACTGCTTCACCGTCGTACACCAAATGGAATGGCGTGACGTCCGTTCCCTCCTTTGGGGTCGTGCGGATAGCCCATAAGACGCCTGGCAGCTCATCCACCCAGCTTCCTCCTATGTGGTCAAGTCGAGCCCGAAGAATTCTGAGGATTTCTCTGTTGGTTACTTCCACTTGGTCGTTGCTCTGGGGATACGCCACGGAAGTAAAATGTTGTTCGATGCCATAACTTTTGCACCATTCTTCGAGCAGCTTCCCGATGAACTGTCGTCCTTTATCAGATACTAGCCGGCGAGGGATGCCGAACCGACAGATTATATGCTGCCAAATAAACTTTTTGACCATCTGCTCGGTGATCTTGGCTAGTGGCTCGGCCTCCACCCATTTGGAAAAATAGTCGACCGCCACCAGTAGAAACTTCCGCTGACCGGTCGCCATAGGAAACCGACCCACAATATCCATTCCCCACTGGTCGAACGGACAGGATACGGTAGATGCTTTCATTTCCTCCGTCGGTCGGTGGGAGACGTTGTGATACTTCTGGCAGGAGAGGCACGTCGCGACGGTCCGAGCGGCATCTGCTTGCAGGGTTGGCCAGAAGTATCCGGCCAGCAGGATCATCCTAGCCAGTGATCGTCCGCCCGGATGTCCTCCGCACGATCCTTGATGCACTTCTTGGAGGATGTACGCCGCATCTTCCGAGCTCACACATTTCAAAAGTGGGCGGGAGAAAGCCTTCTTGTAGAGTTGGTCTCCAATGAGTGTGAACCGACCGGCTCTCCTTCTTAATAGCTGGGCAGCCTCCCGATCGGACGTTGTCGCACCCGAGCGCAGAAACTCTATGATGGTTGTCCTCCAATCGCTCAGGAATGTGAGGCCCTCCATCCGGTCGACGTGCGCCACCAAAGATACTTGCTCAATCGGCTGCTGAATGACGACCGGTGATATTGAACTTGCAAGCTTGGCTAACTCGTCTGCTGCCTGGTTCTCCGCTCGGGGTATCTTCTAGATAATGACTTCTTTGAAGTGGGTCTTGCTTTTCAAAGGCCTCAACGTAAAGCTTGAGCCGAGCATTGTTAATCTCAAAAGTGCCCGAGAGCTGCTGGGCGGCCAGCTGAGAATCTGAATGGAGTGTCACCCAACCGGCTCCAACATGCCGGGCGGCTTGCAAGCCGGCTATGAGCGCCTCATACTCCGCTTCATTATTTGTTGCTTTGTAATCCAGCCGGACGGATAGGTGCATCCTTTCTTCTTGGGGAGAGAGTAATAATACACCAATCCCGCTCCCGAGCCGAGTGGACGATCCATCCACAAATATTTTCCACCTGGCTTCGGGCTCGGGATTTTGCACTTCGATAACAAAATCTGCTAAGGACTGTGCCTTTATCGCCGAGCGGGGTTGATACTGGATGTCAAATTCACTCAACTCTGTTGTCCATTTGATGAGCCGGTCGGACGCTTCTGGGTTCAGCAGCACTCTTCCCAATGGGCTATTTGTCCAGACTATGATGGTGTGTGCTAGGAAATAAGGGCGAAGTCTCCGAGCGGTGAGGACCAAAGCAAAAGCTAGTTTCTCGAGCCCAGTGTAGCGAGATTCAGCGTCTTTTAAAATATGGCTCAAGAAGTACACGAGTTGTTCTTCTCCGCTCGTCCTCACTAATGCCGAGCCTACTGCCTGCTTGGTTGAAGATAAGTAAATATAAAGTGGCTCACCCACAGCTGGCTTGGCTAGCACGGGCAGAGAGTTCAGGTACGTCTTCAGCTCTTCGAACGCCCAATCGCACTCCTCGTCCTAATGAAACTTAGTGGCTTTACGTAGGATCTTGAAAAAAGGGAGACTCCGATTGGCAGTCTTTAAGATGAATCTGGACAATGCTGTTATCCGACCGGTCAAGCGTTGTACCTCCCTCAGATTTCTTAGGGGCGGTATATCTTGTAATGCTTTCACCTTACTAGGATTTGCTTCTATGCCCCGCTCGGTCACTATATAGCCCAAGAAACGCCCGCCTTTTGCTCCGAACAAACATTTCTGAGGGTTCAGCTTGACTCCATACTTCCACAGCATTCGGAAGGTCTCCTCCATATCCTTAAAAAGATCGGCCGCTCGGACGGACTTGATGAGAATATCGTCCACGTACACTTCTAAATTGCGTCTGATCTGCACCTTGAACACTTTGTTCATCAATCGCTGGTAGGTTGCCCCCGCGTTCTTCAGTCCGAACGGCATCACATTGTAACAGTATGTGCCATCGGCTGTGACGAAGCTGACCTTCTCTTGATCTTCTCGAGCGAGCGGCACCTGATGATAGCCCTGATATGCGTCTAGCATGCATATCAACTCGCACCTGGCTGTGGAGTCCACCAGTTGATCGATCTGAGGCAAAGGGTAGAAATCCTTCGGGCACGCTTTGTTGAGATCCCAAAAATTGATGCAAACCCTCCATTTGTTGCCCGGCTTGGAGACTAGCACTACATTTGCTAGCCAGCTCGGGAACTGGACCTTCCTTATATGGCCGGCCTCCAGTAGCTTCTCAACCTTCGCTCGGATGATGGTGTTTTATTTGGCACTGAAGTCCCTCTTCCTTTGCTTCACCGGCCGAGCGTCCGGTCGGACGTGAAGCTCATGCTGCGCTATACTTGGAGAAATTCCCAGCAGCTCATGCGTTGACCAAACAATAACATTGCAGTTCCTCTGGAGACATTTGATCACCTCATTTTTCAGGCTTGCCTCCAGATCGGCCGCAATGAATGTGTTGCCTCCGATCGGGTCGGGTGAATCTGCACTTCTTCTTTTTCTTCATAAACCAAAGACGGTGGTTTTCGGTTATGGCGTTCACCTCGATCCGTGGCGTCTTCCGAGCGGAATTAGCTTCAGCTTGGACCATCTCGACGTAGCATCGCTGAGCCGCCAGCTGGTCTCCTCGTACTTCTCCCACTTTATCTTCCACCGGGAACTTGATTTTCTGGTGGAAGGTGGAGACGGCCGCTCGGAACTCGCTGAGCGCCGGTCGCCCCAAGATAACATTGTATGCTGAAGGAGAGTCAGCCACGATGAAGTTGGCAGTCCGCGTCCTTCTGAGCGGCTCCTCTCCCAGCGAAATAGCCTGTCGGACCTGTCCGACCAGCAGAACTTCATTGCCCGTAAAACCATAGAGGGGGGTTGTCAAGGGTAGCAGCTCGGCTCGATCAATTTGCAATTGTCAAAGGCCTTTTTGAATATAATATTGACCGAGCTTCCTGTATCTGTTACGCTCCGCAAGTGTACGAAAATGTCGCAAGTAATATAAAAGATTATCGTATCCACAGGGACTGGAATAAGCACTAGAAATGTCTCAATGCGAATTAGCTAAACAACTATCCAATCGTTTCAAATGCAAAGTGAAGGTAAACAAATCTAATATTAAAGATCAACAAACAAGAGTTTAGTGTTTTGGATTATGATAAAGGGAGATTCTAGGAGTTTCGATTTCTTTGTAAGGTTTCTTGAATGTAAATGGTTCACCAATTCTTATTCCTCAATTGCCAAACACTTGTAGAAAGTTGCCGGTTCTCTCTTGCAATAGATAACCGGCTAAGGACTGAGAAATGTATCTAAATATGATCAATTAGACGTGAACCTACGTTGTCCTTACACAGAAGCGCACCTATTACTATGCCTTCCTCGGATATCAACATAGAAGCCCACAACTTATTAATCTATCAAGATACAAGAAACTAATCACAAAATCCATCCTACTCTCTTGAATATTCCTATTTCCTCTTCAAGATTATCTCTCAAACGTCCTTACACGGGCTTGCACCTGTCACGTGGATCCCTCGGATGATCGAGTAAGAGTTTATCTTTACAAAGTCCACAAGAAATCCAAACAATCAATCAAGAATGAGAATTAAGCACAAATCACCATAAATCATTCAAGATCTAATTGATACAAGCAAGACAATGTCATTGAAACAAGAAAATGGCAAATCCATAAGAGATTACATCAATCCATCATACAAATACTCCCTTAATCCTAGAATACAAGATTTACTCCATGAATCGAGGAAGAATACCCGAAGAGATAAAGATTACAAGCATTTCTTAAATCCCCAATCCAAGAAACCAAGAAAAGGGGAAGGAGAAAACTTATCTACGAAGAAACCTCGTCTTCGGATCCAATCCTCGCTCCAGAGTTGAAATCGTCAAGAACTCTCTTAGAATTGCCCAAAAATCCTCCCAAGAATGGGAGGAAACCACCAAATCTTGCCTTCTCCCAAAGGGGGAGAGATTCCCTTTCAATTCATGAAGGAAGGTTTAAATAGATGAGGAAATCGGGCGCCACACGGCCCCACGACACGGCCGTGTGAGATTCACACGGCCATGTCCAGTTCCCTCTCTGCCAAAGCTGCACGGCCATGTGACTCCACACGGCCAGGACCCTACTGTTCTCTGGAAGTGCTACACGGTCGTGTGGTGCACACGGCCACCACCTGCTTGGTCTCTGGAAACTTCACACGGCAGTGTGATGCACACGGCTACCACCTGCTTGGCCTCTGGAAACCTCACACGGCCATGTAAGGCATCTGCTCTGATTTCTTCAAATCAAGACACGGCCGTGTGATATTCACACGGCCATGTCCTCTTCCCTTCCTGTTAAGACTACACGACCATGTGTGGTACACGGCCTGATGCTCTCTCCCTTCAATTACTTCCAAGCTTGCCCGAGGACGCATAATCTTCACCAATTTCGACTCCTGTGTACAGAAAATGCACAAAAACAGATCTCTGAACCAAAAGAGTAAATATGCTAAAAGGAAAGCTGGAAGTATAAAAATGCATAGATCAAGCATGCTCAAAGTATGTAAATGTGCGTAAAAACATGCGTAATAGAGTATATAATCTACACACATCACACCCCCAGACTTAAACCTTTGCTTGTCCTCAAGCAAAATGCTGCAGTCTAAATTCATATGTTCTACAACACATTCATAAAACCTAGTGCACTTTCCTAATTCTATCAAAAAGTTTCATTAACAAGCATGATCATGGAAACAAGTAAAATATGGTTCAAACATAAGAATCTTGTGCACAGTGTAAAAGTAACTCAACACCCTTCAAGTTTCAATCCATGTCCTAGTCAAGTCGTCATCAAATTTGAATTCCTAATGTTTCCAGTGAAAGACAAGTAACCAGTGATAGGCACTTACTCACCATTCACTTGGTTCATATTTCTCAACTAACCCAAGGTCTCAAAGGTGTGCTCAATCTCAAGGGAAGCTAAGCAGTCATTTCCCCAGTAACCTAACTCGATCTCAAAGGGGTGACTTGCTAGATTCCACTCATGACAACTGTTTTTTTATATCCCTTTTTTTTTTTTTTTTTATAAGTGTTTGCATTGTGCAAAACTTATTCACAAATGTACTTTTAGCACACATGTTGGGATATTTTGATTTTTCCAAATGAGCTTTAATGATTTGAGCCTCATCCAGTAACCAAAATGAAAGTTGAGAAATCACCATGGAAACCAAGTACTAAGCAAACAAGATGAATATTTCAATGACATCAACTATTCAAGCATCAAGCACAAGTGTAGTGAAGATAAAATCCTTAAGGTTGAACCAAAACTAAAACTCATCACCATAAGATTCTTAGCTTATTAATGCTTCCCAAGATAGAAAAAAGAACTACACAAAGTTTACTACTAGCATCATTCGAACATCATGAATCAAGACAATAATCGTGCTAACATTTCACTTGAATCCAAGAAAGCATATAAGTGAAGATTTGATGTTCTCAAAAAAAAAATTTTTTTGCCATGATTATTTCAAAAACAAGCAAAATAAAGCAACAAGCAATGAAAATAAGAACCAACATGAAAAACTAACAAAAACTAAAAACTGAAAACCAAAAACATGAAAAACTAACAAAAACTAAAAACTGAAAACCAAAAACATGAAAAACTAACAAAAACTAAAAACTGAAAACCAAACTAAACAGTACATGACAGCCCCCCAGACTTAAACTTTTCATCGTCCCGATGAAATCAATATGGTGGAGGAGGTGGAGGTGGACGAGGAAAAGGGGGTCTACGACGTGGTTGGCAAATAGGAAAACTAGGAAAACCTGGAATCTCACCCAAGGATCTATGATACTCATATAAAGCATCTACTTGTTGGCTAGTAAGTGTCATGCTCTGCATAAAATCTCTCATCCTAGCCTGATCAGTATCATAATCCTACACAAACTCAGCCACTTGACCTTGAAAATTCCTCGTAAACTGAAAATGATTTTGTACCTCCCTAAACTGATCATCAGATAAAGAGAAGCAACCCTCCAACATTTTTCGTTGGGCATCTTGCTTCTCATGAAGTGATTCTAGAGACATACGAAAATCTGAAAAATCAAACCTAGAAGATCCCGTGCCATATGCAAAAGAATGCCTAGCAGGCTCCATAAAACTAGAAGGTTGCGGGTGTCCAAATGACGAGGGCTCATGATGTGGCTCAGTGTCTCCAGGTATAGAAGGGTTATCCTCAAAATCTAACTCAGAAATTACCCAATTAGCCGGGTTACGAATAGTAGTTCGTTCAGGAAAAGGAAGGGGTAAAGGAGAACCACTCCTCCTAGGAAACGCGAAACCATTCTCATCCCGAGCGATCATTTTCATAGCAAGACATGCATCAATGTCAATCATGTCATTACCATGAATTATTTCCAACCCATCAACATCAAGATTTAAATTATAAGCTATTCGGGTAATCAAACCACCAAAAACAATTGATCCCAATGATGCCCTAGCAGATCTTAATAAGGTTTGAACAAAATGAAAACCAGAATCAAATTCAACCTTATAAAGCATAGCCCATAAAGCATAAAGCTCTATCTTTTTAACTACCCCATCACTCTCTCCCCTACCAAAAATAGTTTTACTCATGACTCTATGTAGATACCTAAAGATGGGGTTTTGCATATTGGAGGCCTTAGCTCTTGAAGGCTCATAAGGTTGATCTAACCCAGTTATTGCATTCCAAAAATGATTCCAATTAAACCTTGGATCAAACCTACGAGGGCTCCCGGTGGTTAATCCAAAACAAGAATTAAAGTCACTAACTGTCCATAGAAATTCTTGATTCATTAGTCTAAATGAGATTTTTCAAAAATAATCATCTTCATTAGTAAAATGTACATCCAATGAACTTAAAAATTCCAAAACAAGACGAGGATATGTAGGCAAATGTGTGTACATAATATCACTCCAATCCAAAAACCCAATCATCAAATCTACATCTTCCCTAATTCCAAGCATATCAAGAACAGTTGGGTCCATATATCTAGTACACACTATCTTTCTATTGACAAGAATTGCAAATCTAGTTACTTGATCATCATTTCTAAACACAATATTGAATTCATTGTCATTACCTTCGTTGCGTGAAGTCCTTTTGCCTTTTCCCTTCACTGGTTTTTTTCCTTTGTCCCTTGATGGTTCCTCCTCTTTGTCCCCACTGGATCCACCACCTCTTTTGCGAAGTTTCTTCAAAATGTTGGACATCTTAATGAGTTTAAATAGGGGAAGAATTATCTAGGGTTGGAAGAATGAAACTCAAAGAACAAAACTTCAAAGAGCAAAGATCTTAGGTTAGGAGAATGAAAAGTCCCAGTCTTAGAGAGGAAGAGAATCCAAATCTAAGAGATCTTGAGAGATTAGAGAGGAGTTTTTAAGAGATTGGGAGAGAAAGAGATGTTTTGGAGAGTTGGGGGTGTGCGGAACACGGCCAAGATCTGGCCGTGTTAGGTAGAAAGAAGACTTTAATAGCTCCCCTACACGGGCCGTGCAGATCCACACGGCCTCCCCCTCTTCTTTCACTGGTTTCCTCACACGGCCGTGTCTGGGACACGGCCTCTCCATCTTTCTTCTCGGGATTCTTTACACGACCGTGTTTGAGATACGGCCTAGACCCTTTTCTCCTCGGGAAATCCTACACGGCCGTGTCTAGATGACACGGCCCAAGCACTTCCCTTCTCTGCAACTTTTGCCTGGCCGTGTATAGCACACGGCCGGGCTCTGTTTTGCACCTAACCTGAAAACAAAATCAAAAGAATGCATCAAACTAAAAGAAATTAAAACACAAATCCAAACTAACTAAAAGAACCCTTGGGTTGCCTCCCAAGAAGCGTTTGTTTAAGGTCTTTAGCTCGACCAAACATTAGATTCATCTAAATCTCGCCCTTAGAGGAGTAAGATATTTTAGAACCTTCTTACCAAGGGTTCTTATTATGGAGGGAGCTTTCAATAAAGGAGTTAAAAATTTAAGTATCACTCTCTCCATCTTCGTTTTATTTGAAGTTCTTTCGGGTGGTCGAAGACGGTTCAGTATGAGCTTCCAATTATTGGCCTCTTGAAAACCTACACACCCAAAAGAAAAACAAACCTCCCACAAGAATGTAATATAAGAAGGAACTAGAACCATATTAGTATGAATTGAGTATGTATCAAAAAATGAATCACATCCAACAAAATCAATTATAGGTACCTCTATGAAATTTTCTAAAAGATTACTAAGAATACTAACCTTGTAGTGCTGAGAAGTACCTGAAAGTTCTAAACAAGTGGATGTGACCTCTTCAGAATTTTGTAACGGTTCTAGCTCTGGTTCGAGTGGTGGTGCATCTAAAAGTGGTGATTCTTGGGGCTTTGCTTCCATTACATAAGTCCCTACACATTTATCATCATCAACCGGTTGTGCACCCAAAAGAAGTGATCCTTGAGGCAATTCTTCCATAGTACATGTTCCTACACTTTTATCTACCACATCATCATCATAAGTAGCGAAGAGTCCACTAACATCAATATCATCAATAGAAGAATCGACAGCTTTATTAGAAATTTGTAGTAAAAATTGTAAAGCTAGGATCCCCTGTTGTACCATTATCTCTTCAGAAACTTATGTTGTGGTCTCCATTTGACTTGGAGCAGGAATATTTGTGTCTTGGGAGTCCTCCAAGTCAATCGGCTCATCTGGTTGTGAATGATGTGGTCTATACAATGAAAAATCATCCTGAAACTCTGAGAGACTCTGAGATGCTTGAAAAGAATGATCAACACCTTGCACGCTTCTATAATCAAAATTCTGATAATCCATCCAATCCTGATTGTAGTGTTGAGGTGAGTTAGAGTTCTGCTGCTGGGAAAATGACTGCTCACTCGGCTCTAGAATTAACTGAGGTTGAAGGTTCTGAATTTGATAATCTCCCCAGTCATAGCCATAAGTATCAGGAACTTGCTCATATGTATCTTGATGTTGAGGTTGAACCAAACATTGAAGTTCCGGAGTTATAGCAGTCTTTTGGAAAAAATGGCAAATAGCAGCTAGATGAGATGTGCTACCACACACTCCACAAAGAAACTCAAATTGATCATCTTCGGAATCATAATATTCATCAGTGGAAGATCTTACGCTCATGGGTGTGAAAAATTTTCTTGAAGCCCTACTTGACATGTTAGTGCTCAAGATATCTAAAAAAAAATACAAGAAAAACTGAAAATGCAGAATTGAATTTGTACAAAAAGAATTAACAAGAAGTAAAAGTTATACAAGAAGGTAAAAACAGAAATCTAATGATTAGTTACAACTATGCAATATGAAAGGAAAAAAAATGTTATGTTTAGTCTAACTCAATTGATAATTCCTAATGTTATAGCGCAGTCCCCGGCAACGGCGTCAAAAACTTGTTACACTCCGCAAGTGTACGGAAATGTCGCAAGTAATATAAAAGATTATCGTATCCACAGGGACTGGAATAAGCACTAGAAATGTCTCAATGCGAATTAGCTAAACAACTATCCAATCGTTTCAAATGCAAAGTGAAGGTAAACAAATCTAATATTAAAGATCAACAAACAAGAGTTTAGTGTTTTGGGTTATGATAAAGGGAGATTCTAGGAGTTTCGGTTTCTTTGTAAGGTTTCTTGAATGTAAATGGTTCACCAATTCTTATCCCTCAATTGCCAAACACTTGTAGAAAGTTGCCGGTTCTCTCTTGCAATAGATAACCGGCTAAGGACTGAGAAATGTATCTAAATATGATCAATTAGACGTGAACCTACGTTGTCCTTACACAGAAGCGCACCTATTACTATGACTTCCTCGGATATCAACATAGAAGCCCACAACTTATTAATCTATCAAGATACAAGAAACTAATCACAAAATCCATCCTACTCTCTTGAATATTCCTATTTCCTCTTCAAGATTATCTCTCAAACGTCCTTACACGGGCTTGCACCTGTCACGTGGATCCCTCGGATGATCGAGTGAAAGTTTATCTTTACAAATTCCAAAAGAAATCCAAACAATCAATCAAGAATGAGAATTAAGCACAAATCACCATTAATCATTCAAGATCTAATTGATACAAGCAAGACAATGTCATTGAAACAAGAAAATGGCAAATCCATAAGAGATTACATCAATCCATCATACAAATACTCCCTTAATCCTAGAATACAAGATCTACTCCATGAATCGAGGAAGAATACCCGAAGAAATAAAGATTACAAGCATTTCTTAAATCCCCAATCCAAGAAACCAAGAAAAGGGGAAGGAGAAAACTTATCTACGAAGAAACCTCGTCTTCGGATCCAATCCTCGCTCCGGAGTTGAAATCGTCAAGAACTCTCTTAGAATTGCCCAGAAATCCTCCCAAGAATGGGAGGAAACCACCAAATCTTGCCTTCTCCCAAAGGGGGAGAGATCCCCTTTCAATTCATGAAGGAAGGTTTAAATAGAGGAGGAAATCGGGAGCCACACGACCCCACGACACGGCCGTGTGAGATTCACACGGCCATGTCCAGTTCCCTCTCTGCCAATGCTGCACGACCATGTGACTCCACACAGCCAGGACCCTACTGTTCTCTGGAAGTGCTACACGGCCGTGTGGTGCACACGGCCACCACCTGCTTGGTCTCTGGAAACTTCACACGGCCACCACCTGCTTGGCCTCTGGAAACCTCACACGGCCGTGTAGATGCACACGGCCATGTAAGGCATCTGCTCTGATTTCTTCAAATCAAGACACGGCCGTGTGAGATTCACACGGCCATGTCCTCTTCCCTTCCTATTAAGACTACACGGCCATGTGTGGTACACGGCCTGATGCTCTCTCCCTTCAATTACTTCCAAGCTTGCCTGAGGATGCATAATCTTCACCAATTTCGACTCCTGTGTACAGAAAATGCACAAAAAGCAGATCTCCGAACCGAAAGAGTAAATATGCTAAAAGGAAAGCTGGAAGTATAAAAATGCATAGATCAAGCATGCTCAAAGTATGTAAATGTGCGTAAAAACATGCGTAATATAGTATATAATCTACGCACATCAGTATCGATGAAAACGCGGTGAATAGTATATTTAGCTATTACCGCTTTGATGAGGAGAGCGTCGTCATGTGGCACTTTGACTCCCTCCAAGTCCCTGGGCCCGAAACTGATTTCAGGCCCGCTCGCCCGTTCTTGGCTGTAGCCGACCGCATGGATCTGAAGCTGCCTAACGCTCGCCTTCCTTGCTCTGTTGGAATCACCTCCGGTCAGTCCACCAGCGATGATGTTGATTTCGCCTCGGGAAGTGTTGCTTCTATTTTCTTCTTCCCGAGCGGACGGCCTGGGCCGCTCTCTAGACACCCGGGGATTGTCCTCGTGCCTCTGAGGATAATGCCGCTCGGGAGACTGTTGCTGTCGCCTGTCGGGTATCCGCCGATTGGCTTCATGGTGTCGCTGTCGCCTGTTGGATGATGGCGATCGACGACGGCTACTCCGAGGAGTGGGGTGGGTGATCAGGGGAAGGCTTCGACAATCTTGTGTGTTATGCGTGTCGGTCCGGTGGAACGAGCAAAACATGGGTGTCCATACCTTCTTCTTTGGTTTGGGCCGCTCGGCAGCTACCTCCTGAATGGCTTGAGACCTCGCATGGTGAGGGCGGACTGCTTCGGCCATCGGCCCCCTGGGCGGCTCCTGGCGAGTGACAGGCTTCCGCTCGGCAGAGGCTAGCCGCTCAGTTGGAACTTCTTTTCTTCGGGTCGCCTGGGCTTCCTCCACATTAATGTACTCGTTGGCCCGGTGTAGCATATGATCGTAGTCTCAGGGCGGCTTCCGGATAAGTGAACGGAAGAAGTCACCGTCCACGAGGCCCTGCGTGAACGCATTCATCATCGTTTCTGAGGTGGCCGTTGGAATATCCATGGCCACCTGGTTGAATCGTTGGATATAAGCTCTGAGCGGCTCTCTGGGCTCTTGCTTGATGGCAAACAAACTGACACTGGTCTTCTGATAACGCTGACTGCTTGCAAAATGGTGGAGGATGGCCGTGCGGAACTCCTTGAAACTTGTAATGGATCCGTCCAGCAGCCTCCGAAACCACCATTGCGCCGATCCCGAGAGGGTGGTAAGGAACACCCGGCACTTTACTCCATCTGTGTATTGATGAAGGGTAGCTGTGTTGTCAAACTTACCCAGATGATCGTCTGGGTCGGTGGTTCCATTGTATTCACCAATCGTCGAGGACACATAGTGCTTTGGCAGAGGGTCCCGCAGGATGGCCTCCGAAAACTGACGATTGATCCGCTCAGGAGAAGCGTCCGTTCGGGGGGTCTTGCCTTTTCTGTTGTCTCGCACGGGCGCCTCATCGGATGAAGATCCTCGATCACGATTAACTATTGTGACTTCAGGAGGCGTACGGAATAGGGCCCGATGAAATGGAACCGTGGCAGGCGGTGCTTCCGCTCGGCCTCCTGATGCTGACGTCGCTTGTTGCTCAATCCGCTCAGCTTGCGACTTCTGTTTCTGTTGTTCCACAAGCTTAGCTGCTCTTGCCTCAATCAGAGCATCGAGCTCCTCCGTGGAGAGCATCATCATGTGCGGTCGTCCAGCTTCGTCCATTGCTTCCGCTCGGATGCAGGTGCATTCCCACAGACGGCGCCAAATTAATCCTGTCCGAACGCTGAGTCAACGGACGCTGGGCACGTGGCATTCTCCAGACTGATGATGTGGATCTCCGACCGGCCGTATGGATCTCCGGCGAACCTGCAAGGAAGTCGGGCCGGGAAGGGGTTCCCGGCGACGACCCTCCGACGCTCAAGTCAGGCAAGAGGAAAATGCAGAAAGTGGCTTCGAATCTCAGAGAATACGTACCTCCGGCGAAGTATGAGGACCCTTATATAGAGCTGTGGAGAAGCTAGTGCATACCCCCCAAGGTGAACACGTGTCCTCTTACCATACCTCAGTATGGGCTTGTCAGACGAGCTTGCCTGACACCATACCGCTACAGTCCGAGCACCTCTCTGATGGGACGGCGGAACCTTCTGTCGTAAGATTCTATGTATGGTTTGGTCATAGAACATGCCTACTGTCAGAAGATGTTTCCCGATGTTTCCCTTGTCCTTTTGTCTCTTCTGTTCCTACGTCGAGCGTCCGGCCGCTCGGCAATCCCATCACGTCCGACCGAGCGTGTGCTGATCCGCTCGGGAGATTCCAAGTCGTGTGCTCGGATGAAACTGTTCACAGCATTACTGCTTTATGCCTTGGCCGAGCGGGCTACCCACTCGGCTCGACGACCCTGTTCACCATGAGCGTCAGAGACCCGACTCCCCGTCGAGTTGTCTTTGCTTCCGCTTATACCCCGTTCGGCCGGTCGGTCCTTTTCCGGTCGGCTAAACCTCACACTGCCCTTGACTTTTGTCCTCCACGTGGCGTTGATTCCCCTCAAAGGGGGTCCCCTGTCTGTACCGTCGGATCAAGATGTATGATAACTTTTATGGCAGCATAGTCTTTTAGTATAAGTGGGAGATTGTTAGAGTGTATACTAAAAGCCTAACTTTTTGTAAACATTTACTTTGAAATAAAGAATCACATTGGTCAAATGTTTATATTTATATGCTAAGTGTAGTTGTTTAATTAATTTATATTGTAGATAATATGGTGTGTGGTCTCACATACAGAAGATCATGTTATCAGTTCCTTATAAGTTATAAATAGTAGCTCATGACTAAGATGGATAGGAATAAACCATTGGAATAGGCGTAATGTAATTTGGTATTAGTTCATCTTGACTATAAAATTACACTAGTACAATCTGAGCGTATTGAGCAGGATCATTTGAGATAGTGTCTCTTTATACAGACTCTTTAAAAGAATAAGACCTCTGTTATTATGAAAATGTGTACTCTTAATTATGATATAATAACAAACACATATACTTAATATTTATTTTTTTAATTTATCAAAGGGTGTGATATATTTTGATAAATCAATAGCCCGATAAGTTGGGAAATGATATTATTTATATGGTGTGTTGTTGATTATATAATGAAACTGTGTCCTAATGATCTAGGTTGATGATGTCCCCAAGAGGAGCTCATAAGGATTGTTATGTAAATGTTACAGGTGGACTTAGTCTGACATGATAATAAGGTTGGGTGGTACTACTCTTGGAGTTAAATATTAATTAAATGAGTTGTCAGTAACTTATTTAATTAGTGGACATTCGATATCTTAAACACATGGAGATTAACACACTCATGATAAGAAGGAGCCCATATAGTAATATGGGATTGGTGCGGTAGTTCAATAATAAGTCTTTAGTGGTATGAGTTATTATTGATGAACTCGAGTTGGGTGTTCGGGGCAAACACAGGAAGCTCAAGTTCATCGGGAGACAAAAACCAATTCTTCCTCTCAGTCCCTGTCGTAGCTTCTTATTTATAAATTTTTATACCCACCTAAACCCACCTTCTTACCCATCCCTAGGTGGTCGGCCAAGCCAATCTTGGAGCCCAAGCAAGGGTCGACCAAGATAAGGTTTGGATGGACCAAGGTGTGGTCGGCCTAGCTTGGAGCCCAAGCTTAGGTGGCCGGCCACAACAAAATTAAAAGAGATTTTAATTTTAAAATCTTTCCTTATGTGGAATCCATAATTTGAAAAGAGAGTTTTAAATTAAATCTTTCCTTTTATAGTTTCTACAAAGGATTAAGAGAAATGTTTGATATCTTTCATTATTTTTAGTTAAAAGGAATATTTTAATTTTGGAGAAAACTTTCCCTTTTGTAATCATCCCATGTTTTAAAAGAGATATTTTAATTTATAAAAGTTTCCTTTTATAACCAACCGTGAAGGAAATTTTAAAAGAGAAATTTTTATTTTTAATAAAAAATTCAGAAACAAATTAGGAAGTTTTAATTTTGTGTTTAAAACTTTCCTTGTTTGGAATTAAAGGGGTGGCCGACCATGACAACAGAAAAAGGAAGTTTTAATTCTTTGTTTTAAAACTACCCTTTTAGTCATTGGCAAGGAATATAAGGAAGTTTTAATTATGTTTAAAACTTTCCTTATTTGCCAAAACCAAGGAATATAAAAGAGAGGGTAGAGGTGCCTCACCCAATAATACATCTATTATTCCTCTCCTCTCTTCCTTGGTGGTGGCCAGCCCTCTTCCATTGCTCTTCCTCTTCTCTTCTTCTTTTGTAACGACCCAATTTTCCTCAATTAGAGTCCTAAAAGTAATTTAAAAATATTTAAAAATTCTATAGAAATATTCTAGGGATTTTTAGAAATTTTTAGAGTATCTTTATGCAATTTTTGGAGGTCGTTTGGTATTTTTACTAAACGAAGGAAGTTTCGACAAAAAAAATGTTGAAGTCGAGATTCGAACCGTGGACCTCGGACTTGAACCAAGCCTTAACTGAATCCAGCCAGCCAACTGTTCCAGCGGGCGTTTCTTATTAAAGAAGGAGAAATATTCTATTTAAGCAGTAGTTAATGAATAGAGAATAAATAGGAAGAAAAATGGTTGTAGCCGAGAATCGAACCCGCGACCTTTTGACTCGGTTAAAACCCGGCTGACCAGGTGTTCAAGCCATCGGTTCTGTTTAGAAAAGGTAGGAAATTTTATTTAAGGAGGTTAATAGAATTCGGGAATTTAAAGAGAAACTTAAGGCTTAATTTTCCCGTGACCTAAACCTAATCCTTTTCCCTCCTCCCAATTTCGACTGCGTGCGGCGCTTCTACTCGGGCGACAGCGAAGAAGAAGCTAGGTTCTGGTCTCCGGCAGCCGGCCAAGGATCAAAGCCGAGAGTTTTCTACACCATTGTGATCCTCTCGTCAAGGAGAGCTTGTGGGCACGAGGAGGAACCGGGAACTCAAGCATCTCGAAAACCCTAGAGCTGCCTTTCCCCTTCGGTAGTGAGCTCAAGAATGCACAGTAAGTTGCTTACTCACCTGCGGTAAGAGTAGTTCCGGGATTTCTTTTAGTTTTCTACCATATGTTGAGGTTTCGGATTTTCGTTTCCCTTTAGATTTCGAAGCATGGTTTTAAGGGGTTTTGTTTTTGATGCTTACTGCCATGAACCCTAAAGAAAGAAGGAGAATTTGTATAGGTTAGGCATGCAATTTAGGTCCTTCTGCCTTATGATTGCATTTCATATTTAGACGTTTCCTTTGCTTCTGATCAGTTGTATTCGACCTTCCGGATCTTAATTGTTTTCTGTGTGACCGTGATAAGCATGCTCGGATCAATGGGTAGTTTAAGGTCTTCGAATTTCGTTGCTCTATTAGAACATCAGCTGTGAACAAGTTACCATAGGGTTTTCTTTGTTTTGTTGATGTCGTGGCACTGGGTGTGAGCAACAAATATGGTTTCAGCTTTTCAGTAGCAAAATCTCCGTTCTCTTTTATTGTCGTGGCACCTAGTATGAAAAATAATTAGGGTTTGAATTTACAGTAGCGATTTTCCATCAGATTTGTTGCTGGTGACTTGATGAGCATGCTCAGGTTGAATGGAAGCTAGAAAATCTTGTGTTTTCTTTTGTTGTCGTGGCACATAGCAAGGGGAACAATTTCTATAGTGCAGTTTTGTTTTGTTATCATTTGTTTAACATGTTGTTAGATCCTTTTTGGCATTAGTTCTCTAACTGTAGTTTTGGTTTTTTTATAGTTTTGTAGGTTAGCAATTCAGTACAATGTAAAGATTATGTTCAGTGCTGGTTTTGGAGATTCAGTACAATATAGCTTAGGATACTGTTTTTATCCCAAGTAGAAAGTTAGATTTCTTGTGGATTGGAACTTTTCCTTTAAGTATCTAGTTTCTTTCAGCAAGTTAGATCTTTTGTTTTGTAGCATGCAGAATTTTATTAATAGTATGCAGAAATTTATTAAGTAGTATGCAGATTTTCGTGAGTTATATATGCAGTTTTCTATTTAAGCTTCAAGGCAGGTTCTGTTAAAGCTTATAGTATACAAAATTTTGTAGCGTAGTATGCAGAACTTTAGTGCAGTTTTGTTTAGCACAGTATGCAGATTTCTGCTAGCTTAACATGCATAATTCTGATTAGCATAGTATGCAGATTTATTTCTGTTTAAACTGCAGTTTTGGAACTTCTCAAGCACAGCAGTTTCAGTTGTTATAGCATTCAATTTTAATTTGTTTAAGTATTCAATTTTGGTTTGTTAAAGTATTTGAGATCAATCTTGTATGAGACGTTCTTTTAGAAGTATTAACAAGTATAAGAAAGATAAAGAAAGGGAAGAAAAAGGCCAAGGCCTTAAGTAGATCCCAAAGTCAAGACTTTAGGGATTTTGGCACACAAGGTGCTTATTAAAATGCCAAGGCATTTAAAGAAGTAAATAAGATAATAAGATATTTTACTTTATTTAAGAGGCTAGTACCCGACTTCCGAGGTTGTCGTTAAACAAATCCAGGTGTCCAATTCCGAGGTCTTGGCCCTGGTAAACCGAGGTCTGCTCTTTTAGGATTGGTGGCTCGCTACCCCAACCTATTAGGGATCGCGCATAAGATGGTACTACGCCTGGGCCAAAGAAGAAAGTTGATTATTATTTTGAAGTATTATAAGTATAAGTTTTTGAACAAGTAAAACAAGTTTCACACAAGTATAAAAGTGTTAAGTAAAAGTTTTAAACAAGTGGAATAAAAGAATAAGTTTAGAACAAATGAAATAAGTTTCATTTTTTTTTTAAAAGCAGCAAATTGAGTTTCCTTTTATGCTAGCATGTTATTTAGATTAGCTTACTATTCTTTGCTATTTTCTGAGCATGAGTAGCTTTACATGTTTAGCATTTCAGTATGTTTGTTTCTTTTACTAGTAGATGAGCATGAGTAGTTTTCCTTTTGAGCATTCAGTTTTAGTTGTCAGTATACTCACATACATATCGAGATTTTGTGAGTTAGATAGCGCTTACTAAGCATTTTGCTTATAGATTGTATTTCCTCTTACTGCAGATAAAGGAAGACGACAAGGTGGCGCGGATGATGTGTGATGCCAGGACTATGGAAGTCTTGGGACTAGAAAGGAGTTCCTTTAGTCTTCTTTCCTTATTCTTTTTTTTAGTTTCCGCATTTTAGTTATTGTAAACATTTGAGACTGTACTTTACATTCCGTGTCATTCAAGTTTATTCTTGTTTTAGGTTGCATGTAGGATGAGTTCAGTTTAGTAAGTAGAAAATTGTGTGTTTGATACTTATTTAACTGCGTGGGTGTTTGATAAATGTTCCAGCCGCCTGTGGCTGATGTATACTATGTTTGTATCTCGGTTTATGGTCACCGGTACAGGGGAGACTCTGTCGAAATTTTTCGGTAGAGACTCTTCGTGGTTTCAATTATACCGGTTAAGTAGAGTTAGTAGTCAAGTAACGGTCACCTTAGAGAGTAGTATAGTATAGTAAGAAGGGTGGTCGTTACATCTTTGGTGTCCAGCGGCATCTAGTCTTGGAGAGAGGCCGGATTTTGCTTGGAGAAGAAGGAGAGAAAGGAGGCTTTGTTTCCTAGCATCCCTTGGAGCTTGGTTGGTGGCTGAAGTTCTTCATCTCTAGGAGATTGTTGGTGGCCAAAACTTACAAGGAGAAGAAGGAGGCTTGGGTGGATTCTCGTCTCAGTAGATCGTCGCCCACACGACGTCCGAGATAAGAAGAGGAATACGACAGAAGATTGTGAGGTCTATAAGTTACAAAAGGTATAACTAGTTATTAGTTTCCACATCATAACTAGTTTATTCTTTTGTTTAGATCTTGAAATACCAAACACAAGAGGCCAATGATTCTAGGTTATCGAATTTATGTTTTGATTTTGTGTTTCTTTTGTTTCTCGATCTTGTGATTCGATTGTTCTTAGTGGTTAAACCTAGGGTTACTATAAGGAGATTAAATATTGAATTTCGTTGAAAGGATTTGTCTAGCAAGTGGTGGATGATCTCATACCCAAGAAGGCTTAGTGTCTCTCCATGTTTAACCTGGAAGTCGATCTCTGAAATAAATATTTAATCAAATTTATAACATGGGTAGATTTAGATTAATAATGTTAAGCATCGTTTGCGATCCAAATCTAAACCTCTAAGAACATATAAGTTGAATTTGGAATCAATAATGTTAAGTTCTATTTGCGATTCCAAATTTAATTTCTAAATAACACAATAGGTTGTTAGGAAAGATTCGGGACTTGTATAAAATTTTTATACAAGGGAACTAGTAAGATATTCTGAGTAGCAACCAACACTTGAAGCTTCTTGGAGCAAAGTGTTGTTGTACTTCCAAGGTCAAGAGCTGTTCCACACAAGGAGAAGAAGAGAGCTAGGGTTTTCATTTGTGTAAATCTTGTAAGAGATTCTATGTATTTGCTTCTTCTTCTTTTCTTGTTGTATTGAGAGTGTGTGTAAGGCTTCTTTGCCTTCAGTAGTTACCATAAAGGAGTATTTTCATAGTGGATGAGCGTGTTGTGTGTGAATCCTTGGATTAGTCACCTCTTCTTGAGGTGGATACCATGTAAATCCTTCGTGTTAATGTTGTAAGTGTGTTTCGTGTTTCATTCTGCTACATATCATCATCATGAAGCAAGACAACGAAGCGCAATGAGCTATTCATCCCCCCTATAGCTACAAATTGACCCTAATAAGTGGTATCAGAGTGAGGTCGTTCTTCACCGGAATCATCGCCGGAAAGGGCAACGAGCTAGAGGGAGAAGAAGTTGAAGTAAGTTCATCAAAGTCGAAGACTTCATCAAAAGGCTCAACTTCAAATGGAATTCCAAGATGGACTTGAATTCGACATGAGGGTACCTCCACCATTCATATCAATGAGCTTCAATTCTTAGAAATCAAGGATTGAAAATTTCCTCATGATGGAGATAGAGTAATGGTTTACTCTAATGGAAGGCTTTGAAGCTCCAAAAGACTCAAAGAGTAAAATTCTCAAGAAAAGCAAATGGAGCAAGGAGAAAATTCAAAGGTGCGAGGCGAATAACAAGGTAACCAAATTATTAGTTAGTCTATTGCCAAGCACAATCATTTACAAAATTGGAGAATACAAGGATGCAAATGAACTATGGAGCAAATTAGCCAAGCTTCATGAAGAAACCCTCCACTACACCAAACCAAGAGAAATCCAAAGAGGGTGACTCATTGGAGCAAGACCAAGAGGAAGAGGATTCCAAAGTTGAGAGATGCTCAAATTTCAAAGAAGAAGTCCAAGAAGCTTCATCCTCAAAGGAGTGCAACCAAAAGAGCAAACAGTGCGCATACTCTTTGTTTCATGTGCAAGAAGATGAAGATGATGAAGCCTCCACCTCTAGGTTGAGGGGGAGTATAGATCATTGACTCTGGAGTGAGAAGAAGTCTCTACCTCCGGATCAAGTGAAGAATAAGAAGATGGTGTTGTTAGAGTGTATACTAAAAGCCTAGCTTTTGTAAACATTTATTTGTTGAAATAAAAGAATCATATTAGTCAATGTTTGCATTTGTTTGTTAAATGTAATTGTTCAATTAATTTATATAGTAGATAACATGGAGTGTGGTGTCACACTCAGAAGATCAAGTTGTCGGTTCTCTATAAAGTATAAACAGTTGCTTGCGACTAAGATAGAAAGGAACAAACTATCAGAATAGTCGTAGTGTAATTAAGTATTAGTTTATCTTTACTAATAAATTACACTGATACACTTTAAGTGTATTGAGTAGGACCATTTAAGTATGTTCTTTTTGTACTGACTTAATAAAAGAACTAAACCTTAGTTATTATGGAAGTGTGTGCTCTTAATCCTAATATAATAACAAACACATATATTTAATATTTATTTCTTTGACTTATCAAAGGGTGAGGTTTAGCTCGATAAATCAATATGTCTGATAAGTTGGGAAATGATATTACTTATAGTGTGTGTTGTTGGTTATAGAAGGAATCTGTGTCCTAGTTATCTAGGTTGAGAATGTCCCCAAGAGGAGCTCATAAGGATGGTCATGTTAAACCCTGCAGGTGGACTTAGTCCGACATGACAATGAAGTTGAGTGGTACTACTCTTGGAGCTAGATATTGATTAAGTGAGTTGTCAGTAACTTACTTAATTAGTGGACATTCGTAATCTTAAACACAGGGAGACTAACGCACTCATGATAAGAAGGAGCCCATAATGTAATTTGGGATTGGTGCGGTAGTGCGATAATAACTCTCTAATGAAATGAGTTATTATCGATGGACTTGAGTTGTGTGTTCGGGGCGAGCACGGGATACTCAAGCTCATCGGAAGGCCAAAACCAATTTCACCTCTAGGTCCCTATCGTAGCCTCATTATAGCCTCAAGTCCATCCAAATGTAAGGCTCTTCTTGGTGTCCAAGAAGGGGGACGGACCATTGCTTGGTGTGTTAGTTAGAGCCCTAGAGTCAATCATTTGATGATTGTATGGACTCATGTATATCATATTCTTGTATATTAATAAAGGCATTTGTTTGGTTATTATACTTATTTATATTAGTGCCAAATAGACTAAGTATAATAGCGTCCTTGAGTAGAAGGTTCATACCTATATCAATCGATTAGTTGAATCGATAGTGAGATGATATAGGGAACACTACTCTAAATCATTCCTAGTCGAGTATTAGCATTCAGGGACAATGTTAATACAATAAGACTAGCATGTAGGTCAGCTCGATGACTTGATCTCACAAGTCATGGATATAGAGATATCAAGCTGACACATGGGTATGCATTAGAGAATGTATATTGAATGACCCGCCATGAGAAAGTATCATGGATCGTTATATGAGTGTCATATACTTTCTCATGTGGCTATTAGTATGACTATTAGTCCTTAGACCTGAAGTCACCATGGATCCCTACATAAGGAGTTATGTACTTTAGTTTCGTCAAACGTCACCCGTAACTGGGTGGACTATAAAGGCGATTACTGGGTATGTAATGAATTATGCAGAGGGATGTGAGTGATGTAGATGGGATCTATCCCTCCCATATGACGGGAGCGACATCGCTATTCTTGATAGAGTGAGACCACTAAGCGCATGGCCATGCCCAAATGAGTCAACATTAGATGTTGAGCTCATTTGATCGAGTGACTTGGGTAGTAATGATGTGTTGCTAGATACCGCTCATTACTTATGCTCCTAAATGGGTTTAGGGCATTGCCAACGTTACAAGAACCTATAGGGTCACACACTTAGGACAATTAGGTGGAGATTAGGTTCATATGATGAACCAAGAGGATTAGATTCATTTGATGAATCAAATTGGATTAAGAGTAATCCTAATTGGGCTAACTTGAGTTCGACTCAAGTTGATTCATGTGTTAAATGAGTCTAATTTAGATTTTGACTCATTGAATCTATTTAATTTAATGAATTAGATTCATTATATTAAGTTGGCTCGAATCAAATGGTTGGATTAGATCCACCATGGTAGAGATTGAGTCAAGTTTGACTTGACTTGAGAAGGAAGACCAATGGTCAATTTTGACTTGACCTTTTTGTCACCTCATTGGTGAGTTGGCATTAGGTGGACCAATAATGATGTTCCACATCATCATGGGTGCCACCTCATGGAAGTAACAAAGCCACTCTCTTAATGGCTTCATATTAATTGCAATTAATGCAATTAATGTGATTTTATGGTTTCATATTAATTGTAATTAATGCAATTAATGTGAATTTTGAAATGTGGCCGGCCACTTGGTTTTTGGGTGGAAAAATTCATTTTTCATTCACTTGTGTGCATCTTCCTCCTTCTCCCTCTCAAGCTCTCCCTCTCCCTCTCCTCCCTTGGCCGAACCACATAGGCGCTAGCACACCTTGGTTTTTGGTCATCTCCATCTAGTGTGTCCGTGTGGATACTTCTAGAGGACCGGCGCTTGACGGTCTTGAGATCCGGCATCATTTGGACAAGCGGGAACGCGAAGGGCATCACATCAAGGGTAAACACTTTTTCCTCATAGATCTAAGTAGTAGATCAGTTTTTGAACTCGTACAAGAAATAGTTTTTTGAATTTTTATACGAATCTTTGCACGGATCTACGGCTTTGGGTCCTTCGGGGTTTCCGCGACGCGAAAAAGCGGTTTTCGCGGCTCGAAGAACCCAACATGGTGACCAAGTAATGGCCGGCCACATCCTCTTATAGGGGCCGGCCCTATTGCTTGGTGACCAAGCTTGTAGGGGTCGGCCAAGATTAATTCAAATAGGAGGGGTGTTTTGAATTTTTAAAATCTTCTCTTTGTAGAAAACTATAAGTTTTAAAAGAGATATTTTAATTTTTAAAACTTTCCTTATTTGAATTAGGCCATATGTTTTAATAGAGTATTTTAAAAGTTTTAAAACTTTCCTTTTTTAACCATCCTCATGATTTAAGAAAAAAAGGAAGATAATTTTTAAAATTAAAATTTTTCTATCATCATGTTAAAAAAGGAAATTTTGTAAGAGAAGTTTTAAATTTTAAAACATGGTTTTAATTTTTAGAACTTTCCTTTTTTAACTCCTACTTTAGGAAATAGAGCTTGTAAAATTTTATAAGAGTTTTTCTTGTAAAATTTAATAAAAATAAAATTTCTTTTTCCCCTTGATAAGGTGGCCGGCCACCTTGCTTGGTGCCCAAGCAAGTGACTGGCCATATTAAATTATTTAAAATCATCACAAAATTAAATTTGGTGATTGATTCAATCAAGAGGAAAGAAAAGGAAAAATAAAAAGGAAAAAGGAAAAACTCTTGGATGATTTTATTTTTGTAAAAATTTTTCCTTATTTGCCTTGGGAAAGTAATATAAAAGAAGGGGTGAGGGGGCTTCATGAGATACAACTCTTATTCTCTTGCTTGGAGATCTCTTGGTGGCCGGCCCTCTCCCTTCTCCCTTTCCCATTGCTCTCTTCTCCTTGGTGGTGGTGGTGGTCGAATTCTAGAGGAAGAGGAAGGACTCTTTTGGGTGGTGTTCATCTTGGAGGATCGTCACCCACACGACGTCCAAGGCGAGGCGAGGAATACGGCAGAAGATCTCGTGGTTATTAGCTTATAAAGAGAAGGTATAGCTAGTAATTTTCTTCCGCATCATACTGGTTATTTTCTTTGTAAGAATTCTAAATAAAAGAGGCAATCAGATCTAGTTTTTCGAAATAATTTTTTGAGTTTGTGTTTTCTTCTTTTTCGAATTTGTTATTCGATTGTTCTTTTTGGTTAACGTAGAGTTATTTAAGGAAATAAATATTAGCTTTCCTTAAAAGGCTTTACCTAGGCGGTGGTGGTTGCTCCCATATCCAAGAAGGTCATGTGCCTCGCCATGCAGTCCTGGAAGCCAATTTTGAAAATTAATATTTATGGAATTAATAACTTAGGTAGTTTTGAATCAATAGTGTTAAGTTCCGCTTGTGATTCAAATCTAAACCATTAAGAATAGATAAGTTAAATTTGGAATCAATGATGTTAAGTTCCGTCTGTGATTCCTAATTTAACTTCTAAAGAACACAATAGGTTATTTAATGAAAGGATCGACACTTGTACAAAAATTTTTGTACAGTGGAACCGGTATGTTTTCCTAGGACTAACCAACAATTGGTATAAGAGCTAAGGTTTGACTCTGTGTATTTTTAGAATTCAAATAGGTTATGCACATGTCATACATAATTTAGGCAGGAAAATAGTAGGATGTCCTAACTCTTTGGTTGCAGGCTCCAACTATTATGGCTTATTGATATTGTGTGTGATTGGACCCTTGGACATGTCAAGGGCATTATTTGTGTGCATGATTGTATGTATAAAATACAGCAGGAGCTGTATTATTTTTAGAATTTTATTTTTTGATCTAGATTACATGTACATTCCCTCGTGGAATATAGGATCGATATATGTAAAATTCTATTTTTGTCGCGGATCGGATTCTTGTGAGGCGTGGTAGTTTTGGAGCACCATAGGCGCAGCGAAATAAGAAGCAAGATGGATGCGACGACTTGACCCGATGGTGGTGGCTAAAGATGGCAGCAGCTAGGGTTGGTGCACATGGAGGGCAGTAACAGAAAAAGGTCATAATAGTTGGAAAATAATTTCCATATTTATTGCTTTTATTTACTGTGATGTGTGAGTATGCATGTGATGTATGCTAGGATAGTTTAAAATTCCTCACTTTAAATAACTAAGTGGGAGATGGATTTATTTTAGTAAATTCCGCGGTCTCTATTACTGGTTTGTAAGTGATGCAAACAAACTTGCGCGTTGGCTCTGAGTGCCTTCCTCCATATCGGATGAGTTTGTTTGCAGATCACTTGATCAAACTTTCATTTTGGATGACTATAGGAAATTAATTAAGAGCGTGTGATCTTCCCCATCGGAAGGGGCACAATCTTATTAATGGACTTAGTGTCAAGTAATGGTATACACTTAGGCACGTCTAATAGTATCCTCCCCATCGGAGTCACTGCTATTATTTGTGTGACCGAAGGAAACCAACTATTAATTTTATTTGTCAAAAAGTTATGTTGACAAGATAATAAAATTAATGGGTTACACCCTCCTTTTACAAATGTTGAATTTGTATACATCCACACTATCGTGGCATACAAAATTCACGATGTTTTAAGGTGTTGGTTAATTTAAAATAGTATTATTTGAGGAATAAATATTATTCTAAATTTAGAGTCCTGACCAAAAGTTATTTTTATGATTCTTAGGATGACTTTCAACCCACTGGCCATCATACTAAAAGAAAACAAACTTACTGTACCCAACTACATAGATTGGAAAAGAAACCTGGACATTGTCCTTACTGCTGAAAGCTATAAGTTTGTACTGACTGAGGCTTGCCCTGATACACCTGACGGTGACTCTACCCCAGAGGAGATTGAGTATCATAAAAAATAGGTAAAAGCTGATGAGATGGCGTGATGTTACATTTTGGCATCTATGTCAAATGTATTGCAACATCAGCATCAAGATTTACCAACAGCTTATGATATAATGAACAATCTCAAAGAACTCTTTGGGCACCAGAGTCGAACTGCTAGGCAAGAGGCAATGAGAAAGCTAATGACAGCCACCATGTTTGAGGGGACACCCGTAAGGGATCATATCCTCAAAATGATGGCTTATCTGAATGAAATATAAGTCCTTGGAGGAGAAATCGATGGGGAAACCCAGGTTGATATAATTCTTCAAATGCTACCCAAAAGTTTTGAGCAATTCCGCCTGAACTATAACATGAACAAAAGAGAGTATACGTTGGCGGAACTTCTGACTGAACTACAGGCAGCAGAAGGTATATTTCGTCAAAGTTCTCAGATTCACTATGTTGGAAATGGTTCTACTTCTAAGACGAAAGGCAAGAAGAAGAAGAAGAAATAGGTCTTTTCAGCGAAGAGAGTGAATAAACCTCAGGGACAAAAAGCTGGAATGAAGAAGCCGAAAGGCAAGTGCTTCATTTGCAAGCAGACAGGGAATTGGAAGGTGGACTGTCCTCGTAGGAATCAAAACAATAAAGGTATATCTCATACTCTAGTTGTTGAAACATGTTTATCGGTGTTATCTACCAGCACCTGGTGTGTAGATACGGGAGCCACTGATCATGTCTGCAATTCCTTGTAGGGGTTCCAGGAAACCCGACGACTAACTGAAGGAGAGATTACCGTCTACATGGGCAATGCTACTAAGGTGTCGGTTGTTGCAGTGGGAGACGTCTACTTATCTTTTAATAGGAATAGAAATTTGGCTTTAAGAAATTGTCATTATGTACCCAGTTTTAGAAAGAATTTAATTTCAGTTTCTAAACTGTATTTGGATGGATATTCAGTTTCTTTTAGTAACAATGTGGTTATAAAGAGAAATAAGGTGATTATCTGTTCTGGTGCATTGGTAGGCAATTTATATACTTTAAATCCAATTTCTCCCACTAAGCAAAATATGGAAATTAATAACACATCTTCTAACTCTAATAAGAGAAAAGAACCTTCGGAAATGAACCAAACGCATCTTTGGCATCTAAGGCTAGGTAAAATTAACTTAAGTAGGATTCAAAGGCTTGTAGCCGATGGACTCTTAGGTCCATTAGAGTTGGAAAACTTTCTAACATGTGAATCCTGCTTGGAGGGTAAAATGACCAAGAGACCTTTTAAGGCCAAGGGGTATAGAGCCAAAGAAGTGTTAGAACTAGTTCATTCTGATTTGTGTGGTCCTATGTCTATCCAGGCTAGAGGTGGTTTTGAATATTTTGTCTCTTTTATAGACGATTATTCAAGATATGGATACATTTACCTGATGCGCCGCAAATCTGAGTGCTTTGATAAGTTCAAAGAGTACAAGGCTGATGTGGAGAAACGTCTAGGTAAAAGTATCAAGACACTACGGTCTGATCGTGGTGGCGAATACCTCTTAGGAGAGTTTAGGAATTACTTATCAGAGGTTGAGATTCAATCACAATTGTCTGCACCTGGTACACCCCAACAAAATGGTGTGGTAGAACGAAGGAATAGGACTCTTATGGAGATGGTTAGATCGATGATGAGTTATTCGAAATTAACAAATTCATTTTGGGGATACGCTCTGGAAACAACAGCACACATTTTGAACTTAGTTCCTTCTAAATCAGTATCTTCTACTCCCACAGAATTGTGGAATGGGCGGAAACCCAGTCTAAGACATATTCAGATTTGGGGTAGTCCAGTACATGTGCTGAAACCATATGCTGATAAGTTAGAATCTCGTACAGAAGTTCGTGTGTTTGTGGGTTATCCCAAAGGAACGAAAGGTCGTTTATTTTATAGTCCTAAAAACCAGAAGGTCATTGTTAGCATCAATGCCCAGTTTTTAGAAGAAGACTATATATTGGATCACAAGCCCAGTAGCAAAATTGTTCTAGAAGAACTTAGAGAGGACACGTCTACTTCAGTACCAATAGTACAAGATGAAGTATCACAAGAGACTGCAACATGTGTCACACATGATACACAACCACAGACGGTGCCTCGTCGTAGTGGGAGGGTTGTAAGGCAGCCTGAGAGATTCATGTTTTTGGGAGAGTCTTCGGACTTGATCCTGGGTAAACATGAACCTGATCCCTGGACATATGATGAAGCACTCCAAGATATAGATGTAGTATCTTGGCAAAATGCAATGAATTTTGAAATAGAGTCTATGTACTCTAATAAGGTCTGGGAGCTAGTAGAACCACCTGATGGTGTAAAAGCCATTGGATGCAAGTGGATCTACAAAAGGAAAAGAGGGATAGATGGGAAGGTAGAAACCTTCAAAGCAAGGCTTGTTGAGAAAGGGTATACTCAGAAAGAGGGAATCGACTATGAGGAGACTTTTCCACCGGTAGCCATGCTTAAGTCTATACGGATACTCTTATCGATTGCCGCTCATATGGATTATGAGATTTGGCAAATGGGTGTCAAGATAGCTTTCCTTAATGGAAGTCTTGAAGAAAACATCCATGATCCTGTCTGAGAAGCTAACCGTGAAGGAGATCCGGAAGAAGGAAACCCACCATACTGATGAAGAATAATGCCGATAGAACCTCGACCCGAGAAACCCAAAGCGGATCGGAAGAAAACTAGAGTCACTGAAGGAAATCTGATAAGTAGGAAGAAATCCCCGTCCAGATAGGAGAAAGTCGAACTCCTAAAGCTCCTGCGGCTCCCTGCGCACAAGAGACCAACCAACGCTATCGTCAGTGACCTAAGACCGGGGTGGGAATCCCTGGCTAGGCCCTCGGACGCTCAAGTCAGTGATCTCTCTTGATGTGAAGGAAAGAAGAAAAGAAGATGAACAGTAGCCAGAAAATTAGGGTTGTGAAAGTACACAATAGTGTGAACTTACCTTGCCAACGGAGAGGATTCCCCCTTTTATACCACTTCATGTAACCTCCGTAGCCATGAAGTGGACCCCGATTTGTTAGAGTTCGTTATGAGATGACGTCAGCTGCGTACTTGCGGAAGATAATTTTTAAGGAATCTTTTTTGTACCCCAGATGTACCTTCTTTGTCGTTTAGCGCCTGCAAGACAAGCTGAAAGCATATTTTCCGCCAAAATATATATTCTCTATCATGAATTATTCTATTCGATATATTTATGTATGATTCTTCTTCATGTGACTTCTATTTGTATCTTTGTTGTGTTAAAAAATAATATTTTATTCAACATGTTTCTAAGGTATTCATTGAAGAAACTATGTGGGTTCTTTACTTGAAAGAACCCTCTTGCCCGATATTGGTCTATCTTTGCGCTGGAGTATGTATCGGTCGTTATTGGCTTACCTTCATACGACAAGCATGTATCGACCAATATTGGCCTACCTTCGTTCGGCAGGCATGTATCGGCCGATATTGGCCTACCTTCGTTCGGCAGGCATGTATCGGCCGATATTGGCTCACCTTCATACGGCAAGCATGTATTGACCGATATTGGTTTACCTTTGTTCTGAAGGTACGCCCCGACCAATATTGACTTACCTTCATACGGCAAGCATGTTTCGACCGATATTGGCCTACCTTCGTTCGGCAGGCATGTATCGGCCGATATTGGTCTATCTTTGATCTGGAGTATGTATCGGTCGTTATTGGCTTACCTTCATACGGTAAGCATGTATCGACCAATATTGGCCTACCTTCGTTCGGCAGGCATGTATCGGCCGATATTGGTCTATCTTTGTTCTTAAAGTATGTTTCGGCCGTTATTGGCCTACCTCTTTTGACTCTTTCTTCCTTTTCTTTCCTCATCTGAAGACCCTTAAAACCTAACCCATATCACTAGCCTTCCCCTTAAGTCTAGTCGAAGGAGGTGTAGATGACTGACTAGACATAAGTATGGTCTTATCTTTTCCTACCCGTGACTCTGCTCCAAATTTTGAAATGACCTCACAGATCTTGTGTACCACTATCTTAATAAATTAAGTATAGCAATCTCGTGAGCCTTTTTCTCCTTTAAATAGGGCTACAACCTTCTCTTCACCCACAACCCCTCTCAGTTCTTTTTCTTCCTTGCCACTTCTTGTTGCTAAGGCCATGGTCGTGGATCCTCCTTTTTGGAGGCCACTTTTGTTGGACCAGGTGAGATCTATATATGAGTTTATTGGGATCTTAGCTCCGGTTACTCCAGGGGTTCAAGGGATCGTCTTAAGAGAGGAAGCTTCACAGTTCAAATCTTCTATCCAAAGATGCAGGTGCTCTGAAGGACTCAAGAGACTTCAGAGAAGTTTTTACTACTTATAGGGGGGCAGCCAAATGACCCATGGGTGTTGTGTGAAGGGCACAGCACATGTTACCGTTGGGCTAAACTTGGTTGCTCCACTCGTTGAGCTCATACGTCTTGAGAGGGGAAGTGGTTTTTATATTTACTTTTCCATTATGGAATGAATCAATGTTCCCCTGTCTCGTCGCCCTTGAGCTTTTTTGTTTTTTGTTGCTTTCTTCGTCCAGGGCAAAATATTGCCTCTTATGTGCCTTGACAAGTTCGGACGAAGTGGGCTATTTCCATCTCCGCTCCATGGTAAGTTTGAATCCAGTGGTGATTGAAATTTTCTGAGTGCTCCAAGAGTTTATGCTTGTAATATTTGTTTTCTATTTGAGGTTTGTTGTTCCTGAGGGGAATGTAATACTGTGTATCTGATCAGATTATAAATGTAAAGACCAACTTTTGTCTCAGATCCTTTGTTCTTGTTACTGAATCTTCTGTTATTTACAAGATGTTGTGTTGCACTCATCATCTCTTCGGGTATCACAGCTAAAACTATCATAACTGTTGGCACCATTCGGTATTTTTACACCAACGGGTGTTATCTCATTGACTGAAACATTCATAACCATAATTACTTCCGTTAATATAAAGTTATTTCAATAAATACTAATTTATATTCTGTACGGCCAAATTAAAATTTGTCATTCTCCTAAAATATTATCTGTAACGCCCGCCCTCCCTGCTAACCCTAAGGGACGGGGCTACGATACTCTACGTACATATTACAGCGGAAGACTTAAAATTATTTTTCTTGGTTTAATAAAAACCGAACTACACTAATATGGTTTCCATAACATGATAACAAGTTAAATGAAAACATAACATCAAGTCAACCATATAGTACTACAATTTATGAAACCAAAGTGTAATTCTTAAAAGTTCTTAAAGCAGGTTCTTATTTGGTTGCCTAGCCACTGCCACACACATCTCTTTGCCTCTCCTGCTGCTCCTTTAGCTCATCCAGCTTTTTCCTTTATCTGTGGTACAAGGAAAGTAAGCTATGAGCACTCATGGCTCAGTAAGTTCCTTTCCAACTCACTAAAACCAAAAATCATTACATAATCAAAGAATATATCAACATAACATGATCTCAACTAGTCATGGCATAACATATCATACTCTTTAAGCATATCATGCAACATAACAAAATCATAATTAGTCATGGCATATCATCTCTTAAAGTATGGCATGAAATATAACATAATCATATCTAATCATGGCATCTCATCTCTTAAAGCATAGCATGAAACATATCATAGTCATATTTAATCATGGCATATCATAAATCATAGCATTATCACAACATGATCATCAAGTATATGCAATATGATTTTGAAAACATGTATCCGAAAAACATGTGTATGTCTCATGATCTTTAAAACCATTTCTTCTTACATATATACTTGAACATAATATCAACATATTCAGGGCCCCGGCTTGTACCATACATACATAACATAAATGCGCGCGTCCTAAGTATATCCAAGGTAGCAAGTCTTGAATCATACTAGGAACTAGGTCAAGATCACAAAGCATGGCCTAGGGGCATACTTAAAGAGTCCATCCCTTATCAGCCTAGATCACAAAGCAAGGCCTAGGGACGTACTAAGGAGCCCATCCCTTATTAGCCTAGATCACAAAGCAAGGCTTAGGGGCGTACTAAGGAGCCCATCCCTTATTAGCCTAGATCACAAAGCAAGGCCTATAGACTGATTAGGAGTCCACCCTTGGTACAAGCCTTACAAAGTAAAGTAGCATGTATAAAAATGCATAATTTAGTCACATAGCATAGCATAAAAGTATGCATCACTTAGGCATACATTATGTCATAAAAGTATGCATCACTTAGGCATACATCATATCATAAAAAGTATGCATCACTTAGGCATACATCATATCTTGAGAAAGTATGCATCACTTAGGCATACATCATATCATAAAAAGTATGCATAACTTAGGCATACATCATGTCTTGAGAAAGTATGCATCACTTAGGCATACATCATATCATAAAAAGTATGCATCACTTAGGCATACATCACTTAGGCATACATCATGTCTTGAGAAAGTATGCATCACTTAGGCATACATCATATCATAAAAAGTATGCATCACTTAGGCATACATCATGTCTTAAGAAAGTATGCATCACTTAAACACATAGCATATCATTAAAGCATGCATATTTCTATCCACATAGCATATCATAAAAACATGCATATTCCAAGCACATAGCATATCATTAAAGCATGCATATTTCTACTCACATAGCATATCATAAAAGTATGCATATTCTAAGCACATAGCATATCATTAAAGCATGCATATTTCTAAGCACATAACATATCATTAAAACATGCATATCTCTATCCACATATCATATCATAAAAAGGTATAAATCACAAGCATACATGGTTAAGCATAAGGGTGTATCATGTGATTATACTATCATAAGAAACATGGTAACATAGTTAACTTGGGTTCTAAGCTTCCTAAACCCTTGGGTTCCTATCATGGCCGAACTCCCTTAGGTCTCAATTTAGGTAAAAACAACCTCCAAGCATGTGAAACCTAAATTATCAGTACATGAATTTCATAGGAAGCATTATAAGTATGATTTACTTGGTTTCTAAGTTCTCCAAGTCCTTAAACTCATGTGGCCGAACCCTATCAGTATATAAACAAGGTCCCAAATGTCATGAAAGCATGGAAACCTTAAACCATATTTATAGCATTTTTTTTCAAGTAACATAGTAAGCATATTGAGCTAGTTCCTAAGTCCTTCAAGCCCTTAACATATGTCATAGTCAAACTTTTAACAAGTGTTCATTAGGGCTAAAAAAAAACATACAAGCATGTGAACTTGAACTAACTTCATGTATAAATTCATAACAAGACATTATACAACATGTATGGCCGAAACTTACCCTAGCCTCAATTAGGTCATTAAACAACATATAGCATGGGAACTTTGTCTTTCTACTTATCATATTCCATGTAAAGTGACATAAGCATATTTAATTCTTATTCTAGGATTTCTAGGGCATCTATTCCTTCATGGATGAAACATACAATGGTCCATTTAGGTCATGGAAAAATTATACAAGCATGTGACACAATCAACACATTATCCTATTTTCATAAGAAGCACTTTTAACACATTTAGTTTCATTTCTAAGGCCTCTAGGTCTTTTAAACCCTACTTGGCCCAAACTCAACAGTATATAAACTTGCTTCAAATATCCTAAAAGCATAAGAAATCATACAAGTTTCATAGCATGTATAAAGACAAGCATAATAAACAAACATGTGAATTGTGTCTTAGGCTTCCTAGGTTTCTTTCCCTTTTTCTTTTATTTTTCCTCATGGCCGAAACCTACCAATCTTTAAACTAGGTTTTAAGTGACCTAAAGCATGGAAAACCTAAGTAAGTTTCATTGCAAAAATTACTAAGAACATCATATACAAAGTTGGTTCATAAACAAGCTAGGACCCTTGTGATCTTACATGTCATATATCATGTAACTAATTTTTCTATACTCAATTTAAACATAAGAACATTAAACAAATTTCATATCATAATATCACAGAGGTCTTGAGCATATTAGAATTTTGTTTAAGCTTCTCTAAACTATCCATCTTATCATGGCCGAAAATCTAAAATAAGAGTTCATGAATTTCTAGCAATGTTCAACATGCAATTCTTTAAGAAAACTCTATATTCTATCATACAAACATGGTTACTTAAATTTAAAGGTCTTCCTAACCCTAAGCCCTTTTCTTGGCCGAAACATATAAATGAATTTCTTTTGGTTCCAAGTAACTTTTAAGCAAGAAAACCAATAAAAGATCCTTAATAGTTCATGGAGAGAATCTTGCACTAGTTTGGTTACACAATATTTTCCCTAACCTCCTTAAAATATTTTTGGCCGAAATTCTAGGGTTAGGTACTCCTCTGATAAAGCATCATTTAGGTATAAAAACATGAAGGAAATCCTTCCTACATAGCATAGAAGAAATATCATGAAATAAGGACTTGTTTAAACCTTCCTAGATTTGAAAACCCTTTCTTTAGCCGAATTTTCTTAAATTCTTTCCTAGGTTTTCTAATCCTCATAAAATCCTAAAATCACATAAAAATCCTTGTACCACAGGTGAGGGGAAGCTTACATCCTTTTCTCTTGTGGATCTAAGGTATGGTGATGAAAGAAGTAGTCTCTCCTTCTAGTTCCTTTCCCTTGATTCCCTTGCCAAGTCCTCCTTGTATCTTAGGCTTCTTAGGGGAAAAACCTTGGCTTTGGGGCCAAAGGTGGAGGAGAGGGGACTGATGGTTTCAGTGAGGGAGAGGAAGAATGAGAGAAAATGAGAGAAAAATAAACTTCTCTTTTCTTGCTCCCTTTTATGTTAAGGGGGAAGAGCTAGCAAAATTAATTTTTGCTTTCCTTCTCCCTTAGCCTTTTTTTTTTCTATTTTCTATTTATTTTATTTATTCATTTATTTTTACCATTCATGATGAAATAAGGGGGATTGAATCCTCTTAATTCCCTCTTTAAGTTTTCGGCAAAAACAAAAAGGAAGAGGGAGAGAGAAAGGGAGGAAGGCAAGTTGCCTTTCTCTTGCTCCTTTCTTGTTTTCTTTTGGCTAGCTTTTACTCTTACCTTTATCATGAGTTTCCCTCCTTTGCTATCAACATCTTCTCTCTATCCCAATTGGTTTCTACTAATTAATTCTATGAAATATAATATAAGAGGTTCATGGTTCAATCCTTGACCTCCTCTTCTTTTTATTTCATTTTATTTCTTTTTGCTTCAACTCACTTCCTATTATTTTTCTAAGGAAAAATCCCACATTCATATATTTATCTTACAAGCTTAGTGGGTATTACATTATCCCTAAAATATTTTTGTCTTTAGCTTGAGTACGGTCAAAAAGTTCTGTCCTTTCTATTTTATTGGGCCCAGTTGATCACGTCTTCTTTCAAGATTTTCTAATTGGTGATTGGCTTTCCATCGGGTGAGAAAATGTTCGAGGCACTACCAACCCCCTCGCAATCCGATCTGTCCCATCCGATGTACATTCTCTTCTTTTTATGATGTTCTGACACTTACCTTCGCTGGGCGCCACGTCGCGTGAACCACTCGCCCTTTTGATCCTTAGTGTTCGCTGCGGTAAAAAGAATTCTATTTTGTCCACAGTGGTGTATTTCCTGAACCCTAAACCCTTCATCTTCCTCTCAACTTCGTTTTCGCCTCTAAAGCTCCTCTCTTGCTGCCGTCTGCAACCAAAAAACTTCGTATTCGCTACCTCTCGACAATCCTCTTTATTGTCCCCAGTAAGTAATCCGTTACTTTGTACTCCGGTGCATGGCTGTGGAAGCAATTGCTTCTTGGTATATCCACATGTCTTCCTCTTTTGATAAGAATGCTAGATTATCCATTCGTCATCAATCTGAAATTCCTCGAGAATATAGAATCATAATCCCAAAGTCGACTGATCGTCCTCATCGTCCTCCTGATAACTGTGTAACCTTCTTCAGGGACCAGTTGATAGGGGGTTTAAGGTTCCCTATCCCCTCTCTCTTGATTGAAATAAGTCAATATTTCGACATTCCCCTGCAACAATTTGCACCTAATGCTTTTCGTTATCTATGTGGCACTTACATGCTTTTCCGTTTACGAGACATTCCTCCTACTCCTCAGAATTTCTTCATGTTTTCCTACCCCAAACTCTCTGAGCCTGGTGTTTTCTTGTTCCAGTCGCGAACTAAAATGGTTCTTTTTGGTGATATGTCATCGTCTCTCAAGGCCTGGAAATCCCGTTTTTTCTTCCTAAAGTTTCCCGGACCCATCCCTTGGTATCATGCTTGGAAATCCTTCTTACCTCCTCTGCCCGATGTTAGAGAGCTTCATCTGCTTCCCTCTTTTCCCATTTATTGTGAGAAGCTACTAGGTTACCGGCTCTCTATTTCAAAATGGTTGAAAGTTGAACTTCTGTATCTATTTGGCTTAAGCCCCGTCAAACCTGATACCCCCATTTCCTTAGGTAACATCTTGCCTCTTCTTTACTGCTTTTAATTACCTAAACCGTTTCTTCTTTTCATGCAGTGGAGAACTTCTATGATGCTTTGATCAATGACGAACTACGTGTGGAGGAAGACCTACTTCGTGCTAAGGAGGCTGAATTCCTAGCTGCTCTGGCCCCTCCCCCTGTAAGTGAAGGGCCAACTATTTTAGCCGAAGTGCCTAGCTCGTCGAGGCTTCATGAGGCTCCAGGAGGTTCTTCTAGGGATCTTGCTGCGCAGATCCTCCCTGATCCTGCTTCCACTATTTCGTCTCCCACAGCTGTTGTTGTCTCCTCATCTACCTCTATTCCTCTTATTGAGCTTACATCCCCTGGTAGCTCTGATAAACCCATAACTGAAATTTCTACGGGCAAGCGTCCGGGATGCAAGCTAACCAGGGCTCCTCCTCCAAAAAGGAGGCTCATTCTCTCTGCCGATGAGCTAACTTCAGAAGATTTTGTGTCACCTGATCTTCTTTCCGATGAGCCCACGTTAGCAGAACTTTATCCTTCCTTGAATTTTCCTACCTCTCCTTTTCCTAAAACTAGTACCTCTGGTGACGCTTCTTTTACTTTTCCTTTGTCTATTCCGACTTCAGGATCTTTACCCTCTTCGCCTTCTTCTTACTTGGTTTTTGCTCCACCATCTATCCCTACTTCTTCTTTCTCAGCTGGCTCTTCTACCATCCCTGTCCTCCCCATATTACTGGGGGCACTACAACAAAATCGCTCATAGACATCGGTTTTCCACCGGTGTCTATTTGATTTTCGACCGATGTCTATGAAGCCGATGTTAAAAGTCTGCCATTTTAGACATCGGGTTAAAACCGGTGTAGTATCACTTAACGACACCGGTTTTCGAATCGGTTATTAACCGGTGTAGTATCACTTAACGACACCGTTTCATACACGGTGTAAAACCGATGTAATATTGTATGTTAATAACACCAGTTTTGGCAGCGGTAAATGACCGATGTAATATTACTTTATAACACCGGTTTTACATCGGTGGAAAACCGATGTAATATGTATTTTTTCTAACAGCACAGATTTGATTTTAAAATCGACAATAAAAAAAAAATACACAAATATTCACAAATTGTACAAATATTCTTCATTCAATAATATCCATAAAATACACAAATATTCACAAATTATATAAATAATCTTCTTACAACAATATCCATAAAATACCCAAACATTTTTTTTACATCAAAAGCTAGCTAATAAATATCAAAATCAAGGTAGAACATTCTTTTAACACATCAAGGTAGAACCGCACTTCAAATGTAATCTAGCATGCATTCAGCCCACTCGAACCGCACTTCATCAATTTCAACTCTGGAGTACTTGAGATTTGTAAACTGTAAAAACACATAAATCCACCATATGTCAAATAACTAAAACAAATGTGTACATGTATCAAATAAAATAGAATACTGAGTTTTTAAAGGCTGCTGTGCAAGATAACGAATATAACATAGAATCTAAAACTTTCATATATGACACTTAGTATATGCTGCTTAGAATATAACATAGATAATTTGCTCCTTCTAATTCAAGTGTACAGATTGATAAGAACCGACAGCATCATACAACAACTTACTAGGCATGATAATGGTTGAACAAAGAAATATGACTACACAACAAATCTAGTGAAGCATAGAAGAACAAAGCTACCTCTGATGAAGAGATATACTATTTATTGTACTACCTCTGATGCCATCTTGGTATCCTGAATATCCTGCACTAAGCCCCTATTTTCTATGATTTCGCTACCAACCACAGCAGAAGGAATGCGGCAAGAAGGCATCCTTAGTTCAAGCACCCAAAACAGCAAGTTAGAGCTTCCTTTTGGGTCCATTCAATCCTCTAGTAAGTAGAAACTATTTTCCCTTTGGTTTATGATGGATTTGGAGTGTCTTGACCTAAGATATAATCCTCTTGTAGCCCTCTATATTAAAGGCCAGCATACATGGAAAATTCAGCATATTCTTCTGAAGTCATAACAGGGTAGGTAAACTTTACTTGTAGTTTTTATTCATTTGCTTCATGTAGGAGTAGATTCTAGTAAATTCCCACACATTTAATGTTTAATGATCGGCTAGGGATAAGATTAGGGATCAACATGATCATTTCCTCCCTATAGCCATGTGGTAGAGGTTGAGCTTGTAGCCTAAATAATGTAGTTAGGGGTCTCTATCTGATTAATGAAAAACATGAATATAGGTAAAAACAAAAGAGGTGAGTAAAATAATGAAGAGGGGTTAAATCATAAAAACAAAGAGTTCCCTATTCTTGAGGTACCCACAGGCATATTGACACTCACTCTTACTTCTAGTTGAACTTGAAATTCATTGGTATAGCTAAATATGGTAATGGGTACCCTTTAAGTTTGATTACCCATTTATCTTAATAGGTTAGGTTAAATTCGAGTATCAATGTGTTAGATATTTAGAGGAAGTTGAGTAGGTTAAAAATGTAATCAATACTTTAATCCTAAGGTTACCATTTAAGATAGCTTATCCAGCCACTCTACTCACTGCAGCTCCTAATCTCTAATTCCTTTCTTCTTAGGCAATCATTTAGTCTCCAACTAGTATCTGGTTTGTAACAAAAGCATAGCATCCGGTTTGTAACTTATTTTAGGCAAATAAAGCAACCATATAAGCTTATGAAATGAGAGAATGCTACACTCATTAATGGTTGCATAAGGATTGCTTAAGTCAACATATAAATTTTCTTTAATGGGATGTAGGTCAATTAATATGGGTTGTTTAATTCATGTGTTTTATGTTGTGTGAATTGCTTAAGGTCATCCCTAAGCTACTGTACATGCTATGTCAGAGCTAAATTCGTCCCAATTTGTAACAAACGTTTACATGCTATCAAATTAAGAGTGTCAAGTTTTGATTGGAAGTGTGGATGTTTCCAGCGGTATACAGCTTTCTGAAGAATCAAACATAATCAGATACACCGCTACAATGTGATAGTGTACATAAGCATATCACGCATAACAAGCCACAAGTCCTATCAATCTACCATTAATTATGTACTTACATTCATAGTATTGGTTCAAGTCATATCTAAGTTCATGTCGATCTCTTCACATTTATAAATTTTTCAAATAATTAATATTAGCTTCTGCAAATGATGTTGCCCCTACAGATAAAAACATTCATTGGACAATAAAGGTTGAGAAAAATAACCACCTCAAAGTTTCCTTTCAGTTCTGATTCGAGCTTTTTGGTGAGACTCTCGTTGTACAATTGCTCGTAAGCCAACTGAATCTGCTGTCTTCTCTGGCCTCCCAGTATCCTCCTATGTACCGGTATGTCTCGCTCCCTTTATCTTTCACAAACCACTGCGGTTTCCAACCACTTTCCTGCATCTTTCTCGCCTGCAACACATGGTGACCAAAACATCAAAGGAAATACTCAGGGAATATCATTTACAAAAAACAGCAAACAGTAAATTAGACATTTAGAAATGTAACTGTGAAGACAACTCAATTTTTTTAGCAATGTCACTGAACAAATTTACAACACTAAATTCTCACTATTCACCATGCATTTATATGTGTTAACCTCTTATTTTTGATGTCCCTAATTCAATTTTTCTTATGGACATGTTAGGATCCTAGGGATATCCTTGTGCAATGGATTCATGAAACTTCATATTTCAGTTAGTTTTGGATGACTGAAAAAGTTTATAATAGGCAGTTCAATGAATGATCATAAGATTTAAAAAAATGTCCCTATCGATTGCCCAAATATATAAAAAGCAACATGGAAGCAAGGCTACATAGGAGCAATGACTTCCGCACCAATTACCAATCGTAAAACAATATTCAAAACCTAACCTGGCGTTGTCTCTGTTCCAGTCTCAACTTCTCAGCATTTGCCATCTCATACTCCCCATTCTCCAAGCACCTCTGATCAGGCCTCAACCTTGAATCTGTCGGTGGCAGTTTTTCCTGCTCAAGGTTGAGGATAAGAAGTAAAGAAATAAATTGAAACTTAAAACAAAGGATGCATGGATAATAAGTAGAACACAAATTGTAACCTTTAATCCCAGGGTCAGCTCGTTTACTGTTATTGCAAAACGTGTGAGATTATATGAGGCCTTGATGAACCCATTGCTAGACATTAGGCTTCAAAGGGACAAGGCTTCAGGGATGGACAAACAGAACACTTTTGCAAACTCTTACAAGGAGATTTCCAAAGAACATAACAATACTAGGAAACATAAATAACACATGGAAATGAAGACTATAATCTCTGTGCTCCTCTTTTATGAGTTTCATTATGGAATATCACATTATCAAAGGTTTGAAAAATCAATCTTCTATCAATTATTAAAAGAAGAAAAAATCTATGTAAATCAATTGGACAAGAAGAAAACAATTTCAGATATCAAAACAATTATTTGCATGATCCATTAAATAAAAAAAAAACTCATTTCCTGAAGATTTCTTCCTTGGTCTATGTTATGATCACAAAAACTATCAGAGATAACAAGTTCATATCACTTAGAAAGATGAAATCTCTCTATTTTCTGGGAAATATGTAGATTTATTTCTGATCGGTGTTAAAAAAAAGTAATCTTGAACTCATAGAGGAATGATCTAAGCATTAGATCTGCATACAACTATGTGCTATTGCTACAGATTGCTGATCGGCATAAAAAAAAAGTCATCTTGAACTCACAGACAAATGATCAAGCATTAGATCTGCAGATACCTCATTAGATCTAATGATCAAGCATTAGATCTACACTCATTAAGATAAGATCCATATAGTTAAGCCCAAATAATTAAGACAAATACATCACGATTAACATGATAAAGGTTAATTATATTAAAATTAACAACCCCGACAATAGAGGCGATGGAAGATTGCAGTGATGCTTATTTCACCAAAAAAAAATGCCTTTAGTGTTGGGCATGAATGGCATCATCACATGGACAGAAGACGAGTGTGGTCCTCTATTGTCTTTAAAGACCCGCTTCAAAAAAATATATGGGAAAATGACTTTCCATAACCTTCATTATAGATAAACAAATACCTTCATAATCTCATATATTGAGGAAGCCATCCTCAGCAGCTCTTCTAAAAATTGATGCTTTGTCAAGAAACCACTGGAATAAAGTTAAAAGGACAATAAGTTATAGCAGCACTTAACAGAAGTATTCCAATGCTAATAATATAGTAATATAGCATGCCTGAACATAGAGAACAGCAACCTTGTGACCATCAAGTTTGTGTACTGGTGCACCAACACCACCAGAAGTTAGGTTACGTTGATCAAACATATGCACAGACTTATCAACAAACCTGAGAAAAAATATGATCATAGATAAAGAAATGCTAAGGCTGCATATAATCACTGACTCACAAACTCAAGACATCATGTTTATAGGAGAAAGTAACAAAATACTGCCTAAGAACCAGCAGAGGTTATAGAATGGGAACAAATAAACATCAAGAATATACGTAGTCACCAGCTCTCCTCATTGCAGCGATAACTCGTTGATAAAGATCAATTTTTAGCACAGAAATGTCTTCCACCCACCAGTCCTGACAATGCATCATTAATTTTCCTGATCTACTATCACATTCTAAGTGAGCTAAACCAGAAACCAAATCAAAAGAAATCCGTAAACGATGCTGCAGGGGAAAATTCATTGAGTGAAAATTACCCAAAGATTTCAAATCAACTTCTCATGAAGACACAAATTCGACTCTAAATCATTCCGAAACCCTCCAATTAGGAACCAAAACTTCAAGGAAAGCTCGAATCACTTCTGACCTCTCTGTGACCCATTCTAACAAACAGGTAACGTGCAACTCTCTACAACTTGTTCATCATGGAAAACACAACACAACTCAACCTCAAATCATCGAACACCAGCCAAAATCTCTAGGAAAACCTACTGTGAACACATCAGAAATCACTGTCAAACAATTTTGGGTAACATACACAAACCAAACAGTAACCTTCAACCGAAACCTCCAACAAGAACACATCCCACCGAGAAGAATCCAACCCGAATCGTATACAAAGAAAAACCAATCAAACACATCCACAGAAGAGGAAAACATATCGAAAGCGTCTACAAAAGAAGTAAACCAAAACATCTCCAGGAAGAACAATCAAAGCCTTTACCAGAAGAAAACCAGTCGAAATCCATACCAAATCCTCACTTTCTATAGGTTTTCCACCCCACTATACCTCATGGATTTCGAGTTATCACAGGTAGATACACTTGCCTCTTTCTTCTTCATCTCGCCTCCACTCGTCCTCGTGTTGTGCCCCGTCAGCTGTGGCGCCGCCTGCGAAGCTCAGCTAGGCAGCGAAATGGCGCGACGAGTGGCTCTGTCGACTCGGGAAAAATGGAAAGAAGAGAAGGGTCGGCGGAATCGGGCAGGGAGATGTGACGAGGAAATGAACCCACTGTTCAAAGGGGACAGCGACGGCGAGAAATCGAGGGAGCGGAAGTTGAGGCGGTGCCAGCAGCTAGGGTCGAGGGAGGCGCGGTACCAGGACTTGCAGACGAAGGGGACGGCGAGGGCGAGATCTCCGAGGGCGAGACGGCGGAAGGGGAAGAGGGAGATGAGGCTGAGGTTTAGGTTTATGTTGAGAGAAGGGGCACGATATTGGTTTAGGTTTGGAGGGAATTTTGTGAAGTCTTGTAAATTTTGGCCGGCGAAAAAATTAAATTATTTAAGAAGGGGTTTATTAACATCGGATTTTAAAAACTGATGTTAAAATCGGTGTCTATTAACCAAAAAAAGGGCGCTCATAGACATCGCCTAAAAAACCGATGTCTATGAGCTAAAATCTGCGCTCATAGACACCGGTTTTTAGAAAAATCGGTGTAAAATATTCAAAGACTTCGGTTTTAGCCTAAAACCGATGTTGTTCCACTGATGTCTATGAGCGATTTTGTTGTAGTGGGGGCTCTTTTGCTAATTCTTGGGATGAGGTTCGTCCCCTTTTCGAGGGGCTTTCCATCCCGGAAGCGATTGACTGCTTTTCTCATAAAGAGAATAAGGTATGATTATATACTCCTGCTTTCTGTTTCTGAAATACTATCTCACAGTTTTGGATATGCTCCCAGCGGTGGCTAGAGAACATGGGTTTCTCTCGACTATTACACATCTTATACACTGAGAACGAAAAATTGAAATCGGAGAACAAAGGGTTGCGACAGCAAATTACCGAACTGTCTTCTGCCGAGTTTTCTGCTGCCGCCAAGAAGCAATTTGAAACTCAAATTGAGAGCCTTGAAGCCCGATTCAAATTGGTTACGGACCTCAATCAAGAGTTGACCTCAAAACTTGGAGAACTAAAAGAGAATAATGAAGCAGAATTGAGCGAAAAGTTGAAGGCCTTGCAACTAAAAGAAAATGAGGTGGCATCTCTAAACAATTCCCTTGATTTAACAAAAGCCGAAGTCACTGCTAGGGAAAATGAATTGAAAACCTCTCAGATGGCATTAGTGGTTTATAAGGAGCACGAAGATGTTTGTTACAAAGAACGAGCCACCGCCATGATCGAATCTACTGAGTTCAACCGGCCGATTGTGAGATCCATCTTGTCTGCTTTTACGGCAGGGGCCAAAGGGGCAGTTCGACAGTTTGAAGAGGAGGGCTACTTAGCTCGAGCTCCTCCTCCTAATTTCCTAAACCGTCGCAGACTTCTTGAAGAAAGACCTCCTGATTTGTACCCCAAACTAGTTCTAACTTATTCTTCAGTTGTTGTAAAGAAGGGGAATTGAGATTTTACAAACTTACGTGATTCTGAATAGTGTCTTTTGATTGCTGATCTTATTCTAATTTTGGATAATTTGTTGGTTTCATGTACGTGTACCAAATGCTACTTGGCTTGTTAGTGTCCAATTTTTCCCTACGACCCATTCTTCACTGACCCGGTCGATATATGTATAAACATTGGTAAGTATCGTCCGGTATTTCGAAGGTACTCCCAATTATCCCCATTCTTCACTGACCCGGTCGATATATGTATAAACATTGGTAAGTATCGTCCGATATTTCGAAGGTACTCCCAATTATCGGTCGATTTATTAGGACAGTTCAATTTAACCAGGTTGCTTCTGTTAATCAATATTCGAGGCTTGACCCGTGCTTTGAACCTATATTTATAGTACTAATTTTTGCTTTGTCCTCATCAAGTCTCTTTAAAAATTATTTCTAGGGAAATTTTACGTCTTTTCCGAGGTAGTTTATTTGACTTCATCTCTTTCCCTTGATTTTATTCTATGATATTATTACCTTTTATGACGATTGACATTCTGAGCACCTTTTATTTTCCTTTTCCCTTTCGTCTCTTCTGTTTAGAGGTTTTAGCACAGGACTAGAAAAGGGACAAGGGTTTACGGAGTCTTCTTCTGCTTCCCTCCGTCCATCTTTTCGCTTCTCAATTCCTTTTCTTCTAACCCCTTCTCTTCATGGCGGTTTCTTCTCCGGCATGGTTCCTCTCGTGTTCTTCCGGCCTCATAGATATAGAGGAAGTGGACTTACAGGCAACCTATGGTTTTCCCTCTTACATTGTCCATCCTGCTCCTCATGAAGGTCCTCACCTTCCTCCCTTAGGATGTATCTCCATCTTCAGGGACCAAGTCCTGCAGGATTTCAGATTCCCCCTTCACCCTTTCTTTTGTGAGGTTAGCCGATATTTTGCTATCCCGCTCAACCAGTTCGTCCCTCAATCCTTTTCCATTCTAGTGGGCTTCATTGGAGTATCCAAACTGTTAGATTTCCCCCTGTCTCCCCGTCTTTTCCATCACTTCTTCATCCCTCTCAAGTAGATGTTGGAGTTTTTAAGTTTCAGTCTCGTCCCAAGGCCATTCTATTTAATCGCATTCCCCCACAAGGTGAATGGTATAAAAAAAATTTTTATATGCGTCTTCCCTCTCCTCCTTCATTTCCTATTCAATGGATACATGATCTGTGTAACATCCCAAAATTTCACTATTTAAAGTCCCAAAAGACCTTATTAAAATCTAGAAATGCTTTAGAAAAATTCCAAAGATTTTTAGAAATTTTTAGAGTATTTTTATGGAATTTTTGGAGTTCGTTTGGTATTTTTACCAAGAGAAAGAAGTTTTAAAAAAAAAAGAAAGTGTTGAAGTCGGGTTTTGAACCCAAGACCCCGGACCCGAACCAGGTTCTAATCGGATGTAGCCAACCAACTGGGCCAGCGGGCTTTATTAATAAGAAGGGAAGCGAAAAATATATAAGCAATAGTAGTTAATAGAAATAAAAGGAAGAAAAGAGGTAGCAGCCGAGAATTGAACCAGGGGCTTTTGACTTGGTCAAAACCGCAGCCAACCAACTCTTCCGTGAGTATTTCATGAAAAGGTAAGGGTGCGAGATATATATATGTGATGATTGAAACCCTAGTTATAAGAAAAGAACTAAGTTTTTCTTTTTCCCGAATCCTTTCCCTCTCCCTTTCTCTCCCGATGCGAGCGGCGCTGTTCTCCTCTCGGGCGGAAACGAAGCCAACCTAGGGCACGTCTCCGGCGACCGACCAAGGCTCGATTCCAAGAGAGTTCTTCGTCCTCTCGATCCTCTCGACAAGGAGAACTCGAAGATGTGAGGAAGAGGCCGAGATCGTGAGTTCTCCGAAGCCCTAGAAGTTGTATTGCTCGGTTTGAAGTCCAAGAACCGAAGGTGAGTTGCTTCTCACCTGCAGCAGGAGTAGTTCCGAGCTTCGATTTGTTTTCTTTGCTTTCGGATTTGTTTGAAGTTTCCTTGTGTTTGCTGCCATGACCATTAAATTCTGAATTTGTTAGGTTGATTATGGTCTCATCTTATTGTTGAGTAATTTGGATTTGGGTTTGTGTCGAATCTAAGTTTGCAGGAGATCAAGTTTTTGTTTCTCTTTGTTCTTGTTGAACCTGCCGTGGCCTTTAAGAAGGAAAAAGGGTGTAGTGGATTTTACATTGATTAATGATGCCTTTGTTTCCTACCATTGGGATTGCAACTGGATCGTGTAGCTTGACAGTATGTCGAATTTGCATCAGATGGATTTTCATTGGGTTTCATTTTAGTTTCCAACCATCTATGCTAGTTCCTAGATTAGTTCTTGCAAGCATTAGTATACAGTCTGAGCTCTATATTCTGTTATAGTTTCCTTCCTTGCTTTCAGGTCATGTTGTACAGAATCGTTGTACAGAATCAAAGTTGATTAGAGATTTAGTTTTTGGACAGCATGTTTAAGAAGCTTAAAGTTGTATTCTTTTGCTTTATTTATAACATGTTAGAAAGTTTGAAGTAGCATTCTGTTGCCTATTTTATAGCACGTTAAAGAAGCTTGAAGTTGTATTCTTTTGCTGGAAACAATTCGTAATGTTAGGTTCCATTAAGTGCAGATTTTATTTGCTGCAGAATTTATTTTTCTTCCATACTAACCAATGAGTATGAGCAGTTTTATTTATGAGCATGCACAATTTGGAACGCTAGTATGTTTGGATTGATCTTTTGTGCATATTCATGGGCAAGAACAACCACCAATTCATAGTGGTTTAGATCCTTTTGTGTTGATTTAGTAAGCATGATATTCTATTAAATTCCATGTTGTTAGGTCAGTGAAACAATGATTTTGATGAACTGATTTAATTCGGAAAGTTTCAGTTGGATTCTTAGTAGTTAATCCATGCATGAAGTTTTGATTTCTAGTAGCAATTTTCTTGATCCATCTTTTACTTCCCTATGCATGAGTTAGATTTTTATTTGTTAGTTCCTTTAAAGCTAGTCTAAGTTCGGTGAAGCATGATATTCTGTTAATTCCATACAGCAACGATTCCTTATTTTCTAGATTCTATTGCATGCCTAGTAGTTGAATTGGTTTTACTTTCACAGCATGCTTAAGTTGTTCTAGTTTCCTATTTGCTATTGGAATAACATGAGCAGTTCTATTTTATATAGCATGCAGATTTTTATAAGCATAGCATGCAGATGTTTATAAGTATAGTATACAGATTTTTAGTACGTAGGGTGTGTTCTAGTGCACACCAAGTGCTTGATAAAATGCTTAGCTCAATATAATGCTACAGTAGACATTTTAATAGCTCAGTAAATGCAGTAGAAGCATTTAAAATAACTTATTTAGTCTTGCTTCAGCTTATATGGGACTACGGTCCAATGGGTGGGCTCCCACAGTCGCCTCTAGGTTCAGATAACCTAGTTCTAGGTTCAGATAACCTAGTAAAAGCAAGATAAGTTAATTAGCTTATGATCCAGTATTTTACTTTCAGCAGTGGCACTGTACTGGATTAGATATCCATTGGGTTGGGCTCCCACAGTCTTCCCTAGGTTTAGATAACCTAGTAAACCCTACTAGACTCGGAACTTGCAATCCCGGGTTTAGTTAGGGATGCGCGCACAGCAAGTACAGTTGCCGGGCCCATCAGCAGCATGATTATTATTTTAATCTATTATGTAAATAGTTTTCAAAACTTCACAAATTAGTTATGTGAATAAAAGTTAGACTCAGTTTAGCATTAATTAGTTTAGCTTAGGTATCAATTCAGTTTCTTATTGATACACATGATAGTTCTATGATTAGCTTTATATGTTAGATTTTCAGTTAGTTTCTTTATTGCTATTTATGAGCATGATTAACTATACATGTTTAGTATCTCAGTTAGTATGATTCATTTGCTATTTATGAGCATGATTAGCTACGCATGTTTAGTATTTCAGTTAGCATGATTCCTTTGCTATTTATGAGCATGAGTAGCTATACATGTTAGCTTTTCAGTTAGTTGATTTCTTTGCTATTTATGAGCATGAGTAGCTTTACATGTTAGCATTCAGTTTTAGCATGTTTTTATTTATATACATGCATATCGAGTTTTTGTGAGTAGGATAGCGCTCACTAAGCTTTTAGTTTATAGATACTATTTTCCTTCTACTGCAGATAAAGGAAAAGCTAAAGTATAAGGAAGAAGGCGACAAGGAGATGCTGTGACAGTGTGTGTGATGCCAGGACTATGGAGAGATCCAGAATTAGCTGGCAAAATTGTCAAGACTTTTCTTTTAGTTCTCTTTTAATGTTATATTGAAATTGAGTTTATTTCCGCATTTGTAGTTTGATACCTCCTATTGTTGGAGTGATATGGTTGTTTGCCATTGCTAGAGTAGTTTCATATTTTTATTGTGCTATTATACTGCGTGGTTGTGAAATTATATGTTCCAGCCGCCTGTGGCTGAGTATATCTGTATGTATTTACGGATATGGTCACCGGTACAGGGGAGACTCTGCCGAAATTTTTCGGTAGAGTTTCTATGTGATTTTTAATCATACCGGTTAAGTAGAGTTAGTAGCCAAGTAGCGTCCACCTTTAGAGAATAGTAGTAGTGTAGAAAGGGTGGTCGTTACAGTTGGTATCAGAGCAGTTCTCATTCTCCAGCATCACACACATTAGCATCAGCCTTGCTGTCTTCCAAGTAAGAATACCTTTACTCTATTTATGTTTCTTGCTTTCATGTTTAGGAATAATTATAGCATGCTTATGTGTGATAGCCTCTAACATGTTTATAGTAGCTAGTTAAACGTGATTAGATTAGTTATGTACATCCTCTATGTCTTTAGAAATGGCATGAGGACGCCCAGCTAAGCGGGCACCAGCTACTGAGCCCCAGCAAGAGGCAGGCAGTTCAGTGCCTCCCCCAGACCTTACAGCATTAGTGGCTCAGTTACAGCAGCAGCTAGCTGAACAGCAACAGGAGATAGCCACAGTCACCCCGGAACCTAACCTAGCGACCCCAGCATTTATAGAGGTTCCACCAATCCAGCCCACAGCACCAGTAGCTCCCGCAGCGGAAGCAAAGAGAGAGGCTTACCTGATCCAGTGGCAGCGAATCAAGCCAGAGAACTTCTCAGGCACTAGTGAACCATGGGATGCACAAGCCTGGTTCAAAACACTAGAGAGCAAGATGGAGCTTCTGGACTGGCCAGAACAGGAGAAGGTGAAGTGTGCCTCCTTCTGCCTGATAGGAGACGCACGTATGTGGTGGGAGAGAGTCAGAGCGAAGCGCCCAGTGAACCAGATGACATGGGCCGACTTCGAGAAAGAATTCTTCGAGGAGTTCTTTCACATGCGGGTCACAAATCGCCACTACGACGAGTTCACGGAGTTTCGTCAGGGCAGCCTATCAGTTAAGGAAGCCGTGAAGAAATTCAACAGACTGGCTCGTCTATGTCCCGAATTAGTCAGCACAGAAAAGGAACGAGTTCGGCTGATGCTCAAAATGTTGAGGCCGGAAATAGCGATGAATGTGGCCGGTGGCATCCATAGGCCACAAACCACAGAAGAACTAGTGAGTAGTGCTCTGATCACCGAGCACTACCAGAACAGCATCAAGCAGCAGAAGCAAACCTCCTTAGATTCCAAAGGCCAAGGAAGTTCAGATACTCAGAAATCTCAAGGCCACAGCTCTAACTGGAAAGGGAACTCCAGCAACAAGCGCAAACCAGAGAATTACCCAAAAGGAGGACCAGCTAGCAAGCAGCCAAGTTATCCCAAGTGTGCTACTTGTGGGAAATTCCACCTAGGGGTTTGTCGCAAGGGCACACGAGGATGCTTTGAATGTGGACAAGAGGGGCACATGGCCAAGCAGTGCCCGAACAAGACCGGTCTTCCTCCGCCACAGCAGATTCAGTATGCAGGCAAGCCAGCTCAGTTATATCAGATGCAGTCCGCTCTAGAAGGTCCACTTATCAGCCAGGGCAGATTAGAAGGCCCTCCAGCTACGGCGAATGCGAGGATCTACTCACTCACCAGAGAGGACGTAGCTAATGCCTCGACAGTTGTCACAGGTCAGATTAACATCTTACAGTATAGTGCTACTGTTCTATTTGATACTGGGGCAACCCATTCATATATAGCCAGGGCATTCGCCGAAAAGTTAGCAATACCCCCAGAGGTACTCAGTAGTCAGTTTCTGACAACATTACCTTCGGGAGAAGTTATGGCATCCACGCACTGGCTCAGAACAGTGCCAGTCATGATAGCAGACAGAGAACTCTTTTGTGATCTGATAGTGCTAGACATGACTGACTACGATGTTATATTTGGAATGAACTTCCTGATCAGATACGGTGCCTCCATAGAGTGCCGTAAATAGAAAGTCGTATTCCAACCTGAAGCAGAAGCACAATTTGAGTACATCGGAGAACCCAAGAAAAAAAGAGCAAGTTAAGTCCTCGATACGTAGGACCTTACCCCGATCATAGAGAGAATTGGGAAAGTAGCTTACAAGCTAGACTTACCTCAAGATATGTCAGCAATACACAATGTATTTCATGTCTCCATGCTAAAGAAATGTATTCACGACCTTAGCCAAGTGATTCAGCCTCAGACAGTGTAGATCCAAGAGGATCTTAGCTATGAGAGCAGACACAGATAGTGGACAGAGCAGACAAGAGACTAGGAAACAGAGAAGTGTCATTAGTAAAAGTCATCTGGTAGAACCAGAAGCACGAGAAAGTTACTAGGGGAGCGTGGAGACGACATGAGACAGAAATATATCCAGAATTATTCTAAGTTCGAGGACGAACTTTTTATAAGGGAGGGAGAATTGTAACATCCCAAAATTTCACTATTTGAAGTCCCAAAAGACCTTATTAAAATCTAGAAATGCTTTAGAAAAATTCCAAAGATTTTTAGAAATTTTTAGAGTATTTTTATGAAATTTTTGGAGTTCGTTTGGTATTTTTACCAAGAGAAAGAAGTTTTAAAAAAAAAGAAAGTGTTGAAGTCGGGTTTTGAACCCAAGACCCCGGACCCGAACCAGGTTCTAATCGGATGCAGCCAACCAACTGGGCCAGCGGGCTTTATTAATAAGAAGGGAAGCGAAAAATATATAAGCAATAGTAGTTAATAGAAATAAAAGGAAGAAAAGAGGTAGCAGCCGAGAATTGAACCCGGGGCTTTTGACTTGGTCAAAACCGCAGCCAACCAACTCTTCCGTGAGTATTTCGTGAAAAGGTAAGGGTGCGAGATATATATATGTGATGATTGAAACCCTAGTTATAAGAAAAGAATTAAGTTTTTCTTTTTCCCGAATCCTTTCCCTCTCCCTTTCTCTCCCGACGCGAGCGGCGCTGTTCTCCTCTCGGGCGGAAACGAAGCCAACCTAGGGCACGTCTCCGGCGGCCGACCAAGGCTCGATTCCAAGAGAGTTCTTCGTCCTCTCGATCCTCTCGACAAGGAGAACTCGAAGACGCGAGGAAGAGGCCGAGATCGTGAGTTCTCCGAAGCCCTAGAAGCTGTATTGCTCGGTTTGAAGTCCAAGAACCGAAGGTGAGTTGATTCTCACCTGCAGTAGGAGTAGTTCCGAGCTTCGATTAGTTTTCTTTGCTTTCGGATTTGTTTGAAGTTTCCTTGTGTTTGCTGCCATGACCATTAAATTCCGAATTTGTTAGGTTGATTATGGTCTCATCTTATTGTTGAGTAATTTGGATTTGGGTTTGTGCCGAATCTAAGCTTGCAGGAGATCAAGTTTTTGTTTCTCTTTGTTCTTGTTGAACCTACCGTGGCCTTTAAGAAGGAAAAAGGGTGTAGTGGATTTAACCTTGATTAATGATGCCTTTGTTTCCTACCATTGGGATTGCAACTGGATCGTGTAGCTTGACAGTATGTCGAATTTGCATCAGATGGATTTTCATTGGGTTTCATTTTAGTTTCCAACCATCTATGCTAGTTCCTAGATTAGTTCTTGCAAGCATTAGTATACAGTCTGAGCTCTATATTCTGTTATAGTTTCCTTCCTTGCTTTCAGGTCATGTTGTACAGAATCGTTGTACAGAATCAAAGTTGATTAGAGATTTAGTTTTTGGACAGCATGTTTAAGAAGCTTAAAGTTGTATTCTTTGCCTTTATTTATAACATGTTATAAAGTTTGAAGTAGCATTCTGTTGCCTATTTTATAGCACGTTAAAGAAGCTTGAAGTTGTATTCTTTTGCTGGAAACAATTCGTAATGTTAGGTTCCATTAAGTGCAGATTTTATTTGCTGCAGAATTTATTTTTCTTCCATACTAACCAATGAGTATGAGCAGTTTTATTTATGAGCATGCACAATTTGGAACGCTAGTATGTTTGGATAGATCTTTTGTGCATATTCATGGGCAAGAACAGCCACCAATTCATAGTGGTTTAGATCCTTTTGTGTTGATTTAGTAAGCATGATATTCTATTAAATTCCATGTTGTTAGGTCAGTGAAACAATGATTTTGATGAACTGATTTAATTCGGAAAGTTTCAGTTGGATTCTTAGTAGTTAATCCATGCATGAAGTTTTGATTTCTAGTAGCAATTTTCTTGATCCATCTTTTACTTCCCTATGCATGAGATAGATTTTTATTTGTTAGTTCCTTTGAAGCTAGTCTAAGTTCCGTGAAGCATGATATTCTGTTAATTCCATACAGCAACGATTCCTTATTTCTAGATTCTATTGCATGCCTAGTAGTTGAATTGGTTTTACTTTCACAGCATGCTTAAGTTGTTCTAGTTTCCTATTTGCTATTGGAATAACATGAGCAGTTCTATTTTATATAGCATGCAGATTTTTATAAGCATAGCATGCAGATGTTTATAAGTATAGTATACAGATTTTTAGTACGTAGGGTGTGTTCTAGTGCACACCAAGTGCTTGATAAAATGCTTAGCTCAATATAATGCTACAGTAGACATTTTAATAGCTCAGTAAATGCAGTAGAAGCATTTAAAATAACTTATTTAGTCTTGCTTCAGCTTATATGGGACTACGGTCCAATGGGTGGGCTCCCACAGTCGCCTCTAGGTTCAGATAACCTAGTTCTAGGTTCAGATAACCTAGTAAAAGCAAGATAAGTTAATTAGCTTATGATCCAGTATTTTACTTTCAGTAGTGGCACTGTACTGGATTAGATATCCATTGGGTTGGGCTCCCACAGTCGTCCCTAGGTTTAGATAACCTAGTAAACCCTACTAGACTCGGAACTTGCAATCCCGGGTTTAGTTAGGGATGCGCGCACAGCAAGTACAGTTGTCGGGCCCATCAGCAGCATGATTATTATTTTAATCTATTATGTAAATAGTTTTCAAAACTTCACAAATTAGTTATGTGAATACAAGTTAGACTCAGTTTAGCATTAATTAGTTTAGCTTAGGTATCAATTCAGTTTCTTATTGATACACATGATAGTTCTATGATTAGCTTTATATGTTAGATTTTTAGTTAGTTTCTTTATTGCTATTTATGAGCATGATTAGCTATACATGTTTAGTATCTCAGTTAGTATGATTCCTTTGCTATTTATGAGCATGATTAGCTACGTATGTTTAGTATTTCAGTTAGCATGATTCCTTTGCTATTTATGAGCATGAGTAGCTATACATGTTAGCTTTTCAGTTAGTTGATTTCTTTGCTATTTATGAGCATGAGTAGCTTTACATGTTAGCATTCAGTTTTAGCATGTTTTTATTTATATACATGCATATCGAGTTTTTGTGAGTAGGATAGCGCTCACTAAGCTTTTAGCTTATAGATACTATTTTCCTCCTACTACAAATAAAGGAAAAGCTAAAGTATAAGGAAGAAGGCGACAAGGAGATGCTGTGACAATGTGTGTGATGCCAGGACTATGGAGCGATCCAGAATTAGCTGGCAAAATTGTCAAGACTTTTCTTTTAGTTCTCTTTTAATGTTATATTGAAATTGAGTTTATTTCCGCATTTGTAGTTTGATACCTCCTATTGTTGGAGTGATATGGTTGTTTACCATTGCTAGAGTAGTTTCCTATTTTTATTGTGCTATTATACTGCGTGGTTGTGAAATTATATGTTCCAGCCGCCTGTGGCTGAGTATACTCTGTATGTATTTACGGATATGGTCACCGGTACAAGGGAGACTCTGCCGAAATTTTTCGGTAGAGTTTCTATGTGATTTTTAATCATACCGGTTAAGTAGAGTTAGTAGTCAAGTAGCGTCCACCTTTAGAGAATAGTAGTAGTGTAGAAAGGGTGGTCGTTACAGTTGGTATCAGAGCAGTTCCCATTCTCCAGCATCACACACATTAGCATCAGCCTTGCCGTCTTCCAAGTAAGAATACCTTTACTCTATTTATGTTTCTTGCTTTCATGTTTAGGAATAATTATAGCATGCTTATGTGTGATAGCCTCTAACATGTTTATAGTAGCTAGTTAAACGTGATTACATTAGTTATGTACATCCTCTATGTCTTTAGAAATGGCACGAGGACGCCCAGCTAAGCGGGCACCAGCTACTGAGCCCCAGCAAGAGGCAGGCAGTTCAGTGCCTCCCCCAGACCTTACAGCATTAGTGGCTCAGTTACAGCAGCAGCTAGCTGAACAGCAACAGGAGATAGTCACCTTAAAGGCTAATCAGCAGAATACTCCCACAGTCACCCCGGAACCTAACCTAGCAACCCCAGCATTTATAGAGGTTCCACCAATCCAGCCCACAGCACCAGTAGCTCCCGCAGCGGAAGCAAAGAGAGAGGCTTACCTGATCCAGTGGCAGCGAATCAAGCCAGAGAACTTCTCAAGCACTAGTGAACCATGGGATGCACAAGCCTGGTTCAAAACACTAGAGAGCACGATGGAGCTTCTGGACTGGCCAGAACAGGAGAAGGTGAAGTGTGCCTCCTTCTGCCTGACAGGAGACGCACGTATGTGGTGGGAGAGAGTCAGAGCGAAGCGCCCAGTGAACCAGATGACATGGGCCGATTTCGAGAAAGAATTCTTCGAGGAGTTCTTTCACATGCGGGTCATAAATCGCCACTACGACGAGTTCACGGAGTTTCGTCAGGGCAGCCTATCAGTTGAGGAAGCCGTGAAGAAATTCAACAGACTGGCTCGTCTATGTCCCGAATTAGTCAGCACAGAAAAGGAACGAGTTCAGCTGATGCTCAAAATGTTGAGGCCGGAAATAGCGATGAATGTGGCCGGTGGCATCCATAGGCCACAAACCACAGAAGAACTAGTGAGTAGTGCTCTGATCACCGAGCACTACCAGAACAGCATCAAGCAGCAGAAGCAAACCTCCTTAGATTCCAAAGGCCAAGGAAGTTCAGATACTCAGAAATCTCAAGGCCACAGCTCTAACTGGAAAGGGAACTCCAGCAACAAGCGCAAACCAGAGAATTACCCAAAAGGAGGACCAGCTAGCAAGCAGCCAAGTTATCCCAAGTGTGCTACTTGTGGGAAATTCCACCCAGGGGTTTGTCGCAAGGGCACACGAGGATGCTTTGAATGTGGACAAGAGGGGCACATGGCCAAGCAGTGCCCGAACAAGACCGGTCTTCCTCCGCCACAGCAGATTCAGTATGCAGGCCAGCCAGCTCAGTTATATCAGATGCAGTCCGCTCTAGAAGGTCCACTTATCAGCCAGGGCAGATTAGAAGGCCCTCCAGCTACGGCGAATGCGAGGATCTACTCACTCACCAGAGAGGACGTAGCTAATGCCTCGACAGTTGTCACAGGTCAGATTAACATCTTACAGTATAGTGCTACTGTTCTATTTGATACTGGGGCAACCCATTCATATATAGCCAGGGCATTCGCCGAAAAGTTAGTAATACCCCCAGAGGTACTCAGTAGTCAGTTTCTGACAACATTACCTTTGGGAGAAGTTATGGCATCCACGCACTGGCTCAGAACAGTGCCAGTCATGATAGCAGACAGAGAACTCTTTTGTGATCTGATAGTGCTAGACATGACTGACTACGATGTCATATTTGGAATTAACTTCCTGATCAGATACGGTGCCTCCATAGAGTGCCGTAAACAGAAAGTCGTATTCCAACCTGAAGCAGAAGCACAATTTGAGTACATCGGAGAACCCAAGAGAAAAAGAGCAAGTTAAGTCCTCGATACGTAGGACCTTACCCCGATCACAGAGAGAAGTGGGAAAGTAGCTTACAAGCTAGACTTACCTCAAGATATGTCAGCAATACACAATGTATTTCATGTCTCCATGCTAAAGAAGTGTATTCACGACCTTAGCCAAGTGATTCAGTCTCAGACAGTGTAGATCCAAGAGGATCTTAGCTATGAGAGCAGACACAGATAGTGGACAGAGCAGACAAGAGACTAGGAAACCGAGAAGTGTCATTAGTAAAAGTCATCTGGTAGAACCAGAAGCACGAGAAAGTTACTAGGGGAGCGTGGAGACGACATGAGACAGAAATATATCCAGAATTATTCTAAGTTCGAGGATGAACTTTTTATAAGGGAGGGAGAATTGTAACATCCCAAAATTTCACTATTTGAAGTCCCAAAAGACCTTATTAAAATCTAGAAATGCTTTAGAAAAATTCCAAAGATTTTTAGAAATTTTTAGAGTATTTTTATGGAATTTTTGGAGTTCGTTTGGTATTTTTACCAAGAGAAAGAAGTTTTAAAAAAAAAGAAAGTGTTGAAGTCGAGTTTTGAACCCAAGACCCCGGACCCGAACCAGGTTCTAATCGGATGCAGCCAACCAACTGGGCCAGCGGGCTTTATTAATAAGAAGGGAAGCGAAAAATATATAAGCAATAGTAGTTAATAGAAATAAAAGGAAGAAAAGAGGTAGCAGCCGAGAATTGAACCCGGGGCTTTTGACTTGGTCAAAACCGCAGCCAACCAACTCTTCCGTGAGTATTTCGTGAAAAGGTAAGGGTGCAAGATATATATATGTGATGATTGAAACCCTAGTTACAAGAAAAGAATTAAGTTTTTCTTTTACCCGAATCCTTTCCCTCTCCCTTTCTCTCCCAACGCGAGCGGCGCTGTTCTCCTCTCGGGCGGAAATGAAGCCAACCTAGGGCACGTCTCCGGCGGCCGACCAAGGCTCGATTCCAAGAGAGTTCTTCGTCCTCTCGATCCTCTCGACAAGGAGAACTCAAAGACGCGAGGAAGAGGCCGAGATCGTGAGTTCTCCGAAGCCCTAGAAGCTGTATTGCTCGGTTTGAAGTCCAAGAACCGAAGGTGAGTTGCTTCTCACCTGCAGTAGGAGTAGTTCCGAGCTTCGATTTGTTTTCTTTGCTTTCGGATTTGTTTGAAGTTTCCTTGTGTTTGCTGCCATGACCATTAAATTCTGAATTTGTTAGGTTGATTATGGTCTCATCTTATTGTTGAGTAATTTGGATTTGGGTTTGTGCCGAATCTAAGCTTGCAGGAGATCAAGTTTTTGTTTCTCTTTGTTCTTGTTGAACCTGCCGTGGCCTTTAAGAAGGAAAATGGGTGTAGTGGAATTAACCTTGATTAATGATGCCTTTGTTTCGTACCATTGGGATTGCAACTAGATCGTGTAGCTTGACAGTATGTCGAATTTGCATCAGATGGATTTTCATTGGGTTTCATTTTAGTTTCCAACCATCTATGCTAGTTCCTAGATTAGTTCTTGCAAGCATTTATATACAGTCTGAGCTCTATATTCTGTTATAGTTTCCTTCCTTGCTTTCAGGTCATGTTGTACAGAATCGTTGTACAGAATCAAAGTTGATTAGAGATTTAGTTTTTGGACAGCATGTTTAAGAAGCTTAAAGTTGTATTCTTTTGCTTTATTTATAACATGTTAGAAAGTTTGAAGTAGCATTCTGTTGCCTATTTTATAGCACGTTAAAGAAGCTTGAAGTTGTATTCTTTTGCTGGAAACAATTCGTAATGTTAGGTTCCATTAAGTGCAGATTTTATTTGCTGCAGAATTTATTTCTCTTCCATACTAACCAATGAGTATGAGCAGTTTTATTTATGAGCATGCACAATTTGGAACGCTAGTATGTTTGGATAGATCTTTTGTGCATATTCATGGGCAAGAACAGCCACCAATTCATAGTGGTTTAGATCCTTTTGTGTTGATTTAGTAAGCATGATATTCTATTAAATTCCATGTTGTTAGGTCAGTGAAACAATGATTTTGATGAACTGATTTAATTCGGAAAGTTTCAGTTGGATTCTTAGTAGTTAATCCATGCATGAAGTTTTGATTTCTAGTAGCAATTTTCTTGATCCATCTTTTACTTCCCTATGCATGAGTTAGATTTTTATTTATTAGTTCCTTTGAAGCTAGTCTAAGTTCCGTGAAGCATGATATTCTGTTAATTCCATACAGCAACGATTCCTTATTTTCTAGATTCTATTGCATGCCTAGTAGTTGAATTGGTTTTACTTTCACAGCATGCTTAAGTTGTTCTAGTTTCCTATTTGCTATTGGAATAACATGAGCAGTTCTATTTTATATAGCATGCAGATTTTTATAAGCATAGCATGCAGATGTTTATAAGTATAGTATACAGATTTTTAGTACGTAGGGTGTGTTCTAGTGCACACCAAGTGCTTGATAAAATGCTTAGCTCAATATAATGCTACAGTAGACATTTTAATATCTCAGTAAATGCAGTAGAAGCATTTAAAATAACTTATTTAGTCTTGCTTCAGCTTATATGGGACTACGGTCCAATGGGTGGGCTCCCACAGTCGCCTCTAGGTTCAGATAACCTAGTTCTAGGTTCAGATAACCTAGTAAAAGCAAGATAAGATAATTAGCTTATGATCCAGTATTTTACTTTCAGCAGTGGCACTGTACTGGATTAGATATCCATTGGGTTGGGCTCCCACAGTCGTCCCTAGGTTTAGATAACCTAGTAAACCCTACTAGACTCGGAACTTGCAATCCCGGGTTTAGTTAGGGATGCCCGCACAGCAAGTACAGTTGTCGGGCCCATCAGCAGCATGATTATTATTTTAATCTATTATGTAAATAGTTTTCAAAACTTCACAAATTAGTTATGTGAATACAAGTTAGACTCAGTTTAGCATTAATTAGTTAGCTTAGGTATCAATTCAGTTTCTTATTGATACACATGATAGTTCTATGATTAGCTTTATATGTTAGATTTTCAGTTAGGTTCTTTATTGCTATTTATGAGCATGATTAGCTATACATGTTTAGTATCTCAGTTAGTATGATTCATTTGCTATTTATGAGCATGATTAGCTACGCATGTTTAGTATTTCAGTTAGCATGATTCCTTTGCTATTTATGAGCATGAGTAGCTATACATGTTAGCTTTTCAGTTAGTTGATTTCTTTGCTATTTATGAGCATGAGTAGCTTTACATGTTAGCATTCAGTTTTACCATGTTTTTATTTATATACATGCATATCGAGTTTTTGTGAGTAGGATAGCGCTCACTAAGCTTTTAACTTATAGATACTATTTTCCTCCTACTGCAGATAAAGGAAAAGCTAAAGTATAAGGAAGAAGGCGACAAGGAGATGCTGTGACAGTGTGTGTGATGCCAGGACTATGGAGAGATCCAGAATTAGCTGGCAAAATTGTCAAGACTTTTCTTTTAGTTCTCTTTTAATGTTATATTGAAATTGAGTTTATTTCCGCATTTGTAGTTTGATACCTCCTATTGTTGGAGTGATATGGTTGTTTGCCATTGCTAGAGTAGTTTCATATTTTTATTGTGCTATTATACTACGTGGTTGTGAAATTATATGTTCCAGCCGCCTGTTGCTGAGTAAATCTGTATGTATTTACGGATATGGTCACCGGTACAGGGGAGACTCTGCCGAAATTTTTCGGTAGAGTTTCTATGTGATTTTTAATCATACCGGTTAAGTAGAGTTAGTAGTCAAGTAGCGTCCACCTTTAGAGAATAGTAGTAGTGTAGAAAGGGTGGTCGTTACAGTTGGTATCAGAGCAGTTCCCATTCTCCAGCATCACACACATTAGCATCAGTCTTGCCGTCTTCCAAGTAAGAATACCTTTACTCTATTTATGTTTCTTGCTTTCATGTTTAGGAATAATTATAGCATGCTTATGTGTGATAGCCTCTAACATGTTTATAGTAGCTAGTTAAACGTGATTAGATTAGTTATGTACATCCTCTATGTCTTTAGAAATGGCACGAGGACGCCCAGCTAAGCGGGCACCAGCTACTGAGCCCCAGCAAGAGGCAGGCAGTTCAGTGCCTCCCCCAGACCTTACAGCATTAGTGGCTCAGTTACAGCAGCAGCTAGCTGAACAGCAACAGGAGATAGCCACCTTAAAGGCTAATCAGCAGAATACTCTCACAGTCACCCCGGAACCAAACCTAGCGACCCCAGCATTTATAGAGGCTCCACCAATCCAGCCCACAGCACCAGTAGCTCCCGCAGCGGAAGCAAAGAGAGAGGCTTACCTGATCCAGTGGCAACGAATCAAGCCAAAGAACTTTTCAGGCACTAGTGAACCATGGGATGCACAAGCCTGGTTCAAAACACTAGAGAGCACGATGGAGCTTCTGGACTGGTCAGAACAGGAGAAGGTGAAGTGTGCCTCCTTCTGCCTGACAGGAGACGCACGTATGTGGTGGGAGAGAGTCAGAGCGAAGCGCCCAGTGAACCAGATGACATGGGCCGACTTCGAGAAAGAATTCTTCGAGGAGTTCTTTCACATGCGGGTCATAAATCGCCACTACGACGAGTTCACGGAGTTTCGTCAGGGCAGCCTATCAGTTGAGGAAGTCGTGAAGAAATTCAACAGACTGGCTCGTCTATGTCCCGAATTAGTCAGCACAGAAAAGGAACGAGTTCAGCTGATGCTCAAAATGTTGAGGCCGGAAATAGCGATGAATGTGGCCGGTGGCATCCATAGGCCACAAACCACAGAAGAACTAGTGAGTAGTGCTCTGATCACCGAGCACTACCAGAACAGCATCAAGCAGCAGATGCAAACCTCCTTAGATTCCAAAGGCCAAGGAAGTTCAAATACTCAGAAATCTCAAGGCCACAGCTCTAACTGGAAAGGGAACTCCAGCAACAAGCACAAACCAGAGAATTACCCAAAAGGAGGACCAGCTAGCAAGCAGCCAAGTTATCCCAAGTGTGCTACTTGTGGGAAATTCCACCCAGGGGTTTGTCGCAAGGGCACTCGAGGATGCTTTGAATGTGGACAAGAGGGGCACATGGCCAAGCAGTGCCCGAACAAGACCGGTCTTCCTCCGCCACAGCAGATTCAGTATGCAGGCCAGCCAGCTCAGTTATATCAGATGCAGTCCGCTCTAGAAGGTCCACTTATCAGCCAGGGCAGATTAGAAGGCCCTCCAGCTACGGCGAATGCGAGGATCTACTCACTCACCAGAGAGGACGTAGCTAATGCCTCGACAGTTGTCACAGGTCAGATTAACATCTTACAGTATAGTGCTACTGTTCTATTTGATACTGGGGCAACCCATTCATATATAGTCAGGGCATTCACCGAAAAGTTAGCAATACCCCCAGAGGTACTCAGTAGTTAGTTTCTGACAACATTACCTTCGGGAGAAGTTATGGCATCCACGCACTGGCTCAGAACAGTGCCAGTCATAATAGCAGACAGAGAACTCTTTTGTGATCTGATAGTGCTAGACATGACTGACTACGATGTTATATTTGGAATGAACTTCCTGATCAGATACGGTGCCTCCATAGAGTGCCGTAAATAGAAAGTCGTATTCCAACCTGAAGCAGAAGCACAATTTGAGTACATCGGAGAACCCAAGAGAAAAAGAGCAAGTTATGTCCTCGATACGTAGGACCTTACCCCAATCACAGAGAGAATTGGGAAAGTAGCTTACAAGCTAGACTTACCTCAAGATATGTCAGCAATACACAATGTATTGCATGTCTCCATGCTAAAGAAGTGTATTCACGACCTTAGCCAAGTGATTCAGCCTCAGACAGTGTAGATCCAAGAGGATCTTAGCTATGAGAGCAGACACAGATAGTGGACAGAGCAGACAAGAGACTAGGAAACAGAGAAGTGTCATTAGTAAAAGTCATCTGGTAGAACCAAAAGCACGAGAAAGTTACTAGGGGAGCGTGGAGACGACATGAGACAGAAATATATCCAGAATTATTCTAAGTTCGAGGACGAACTTTTTATAAGGGAGGGAGAATTGTAACATCCCAAAATTTCACTATTTGAAGTCCCAAAAGACCTTATTAAAATCTAGAAATGCTTTAGCAAAATTACAAAGATTTTTAGAAATTTTTAGAGTATTTTTATGGAATTTTTGGAGTTCGTTTGGTATTTTTACCAAGAGAAAGAAGTTTTAAAAAAAAAGAAAGTGTTGAAGTCGGGTTTTAAACCCAAGACCCCGGACCCGAACCAGGTTCTAATCGGATGCGGCCAACCAACTGGGCCAGCGGGCTTTATTAATAAGAAGGGAAGCGAAAAATATATAAGCAATAGTAGTTAATAGAAATAAAAGGAAGAAAAGAGGTAGCAGCCGAGAATTGAACCCGGGGCTTTTGACTTGGTCAAAACCGCAGCCAACCAACTCTTCCGTGAGTATTTCGTGAAAAGGTAAGGGTGCGAGATATATATATGTGATGATTGAAACCCTAGTTATAAGAAAAGAATTAAGTTTTTCTTTTTCCCGAATCCTTTCCCTCTCCCTTTCTCTCCCGACGCGAGCGGCGCTGTTCTCCTCTCGGGCGGAAACGAAGCCAACCTAGGGCACGTCTCCGGCGGCCGACCAAGGCTCGATTCCAAGAGAGTTCTTCGTCCTCTCGATCCTCTCGACAAGGAGAACTCGAAGACGCGAGGAAGAGGCCGAGATCGTGAGTTCTCCGAAGCCCTAGAAGCTGTATTGCTCGGTTTGAAGTCCAAGAACCGAATGTGAGTTGCTTCTCACCTGTAGTAGGAGTAGTTCCGAGCTTCGATTTGTTTTCTTTGCTTTCGGATTTGTTTGAAGTTTCCTTGTGTTTGCTGCCATGACCATTAAATTCCGAATTTGTTAGGTTGATTATGGTCTCATCTTATTGTTGAGTAATTTGGATTTGGGTTTGCGCCGAATCTAAGCTTGCAGGAGATCAAGTTTTTGTTTCTCTTTGTTCTTGTTGAACCTGCCGTGGCCTTTAAGAAGGAAAAAGGGTGTAGTGGATTTAACCTTGATTAATGATGCCTTTGTTTCCTACCATTGGGATTGCAACTGGATCGTGTAGCTTGACAGTATGTCGAATTTGCATCAGATGGATTTTCATTGGGTTTCATTTTAATTTCCAACCATCTATACTAGTTCCTAGATTAGTTCTTGCAAGCATTTGTATACAGTCTGAGCTCTATATTCTGTTATAGTTTCCTTCCTTGCTTTCAGGTCATGTTGTACAGAATCAAAGTTGATTAGAGATTTAGTTTTTGGACAGCATGTTTAAGAAGCTTAAAGTTGTATTCTTTTGCTTTATTTATAACATGTTAGAAAGTTTGAAGTAGCATTCTGTTGCCTATTTTATAGCACGTTAAAGAAGCTTGAAGTTGTATTCTATTGCTGGAAACAGTTCGTAATGTTAGGTTCCATTAAGTGCAGATTTTATTTGCTGCAGAATTTATTTTTCTTCCATACTAACCAATGAGTATGAGCAGTTTTATTTATGAGCATGCACAATTTGGAACGCTAGTATGTTTGGATAGATCTTTTGTGCATATTCATGGGCAAGAACAGCCACCAATTCATAGTGGTTTAGATCCTTTTGTGTTGATTTAGTAAGCATGATATTCTATTAAATTCCATGTTGTTAGGTCAGTGAAACAATGATTTTGATGAACTGATTTAATTCGGAAAGTTTCAGTTGGATTCTTAGTAGTTAATCCATGCATGAAGTTTTGATTTCTAGTAGCAATTTTCTTGATCCATCTTTTACTTCCCTATGCATGAGTTAGATTTTTATTTGTTAGTTCCTTTGAAGCTAGTCTAAGTTCCGTGAAGCATGATATTCTGTTAATTCCATACAGCAACGATTCCTTATTTTCTAGATTCTATTGCATGCCTAGTAGTTGAATTGGTTTTACTTTCACAGCATGCTTAAGTTGTTCTAGTTTCCTATTTGCTATTGGAATAACATGAGCAGTTCTATTTTATATAGCATGCAGATTTTTATAAGCATAGCATGCAGATGTTTATAAGTATAGTATACAGATTTTTAGTACGTAGGGTGTGTTCTAGTGCACACCAAGTGCTTGATAAAATACTTAGCTCAATATAATGCTACAGTAGACATTTTAATAGCTCAGTAAATGCAGTAGAAGCATTTAAAATAACTTATTTAGTCTTGCTTCAGCTTATATGGGACTACGGTCCAATGGGTGGGCTCCCACAGTCGCCTCTAGGTTCAGATAACCTAGTTCTAGGTTCAGATAACCTAGTAAAAGCAAGATAAGTTAATTAGCTTATGATCCAGTATTTTACTTTCAGCAGTGGCACTGTACTGGATTAGATATCCATTGGGTTGGGCTCCCACAGTCGTCCCTAGGTTTAGATAACCTAGTAAACCCTACTAGTCTCGGAACTTGCAATCCCGGGTTTAGTTAGGGATGCGCGCACAGCAAGTACAGTTGTCGGGCCCATCAGCAGCATGATTATTATTTTAATCTATTATGTAAATAGTTTTCAAAACTTCACAAATTAGTTATGTGAATACAAGTTAGACTCAGTTTAGCATTAATTAGTTTAGCTTAGGTATCAATTCAGTTTCTTATTTATACGCATGATAGTTCTATGATTAGCTTTATATGTTAGATTTTCAGTTAGTTTCTTTATTGCTATTTATGAGCATGATTAGCTATACATGTTTAGTATCTCAGTTAGTATGATTCCTTTGCTATTTATGAGCATGATTAGCTACGCATGTTTAGTATTTCAGTTAGCATGATTCCTTTGCTATTTATGAGCATGAGTAGCTATACATGTTAGCTTTTCAGTTAGTTGATTTCTTTGCTATTTATGAGCATGAGTAGCTTTACATGTTAGCATTCAGTTTTAGCATGTTTTTATTTATATACATGCATATCGAGTTTTTGTGAGTAGGATAGCGCTCACTAAGCTTTTAGCTTATAGATACTATTTTCCTCCTACTGCAGATAAAGGAAAAGCTAAAGTATAAGGAAGAAGGCGACAAGGAGATGCTGTGACAGTGTGTGTGATGCCAGGACTATGGAGAGATCCAGAATTAGCTGGCAAAATTGTCAAGACTTTTCTTTTAGTTCTCTTTTAATGTTATATTGAAATTGAGTTTATTTCCGCATTTGTAGTTTGATACCTCCTATTGTTGGAGTGATATGGTTGTTTGCCATTGCTAGAGTAGTTTCATATTTTTATTGTGCTATTATACTGCGTGGTTGTGAAATTATATGTTCCAGCCGCCTGTGGCTGAGTATACTCTGTATGTATTTACGGATATGGTCACCGGTACAGGGGAGACTCTGTCGAAATTTTTCGGTAGAGTTTCTATGTGATTTTTAATCATACCGGTTAAGTAGAGTTAGTAGTCAAGTAGCGTCCACCTTTAGAGAATAGTAGTAGTGTAGAAAGGGTGGTCGTTACAATCTGCCCCCGCTTCCTGACACTCAAGGTCTCCACAATGATCCCTCTGTTGCCTCTGCTCTACCTAAACTGCGGGGGGCAAAGTTCAGTTTGCCGCATCTGATTGAAGAGGGTTTGATGTTTCCTTTCGGGATAGGCCACATTGACACTCCCTTGGACAGTTCCTTTGGTAGGTATAATTATTTTGTCTTGCCCATTCTAATTAGCATATCCTTTTTGATGATGGTGTTTGCTACCTATATTGCAGCTGATGCTCTTCTTCCAGCCTTCATGTACAGAAATTCTGCTATGACTATGTCTTTTATCAATAGCCTTGGGGAAGAATGGTTACATATTCGTCGATCCGATCCTAATCCTTCTACTCTGGGATTGCTTTCAGAGGAAGAACGACGGGCAGAGGCTGCCTCACTTGCTGAAGAGGAGGAAGAAGAGCCTTTTGTTACCTTAGTTCGGAAGTCAAACCTCACTAAGACTTCCCCTTTTAGTGATTTCTTTGGTACTTTTGTGCAAGCTCCTCTTGTCCCAGCACCCATCTCTCTTGAGAGAGGTAAGGCCCCATCAGCTCCCACTCATCTTATCTCTAATCCTGCTCTTAGGATGATAAGACCTGGCCTGCTTATCCCTTCTTCTCCTATTGTTTCAGCTCCTCCGATTTCTGCTTCTGAGAAGGATGATATTCCTCCTGCGTTTTCTGCTCCCTTGGCATTGGCCTTGCCCCCCTTGGCTTCCAGGTCTCGAGCCAAATGGACGCCTTGTCGAAGATCCTCTCCAAATATTAGTCCTTCAGCTAGTGAATCCCCCTCCCCTGTCTTACCATCGATTCCATCTACTTCTTTCCCTGCTCCTCTTGTTTCTTCTTTTTATCCTATCGCGTCTTCTTCTACTTCTTTACCTCCTGTGTCTTCCATTCCCCGACCTTTATTCAGACAGGCTTTGGGTCTTCCTTCTCAATTGGGACGACCCTCTGAACCATCCAGCTATGGTTCGTTACAATTACAGGGCTTATTAGCCGAATCTTGGTCACAAGGCCAAGAGCAGCTAAGGGGCCTCAGTCTTCCTCATCGAGCTGATCGTCACAGTCGCCAGGCAATAGCGGTAAGCATTTCTGGTTACATGCTATCAATTTTGTCTACTGATTCCTAATTACCTTGCCTTTTTGTTTAGTTACTTGCCTCAAGTTTACAAATTGACCAGCTACTCGTAGCTAAAGATCAGGAGAACCAGAAGTTGAAAACTCAATTGGAAACATTGAGGGGCGTGTCTCCTTCTTCTACTGGTGACCTGACTCAATTGCAAGAGAAGGTGGCTTTACAGGATCAACAGCTGGGGATCCTAAAACAAGAGTTGGAAGAGTGCCAGCAACTATTAAAAGATAAAGAGCTGGCTAGAAAAACCTTAGAATTACAAGTGGATCGACTGCGTTCCGGTCTTCGATTGGAGATCACTTTAAAAGAGAAAGCTCTCTTAGATGCTTCTCAGAAAAGTCTCATTTTAGAGAAAGTAAAGAAGCTTCATAATGTCTGTCTTTCTGACAAAGCTCAGGACCTGGCTTCTCATGATTTCACTATTCTACAGGAACAAGAGCTGAGGAAAGCTCAAGATAACGAATTATCACTGCTCCAGAAGTAATTGGAACAGCTAAGATCGGAGAAGGATGTTTTAAAAGAACAAAACGCAAAACTACAAGCTGATTTCCAGAGTTATAAGGAGCAGGAAAAGAGTCGATGGGAAGAATGGCGGCAAGCTTAGTTGAAGTCCCCAGCATTTGCTCGGGAATTTGTTCACAGGATAGTGGGGGCGCTAAATCATTCCGTATCGGGGGTTATTCGACAGCTAAAAGAGGGTGGATATCTACCCAGGGAACCTCCCCTTTCTTTCATAAATCGCCGCATGCTCAATGAAGAAGTACCCTCAGATTTGAAAGGCCCTTTTCCAAATGTTTAAGAAAATTATTCATAAACACTTGTAAAGTAAGAACTGACAATGGGAAAAAGTGCAGTTGATACTGAGTAATTAAGTACTTGCAAGGTGTAAGAAAACTTTAACACTTACTTGCTTCTCCTTTATGCTAGTTTAAGAATACCCCTTCCTGACATGCTTTTGATTGCTAAATATAAACTTTATTAGAAAAATCCCTTGTTCATCTTTCAGAGTTAAGCCTTGTCTTGATGGATTCTTCCTTAAGTAACATCCGGTATGCTTTGTATCTCCCCGAGGATGAATGATCTTAATTGAGACCGGATACGGAATTTGTATAAAATTATTGATCTTCGGGCTAAGTATAATATCCCCGCTGGATTTTGAATAAAGACTTTCATATATCTGGGCTCTCGTATAGAATCCCTCCTCAATTCCTGCTTAATTAGGCTTCGAAGCCCGGAGATTCCCTGATTAATTATACCTTGTGTTAGTTTGAAATCTCTGATTTCTTCTGTGAAATCTTGCCTGATGTATTTCATAGAATTTCCCGATCGACTTTTTCTCTGGAATAGTTTAGAGTCTCCGGTTCTTCCTATGGAGGCCCGTCCGGGTTACTTCATAGAATTTCCCGATCGACTTTTTCTCTAAAATAGTTTAGAGTCTCCGGTTCTTCCTATGGAGGCCCGTCCGGGTTATTTCATAGAATTTTCTGATCAACTTTTTCTCTGGAATAGTTTAGAGTCTCAGGTTTTTCCTATGGAGGCCCGTCCGGGTTACTTCATAGAATTTCCCGATCGACTTTTTCTCTGGAATAGTTTAGAGTCTCCGGTTCTTCCTATGGAGGCCCGTCCGGGTTACTTCATAGAATTTCCCGATCGACTTTTTCTCTGGAATAGTTTAGAGTCTCCAGTTCTTCCTATGGAGGCCCGTCCGGATTACTTCATAGAGTGTTCCCGATCGACTTTACTCTGAAATAGTTTAGAGTCTTCGGTTCCTCCTATGAAGACCCGACCGAATTACTTCATAGAATTTCCCGATCGACTTGGTTTGTACTGGTTTATAGTCTCCGGTTTCTCCTATGAAGTTCCGTCAGGGTTACTTCATAGAGTGTTCCCGATCGACTTTGCTCTGAAATAGTTTAGAGTCTCCGGTTCCTCCTATGAAGACCCGACTGAATTACTTCATAGAATTTCTCGATCGACTTTGGTTTATACTGGTTTATAGTCTCCGGTTTCTCCTATGAAATTCCGTCAGGGTTACTTCATAGAGTGTTCCCGATCGACTTTGATCTGTCTTGGTTTATAGTCTCCGGTTTTCTCCTATGAAGGCATGACCGGGTTACTTCATAGGATTTTCCCGATCGACTTTGATCTATCTTGGTTTATAGTCTCCGGTTTTTCCTATGAAGGCCCGACCGGGTTACTTCATAGGATTTTCCCGATCGACTTTGTTTTATACGAAAGTATAATATTTGGGCTAACCTCATGCCGGCTCGTAATTCCTTGAGGGGAGCTAGATAGGCTTTTAGGATCTCCCCTTATTTTACTGCTTGAAAAATAGAAAGGAGGCTTCTCCTAATACTTATCAATTTGTATGAACCATATTTATTTCCTGTGTCAATATTTATCTTGCTTGACTTTCATCAAAGAAACAAAGTACATAAACTGCAAGTATCTCAATTCGCCTGGGAATTCCAATAACTGTGAACATATTTAAAGTAATATGATCAAATCAGGCTCGATAGGGTTGCAAATGATTAGCGCTCCAAGGACGTTCCAACATTCTTCCTTCGGCATCTTGGAGATAGTATGAGCCTGACGCGAGCTTTTCCATCACTTTATAAGGCCCTCCCCATTGTGGTGCCAACTTGCTGACATCTCCCACAGGCTTAACTCGTTTCCATACCAAATCCCCTACTTGGAAGAATCTGGGGATGACCCTTTTGTTATAATTCTGTCTCATCCTCTGTCGATATGATATAAGATGAGTAGCAGCTTTATTTCTTATTTCCTCGATCAGGTCCATCTCCATAAGTCGTCGGTCTCTATTATCCTCATCATACAATTGTCTTCTGTCAGACTCTACTCCTACCTCAATGGGGATTACTGCTTCTCCTCCATAGACTAACTGGAAAGGAGTGATTCCTATAGCTTCACAAGCCGTAGTACGATATGCCCAGAGAACACTGGGTAACTCGTCTACCCAGCTACCTCCGACATGATCTAGCTTAGTTTTTAGTCCTCTAATAATCTCCCTATTAGTTACTTCTGCTTGACCATTGCTCTGCGGGTAAGCTACAGAGGTGAAGGCCTGGGTAATCCCATAACTCTGACACCAGTCTAGGATTCTGTCACCTTGAAACTACCTTCCATTATCAGAGACTAATTTATGAGGAATGTCGAACCTGCAGATTATATTTTTCCATAAGAATTTAATAACCGCGTCTTCTGTAATCCTAGCAAGTGGTTCTGCTTCCACCCATTTAGAAAAATAATCCACGGCCACCAACAGGAACCTCCTCTGTGCAACAGCCATAGGAAATGGACCCACTATGTCCATACCCCATTAATCAAAGGGACACGAGACTATAGAGGTTCTTAATAACTGGGTAGGGTGATGTAATATATTCTGATGTTTTTGACAAGAAATACAAGTTCTTACCAGTTTAGCGGCATCTTCATGTAGAGTGGGCCAGAAATATCCCGCTAAGAGGATTTTACGAGCCAAAGATCTTCCTCCCATATGACTACCATAAGAACTTTGATGCACCTCCTGTAAAACAAATTGTGTATCTTCTGTGCCCACACACTTGAGCAAGGGTCTGGAAAAAGCCCTTTTATATAATTGCTCCCCCACCATCGTATATTGAGCAGCTCGTTTCTTGAATACCCTGGCTTGTTCTGCATCTTTCGGAAGAAGACCTTGCTGTAAATATAATATGATTTGAGTTCGCCAATCACCCTGAATTTCTATATCGATTTGTCTCTCAATACAGGAAATTAACAGAGTCTGTTCCACTGGTCGATCAAGACTCCATGGCACTACAGCAGAGGCTAGTTTAGCTAATTCATCTGCCACCTGATTCTCAGATCGAGGAATTTTTTGTATGTTTACGTCTTGGAATTGAGACTTCAACTTATCGAATGCCTCAGTATATAACTTAAGCCTTTCATTATTGATTTCAAAATTACCTGATAATTATTGGGCTGCTAGCTGAGAATCAGAATATATAAGTACTCGAGCTGCCCCTACATGCCGAGCAGCCTGTAAGCCAGCTATTAGAGCTTCATATTCAGCCTCATTGTTGGTAGCTCTGTACTTCAATCTAATGGAGAGTTGAAGTCTGTCTTTTCTTGGGGATATAAGAAGAATATCAATTCCACTACCTTGTCTAGTTGCAGAGCCGTCCACATAAACCTTCCAGGTATCTTCTTCTTCTGGACCTTGAACCTCTATGATGAAATCTGCTAAAGCTTGTGCCTTGATGGCCAAGCGGGGTTGATATTGGATGTCATATTCCCCAAGCTCGGTTGTCCATTTGATTAACCGTCCCGATGCCTCTGGGTTGAGCAATACCCGTCCAAGAGTGCTATTAGTTAAGACAATAATCTCATGTGCTAAGAAATATGGGCGCAACCTCCGAGCAGTCAATATTAGAGCATAAGCCAATTTTTCTAATGTAGTGTATCTACACTCAGCTCCTTTTAATAAATGACTAGAAAAATATACAGGTTGTTGCTCTTTTCCTTCCTGTCTGACTAATACAGAGCCTACGGTGTTTTCATTAGCTGACAAATACACCCACAGAGTCTCTCCTGCTATAGGTTTAGCCAACACAGGGAGTGTAGCTAAATAATCTTTCAACTCCTGAAAAGCCTTATCACATTCTTCATTCCATTGAAACTTATTAGCCTTTCTGAGTATTTTAAAGAAATGAAAACTACGATCGGCTGATCTAGAAATAAATCTAGACAAAGCTGTGATTCGGCCTGTCAATCTTTGAGCTTCCCTCAGGTTGCGGGGTGGCTCCATGCTCTGCAGTGCCTTGACCTTGCTCGGGTTGGCCTCTATCCCCCGTTTGGACACCATATATCCCAGGAATTTTCTTCCCTTCGCGCCGAACAAGCATTTGCTTGGGTTCAACTTGAGCCCATACTGTCTTAATGTCTTGCAAGTCTCCTCTATATCCCTGCACGGATCAGCAGCTTGAAGAGACTTAATTAAGATGTCATCAACATATACTTCCATATTCCTACCAATCTGCTTCTGAAAGACCTTATTCATAAGCCTTTGATAGGTTGCTCCTGCATTCTTTAGTCCAAAAGGCATAACATTATAACAATAAGTGCCTTCAGATGTTATAAAACTAACCTTTTCTTGATCCTCTTTGGCCAAGGGGACTTGATGATAACCTTGATATGCATCCAGCATGGAAATATATTCGCATCCGGCAGTAGAATCAACCAGTTGATCAATCCTGGGTAAGAGATAGTAATCCTTCGGGCAAGCTTTGTTGAGATCTCAAAAGTCAATGCACACTCGCCATTTATTCCCAGGTTTAGAGACTAACACCACATTGGCCAGCCAGCTTGGGAATTGAACTTCCCTGATGTATCCGGCCTCCATAAGCTTGGCTATTTCTTCCTTGATAATCTGATTCTGTTCCGCACTAAAACGCCTCTTTCTTTGCATGACTGGGCGGGCATCCGGGAAGACATGCAAGGAATGTTCCATGACGGCAGGAGAAATGCCCGAAACTTCTTTGGGAGTCCAGGCAAACACATCATTATTCTTCTTCAAACATTGCACCAACTCAGCTTTAAGATCAGGATCAAGGTCGGCTGCAACATAGGTGGTAGCTTCTAGCCGCCCGGTTTGAATCTGAACTTCTTCCTTTTCTTCATAAACCAGGACGGGTTGCTTTTCCCGAATGGCATTAACTTCCATTCTTTGAATCTTCCGGGCGGTGTTAGCCTCAGTCCGAATGATTTCTACATAACATTTCCGGGCTGTCTTTTGATCGCCCTGTACTTCTCCGACCTGATCCTCCACAGGAAACTTAATCTTCTGACAGAAAGTAGAAATGACCGCCCTGAACTCATTCAGGGCAGGCCAATATCACATTATAAGAAGATGGAGCATCTACCACCATAAAATAAGATCTCCTGGTTCTCATCAGGGGTTCCTCCCCCAGAGAAATGGCCAACTTTATTTGCCCTAGAGGTTGCACTTCATTGCCTGTGAATCCATACAGAGGAGTTGCAATCGGTTGAAGTTCCATTGGATCAATTTGCAGCTGATCAAAAGCCTTTTTGAATATAATGTTGACAGAGCTGCCCGTGTCTATGAAGGTACGAGCGATGGCGTAGTTAGCTATCACAGCTTTGATGATTAATGCGTCATCATGAGGTATCTCTACCCCCTCCAGATCTTTGGGTCCGAAGCTTATTTCAGGACCGGCCGCTCTTTCCATGCTGCACCCTACTGCATGAATCTCCAATCTTCGGACATGTGATTTTCTGGCTCTGTTAGAATCCCCATCAGTGGGTCCGCCCGTAATCATGTTGATATTGCCCCTAGCAGCATTGTTTCTATTCTCTTCCTGACGGGTTATTGTGGTTTCAGCAGGTGCTTTCTCGGATACTTGGCTAGTACCCGTCGGGACCGGTATTGCTTCTTGACGAGTTCCATCCGGGTGATATTCCGGCTTGAGCGGACTCTGCTGCCTGGGGTACGGTTGCTGGTAATAGTTCTGTCTCTGATATCGCTCTTTATTGACTCGTCTATTTCTCAAAACAAAACAGTCATCAGTATGATGACTGCTAGTTTTATGATAAGTGCACCATCTCCTTGGTGCCTCCGGCTGCATCTCTACATGTTGTACAGCTTGTGGACGATAATCTGGTTGTCGATGAGGTGGATGAGTTATTCTAGGCCCTCTTGGTGGGGGTACTGGGATCGGAGCTTTCTCTTTAGTGTGAGTAGGAGAAGAGGGAACACCTTCTTTCCTACGAGCAGCTTGGGCTTCTTCTACGTTAATGAACTCAGTAGCCCGCTCAATCAAGGAATCAAAATTAACAAGAGGATTTCTTACCAAATCTTTAAAGAAATCATTATCATTTAGACCCTGAGAGAAAGCACTTACTAATATTTCAGTAGTAGCATTAGGTACATCTATAGCTACCTGATTGAACCTTTTAATATATGCCCGGATGGATTCTTTAGACGTTTGCTTAATTGAGAATAGGCTCCACGGGGTCTTATGATACCTTTTATTGCTGGAGAAATGATGTAGAAAGATTTTCTTGAAATCTTTAAATTTTCAAATAGACTTTTCAGGTAATCTTTTAAACCAGCGTTGTGCTGCTCCTCCAAGAGTAGTGAGGAGCATCCGACACTTCACCCCATCAGAGAATTGTTGCAACAAGGCTACATTCTCAAATTTCAACAAGTGATCTTCCGGATCTGTGGTTCCGGTATATTCTCCAATTTGAAGATTCTGATATCGCTTAGGAAGTGGGTCATCTAATACACTTTGTGAAAATGGGGAGATGACCTTTTCTGGTGAACTATCACTAGTTATCATTTTGACTTTACGCTTCTCTCTGTCCGGTACCTCGCCAGAGGACTCTTGGAACACAGGCTTCTTACCCCCTGGATCTAAGGGAGTGCGAAGGAAGGCTCATGGACGCCTGGTTGGAGAAACAGTAGCTGGAGGAAAATATAAATGTTCTTCTTCTTCTATCTCCTTTCCTTTCCGAGGTTCAGTAGTTGATATCGTCGGATGATGAGCCATCGGCAGAGTGGCCCCAGTATGAGCTTGTAGTTGTTGCTGCTATAGTTGTAGGGCATTCTGAACATGAGAATTAATGAGGAGATCCAAATCCTCGCGACTGATAGTAAGTAGGTTCGACTTCCCAGCTTCTTCCATCAAGTAGTCTCAGATTCAGGTGAATTTCCCATAGACGGCGCCAAATTTGATCCTGTCTGAGAAGCTAACCGTGAAGGAGATCCGGAAGAAGGAAACCCACCGTACTGATGAAGAATAATGCCGATAGAACCTCGACCCGAGAAACCCAAAGCGGATCGGAAGAAAACCAGAGTCACCGAAGGAAATCTGATAAGTAGGAAGAAATCCCCGTCCAGATAGGAGAAAGTCGAACTCCTAAAGCTCCTGCGGCTCCCTGCGCACAAGAGACCAACCAACGCTATCGTCAGTGACCTAAGACCGGGGTGGGAATCCCTGGCTAGGCCCTCCGACGCTCAAGTCAGTGATCTCTCTTGATGTGAAGGAAAGAAGAAAAGAAGATGAACAGTAGCCAGAAAATTAGGGTTGTGAAAGTACACAATGGTGTGAACTTACCTTGCCAACGGAGAGGATTCCCCCTTTTATACCACTTCATGTAACCTCCGTAGCCATGAAGTGGACCTCGGTTTGTTAGAGTTCGTTATGAGATGACGTCAGCTGCGTACTTACGGAAGATAATTTTTAAGGAATCTTTTTTGTACCCCAGATGTACCTTCTTTGTCGTTTAGGGCCTGCAAGACAAGCTGAAAGTATATTTCCCGCCAAAATATATATTCTCTATCATGAATTATTTTATTCGATATATTTATGTATGATTCTTCTTCATGTGACTTCTATTTGTATCTTTGTTGTGTTAAAAAAATAATATTTTATTCAACATATTTCTAAGGTATTCATTGAAGGAACTATGTGGGTTCTTTACTTGAAAGAACCCTCTTGACCGATATTGGTCTATCTTTGCGCTGGAGTATGTATCGGTCGTTATTGGCTTACCTTCATAAAGCAAGCATGTATCGACCGATATTGGCCTACCTTCGTTCGGCAGGCATGTATCGGCCGATATTGGCCTACCTTCGTTCGGCAGGCATGTATCGGCCGATATTGGCTCACCTTCATACGACAAGCATGTATTGACCGATATTGGTTTACCTTTGTTCTGAAGGTACGCCCCGACCAATATTGACTTACCTTCATACGGCAAGCATGTATCGACCGATATTGGCCTACCTTCGTTCGGCAGGCATGTATCGGCCGATATTGGTCTATCTTTGCTCTGGAGTATGTATCGGTCGTTATTGGCTTACCTTCACACGGCAAGCATGTATCGACCGATATTGGCCTACCTTCGTTCGATAGGCATGTATCGGCCGATATTGGTCTATCTTTGTTCTTAAAGTATGTTTCGGCCGTTATTGGCCTACCTCCTTTGACTCTTTCTTCCTTTTCTTTCCTCATCTGAAGACCCTTAAAACCTAACCCATATCAATCCATATGAAGCAACTAGAAGGATTCATTGAAAAGGGCAAAGAGCATCTAGTGTGTAAGCTAAATCGGTCCATTTATAGACTGAAGCAAGCATCAAGATCTTGGAACATCCGGTTTAATGAAGTAATCCAGTCATATGGGTTTATTTAGTGTCCGGATGAGTCTTGTGTATACAAGAAGTGTAACGGAAACGTGGTGGTATTTCTTGTACTATACGTAGATGATATTTTGTTAATTGGCAACAATGTCAATGTATTATCGGACGTAAGGGTATGGTTGTCCAAACAATTTGATATGAAGGACTTAGGAGAATGTGCACACATTCTTGGGATCAAAGTTATAAGGGATCGCAAGAAAAGAATGTTGTGTCTATCCCAAGCTTTATATATAGATACAATCCTTGCTCGTTTTAGCATGCAAAACTCCAAGAAAGGTTTCTTACCTTTTAGGCATGGAGTAGCTTTATCTAAAGAGATGTCTCCAAAGACATCAAAGGAGATAGAGGACATGAAGGCAGTTCCTTATGCCTCGGCTGTAGGAAGCCTTATGTATGCAATGCTATGTACAAGACCTGATATCTGTTTTGCCGTGGGCATGGTTAGCAGATATCAGAGTAATCCTCGACAAGGACATTGGACTGCGGTAAAGCATATATTAAAGTACTTGAGAAGGACTAAAGACTATATGATAGTTTACTAGGCAGATGATTTGCTTCCAGTGGGTTACACGGATTCGGACTTCCAATCAGATAGGGACAATAGTAAGTCAACATTAGGCTATGTATTTACTCTAGGAGGTGGAGCCATTGCATGGAGGAGTGTTAAGAAGAAATGCGTCTCAGACTCAACCATGGAAGCTGAGTATGTGGCAGCCTCTGAGGCAGCCAAAGAAGCTGTATGACTCAGGAACTTTCTAATGGACTTAGATGTGATTCCTGGTTTGCCCAAGATCATCACGATTTATTGTGATAATAACGGTGCACTTGCAAACTCGAAGGAACCACGAGCTCATAAGGCAAGTAAACATATAGAGCGCAAGTACCACCTGATACGAGACATTGTCAAGCGAGGAGAAGTTGTCGTAGCCAAGATTGCATCAAAAGATAACCTAGCAGATCCTTTCACAAAGGCCCTTCCGGCGAAAGCTTTTGATCGGCATGTGGAGGGGATGGGAATCAGATGTAAGGCAACGGATATGGCAGCTTAGTCTTTTAGTATAAGTGGGAGATTGTTAGAGTGTATACTAAAAGCCTAGCTTTTGTAAACATTTATTTGTTGAAATAAAAGAATCACATTGGTCAATGTTTGCATTTATTTGTTAAATGTAATTGTTCAATTAATTTATATAGTAGATAACATGGAGTGTAGTGTCACACTCAAAAGATCATGTTGTCAGTTCTCTATAAATTATAAACAGTTGCTCGCGACTAAGATAGAAAGGAACAAACTATTAGAAAAGTCGTAGTGTAATTAAGTATTAGTTTATCTTTACTAATAAATTACACTGATACACTTTAAGTGTATTGAGTAGGACCATTTAGGTATGTTCTTTTTATACTGACTTAGTAAAAGAACTAAACTTTAGTTATTATGGAAGTGTGTGCTCTTAACCTAATATAATAACAAACACATATATTTAATATTTATTTCTTTGACTTATCAAAGGGTGAGGTTTAGCTCGATAAATCAATATGTCTGATAAGTTGGGAAATTATATTACTTATAGTGTGTGTTGTTGATTATAGAAGGAATCTGTGTCCTAGTTATCTAGGTTGAGAATGTCCCCAAGAGGAGCTCATAAGGATTGTCATGTTAAACCCTGCAGGTGGACTTAGTCCGACATGACAATGAAGTTGAGTGGTACTACTCTTGGAGCTAGATATTAATTAAGTGAATTGTCAGTAACTTACTTAATTAGTGGGCATTCGTAATCTTAAACACAGGGAGACTAACACACTCATGATAAGAAGGAGCCCATAATGTAATTTGGGATTGGTGCGGTAGTGTGATAATAACTCTCTAGTGGAATGAGTTATTATCGATGGACTTGAGTTGTGTGTTCGAGGCGAGCACGGGATACTCAAGCTCATCGGAAGGCCAAAACCAATTTCTCCTCTAGGTCTCTGTCGTAGCCTCATTATAGCCTCAAGTCCATCCAAATGTAAGGCTCTTCTTGGTGTCCAAGAAGGGGGTTGGACCATTGCTTGGTTATCAAGCAATGGCCGGCCACATCCTCTTATAGGGGTCGGCCCTATTGCTTGGTGACCAAGCTTGTAGGGGTCGGCCAAGATTAATTCAAATAGGAGGGGTGTTTTGAATTTTTAAAATCTTCTCTTGGTAGAAAACTATAAGTTTTAAAAGAGATATTTTAATTTTTAAAACTTTCCTTATTTGAATTAGGCCACATGTTTTAATGGAGTGTTTTAAAAGTTTTAAAACTTTCCTTTTTTAACCATCCTCATGGTTTAAGAAAAAAAGGAAGATAAGTTTTAAAATTAAAATTTTCTATCATCATGTTAAAAAAGAAAATTTTATAAGAGAAGTTTTAAATTTTAAAACATGGTTTTAATTTTTAGAACTTTCCTTTTTTAACTCCTACTTTAGGAAAGAGAGCTTGTAAAATTTTATAAGAGTTATTCTTGTAAAATTTTATAAAAATAAAATTCCTTTTTCCCCTTGATAAGGTGGTCGGCCACCTTGCTTGGTGCCCAAGCAAGTGGCCGGCCATATTAAATTATTTAAAATCATCACAAAATTAAATTTGGTGATTGATTCAATCAAGAGGAAAGAAAAGGAAAAATAAAAAGGAAAAAGGAAAAACTCTTGGATGATTTTATTTTTGTAAAAAGTTTTTCCTTATTTGCCTTGGGCAAGTAATATAAAATAAGGGGTGAGGGGGCTTCATGAGATATAACTCTTATTCTCTTGGTGGTCGGCCCTCTCCCTTCTCCCTTTCCCTTTGCTCTCTTCTCCTTGGTGGTGGTGGTGGCTGAATTCTAGAAGAAGAGTATGGACTCTTTTGGGTGGTGTTCATCTTAGAGGATCGTCGCCCACACGACGTCCAAGGTGAGGCGAGGAATACGACAGAAGATCTCGAGGTTATTAGCTTACAAAGAGAAGGTATAACTAGTAATTTTCTTCCACATCATACTAGTTATTTTCTTTGTAAGAATTCTAAATACAAGAGGCAATTAGATCTAGTTTTTAGAAATAGTTTTTTGAGTTTGTGTTTTCTTTTTTTTCGAATTTATGATTCGATTGTTCTTTTTGGTTAACCTAGAGTTATTTAAGGAAATAAATATTAGCTTTCCTTAAAAGGCTTTGCCTAGGCGGTGGTGGTTGCTCCCATATCCAAGAAGGTCATGTGCCTCGCCATGCAGTCCTGGAAGCTAATTTTGGAAATTAATATTTATGGAATTAATAACTTAGGTAGTTTTGAATCAATAGTGTTAAGTTCCGCTTGCGATTTAAATCTAAACCATTAAGAATAGATAAGTTAAATTTGGAATCAATGATGTTAAGTTCCGTCTGCAATTCCTAATTTAACTTCTAAAGAACACAATAGGTTATTTAAGAAAAGGTTCGACACTTGTACAAAAAATTTTGTATAGTGGAACCGGTATGTTTTCCTAGGACTAACCAACAATTGGTATCAGAGCTAGGGTTTGCCTCTGTGTACTTTTAGAATTCAAATAGGTTATGCACATGTCATACATAATTTAGGTAGGAAAATAGTAGGATGTTCTAACTCTTTGGTTGCAGGCTCCAACTATTATGGCTTATTGATATTGTGTGTGATTAGACCCTTGGACATGTCAAGGGCATTATTTGTGTGCATGATTGTATGTATAAAATACAGCAGGAGCTGTATTATTTTTAGAATTTTATTTTTTGATCTAGATTACATGTACATTCTCTCGTGGAATATAGGATCAATATATGCAAAATTCTATTTTTGTCGCGGATCGAATTCTTGTGAGGAGTGGTAGTTTTGGAGCACCAGAGGCGCAGCGGAATAAGAAGCAAGATGGATGCGACGAGTCGACCCGATGGCGGTGGCTAAAGATGGCAGCAGCTAGGGTTGGTGCACATCGAGGGCAGTAACAGAAAAAGTCCATAATAGTTGGAAAATAATTTCCATATTTATTTCTTTTATTTACTGTGATGTGTGAGTATGCATGTGATGTATGCTAGGATAGTTTAAAATTCCTCACTTTAAATAACTAAGTGGGAGAAGGATTTATTTTAGTAAATTCCACGGTCTCCATTACTGGTTTGTAAGTGATACAAACAAACTTGCGCGTTGGCTCTGAGTGCCTTCCTCCATATCGGATGAGTTTGTTTGTGGATCACTAGATCAAACTTCCATTTTGGATGACTATAGGAAATAAATTAAGAGTGTGTGATCTTCCCCATCGGAAGGGGCATAATCTTATTAATGGACTTAGTATCAAGTAATGGTATACACTTAGGCACGTCTAATACCTAATGAATACCTTGAACATCCAAGGAGCACCAATAGGTGTTAGGTTCCTAGGAGCATATTCTCTATACCCTAGAGGGTTAGAGAGTGTCAACTCAAATTAGAAGGATGGTTAACCCAACCTTGATGTAGTTGGCACCCGGTGAGCATTTTAAAGATTTTTGTTAACCTTTGAAAATGAAGAGAATAAATTGATTGCTCCTTAGAAGAGTAAAATGTGTCAAAATTTGATGAATTGAATTTAATTTAAATTGGGACACTTGAGAAAAGCATAAGAAATGTCAAGTTGGGATTTTGGTATTTTCTTAAGGAGTTAAGGGAAAATTTAATTCTTAATTTAAGTAATTACTCTTTGGAAGAGTAAAATGTGTCAAATCTTAAGAAATTACACATAATTTAAATTGACATAACTAAGGAAAGGCAAAAGAAATGCCAAGTTGGCGTTTGACATTTTCTTGAGAAAATATGGGTAATTTAGGATTAGGTTTTAAATTAGTTAAGGATTAAGGATACTTAGATAGGTTATCTAGGTATATTTTATTTATGCTAATTTTCTATGCTTTGCTTGCCTATCATATGTCAGACATCATATTTTGCATTCATGTTTATTATAAAAAATATAAAAATATCATATCATGTCATACATACATTATGTAGCTATAGTGTATTTTCTTTTGAAAATAATTTATTTAGATGTATGCTATAAATCATCGTGTATTATTTTTAATTCCTTGCAATTAAGGACAATGACATTTACTAATAAGTGACATCCTAGGTGGATTTTCATAATTCACAAAAATACTTAGATAGATATGCATGAACCCTTATTTAGGGGGAAAAAACCAAGCTCTACATCTCACAAAGAACCATAAGGTGACTTGTATGTGTTTTAGTACACATTAGATGCAAGTGAGATGTTAGGATGATGAATAAAACTCAAGATATTGATTTAGTACATCTTATTGAGTTTTGAATTCATCTAAACACATAGTTATGCATACTCCAATCATTGGGAAAGCTAATGTACAAGTCATGTGCAATGAGCCCAAAGAATATAGTTGGAAATTGGTTTTGAAAATTATTTTAAATATACTTTGGAAAACCTTGGTGAAGGCTATCTTTTGATAGTAATCATCATTGAAAAGTTATACACAAACTTGGAAGAAACATTGAAGTTTTTATAAGTTTTCAATTTTGTGTCAATCTTTGAAAATAAGATGTATTTTCTTAGAAAACTATTTTTTCATGATAGTATATACCCTAAATAATGTCTACAAGAATTTCATAATTTTTAGAATTTTATAGAATTTTTAGGGAGTTTCTGAATTTCGTTGAAATTGAATTTTAGGATGAGCGATCGATTGGAGTGTCTCAATCGATCGATTGAGATGGGAGTTTCTCGTGAGAAGAGACTTGTGGGATCGATTCAACGATGTTGAATAGATCAGGCAATCAATTCAAGGTGATTTTCTGCGAACAATAGCTCACAGAATTCATCGAGCGATCGATTGAAACAAGTGTCAACCGATTGAGTCCCAACCCAATCAATTGAAAAGGCTGATTTTGACTGGAAAAGTCTGATTTCAGCACTTTAAGCTATTTTTAGCCCCTTTAATCATTCCTAACCCCTTGAAACATATTTGTATATATTTAGGGGGAGTTTTCATGATGAAAACAAGGATGGATTGGTTAAGGAACACTAGGTTGAAGTTTAGGATGTGGTTAGTTTCAATATTGAATCTTTTAAACCTCAAAACTTTAAATTTTTGGGTTTCCTAAAGATTTAGGGATTCTAAGTCATTGTTGGTGCAATGACAGAAGTTTAGAGTATGTTTTTAGGGGGAGCTACTCTTTAAAAACATGAACATATTTTTCCGGAACCATTGAAGGTGGTAAATCCTTCGTTTGGAAAAATGCTCAAGGTTGAGCATTGGGGAACAATAGAAGATTGGATATCTTCATTGTAGAAAAGGAGTATGCTCAAGGATGAGCATTGAATACAATGAAGGGTATGAGATCTTCATTGTGGTGTTGTGAACAACATGTGAGGTTGTGAACAACGTTAAGTAACTCTTTAGGGGGGGTTTGATGTGTGCCAATAGGGGGAGAATGTAGAGTTTAAGTTAGACCTTCATTATCCCTCTAGGAAGGTTTGGGGGAGAATGCTCTCTTGGAAAGGAAGAGAATGGAGGAAACCCTCATTCATGCATTGACATGAAGGAAAGTTGAGGCTATGGGATTAGCCTAACTTAAAGGTATTGTCAAACATCAGAAAGGGGGAGATTGTTGGTGCAATATCCCTAGGTCAAGGTTGACCTGGTTGACTATGATTGAGTTGACTCAAGCTTGAGTCTTGATATTTGAGTTTTGATGTTTGACAATACATGGAGATTGCAGATGTAATTGTTCGATTGGGGAGATTGTTGATACAATTCCCCTCTAGTTAAGGCTTGACCAGTTAGATATGAAGAAGAGTCAAGTAGGTCAAAGAGTTAACCAGATACTTGACTGGGAAAGTCCTAACTGGAGGTTAGGTAAGTGAAAGTCCTGATCAGTGAAGTCAGGTAGTTGGGAAATCCTGGTAAGTAAAGCCATGTGAAAGACCTAGTGAGTGAAGCTAGGCAGTTAGGAAATCCTAGTGAGTGAAGCTAGGTGAAAGACCTAGTGAGTGAAGCTAAGCAGTTAGGAAATCCTGGTGAGTGAAGCCAGGTGAAAGACCTAGTAAGTGAAGCTAAGGAGGTGAATGTCTCGGTGAGTGAAGTCGGGCAGTGGGATAATCCTGGTAAGTGAAGCTAGGTGAAAACCCTAGTGAGTGAAGCTAGGTGAAAGTCTTGGTGAGTGAAGCCAAACAGATGAAAAGTCATAGTAAGTGAAGTTAGGCAGATGGAAAGACTTGGTGAGTGAAGCCAGGCACGTAGGGACTCAAGTGGGACAAGGTTGACCAGACACCTGGTGTTGGAAAGCCCAAGTAGGTCAAAGGATTGATCGGATACTTGGCATAAGGAAATCCAGATGGGTCAAGGGTGACCAGACATTTGGTGGAAGTCCAAGTGGGTCATGGAGGACCGGACACTTGGCACGAGACGGTAAGTCTGAGTGGGTCAAGGTTGACCGGACACTTGGCACGAAGGGAAAAGTCTAAGTGGGTCAAAGGATTGATCAGACACTTGATAAAGAAGTCTCAGCTGGTCAAAGTTGACCGGATGCTAGGCACGAGGAGTTCTAACAGGTCACGGTTGACTAGATGTTGGGTTTGGAAGCCATAGACTTGACTCGGGCAAGCTAGGGTTGGTCAATTTGATCAAGTGATCAAATTAGATCAAGCCCAATCGATCGGCTGATCGATTGGGCACAATGCTGGGACAAATGGCAGCCCAATCGATCAGCCGATCGATTGGAAGCTTATATCGCGCACACAGTAGCTTTCCTAATTGATCGGTCGATCGATTGGGCTCCCCAATCAATTGGTTAATTGATTGGAGCCAAGTTTCTCATGCAGACGCGAGAGCACAGAAGAAGGCTGAATCGATCAGCCGATCGATTCAGCCTCCCCAATCGATCAGCCGATAGATTGGGTAGTGATCATTGCGCAGGATCAAAGCTGTTGGCGAGCGATTTCTTCAGCAGTTCTTCGCGAGCTTCTTCCCGATCCTCATGCGAGCTTCTCCAGAACTCTTCTCCAGTTCTTGAAGCTTCTTGGAGCAAAGTGTTGCTGCACTTCCAAGGTCAAGAGGCATTCCACATAAGGAGAAGAATTGAGCTAGGGTTTTCATTTATGTAAATCTTGTAAGAGATTCTGTGTATTTGCTTCTTCTTCTTTTCTTATTGTATTGAGAGTGTGTGTAAGGCTTCTCCACCTTCGGTAGTTATCATAAAGGAGTGTTTTCATAGTGGATGAGCTTGTCGTGTGTGGATCCTTGGATTAGCCACCTCTTCTTGAGGTGGATACCAAGTAAATCCTTCGTGTTAGCGTTGTAAGTGTGTTTCATGTTTCATTCCGCTGCATATCATCATCACGAAGCAAGATAATGAAGCACGATGAGCTATTCACCCCTCCTCTAGCTACAAATCGACCCTAACACAGTTTTCATAATGAATTCCCGGACTAAATAATGAATCGGTTAAACATATCATGCTGAGTGAAATAAACAACCCAGCTAGTTATAAGCATTTTTCATAATAAATTCCTAGAGTACATAATGAACTAGACAGACATATAATGTTGAGCAAAATAAACAGTCTGGATAATTATAATCCTTAATGTTGGAATCTATCTGTAATGAATACTTGTTTATTATCTGTCCAAGATCTCGGGGACATAGAACAAACCCGATTGCTCAATGATTTAAGAATTTGTAGGCGTGAGAACACGCTTACCCATACTTGAGTTTAAAGTCACATTTCAACTATATAGAGTTTAAAGTCGAGTTTGACTATGTAGAGTTTAAAGTCACAGTTTAACTATATAGAGTTTAAAGTCCCAGTTCGACTGTATAGAGTTTAAAGTCATAGTTTGACTATGTAGAGTTTAAAGTCACAATTTGACTGTATAAAGTTTAAAGTCATAGTTTGATTGTATAGAGTTTAAAGTTGTAGTTCGACTATGTAGAGTTTAAAGTCACAATTTGACTATATAGAGTTTAAAGTTACAATTTGACTATATAGAGTTTAAAGTCACAGTTCGACTGTATAGAGTTTAAAGTCACAATTTGACTGTGTAGAGTTTAAAGTTACGTTCGACTATATAGAGTTTAAAGTCAAGTTCGACTGTATAAAGTTTAAAGTTACAGTTTGACTATATAGAGTTTAAAGTCACAGTTCGACTGTGTAGAGCGCGTTCGACTATATAGAATTTAAAGTTGAGTTTGACTGTATAGAGTTTAAAGTCCAAACCAAGGTGGTCAATCGAGAAATACTAAAGGGAACAAGAACGGCTCCCAGGTCAAACAGGGCGAGGCACTCAACCTTCTTGGGTATGGGAACATCCACCACTGCCTCGACAAAGCCTCTTAACGAAATTTAATATTTAATTTCCTTATATAACTCTAAGTTTAACCAAAAAGAACAATCAAAACACAAGATCAAAAAAATAAAACAAAAGAAACACAACTTCGAATATCTAATCCAAAAATCTAGAATCATATGCCTCTTATGTTTGGTATTTCAAAAACTATACAAAGAAAACTAGCATGATGCGGAATAAAATTACTAGTTATACCTTGATTTGTAAACAACAACCTCTTGATCTTCTACCGTATTCCGCTTCTTATCTCGGACATTGTGTGGACGAATGTAATATATGCGAATTTATTTTAGGGTTATCAAGAAATAACCTTACGAAATTTTTAGAGATTTTTCCGGAATTAAAGGGAGTTCATATGAGCCGTTTAAGTGGGAATTGATTAGGATTAAACTTAGGTTTTAATTGAGCTAACCTAAGGTTTGGGTTAACCTCTCTATAAAGCGCCGAAGCCTTTTCTTTTCCCCCGACTTTCTCCTCTGTTCTTCCTCTGCTTCTCGTGACTTCGGACTCCACGCGACCGAGACCGGCGTTTTCTTCTTCTCTCGGTGGGGCCGGCGAGCGGACCTTGGAGCGTTGAGAGGAGGAGAGGTTAGTTACAGCCGAACCTTCTTTCTCCCCGATCCCTTCCTCCCTTCTCTGATCTCGGTGAACAATGGCAATGGATCTCGATTTGGGGATCTCGCCGGCTATCGGAAGAGGATCGAGGGCATTGAGATTCGGATCTGGCCAGCGTCAACCGCTTGGGGGAGGTAACGACCATAGCTGCCTTCTCCCGATCTTCTACTCTGTTCGTCGGCAACCACAAATCGTGCCCTAATCGTGGAGTTGAGGTAAGCATTTTGGTTTTTGGCTGTGGATTCGGACCTCTACTCTTCTTCTGGTGTTGATTCGAGTGATCTTGATGAGGAACAATACCTGCGTTTAGGTTCCGGCCTCCACAGCTCTGTCGGATATCTTCTTAATTGGATTTGTGGTTTCCTCCGGCGATTAAAGAAGAGGTACTGAGATCGGTTTATTGTTGTTGTTAACAAATTGTTTGATTACTTCTTGATGCTCTTTCTTCTTGAACCGGTTGGTGGAGATACAATGTGTAGTTTTGTTGTAGGGAATTGGTACAGTGTTTAATTCATGTGTTCTTGGTTGATCATTAGTTATAGTAGTTGTTATCTAGTGGGTTTTGTGTGTTACTTGATCTAGATTAATGCTGGAATCATCCAGACTTGTTCGGTTTGGTTGTTAGAGGTCTTGGTGTACGATTTCACTGGAATTTCTATGAGTTAATTTGATCTAGAACTTGTTTTAGCAGAAATTGGCAGACAATGTTCTGTTTAATTGCTTCTGTGGGATCGGGTAATGGAATATTGTAACCTTGAGGATCTAATGGGAATTTAGATATTGGATGGTTTAGGTTAGAATGTAAATTTAATATGGTCATGTTTAAAGAAGGGAGTCGCACCTATGGTTAGCGTTTCTTTTGGAGTTAATTAATTATTGGTAGGCGATTCATTTATGTGTAATATATATATATATATATATATATATATATATATATATATATATATATATATATATATATATGCATATTATATGAATTGTGTGTGTGACACAGGACCTTGATCTATACGAGCAGCGTGACGCGGGGGTGGTTCTGTTGATACGGGATATATCGAGGCGGGTATTTCTTCCTTATCTCCTATTTAGTTCTTTGAACTATAAAGCATGGTTATATTCGGATGCTTAGGTTGCATTACCTTAAATCTGTATATTGGTTTTATTCCTGCTTGTCTCTTTCTATTTGAGCTTTGATATGATCTTCTTTACCTCTATACAGTCTCACCCTTGATATCGGAACTCTGTGCATATGCATATGTAGAGTTTGTGTCATAGAGTTATCTGGTTGGTATGATTAGCGTGTTTACCATGCATATTGATGTTGAGTGTACATGTGACGGGTATGTGGTATTGGGGTTGTGTAGTTTGTTGACCATGTTGTGTGTTGGAGTATGTATATACGTTTGTGGTGGTTATTGGGGGTTTTTGGGGTACACGATATTGTGACTATTCACATCATGTCATCATTCATTGCATACTGATGACTAATGCCTCCCTTGTGGTGAGGGGGTCGTCAGTTGTTTATAGCTGCCCATTCGGCCACTGTTGGAGAGTGGTATCTAGGAGTGGAGCCAGTCCTGTCGCGCTTGCTCAGCCGTTCGGTGATTATACTCTGTCAGCCTCGACCACTCTGGAGTAGTGGGTCTTGGGGGTACAGTAGTCAGAAGGCTTGAGTTGTGAGTGGTCAGGGACCCTTAGCTGTGTAGTTATATAACTACTTAGTTGACCGTCCGCTTCGGCCGCCTATAGCGGTGCATGTACTGGAGGCTAGTACGGTTTGTCACGGACCCAAGTTTCTCGGCCATACAGGGGTCGTGGTGTCTAGAGAGGTGGCGGGGGTGACCATGGAGCATGCATGCACTTTTGCATATGATGCGCGGTACATCTGGGGAGATATTTTTGCATACGTGCCTAGTAGATATTAGCTGCATGTGATTGTGTGTTGTTTCATTTGTTTGCACTATGTATGTTGCATTTGGGTGTCATACTGCATACATGTCATCTATTTTACATGTATATGTAGTCGTATCTATATTTGCACAGGTGTATCGAGTTGATCTGTTGCTAGTCCGGTGAGTTCCCTGATTTTGGTATCATGGTATTGATTCTAGTTGAGCATGTGCATCTACTGTGTCAGGTATGTATATGCGTAGTCGTTGTATCAGTTTGTGGCTAGATGTGTTATGTTTCGATAGCATGATTCTATTCTTATTATGGAGACTGTATCCCTTGGTTCTTATGTTGTTGTACCTACCATGCTTTATTCTATTCTTACCCGCTGAGTTATTTGTACTCACCACCCCATCTATACTGTTATGTTTTCAGGTAGTAGGTAGATGACATGGAGTTACTTGGAGTATGCTGCCAGCCGGTCCCACTTCCCGCGTTACATCCGAGGATTCTTATCAGTTTTTAGTCTTTTACTATTAGCATTTTATGTTTCGTGGATTTGGTGTTGTGATATCATATTATGTCTTGATACGTGTATTGTGGACTTATACCTATGGTGTGTTTTGTGGACTTTCGCATTTGTGGGTTCCTTATTCATTTTTCCGCTGTGTTTTTGATATAGCCGTGTGGGCTACTTATTCAACTGCGTGGTTGTGGTTATTTTTGTGTATATATATCCCAGCCGTATGTGGCTGACGTATTTTGCATGTATGTGAGGTTCAGATTGTCACCGGTACAGGGGAGGTGCTGCCGAAATTTTTCGAGAGGGACTTCCCCGGGCGTGACAATTTAGTGGTATCAGAGCGGGTTTACGAGACCTATTTTCTTTCCTTTTCGTATTTTGGATTTTTGGAGGTTTACGTTATTTTGTGTTTTGGATTTGGAGGTTACGACGTCTATTTCTCGGGTCTTTGTTTTCCGAGGATTGCGAGATTTACGAGTTTTACGAGGACTACGAAGTTTACGAGGTTTTACACTCGGGATTCGTATTTTTCCGATGTGACTGTTCGGATATTGGGACCAGGCAGCGGCAGGATATCTCTAAGCTATATGATGTAAGTTAAATTGCTATTATATTATATTGTTGTAGTCTTGCCTTGTTGCTCATATCAGGGATGAAGCGCGGAGATACTGTTGGAACCCCGAGATGTTTTGATGTGATCAAACAAGTTAAGCTAGGTCCTGCGTAGTTTAACCCTTGTGTCTAAGTGTGCAGGAACTTAGGAACACAGGAGGTCGAGCGGAAGACGCGGCTAGCGAGAAGGACGGCACGGGAGAGAGCCGACGGGCTCGGTGCGTCCGAGGGACGAGGTGTCCGCGGAAGAATACACCGGTGGACGAGAAGAACGTGCGCGGCGTTCGAGGGACAAGAAACCGGGAAGGAAGGCTGCTCGAGGAGAAGGCCGGAACTTGGGTTCAGGTGAGCCCTGTTCCGGATGGCCGAGATCACCCAAGCTAGCGAGACTGGAGCGAACAAGACCTGGACCGAGGAGAACTGAACCGGAGCAAAGAGCCCGGGCCAAAAGTTAACTGTGTTGACTTTGGGCTCCGGGGCGCCCGGAACAGTCCGGGGCGCCCGGAGCAGCCCGGGGCGCCCGGAAGTTGATTTTCGAGCAGATCGAGCTTTTACTCGATCTGAACGTTGGGGGATAAAATTTATCCCCCCCAGGGCGCCCGGAACCCTTCCAGGCGCCCCGACCAAGGCTATAAATATAGCCTTGGTCTAGAAGCAAAATTAATTAATCAAGAACAACTACTTGTAATCCAGTGCTTTCATTTGTTATTTCTTTCTATGCTTTCAACGCTGTAAGAGGCTACTCCGCCCAGAGGAGAATCAATTAGTGCGCCTTCTTTGCCTTGGATTAGCAATCCTCTGATTGCAAACCAAGTAATTCCTCTGTGTCTATTTTCTGTTTTAATTAGTCTCTGCCCTTTTAATTACAAGTTCTTTTAAGTTAGTTGAATATCCGAGAAGGGTTTTTGGTTTTATCTTTTAGGGCAATTCACCCCTCCCCTCTTGCCGGCCTCCAAAGGGACCTACAAGTGGTATCAGAGCGAGGACGCTTCAGGAGGACTAACCGCCGATCGAAGCAACAAGATGGCCGGACCAAGTATTGTCCCACCAAAATTCGAGGGGAACTTCGCAGACTGGAAGCATCGTATGGAGGTATTCCTAAAAATAGATTTTGAAATTCGGTTTATTATGAAATATGGTTTTATAGCTCCAGTAGATAAAGATGGAAAAGAAAAAGAAGAGAGCGATTGGACAAAGAAGGAGCAGAATGAGTCGGTAGCAAACAGCCGTGCGGAACATCACCTGCTGAGTGTGTTACCGCCTCAAGAGGTCAATCGCATCAGAAACTATGTGTCTGCTAAAGAACTTTGGGAGAAGTTCTTGGAACTCCACGAAGGCACGTCCGAAGCAAAGCTCGCTAGAAGGGACATCCTCCGTAACAAACTGATGAACATCCGTCTGGAAAAAGGTGAGAAAGTAGCCAGTCTACACGCGAAGGTAAAAGAACTAATTACTAGTCTCGAGAACCTCGGAGAAAAGGTATCAAATCGGGATACAATACGCTACGCGCTCAACGCATTTCCTCGAACTCCGGAGTGGACTTCAATCATCGACGCCTACTACATCTCAAAAGATTTGGAGGTAAGTACATTAGAGGAATGTTTTTCTACCCTTGAATTACACGAAACTAGATGTGCAGAGACATCAAAGGACACAACCCAGACTATGGCGCTAAACGCAACCAACAAGGATGAACCCGAGTCAGACTCCGAAGACGACAAAGAAGCATACATGGTAAGAAACTTTAAAAAGTTTTTTAGATCTAATAAATTTAAAATGCAGAATCAAAAGAATCAAAAAGGTAGAAGAAAGGTACGGTGCTACCAGTGTCAGAAGGAGGGACACCTAAGGGAAGACTGCCCAGAACTCAAGAAGGTCAAAATGAAGACACCCAAGAAACACAACCTAAAAGCAACTTGGGACGACACTTCTTCATCCGAATCAGAAGCTCAAGAATATGCCGGGATAGCACTGATGGCAAGCTACGAAGGACAAAGTACATCAGAACCCAGCATCGATGAAGGGGGAGCGACCTCAGATGGAAGTAGCGAAGCAGGGGGAGATTCAGGCTTCAAGTCTGATATGGTAAGTGAGGTATGCCTCTTACCCCCTGATCAATTTTACTCTGGCATTAAGGCAATGACTAAATCCATGTATAGATTAGAAAATGAAAATACCAAATTAAAAAATGAAATTCTGGAAATAAAAATAATTTTAGCAAAATCATGTCTAATAGAGGATTTTGATAAATTGAAAATTCACAATGAAAAACTAAAAGAAGAAATAGAAAGATTGAAAAAATATAAAAGTTCAAATATTTCTACTTTTAGAAATTATAGAGGTTTAAATTGGTATTATAGATTTCATCAAAGTCAAATTAGAAATATATCAAAAATCTATGTACCTAGGAAATATACTTGGTTAACCCTGTAGGTAGGAACCTCTACTGGGTTCCAAAAACCTGTTTAATTTAACTTAGCATTTTCAGCAAGGAAATTAAACGACTAATTTCATTATGAGGCTTTGTCTAAGGAAGTGGTTGTTGCTCCAATAACCAAGAAGGCCTAGTGTCTCGCCACGACCTGGAAGCCAAGTATCGAAATGAAAAGTTTAATTGACTAACTGAAAAAGCATTAATTTAATTTACCTAATGCTTTAAAAGAGTTATTCAATTTATATATTTAAAATTAATTTATAATAATTTTTTTTTTGGAAATTAAATTTTTTTTTTTGACTTAGAAAATTTCTGAAAATTATTGACTTAGAAATTTTCTGAAAATTGACTTAGAAATTCTTTTTGGAAATTGACTTAAATCTTTTTAAATTGACTTAGAATTTTGTTAAACTAGATATTCTCTTTTGAAACATTGCCTTAGAAATAAATATTAATTGCCTTAGAAATTTTTTTTTCACTTAAATTTTTTTTTTCCTTAGACTTGTTTAGAGAACCCCTATTTTTTATGTGATCAAAGGGGGAGAAGTATGTTAAGTCTAGGGGGAAGTATACACTTATTAAATTGAAATATCTTTGGACTTAATTACAAATAAATTGTTTTTACTGCATCTGTATTACCCTAGCTTAACTTGGGTTGCTCACATCAAAAAGGGGGAGATTGTTGGAACCCCGAGGTGTTTTGATGTGATCAAACAAGTTAAGCTAGGTCCTGCGTAGTTTAACCCTTGTGTCTAAGTGTGCAGGAACTTAGGAACACAGGAAGTCGAGCGGAAGACGCGGCTAGCGAGAAGGACGGCACGGGAGAGAGCCGACGGGCTCGGTGCGTCCGAGGGACGAGGTGTCCGTGGAAGAATACACCGGTGGACGAGAAGAACGTGCGCGGCGTTCGAGGGACGAGAAACCGGGAAGGAAGGCTGCTCGAGGAGAAGGCCGGAACTTGGGTTCGGGTGAGCCCTATTCCGGATCACCCAAGCTAGCGAGACTGGAGCGAACAAGACCTGGACCGAGGAGAACTGAACCGGAGCAAAGAGCCCGGGCCAAAAGTCAATTGTGTTGACTTTGGGCTCCGGGGCGCCCGGAACAGTCCGGGGCTCCCGGAGCAGCCCGGGGCGCCCGGAACCCTTCCGGGCGCCCGGAAGTTGATTTTCGAGCAGATCAAGCTTTGACTCGATCTGAACGTTGAGGGATAAAATTTATCCCCCCCAGGGCGCCCGGAACCCTTCCAGGCACCCCGACCAAGGCTATAAATATAGCCTTGGTCTAGAAGCAAAATTAATTAATCAAGAACAACTACTTGTAATCCAGTGCTTTCATTTGTTATTTCTTTCTGTGCTTTCAACGCTGTAAGAGGCTACTCCGCCCAGAGGAGAATCAATTAGTGCGCCTTCTTTGCCTTAGATTAGCAATCCTCTGATTGCAAACCAAGTAATTCCTCTGTGTCTATTTTCTGTTTTAATTAGTCTCTGCCCTTTTAATTACAAGTTCTTTTAAGTTAGTTGAATATCCGAGAAGGGTTTTTGGTTTTATCTTGTAGGGCAATTCACCCCTCCCCTCTTGCCGGCCTCCAAAGGGGCCTACAGATACGACCCCTCGTCCGCGTCGTGGTCCGGGGCGACCCCGGAAGCAGCCTATCTAGTCAGTAGAGGTTGAGCCAGAGGAGCACGAGGCGGATTCTGTTAGGGATCCTGCAGGGGTTGAGATTGACAATAGCAGACAGACTCCTCAGGCTTCTATGAGAGATCCGGGTTTTCAGCCTCAGGGGGTTCCTCCTACATTACCACCCGTAGCCCCCACTCTTGCTGTCACATCTTGGACGAAGGACAGAGCTCGGATTCCGTTACTGGCCCGATCGGTAAAAGATCGTTTTACCTTATTCTATGGAGTTCCCGACCCCAGTGTTGCTCGTTCCTGGTTGGGAAATGTGGAGGATACGTTCGAGTATTTGTCATGTACCGAGGAAGAAAAAGCTGAACTAGCTGCATATCACCTCCGAGATCAGGCTGTTACTTGGTGGAAGATGCAGAAGTCCCTCTTTGGGGATCAGAGTATTACCTGGACTTTATTCCGAGACGCCTTCGAGAGACAATATTTTCCAGCTCCTTACCGTATGGCCCGTCGACAGGAATTCTTAAGTCTTAAGCAGGGGGATAGATCGATGATGGAGTATGAGGCAGAGTTTAACCGATTAGCTGAGTATTGCCCGCAGCTTGTTACTCAGGACAGCGACCGGTTAGACCAGTTTACCCAGGGCCTTGCGGCGTATATTCGTATTAGGATGTCGGGTTTTACTCCCAACACTTACCAAGAGGCATTGGACAGAGCATTGATGATTGAGATGACACAGCAGCAAGTTTCTCAGGAGCGGGGAAAGGATAAACAGAAGGCACAGGGTACAAGTCCAAATCAGAAACAACAATACAAGGATAAGAAAAAGCGGAAGAAATGGCAGGGATCCCAGACTGCTTCAGGGGAGTCTTATCGATCAGCGAAGACAAGACGATCATCAGCTGGTTCGTCTAAATCTTTTCAGAAAGATTCATCTAGTGAGATTAGATGCTATAGATGTGGTACTGAGGGGCATGTTAGACCTAATTGCCCATTGGGCCAAGAAGTATGCTATTATTGTAAGCTTCCGGGCCATGTGACTCGTGACTGCACACTGAAGACACAGATGGAGGCGACTAAGAGTACTCCACAGGGGAGCCGTACTACTCAGACGCGACAGTCGAAGAGTTCACAGAGGACACAGAGTGCTCCGTATCAATAGCGTATGCCACCTTCTCAGGCACAGGTATATCACATCCAGGGCCACGAGCACTCAGCGGTACCAGTTGCTATACAGTATGCCTCTATGGTTTCTTCGCATCAAACATATCCGGCACCGCAGACCCTTATGACGCCGCCTAGCTCTTGTCCAGTGGTACAGCCTCAGCAGTATGCTACCACTCATCAGCCTCAGCAGTATGCTACCACTCACCAGCCTCAGCAGTTCACTACTACTCCACCGGCACCGTTTCAGACTACTACTGGAGTATCGCCATCATGCCCTGATGTAGGACGAGTGTATGCTATTACTCGCGAGGAGGCACAGTGGCCCGAGGGATCGGTCTTTTGGGGTATGATTACTATTTATTCGTTTCCTGCTGAATTGTTGATTGATACTGGTAGTTCCCACTCTTTTATTTCCCGGGCATTTTTGAGTAAGATTTGTAGACTACCTGTTTGTCGGACGCACTCATTGGCAGTATCTTTACCCTCGGATGAGATACTAGATATCAGTCAAGAGATTAAAGAATATCCGTTGGATTTCGAGAGTCAGGCCCTTATGGTGGACTTGCAGGTTCTGGATATGCTAGAATTTGACATCATTTTGGGTATGGACTGGTTAGCCAGATATTATGCTACCGTCAACTGCAGCGCTAGAGTGGTTACATTTAGATCTCCGGGTCTACCATCCTGGGTATTCATGGGTACCAAGGATGAGGGGATTTCTATCATCTCAGCAATGCAAGCTCAGAGATTATTGTCTCAAGGATGTCGGGGGTATTTGTTATCTATGATTAAGATTGATCAGGATACTACCACACACCTTTCTGACATTCCTATAGTTCAGGAGTACCCTGATGTATTTCCAGAAGAATTACCCGGCTTACCCCCGAAAAGGCAGGTGGAGTTCACGATTGAGTTGATTCCGGGGATATCACCGGTGTCCAAGGCTCCGTATCGCATGGCACCTAAGGAGTTGGAGGAGCTAAAAGTACAGTTACAGGAGCTGCTGGATAGAGGGTTTATCCGTCCTAGTGTGTCTCCATGGGGAGCTCCGGTACTCTTTGTGAAGAAAAAGGACGGATCGATGAGATTATGCATCGACTATCGGCAGCTGAATACAGTGACTATTAAGAACAAATATCCATTGCCACGTATAGAGGATCTGTTTGATCAGCTCAAGAATACTTGTGTGTATTCTAAGATTGATCTGCGCTCTGGCTATCATCAGCTCAGTGTGAGAGATTCAGATATACAGAAGACAGCCTTCCGTACTAGATATGGACACTATGAGTTCTTGGTAATGCCATTTGGACTTACTAATGCTCCAGCAGTCTTCATGGATCTGATGAATAGGGTATTTCTTGAGTTTTTGGATCAGTTCGTGATTGTGTTCATCGATGATATTTTAATATATTCTCGATCCGAAGAAGAGCATGGGTGACATCTTCGTATAGTATTGGAGACGCTCCGGCGAGAACGTCTCTATGCAAAATTCAGCAAATGTGCATTCTGGTTATCTTCTGTGGGTTTTCTGGGACATATTGTTTCTAGCAGTAGGATATCAGTGGACCCACAAAAGATAGAGGTTGTTACCAGTTGAGAGCAGCCAAAGTCTGTATAGGAGATTCGTAGCTTTCTTGGTTTGGCTGGGTATTACCGCAGATTTGTTGAGGGCTTCTCTAGCATAGCTCTGCCGTTGACTCAGTTGACCAGGAAAGGGGTGAAGTTTTGCTGGAGAGAGTCTTGCGAGACAAGTTTTCAGGAACTTAAGTGAAGACTCATTTCTGCACCTATACTAGTACTTCCTTCTAGAGATAATGGTTTCGTACTTTATACAGATGCATCATTACATGGGTTAGGCGCAGTACTCATGCAGCATGGACGGGTACTTTCTTATGCCTCACGTCAGTTGAAAGAGCATGAGAAGAATTATCCAGTGCATGACCTGGAATTAGCAGCTATTATATATGCGCTGAAAATCTGGAGACATCATTTATATGGGGTTACCTTCGAGATATTCACAGATCATAAGAGTCTTAAGTATCTATCTACTCAGAAAGAATTGAACTTAAGACAGAGAAGATGGATGGAATTCTTGAAGGACTATGACTGTACGATCAACTACCACCCAGGGAAAGCCAACGTGGTAGCTGATGCGTTGAGTAGAAAATCCCGAGGAGTTCTAGCTTGTCATCGTGTGATGGTTACTGAATTGGTACAGAAATTTTCTGAGTTGGGATTGTTAGAGTAGGGTCAGACTAAGCGAGGTATTCTATTATCTGTGGTTGCCCAGTCACCCATTGTAGAGAGGATTAAAGAAGCTCAGGCTACAGATCAGCATCTGCAGTTTTTGTGTAGCAAAATCATCCCAGGACAGTAGATAGGGTTTTCTTGCGATGAAAATGGAATTCTATACTTCCGGGGAAGGTTGTGTGTTCCTGAATCACCTCCTTTGAAGGAATGGCTACTCCAGGAGGCACACCGGTCCAGATTTGCGATACATCCTGGTGGTACACGCATGTATAGAGATCTGAGACGTTCATATTGGTGGACTGGCATGAAGAAGGACATTGCAGATTTCGTTGCACAATGCCTTGTTTGTCAGCAAGTGAAGGCTGAACATCAGAGACCCGCTGGTCTGCTTCAAAAGATTCAGATACCAGAATGGAAATGGGAGCACATCACGATGGATTTCGTCATGGGATTGCCCAGAACCCGATGAGCACATGATACGATTTGGGTAATCGTTGATCGGTTAACCAAATCTGCTCATTTCCTTCCGATCCGTAGGACGGAGTCATTGGATCGACTAGTGGAGTTGTATTGTAGAGAGATTATCAGGCTTCACGGTGTACCTCTCAGTATTATTTCAGATAGAGATCCGCGATTTACTTCACGATTCTGGCAGAGTTTACAGCAGGCTATGGGTATAGAGTTACGATTCAGTACCGCTTTCCACCCCCAGACAGACGGTCAGTCAGAGCGTACTATACAGACATTAGAGGACTTATTGAGATCATGTGTCATAGACTTCGGAGGTAGTTGGGAGGATCATTTACATTTAGCAGAATTTGCCTACAACAACAGTTATCATTCAGCGATACAGATGGCACCTTATGAGGCGTTGTATGGCAGAGCCTGTAGATCTCCCACCCTATGGGTAGAAGTTGGGGAATCCCAGATTTTGGGGACACTGAGCCTTCAGCGTGATGCAGAGATGGTTCGTACTATCAGGCGCAGGTTGTCAAAGGCTCAGGATCAGCAGAAGAGTTATGCGGATCATAGACGGAGATCGTTAGAGTTTGCTGTTGGTGATCATGTATTTTTACGGGTATCCCCTACGAAAGGAGTAAAAAGGTTTGGATTGAAGGGTAAGTTAGCACCTCGCTATATTGGACCCTTCCATATTCTCGAGAGGATAGGTGCGGTAGCGTATCGGCTAGCGCTACCACCATCACTTTCTGGGGTGCATGATGTCTTCCATGTATCTATGCTGAGGAAATACGTACTGCACCCTTCGCATATTCTCACAGGTGTATCAGTTGAACTTCAGCCAGATATATCTTATGAGGAGATTCCAGTTCGAATTTTGGACCGCAAAGAGCGCCAGTTATGGAACAAAATAATTCGACTGGTCAAGGTCGGATGGCGACACCATTCAGATGAAGAAGCCACCTGGGAGTTGGAAGATAAGATGCGAGTCAGTTACCCACACCTATTTACTGAAGGTGAGTAAAGTTTATTTCAGTAACTAGAATAAGTTTATATACTACTTCTTGCTTTTAGTTGGTAGAGGTAAATTTGGGGACCAAATTTTTATTATTGGGGGAAAATGTAATATATGCGAATTTATTTTAGGGTTATCAAGAAATAACCTTACGAAATTTTTAGGAAATTTTTAGAGATTTTTTCAAAATTAAAGGGAGTTCATATGAGCCGTTTAAGTGGGAATTGATTAGGATTAAACTTAGGTTTTAATTGAGCTAACCTAATGTTTGGGTTAACCTCTCTATAAAGCGTCGAAGCCTTTTCTTTTCCCCCGACTTTCTCCTCTGTTCTTCCTCTGCTTCTCGCGACTTCGGACTCCACGCGGCCGAGACCGGCGTTTTCTTCTTCTCTCGGTGGCGCCGGCGAGGAGCGGACCTTGGAGCATTGAGAGGAGGAGAGGTTAGTTACAGCCGAACCTTCTTTCTCCCTGATCCCTTCCTCCCTTCTCTGATCTCGGTGAACAACGGCAACGGATCTCGATTTGAGGATCTCGCCGGCTGTCGGAAGAGGATCGAGGGCATTGAGATTCGAATCTGGCCAGCGTCGACCGCTTGGGGGAGGTAACGACCATCGCTGCCTTCTTCCCGATCTTCTTCTCTGTTCGTCGGCAACCACAAATCGTGCCCTAATCGTGGAGTTGAGGTAAGCATTTTGGTTTTTGGCTGTGGATTCGGACCTCTACTCTTCTTCTGGTGTTGATTCGAGTGATCTTGATGAGGAACAATACCTGCGTTTAGGTTCCGGCCTCCACAGCTCTGTCGGATTATCTTCTTCATTGGATTTGTGGTTTCCTCCGGCGATTAAAGAAGAGGTACTGAGATCGGTTTATTGTTGTTGTTAACAAATTGTTTGATGACTTCTTGATGCTCTTTCTTCTTGAACCAGTTGGTGGAGATACAATGTGTAGTTTTGTTGTAGGGAATTGGTACAGTGTTTAATTCATGTGTTCTTGGTTGATCATTAGTTATAGTAGTTGTTATCTAGTGGGTTTTGTGTGTTACTTGATCTAGATTAAGGCTGGAATCATCCAGACTTATTCGGTTTGGTTGTTAGAGGTCTTGGTGTACGATTTCACTGGAATTTCTGTGAGTTAATTTGATCTAGAACTTTTTTTAGCAGAAATTGGCAGACAATATTCTGTTTAATTGCTTCTGTGGGATCGGGTAATGGAATATTGTAACCTTGAGGATCTAATGGGAATTTAGATATTGGATGGTTTAGGTTAGAATGTAAATTTAATATGGTCATGTTTAAAGAAGGGAGTCGTACCTATGGTTAGCATTTCTTTTGGAGTTAATTAATTATTGGTAGGTGATTCATTTATGTGTAATATATATATATATATATATATATATATATATATATATATATATATATATGCATATTATATGAATTGTGTGTGTGACACAGGACCTTGATCTATACGAGCAGCATGACGCGGGGGTGGTTCTGTTGATACGGGATATATCGAGGCGGGTATTTCTTCCTTATCTCCTATTTAGTTCTTTGAACTATAAAGCATGGTTATATTCGGATGCTTAGGTTGCATTACCTTAAATCTGTATATTGGTTTTATTCCTGCTTGTCTTTTTCTATTTGAGCTTTGATATGATCTTGTTTACCTCTATACAGTCTCACCCTTGATATCGGAACTCTGTGCATGTGCATATATAGAGTTTGTGTCATAGAGTTATCTGGTTGGTATGATTAGCATGTTTACCATGCATATTGATGTTGAGTGTACATGTGACGGGTATGTGGTATTGGGGTTGTGTAGTTTGTTGACCATGTTGTGTGTTGGAGTATGTATATACGTTTGTGGTGGTTATTGGGGGTTTTTGGGGTACACGATGGATGATGGTATCTATATTGTAACTATTCACATCATGTCATCATTCATTGCATACTGATGACTAATGCCTCCCTTGTGGTGAGGGGGTCGTCAGTTGTTTATAGCTGCCCATTCGACCACTGTTGGAGAGTGGGAGCTAGGAGTGGAGCTAGTCCTGTCACGCTTGCTCAGCCGTTCGGTGATTATACTCTGTCAGCCTCGACCACTCTGGAGTAGTAGGTCTTGAGGATATAGTAGTCTGAGGGCTTGAGTTGTGAGTGGTTAGGGACCCTTAGCTGTGTAGTTATATAACTACTTAGCTGACCGTCCGCTTCAGCCGCCTATAGCAGTGCATGTACTGGAGGCTAGTACGGTTTGTCACGGACCCAAGCCTCTCAGCCATACAGGGGTCGTGGTGTCTAGAGAGGTGGCGGGGTGACCATGGAGCATGCGCGGTGCATCTGGGGAGATATTTTCGCATACATGCCTAGTAGATATTAGCTGCATGTGATTGTGTGCTGTTGCATTTGTTTGCGCTATGTATGTTGGATTTGGGTGTCATACTGCATACATGTCATCTATTTTACATGTATATGCAGTCATATCTATATTTACACAGGTGTATCGAGTTGATCTATTGCTAGTCCGGTGAGTTCCCTGATTTTGGTGTCATGGTATTGATTCTAGTTGAGCATATGCATCTACTGTGTCAGGTATGTATATGCGTAGTCGTTGTATCAGTTTGTGGCTAGATGTGTTATGTTTCGATAGCATGATTCTATTCTTATTATGGAGACTGTATCCCTTGGTTCTTATGTTGTTGTACCTACCATGCTTTATTCTATTCTTACCCGCTGGGTTCTTTGTCCTCACCACCCCGTCTATACTTTTATGTTTTCAGGTAGTGGGTAGATGACATGGAGTTACTTGGAGTATGCTGCCAGCCGGTCCCACTTCCTGCGTTACATCCAAGGATTCTTATCGGTTTTTAGTCTTTTACTATTAGCATTTTATGTTTCATGGATTTGGTGTTGTGATATCATATTATGTCTTGATACGTGTATTGTGGACTTATACCTGTGGTGTGTTTTGTGGACTTTCGCATTTGTGGGTTCCTTATTCGTTTTTCCGCTGTGTTTTTGATATAGCCGTGTGGGCTACTTATTCAACTGCGTAGTTGTGGTTATTTTTGTGTATATATATCCCAGCCGCATGTGGCTGACGTATTTTGCATGTATGTGAGGTTCAGATTATCACCGGTACAGGGGAGGTGCTGCCGAAATTTTTCGGGAGAGACTTCCTCGGGGCGTGACAGCGACGATCTACCAAGATGAGAACCACCCAAGCTCCTTCTTCTCCAAGCTTGTTTCGGCCACCACCAAGTCTCCAAGAGATGTAGAGGTTCGACCACCACCACCAAGCTCCAAGGGATGCTAGAAACAAAGCCTCCTTTTCCTCCTTCTTCTCCAAGCAAGATCCGGTTACCTTCCAAGCTCCAAAGGATGAAGAGGTTCGGCCAAGGAGAAGAAAGAAAAAAGGAGAAGGGAGAACTAGAAGAGTCAGCCACACCAAGGAAGAGAGGAGGAGAATATAATAGAGTTGTCTCTCATGAAGGCACCCCTACCCCCTCTTTTATATTCCTTGGTCTTGGCAAATAAGGAAAATTTAAATAAAAACTTCCTTATTTTCTTTGCCATGAAAAGGAAAATTCAATCAATTAAAACCAATTTCCTTTTCTTATCTTAACATGGTCGGCTACCTCATATCTCCAAAAAAGGAAAGTTTTAATCACAAGAATTAAAACTTCCTAATTTGTTTTCCGAAATTTTTAATAAAAATTTCTCTATAAAAATTTATCCCTTCATGATTGATTATAAAAGGAAATATTATAAATTAAAATCTCTCTATTTAAACATGTGGATGATTTCCAAAAAGGAAAGTTTTCTCTAAAATTAAAATCTTCCTTTTAATCTACAAATAAGGAAAGATATCAAATCTTTTCTTAATATTTTGTAGAAACTTATATAAGGAAATATATCAAATTTTTTCTTAATATTTTGTAGAAACTTATAAAAGGAAAAATTTATAATTTTAAAATACTTTTTTTTAAATCATGAACATGGTTACAAAAAAGGAAAGTTTTCTTAAATTTAAAATCTTCCTTTCAATCTACAAATAAGGAAAGATATCAAATCTTTTCTTAATCTTTTATAGAAAGCTACAAAAGGAAAGATTTAAATTTTAAACTCTCTTTTAAAACCATGACATCCACATGAGGAAAGATTTTAAATTAAAATCCCTTTTAATTTAATGTGGTCGGCCACACCAAGCTTGGGCTCAAGCTAGGGCCGGCCACACAATCTTGGCTCATCATATTTGCTTGGCTAGCCCAAGTTTGGGTTCCAAGCTTGCTTAGCTGGCCCCATTAGGATGGGTAAGAAGGTGGGTAAGGGTAGATATAATACTCTATAAATAAGAGTCTACGATAGGGACCGAGAGGAGGAATTGGTTTTGGTCTTCCGATGAAATTAAGCTTCCCGTGTTCGCCCCGAACACCCAACTTAATTTCATCAATAATAATTCATACCACTTGATCCGGCAGTGAGGATGGGGGACCCCCCTTTAAGCAGAGTCAACGCCACGTGGAGGTTGAAAGGTAAAAGGTCAACCAGAGGTTTGGCCGAGCGGATAAAGATTGGGGCGACCCGCCGAAAGTTCCGAACGGAAGCAAAGACACCCCGGCGGGGAGTCGGGGTTCCGACGCTCATGTTGAACAGGGTCGTATGGCCGAGCAGGTAGCCCGCTCGGCCGAAGGCATAAAGCAGCAATACTGTGAACAGTCTCTGCCGAGCGCACGACCAGGAGTCGATCCGGTCAGACCAAAGGTACCTGCCGAGCGGCCGGACGCTCGGCGCAGGAACAGAAAAGACAAGGATTAAGGGACATCGGGAAACATCTTCTGATATTAGGCATGTTCGACGACTAGGCCATACGCAGAATCGTACGATGGAAGGTTCTGTTGTCCCATCAAAGAGGTGCTCAGACTGTAGCAGTATGGGGTCAGGCAAGCCCCTCTGACAAGCCCATATTGAGGTATGGTAAGAGGACACGTATTCACCTCGGTATGTGTGCATAAGCCTCTTCACAGCTCTATATAAGGGTCCTCACACTTCACCGGAGGTACGCATTCTTTCGTATTCAAAGCCACTTCTGCATTTCCTCTTGCCTGACTTGAGCGTCGGAGGGTCGTCGCCGGGAACCCCTTCCCGGCCCGACTTCTTTGCAGGTTCGTCGGAGACCCGTGCGACCGGTCCGAAATCCACATCAGCAGTTCATAGAGAGCCACGTGCCCATCGTCCGTTGATTCAGCGTTTGGACAGGATCAATTTGGCGTCGTCTGTGGGAACGCACCTGCATCCTAGCGGAAGCAATGGACGAAGCTGGACGACCGCACACGGTGATGCTCTCCACGGAGGAGCTCGATGCTCTGATCGAGGCAAGAGCAACTAAGCTTGTGGAACAACAGAAACAGAAGTCGCAAGCCGAGCGGCCGGAGCAACAAGCTACGTCAGCATCAGGAGGCCGAGCGGAAGCACCGCCAAGCACGGTTCCATTTCATCGGGCCCTATTCCGTACGCCTCCTGAAGTCGTAACAGCTAACCGTGATCGAGGATCTTCGTCCGACGAGGCGCTCATGCGAGACAACAGAAAAGGCAAGGCTCCCCGAACGGATTCCTCGCCCGAGCGGAAGACCGTCGAGCTCCGACGTTAAAAATCGAGAGTCGAGCCAGTGACTCTAAACCCTCCGAGCGGAAGACCGTCGAGCTCCGACGTTAAAAATCGAGAGTCGAGCCGGCGACTATAAACCCTCCGAGCGGAAGACCGACGAGCTCCGACGTTAAATATTGAGAGTCGAGTCGGCGGCTATAAACCCTCCGAGTGGAAGACCGTCGAGCTCCGACGTTAAATATCAAGAGTAAAGCCGGCGACTATAAACCCTCCGAGCAGAAGACTGTCGTGCTCGGACGTTAAAAATCGAGAGTCGAGCTGGCGACTATAAACCCTCCGAGCGGAAGACCATCGAGCTCCGACGTTAAAAATCGAGAGTCGAGCCGGTGACTATAAACCCTCTGAGAGGAAGACCGTCGAGCTCCGATGTTAAATATCGAGAGACGAGCCGGCGACTATAAACCCTCTGAGCGGAAGACCGTCGAGCTCCGATGTTAAAAATAGAGAGTCGAGCCGGCGACTATAAACCCTCCGAGCAAAAGACCGTCGAGCGGCGACGTTAAACGCTAGAGTCGGACCGGCGACTATAAATCCCCCGGCTTGAAGACCGTCGAGCTCCGACGTTAAATATCGAAGGTCGAGCCGGCGACTATAAACCCTCCGAGCGGAAGACCGTCGAGCTCCGACGTTAAAAATCGAGAGTCGAGCCGGTGACTATAAACCCTCCGAGCGGAAGACCGTCGAGCTCCGACGTTAAATATCGAGAGTCGAGCCGGCGACTATAAACCCTCCGAGCGGAAGACCGTCGATCTCCGATGTTAAAAATCTAGAGTCGAGCCGGCGACTATAAACCCTCCGAGCGGAAGACCGTCGAGCGGCGACGTTAAACGCTAGAGTCGGACCGGCAACTATAAACCCTCTGAGCGGAAGACCGTCGAGCTCCAATGTTAAAAATCGAGAGTCGAGCTAGCGACTATAAACCCTCCGAGCGAAAGACCGTCGAGCTCCGACGTTAAAAATCGAGAGTCGAGCCGGCGACTATAAACCCTCCGAGCGGAAGACCATCGAGCGGCGACGTTAAACGCTAGAGTCGGACCGGCGACTATAAATCCCCAGGCTTGAAGACCGTCGAGCTCCGACGTTAAATATCAAGAGTCGAGCAGTGACTATAAACTCTCCGAGCGGAAGACCGTCGAGCTCCGACGTTAAAAATCGAGAGTCGAGCCGGCGACTATAAACCCTCCGAGCGGAAGACCATCGAGCTCCGACGTTAAATATCGAGTGTCGAGCTGGTGACTATAAACCCTCCGAGCGGAAGACCGTCGAGCTCCGACGTTAAAAATCGAGAGTCGAGCCGGCGACTATAAACCCTCCGAGCGGAAGACCGTCGAGCTCCAACGTTAAAAATCGAGAGTCGAGCTGGCGACTATAAACCCTCCGAGCGGAAGACCATCGAGCTCCGACGTTAAATATCGAGAGTCGAGCCGGCGACTATAAACCCTCCGAGCGGAAGACCATCATGCTCCGACGTTAAAAATCGAGAGTCGAGCCGGCGACTATAAACCCTCCGAGCGAAAGACCGTCGAGCTCCGACGTTAAAAATCGAGAGTCGAGCCGGCGACTATAAACCCTCCGAGCGGAAGACCGTCGAGCTCCGACGTTAAATATCGAGAGTCGAGTCGGCGACTATAAACCCTCCGAGCGGAAGACCATCGAGCTCCGACGTTAAAAATCGAGAGTCGAACCGGCGACTATAAACCCTCCGAGCGGAAGACCGTCGAGCTCCGACGTTAAAAATCGAGAGTCGAGCCGGCGACTATAAACCCTCTGAGCGGAAGACCGTCGAACTCCGACGTTAAAAATCGAGAGTCGAGCTGGCGACTATAAACCCTCCAAGCGGAAGACTGTCGAGCTCCGACGTTAAAAATCGAGAGTCGCGCCGGCGACTATAAACCCTCCGGTCAGAATAAGACAATAAAGAGGTCGACTCTTAAGTCGTTTGGCCGATCGGCCAAGTAACCAAAAGTACGTGCACATCTGGCAAAAAATTCCGTTTGGAAAACAGGATATATTCAGCCGAGCGGACTAGTTACGCAAAATACTTCATAAAAAACCCCTTTCGAACACAAGAAAGGTAGGATGAGAAGCGAACAACAAGGAGAAGGAAAGGAGCATGAACGGTAGTTGGCGATACGAGCGGACAACACTCATATTGATTAGCAAAGGAAAAAATAAAGTAAAAGGATAGCATTAAAGAAATTAAGGCCGAGTGGCCGAATTACAAAAATGGATAAGTTTTTGGCCGAGCGGCCGAGTTACATAAAAATTTCCTATTCAAGGAAATCATAAATGTCCTGGGGGATATTGCCGAGAATCGCCGCTTGGTCTTGGGCCGGGATGAGGATGGAGTCAGCCAGATGACCCTTGGACTTCAAATAAGTGGTGGTGGCAGTCATGGCAAGCTCGAAGGCGGTGTACATCCGTTCGCAGACTTTCTCCGAGAATACTTCCGAACGGATGTAATTCAGCCTCAGGGCTACGACTCGGCCAGGCTCAGCCTCTTGATATTCTTTAAAGGCCGCTTGGGAGGCTGCAAGGGATTCCTGCAAAGTCTTCAATTCTTCTTTATATTTAATAATCTCGGCCGAGCGGCTCGCCTTCTCGCCGTCGAGCTGCTCCATTAGCTCTTTAACTTTTTGCTCCAGGCCCCGAGCCTCGACATTCTTCTTCTCCAAGTCGGAGATAGCCGTCTTCTTCCGCTCGGTCGCCAGGCTTATTTTTCGGTCAAGTGATTTGACCTGTCGATCGAGCTCGGATAAAGTATGCGCCTCGTTGGCCGTTTTCTTTTGCTCCGCTGCCAGCAAAGCTTGGGTCTTTTTGAGCTCTTTCTGTAGCTCGGCATATGATGGACCTTGTGAGCCGGAAGGGCTGCCCAGAGCCTTCAGCCTCTTTAATTCTTCGTCCGCCATGGCCAGACAGCTGCAGACGGCGATCTCCTCCACCCATCTCTGGCATAAGCAAGAATTGTTAATGGCCGATCGGAAAGAATGCATAAAAAACTTCGGAAGAAAACGCACTTACCCCAGTGGCCTGCTGCATGTGGCTATTGGCCAGATTGCTGAGTGGAATCATTGCGACGCGCGCCCGAGCGTCGGCCCACATCTCGGCTAAGGGCCCCTTCATTGTTATCATGTGCTCGAGCACGGTTGGCCAAGCGACCTCAGGTAATAATTCCTCGGTGGGGAGATGCAAAGAAACCCGGATGGTACGGTGCCGACCGGGGGTCGTCTGGGCGGAAGCCGGGGAAGGATCGGAGGTCGGCGCCAAAAACTGGGACAAAATTGTTGAACGTTGGACTTGGCAGGGAGCGGGTGGAAGGGAGCTGATCGGAACAGCCTCGAGGGGGTCCGTAGACGCGTCTAGTTGGGAGGGCGTCCGATCGGACGAGATCGCCTCCACCGGCGCTTTGCCGTGAGAATCGGCGGTAGCCCGCTCGGATGGATGGACCGCAGATGTAGCCGAGCAGAGTGGTGTCTCCGTGCGGCGCCTCTTTTGTCGGAGGGGGCGCTCTTCCTCCTGAGCCGAGCCTCTCCCGAACGGAAGGTTCTCGACTAGCAGTTGCGCCAGCCGCTGGCTCCGGGAGAGAAGCCTGAGCGGCCGACTCCCCAGCATTTGTATCGCTCTCTCCTTCGTTAGAGCCGACCGGATGAATGCCAAGCGTCTCCATTTCTTTAGCCACCGCGGCCTCGAGCGCCGCCGCCTTCCTTTTCAAAATGTCGGCCATCACAGACTCCATGACGATGTCCGCTGCAAAGGAAAAAGGAGAAAATCAGTTAGCAATCAAAACGAATGTACAAGTAAAATTCTTACCGAAGCCACTCGGAAGAGGGGTCCTGATCGGACTCAGGACGAATATATACATCACCCCTTCTGGCAGGAACTTATTGATGTCAAACCTCAGACCGGCTAGCATGTTGGCGGCGTGAAGATAGTCCGGTCAGGTCTTGAATCTTTTCAGTTCAGGGGAGGTTGGTGGTCCGATCTGCCACTGCGTTCGGAAGGGGGCCCGCTCGGGCATACGAAGGTAGAAGTAGAATTCTTTCCAATGCTTATTGGAAGAGGGCAGCTTATTAAAGAAAACTAAACCGGGCCGAGCTTGGAACATGTAAGTGCCCAGCTCGGACTGTTTAGGGTAATAAAAATAATAGAAAACCTCCGGTCGGAGGGGATATTGTGGATTTTGAACAAGACGATGACGCCGCATAAAAGGCGAAAAGTGTTGGTGACTAGGCTTCCGAGCGGAATGCCGAAAAAATTATAAACTTCAGCGATGAAGGGATGAATGGGAAATCGCAGACTGGCTATGAACTGGTCGCGGAAAACACAAAAAGCTCTGCGCGGCGGTTTGTGTGGCCGAGCGGAGGGAGAGGGTAAGATAATTTCGAAGTCAGATGGGATGTCAAAATTATCCATCTGAATATCAGCGTCGCGTCGATCGAAGCGCGACTCCATGGTAGTATACCATGGGCCGAGGGTTTGGTCTTGAGGCTGAGAGGAACTAGCCATGGGCCGAGCAGATGAAACCAAGAAAGGCGAAGAAAGGCAGAGGATAGAAGAAAGAAGATGGCAAACGAAACAGTGCCCCGAGAACCAAAACTCAGGAAAAGAAGGGCAAAGAAAACACAAGAACCAGAGATAGAACAGAAAAAGAGCCTTACAGAGAAGAAGGAGGATCGACGAAGAACGCGGGATCACCGGAAAAAGAGAACCGAAGCTGCCAGAGCACTGAAACGCCGAATCTTCTGGGCACGCGAGAGCAGAAATACGGCGAAGGCGGAGAAAGCGAAGGCTTTATAGGGTTGAGCCCGAGCGGCCTCCACCGTTGGATTCAGGTCGTGAGAATCGGAGCACGCATCGCGCCGTCCATTTCAAACCGCCTCGATCTCATCACCCTAGGCACCGTCGCCGTACGATGACGGCAGTAATGCCACGTGGCATTCCACCACAGGAGAGCATTTAATGAGCGCCTTAACGAGGCGCAGAGCGCATGCTCGCCCTTAATGACGGAGATTGGCACAAATTTCGAGGAGATCCGAGGGAAGGTGGCGTTGACTGAGGCCGTAGCAACCTCCACACGGGCTGAGCGGGGGATGGTTTCTTGGGGACGCAGCCCCAAGCGGGGGATGGTTTCTTGGCGTAACTGGTGGTCCAGTCAGTCGGACTAATCGCCTCCTTCGACTAGACTTGAAGGGGAGGCAAGTGATCCGGCAGTGAGGATGGGGGACCCCCCTTTAAGCAGAGTCAACGCCACGTGGAGGTTGAAAGGTAAAAGGTCAACCAGAGGTTTGGCCGAGCAGATAAAGATTGGGACGACTGACCGAAAGTTCCGAACGGAAGCAAAGACACCCCGACGGGGAGTCGGGGTTCCGACGCTCATGTTGAACAGGGTCGTATGGCCGAGGGCATAAAGCAGCAATACTGTGAACAGTCTCCGCCGAGCGCACGACCGGGAGTCGATCCGGTCAGACCAAAGGTACCTGCCGAGTGGCCAGACGCTCGGCGCAGGAACATAAAAGACAAGGATTAAGGGACATCGGGAAACATCTTCTGATAGCAGGCATGTTCGACGACTAGGTCATACGCAGAATCGTACGATGGAAGGTTCTGTTGTCCCATCAAAGAGGTGCTCAGACTATAGCAGTATGGGGTCAGGTAAGCTCCTTGACAAGCCCATATCGAGGTATGGTAAGATGACACGTATTCACCTCGCTATGTGTGCATAAGCCTCTTCACAGCTCTATATAAGGGTCCTCACACTTCGCCGGAGGTACGCATTCTTTTGTATTCAAAGCCACTTCTGCATTTCCTCTTGCCTGACTTGAGCATCGGAGGGTCATCACCGGGAACCCCTTCCCGTCCCTACTTCTTTGCAGGTTCGCCGGAGAACCGTGCGATCGGTCGGAGATCCACGTCAGCAGTTCATAGAGAGCCACGTGCCCAGTGTCCGTTGATTCAGCATTCGAACAGGATCACCACTAAAGAATTATTATTGAACTACCGCACCAATCCCAAATTACGTTTTGGATTCCTTCTTATTATGAGTGTGTTATTCTTTCTGTGTTTAAGATGTCGAATGTCCACTAATTAAATGAGTTACTGACAACTCTCTTTAATTAATATCTTAGTCCAAGAGTAGTACCACTCAACCTTATCGTCATGTCGGACTAAGTCCACCTGTAGGGTTTAACATGACAATCCTTATGAGCTCCTCTTGGGGACATTATCAACCTAGATTACTAGGACACGGTTTCCTTCTATAATCAATAACACACACTATAAGTAATATCATTTCCCAACTTACCGGGCCTATTGATTTATCGAGCTAAATCTCACCCTTTGATAAGTCAAAGAAATAAACACTAAATATATATGCTTGTTATTATATTAGGATTAAGAGCACACACTTCCATAATAACTAAGGTCTTATTCTTTTGTTAAGTCAGTATAAAAAGAACTTACCTTAAATGGTCATACTCAATACACTCAGAGTGTACTAGTGTAATTTATCAGTCAAGATAAACTAATTCCTAATTACACTATGACTATTCCAATGGGTTGTTCCTTTCCATCTTAGTCGCAAGCTACTGTTTATAATTTATAAGGAACTGATAACATGATCTTCTGTGTGTGACACCACACACCATGTTATCTACAATATAAATTAATTGAACAACTACACTTAGCATATAAATGTAGATATTGACCAATGTGATTCCTATTTCTAAATATATGTTTATACAAAAAGCTAGGCTTTTAGTATAGACGCCAACAATCTCCCACTTATACAAAAAGACTATGCTGCCATATATCCTACCATACATCTGATTCCCAAACCTTCAACATGGCCATCAAAAGCTCTTGACTTAAGGGCCTTAGTGAAAGGATCTCTCAGGTTATCATCTGATGCAATCTAGGCGGCAACAACTTCTCCTCGTTATACGATGTCTCGTATTGGGTGGTACTTGCGCTCTATTGTGTTTACTTGCCTTATGGACTTATGATTTCTTCGAGTTTGCTACTGCACCACTATTATTTCAATAAATTGTAATAATTTTTGTGCAAACCAGAAATTATGTCTAAGTCCATCATGAAGTTTCTGAGCCAAACAGCTTCTATGGCTGCCTTAGAGGCTGCCACATACTCAGCTTCTATGGTGGAGTCCGAAAAATAACTATGCATAACACTCCTCCATTGTTATAGCTTTACCTCCTAAAGTAAACACAAAATCCCGAGGTCGACTTACTATTGTCCCTATCTAATTGGAAGTTTGAATCCATGTAACCCACAGGGATTAAATCATCTACCTTGTAAACTAGCATATAATCTCTAGTCCCTCTAAGGTACTTCAATATATGCTTTACCGCAGTCCAATGTCCTTGTCCAGGGTTACTTTAATATCTGCTCACCATGCCCATGGTAAAGTAGATATCCGGTCTCGTGCGTAGCATACATTAGGCTTCTGATAGCCGAAGCATAAGGAACTGCCTTCATATCCTCTATCTCCTTTGATGTCTTCGGAGACATCTCTTTAGATAAAGATACTCCATACCTAAAAGGTAGAAAACCTTTCTTGGAGTCTTCTATCCTAAAATGAACTAGGATTATATCGATTTATGAAGCTTGGGATAAGCACAACATTCTTTTCTTGTGATCCTTTGATCGCGAGAATATGTGTGCATTCTCCCAAGTCCTTCATATCGAATTGCTTGGATAACCATACCCTTACTTCCGACAACACTTTGATATTATTTCCAACTACCAAAAATGTCATCTACGTATAGTACAAAAAATACCATCACGTTTCCATCATACTTCTTGTATACAAAAGACTTATCCGGACACTGAATAAATCCATATGACTAGATTACTTCATTAAACCGGATGTTCCAAGACCTTGAAGCTTTGCTTCAGTCCATAGACTGATTGAGCTTGCACATAAGATGCTCTTTACCCTTTGCAATGAACCCTTTTGGTTGCTTTATATGGATGTTTTCTTCAAGACTTCCATTAAGAAAAGCTGTCTTGACATCCACTTGTCAAATCTCATAGTCCATATGAGTAGCAATAGATAAAAGAATCCAGATAGACTTAAGCATGACTACCGGTGAAAAAGTTTCCTTTTTCAACAAGCCTTGCTTTGAAAGTTTCCACCTTCCCGTCTATCCCTCTTTTCCTATTGTAGACCTATTTACACCCAATGGCTTTTACACCATCTGGTGGTTCTACAAGCTCCCAGACTTTATTAGAATACGTAGATTCTATTTCAGAGTTCATTGTATTTTTGCCAAGATGCTGCATCTTTATCTTGGAGCGCTTTGTCATATGCCTGGGGATCAGGTTCATGTTTACTAGGGATCAAGTCCAAAGACTCCCAAAATATGAATCTTTTAGGTTGCCTAACAACCCTCCCACTATGACGAGGCACTGTGTGTAATTGTGCATCTTTTGTGACACGTGTTGCAGTTTCTTGTGGTATCTCATCTTATACAGTTGGTACTAGATTAGACATGTCCTTTATTATTTCCTTAAGAACAAATTTACTTATGGGCTTGTGGTTCATTACATAGTCTTCTTCTAAAAATCGGGCATTGGTGCTTACAATGACCTTCTGATTTTAGGACTATAAACCTTCTTTCATTTCTCTAGGATAACCCACAAACAAGTGAACTCCTATCCAACTTATCAGTGTCTCTCATGTGCTAGACTACCCCAAATCCGAATATGCTTCAGAGTAAGCTTACGCTCATTCTGCAATTCTATGGGAGTAGAGAGTTCTGACTTAGAAGGTCCTATGTTCACTTCCGTTTCCAGATTATATCCTCAAAACAAATTTGGTAATTCTGAATAACTCATCATCGATCTAATCATTTCCATAAGAGTCATATACCTTCTTTCTGCCACACCATTCTGTTGGGGTGTACCAGGTGCAGTCAGTTGGGATTGAATCCCGACTTCTGATAAGTGACTTCTAAACTCTCCTAAGAGGTACTCGGCACTACGATCTCACCGCAGTGTCTTGATACTTTTACCTTGACATTTCTCCACATCAGCCTTGTACTCTTTGAACTTATCAAAGTATTTAGACTTGCGGCGCATCAAATAAATGTACCCGTATCTCGAACAGTCGTCTATAAAAGAGACGAAGTATTCAAAACCACCTCTTGCCTGGATAGTCATAGGTCCACACAAATTAGAATGAACTAATTCCAACACGTCTTTGGCTCTATACCCCTTAGACTAAAAAGCTCTCTTGGTCATTTTCCCTTCCAAGTAAGAGTCGCAGGTTGGAAAGTTTTCCACCACCAATGAACCCAAAAGTTCATTGGCTATTATCCTTTGAATCCTTCTTAAGTTAATATGAGCTAGCCTTAGATGCCAACGATATGATTAGTTCATTTTCGAAGGTTGCTTTCTCTTATTAGAGCTAGAAGATGTGTTATTAATTTTCATTTGTTGCATCATGGGAGTTATTGGATTTTAAATTGCCAACCAACATACCAGAACAAATAACTTTCCTATTTTCTTGATAACAACTTTGTTACCAAAATAGATAGAATATCTATCCTTTAATAGTTTAGAAATTGAAATCAAGTTCTTTCTAAACTTAGTACATAAAGACTGTTGGTTAGTCCTAGGAAAATCGTACCGGTTCCACTGTATAAAAATTTTATACAAGTGTCGAACCTTTCCTTAAATAACCTATTGTGTTCTTTAGAAGTTAAATTAGGAATCGCAAATGGAACTTAACATCATTGATTCCAAATTTAACTTATCTGTTCTTAATGGTTTAGATTTGAAACGCAAGCGGAACTTAACACTATTGATTCAAATCCACCTATGTTATTAATTTCATTAAATATTAATTTCCAAAATTGGCTTCCAGAACTGCATGGCGAGACACATGGCCTTCTTGGATATGGGAGCAACCACCACCGCCTAGACAAAGCCTTTTAAGGAAAGCTAATATTTAATTTCCTTAAATAACTCTAGGTTAACTAAAAAGAACAATCGAATCACAAATTCGAAAAATAAAAGAAAAGAAACACAACCTCGAAACAAATCCAAAAACTCTAGAATCATATGCCTCTTGTGTTTGGTATTTCCAAAAATAACTATACAAAGAAAACTAGTATGATGCAGAAAATAATTACTAGTTATATCTTTCTTTGTACGCAAAAATAACCTCTTGATCTTCTACCGTATTCCTCTTCTAACCTCGGACATTGTTTGGGCAATGATCTTCCGAGATGAGAACCACCAAGCTCCTTCTTCTTCCTTCTAGGTTTCGGCCACTAAAAGTGTAACAACCCAAATTTCCTCAATTAGAGTCCTAAAAGTAATTTAAACATATTTTAAAATGCTATAGAAATGTTCTAGGGATTTTTAAAAAATTTTAGAGTATTTTTATGCAATTTTTGGAGGTCGTTTGGTATTTTTACTAAATGAAAGAAGTTTCGACAAAAAAATGTCCAAGCCGAGATTCGAACCGGAGACCTCCGGCTGAGCCAACTCTTAAGCGAATCTGGCTGATCAAGTGTTCCAGCGAGCGTTGCTGATTAAAAGAAGCATGAAATGTATTTAAGTAGTAGAAGTTAATAACAGGAAATAATAGGAAGAAAAGGGTTGCAGCCGAGATTTGAACCCACGAGCCAAGCCTTAAGCAACGCACGGCTGACCAAGTGTTCACGCGGGCGGTTCTGTTTAGAAAAGGGTAGCAAATTTTTTTAAGATAGTTAACAGAATATTAAGGTTATAAGAAGAGAACTTAGGGCTTAATTTGCTCGTGACCTAAAACCTTTTCCCTTCTCCTCCTCGCGTAGGACGTCGTTCCTCTTCTCAGGCGAAAACGCAGCAGGGGGTCTAGGGTTCTTCTCCGGCGGCCGGCCAAGGCTATCTCGGAGGGATTTTCACAAAGCCGCGATCACGTCGTCGAGGAGAGCACGAGGATACAAGAGGACGTCGAGTCTTGCGATTTCTCCGAAACGCTAAAGGTCTTCCTCGGCTGTAAGTCCCAGAAACAGCATAGTAAGTGCTTCCTCACCTGCAGTAGAGTAGCTCCGGATTCTTGTTTTGTCTTGTTTTCGGGTTTTGCTGTGGAGATTTTTTTGGTTTAGGGTTTGTTGCCGTGAGATTCAAAGAAAGAACAAGAAAGAGGAACTTAGAATAATTCTTGAATTCAGTCAAGGGGAATAGTTTCGGATCTTTGCATTCTTGAATTCGAAGCATACTGTACAGATTTTCTATTTGTGCTTGCTGCCGTGGGATTCAAAGGATCCGAGTTTGAATTGAGATTCTTTTGGATTTTCGGAATAAGCTGTAAAGAAAAATGAGTTTGAAGTTGCTACTGTGAGTTTTATAAGGAATAAGAGAAGAGATTTGAATGAATTGATCATGCAGTTAGGCTCCCCAGCTTTTATGATCTGGTTTTCGTGTTTAGATTGTTTTGTTTGTTGCTAGCTCAAAGTGTACCGTCGACTCCTATTAAGTCTCTCGAATTTCGGTTAGATTTGAAGTTGCTGCCATGAAGTTGATACAGAATTGTTAGATTTAGAATTTAACAAATAGTCTAGTGTCGAATGGCCATGGGTGGTATTGTAGTTTTCCTTCCTTGTCGAAGATTGAAGTAGAGGCACTTTTCTGTTTTCTTTTTTTCCATTTTTGCCGTGGATTGAAGCAGAGGCACTTTTCTGTGCTTTTCCATTATAGCCATGGCACATAACAAGATGATTATTCATGTTTTAGTTCCTTTCAGTAGCAGTGCAGAAACTTAGATTTCCTTAAGCATTTGATTCCTTTATTTCTAGTTTCCTTGCTATTAAATGTGCACAAGCAGATTTCTAGATTTATTTGCTATTGGAATAACATGAGCAGCCTATAGAAGCAATGCAGATTTTCGAATTCTTTAAGCATGACATAGGTTTTATTTTAATATGAATTTATTGCTTCTGGTATGCATAGCTTTAAGTCCATCATATTCCTATACATGATTTACCTTAAGCTCTAACTGTTTATACCCAAGTTCAGTTCTAAGTTCATGTTGTTATTTGTATCTGTTGTAGCTATATGTGTGGTCAGGATTTGTGAAGCTGTAGTAATTGTTTCCGTGAGTGATAATTTTGCTGTCTTAAGGTCTTATGCTTTGGACTGTTGATATAAGGAATTATATGCCCTCTACGCACACATATTATGACTGAACCATGTTATTGTTGATCTACTTGTCTTAAATGCCTTGATTGAGTCATGCTGTAGAGTGTTTATTGGATGCAGAATAGTGGCATTTTTAAAGTTCCTTTGCTGCCATGAAAGTCAATTCAAATTGTTTAGTTTTGAATAGCTGTGTAGTATATAGGTTTTAATTCCAACAAGTTTTAGATTTAGTTTAAGCTTGTATGATATGCAGACTTTCATAAGTATTGCTTGCAGTTTTTGATAAGTGTTGCATGCAGAACTCTAATCTTAGAACAAATTTTTGTTAAGTTTAATATGCAGAATTTTATTAGCATAGTAGGCAGATTTTTGGTTTAAGCATTTCAAAGTTAGAATTTGCTTAAACATTTCAGTTTCTTTTTAAAGAAGCATTCTTTTAGAAGTATTAACAAGTATAAGAGAGATAAAGAAAAGAAAGAAAAAGGCCAAGGCCTTAAGTAGATCCCAAAGTCAAGACTTTATGGATTTTGGTACACAAGGTGCTAAAGAAAATGTCGATGCATTATATATTAGAAGTAATAAAAGATAACAAGTATTTTACTTTATTTAAGAGGCTAGTACCCGACTTCCGAGGTTGTCATTAAACAAATCTAGGTGTCCAATTCCGAGATCTTGGCCCTGGTAGACCGAGGTCTACTCTTTTAGGATTGGTGGCTCTCTACCCCAACCTATTAGGGAACGCGCATAAGATGGTACTACGCATGTGCCCAAGAAGAAAGTTTATTATTATTTTGAAGTATTAAAGTATAATTTTTAAACAAGTGAAATAAAAAGAATAAGTTTTTAAGCAAGTGAAATAAGATTCAGAAGGTGTTTAAAATTCAGCAAGCTTTAGTTTTCCTTATGCTAGCATGTTATTCTGATTAGCTTTACATGTTTAGCATCCCAGTATGTATTGTTCTTTTGCTATTAGATGAGCATGTGTAGTATTTTCTTTAGAGCTTTCAGTTCTTGGATTTTAGTATATTTACATGCATATTCGAGTTTTTGTGAGTTAGACAGCGCTTACTAAGCATTCGCTTATAGTTTGCATTTCCTCTTACTGCAGATACAGGAAAGGAAAAGTTTTAGCAAAGGAAGGCGACAAGGTGGCGCGGATGGTGTGTGATTCCAGGACTATGGGAGAGACTTGGGCATTTTTAAGTCTTCGCATTTTAGTGATTAATAAATATTTAAGATTGTATCTTACATCTCTTGTCATTGGAGATTATTCTGTTTTAGATTGTATGCTGAGAGGAGTTTGACACTTATTCAATTGCGTGAGTGTTGATATATGTTCCAACCGCCTGTGGCTGATGTATACTATATATGTACCTCAGTTTATGGTCACCGGTACAGGGGAGATGCTGCCGAAACTTTTCGGTAGAGACTCCTCGTGGTTTCGATCATACCGGTTAGGTAGAATTAGTAGTTAATTAACGATCACCCTTAGAGAGTAGTAATAGTAAGAAGGTTGGTCGTTACAAAAAGCTCCTCCAAAGATGAAGAGGTTCGGCCACCACCAAGCTCCAAGGGATGCTAGAAATATCGCCGCCTTTTCTCTCCTTCTCCAAGAAAGATCCGGCCACCACAAGGAATCCAAGGATGAGATGAGGTTCGGCCACAAGATGGAGAAGAGAGAAAGAGGAGGGGCCGGCCACACCCAAGGAGAAAAAAAGAGGAGAAAAATAATAGAGTCGTTAGCCATGAAGGCACCTCTACCCCTTCTTTTATAATCCTTGGTCTTGGCAAATAAGGAAATTTAAATTAAAAACTTCCTTAATTCTTTTTCCATGAAAAGGAAAAATTATTTAATTAAAAATAATTTTCTTCTCATTAAACATTATGGCCGGCCACATTAATCTCCAAAACAAGGAGAGTTTTAATTAACATAAGAATTAAAACTTCCTAATTTGTCTCCGGAAATTTATAAAAATTTCTTCAATAATTTTTCCCTTCATGGTGGATTATAAAAAGGAAATTTTATAAATTAAAAATCATTCTTTTAAACATGTGGATAATTTTCAAAAAGGAAAGTTATCTCTAAAAATTAAAATCTCCTTTAAATCTACAAATAAGGAAAGATATCAAATCTTTTCTTAATCTTTTGTAGAAACTTATAAAAGAGATATTTAATTTTTAAACTCTCTTATAAATCATGAACATGGTTAAAAAAGGAAAGTTTTCTCAAAATTAAAATCTACCTTTCAATCTACAATTAAGGAAAGATTTCAAATCTTTTCTTAATCTTTTGTAGAAAGCTATAAAAGGGAAGATTTAAATTTCAAACTCTCTTTTAAAACCATGATATCCACATAAGAAATAATTTTAATAAAAATCCCTTTTTAATATGATGTGGCCAGCCACCTAAGCTTGGGCTCCAAGCAATTGGCCGGCCACCTTAAGGCTCAACCTTTAGGCTTGGCCGGCCCTAAGCTTAAGCTTCAAGCTTGGCTTGGCCGGCCCCTATAGATTGGGTAAGAAGGTGGATATGTGGTGGATATAAATCTCTATATACAAGAGGCTACGATAGGGACCGAGAGGAGGAATTGGTTTTGGTCTCCTGATGAAATTAAGCTTCCCGTGTTCGCCCCGAACACACAACTTAATTCCATCAATAATAATTCATTCCACTAAAGAATTATTATTGAACTACTGCACCAATCCCAATTACATTTTGGGCTCCTTCTTATTATGAGTGTGTTAGTCTCCCTGTGTTTAAGATGTCGAATGTCCACTAATTAAATGAGTTACTGACAACTCACTTAATTAATATCTTAGTCCAAGAGTAGTACCACTCAACCTTATCGTCATGTCGGACTAAGTCCACCTGCAGGGTTTAACATGACAATCCTTATGACACTACAAGAATTTCTGGATTTAACCACACCTAATAGACAACAGTTTTTCAAGAAATTGTTGTCTTTTTTCCATTTAACAACAATTTTATTGAAAACTGTGGTTGTTCACCATAATATTTTTTAAATAACAACAGTTTTTCAAAAAACTGTTGTCTAATGTGTGTCAAAGACAACAGTTTTAAAAAACTATTGTCTTTTAGTGTTGCTTATGTGATAATATACAACAGTTTTATTAAACTGTTGTCTATTGAATGTTGTTGAATCCTAAAAACACAACAATTTTTTTAACTTCATGAAAAAAAAACCTAAAACCCAATTCTCAACTCTTTCCACCCGAGCCCTAGGTTTTTCCGTCGCCGAGTCCTCCCTCTCCTCTCTCACGTGACGCCGACACTGCTGAGCTGTCCCTTCCTTCGCAAAGCCGTCATCACCTTGGCTTGAGGACAGATCGACAATGCCGTTGATCGAGGGAGTGCGTAGGTTCCCTGTGCTCCGATTTCCCCTGGATCATCGCCGGCGTCTGAGGTATAGTCGTGGCCTAATTTTTGTTCTGGTGCCGTGGGATCAAGCTAGAGCCATCCGATCGCCGGCCATCCCTTCGACACTGTCAAGGTTGGTCCCTTCGCTGCTTCCTCTTTTTGTATTCTTTTCTTAAATTCTTCTTTAGGGTTTCCCCTCCAGTTTTGCTCCTTTTCCCTCTTTCCATTGGATCTATGAGGTGTTGGGTGATTCTTACAAGGAGCCGTCTATTTGATCCTGGATGTTTGTACTATTAACAGGGAAGCGTTCAAATTGTTTGATTGGACGTGTTTATGCCCTTTTTTCTTGATGATCTGAACTAATAGACTGATTTGAGCAACAGATGAGGTTGTTGACTAGTTAGGATGAAGGTCGTCATCATTTCTGGCCTGAGTGGAGCAATGTGTTTGCCTTTGATAAACTTTGTACAATCTTTGCTCCAGGAATATGCGTGACTTGACAGTGTATTTTTTTATAAAGTTGTCGAAGTCATATGGATATTCTGTTTCTTTGATTTTGTTGTTTTCATATGTAAGGAAAGAGTTTCCTTCAACATGTGGAGCATGGTAAAGATTGAACTGTGTAGCAAAATTATTGAAGAAGATAGGCACTCTTAACATTATCGTTGTGTTTGAAAAACTTGCAGCATCATCTTGTGTGGTAGAAACTTGTGCAACTAAGTGCACCAGATCCCATGTGATTTAAACATGGGGAATAGTTCTTTGACAGAAAGTGACACTGAACGCTCAATCATTGGGAATTAATAGGTTGTGTGAGTTCTTATATGTTTCCCGTTTCACATTAGTTTCATTCTATTAATGAAGGACCAACCATTTCCTGAAATTGATGGAAGTGGAATTTTAGTTCAGAAAAATCTATTCATGTTTTTGAGATGAGTTTGCCTTAAGTTATAGTAAAGCATCTAATTGGTGCTCTGTAATTTTCAATAATAACGGAAGAGCTTAGAAGACATTCATACATAGAATGAATTACATGAGGTCTATTTATAATATCCATTACAATAATTTTTCTGTATGAGGTTGTTCAAAATCGTGCATTGGAAAGAGGTATACTATAATAATTTTTCTGTGAGTTAGTTGCACTCTTTTGTTCTGGTGCCCTAAGAGCTCCCACCTCCCTGCACCAGCCAGTGGGGACACCACCTAAGACCGAGCAATCAAAGTCAACCCCTGGCCACTGTGCCACTGCTAGGGATCTTTGGACGTCATCGCATTGTCAAAGAAGAAGAGTTAGGTAATGAATTTCCTTACTCTTATACTATTGACCTATTCTCTCAGATTTGGAGATGTAATCTATGTGTGATTGATTATGTTAATTAGAGTCAGATGGTAAGGATATGTTGATTAACTTTCAAGTATTGAATAGGTTGGGTGGAGCTAATTAGAGTTTTCTAATTAGATTAAGATTAGGTTTTGTTAGGTCTCTAAATCATTTTATGCATTTTTTAACTTACTTTTGGACAGCGAGTTAGTTCTTTTGATGGAATTATACATCTATGATGCTTAATTTGGGATTGTAGCCTACTTTTTGACCAAAGAAGTCTAGATCAATGATAGATTGTTCACCTTACACGTTAGGAAAACTTTACAATTGTGGGCTTCTTGTTATTTTTCTTTCTCCATCCTTTTTATGATTTGTGCTATTTACAATTATACTGAATATGCAATTTCCTGTATAATGTTTCAAGTAAATTTGGTTTGGATCATGTTTTCAACCTAACGATGTATAAATATGTTTGAAGAAACATAAGATATACAACAATATGAATGAATCTGTCTGTTGGTCTATATATTTAGTATTATATATTAATTTAGATGCATGACCCTTTTTTTCTGAATGTTTTTATCATCTTCTCTTACTGTTTCTTTACTCTATTGAGTGATGAATCGATATATTCTAGCTTCATATGTTTACATATTTTCATGGTTCCTACATATTTCTTTTTCTTGTTCTTAAATTCCTGTCGGTGTTGTTTTTCATACTTTTATTTCTTAATTTGTATTTTTCTACTGATCAATATTTACTGTAGACGATGGACCTATAACAAGAATCCTTTTAAATTTGTTACATCTCAGCTTAATATTTTTTGTTTGTGCGGAAATCCATGCTTTGTTGACAAATCGTGCGGCTTCCTTGTCTGTGGTATTGATTGACGTTTATTGTGTCAATTGAGATAGTTTGAGTTACTTCTTGATGCTGAAATTATGGCCTCTGTTGAGATTTTGAGATTGCACCTATATCTGTTGCATCTATTCTCAATCACCACGAATTCATAGTTTCATTTGTTGCTTGATGTTCAATTATTATAATTTATTAACACATTATTATCTTTCGTTAACTATATAATAAGTTATCTTTTTCATTATTCAATTTTCTTTTCTCTATTGTTATATGATTCATTGTGACCGGGAACCTGTTCTGTCATTTGTGCATTCACAAGGTCATTTAGAGGATTGTCTAATTTCTAAAACCGGTCGAGATTGTGAAGTTCACAGCCGAAGAACTCCGTCGCATCATGGACATGAAGCATAACATCCGCAACATGTCTGTCATTGCACATGTCGATCATGGTTAGTTATTCCCTAGCTCATACTTTCTTGATACCATGTGAAGTAACAAATACATCAAGTGTTGTTTCTTATATTTGCAGGTAAATCAACCCTCACTGATTCTCTTGTTGCTGTTGCCAGAATCATTGCACAAGAAGTCGCTGGAGATGTTAGGATGACTGATACTCGCCAAGACGAGGTTGAACGTGGTATTACAATCAAATCCACTGGGATTTCCCTAGGCACGTTGACTAATCAACCTCATAGATTCACCTGGGCACGTTGACTTTTCTTATTTGGAAGAAAAGTCACTCAAATTGACAACTCTTATTTAGAAGCTTACACTCAAATTGACAACAAGTTAAAGTATGTACTTGTATGTTTTACACTACCAATCCCATTGCTTGTGTTTGCATATCACCTTTGTTTTAATAGTGTTATCATTTTGTTGGTTGCTTATAAATTTTGTTGGTTGCTTATGAAATTTCTTCAGAATGTTATAGATATTATTTTTGAATGTTAAAAAATTATATATTAAATTTTATTTTGAAATTTAGTATTTTTAATGATTTATAATATTAGAAAATTGTGTATTAATTTTTTTTTATTTTTTATCTAAAAAAGACAACGATTTTTCACCGTTGTCGTAGATAGTTTAAAATTGTTGTTGAAGACCCTATTATTAAAGGTAGACGCTCAAAGACAACGGTGAAAAACTGTTGTCTTTGAAGGAAAAGACAACAGTTTTTCACCGTTGTAAAAATGTTGTCTTTGCCTTTAAAGACAACGGTTAAAAACTGTTGTCTTTGGGCACCCCTTTTAACAACACGACATTTAACAACAGCTCTAAAGGGGCTACGACAACGGTGAAAAACCGTTGTTGTTAGGCTTTTTTCTTGTAGTGTGAGCTCCTCTTGAGGACATTATCAACCTAGATCACTAGGACACAGTCTCCTTCTATAATCAACAACACACTATAAGTGATATCATTTCTCAACTTATCAGGCTTATTGATTTATCGAACTAAATCTCACCCATTGATAAATTAAATAAATAAATATCAAATATATGTGTTTGTTATTATATTAGATTTAAGAGCACACACTTCCATAATAACTGAGGTCTTTGTTCCTTTATAAAGTCAGTATAAAAAGAAATGACCTCTAATGGTCCTACTCAATACACTCTAAGTGTACTAGTGTAATTATATAGTTAAGACAAACTAATACCTAATTACACTACGACCTTCCAATGGTTTGTTCCTTTCCATCTTGGTCGTGAGCTACTATTTATAATTTATAAGGTGCTGATAATATGATCCTCTGTGTGTGACACCACACACCATGTTATCTACAATATAAATTAATTGAACAACTACATTAACATAAATGTAGACATTTGACCAATGTGATTCTTATTTCTAGATAAATGTTTATACCAAAAGCTAGGCTTTTAGTATACACTCTAACAATCTCCCACTTATACTAAAAGACTAAGCTGCCATATCTGTTGCCATACATCTGATTCCCAACCCTTCAACATGCCCATCAAAAGCTCTTGCCTTAATGATAAAGAAACCTTGTAAATGGATCGCCTTGAAATTCAGCTTGGGGAAGGGTATTGACGCCACACTCAAGCAAGATGAGAAGGTGAGTGATAAGTCATGGAGTTTTGATCGCCACAAGTTGCCTTGATAAGATCGAAATTAGTTCTTTGCCTAAGAACAAGAAGGAAGCTCTCACAAAAGAGAAACTCAAATTTTCATTCAAACTTACATGATTTGTCATACAAGAGTTCTCATATTTAACATCTCTTAAGATCCACTATACACTAATTATGCAATAAATATCATGCTTGCATGCATGGGTTTTATTATCCACTAATGCAACCACTAATCCCTAATACTAGCTTAATGCAACCATGCATGCATGGTATTTGTTATACTAGCTTAGGAACTCTCAAAAATGCATTAAAACCCCACAAAGGATATCAAAAGTCACTTTAGAAACCCCCCCCCCCCCATGCATGCACACGAAAATGATCCTCATGTTGGTCTAATTTCACTTTCAAATTGAAGGAATGTGATCCACTTAGTTGTTGCCTCCATTGTGCATTGATCCTCCTTTTCCTTGAGCCTCATTATTAAGCCTTCCAAAGCTTGCTTCATTCTCTTAGTCTTGGACCTTGTCATGGGTCCCCCAATTCCCTTCAATGCCTCTTCTTGGCTCACATCATTCCCTCCTTCTTTAGGTGAATTCGTCCTCGAATTTAGGTCTTCATCTCCTACATCAAAAGAACTCAAATCAGCCACATTAAATGTTGCACTAACACCATACTCACCGGGCAAATCAATTTTGTAAGCATTGTCATTAATTCTTTCCAACACTTGGAATGGTTCATCTCCTCTTGGTTGAAGCTTTGATTTCCTTTGGGTAGGAAACCGTTCCTTCCTCATATGAACCCACACCCAATCACCGGGTTCAAGGACCATTCTTTTTCTCCCTTTATTGGCTCGATTTGCATATTGCTCCATTTTCTTCTCAATTTGAGCTTTAACTTGCTCATGAAGCTTCTTCACATATTCTGCCTTTGTTTTGCCATCCTTGTGAACTAAAGAAGAAGTGTTAGGTAAAGGAAGCAATTCAAGAGGTGTTAGTGGATTGAACCCATAAACAATCTCAAAAGGAGAAAATTGAGTAGTAGAATGGAACGCCTTATTATAAGCAAATTCAACATGAGGTAAACATTCTTCCCAAGACTTAATGTTCTTCTTAATAATTGCTCTAAGAAGAGTAGAAAGTGTCCTATTTACCACCTCAGTCTGGCCGTCAGTTTGTGGGTGACATGTGGTGGAGAAAAGAAGCTTTGTTCCTAGCTTGTTCCATAAGGTCCTCCAAAAATGGCTTAAACATTTGGTGTCACGATCTGAAACAATGCTCCTAGGCATGCCATGAAGTCCTACCACCTCTTTGAAAAACAAATCTGCCACATGAGTTGCATCATCCACCTTGTGGCAAGGTATGAAGTGTGCCATCTTGGAGAATCTATCAACTACCACAAAAATGGAGTCCTTACCTTTTTGAGTACGTGGTAGCCCTAAAACAAAACCCATAGACAAGTCAGTCAAAGGAAAATTAGGAATAGGCAAAGGCGTGTAAAGTCCATGAGGTAATGTCTTAGATTTTGCTTTTCTACACACAATGCACCGTGCACAAAATTTCTGCACATCGTGTTTCATGTGTGGCCAATGAAAATGTTCAAGCAGCACTTCTAAGGTCTTTTGAACCCCAAAGTGTCCCATTAAACCCCCCTCATGTGCTTCCCTAACTAGAAATTTACGCATCGATCCTCTAGGCACACAAAGTCTATTATTCTTAAACAAGTAGTTGTCATGCCTAACAAACCCATTTTGTGATTTCTTTTCACATGCAGCATATAATTGGGAAAACTCATTATCATGTACATACAATTCCTTAATATCTTCAAAGCCAAGCAATTTAGTTTCAAGTGTAGCTAACAAATTATACCTTCTTGAAAGTGCATCTGCTACAACATTTACCTTTCCTTGCTTATGCTTAATCACATAAGGAAATTGTTCAAGAAATTCGACCCATTTGGCATGTCTTTTGTTGAGCTTCCCTTGCCCTTTCAAATACTTCAAAGATTCATGATCACTATGAATGATAAATTCTTTAGGCAAAAGATAATGCTGCCATGTTTGCAATGCCCTAACAAGGGCATACAATTCTATGTCATAAGTGGAATAGTTGAGGGTGGTACCACTTAATTTCTCACTAAAATATGCAATGGGATGACCATCTTGAAGTAAAACAGCCCCAATACCCACATGAGATGCATCACATTCAATTTCAAATGATTTGGAAAAATCAGGTAAAGCAAGAATGAGTGCATGTGTGAGTTTATCCTTAAGTGTTTGAAATGTATTTTCTTGATTCTCTCCCCATCTAAAACCCATATTTTCTTAACAATTGCATTTAGGAGTGCTGCCACTTTGCTGAAATCCTTCACAAACCTCCTATAGAAACTTGTCAACCCATGGAAGCTCCTAACCTCACTCACAGTTTTAGGAGTTGGCCAATCTCTAATGGCCTTATCTTTCCCTTCATCAACCTGCACTCCTTTAGAACTTATGACAAAACCAAGAAAAACCACATGATTAGTGCAAAAAGAACACTTTTCCAAGTTAGCATATAGTTTTTCCTTTCTAAGGACATGCAAGACAGATTGGAGATGTGCAATATGCTCAACAAAACTCTTGGAATATACCAAAATATCATCGAAGTATACTACCACAAATTTTCCAAGAAATTCTCGTAAGACATGGTTCATAAGCCTCATAAAAGTGCTTGGTGCATTAGTTAAACCAAAAGGCATTACCAACCATTCATACAATCCATATTTGGTTTTGAAAGCTGTTTTCCATTCATCCCCTTCCCTTATCCTAATTTGATGGTACCCACTTTTTAAATCAATTTTAGAAAAGAAGCAAGCACCATGCAATTCATCAAGCAAATCATCAAGTCTAGGGATTGGATGTCTATACCGAATTGTGATGTTGTTGATGGCTCTAAAGTCAGTGCACATCCTCCAAGTTCCGTCCTTTTTAGGCACCAAAATTACGGGTACAACACAAGGACTTAAACTTTCTCTAACCCATCCTTTTTGCAATAACTCCTCCACTTGATTTTGTATCTCCTTTGTTTCTTGAGGCTTGCTCCTATAAGCTGGCCTATTGGGCAGAGAAGCGCAAGGAATAAGGTCTATTTGGTGTTCAATTCCCCTCATTGGTGGCAATCCGTGAGGTACTTCCTTGGGAAACACATCTTCAAAATCCTGCAAAATAACAACAACTTCACTAGGCAAAGAGTTAGTATTGGATTCCAAACAAGTTTCCTTGCACAAAAGAAGAAATATTGGTTGTCTTGTCAAATAAGCTTTCTTCACCTCACTTACTCTTGTAAACAAATTTCCTATTTTTCTCTCTTTCTTTTCCTCATTCTTTCTTTTCTTTTGAATTTTGTCCTCAAAATCAAGTATTTTCTTTTGCACACACTCTTTCTTTTTCTTATGCTCTCGCTCTTCTTTTTCTCCTTTCTCTCTCATTTTTATTTGATCCTCACAAACCTCCCTAGGTGATAATGGTACAAGTGTAACTTTGCGAGAATTGTGGACAAAAGAGAACTTGTTGGAGAATCCATCATGGTGAGCTCGCCTATCAAACTGCCAAGGTCTTCCAAGAAGAATGTGGCTTGCCTCCATAGGCACAATATCACATAGAACTTGATCTTCATATTTGCCAATGGAGAAATTAATCAAGACTTGCTGGTTCACTACCAATTCACCACTATTACTTAGCCATTGGAGTTTTATGGTCTTGCATGTGGTGTAGTCTTGAGGTTGAGTTTGGTGACCAACCTAGTGCTTTCCACATTGGTGCAACTTCCACCATCAATGATCATAGAGCATGTCTTTCCTTGAATAAGGCAGCGGGTATGAAAAATATTTTCTCTTTGGTCCTCCTCATGCTCCTTGGCTTGGCTTCCCAATAATCTCCTAACCACCAAGAGATCTTCATCTTGCGCATAGGTTGCTCCATCATTTTCTTCATCGCTTGAGGAAGAGGAATGAGAAGAAATTTCTTCACTAGAGATACTCCCATTATCCCTCACCACCATAGTCTTCTTATTCGGGCATTCGGATGCAATATGACCTTTTCCCAAACAACTAAAACACTTGATATCCCTACTCTTAGAAGTGGAAGAAGAGGTAGTAGGAATAGGCTTCTTAATGCTTGCTGCCTCCTTAGAATTTGAAGAAGAACCCTCCTTCTTTGGCTTGTCCTTCCAACTTGAAGAGTAGTTTGGAGAAGATGATTTCTTCATAATGCCCTTTCTCTTTAATTGTTGCTCTATTTTGATTGCTTGATGCACTAAGTCGTCAAGCTCCACATAATGTTGTAACTCCACAATGTATCAAATGTCTCGGTTTAGGCCATGGAGAAACCGAGCCATGGTAGCTTCCCTATCCTCCACAATATTGGCCCTAATCAAAGCCACCTCCATCTCCTTGTAGTAATCATCCACACTCCTACTCGCTTGGGTGAGTCTTTGCAATTTGTTGTGCAATTCCCTATGGTAGTGGGAAGGCACAAATCTCCTTCTCATCAAACTCTTCATTTCGTCCCAAGTGTTGATAGGATGCTCTCCATACCTTCTTCTCTCCTTTTGCAATTGATCCCACCAAATTAAGGCATAATCGGTGAACTCAAGGGCAGCCACCTTTACTTTCTTTGCATCATTGTAATTGTGGCATGAGAAAATTTGTTCTATTTTCATCTCCCATGCAAGATATGTTTCAGGAGCATTCCTCCCTTGGAAGGAAGGTATCTGGACTTTCACACCTCCTAGATCATCTTCTCGTCTATGATCTCTACCTCCTCTTTCACGTCTTCTTCCCCCTTCATGCCTCCTTCTTTCTCTTGGTGAATCATAGAATGGTTCACTTTGACGAAATTCTTCATGATTAGAATTGCCCCCACGGTTCGAAACTTTTTCTCCTTCAAGTCGGTCCATCCTTTCGTGTATTTCTTCAAGTTGTCTTTGAAGTATTCTCTCAAATTGTTGAGTAAGTGCCTCCATTTGAAGCCTATTAAGATCTCGCCTAGGGGAATTAGGTGATTTTTCCCCACTCATGCTTGCAACAAAAGAAGATGACAAGGAAAATTACAAAAGAAATGTTAAACGTACCTCACCACTCTACTCACGTGGTTGCACTCAGATTTATCCACTCAGCTTCCTTTATAAGCTCTTAAGGAAAGAACCTTATCAATGTCTTTCTTAAGACAGCAAGTAGACAATCAAGTGAACAAGAAACCAACAAGAGAAATATGAGTAGAACAAGAGAAATAAACGGATAAAACGAGAAATTCAGCAATGATCAAGAGCAATGAAAGGAATATCTTTTGAATTCAGATTTCACAAAGAAAGAATATTGAGTCCTTTCAATTTACAAATCCTCATCTTTTTTTTTATATATTATTTTTATTTTTTTTTCAATCAGAAACCAATGACTAATTATTCCTTTTTTTTCTTTTTTTTTCGAATTTTCCTTTTTTTTTTTTTTTAAGTTGAGGACCCAAATAGTGAATAGAAATTTGCGACAGATAGGGATGGAGAGATCAACAAAGATGGACAAGAACAAAGATGAAAACAAAACACAAACCTGAAAATCAAGGAGCCAAGGCTCTGATACCAAATGATAAAGAAACCTTGTAAATGGATCGCCTTGAAATTCAGCTTGGGGAAGGGTATTGACGCCACACTCAAGCAAGATGAGAAGGTGAGTGATAAGTCATGGAGTTTTGATTGCCACAAGTTGCCTTGATAAGATCGAAATTAGTTCTTTGCCTAAGAACAAGAAGGAAGCTCTCACAAAAGAGAAACTCAAATTTTCATTCAAACTTACATGATTTGTCATACAAGAGTTCTCCTATTTAACATCCCTTAAGATCCACTATGCACTAATTATGCAATAAATATCATGCTTGCATGCATGGGTTTTATTATCCACTAATGCAACCACTAATCCCTAATACTAGCTTAATGCAACCATGCATGCATGGTATTTGTTATACTAGCTTAGGAACTCTCAAAAATGCATTAAAACTGACAAAGGACATCAAAAGTCACTTTAGAAAACCCCCCCATGCATGCACACAAAAATGGTCCTCATGTTGGTCCAATTTCACTTTCAAATTAAAGGAATGTGATCCACTTAGTTGTTGCCTCCATTGTGCATTGATCCTCCTTTTCCTTGAGCCTCATTATTAAGCCTTCCAAAGCTTGCTTCATTCTCTGAGTCTTGGACCTTGTCATTGTTGGGATCCTTTGGATGGCTAGAGAGGGGGGAGTGAATAGCCTCCACCAAAATCTTAATCTTTTCACAAAAATTCTAAGCGAGTTTGTTAGCGCAGCGGAAAATAAGCAAACAAAAAGAAATTATACGAGAAAAGAACCAAGCACCACTAACACAAGATATACGAGGTTCGGGGATAACTTGCCCCTACTCCTCGGCGTGTCCGTAAGGTGGACGAGCCCTTGATCTTCGGTAGATCACACCCTGGATGACTCCGGCTAATGAAGCTCTCCTTCTCGGTGGAGAAACCTCTCCACAAAGTCTTCGAACAGATTTAAAATGAAGCACACAAGACTTACAGATCACAGTGGCTCAAAGAAAATCGAAGTAAGCTCACAGCCACGAAGATGATGAAGACAGAGTCCAAGAACACAGCAAGCTCTCAACCGAAACACACACAGCTTTTCACTTGCTTCTTGTTCCTTTTTTTTCCAGCATACACTGCTTCTTATGTCTCTGCATTCGATCAGCCTGCACCGGATCGCTGCCAACCTGCACCGAATCCCTGCTGCAAGCTACGGCGTCGCCAATCGCTTCTCTTCCTCTTCTGATTCTCTGAGCTCACACCAATAGAATCACGGTCTTCACTGGTGTCTCTGAGCTCGAACCAATCACCAGGAGTTAAGCCAATCGCCGCCTGATCGCTGCCAGAAACACAGCCAATCGCAACCTGTAGCAATTGCTGCTTCAAATGCATATGACGCAGAGAAAGCAGTGGAAAGATCCTTTGTCTCATTCCTTTGATGAGGCTTAATTTGAAACTAAGCACTGGTATGGTACCTGCAACCTGTATCTCCAAAAGACTCACAGCATAAGGTTAAACAGAGATGGGCAAAAAGAAGTGCGAATCAGAAAATATCAGAGAAAGCGCATGCACAATGAACTTAACTATGGATCGGTCAGCAGACCGATCACAGACCCTTGGACCGATCAGACAACAGCCTGATCGGTCTGAGGCTGGTCTGATCGGTCGTGACGACCGATCAGATCGGTCTGAAGACCGATCAGATTGCACTCAGTGTGCTACTGAGTGTTTCCTGATCGGTCTACAGACCGATCAGATTGCACTCAGTGTGCTACTGAGTGTTTCCTGATCGGTCTACAGACCGATCAGATTACACTCAGTGTGCTACTGAGTGTTTCCTGATCGGTCACCAGACCGATCAGAAAATTTAGTCTCACTAGATCGGTCTACGGACCGATCAGTCATCCAAAGTATCACTGGATCGGTCTATTGACCGATCCAACGCCTATGTGATACTAGGATTGGTCCGAGAACGAGCTACCGAGCCCTCTCTGACCTAATCCGGTCCAGAGAACGAGCTCCCGAGCCCTCTCTGACCTAGTCCGGAGAATGAGCTGCCGAGCCCTCTCCGACTTCGTCTGGTCCAGAGAACGAGCTACCGAGCCCTCTCTGACCTAGTCCGGAGAACGAGCTACCGAGCCCTCTCCGACTTCGTCCGGTCCAGAGAACGAGCTACCGAGCCCTCTCTGACCTGGTCCGGAGAACGAGCTACCGAGCCCTCTCCGACTTCGTCCGGTCCAGAGAACGAGCTACCGAGCCCTCTCCGACTTCGCGTGCCAAGTTTCCAACTTGGACTTTTCCCTTCCACATGATCAACCTTGATCAGTAATCAATCCGAGTTCAATTAACATCTGATACAAACTTAAATCAGTGTCAACATCAAAACAACAGCCAGGTCAGACTGTATCAACAATCTCCCCCTTTTTGTTGTTTGACAACACGATTTAAGTTTAGATCAGAAATGTTCTTATTTTCATAATTTTAGGGGAATCAAGATCCTCCCCCTAAGATGAATACACCACGATGTAAGGAAGTCAATAACGGGAATCAAGATCCTCCCCGTTATCTTCTCCCCTAAAATCAAACCTTCATACATCTCTAAACTTAGATATCCTCTCCCCCTTTGTCAAACACCGAAAAGGTGTGAATGGGGTGATAAGACTCAAAAGACTCCCCCTTAACCCATACTGTCTTTTTCTTAATGCACCTAGAATACCCTCTAAGTGTATTATGAGACAGTAATAAAGAAATAAGAGGCAGTCAAGACAAAGCATATGAACAGCATATCAATAGCCAATAGGAAATGACACATAAAGAAGAACAGGAAAATGAGCAACATAAATAGATGAAATAAGCAAATATCCAGGTCATACAAAAATATCCAACAAAATAGCATCCAAAACACAGACAGTCAAAGTGACAAACAGAATGTATCAATCAATGTCCTCAACACGAGGAACATCATCATCATCTGCGGGAGGCACGTAACCCTGAGGCGGCATGCTGGAGCTCAAAGGTGGATGACCCGAGAAATGCTGCGGAGGTGGGTAGTTGGCCATCCAGCCCAGAAGCAGCTGCTGCGTCACCATCTGCTAACTACGTAGATCATCATAGCGTCGGTCGATCCGAATGCGCAGTTCATGGAGCTCAGCAGCCAGTAGCTCATCGTGCCTATCGAAGCGGCTCTCCAGCTCCGCAATTTGCCATCGCAGGTCAGGGTCGGCCTCATCAGCAACAGGAGGAGGAGCAGTAACCTGTCGAGGAAGTGCCCGTGGTAACTCTCCCAGACCTCTCCCATCCTTCCATCGAACAGTCCCATCCTGTCCCAAGATACCGGACTTGGAAAATGCCCGTTTCCCAAGTTTGCAATCCTGTCTGACCATCTTCACTATCCTACCCTTAGACACATCTATCAGAAGGGTCTCGAGCCAATCTGTAATTATATGCCCATAAGGCATATAAATAGTGGAGCTGCTAGGCTGAGTATATGAGATGATCGAAGAATAGATGCTCGACATGATATCAAAATCGAGACGCCGACGCAAACCATAAAGCATCAGGCAGTGGTATGGTCGGATCTCTGCTAGAGGTTTGGATGTGATTGGAAGAAGACAGTTTGTGACTATCTTAAAAAGAATATAGTCAGGAGGAGATAGTCTCAGAGCCGCAAAAGTAGGAAACTCGACATCCAACTCATCCAGTCCATCCGGTCTAGGGTGTCCAAAGAAATACTCATAGATAGTGTCAGGTGATACATCAAGTGGAGCAGGTAACGGGTCTGGTAAATCAGGATAAATGGGAAAAGGATCTCCTGAACACATTCGGCAACCTAGATACCCAAAGAATTCTACGACGGAGAAATCGACAGTTCTCTTAGCGACTCTGGTTCTATAAGCACCATCACTGGTCTGATGAAGATTGTTGTAGAATTCAGATACTAGATCATAGTTGATGTCCCTTTCTAGGTAGACTAACGAGTCAAGTTTATAATATGCCAGGGTTTCGGATACAAAGGGACAAAACTCATCCATGTACTTTCGATCCACAGATCGACATAGGAGTAGCTTGAATGTCCTCTGTTGAAACGTTTGTTCAAACTGTTGGTTCGGGAATCTCGAAGAAGAAGAAGGTTGAGGTCGGGAGGGTGCCTGGGACTTGGATTTCTCAGCAGATGACTTAGAAGTACCCTCACCGGCTGATTTCTTCCTAAATAGGCCAAAAATGGGACATGATCGGGACAAGTGAGAGTGCACGGGAGCCCCAAACAATCAAGAACCGAGACAAGAGACAATATACAGAGATTCAGTGAGAAATGAAACCAAAATGCCAACAATGAACAGATTTCGGGAAGGAAAAAGGAGTTACCTGGGCGCCATTGGTAGCTTTCGGAGAAGGTGGAGAGAAGAATCGGGACTGAGGAGAGTGATGAGGAGAATGTCGGCTAGGGTTCTTTAGCGTGAAATGAGAGGAGAAAGGGTTGGTGATTTAAAGAGGGTGATCAGATCATAAGATCGAACGGCTGTCCGATCAGGAGAAATCCTGACCGATCAGGGAACGTCCTGATCGGTCAGGGAGTGTCCTGATCGGTTGTGGAGACCGATCAGGGAGCTTCCTGATCGGTCCCTGAACCGATCAGTAAGCTAACAGAGAGTATCAGATTACACAGATAGAGTTCTGGCGCTCCTGATCGGACTGTGGACCGATCAGTGTCTGATAATACTGAAATTCTGATTTCAGTAATTTTAGTAACTGAAATTTTGAGTCGTTGTCTATCGAGAATTCTGAAAAGTTCAGAACTCAAGAATTCAGAACCTCCCAAATTCATAACCTAAACCTAAGAATCAACACCCACAAATATATTCAAAAAAAAAAAAGAGTTCTTATGGTCTGAGCTTGTTTAGAGCCCGAAAGTTTCAGACTTTAAAACCAAAAACTCAGACATTTGGAATCTTAGGGTTCCATTCTCAGAAAACCTTATAAAACTATTACCTATGGTGAACCAAGGTATTAATTAAGACTTAGGATTGCTATGATCAGTTTCAAATTTGTTAAAATATATCCAAGTTGCTATTATTTCCTTTAACAACCTATCTTATTATCAATCAAAGTCATGAAATGAATCAAACAACAATATCAATCAACACATCAACCATCAACCATAATTAGATAATTTCTAGGCAAAAGTCCAACCAAGATTCCTTGGTTGGAATATATGAGTAAGATCTAGGAACCAAATACACATGAATTATGTAATGGTCTTCCCCATACTCAATTTATGTCTCTTCAACCTAATTATTCAAGGGATGCATGATACATTTTGAATAATTTGGTTGATCCTAGCATATCACCCCATTTCTAGCAAACAAAAATATTTTGTTAAACCTTATAGTTTGTGTGAGATGTTCCCAAGTTGCCCAAATTAATTTCCCAATTTCTCTTGTCATTTTAATGGTCCTTATTGATCATGATGTGGTCAAAATGACTTATTGAGCCAAACACATTCCCAATTCCCTCCTTAAATGACTAAATTCATTTTCCGGAAAGGGTTTGGTGAAAATATCGGCTAGGTTTGACTTTGACTCAACATATGTGAGTGCAATGTCTCCCCTAGCTACGTGATCTCTAATGAAGTGATGATGCACTTCAATGTGTTTGGTCCTAGAATGATGGACTGGATTTTTCGTTAGGTTTATTGTGCTAATGTTGTCACACAACACTTGCACTCCCTTATACGAAAGTCCATAATCTTCTAGAGTGTGAATCATCCACAACAATTGTGATACACTCTCTCCCATGGCAATGTATTCAGCCTCAGTCGTGGAGAGAGCAACATAATGTTGCTTCCGACTTGACCAACTAACCAATGATGATCCTAAGAATTGGCAACCCCCACTAGTGCTTTTCCGATCCAATTTGCACCCAGCATAATCGGAGTCGGTATAACCTATCAAGTCAAAAGACTCAGTACGAGGGTACCAAAGACCTACTCTAATTGTGCCTTTAAGGTATCTCAGAATTCTCTTAACTACAATTAAATGAGATTCCTTGGCACAGACTTGATATCTAGCGCACATGCCCACAGCAAAGTGTATGTCCGGTCGACTAGCTGTGAGATATAGAAGACTACCGATCATGCTTCTATATCACGTTAGATCAACTGATTTTCCACTCTCATCATTGTCCAGACGAGTGTTTATTGCCATTGGAGTGGACACTTCCTTAGAGTCACTCATGTTGAATTTCTTGAGCATCTCTTGAGTGTATTTCGTCTGATGGACATAAATGCCATCTCGAGTTTGTTTGATTTCAAGTCCAAGGAAGAAAGTCAATTCTCCCACCAGACTCATCTCAAACTCACTCTCCAAGTGAGTGATAAATTCATTCAAATAGTCCTTGTTATTTGAGCCACGAATTATGTCATCGACATACACTTGGGCTACAAAAATATTTTCACCATCTCTACGCAGAAATAGTGTTGGATCTATTTGACCTCTCACAAAACCCTTTTCTAGTAGGTAAGTTGACAACCTTTCGTACCAAGCTCGAGGTGCTTGTTTAAGCCCATAAAGAGCTTTCTTGAGCTTGTACACGTGGTTTGGAGCTTCGGTATTCACAAACCCTGGTGGTTGTTCAACATAGACCTCTTCTTTGATGAATCCGTTTAAGAAGGCCGATTTAACGTCCATTTGATAGAGCTTGAAACCTCTATGTGCAGCAAAAGCTAGCATTAAATGAATGGATTCTAATCGTGCCACGGGAGCATAAGTCTCATCATAATCGAGGCCTTCTACTTGACTATAGCCCTTGGCTACAAGTCTCGCCTTGTTCCTTACGACTTCTCCCTTTTGGTTTAACTTATTTTTGAAGACCCATTTAGTTCCAATAATGGTGGTCTTCTTAGGTCTAGGAACTAAGTCCCACACTTGGTTCCTTTCAAATTGACCTAACTCATCTTGCATAGCTATGATCCAATCAGGATCGTGCAATGCCTCATCAACTATTTTTGGTTCAATTTCTGAGATCAAGGCGACCTCATTAGACTCATTTCTAAAGAATGATCTAGTCCTAACCCCTTGTTGGATGTCTCCCACAATCTGGTCTTGGGGATGACTAGAGGCTATCCTAGATTGCCTTGGTGTTGGCAGTGCCTCATGAATGGTCTCACTAGGCACAGGCAAGGACTCAGTATCAGGTGAGCCCTTTGTTGCCTTTGCTCATCGTCATCAGAGTCAACCTCGACTCTTTCTTCATTTTGATCATTCAAACTTAGATTTCTAAGTTCAAGTTGAATTTCTCCTACATCCCTTGATTGATCATTCGATTTAGGGATTTCTTCAAATGCTACATCTGAGGACTCTTCAATCAATTTAGTCCTATTGTTGTAGACTCGATAGGCTTTGCTGAAGAGAGAGTACCCGACCAGTATCCCTTCATCAGCCTTAGCCGTGAACTTTCCAAGATGATCCTTGGTGTTCAAGATAAACACCTTACAACCAAACACCCTAAGATATTTAATTGTAGGGGGTTTCCCAAACCAAAGTTCATGAAGATTTTTTCCTAAAAACCTATGTATCAGGACTCGGTTTTGCACATAGCAAGCTGTATTCACAGCTTCAGCCCACAAGTAGCTCGGTAGTGAGTACTCATTGAGCATGCTTCGTGCAGCCTCTTGCAAAGCTCGGTTCTTTCTCTCCACAACCCCATTTTGCTGTGGGGTCCTTGGAGTAGAGAACTCATGCCTATATCCTTTTTCTTGACAAAACTCTAAAAATCTATGGTTTTGAAATTCTCCACCATGATCACTTCTAATTGTTTTAATTGTTGTTGATTTTTCATTTTCAGTTCTTCTACAAAAAGAAATAAAAATATCTATGGTTTGATCCTTATTTTTCAAAAAGAAAGTCCATGTATATCTAGTAAAATCATCAATAATCACTAAACAATATCTACTACCATTCAAAGAAATGACACTACTACAATCAAACAAGTCCATATGCAGTAAATCTAAAACAGTAGAGGTACTTACAGCGCTTTTACCTTTATGAGTTGCTTTTGTTTGCTTACCCTTTTGACATGCATCACATAGTTTTGTCTTTTGGTACTTGATGCTTGGTAAGCCTCGCACTAATCCTTTGTTGGCCAGCTTTCTAATATTCTTCATGTTCACATGAGCCAACCTCCTATGCCAAAGCCATGATTCTTCTTCTTTTGACATAAAACACTTAGCAGAGGCATTAGTAGCACTTTTAAAAGAAATTTGATAAATGTTATCTACTCTTGTGCCTACTAGTACCGTGTCAAGTGTGTCAATGTGTTTGACCAGACATTGACTTGAATGAAACTCAATTGTGTAACCCGTATCACACAATTGACTGACACTTAGGAGATTAAAAGTCATCCCCTTGACTAGAAGGACATTCTTGATTTGGAGGCATTCGGATATATGAATGTCTCCAACTCCTATAACCTTAAGACTACCATTGTTACCAAATGATACATTACCTCTATTTTTGTTTTGAAGGGTAGTAAAAAGTGACTTGTCCCCGGTCATGTGCTTGGAGCATCCACTATCAACAAACCAAGTTGATAGACGCTCCCCCTTGACCAATGCCTACAAGACACGAAAGATAGATGTTTTAGGTACCCAAATCTTGGGACCTAATGCATCTACAATGAAAAACTTAGGCACCCATGCCTTGGTTACACCCTTCCTAGTCTCATGAACCCTAGAAGCATGTGATCTATGAAAATGGGTTCTAGACACTAGAGAAATAAAACTTGACTCCTTGGGTTGATACCCTAACCCAGCCTTATTGTAGACCGCCCTTTGGGCATTTAGAATCATGTCTAATGTCTTGGAGCTAGTTGAGAATTTCTCAAGCATTTTCTTGAGTTTCTCAACTTCACTCTTCAAGGCTTTGTTTTCATCTTCAAGGAGCTCTAGATGTAGGTCATCAACCTCATCTTCCCTAAGAGCTCTCAAGTTCTCTACTTCATCTTTTAAAGATTTAATTTCAGTTTTTGATTTTTTAAGCAAGGTAGACAAATGTGTAATAGTCTTATAGCATTTTTCTACGTGAGAAGAGGTTACCTCTTCATCATCCGAAGATGATGAAGCCGTGGCTGAAGTGCATGCGTCCCCATCACTCCCGGAATCGGATTCCTCCCTTGCCATGAGAACCAGTTGCCTTGTGCTCTTCTCCTTCTTCTCTTCCTCCGATGAGCTCGAGGAGGATTCATCCCATGTGGCTTTCAGGGCTTTCTTTTTCTTGCCCCTTTCCTCCTTCTTCTTTAGCTTTGGACACTCGCTCTGATAGTGTCCATTCTTGCTACACTCATAGCAAGTAATGTTAGACTTATCAACATTTTGATCTACAGTTTTACCTTTGTATCTCCTGCTTCTTCTCATGATCCTCCTCACAAAATTTGCCATCTCGCTTGATGATGATCCACCTTCATCATCGGACTCGGAGGAGGATGAAGATGAAGGAATCTCTTTCTCCTTCTTCTTTTCTTTCTTTCTTCTCCCATCCTTGCTCTTTTCTCCTGCAACCAAAGCTATACCTTTCTCCTTTTGACCTTTGTTAGCAGTTCATGAAGTTCCATTTCACAAAAGAATTCATCTAACTTTACAATTGAAAGATCCTTAGAGACCTTGTAGGCATCTACCATAGATGACCACAAGGCACTCCTAGGAAAGGCTTTTAGAGCGTACCTTACAAGATCGCGATTCTCCACGCGTTCATCCACGGAATGGAGACCATTGATGATCTCTTTGAATCTTCCATGTAGCTCACTTACTGTCTCATTTTCCCTCATGGTGAGGTTTTGGAGTTGGTTTAGGAACAAGTCTCTCTTGGCGATCCGAAAGTCCCGAGTTCCTTCTTGGAGCTCGATGAGCTTGTTCCATAGATCTTTTGCGCTCATGAAAGGACCTACCTTGACGAGTTGGTCCTTGTCTATTCCACATTGCAAAGTGACCACTGCCTTGGCATCGGCTTGTCCTTTGCGGGTTTGCTCGGTGGACCACCTCGAGGAGTCGAGTTCCTTACCTTCTTCGTCCTTTGGAGGCGTAAATCCTTCCTTTATAGAAAACCACATGGAGATATCAGTTTTGAGATAATACTCCATGCGACTCTTCCAATATTAGAAATCTGCTCCATCGAAGAAGGGTGGTCTATTGGTGCTGAATCCTTCCTTCATGGCCATCTTCTTGCTCCTTAGGATGTTAGTCCAGATGAAGAGCACCAGGCTCTGATACCACTTGTTGGGATCCTTTGGATGGCTAGAGAGGGGGGAGTGAATAGCCTCCACCAAAATCTTAATCTTTTCACAAAAATTCTAAGCGAGTTTGTTAGCGCAGCAGAAAATAAGCAAACAAAAAGAAATTATACGAGAAAAGAATCAAGCACCACTAACACAAGATATACGAGGTTCGGGGATAACTTGCCCCTACTCCTCGGCGTGTCCGTAAGGTGGACGAGCCCTTGATCTTCGGTAGATCACACCCCGGATGACTCCGGCTAATGAAGTTCTCCTTCTCGGTGGAGAAACCTCTCCACAAAGTCTTCGAACAGATTTAAAATGAAGCACACAAGACTTACAGATCACAGTGGCTCAAAGAAAATCGAAGTAAGCTCACAGCCATGAAGATGATGAAGACAGAGTCCAAGAACACAGCAAGCTCTCAACCGAAACACACACAGCTTTTCACTTGCTTCTTGTTCCTTTTTTCCCCGCATACAGCTTCTTATGTCTCTGTTCGATCTGCTACACGGATCGCTGCCAACCTGCACCGAATCCCTGCTGCAAGCTACGGCGTCGCCAATCGCTTCTCTTCCTCTTCTGATTCTCTGAGATCACACCAATAGAACCACGGTCTTCACTGGTGTCTCTGAGCTCGAACCAATCACCAGGAGTTAAGCCAATCGCCGCCTGATCGCTGCCAGAAACACAGCCAATCGCAACCTGTAGCAATTGCTGCATCAAATGCATTTGACGCTGAGAAAGCAGTGGAAAGATCCTTTGTCTCATTCCTTTGATGAGGCTTAATTTGAAACTAAGCACTGGTATGGTACCTGCAACCTGTATCTCCAAAAGACTCACAGCAGAAGGTTAAACAGAGATGGGCAAAAAGAAGTGCGAATCAGAAAATATCAGAGAAAGCGCATGCACAATGAACTTAACTGTGGATCGGTCAGCAGACCGATCACAGACCCTTGGACCGATCAGACAACAGCCTGATCGGTGCGAATCGATCGGTCATGACGACCGTCAGTTGATGGATCGGTCCATGGCCGATCCAATGCCCTATTGCGACATTTTCTCCGATCGGTCTACCGATCGATTACCGATGTGCTCTTGGTGTTTCCCGATCGGTCACCGGACCGATCGAAAATTTAGTCTCACTAGATCGGTCTGCGGACCGATCGGTCATCACATACCATTGGATCGGTCTATTGACCGATCCAGCGCTATGTGATACTAGGATTGGTCCGAGAACGAGCTACCGAGCGACCTAATCCGGTCCCGAGAACGAGCTCCCGAGCCCTCTCGGCCTAGTCCGGAGAACGAGTGAGCCCTCTCCGACTTCGTCTGGTCCAGAGAACGAGCTACCGAGCCCTCTCTGACCTAGTCCGGAGAACGAGCTACCGAGCCCTCTCCGACTTCGTCCGGTCTAGAGAACGAGCTACCGAGCCCTCTCTGACCTGGTCCAGAGAACGAGCTACCGAGCCCTCTCCGACTTCGTCCGGTCCAGAGAACGAGCTACCGAGCCCTCTCCGACTTCGCGTGCAAAGTTTCCAACTTGGACTTTTCCCTTCCACATGATCAACCTTGATCAGTAATCAATCCGAGTTCAATTAACATCTGATACAAACTTAAATCAGTGTCAACATCAAAACAACAGCCAGGTCAGACTGTAGCAACAGTCATGGGTCCCCCAATTCCCTTCAATGTCTCTTCTTGGCTCACATCACTTAAGGGCCTTAGTGAAAAGATCTATAGGTCATCATCTGATGCAATCTAGGTGACAACAACTTCTCCTCGTTTATACAATTTCTCGTATTGGGTGGTACTTGCGCTCTATTGTGTTTACTTGCCTTATAGACTCATGGTTTCTTTGAGTTTGCTACTGCATCACTATTATTACAATAAATTGTAATAATTTTTGGACAAACCAGAAATCATATCTAAGTCCATCTTGAGGTTACTGAGTCATTCAGCTTCTATGACTACCTCAGAGGCTGCCACTTACTCAGCTTCTATGGTTAAGTCTGAAAAAGCACTTTTGCTTATCATTCTTCCATAGTTATGACTTTACCTCCTAAAGTAAACACAAAACCCCGAGGTCGACTTACTATTGTCCCTATCTGATTGGAGGTCAAAATCCGTGTAACCCATAGGAACCAAATTATCTGCCTTGTAAACTAGCATATAATCTCTAGTGCCTCTAAGGTACTTTAATATATGTTTTACCGCAGTCCAATGTCCTTGTCCAGGGTTACTTAGATATCTGCTAACTATGCCCTCGACAAAACATATTTTTGATCTCGTGCATAGCATACATTAGGCTTCCGACAGTCGAAGCATAAGGAACTGCCTTCATTTCCTCTATCTACTTTGATGTCTTCGGAGACATCTCTTTAGATAAAGCTACTCCATGCCTAAAAGGTAAGAAACCTTTTCTTAGAGTTCTGCATGCAAAAACGAGCAAGGATTGTTTCAATATATGAAGCTTGGGATAAGTAAAATATATTCTTTTCTTGCGATCCCTTTGATCCCAAGAATATATGCATTCTCCAAAGTTCTTCATATCGAATTGTTTGGACAACCATACCCTTACTTCTGACAACATTTTGATATTGTTTCCAACTACCAAAAATGTTATCTACGTATAGTACAAGAAATACCACCATGTTTCCATCACATTTCTTGTATACACAAAACTCATTCGGTTATAAAATAAATCCATAAGTCTGGATTACTTTATTAAATCGGATGTACCAAGACCTTGAAGCTTTACTTCAGTCCATAGACTGTTTGACCTTACACACAAGATGCTCTTTGCTCTTTGCAATGAACCCATCTGGTTGCTTTATATGGATGTTTTCTTCAAGACTTCCATTAAGGAAAGCTGTCTTGACATCCACTTGTTAAATCTCATAGATAAAAGAATCTGGGTAGACTTAAGCATGGCTATGTTGGTGCGGGAAGCATCCTACGATCGAACTCGTGTTTTGTTAATGGCAAAGGATTCAAAGTTAAGGTGTTTTGTATTCTAACAAGTCTACTTGAGGATTTCAGGAAAGTCCTAGCTGTGGTTAGGCAAAGTGAAAAAACCCTAGGGGGTGGTAACCCTATGCGGAAAGTCTTGGTAGGTCGATGTCTTCAGGTAAAAGTCCTAGGGGGTGGTAACCCTAGGTGGAAAGTCCTGGTGTCGCGAACCAGGTGAAAGACTGGACTAGCCGGGAAGCGGATGTCCAGCAGAAAGTCCGGAAGCATCGAGTGCTGAGCAAAAGTCCAGTCGATCTGGAGGATCGACTGGCAACGGGTAAATCTCCTGAGTGGAGTAGGTGAGGACGCGTTCCCTGTAGAGGGAACAGTAGGCGTCGGGTCGACCTAGGGTTTCCGGTTGGAAATCCAAAGTCAGACCCGGACAGTCCGGAGACTGTCATAACATTCTTTATTATTCATACTGTTATTTTGTGCTAAGCTTGTGTTGCAGGATGTTGTTTGGGACTAACATATCTTGCAGGTACAAAATAACGATGATTTGCCTCAGATGAACAGTGTCCGAGGCGCCTCGGGTGCAAATGCTGACCTGGCTACGAAACTTCATTGGAGGCGCCTTCATGAGGGTATAAGGTGCCTTGGAAGGCACCTTGAGCAGGGTATAAGGCGCCTCAAAGGGATGAAATTCGACCAGATCAGATTTGATCCACGCGGAAGACTCGGCAGCATGGAGGCGCCTTGAACACCCTTTATAAGGGGGTTTCGACCAGCACTTCAAGAAATCAAGTTCTGAGCTTTCCCTCTTCAACGTGCTGCTAACAAAGTCATTCCAAAGTGCTGCTGCGACATTCCGACGACCCGGAGATTCAATCTTCTTCTTTCTTAAGTTGTCGGTACAAGTTTATTTCAATACTTTCAGTGTAATTTGTAATTTCTATCGTGATTATAGTTGTTGCCCACCGGAAGCGATCAAGGATCGCGGGCCTTCGAGTAGGAGTCACCGTAGGCTCCAAATGAAGTAAAAAGCTTGTCTCTTTGTGTGTTTGTTTACTTTCCGCTGCGTGTTTTAACTCCGATATTTTCACGATTCCGATAAACGTAAAATTTAGCCACGAGCGCTATTCACCCCCCCCCCCTCTAGCGCGGTCTCGATCCAACAATTGGTATCAGAGCGGGGTTGTTTTGAATTGGTGCAACCACCATTCAAAACAGTTTTTTTCATGGTATTTTGTTTCGGAGTCAATTAGAAATTAGCTAATTAGCTAAAGTTCTAATTTTTTTTTAATCAGTGTTGCTCAAAGTTGGTCAATACCACTTGAGCTCGTTATTTTTCTACTTCCTCCCGCACTACTAATCCAAGACACAGTCTTGGAATAGATCTTTTTGTTTTTGCTTATTTAGGTCTAAAATGACTCAACAAGAAGGATATAGCACTGTTCGTCCCCCACTATTTTCCGGAGAAGACTTCGGATATTGGAAGGGGCGAATGGAGATATATCTGAAGATCCAGTTAGACACCTGGATGATAGTCAAGATAGAACTTCAACTACCAACTGATACAGACGGTAAGCCTACATCCTGTGAGAACTGGGAGCCAGCCTTCATCAAAAAGGTGGAAGTCGACGCCAAAGCTACCTGCACCATCCAGTGCGGTCTTACCAAGGAGGAGCTCAACAGAGTCCGTCCCTTTTCAACCGCGAAGGAACTCTGGGAAAAGCTGATCGAACTCCACGAGGGCACCACGGACACAAAAGTAAGTAAAAGAGATTTATTATTTAATAAATTGTATAATTTAAAAATGCAGGAAGGTGAGACGGCGAGCCAGCTTCACGCACGCATCTAGGACATTCTTAACTCTCTTCATGCAATTGGACAGAGAGTCGAAAACCGGGACATCATAAGGTACGCAATAAATTCGTTTCCAAGGAGTACATTGTGGGCATCAATGGTAGATGCCTACAAGGTCTCCAAAGACTTATCTTCTTTAAAGTTAGACGAGTTATTTTCTGAATTTGAACTTCATGAACAAACTCATGCACAGCCATCCGAGAAAGGTATTGCTTTGGTTGCAGGTACGAGTCGAACACGGGAATCAAGAGTACGACGAAAAATTGAATCGGAATCAGAAGACGAACCCGACTCAGAAGATTCAGAGGATGAACTGACCAGTGAACTCGTGAATCTTGTGAAGAAGCTCTACAAGAAGAAGAAGGGCTTCAACAAGAAAGATCTGAAGAAGGTAGTTCAGTCCAGGGAGGCCCAACCGAACTCAAAGGTAAAGTTCGAAGTCACTTGTTACGGGTGCAACCAGAAGGGGCATATCAAAGCCAACTGTCCCAACCAAAAGGAGGCCAAAAAGCAAAGAAGAAAGAAGGCCCTGAAGGCAACCTAGGATGAATCTTCTTCGGAGGATGACGACGACGAATTCGACCAAACGAGTTTACTCGCACTGATGGCCCGGGACCAGATCATCGAATCCGAGAGCGAGTGTGAGTCAAAGGCCGACTCCGAGCAAAGCCACGGATCCGCATCCGTTTCCGAAGGGTCAGACTCCGCTGTAAGTATTCTGAGGCTTAATAATTTAGTCAATTATTTACTTCGCAAATTAGCCAAGTCAAACCTTAAAATAAAGTCACTTCTAAAGGAAGTAGCTATCCTTAAAGGAGTAACTAACTCAAAATACTTACCTGATCAAGTTCAAACTGAAGATTCAACTCAAGTTCAACAACTTGAGGAAGAAAATTCAAGTATGAAAAATCAGGTAAAAGACTTAAAAAATACTTTAGAACGGTTTTCTTTCGGCTCCAAGAATCTGGACCTAATTCTTGGGACACAAAGAGCTATCTACAATAGAACTGGGCTAGGATATAAAAGTAAAAAGAAATATAAATCTTATTTATCCCTAATAAACAAACAAAATAGTAAATCAGTCCAAGCATGGGTCCCCAAGTCCAAATTGATCAATCAAGTTGGACTTGGCCAATATTGGGTTCCGAAAGATCAAATATTCTACCTCGATAGACCATATCGAGGCTATGATCCATGGAGAGCTAAAAGAAAAACAATCTTAAAAATTTGAAATTCAAAATTCAAATTCAAAATTCAAATTCAAAATTCAAAATCAAAATTCAAAATTCAAAATTAAATTTTAAAATTAAATTCAAAATTCAAAAATAGATGGTGGATCCAAACTAGCTGGTACCTCCAACTGAACTACCCGACAGGGTAACTGAACCTAATTTACCCGAAATGGGTAAAACAAGAGTAGATTACCCGGCAGGGTAATTAAGGCTAGTTTAAAAAGGGCTGAGTTTAACTTGAACCACAGTACCGGTGAAATTTTTGGACGATAGAACGTTAAGGAAACTTGGGCATCGCATGTCTAGGAAGATATGACTTCGACCTGGTGCATTTGGCCAAGTGGAACTGACCGAAGCTACCCTTAAATGGATCCTAACTAGCTAGACCAAGGATTAGTATTAAGTTAAATGGATAGGACTATTTCGAAAACCTCGAAGGCATGGTTACTTTAATGAGCTCCGTGTGACTCACCATAGCCCAGAAGTTTATCCAAAGAATACTTACTTGTTGAACCCAAAACTAAACTTGAATCTAACACAAAGTTAAACCAGACCCTTAAATTCAACAATAATTCATCTCACAACAATTATAGGATTCCCTGATTGACAATCTAGATCGGGTGAGATGACTAAGAAATTTAAAAAAAAAAACTTAAATTTCAAAATTATTTTAAAAACTTAAATTTCAAAATTATTTTAAAAACTTAAATTTCAAAATTATTTTAAAAACTTAAATTTCAAAATTATTTTTAAAAACTTAAATTTCAAAATTATTTTAAAAAACTTAAATTTCAAAATTATTTTAAAAAACTTAAATTTTAAAAATTATTTTAAAAAACTTAAATTTCAAAATTATTTTAAAAACTTAAATTTCAAAATTATTTTAAAAACTTAAATTTCAAAATTATTTTAAAAACTTAAATTTCAAAATTATTTTAAAAACTTAAATTTCAAAATTATTTTAAAAACTTAAATTTTAAAATTATTTTAAAAACTTAAATCTCAAAAGTATTTTAAAAACTTAAATTTTAAAATTATTTTAAAAACTTAAATTTCAAAATTATTTTAAAAACTTAAATTTCAAAATTATTTTAAAAAAAAACTTAAATTTCAAAATTATTTTAAAAAACTTAAATTTCAAAATTATTTTAAAAACTTAAATTTCAAAATTATTTCATAAACTTAAATTTTAAAATTATCTTTAATATTATTCCAAAATTAACTAACTTTATTATCCTTGTCAAAATTTAATTATATCATTTCAAAACGTTCAAAATAGGCTTAAGTATTTGCTGAATTACTTCGAATACAATTGAGTAAGATAGAAAATCTTAGGAGTCTACTTCAATTAAGTTATCTTTAAATCCATTAAAAACCAATTCAAACTACTTCATGTGTAGGAATTGGAACAATGGATGTTGGATAGTGGATGCTCTAGACATATGACTGGAAATCAGTTGAAGTTTACTAAACTCAAGTACAAGAAGTTAGGATCAGTTGCATTCGGCAACAACGGTAAACTTAAAGTAATCGGAAAAGGTAATATTGAACTTAGTTCCGATTTCATTATTCGAAATGTCTTATTGGTTGAAAATTTTAACTTTAATTTACTAAGTATAAGTCAATTATGTGACAGTGGATATCTAGTCAATTTTGACAAATCTGGATGTCTAGTTAAAAACATCGAAAACCCTGAAATTAGACTTAAGGGAATTAGGAAGAATAACATCTACACAATTGACTTATCAATATCCTCAATAAAGTGTCTCTTGACACAACAAGAGGAAACCCAACTGTGGCACAGAAGGCTGGGTCACACTCACACTAGACTCATTTCAAAAATGAGTCACAATGGTCTAGTTAGAGGTTTGCTCAAATTAAAATTCATTGAAAACTCAATCTATGATGCGTGTCAAAAAGGAAAACAAACCAAGTTAATCCACAAATCAACCAATCTAGAAAGAACCAACACCATACTCGAGCTCCTTCATATTGACCTATTTGACTCACATGGAGCCAAGTCACTAAGCAAGAACCAATATTGCTTAGTAATAGTTGATGACTACTCTAGGTACACATGGGTAAAATTCCTAAAAACAAAAGATGAAACCTATGAAATATTTAGTAACTTTTGCAAATTAACGGAAAATGAAAAAGATACTAAAATTAAAAGAATAAGAAGTGATCACGGGGGAGAATTTGAAAATCATAGGTTTACCCAATTTTGTAAAATAAATGGATACTAACATGAATTTTCATGTCCTAGAACCCCCCAACAAAATGGACTAGTAGAACGTAAAAATAGAACACTACAAGAAGCCGCTAGGGCAATGTTAAACGAATATAAGTTAAGTCATCAATTTTGGGCTAAAGCAATAAATACGGTAAATTATATTCAAAACAGAATTTTAATAAACAAATCTCACAATAAAACACCGTATGAACTCTACTATCATAAAATTCCCAACCTAAACTATTTAAAAGTATTTGGTTGTAAAGTTCACATTTTAAATACTAAAGATTACTTAGGAAAATTTACACCCAAGTCTAACCAAGGAATATTTTTAGGATACTCCTCAACCAGTAGAGCCTTTAGAGTATATAATCAAAACACCTTGAAAGTTGAAGAAACAACTAATGTAATATTTGATGAAGAAAACAATTTACCTAATATAACTGACAATGTTGACATTCATCCAAGAGCTATAGAAGATGATGAAATCCAACCTAATCTTAATGAGACAGAAGAACCAGTACCTGAACCACAGCCAAGACCAACTAGAGTAAGTACTTCTCACCCACCTGACCAAATTCTGGGTGACCCAAACCTAGGAGTCAGAACTAGATCATCCCATAGAAACCTTAGTCAGATTGCCCTCATTTCCAAAATTGAACCTAAAACTATAGAAGAAGCTCTTCCTGACCCAGACTGGATCATTGCAATGCAAGAAGAATTAGCACAATTTGAGAGAAACCAAGTCTGGGACCTTTTACCTAAACCCATAGATAAATCAATAATAGTCACCAAATGGGTTTTTAGGAACAAGTTGGATGATCACGGTGAAATAATAAGAAACAAAGCTAGGCTAGTAGCCAAAGGGTTTAGTCAAGTCGAAGGCTTAGACTATGATGAAACCTATGCTCCGGTAGCTAGACTCGAGTCCATTAGGATATTATTAGCCTATGCAGCAAATAAAGGGTTCAAATTGTACCAAATGGACGTTAAGTCAGCCTTTTTAAATGGATTTATCAAGGAAGAGGTCTACGTAAGCCAACCTCCAGGGTTTGAAGACATAGACTACCCAAACCATGTATTTAAATTAAAAAAGGTGTTATATGGACTAAAACAAGCCCCTAGAGCATGGTATGAAAGATTATCTAATTATTTAATATCCAAAGACTTTAATCAAGGTCAAATCGATCCGACCTTGTTCGTGAAAACTATAGAAAAAGACATCTTTATAGCTCAAATCTATGTTGACGACATAATTTTTGGCTCAACTAACTCAAAATTTCTAAAAGAATTTATTAAATTAATGGAAAGTGAATTTGAAATGAGCATGGTTGGGGAACTCAACTTTTTCTTAGGCTTACAAATAAAACAAACCAAAGATGGAATCTATATTTATCAAACTAAATATGCTAAGGAGTTAATTCAAAAATTCAGCATGGAAAATTCAAAAATTATAAATACTCCAATGGCAACCAACATAAACATTGACTCTGACCCTGAAGGAAAACCTGTAGACCCAAAATACTATAGGAGTGCCATAGGTAGTTTACTTTATCTAACTGCAAGTCGACCCGACATACTGTTTGCAGTAAGTATGTGTGCAAGATACCAATCATGTGCAAAAGAGTCACACCTAACATATGTTAAAAGAATACTTAGGTATATTAAAGGAACTCTAAATGTAGGACTTTGGTACCCAAGAACTTGCACCTTTGACCTTTATGGCTATTCTGATTCAGACTATGCTGGGTGCAAGTTAGATAGGAAAAGTACAAGTGGTAGCTGCCAGATTCTAGGTCAGTGCCTAGTAAGTTGATCAAGTAGAAAGCAACATTGTGTTGCGCTATCCACTATAGAAGCTGAATACATAGCCCTAGGAGAATGTGCATCTCAATTGTTATGGATGATGCATACATTAAAGGACTATCAACTAGACTATAAAAATACAAAAATCTTTATTGATAATATCAGCTCGATTAATCTGACCAAAAATCCTATTCACCATTCTAGGACCAAACACATAGAGGTAAAACACCACTTTGTAAGGGATCATGTCGCTAAAGGTGAAATTGCACTCAACCATGTTGAGTCCAAATTAAACCTAGCTGACATCTTTACAAAACCCTTACCTAAACTTGAGTTCAGTGCACTTAGAAGGCAAATAGGAATGTGTTGGGTAGAGTAGGTGTCTTATCATTAGTTCTATTATTGTTTTTTTTAAGTTCTAGGAAAAATAGTTTTCAAAACTTCAATTTTTTTTAGATTGTTCAAAAATTTGAAATAGCCTAGACTTTCCCCCTAGAAATCATGTTCCCCTAGAATTAAGCCAGAGCATCTCACAAGCACCTAGGTATACCTTGATTGTGATTGAAAAACATAGAACGACGTGAGATGCATAGGGTATAGCCTGGACTCAAGAATGCTTATATCTGTGCATCAATATGAGTCTGGGCATTAAATACGCAATATACATTAATCAAGTTAAGTCCTCCAGCTCTAGTCAAGTCTATCTGGACTAAAGTAACTTAACTTGACTAACCAAGTGAAAGCTATTATCCTGTAGGCAATCAGTAAGTAACTAAAAGTTAGACAGTTGGTAAAGGATACTCAATTTTCCAGTTACGAATGTTTTTGATCTTTAGGGCTCTGATACCTAGTAAATCAATCTAGTGAACATGACTCATGCTTGGACTTAAGGACCAACTGAATTTGAATGAATAAACTTGTCCTAAAACTTAAATATTATTTAAGCTAAGTTCCAATCTTAACTTTCAAACACTGTTGAACCTAGCTAACCTGTTGAACTTAGTAAATTCCTATACAATTTTTCAAAACTTAACCCAGTGCCTTCAAAGATTAACAAACAATTTTTCTCCTAAGTAAGAAAGATATAGTCACTAACCTTTAAAATCTATCAAACAGTTTTATAATGTTTTACATTTAAAATCTAGTTATTTAAAGTGTCTATTATTGCCCATTTTTGATATATGGCAAAGGGGGAGAGTAGCAAAAATGTAAATGTAAAATTCAAATTAATAGTTAAGGGGGAGCAAAAGTTAAGGGGGAGCATATAGGTTACTTTAGAAAATTTGCTTTGGTCATTTTGTTCATCTATACTTAGCAGATTTGCCTGTGTTAAAAATGTTTATCTATTCGTTTGTTTACTTAACTTTGAATTTGAGTTTCTATAATCAAAAAGGGGGAGATTGTTGGTGCGGGAAGCATCCTACGATCGAACTCGTGTTTTGTTAATGGCAAAGGATTCAAAGTTAAGGTGTTTTGTATTCTAACAAGTCTACTTGAGGATTTCAGGAAAGTCCTAGCTGCTGTTAGGCAAAGGGAAAAAACCCTAGAGGGTGGTAACCCTAGGTCATAGGGGGTGGTAACCCTATGCGGAAAGTCTTGGTAGGTCGATGTCTTCAGGCAAAAGTCCTAGGGGATGGTAACCCTAGGTGGAAAGTCCTGGTGTCGCAAACCAGGTGAAAGACTGGACTAGCCGGGAAGCGGATGTCCAGCAGAAAGTCTGGAAGCATCGAGTGCTGAGCAAAAGTTCAGTCGATCTGGAGGATCGACTGGCAACAGGTAAATCTCCTGAGTGGAGTAGGTGAGGACGCGTTCCCTGTAGAGGGAACAGTAGGCGCCGGGTCGACCTAGGATTTCCGGTTGGAAATCCGAAGTCAGACCCGGACAGTCAGGAGACTATCATAACATTCTTTATTATTCATACTGTTATTTTGTGCTAAGCTTGTGTTGTAGGATGTTGTTTGGGACTAACATATCTTGCAGGTACAAAATAACGATGATTTGCCTCGGATGAACAGTGTTCGAGGCGCCTCCATGGAGCTTGGAGGCGCCTCGGGTGCAAATGCTGACCTGGCTATGAAACTTCATTGGAGGCACCTTCATGAGGGTATAAGGTGCCTTGGAAGGTGCCTTGAGAAGGGTATAAGGCGCCTCAAAGGGATGAAGTTCGACCAGATCAGATTTGATCCACGCGGAAGACTCGGCAGCATGGAGGCGCCTTGAACAGCCTTTAAGGCGCCTTGAACACCCTTTACAAGGGGGTTTTGACCAGCACTTCAAGAAATCAAGTTCTGAGCTTTCCCTCTTCAACGTGCTGCTAACAAAGTCATTCCAAAGTGCTGCTGCGACATTCCGACGACCCGGAGCTTCAATCTTCTTCTTTCTTAAGTTGTCGGTACAAGTTTATTTCAATACTTTCAGTGTAATTTGTAATTTCTATCGTGATTATAGTTGTTGCCCACCGGAAGCGATCAAGGATCGCGGGCATTCGAGTAGGAGTCACCGTAGGCTCCGAACGAAGTAAAAAGCTTATCTCTTTGTGTGTTTGTTTACTTTCTGCTGTGTGTTTTAACTTCGATATTTTCACGATTCTGATAAACGTGAAATTTAGCCACGAGCGCTATTCACCCCCCCCCCTCTAGCGCGGTCTTGATCCAACAGGCTACCGGTAAAAAAGTTTCCTTTTTCAACAAGCCTTGCTTTGAAAGTTTCTACCTTCCTGTCTATCCCTCTTTTTCTATTGTAGACTTATTTTTACCCAATGGCTTTTGCACCATTTGGTGATTTTATAAGCTCCCAGGCTCTATTAGAATACATATATTCTAATACTGTATTTATTGCTCTTTGCAAAGATGCTGCATCTTTATCTTGGAGTGCTTCGTCATGTGTCCGGGATCAGGTTCATGTCCACCAGGGATCGAGTCCAAAGACTCTCCCAAAACATGAATCTTTTTAGGTTGCCTAACAACCCTCCCACTACGACGAGGTACTTTCTGCAATTATGTATCATTTGTGATACGTGTTGCAGTTTCTTGTGATATTTCATCTTGTACAGTTGGTACTAGGTTAGACGTGTCCTTTAATTTCCTTAAGAACAATTTTTACTCATGGACTTGTGGTTTATAGTATAGTCCTTTTCTAAAATCAAACATTGGTGCCAACAATGACCTTCTGATTTTAAGGACTACAAACCTCTTTTCATTTTTCTAGGATAACTCACAAACAAGTGAACTCATGTCTAATTTTTCAGTGTCTCTCACGTGCTAGACCACCCAAATCCGAATATGCTTCAGACTAGGCTTACGCCCATTCTGCAATTCTGTGGGAGTAGAGAGTTCTGACTTAGAAGGTACTATGTTCACTTTCGTTTCCAGTGTATATCCTTAAAATGAATTTAGTAATTTTCTAAAAAACTCATCATTGATCTAATTATTCCATAAGAGCCTTATACCTTCTTTCTACTACACCATTCTGTTGGGATGTACCAAGTGCAGTTAGTTGGGATTGAATCCCTACTTCTGATAAGTGACTCCTAAATTCTCCCAAGAGGTATTTGCTACTATGATCTCACCATAGTGTCCCGATATTTTTTTACTTTGACATTTCTCCACATCAGCCTCGTACTCTTTGAACTAATCAAAGCACTTAGACTTGCGGTGTATCAAGTAAATCTATCTGTGTCTCGAATAGTTGTCTACAAAATAGACGAAATATTCGAAACTACCTCTTGTCTGGATAGTCATAGGACCACACAAATTAGAATGAACCAATTCCATTATATCTTTGGCTCCATACTGTTAGCTAGAGCCCTAGAGCCAATCATTTGATGATTGTATTTTGGACTTATTGTATCATATTCTATATAAATAAAGGCATTTGGATTTTGGTTATTATACTTACTTGTATTGGTGCCAAATAAACTAAGTATAATAATGTCCTTGAGTAGACGGTTCTCACCTATATCAATCGGTTAGTTGAACTGATAGTGAGATGATATAGGGAACACTACTCTTAATCATTCCTAGTCGAGTATTAACATTCAGGGACAATGTTAATGCAATAAGACTAGCATGTAGGTCAACTCGATGACTTGATCTCACAAGTCATGGATATAGAGATATCAAGTTGACACATGGGTATACATTAGAGAATGTATACTGAATGACCCGCCATGAGAAAGTATCATGGATCGTTATATGAGTGTCATATACTTTCTCATGTGGCTATTAGTATGACTACTAGTCCTTAGACCTGAAGTCACCATAGATCCCTACATAAGGAGTTATGTACTTTGGTTTCGTCAAACGTCACCCGTAACTGGGTGGACTATAAAGGCGATTACTGGGTATATAACAAATTATGCAGAGGGATGTGAGTGATGTAGATGGGATCTATCCCTCCTATATGACGGGAGAGACATCGGTATTCTTGATAGAGTGAGACCACGAAGTGCATGGCCATGCCCAAATGAGTCAATATAGGATATTGAGCTCATTTGATTTAGTGAGTCTACTTGGAGTTCAAGATTTAGATTGGTCAGAGGATGACACGGTCTATGCCTCACATTGACCAATCTAGATGTCTAGGATAGAAGGACACTTGTCATATATTGTGAGGAGTCACAATTAGTAGTCACAAGGTGATGTTGGATCTCAACATTCTTGTAACATTGGGTAGTAATGATGTGTTGCTAGATACCGCTCATTACTTATGTTCCTAAATGGGTTTAGGGGCATTGCCAACGTTACAAGAACCTATAGGGTCACACACTAAGGACAATTAGATGGAGATTAGGTTCATATGATGAACCAAGAGGATTAGATTCATTTGATGAATCAAATTGGATTAAGAATAATCCTAATTGGGCTAACTTGAGTTCGACTCAAGTTGATTCATGTGTTCAATGAGTCTAATTTAGATTATGACTCATTGAATCAATTTAATTAAATGAATTAGATTCATTATATTAAGTTGGCTTGAATCAAATGGTTGGATTCGATCAACCATGGAAGAGATTTGGTCAAGTTTGACTTGATTTGAGAGGAAGATAAAAAGTCAAGTTTGACTTGACTTTATGCCACCTCATTGGTGAGTTGGCATTGATGTGGACCAATGATGTTACTCCACATCATCAAGGGTGCCACCTCATGGAAGTTACAAAGTCATTTTCTTTAATAGCGTCACATTAATTGCACTTAATGTAATTTTTTGGAGTTACACAACATGAAGTGGCCGGCCACTTTTGAATGGAAAATGAATTGATTTTCCTCATTTCAAGGCACATTGATTCCTTCTTCTTCCTCCTTGAGTTCTTCTTGCTCTCTCCCTCTCCTCTTCTTGCCGTGGCCTATCAAGGTGCTAGCACACCTTTGTTTAGGTCTTCTCCACCTATGTTGTCTGTGTGGATACTTCTAGAGGACCGTACGCTTGACGGTCTAGAGATCCGGCATTTTGGATGAGCGGGATTCACATAGGGCACGCATCAAGGGTATATACATCTTAGCCTTTGTAGATTTAGTGTAAATCGAAGTTTTCTAACTCGTACTCGAAATTTTTTCGAATTTTTTTTTCCTTTGCACGGATCCGGTGGCATGGGTGATTCGGGGTTTCCGCGACGCGAAAAGTGGTTTTCGCGGCCCGAAAAATCCAACACATACCCCTTAGACTTAAAAGCTTCTCGGTTATTTTTCCTTCCAAGTAAGACTCTCAGGTTGGAAAGATTTCCACTACCAATGAACCCAAAAGTTCATCAGCTACCAATGAATCCTACTTAAGTTAAAATAACCTAGCCTTTGATGCCAAAGATATAATTGGTTCATTTCTGAAGGTTGCTTTCTCTTAATAGTTAGAAGATGTGTTATTAATTCCCATTTATTGCATCGTGGGAGTTATTGGATTTATAAATTGTCAACCAATGTACCAGAACAGATAATTTTCCTATTCTTCTTGATAACAAGTTTGTTATCAAAATAGACAGAATATCTATTCTTTGATAGTTTAGAAATCGAAATAGAATTCTTTCTAAACTTGGTATATATAGACAATTTCTCAAAATTCATTTTTATTCCTATCATAGAATTAACATCTCCCACTGCAACAGCTGCTACTTTTGTAGTAGTGCTCATATAGACGGTGATTTCTCTTCATATAGTTGTCGGATTTCCTGGAGCCCCTACAATGAATTGCAGACATGATAGTGGCTCTCGTATCTACTCACCAGGTACCGGTAGATAACACCACTAAACATGTTTCAATAACTAATGAATCAAATACACCTATATTGTTCTTAGTTCTAAGAGGACAGTCTACCTTAATGTCCAAGTCTTATTTCCAATCATAATAATTGGGACAACTAAGTCTATTCTATAGTATAACAACTAGGGGATTGACTAACATTTGAAAACCTAAGAATCACAAAAAATTTGGTCAAGACCCCATGATTGAGCACCTTTTCTCATGGACTAGTGGAAGGGGAGTTCTTCAGATATCTCATCCGAGACCCCATGAAGAACTTCGATGAGATGCTGGGAAAAGTTGCAAGTTACATCAATGTAGAAGATGGTTAGGCTGCTCGAAGGAAGGCAGACAATGTAAAATACCGGAAAATAGGCAAATCTTAATAAGAGAATTTTTCGAAATTTTTGGAAATTTTTTGGGAATTTTTTGGAGCTCGTATAGACGAGTTAACAGGGATAAAAACGGGACCGGAAAAGCCTGTTTAGGCTACCCTGTTTTAATGAGGAAAAGTTTTATTTCCTTTTCCTTTTTTCTTTTCTTTTTCTCTTATTTCTTTCCTCGACACCGTTTCTGTTCCTCTCCCTCGCGCACCCGAGCCGACGCCTTCTCCTCCTAGCCCTAATCGCCACACAGCGGTTCCCTCCTCCTCTCCCACGCGTGAATAAGCCCTGGACCAAGGGAAGTCGGCACTTCCTTTCTCCCTCTCCGCAGCCGAGTGACCTCCTTCGTGCCCTAGCCGTCGGCGACGCACGGAGCAGCGCCTTTCTCCCTTCTGCCCTAGCGCCGGCGCCACCGTTTCTCTTCTCCTCTGTGCGTCGACACCAACTCAGCGTGCCCTAATTCTTGGTCTCCTTCTTCCCGCTCGGAGCAGCGCCGTGCCACCCGATTCATCTTTGTCGTTGGCACAAATCCATCGCCACCTACTGCGGGAAGCCACCCTCGGTTGATGTGGGCCGACGCTAGAGAATTGGTGATGCCCTAGCCTCTTCACTGTTGCACACCGCCAGCCAAGACCCGAGCAGTGCCGATCAAGCCGACTCTCCTTTCCTCAGCCCTAGTGCCGGCACAAGGAATTGGGTAAGACATTTCGATTTTGGTTATAGGTTTGTTGAGGTTTGGATACGAAGTGTGTTTCATTAATTGAGGATTTAGATTACACTCTAGTAATTTAAAACTAGTGAGAGTAATTGATGGAGAGCTTCTCTTCAATTCAGCAGCCTCTAGTTTCTTCACTGAATGATTACAGTGTTGCATTGAGGTGAGAAGTGTATAAATTGGATTCGTACTAAATTAAATTCATTGTTTCGTTTGCTGCATTGGATTGATTATGGTTTTAAGATTTAAAGTGTTAATGGTGAACAGGGGATTAACTCATTTACAGGATTGAGGCTGTTAATCTGTGCATCTTGAGTGGTGAGTGATTTGATGTTTAGTTTCAGGTGATGGTCTTATGCTCAAAGGTTAATGTGTTGATTTTGATCCAGGGTGCGAATTTGGGAAATCAACAACTTCACCTAGCCAGGTTGCAACGACCGGCATCATACTTTTTAGCTGTGAGTCATCAGTGGTGGTGTGAATTAGGGTAAGGATTAGGTGTATTTAAATACTTGTTGTAGATCATGCTCCGAATTGGAGGATTTGGTTAGACGATCATGTGTATGTTGATTAGGTTTATGTGTTTTTGAAATTAGGGTTTTGCCCTAATTTAGGGTTAAAGAATTTATTTAGCTATTTATAGGAATTTAGCTAAATAATCGTATATCTGTTGGATACAGGACTTTGACGCGAGACGAGTATCTCGGAGTCAGATTTGGACCATTTTATCGGAGGCGGGTACTTTTGACTTATTGTCTTTGATATGCATAGTAGTGAAATTAACAAGTTGCATTAATTATGTTCCTCATTTGTTTCGGTTAATCACTACCCGATTACCTGTTACCTGCTTGATTGATTGTTTGTTTTGCATTTCGTGTCGTTATGTACCTGATTACACATGCTTATAGGGGTAGTGATATAACCATGCTTCACCATGTTCAGGACCTAGGTTTGATACCTTATTTGATCAGTGTACTTTGATCTGATTTATTCACTATAGTGCACATCATTATATGTCCAGAGATTGGTTTAGTATATTACCATGCTTAGTATCATGCACCATTCGCATGATTGCATGCTGTGTGATAGATTGCTCCATTATTGTCGAGCACATCGCTAGTTTCATCACTGTTCGGTGCTCCGTTGTGATGCTTATGGATAGCGTGACGCAGCGTGGTAGCACGTCAGTTTGCTTTTCCAGTGCTCCGTTGGTCCGCTCATGGGTAGTGTGACGCAGCGTGTAGCACGTTAGAGATCCCTCCCCGTCATAGTGTACCGGGAGATGAGAGCATTGCGCTCCCCCATTTATGATTTGGGGTAGGAGTATGTGTGTACTCCGACAGCATCCCGTTTAGTCGGTCACTCATCAGGGGTAGTGATGCAGAGTGCACGGTCGTCACAGCCCTACCCACTCGGTCCCACTTTTGTTGTGAGTTGGCTGATTGGCGTCAGGGGTGACCATGACATTGGCATCATATGCATCATTTATTGCTTGTGTTTGTGTTTGCTGCATTTATATGCTGCATATTGTTTGGATACCTATGTTTAACATGCATACAGGATTTCTATACCACTCGGACTGTTTGTCCTGATACCCAAGTCCTGGTTAGTACAGTTTCTCTCCTATTTTACTTCGGTTTGTATTTACCTTTATTTTATCAGGAGATTGTACGTATGATTAGTGCTAAGTGTTATTTCCTTACTTTGCATATCAGTTGTACCTGCTGAGCGTTGGACTCACCCCGCCTCCATTGTTGTTTTTTTTTCAGGTTGATGCTGTCAGGAGAGAGTTCCAGTTGCTAGTTCCCTGCAGACCACGAGGGCCTTTTAGATCTTTTGGTTTTCTTCTTTACTACACCATGTTTTGAACTTGTTATGTTTTGGATACTTTGGATCTTGTATGGATTGTTACTTGTGATGACTTTTATTGGGATTTGCTTTTACTACATGTCTGCCTAGATGGCAGAAGAGGTAAGTTGGTTTTATCACCGGTTTTGAGCTTTACGAGTGTAGTGGAGTAGGAATATGTTTTGAGCTTTACGAGTGTAGTTGAATAGGGTTGTTTTGAGTCAGAGTATTATTGTTCTGTTTACTTGTTATATAAACTGCGTGGTGATTGTTTTATTTTTGTTATTATTCCAGCCGCATGTGGCTGAGGTATATAGTGCTTGTAGAAAAGTTTCAGATTGTCCGCCGTACAAGGGAGATGCTGTCGAAATTTCTTCGGACAGGGACTCCTCCGGGGCGTGACAGACAAGGTGCCTACTCCCACCAACAAGCCAGAGAAGAGGTCACCCCAACCACCAGCTCAACCTCTTCCTCGTGCCCGGGATGCCCGACCACCCTTCTCTCCAGGTCAGGATCCCAGGCTGGCTCCACGTGTGGCAGCTGTCCAAGCCCCAAGGCCTGGATTGTGGGGGTCGCGTTACTGCACTTTGTTAGAGTGTATACTAAAAGTCTAGCGTTTTGTATAAACATATAAGAATCACATTGGTCAAATATCTACATTTATGCTAAGTGTAGTTGTTCGATTAATTTATAATGTAGATAACATGGTGTGTGGTGTCACATACAGAAGATCATGTTATCAATTCCTTATAAATTATAAACAGTATCTCACGACTGAGATGGAAAGGAACAAACCATTAGAATAGTCGTAGTGTAATTAGGTATTAGTTTATCTTGACTGATAAATTACACTAGTACACTATAAGTGTATTGAGCAGAACCATTTAAGGTAAGTTCTTTTTATACCGACTTAATAAAAGAACAAGACCTTTGTTATTATGGAAGTGTATGCTCTTAATCCCGATATAATAACAAGCAAGTGTACTTAGTATTGATTTCTTTGACTTATCAAAGGGTGAGATTTAGCTCGATAAATCAAGAGGCCCGATAATTTGGGAAATGATATTATTTATAGTGTGTGTTGTTAATTATAGAAGGAAACTGTGTCCTAGTAATCTAGGTTGATAATGTCCTCAAGAGGAGTTCATAAGGATTGTCATGTAAACCCTGCAGGCGGATTTAGTCCGACATGACAATAAGGTTAAGTGGTACTACTCTTGGACTAAGATATTAATTAAAGTGAGTTGTCAGTAACTCATTTAATTAGTGGGCATTCGACATCTTAAACACAGGGAGATTAACACACTCATGATAAGAAGGAGCCCATATAGTAATATGGGATTGGTGCGGTAGTTCAATAATAACTTTTTAGTGGAATAAGTTATTATTGATGAACTCGAGTTGGGTGTTCGGGGCGAACACGGGAAGCTCAAGTTCATCGGGAGACCAAAATCAATTCCTCCTCTCAGTCCCTGTCGTAGCCTCTTAATTATAAAGTGTTATACCCACTCATACCCACCTTCTTACCCATCCTAGGTGGCCCGCCAAGCCAAGCTTGGAGCCCAAGCAAGGGTCGACCACATCAAGGCATGGATGGGATGAAGTGTGGCTGGCCCTAGCTTGAACCCGAGCTTGGTGTGGCCGACCGCAATAAATTAAAATCTTTCTTATGTGGAAGCCATGGTTTTAAAAGAGAGTTTAAAATTTAAATCTTTCCTTTTATAGCTTTCTACAAAAGATTAAGAGAAAGGTTTGATATCTTTCCTTATTTGTAGTTAAAAGGAAGATTTTAATTTTTTATAAAACTTTCCTTTTATGAAACCATCCTCGTGATTTTAAAAGAGAGTTTTAAAATTAAATCTTTCCTTTTATAGCTTTCTACAAAAGATTAAGAGAAAGATATCTTTCCTTATTTGTAATTAAAAGGAATATTTTAATTTTAGAGAAAACTTTCCTTTTTGTAAATCATCCACATGTTTTAATAGAGAGATTTTAATTTATAAAAGTTTCCTTTTATAACCAACCATGAAGGGAATTTTTTAAAGAGAAATTTTAAAAAAAATTCTGGAAACAAATTAGGAAGTTTTAATTCTTGTTTAAAACTTTCCTTGTATGGAGGATGTTGAGGTGGCCGGCCAAATAGAAACAAGAAAGGAAATATTAATTAAATTTTTCTTTCATTGGCAAAGAGGATAAGGAAGTTTTATTAAAACTTTCCTTATTTGCCAAGGCCAAGGAATATAAAAGAGAGGGTAGAGGTTCCTCACCTTATAACCTATCATCTATTATTCCTCTCTTCCTTGTGGTGGTCGAATCTCATCTTCTTCCTCTCCTCCTTTTCTTTTTCATTGGTGGCCGACGGCATCAACCATCAAGGAGCTTGTTGGTGGCCAGATTTTGCTTGGAGAAGAAGTCCCTTGGAGCTTGGTGGTGGTGGTCGAACCTCATCCTCTCTTGGAGTTCTTGTGGTGGTCGAAACTTGCTTGGAGAAGAAGGAAGCTTGGGTGGATTCTCGTCTCGGTAGATCGTCGCCCACACGACGTTCGAGATAAAAAGAGGAATATGACAGAAGATCGTGAGGTCTATAAGCTACAAAAGGTATAACTAGTCATTAGTTTCCGCATCATAACTAGTTCATCTTTTATTTAGATCTTGAAATACTAAACACAAGAGGCTAATAAATCTAGGTTAATCGAATTTATGTTTTCGATTTTGTGTTTCTTTTGTTTTTTGAACTTGTGATTCGATTGTTCTTTTTGGTTAAACCTAGGGTTACTATAAGGAGATTAAATATTGAATTTCTTTGAAAGGCTTTGTCGAGGCAGTGATGGATGTTCCCATACCCAAGAAGGTCAAGTGCCTCACCATGTTTCACCTGGGAGCCAATCTATGAAATAAATATTTAATCAAATTTGTAACATAGGTGGGTTTGGATCAAAAATGTTAAGTTTCGTTTACGATCCAAGTCTAAACCTCTAAGAACAGATAAGTTAAATTTGGAATCAATAATATTAAGTTCTATTTTGATTCCATATTTAATTTCTAAAGAACACAATAGGTTGTTAGGAAAGGTTCAGGACTTGTACAAAATTTTTGTACAGGGGAACCGGTACGATATTCCGAGTGGCAACCAACACACTTACCATCGGTCCTACACCCATGCCACAAGTGATTACTTCCAATTCGCCCAAGACTCTCAGCACGCAACTGAGATGGGTCTGCCTCCACCTGAGATTGCACCCAGGACTTAGCAGAGGATGCTGGCCAGCTAATAGGTCGGGGCAGGTTAGCCTAGTAGACCCCAGCCCGACAATGTGAGATAAGGAAATCAGTAGCCTAGCCGTAACCAGGAGCCTGGGGAAGGTTGGGAGGAGGAGAACAGGGGAAACGCGGCCATTCGCGAGATCGATATGATCTTAGGAGGGCCCACAGATGGAGACTCCGCTAGGGCTTAGAAGTCTCATGAGCGGTGCTTGGAAATACACGCGGTAGGGTGCAGCAAGGATTAAGTTGCAAGGCCCGTCATTATCTTTGGGCCACAAGATCTAGAGAGGCTGGAGCTCCCCCACGACAATGCCCTAATAATCAAGGCCATCATCGCCAACAGTCATGTGGACAGAGTTTTCGTGGATACCGGAACCTCTGTCAACGTGCTGTTTAGGAACACATTCGAGAGCATGCAAATTGACACCGATGAACTCCAGCCCGTGGCTTCTTCATTGAATGGCTTCACCGACAATGAAGTACCACCCATGGGTCAAATCAAGCTATCCATACCTTTGGGTAATGAGCCCCTAGTGAGGACGCGGAGGAGCACCTTCATAGTGGTAGATTCGTTGTCCTCATATAACGTCATCTTAGGAAGATCAGCACTGCACGAGTTCCGGGCGGTAGTCTCTACTTTTCATCAGAAGATCAAATTTCTTGTGGGAGACTAGGTTGGGGAAATTAGAGGTAAGCAGTTGGTCTCTCCCAGGTGTTATGTTGACATGGTGAAGGTTGAGCCTCGCAAGGCTCAGTGAACCCAAGATGGCAGGATTCACGTCATCTAGGAGGAACCTTTGCATATAGCAGAGAAGCCCATCCCTTGGGAGGAGGTACAGCTCTATCCTGATCGCCTGGAAAGCCTCACTCGCATATCAAGCGACCTACCTATGGAAGTCAAGACGGACCTGGTGCAATGCTTAACTCGCAATAGGGATGTCTTCACCTGGTCCCCTAAGGAGATGCCTGGGGTCAAGCCTGAGGTGGCTGAGCACAAATTACACCTTCTACCTGATTCCCTATCAGTCAAGCAGAAGAAGAGGAATTTTTCGGTCGAGTAAAATAAGATCATCCGAGTTGAAATAGATCAGCTCCGGAGAGCAGGTTACATTAGAGAGGTACAATTCCCGTCCTTGCTCTCTTATGTGTTCCTGGTAGGTAAACCCAATAATAAGTGGAGAGTCTGCATCGACTTCTGGGACCTCAATAGCGCTAGTCCCAAGGATTGCTACCTGCTACCAATGATCGATTAGATGGTGGACTCGACCTTGGGCTGTGAAAGGATTTGTATGCTTGACGTTTATCAAGGATACCACCAGATCCCGTTGGCGCAAGAAGATCAAAAGAAGGTTAGCTTCATCACGGCCGATGGTACCTTCTGTTATACCGTCATGCCTTTTGGATTAAGGAACGCCGGAGTTACCTATCAAAGGATGATGGATAAGATCTTTCGGGAGCAGATTGGGCGGAATATGGAAGTCTATGTGGATGACATCCTTATCAAGTCCACTCTGGCTATAAATTTAATCACCGACATAGAAGAAACCTGCGGCACACTTCGACTGTATGGGCTGAAGTTGAATTCCTTTAAATGCTTGTTTGGAGCTCAAGGAGAAAAGTTCTTGGGATACCTCGTCACTGAGAGAGGGATCAAAGCAAATCTGGAGAAGGTCCGGGCATTGCGAGATATGAAGGTGCCTCAGAATCTGAAGGAAGCTTAGAAGTTGGTGGGCTGAATAACAGCACTATCCCAGTTCATATCTCGGTCTGCGGATAATGCCTTGCCTTTCTTCAAGGTACTCAAGAGAGCCACCAAGTTCCAATGAGACGAGGAATGCAGCCGAGCCTTCGAGGAATTAAAGAAGCACCTGGAGACTTTACCCTCACTGGTCAAGCCTACTTCTAGAGAGCCACTCTGGATTTATCTGTCATCCACTCCTAAGTCCATGGGGGTGGTGTTGGTGAAAAAGCAGGACGATGTGCAGTGGCCAGTGTACTTCTTCATCCATTTATTAAAAGGGGTCGAGTCTCAATACATGACCCTAGAAAAATTAGCCTACGGATTGGTACTCATGGCTCACCGCTTAAGACTCTATTTCCTGACACACCCCATCACAGTCTTGACTAACAACACCATGGGAAAGGCTCTTACTAATGTGGAAGTAGTAGGCTGTCTCATCAAATGGGATACAAAGTTAGGAGAATATGACATACAGTACCAGTCCGGAATGACGATTAAGGCACAGGCTCTGGCAGATTTCCTAACGGAGGTTCATCAACATGACTTCGAAGAAACTTGGAAGATCTATGTAGACAGGTCCTCTACCCAGCAAGGGAGCAGAGTTGGGATCCTTCTGATATCCCCTCAAGAAGACATCCTGCAGCTGGCTGTCAGATTAAATTTCAGAGCTACAAATAATATGGCGGAATATGAAGCACTATTGGCAGGGTTGCAAGCAACTCGACATGTCGGAGCTGCCCGGGTGGTTGTTTATTCAAACTCTCAGCTTGTACCTCAGCAAGTAGCAGGCAACTTCGAAGTTAACACTGACAAGCTGCAGGTATATAGGGAAGCCTATGAGAAGATGAAAAGGACTTCCAGGAAGTCGCGATGACTAAGATTCCTCGAGCAGATGATCAAAGAGCTGACGAGTTAGCTAAAATGGCCAGCTCTTTAACCACTTAGGTGTTGGATAGGTCGATAGCCCAGACTTTCTTAATAGCTCAGATAGACCTGCAGAATAATATGGAGGAGCCGATTGACTGGAGGGACCCTATGATCCATTATCTTCAGTAGGGTGTCTTGCCCGCTGATCCGGAAGAAGCCAAGTTGATCAGGAAAAGAGCTCATATGTATAACCTAATAGGAGACCAGTTGTACAAGCAAGCATTCTCCAGACCACTACTCAAATGCTTAGGAATGGAAGAGGCGGAGTATGCTTTACAGGAGGTACATCAGGGATGTTGTGGCAACCATATGTGAGGAAGGATGCTGGTTAGAAAAGTATTACTGACTGGGTATTTCTAGCTCACTCTGTAGAAAGATGCTTAGAGATTGGTAAACACTTGCTTATCCTGCCAAAAGCATCAAAATCTGACCCATCGGCCTACCAGCATACTAAGAACCTAAATAGTCTCATGTCCCTTTGACCAATGGGATATGGATATTGTAGGCCTGTTCCATATAGTGTCAAGGTAGAAGAGATTCTTGCTCATAGCAGTAGATTACTTTTCTAAATGGGTGGAAGCAGAAGCTTTGGCCAGGATTACTGAAGGAACCATTATTCAATTCTTATGGAAGAACATCCTCTGCCGATTTGGAATACCACACAAATTGGTGTCAGATAATGAAAGACAATTCCAAGGACGCAAAATCCAGACCTGGTGTCAAGGGTTCGACATAACTCAAGCCTTCACATCCATAGCTTATCCTCAGAACAATGGGCAGATCGAGGTTACCAATAGGGAGATAGTTCGGGGGTTGAAAGTCAAGTTGGATCATGTTGAAGGTGATTGGGTGGAGGAGCTGTCCAGCATCCTCTGGGCCTACCGCACGACTCCTCGAGAAAGCACAGGGCTCACATCATTTCACCTGGTCTACGGTAGTGAGGCTTTGGTGCCTATTGAGGTCGGGGTGCCTTCAGTCAAAAGAATGCTATACGATGAAGGGAATGTCGAGCGACTCTCAGAGCTGGATTTGATTAGTGAAATTCGTGAATGTACAACTGCCCGCCTAACAACATATCAGCAAAGGATGCATCAAAACTATAACAGAAGGGTTGTGCCCCGGTTCTTCGGAGAAGGGGACTTAGTATGGAAGAGGACAAAGCTCGTGGGGGAGGTAACCAAATTAGCACCTCAGTAGGACGGTCCTTATAAAATTGTTAAACAATTAGCATTGGGTGCCTACTATTTACAAGATACTTAGGGTAGGAAGCTAGACTGTCCTTGGAGCGCTAACTACCTCCAGCCTTATCGTACTTAAGGTAGTATTTTGTAAGACTTTAGATCGGGGAAATATGATCAGTCGGGCATAAATTGCCAAGTCGGGATACTTGGGTTCAGGACACTCATGAATCTTTTTTAAGACCAGATCAGGACAGGACCCTATGCTCAGGTTAAAGTAGCTCTGGCCCCATTGAGTCAAGAGTCAAGACTGAGGAAAAGATATGGCATCTCTACTAAGTAGAGTACAATAAAGTGTTCACACAATTCATACATAAGTCATTTAAATTCGACGAATACATCATTGGACATCTCTCTGAGGATGCGACGATGGTCTAGAAAATCTGCAGGAGGGATTGAAGGCAGATATCCTTGCTCCTTCAATTGTTGAAGCGCCCCCACCACACCATAGGTCACAAACGTGATGAAGAAGTCCCCTACCTGTATGCCAAACTTTGGAGAGTACAAATATTCTTCTAGGCTTGTTTGCAGGCGGTCGCTCTCCCTAGCCTTGTAGGTCTCCATGGCAATCACAGAGTTTGATAGTGCAGATTGAGCTTGAGATAGCTCTGCTTGTAAAGAACCCAGCTCTGTCGCCTGGGACTCCAGCTCCCACCTCTGGTCCATCAACAGTATGTCTATGGATTGCATATTTTGAGTCAGGTGATCCATCTCTTGCTTATGTGCAAGCCTTAAACCCTCCAAAGTTGCTATGCATTGAGCCAATTCTGACTGAGCTTCTTGGCACTTATTCTCGATGACTTTAGAAGAGCTTCAAGCCCGCTCTTTTCTTCTCGAAGGTGACCAATCTCTAGCTGGGCTTCCCCTAGGATTTGTTCCTGGGTGGCGTTCACCTTATTTAAGGCTGACACTTCTATCCTTAGTTGGGACACGCCCAAGTTAGGGTCGGACAATTTGGATTCTAGGTCAACCACCATATCTGTCAGAATTTTATTTTGCTGATACAAGAGGGAGAACGACTGACTTAGCACTATGGACTCAGTAAAAGTCTGTGCAAGTGAGCAAATAGTTAGAGTAAAGAGAAAGAAAAGGCAATAAGAGAGAGTATAAACTTACCACAATAGATCCTTCAGAAAACCGATCCAACTGAGCAAGCAGGGGGAGAGCATGCATCCACCGCAGACTTTCCTCCCAATGGGTCGATAACTAACCCCTCAGCGTGAGATGACTAGTCTGGGCATTTGACGAATCGCACATGCCCCATTCTAACGGTTTGGTGGCTCGATAATGGCGATAGTGAGAGCGCTGCAATTGTGACGCTCCAGTAGTGGTCTTGCCTGAAGGAGGATGAGTTGATGGCTCGGCAGCGGTCTCGCTGGAATCAGGATGCATTAAGGTGGATGGTCGAGTGGAGGAAAATCACGTCTGAGTCACAGGGGTGGCTTGGGATGCTAGTATAGGAGGCACTTCGGGAAAGGAGGAAGGCCCAGGCAGGGCATTCGATGTAGCAGGGACCACTAAAGCAGAGGGCTGCTCTGTAACGATGGGAACTTTCCCTCGCTCAACTCTAGCCCTGGCTTTGGGCAACACAACAGGATCACTTAGGAGTTAGAGATTACTGGTCGGGCTGCCGAAGTTGGGGGTTGGGACTCGGATACTGAGTCGGGTCCCATAGGTTGGCGTCTGGGTCTGCGTGAGAGTGGCTGTTCATTTGAGTCTGACTCCTCTGATAGAGTACTCGACCGACAAGCAGGAGGCATGGGAGAAGTGTGCCTTATAGGCTCAGGAGAAAAACAAACACGCAGGGTTCCTCGGGCGACTGACCGAGGAGCGATTAAAGCAGTAGCCCCACAGGGAGGTGGAGCTAGGTGCGACAAACCCCTCCTATCCAGTATTATGCGTTCTCAACATTGTATTTCCATATCACTCAGGGGGAGAGACCTGATCGAGGATGTCTGGGCCAGGGTGTCGGATCAAGAAGAATACCAAGGTTAGAATATGAAAGCAAAGGTCAGTCGAGGTAGGTCAAGATGTACCTAAGGAACGGGGTAGTTCTGAAGGAGTGAGGCTTAGCCTGAATAGGAATAGTACGTCCTCTGATAGTAGTCTGAGCAGGTCCAAGCGCCAGCATCCCAGTTGCGCGGAGGCCTCTGTAAATTCGGGAACCAGTGGAAAAGATGGGTAGTCCAAGGTATGTCTCACACTTTGGAGAGGAGGACAAACCCAGACAAGATCCTCATAGAATTAGGTGTAAGTTAGCCAAGAGGGATGTGAAAATAATGACTCACTTGGGAAAAGAAAGGGTGAATGGGGAAGTGGAGGTCGGCAACAACTTGCTCCTTGAAGAAGGTCATGTACCCTACTAGGGGTGAAAAAACCCGGTGGATCTCAGAGGGAATGATAATGTGCATGGCCCTAGGGATTTCATAGGTGAAGCGAAGGTCATCCAAGTCCACGCCGGTAAAGGTTGAAACTCCAGGAGCATAGGTAGGTGCAGGGGAATCCATGGGATGATGCAAAAGGCACAAGGGGCAGAGCACAGCCGATACCGGAAACAAGAGGAAGGCATACTCTTGAGGTGAAAAGTTCAGTAAAGCTGAGGGGAAATGATATTTATAAAGGCCAAGGGGGCATAAAAGACCTCATCATCAGCGCCCATCAAATAGTTTTCATTCAAAGTAGCTAGCGTCAGCCATAAATATAGGAGGAACGCCGGCCATAGGATCATTCTAGAAAACTGGCCATGAGGGAATGTTCGAGAAAGCCAGGATGATAGACATGCTGGGAATAGAGGCTTGCTGTGGCTTCAGGAACAGGCAACGCTACAGTGACTTCTTCTCGGGACTCTCAAGTACCTTGGCTCGGGACTAGTCGAATAGCTTGATAGCGCAAAACTTAGTCGCACATCCTAAAGTAGACTGGCCCTCCAAAGTAACTGGTCGGGTCGCCCAATGATCGAATTTGATCGTGACGTTAAACAGACTAATCGGATTGGATGCCCGATCGGGCAACAAAAACCCGATTGGACGCAGTCTCGATGCCTACACGGAGGCTAAGTCCGCAAAACCACTACAGAAGGGATAAGCACTTAGCAAATCATGCGAACATATCTAATAAGAAATAGGATAGATCAATAGAAAAATCACTCAATGGACTATACAATTAGGCATTACAAAAATAGTCTACCTACACACTGGTCTTAGACAAGTCTCAGATCAAAGGTAAAAGACAGGAAACGCACACTAATCATCAAAAGTCAGGAAGGCATCATTGGGAAGTTCTCGTATAAGGCAACCTCTGTCCAGGAAATCCGCAGGAGGGGCTAACCGGAGGTAGCCTTTCTCATGAAGCTGCAGCAAGGCTCCCACACCTCTGTAGCAGACCATCCAATCGATGAGACTACCTATCTTCACTCCAAATACACTGAAAGCAAGATAAGCGGCCTTATAAGCTTCTAGACGAGCAGCCTCACTGGCCTGGTAATCTTTTAGCTCATCCTTGGCCTTATCTACATCAACTCGGACCAAGGCCAGCTCTTGGTATTGTTGGATCGAGACATGCTAGAGGGGGGGTGAATAGCACTCGTGGCTAAATCGTTCGATTTGTAAAACACTCGAGTAATTAAGACGCAGCGGAATAAAAAAGCAAACACACAAACACAGAGGAATTTACTTCGTTCGGAGCCTAAGGCGACTCCTACTTGAAGGCCCGCGATCCTTGATCGCTTCCGGTGGGCAACAACTATAAGCTCGATTATTACAGACTAAATATTACAAGAGATGCGATAAAAGAAATCTATACCGACGACGAAAAAGAGGAATCTAGGAGCTCTGGGTCGTCGTAGACGTGTAGCAGCACTTCCGGGAGTCTTTCGGAGCAGCACGTTGAGTAAAGAAGGCTTGGAACTTGTTATACTGAGCTGCTGGTCGAACCCCCTTTATAAACAGTGTTCAAGGCGCCTTAAACCCTTTCAAGGCGCCTTAAGCCTGAATTTTATCCCGTTCTGTTCGCTGGGATAATCCTTTGACTGCCGCGACCTGAAGGCGCCTTAAACCCTTTCAAGGTGCCTCCAAGCTGTCTAAGGCGCCTTAAACCCCTCCAAGGCGCCTTAAGCCTCCTCCTCGCGCCAGCTCAGGATTTTGAACCCGAGGCGCCTCCAAGCCTCATGGAGGCGCCTTGGACACTGTTCATCCGAGTTCTTCTTTGTGTTTTTGGTACCTGCAAGTATGTTAATCCAAAAATACCTGCAACACAAAGTTAACACAAAATAATAGTGTGAATATGAAATTATGACAGTCTCTGACTTCGAATTTTCGACCGGAAACCCTAGGTCGACGGACGCCTCTGTTCCCTCTACGGGAACACGTCCTCACCTACTCCACTCGAGAGATTTACTGCCGCGATCCTCCGGATCGATGGACTTTTGCTCAAGACTGATACTTCCTTTCTGGACATCCGCCTGTGCTAGTCCAGTCTTTCACCTGGTTCGCGACACCAGGACTTTCCACCTAGGGTTACCACCCCCTAGGACTTTTGCCTGAAGTCATCAACCTGCCAAGACTTTCCGCATAGGGTTACCACCCCCTATGACCTAGGGTTACCACCCCCTAGGGTTTTTCCCTTTGCCTAACCGCAGCTAGGACTTTTCTCCACCTAGGGTTACCACCCCCTAGGACCTAGGGTTACCACCCCCTAGGGTTTTTCACCTGCCTAACCGCAGTTAGGACTTTTCCTGAAATACTCATTCAGCATGTTAGATCACAACACACCTTAACTTTGAATCCTTTGCCATTATCAAAACTTGGGTTCGATCGTCGGATGCTTCCCGCACCAACAATCTCCCCCTTTTTGATTATGGCAACCCAAATTCAAAGTTAAGTAAAAACAACTGCATAAAAAGGTTTTAAGTGAGCAAGCTTAAGTATATAAAATCAAATCAACGCCTAACTTAAGCTAACACTTAAACTTTTGTGAAGCTCCCCCTTAATACAGGGTTTCCTCTTTTAAATTTTTACTTTTTATCTTTAAAAGTTTACTTTTGAATTTTCTTATTCTCCCCCTTTGCCTTTATCAAAAAATAATCCAGTTTCAATTTTTCTTTTTGAAAAATAAATTAGACTTAAAAAACAGGCTAAGTTGAAAAGCCATTTTTCACCTAAAATTTTGAAAGTACTGAGTTAAAATTTTGTAAAACTATCTGAAAGGTAACCTAGAAAATATCTTAGCAATAATATATAACGTTAGGTTTCAAGGTTGGTTAAGTTTGAAAAAATTTGAAAGTTGCTTTATGAACCACTTAGCTAAGCCTTTTGTGAACATTGAACTTTGAAAATTTAGCTTAAGTGAAAAGTGCCTTAGCTTAAAAAACTTGTTAATTTTTAAGTTGAAGAGAGAGAGTAGCTAAAAATTTGATTTAGGTTATCTATTCAGTTGGTCCTTAAGTCCAAGCATGAGTCAAGTTGAATAGCAATGTAATTGTTGTTGATCAGGTATCAGAGCCCTAAAGTATAGGCATTTTTAATTAACAGATTGAGTATCCTTTGCCAACTGTCTAACCTTGAGTTACTTTCTTAATGTCCACAGGACAATAGCTTTCACTTGGTTAGTCAAGTTGAGTTATTTGGTCCAGATAGACTTGACTAGAGCTGGAGAACTTAACTTGATTAATGTTTATTGCATATTTAACGCCCAGACTCATATCAATGCACAGATATAAGCATTCTTGAGTCCAGGCTGTACCCTATGCATCTCACGCCGTTCTATATTTTTCAAACACAATCAAGGTAAACCTAGGTGTTTGTGAGATGCTCTGGCTGAGTCCTAGGGGAACATGATTTCTAGGGAAAAATCCTAGGCTAAGTCCAATTTTTGAAAGTCTAAAAAACTAGGGATTTTGACAAAATGTTTTCCTAGAATTTATAAAAAAAATGTAAGAATATAATGTTATAGTATATATTCTACCCAACACATACCTATTTGTCTTCTAAGAGAGCTGAACTCAAGTTCAGGTAAGGGTTTTGTGAAAATGTCAGCTAGGTTTGATTTTGACTCAACATAGTTGAGTATAATATCACCCTTAGCTACATGATCCCTTACAAAATGATGCTTCACCTCTATATGTTTAGTCCGTGAGTGATGAATTGGGTTTTTTGTTAGATTTATTGAACTTATATTATCAATTGAAATTTTTGTTTTATAATATTCTAGTTGATAGTCTTTAAGAGTATGCATCATCCATAGCAATTGAGATGCGCATTCACCTAAGGCTATATATTCAGCTTCAGTGGTAGATAAAGCAACACAATGTTGCTTTCTACTTGACCAACTTACAAGGCATTGCCCTATAAATTGACAGCTGCCACTTGTGGTTTTTCTATCTAACTTGCATCCAGCGTAATCTGAGTCAGAATAGCCATGAAGATCAAGAGTGCAAGTTCTAGGGTACCAGAGTCCTATATTTAGAGTACCTTTAATGTACCTAAGTATTCTTTTAACATAGGTTAAGTGTGACTCTTTTGCACAGGATTGGTATCTTGCGCACATACCTACAGCAAATAATATATCAGGTCGGCTTGCAGTTAGATACAGTAAACTACCTATTATACTTCTATAATATTTTGGGTCTACTAGTTTTCCAACTGGGTCAGAGTCAATATTGATGTTGGTTGCCATTGGAGTATTTATTATTTTTGAATTTTCCATATAGAATTTTTTAATTAACTCCTTAGCATATTTAGTTTGATAAACATAACTTCCATCTTTAGTTTGTTTTATTTGTAAGCCTAAGAAAAAATTAAGTTCACCAACCATACTCATTTCAAATTCATTTTCCATTAGTCTAACAAATTCTTTTAGAAATTTAGAGTTAGTAGATCCAAAAATTATATCATCAACATAGATTTGGGCTATGAAGATGTCTTTATCTACAGTTTTTACAAATAGAGTTGGATCTATTTGACCTTGGTTGAAGCCTTTGGATATAAGGTGATTGGATAACCGTTCGTACCATGCCCTAGGGGCTTGTTTAAGTCCATACAAGGCCTTTTTTAACTTAAATACATGATTAGGATTGTCTAAGTCTTCAAATCCTGGGGGTTGGCTTACATAGACCTCTTCTTTGATGAAACCATTTAAAAAGGCTGACTTAACATCCATTTGGAATAATTTGAACCCTTTATTTGCTGCATAGGCTAATAGCATTCGAATGGATTCGAGTCTAGCTACTGGTGCGTAGGTTTCATCGTAGTCTAATCCTTCAACTTGACTAAACCCTTTGGCTACTAGTCTGGCTTTGTTTCTTATGATATCACCCTGATCATCCAACTTATTTCTAAAAACCCATTTGGTGTCTATTATTGATTTATCTATGGGTTTAGGTACAAGGTCCCAGACTTGGTTTCTCTCAAATTGGGCTAATTCTTCCTGCATTGCAATAATCCAGTCTGGATCAGGCAGGGCTTCTTCTATAGTTTTAGGTTCAATTTTAGAAATTAGAGCGATCTGACTAAGGTTTCTATAGGATGATCTTGTTCTGACTCCAAGGTTTGGGTCACCCAAAATTTGGTCAGGTGGGTGAGAAGTGCTTATTCTAGTTGGTCTTATCTGTGAGTCAGAACCTTGTTCTTCAGACTCATTAAGATTAGGTTGGATTTCATCATCGTCTACTGCTCTTGGATTAGTGTCAATATTTTCATTAGTTAAATTATTTTCTTCATCAAATATTACATTAGTTGTTTCTTCAACTTTCAAGGTATTTTGATTATATACTCTAAAGGCTCTACTGGTAGAGGAGTATCCTAAGAATATTCCTTGGTTAGATTTGGGTGTAAATTTTCCTAAGTAATCTTTAGTATTTAAAATGTGAACTTTACAACCAAATACTTTTAAGTAGTTTAAGTTAGGAATTTTATGATAATATAGTTCATAAGGAGTTTTCTTGTGATATTTATTGATTAAAATTCTGTTTTGAATATGATTTGCAGTATTTATGGCTTCAGCCCAAAATTGGTGATTTAAATTATATTCATTTAACATAGTTCTGGTGGCTTCTTGTAGTGTTCTATTTTTACATTCCACCAGGCCATTTTGCTGAGGGGTTCTAGGACATGAAAATTCATGTAGATATCCATTTATTTTACAAAATTGAGTAAATCTATGATTTTCAAATTCTCCCCCGTGATCACTTCTTATTCTTTTAATTTTAGTATCTTTTTCATTTTCTATTAATTTGCAAAAATTACTAAATGTTTCATAGGTTTCATCTTTTGTTTTTAGGAATCTTACCCATGTAAACCTAGAATAGTCATCAATTATTACTAAGCAATACTGGTTCTTGCTTAATGACTTGGCTCCATGTGAATCAAATAGGTCAAGGTGAAGGAGCTCAAGTAATGAGTTGGTTCTTTCTAGATTTGTTGGTTTGTGTGTTGACTTAGTTTGTTTTCCTTGTTGACAAGCATTACAGATTGAGGTTTCAATGAATTTTAGTTTGGGCAAACCTCTAACTAGACCGTTATGACTCATTCTTGAAATGAGTCTTGTGTGAGTGTGACCCAGTCTTCTGTGCCACAAGTCAGTCTCCTCTTCTTGTGTTATTAAACACTTTATTGAGGATGTGGGTAGATTAATTGAGTACATATTATTTTTCCTAAGTCCCTTAAGTGTAATTTCAGGATTTTCAATATTTCTGACTAAACACCTAGTTTTGTCAAAAGTGACTAAGTATCCGCTATCACATAATTGGCTTATACTTAGTAAGTTGAAATTGAAATTATCAACTAACAGAACTTTTCTAATAATAAACTTGGAGCTGAGTTCGATATTACCTCTTCCGATTACTTTAAGTTGACCATTGTTGCCGAATGCAACTGATCCTAAATTTTTTAATTTGAGCTTTGAAAACTTCAATTTATCTCCAGTCATATGTCTGGAGCATCCACTATCCAACATCCATTGATCCAACTCCTACACATGAAGTAGTTGAATTGGTTTCTTTTTAATGGATTAAAGATAGCATGATTGAAGCAGACACTATGTTTTCTAATCCATTGTATTTAAAAAAAAATTACTTTGCATTTTAAGTTTTAAATAATTTTGAAATTGATTTTTAAATAGTTTTGAAATTAATTTTGAAAAAAAAAAATTTAAAATAAATTTTGAGTTAATTACTTTGATGATAATTTAAGATAATTAACTTGATTAATTTAAATTCAATTCAATTTTACTTTTAATTCTTAGTCATCTCACCCGATCTAAATTTTCAATCAGGGAACCCTATAATTGTTGTGAGATGAATTATGGTTGAATTTTAGGGTAAGGTTTGACTTTGTGTTAGATTCAGGTTTAGCTTTGGGTTCAACAAGTAAGCATTCTTTGGATAAACTTCTGGGCTATGGTGAGTCACAAGGAACTCATTAAAGTAACCATGCCTTCGAGGTTTTCCAAATAGTCCTGCCCACTGAACTTAATACTGAACCTTGGTCTAACTAGTTAGGATCCATTTAAGGGTAGCTTCGGTCAGTTCCACTTGGCCAAATGCACCAGGTCAAAGCCATATCTTCCTAGACATGCGATGCCCAAGCTTCGCTAACGTACTATCATCCAAAAACTTCACCAGTACCGTGGGTCAAGTTAAACCTCGCCCTTTTATCTAACCTTAATTACCCTGCCGGGTAGTCTATTCTTGTTTACCCATTCCAGGTAGTTTAGTTGGGGGTGCCAGCTATTCTGGATCCTTCTTCTATTGACTTTTGAATTTTTGAATTTTAATTTAATTTTAAATTTTGAATTTGTAATTTGAATTTTGAATTTTGAATTTTTGAAGTTTAATTTAATTTCGAATTTAGAATTTGTAATTTGATTTTTGAGTTTTATTTTAATTTCGAATTTGTGATTTGAATTTTGAATTTTGAAGTTTAATTTAATTTCGAATTTAGAATTTGTAATTTGATTTTTGAATTTTATTTTAATTTCGAATTTGTAATTTGAATTTTTAATTTTTAATTTTAATTTAATTTTGAATAATTTAATTTCAAATTTTAAATTTAGATTTTGTAATTTAATTTTGGGTTTTAAATTTTAATTTCGAATTTAGAATTTATAATTTGAATTTTAATTTGGTTTGATTAATATCATTTTTCTTTTTGCTCCCCCTGGATCATGGCCTCGATGTGGTCTATCGAGGTAGTATATTTGATCCTTCGGGACCCAGTATTGACCAGATCCAACTTGATTGATCAATTTGGACTTGGGGACCCATGCTTGGACTGATTTACTACTTTGTTTGTTTATTAAGGATAAATAGGATTTATATTTCTTTTTACTTTTGTATCCTAGCCCAGTTCTGTTGTAGACAGCTCTTTGTGTCCCAAGAATTAGATCCAAATTCTTGGAACCCAGAGAGAACTTTTCTAGAGTAATTTCTAACTTGTTTAACTGATTTTTCAGATTTGAATTTTCTTTCTCAAGTCGTTGTACTTGAGTTGAATCTTCAGTTAAAGATTTTGAGTTAGTTACTCCTTTAAGAGTGGTTATTTCTCTTAAAAGTGACTTAATTTTCAAATTTGACTTAGCTAATTTGCGAAGTAAATAATTGACTAAATTATTGAGTCTAGGAATACTTACAGCGGAGTCTGGTCCTTCGGAAACGGATGCGGATCCGTGGCTTTGCTCAGAGTCGGCTTCTGACTCGCTCTCGGATTCGCTGATCTGGTCCCGGGCCATCAATGCGAGTAAACTTGTTTGGTTGAGTTCGTCGTCTTCGTCCTCCAAAGAAGATTCGTCCCAGGTTGCCTTTAGAGCCTTCTTTCTTCTTTGCTTCTTGGCTTCCTTTTGATTGGGGCAGTTTGCCTTGATGTGGCCCTTCTGGTTGCACCCGTAACATGTGACTTCAAATTTTGTCTTTGTTTGGGCCTCCTTGGATTGAACTGCCTTCTTCAGATCTTTCTTGTTAAATCCCTTCTTCTTCTTGTAGAGTTTCTTTACAAGATTTACAAATTCGCCGGCCAGTTCATCTTCTGAATTGGATTCGTCTTCTGATTCCGATTCAACTTTTCGTCGTCCTCTTAATTCCCGTGTTCGACTCGTTCCTGCAACCAAAGCAATCCCTTTCTCGGATGGCCGTGCATTAGTCTGTTCATGGAGTTCGAATTCACTAAACAATTCATCTAATTTTAAGGAAGACAAATCCTTAGAGACTTTATAGGCATCTACCATTGATGCCCATAGTGTACTCCTAGGGAATGAGTTAAGGGCATACCTTATTATATCTCTGTTTTCTACCTTCTGCCCGATTCCATGTAGAGAATTCAGGATATCTTGAATTCGGGCGTGCAAAGAGCTTGCCGTCTCGCCTTCCTGCATTTTCAAATTGTATAGTTTATTTAATAACAAATCACGCTTACTTACCTTGGTTTCCGAGGTGCCCTCGTGTAGTTCGATCAGTTTCTCCCATAGTTCCTTTGCGGAGGAGAATGGACCGACTCTGTTGAACTCTTCTTTGGTCAGACCGCATTGGATGGTGCAGGTGGCTTTGGCGTCGGCTTCCACCTTCTTGATAAATGCGGGCTCCCAGTTTTCACAGGATGTAGGCTTACCATCGGTACCAGTTGGTAGTTGTAGTCCTGTTCTGACGATCATCCAGGTGTCGAACTGGATCTTCAGATATATTTCCATTCGCCCTTTCCAATATCCGAAGTCTTCTCCGGAAAATAGTGGGGGGCGAACGGTGCTATATCCTTCTTGTTGGGCCATTTAGATCTAAAAGAAAAAAAAAACAACAAGATCTATTCCAAGACTGAGTCTTGGATTAGTAGTGTGGGAAGAGAATAGTAATAATTACGAGCTCGAGTGGTGTTGCACCAACTTCGGGCAAAAAATTGATTCGTAAAAAGAAATTAGAATATAGCTATGAGGCTAAATTCTAATTGACTCCGAACAAAACCACGAAAAGAAAATTGTCCTGAATAGTGGTTGCACTGATTCAAGACGACCCCGCTGTGATACCAATTGTTGGATCGAGACGTGCTAGAGGGGGGGGTGAATAGCACTCGTGGCTAAATCGTTCGATTTGTAAAACACTCGAGTAATTAAGACGCAGCGGAATAAAAAAGCAAACACACAAACACAGAGGAATTTACTTCGTTCGGAGCCTAAGGCGACTCCTACTCGAAGGCCCGCGATCCTTGATCGCTTCCGGTGGGCAACAACTATAAGCTCGATTATTACAGACTAAATATTACAAGAGATGCGATAAAAGAAATCTATACCGACGACGAAAAAGAGGAATCTAGGAGCTCTGGGTCGTCGTAGACGTGTAGCAGCACTTCCGGGAGTCTTTCGGAGCAGCACGTTGAGTAAAGAAGGCTTGGAACTTGTTATACTGAGCTGCTGGTCGAACCCCCTTTATAAACAGTGTTCAAGGCGCCTTAAACCCTTTCAAGGCACCTTAAGCCTGAATTTTATCCCGTTCTGCTCGCTGGGATAATCCTTTGACTGCCGCGACCTGAAGGCACCTTAAACCCTTTCAAGGCGCCTCCAAGCTGTCTAAGGCGCCTTAAACCCCTCCAAGGCGCCTTCGCGCCAGCTCAGGATTTTGAACCCGAGGCGCCTCCAAGCCTCATGGAGGCGCCTCGGACACTGTTCATCCGAGTTCTTCTTTGTGTTTTTGGTACCTGCAAGTATGTTAATCCAAAAATACCTGCAACACAAAGTTAACACAAAATAATAGTGTGAATATGAAATTATGACAGTCTCCGGACTGTCCGGGTCTGACTTCGAATTTCCGACCGGAAACCCTAGGTCGACCCGACGCCTACTGTTCCCTCTACGGGGAACACGTCCTCACCTACTCCACTCAGGAGATTTACCTGCTGCCAGTGCGATCCTCCAGATCGACTGGACTTTTGCTCAGCACTCGATACTTCCGGACTTTCTGCTGGACATCCGCTTCCCGGCTAGTCCAGTGTTTCACCTGGTTCGCGACACCAGGACTTTCCACCTAGGGTTACCACCCCCTAGGACTTTTGCCTGAAGTCATCAACCTGCCAAGACTTTCCGCATAGGGTTACCACCCCCTATGACCTAGGGTTACCACCCCCTAGGGTTTTTCACCTGCCTAACCGCAGTTAGGACTTTTCCTGAAATACTCATTCAGCATGTTAGATCACAACACACCTTAACTTTGAATCCTTTGCCATTATCAAAACTTGGGTTCGATCGTCGGATGCTTCCCGCACCAACAGGTATGTGGTGGCAGCTTCTTCCTTGACCTTGGACAGGTTTGCTTGGAGGGACTTCAGGGTAGCCGAGCCTACCTCCCATTATTTCTGAAGAGCAGCTTCCTGGTCAGTACTAGCGATCAGATCTGCCTTCTTTGTCTCCAAATCTTCTGCCAGAGCAGCATGCGCTTCCTGCAGCTCCTTCAACTTCAAAGAGAGGGTTGCCACCTCAATTTCCTTCTCCTTTAAATCATCCAAAATTTGGGTGCACCTCAACCCCTTAGACTTGAGCTTGGACTCACTTGTCTTCAGGGCTGACTGCAAGGTTTGCACCTTCTTCGATTCTGCTTGGGCCAAGTCCTGAGCAATTTTGGCTTTCTCCTCGACAGTTTGAATACAAGATTGTATCAGGTTGTTAGTGGCAGTCAAATCAAAAAGATGGCCGGTGGTAGTAGGGGACTCCAACTCTCGAAGACGAACCCTCAGGGACTCGTTCTCTCATTGTAGGCTAGCCAGGTACTGGGATATACTTAGACCCATGGCACAGGCTTATCAAGCACAAGGAAAGATTAGAATTAACTCAAGAATCCAAAAAAAAGACTGAAAACTCACTAATACTAGTCGATTGGAGAACAGATCAACTAGCTCGAGAGGGGGGCCTTCCAAAATCTAGTTGGCGGCGGTCTTCGATGACTCGATCAGGGCCCCATGAAATTTCACTTGGCCGCAGTGAGGAGAAGCACTGGTCGATGAGATAGGTCCCTGCACCTACAGAGAAGACAACTGGAAGGAAGAGGTGAAGGCATACTTGCCCTTAAGACGCTCCTTGGGGCGCAAAGAGGAGGTCGGTGCCAACGAAGTAGCAGAGGGTGGGAGAGAAGGGGTCGCAGCATCTCTGGGCTGGTCTCCCAACCGAGAGGCGGTCTGCTCCAGGACAAAAACTAGGACAAGAGAAGTTGCAGCCTCTATTATTGGAGAAGGGGTTACCCGGGCAGGCGTTTTCACCTTGGCCTTGGAAGAAAGAGGAAGCCTCGATGGAGAAGATTGAACTGAGGGGATGACCTACTTCCTTTTGTGTTGGAGGTGCAGGCGTTTTTCTAGAGGAGAGGGATCCCTCTCCTCTGTGGTCGTGTCGGTTCCAAGGGCCTCAGGGTCCCCAGACAGCTAAGAAGAGGCCTCCACCGAGGCGCTGGCCGGTGGGGCATAAGGAACCTCATGTTCCTCCAAAATCTCTGGACCCAATTTCTTCAGAATATCGATGGGCAGCCAGGAAGAATCAATGGCGTAGGCGCGAAACATGGCTGCTTCTACAAAACAAAAAGAAAAATACTTCAGTTAGCGAAGACCGGGAAGTGAAGGTATTGGATCTTACCAAAAGGAGTGCCCAGAGGCATTCGGATGGGGTTGAGCCCAAAAGTATATAACATGCTCTCTTGCAGTAGAAAAGGGAGCTACAGTTGCACGCCCTCCAACTTTTTGAAAGATGTGTGGCAGGGTAGTTAATGCTAGTGGTCGCATAGCTCAAAGGGAGTGGGAAGATTATATCGCCACTCAGCTGGCCAAGATGCTGGCTTGGGCAACTGAACATAGAAAAATCTAGACTTCCAACCTTTGTTGGAAGAAGGCATCCCATAAAAGTACTTATACCCGACCCTGGACTGCACCATGAAAACACCTAGCTCTGAGCATTTAAGGGTGCAAAAATGGTGAAAAGGCTGTGGGGTCAGAGTTATTCGATATAGGAAACACAAGATCGTCATTCCGCACATGGCACGAAAGGCGTTGGGGGCGAATTGGGACAACAAGACACCAAAATACCTGCTCAAATAAGAGAAGAATGGATGGATGGAAAAGCGATGACTACCAAGAAGTTGATCCTTAAAAAAGGTCACAAAATTAGCAGAAAGGGAGGAAGGATGATCATTCGGCCTTGGGGAACGAAGCTTGTAGGCCTTAGAAAGCTCCAGACTCGACCGAATAGCCCTAATATTGTTATTATCCACGTCGGGAGAGGAAATATGCATACCAGGGTGCCTCCATCTCACCAACCATTACAAGATCGAAAGGAGTGGGAAAGGAAGAAGGAAGAATACTTACAAAGGACAAAGGAAATGCACAAAGGAGGAGGCGAGCAAGCGAAAGAAAAGAGGAGAAGGGAACCCGAAGGAAGTTGAAGAGAGGACAAACAACGGTGGACAGCCTTTAGGGTTTTTAAACCAAAACCCTTAAGAAGCATCAGAAAGTAGGCCGGACAACTGAAATAGCCTAGCACACATCAGCAGTCAGATCGAGAAGCGAAAGCTATTTGGGGTCGCATGCAAAAAGCATGTGTCATACATTATGACGAGTTAAGTTAGTGGGACACGTGTCATCTCCCGAGGAAAGGGCATTTATGATGGAAGTGATAGGAAAATCATGAAGGGCGATATGCAAACAGGAATGCCTTACCTTGTGAGGACCATGCCTCGGAGATTGAAAATTTCATGCGACTGCCTTGGGAAACGAAGAAGAAGAAGAAGGCGAGAAGAGTCACTCCAAATTCGGCACCTTTATACCCCCTCAAAATCAGAGTAAGGTTTAAATTTGACTAACGCCTTACAAATTGCACATTGTGATTGCATGTGCATTAAGCTAAGTCCTCAATCGCGATCCCTTCAAGTCACAGAGGTTGCTCGTCTGGATCACTACCTGGTCAGACTTCCAAATCTATTTCTAGACAGACCCCCAGATTCATTCCTGGTCAGTTCTCTAGAGGAAGCCCTAATCAAGTCTCCAGATCTATTCCTGAACAGACCTCCAGATCCACTCCTAGTCAGGTCTTCAGATCTCTTCCTAGTTAGACCTCCAGATCCATTCCTGGGTAGGCCTTCGACCGCTTCCTGGTTAGGCTCTTACTCGGGATTCCAGACTCTCGTCCCAGCACGAGTTATAAGTGAGCATACTGTCACGTCTCCAAACTCTCGCCCTAGCGCGAGTTATAAGTGAGCTTACTCTCACGACCAACGACCTCTCGGTCGGGATTCCAGACTCTCGCCCCAGCGCGAGTTATAAGTGAGCATGCTCTCACGCTTCCAGACTCTCGCCCCAGCACGAGTTATAAGTGAGCATGCTCTCACACTTCTAGACTCTCGCCCTCTCACTCCAATGCGAGTTATAAGTGAGCATGCTCTCATGCCTCCAGACTCTCGCCCCCGCGTGAGTTATAAGTGAGCTTTCTCTCACGACCAACGACCTCTCAGTCGGGATTCTAGACTCTCGCCCCCAGCGCGAGTTATAAGTGAGCATGTTGTTGGAAGCCCAAGGTTGCTTTGATGTGATCAAACAAGTTAAGTTAGGTCTTGTTGGTTTTTGATCTTTGTGTCTAAGTGTGCAGGAACTTAGGAGCACAGGAAGTTGAGAAAAAGACGCAACTAGCGAAAAGAACGGCATGGGAGAGAGCCAATGGGCTCGATGCGTCTGAGGGATGAGGTGTTGCGGAAGAGTACACCGGCGGACGAGAAGGGAGCGTGCGATGTTTCTGAGGGATGAGAAGCTGGAGCGGAAGATTGCTATGGGAGCAAAAGACGTAGCTAGCGAGAAGGTCGACACGGGAGAGAGTCGACGAGCTCGGTGCGTCCGAGGGATGAAGCTGCGGAAGAGTACGCTGGCGGACGAGAAGGAAACATGCAACAATTCTGAGGTACGAGAAGCCAGAGCGGAAGCTTACTCGAGGAGAAGGCCGGAAGTTGAGTTCGGGTGAGCCCTATTCTAGATAGCCAAAATCACCCAAGCAAGCGAAACCAAAGCGGAAAACCTGGACCAAGGCGAGCAGCACCGGAGTAGAGAGCCCAAACCGAAAAAAGTCAATGTTGTTGACTTTAAGGGTCCGAGCGCCCGAACCAATCCGGGCGCCCAGAACCCTTTCAAGCGCCTGGAATGCGATATTGGCCAGATCACGTTTGACTGTAATCTGTTGCGAAGGGATAAAGTTTTATCCCTTTCCAGGCGCCTGGAACCCTTTCAGGCGCCCTGACCAAGGCTAGAAATATAGCCTTGGTCCAAGAAGTAATAGAGAACAAGAAAGATCTAATACAACACTTGTTCTTGAGTTTGTAAGAATTTATCTTCGTCATTTGTGATCTTTGAATGTTGTAAGAGGCTTCTCCGCCTTGAAGAAGATTTTTAGTGCACTTTTCATCTGTCTTGGATTAACAACCTCCCTTGTTGTAACCAAGTAAACCTTCGAGCCTCTGTCTTTCAGTTTATTTCTTGTTTTAATTAGTTTTATACAAGTGTTACTTTAATCAAGTTATTTGTCCGAGAAAGGTTTTGTTTGCTTTTGTGCAGGGGCTATTCAGCCCCTCCCCTCTTGCCGGCCACCAAGGAACCAACACATGCTCTCACACCTCCAAACTCTCGCCGCAGCGCGAGTTATAAGTGAGCATACTCTCATGCCTCCAGACTCTCGCTCCAGCGCAAGTTATAAGTGAGCTTACTCTCATGACCAATGACCTCTTGATCGGGATTCCAAACTCTCTCCCCAGCGCGAGTTATAAGTGAGCTTGCTCTTGCGACCAACGACCTCTCGGTCGGGATTCCAAACTCTCGCCCCAGTGCGTGTTATAAGTGAGCATGCACTCACGACTCTAGACTCTCTCCCCAGTGCAAGTTATAAGTGAGCATGCTCTCACGCCTCCAGACTCTCGCCCCCGTGCGAGTTATAAGTGAACTTGCTCTCACAACCAACGACCTCTCGGTCGGAATTCCAGACTCTCACCCCAGTGCGAGTTATAAGTGAGCGTGCTCTCACGCCTCCAGACTCTCGCCCCGGTATGAGTTATAAGTGAGCATGCTCTCATGCCTCCAGGCTCTCACCCCCTTGCGAGTTAGAAGTGAGCCTTCTCTCATGATCAATGATCTCTTGGGTAAGATTTCAAACTCTCTTCATAACTCACGAATCAGCCTTTTGCACTCTTAAGTCCCGAATGAGTTATCAACAAACAAAGAAGTACTAGGGAAGAAAGTAAAGAATTCACTGAGGGAGATAAAGACAGAAGCCCAACCCAATTTGCATTTATTTAAGGAAGTACAAGGGACACCTCTCAAACTCTCATTTTCACATTAGAGATATCTAAGTAATCAGGATTTAGTTCTGGTGCTAATAATTGGTGGGCAACTTGAGCCAGGATGTTCCACTCGGCCTGCCTGCTCCAAGTAAAACCGCGCCTGGGTCAGCTCTGCCCTGATGGACTGAATAATGCGACGTTGCTAAGCAATGGTTTCATCTTTAAGCCGGTCCTCTTCTTGAAGAAGGGCTATAGAAGCAGCGTGTTTTTCTCTCAGATAAATCAAGAATTGAGCCTGGCTCTCCAGATCCGCATAAGATTTCTACTTCAACGCTACTTCAGCCCGAGTTCGAGATTTGGCGACTAGCCAAAGTTCATCAATTCTTGGTGGAGAGAAGACTGAAGATCTCTATTTTGAGTCATCTCGACTAAAGCAGTATCCTTGTAGGCGAGTAGTTGAGTCATATGGGCTAGTTATTGGTATAAAGATGACACCTCATCAGAGTTAAGGGAGGATTCCATGGTCAGAAGAAGTCAGCAACAAAAGTACAATGATGCAGGGGGACTCAGCCCTTTTTAAAGAGGGAGATATAAAGAGTCAGCTTCAAAGGGTTGGTGAGGTCCTTCTTCTGAGGTGGATTGGGTGATTAAGTAGGTGGTGTATTCGAGGATCAAAGGAAAGGAGCAGCATTTAAGGGCGTCAGGGAGGAAGGTGGTGGGACAAGTATACTAGAGTCTGAGTCTAATCAGTCGGACCCGAGCCTCCTTCGACTAGACTTGAGGGGAGTCTTGTGATATAGTGCATGATGGTGGGGTTCGATAAAGGAGGACAGTTAGAAGTCAAGAGAACGTGGCAGTCAGAAGTCAAGAGGACGTGGTAGTTAGAAGTCAAGAGGACGTGGCAGTCAGAATTCAAGGGGGCGTGGCAGTCAAAAGTCAAGGGGAATGTGACAATCAACAGGTATGGAAAGAGGAAGCAAGACCGGGGAACGACGTCAGCAACTTGATTCTCGGCCGGGTTCCCACAGATCGGGACTCCAGATCTGAGACACCTGGGTAAACAGTCGGATGATACCTGACCAAGATTTGACGGGTTAGGCTTTCACGGCCTATGGTACTTAGGCCCGATGCTCTCAATAAGCTAAAACTCTCGGTCAACTAACTCTCGGTCAGCACTTGGACTATCTCTCCACAGCCTTGTCCCCCAAGGTTTAGGCTAGGAGTTATCCCTGACTGATCATCCAGGGTTGTCCTATTCCTTCTTGGTTGGGACAGAAAGCGCTACAGGACAACAAGGTCAGGGAATCGTAACCACCTGTCAGAGAATAACTGCCAAGTGTCAAGGAATATTCCAATGGTCTGCAGTCACCTGCAAATGGAACCTTCCTTCAGGATATAGGAGGATGTCACGTGTCCTCCATCACCCGACAAGGTCTGACATCCGACATTCTCTGACATCGGTCAGGCTCCAGAAGGTACACACTGTCATATAAAAAGGGAAGTTCTCTCCCTCATGCAAGTACGCTCTCTCACACATTCGTACTTGTCTTCTACTTTCTTTCTTCTTTGTACACTATTCTTCTGGGGAAAAAGTACCTGACTCAAGCATCGAAGGGCCTGCTCCGAGGACTTTTTCCCTAATTTCTGGCCTCTAACGTCATTGTGCTTGTCTGAGTGTGTGCAGAGCTCAGGTACCACTGGCTCAGTTATTGTCGTCCGTCAGTATCACGTGGGAGTCCATTTTTGGAAGCGTATACGAGAAAGACATCTCAGTCGCCCCTCCATCAGCGTCCGCAGCAGCTCACCCGTCCTTCATCTGACTCAGTTCCGAATAAGATTAGTAAGTAAAGGTAAGCAACTAGAGACGAAATCTAGTGAGGATACATTCCCTGTTGAGAGAACAATAAGCATTAGTCCAACTTAGAGTTTTCAGTGAACCCCAAAGTCATGAGCAGACAGTCCCGAGATTGTCAAAACATTAATACTTATTTTTCATATTATTTCTTGTTTTGCTAACTCAATGGTGCGGGAAATTAAAGCTAAAAGTTAGCTGGAAAAAGGAGGTTCGAGCGCCCCGAAAGGGTCTAAGCGCCCGGAGGTCCGGGCATCCCGAGTGGATCTAGGTGCCTGGATGGGGTCGAACTCAGCTACGCGTGCCACTCCGATTGGCCGACACACTTCAGGGTCCAAGCATCCAGATCAGTCCAAATGTCCGGAGTTGGATCAACTTTCACAGATAGAGTTTCGTCGAAGTGCGGTCACGACAACGGTCTAGGCGTCCGGAGTTAGATAACTCAACGTCGAAGTAAGATCGGATAGGCTCCAGTAGAGGAGCTCGGGGGTTGTAACTGTTGGGATGTATACTAAAAGCCTAGCTTTTGGTATAAACATTTATTTAGAAATAAGAATCACATTGGTCAAATGTCTACATTTATGATAAATGTAGTTGTTCAATTAATTTATATTGTAGATAACATGGTGTGTGGTGTCACACACAGAAGATCATGTTATCGGTTCCTTATAAATTATAAATAGTAGCTCACGACCAAGATGGAAAGGAACAAACCATTGAAAGATCGTAGTGTAATTAGGTATTAGTTTATCTTAACTATATAATTACACTAGTACACTTAGAGTGTATTGAATAGGACCATTTGAGGTTGTTTCTTTTATACTGACTTTATAAAGGAACAAAGACCTCAGTTATTATGGAAGTTTGTGCTCTTAATCCTAATATAATAACAAGCACATATATTTGATTTTTATTTCTTTAATTTATCAATGGGTGAGATTTAGTTCGATGAATCAATAAGCCTGATAAGTTGGGAAATGATATCACTTATAGTGTGTGTTGTTGATTATAGAAAGAAACTGTGTCCTAGAGATACTAGGTTGATAATGTCCTCAAGAGGAGCTCATAAGGATTGTCATGTTAAACCCTGCAGGTGGACTTAGTCCGACATGACGATAAGGTTGAGTGGTACTACTCTTGGACTAAGATATTAATTCAATGAGTTGTCAGTAACTCACTTACTTAGTGGACATTCGATATCTTAAACACAGGGAGACTAACACACTCATAATAAGAAGGAGCCCAAAAATGTAATTTGGGATTGGTGCAGTAGTTCAATAATAGTTCTTTAGTGGAATGAATTATTATTGATAAAATTAAGTTGTGTGTTCGGGGTGAACACGGGATGCTTAATTTTATCGGGAGACCAAAACTAATTCCTCCTCTCGGTCCCTATCGTAGCCTCTTAATTATAGAGTACTATACCCACCTATACCCACCTTCTATACCCACCTAAAGGGGGCCGGCCAAGCTAGCTTGGATCAAGCTAGGGCCGGCCTAAGCATGGTTAATGAGGTGGCCAGCCCTAAGCTTGAACCCAAGCTAAAGGGGGTCGGCCATAATAAAATAAAAAAGAATTTTAATTTTAATTTTTCTTATGTGGAAGATATAATTTATTGGAGAGAATTAAAATTAAAATATCTCTCTTAAAAGGATCTACAAAAGATTAAAGAAAGAGATTATATCTCTTTCCTTATTTGTAGATTGGAAAGATATTTTATTTTCGCTTTGTAAAATTATTCACATGTTGAAAAATAAAATTATAGAAATTTCTTTTTATTAACCATGAAGGGATTTTTGAAGAGAAATTTTAATTTTAAAAATTTCCGGAGATAAATTAGGAAATTTTAATTTGTTGATTGAAATTCTCCTAATTTTTCCCTATTGATTGTGGCCGGCCAATACATGGATAAAAAGGAAGTTTTATTTAATACTTCAAATTAATTCATGTCAAGGAAAATTAAGGAAATTTTATTGTAATTAAATTTCCTAATTTGCCAAGGCTAAAGAATATAAAAGAGGGGGTTGGGGTGCCTTTAGAAAGTGAACCTCTATTATTTTTCTCCCTCTTTTTCCTTGGTATGGTGGCCGGCCCTTCCCTTTCTCTCCTCTCCTCTTGATGGCCGAAACCTATCTTCTTGGTGGAGCTTTTGTTGGTGACCGGATCAAGAAAGGAGAAGAAGGAGAGAAAGCAAGTCTCGTCTCTAGCATCCCTTGGAGCATTGGTGGTGGCCGAAATTCTTCATGCTTGAAGAAAGTTATTTTGGCCGGCCATCCTCTTCTTTTCTTCCTCTTTGTGGTGGCCGAAACTTATCTCTTGCTTGGAGCTCTTGTGGTGGCCGGATACTACTTGGAGAAGAAGAAGAAGAAGGAGAGAAAGCTTGCATCCCTTGGAGCTTGGTTGGTGGTTTTTCTTCTTCCTTGGTGAAGCTCTTGTTGTGGCCGAACCTAGCTAGGAGGAGAAGAAGGTGGTTGGTGGTTTCTCATCTCGGAAGATCGTTGCCCACACAACGTCCGAGGTTAGAAGAGGAATACGGTAGAAGATCAAGAGGTCTTTCTAAAAGGTATAACTAGTATTTTTTCTTTCCGCATCATACTAGTTATTTTTGGAGATAATACCAAATACAAGAGGCTTACGATTCTAGTATTTCGAATATGTTTTTCGATGATGTGTTCTTTTGTTTTATTTTTCCTTGTGGTTTGATTGTTCTTTTCGGTTAACCTAAAGTTATTTTAGGAAATTAAATATTAGCTTTCCATAAAAGGTTTTGTCTAGTCGGTGGTGGTTGCTCCCATATCCAAGAAGGTCATGTGCCTCGCCACGTCAGTACTGGGAACCAATTATGGAAATTAATATTTAATGGAATTAATAACTTAAGGTGATTTGGGTCGAACGTGTTAAGTTCAGCAGGAGATCCAAGTCAAAACCTAAAAGAACAAATAGATTAAGTTTTGGATCAAACGTGTTAAGTTCCGCAGGCGATCCAAAATTTAATTTAAAAGAACACATGGTAGCTAGGAAAAGGTTCAGACCTTTGTACAAAATTTTTGTACAGTGGAACCTCTAGGTTTTCCGAGTAGCAACTAACAGTAACGACCCTCCTCCTACTAACTAAGCTGTGAGACCGGACCGTTGCATTATGCTATGCTAACTATAAAGTGCGGAAAACTGTACTGATTAAAATCTTACTCTATTAATGACTATTACAACCTGTAAGATTAGGTTCAAAGACCTTTCCGTTGACATACATATACTAGGGAAGGAACCCAAACTTCTATTTGCTCGAAAGACTGAAATGAGACCCTTCCAGCTGAAATCAAACACTCCAATCGATCGGCTGATCGATTGGAGTCAGCTGATCGATCCACTGGTCGATTCAGCGTGCTACTGTGCACGGAAGAATTTATGGATCGATCCAGCTATTCCAATCGATCCAATGATCGATTCAGAAGCTCTCTGTTCACGAGAGCAATTTCCTGATCGATCGGCTGATCGATCCATGGCCGATCGATCAGCTGATCGATTCGTGAGCTTTCTGTTCGCCACAGATTGCTTCCCAATCGATCGGCTGGTCGATTGAGGTCTACTCAATCGATCGGCTAATCGATTCGACGGCGTTCTGTACGCGAGGATTTCTTCCAATCGATCGGCTGATCGATTGGGGTTTCTGATTACGTATCAGAAGTCTGATTTCGGCACTATTTCGTGCTCAAATCACATATATAATTCCTATAAGAAAAAACAAAGCTACTAGACTTATCATTACTCATAGCTAGCTACTAAGATCATGACAATCAGTGATCTAAGCATAACTATCGCAATTCAAGACACTTAATTAACTAAAAGTGTAGAAAAGTAGCACTACAAGAAATACTAAGTTCTTAAGTTGCTAGTTTCTCCAAAGATCTTCATTCCAAGTTCCTATCCACACACATCTTCATTGCCTTGTCCTCCAGCCTCCTCTAATCCATCTTTCCTTTACCTTTATCTGCAGTATAAGGAAAAGAAGTATCTGTAAGCTTGGAAGTTTAGTAAGAAACCATCTACCTCACAAACCTGCATACGATGCAGTTTATGCTTTTAAAAACATGCTATTTGAAATATATACTGAACATGTTAGAGCATGGCATGGCATACTATCATACAAAACATAGAAATCAAAAGCTGATCATGGCAATATCTTCTAGTATCAACAAAATAGAACTAAACTGATACAATAGCTAACTAAACTAATGCTAAGCTGATACAAGTTCTGAACTGTAATCATATAACTAAATTGTGAAGCTTTGAAAAAAACTATTTATCATAAATAGATGAAAATACTAATCATGCTGCTGTTGGGCCCGGCAACTGTACTTGTTGTCTGTGCATCCCTAACTATACCCGGAGTTGCAAATCCCGAATATAGTAGAGTGTACTAGGTTATCTAAACCTAGGGACGACTGTGGGAGCCCAACCCAAAGATAACTGAAGTCCAGTTATGTGCCACTGATAAAAGTAAAATACTGTTTTATAACTGAATTATCTTATCTTGCTATTTCTAGATTATCTGAACCTAGAGGTGACTGTGGGAGCCCACCCATTGGACCGTAGTCCCCTATAAGTTGTAGCAAGGCTAAGTATGCTATAAAATGCTCCTATTGCATTTATCTAAGCTATTAAAAATGCCTATGTTGCATTTAACTGAGCTAAACATTTATTAAACATTTGGTGTGCACTAATTCACACCCTTTGTGCTGAAAATCTGTATACAACTAAACTAAGGCGTAAATTCATGAAAAGAGCTACTTATACTGCAGGTGAGGGGTTTCTTACATCTTGCGCTAGATTTCCTTACGATCTGATCGCTAGATTTCCGGTGGAGAAGATCCCTTCGTCGATCCCCTCGCGTCTACGTGCTCTTCTCTCGGAGAGGAGCGTTCTCGTGCCGGAGTTGTCGCCGGGAGGTGTTCCTACGACCCTAGGGATGGAACCCTAGGTTCCTTGGAGGTTGAGGTGTCGTGAGGTTTGGAAGAAGAGAGGGGTTCGGCAGAATTAGGGTGAGGAGAGGAAAAGCTTCCGATGAAAACTAATAACTCCTCACTTAATTTTTCCTATTTATATTAAGTGGTTTATTCGGCCAACTTAAATATAAATATAATTGTTTCCCTCTTCTTTCAGCACACCCCTACTGGGGCCTCCTGGTTACTAGAGTTGTCTATAAGACATAGGGTCTCATAGGTCTCAGGTTCGATTCCCGCTTGGGCTATTTTACGTCCTTATTTATTTTTGCTACTTCCGCTACTCTAAAAATTCCATAAAAATATCCTAAAATTCTAGAAAAATCATAGGATATTTCTAAGATTACTTTGAGAATTTTCAGGTGTTACAATCCCCTGTACCTTATAAAAAGTTCATCCTCGAACTTAGAATAACTCTGCGTATTTCTGCCTCATACTAGCTTCTGTTTCCCAAGTTGCCTCTTCTGTTGTGTGATTTTGCCAAATGACTTTTACTAATGGTACCTCCTTATTCCACAATTTCTTAACTGCTCGGTCTATTATCTGAATAGGCCGACTGTCATAGCTGAGGTCTTCGCGGACTTGTACCGACTGGGGCTCAATCACCTGGGTGGCATCTGGGATATGCTTCTTCAGCATAGAGACATGAAACACGTTATGGATAGCTGACATCTCTTGGGGTAGCTCTAGCTCATATGCTACCTTGCCAACTCTTCTGGTGATAAGGTAGGGTCCCACATATCTGGGACTTAATTTGCCCTTCTTCCCAAAACGCATCACTCCCTTCATGGGAGCTACTCTGAGGAATACTGTATCTCCAACTGAAAACTCTAAGGGTCTACGCCGTGTATCAGCATAGCTTTTCTGGCGGCTCTGAGCTGTCTCTATCCTCTGGCGGATCTGCTGTATTGCTGCTGTGGTATCTGCTACTAGATCTGTCTGAAGTTCTAGTTCTTTCTGTTCACCACTTTCATACCAACAGATTGGAGATCTACACCTCCTCCCATAGAGAGCCTCGTAGGGTGCCATACCGATAGTGGCCTGATAGCTATTGTTGTATGCAAATTCTGCTAAACTCAGATATTTGCACCAACTTCCCTTGAAGTCTAGGGCACATGCTCGGAGCATATCTTCGAGTACCTGATTTACTCGCTCCGTCTGACCATCTGTCTAAGGATGAAAAGCTGTGCTAAATCTTAACTTAGTGCCCAATGCTGATTGTACACACTCCCAGAAGTGTGATGTGAATCTACTGTCTCTGTCTGAAATGATGGTCCGTGGGACTCCATGCAGTCTAACGATCTCCTTGAGATACAACTGAGCTAGCTGCTCCATGGAGTATGATATTCTGATAGCTAAGAAGTGGGCTGACTTAGTCAATCTGTTGACTATTACCCAGATGGTATCAAAACCATTCGTGGTTCTGGGTAGTCCCACTATAAAATCCATAGAGATATCCTCCCACTTCCATTCTGGGATCTGAATAGGCTGCAAAACTCCTCCGGGTCGCTGGTGTTCTGCGTTGACCCTCTGCCAGGTCAGACAGGTACTAACATATCTAGCGATGTCTCGTTTCATCCTCGGCCACCAAAAACGTTTCTTCAGGTCTTGATACATCTTGGTGGAGCCTGGATGCATCGCATAAGGAGTCCTGTGAACCTCATCTAGGATTTTCCTCCGTAGTTCCTCCTGATCCGGAACACATAGTCTGTCACCAAAATACAGTACCCCGCTATCAGATACTCTGAACTCTCCACTTTCTGATTCTGCTAACCCTTGCTTGATTTTCTAATTTCAGGGTCCTGCTCCTGAGCTGTCTAGATGTCACCAAGCAGGGTAGATGCCAATGTCATAGTAGAGAGTTGACCAACTATAAGTTCGAGACCGAAATCTGTAATCTCCTTTTGTAGGGGCGGTGACATGGCTGCTAGGGAGAGTAAGGTAGCACTGGACTTCCTGCTAAGTGCGTCTGCCACCTTATTGGCTTTTCCTGGATGGTAGAGGATGTCTACGTCATAATCTTTGACCAGTTCAAGCCATCTGCGCTGTCGCATATTCAGATCCTTCTGAGTGAAGAAATACTTCAGACTCTGATGATCTGTATACACTCTACACTGAGCTCCATACAAGTAATGTCTCCAAATTTTGAGAGCGAAGATAACTGCTGCAAGCTCAAGGTCATGAGTAGGGTAATTCTTCTCATATTCCTTGAGTTGTCTGGAGGCATAGGCGATCACCTTACCATTTTGCATCAGTACCACTCCTAGTCCCAACTTAGAGGCATCACTATAAATATCAAAGCTGTCTGTGTTTTCTGGCATAGTCAGAATAAGAGCACTGGTCAATCTTCTTTTTAGCTCCATGAAACTGTTCTCACAGTCCTCTGTCCACCAAAATTTTCTATTTTTCCTGGTGAGAGCTGTCAGTGGGGAGGCTATCCTGGAGAAATACTCTACAAATTTTTTGTAATAGCCTGCTAGTCCCAAAAAGCTTCTGATTTCACTGGCGTTCTTAGGTCTTTTCCAGTTACTCACTATTTCTATCTTACTGGGGTCTACCATGATACCGTCTTTAGAGATAATGTGACCCAGAAAGGATACCTGATCGAGCCAAAATTCACATTTCGTAAACTTGGCGTATAGCTGGTTTTGCTGGAGGATCTGCAGTACTATTTTCAGGTGCTCTACGTGTTCTTCCTGAGTTCCTGAATATATAAGAATGTCATCGATGAACAATAACAAACTTGTCTAAGTATTCTCTGAATACTCTATTCATAAGGTCCATAAAGGTAGCTGGAGCATTTGTCACGCCAAAGGGCATGACTACGAACTCATAATGTCCGTATCTGGTCCTGAAAGCCGTCTTGGGTATATCACCTGCTCTAACTCTCACTTGGTGATATTCCGATCTGAGATCTATTTTAGAGAACACTGCTGCTCCCTTTAGCTGATCAAACAGGTCATCTATCCTGGGAAGATGATACATGTTCTTAATCGTGACTTGGTTCAATGCTCAGTAGTCTATACACAGGCGCATGCTCCCGTCCTTCTTCTTCACGAACAATACAGGCGCTCTCCATGGTGAGTGACTAGAGCGTATGAAGCCCTTGTCAAGCAGCTCTTGTAGTTGCTCCTGAAGTTCCTTCAGTTCTGCCAGAGTCATGCGGTAGGGTGCTTTGGAGATGGGATTTGTACCAGGAACAAGTTCTATCTCAAATTCGATCTCCCTGTCTGGTGCTAGGCCTGGTAACTCCTCAGGGAAGACTGCTGGATAGTCACGTATGACTCGGACCTCCTCTAGCTTTCGGTCCTTGTCTTGGCTGGTACTGACTACGTGTGCTAGGAATCCCGTACATCCCAAATCCAGTAGTTTATGTGCCTTCAAAGCTGAGAGAAACTTCTTGGCCTTTCTCTTTGGTTCTCCGTTGTACTCAAATTGTACTCCTGCTTCATGTTGGAATATGACTTTCTGTTTACAGCACTCGATAGAGGCACCGTATATGATGAGGAAGTCCATTCTAAAAATGACGTCGTAGTCGGTCATATCTAATACTATCATATCACCAAAAAGCTCTCTGTCTGCTATAATGACCGGCACTGCTCGGAGCCAGTGTGTGGATGCCATAATCTCTCCCGAAGGTAGCATCGTCAAAAATTGACCACTAAGTACCTCTGGGGGTATTGCTAGCTTTTCATCGAATGCCCTGGATACATAAGAATGGGTTGTCCCAGTATCGAATAAGACAGTTGCACTTTGCTGTAAAATACTAATCTGACCTGTAACAACTGTCGAGGCGTTCGCTACGTCCTCTCTGGTGAGTGAGTAGATCCTCGCATTCGTCATGGCTGAGGGGGCTTCTAGTCTGCCTTGACTTATGTGTGGTCCATCTATTGCAGCCTGCATCTGATGTAACTGGGTTGGTTTGTGTCCGTATTGTATCGGTTGTGGTGGAGGAAGACTGGTCTTGTTCGAGCATTGCTTAGCCATATGCCCTTCTTGGCCACATTCGAAGCATCCTCGTGTGCCCTTGCGACAAATTCCGGGATGGAATTTCTCACAAGTAGAACACTTGGGGTAGCTAGGCTGTTTACTAGCTGGTCCTCCTTTTGGGTAACTCCCTGGCTTACGTTTGTTACTGGAGTTCCCTTTCCAGTTAGAACTGTGGCCTTAGTGTTTCTGAGTACTTGAGCCTCCTTGACCTTTCGACTCTGAGAGGACTTGCTTCTGCTGCTTGATGTTATTCTGGTAATGTTCGGTAGTTAGAGCACTAGTCACTAGTTCTTCTGTAGTTTGCGGCCTACAGACACCGCTGGCCACATTCATTACTATTTCCGGCCTTAACATTTTGAGCATCAACCGGACTCGTTCTCTTTCAGTGCTGACCAGTTCGGGGCATAGACGAGCCAGTCTGTTGAATTTCCTCACGGCCTCCTCAACTGAAAGGTTGCCCTGACGGAATTCAGTGAACTCGTCGTAGTGGCGGTTTGTGACCCGCATGTGGAAGAACTCCTCGAAGAATTCTCTTTCGAAGTCGGCCCATGTCATCTGATTCACTGGGTGCTTCGTTTTTATTTTCTCCCACAACATACGTGCGTCTCCTGTCAGGCAGAAAGAGGCACATTTCACCTTCTCATGTTCTGGCCAGTCCAGAAGCTCCATTGTACTCTCCAGTGTTTTGAACCAGGCTTGAGCATCCCATGGTTCACCGGTGCCTGAGAAATTCTCTGGCTTGATCTTTTGCCACTGGATCAGATAGGCTTCCCTCATTGCCCCTACTGCTGGGGCTACTGGTGCTGCAGGTTGGACTGGTGGAACCTCTATCACTATTGGGGTTGCTAAGTTAGGTTCTGGAGTGACAGTAGGAGTGTTCTGCTGGTTAGCCCTTAAAGTGGCTATCTCCTGCTGCTGTTCAGCTAGTTGCTTCTGTAACTGAACCACTACCTCTGCAAGGTCTGGAGGAGGCACTGAGCTGCCTGCCTCATGCTGAGGCTCAGTAGCTGGTGTCTTTCTAGCTGGGCATCCTCGTACCATTCTCTAAAGAAATAAAGGACATACATTACTAATAGGATCATATTGCATAACCATTGTTATCATGTTAGGTACTATCATACATATATAAGCATGCTTTAGTTATCTAGGAACATGAAAACAAACAAAACATAATAAGGTGAGAGATGTTCTTACTTGGAAGCTGCAGGTCCAATGCTGATGTGTGTGTGAGGAAGTATGGAACTTGCTCTGATACCACTCTGTAACGACCCTCCTCCTACTAACTAAGTTGTGAGACCAGACCGTTACATTATGCTATGCTAACTATAAGGTGCGGAAAACTGTACTGATTAAAATCTTACTCTATTAATGACTATTACAACCTGTAAAATTAGGTTCAAAAACCTTTCCATTGACATACATATACTAGGGAAGGAACCCAAACTTCTATTTGGTCGAAAGACTGAAATGAGACCCTTCCAGCTGAAATCAGACACTCCAATCGATCGGCTGATCGATTGGAGTCATCTGATCGATCCACTAGTTGATTCAGCGTGCTATTGTGCACGGAAGAACTTATGGATCGATCGGCTGATCGATCCAGCTATTCCAATCAATCCAATGATCGATTCAGAAGCTCTCTGTTCGCGAGAGCAATTTCCTGATCAATCGGCTGATCGATCCATGGCCGATCGATCAGCTGATCGATTCGTGAGATTTCTGTTTGCCACAGATTGCTTCCCAATCGATCGGCTGATCGATTGAGGTCTACTCAATCGATCGGCTGATCGATTTGACGACGTTCTGTACGCGGGGATTTCTTCCAATCGATCGGCTGATCGATTGGGGTTTCTGATTTCGTATCAGAAGTCTGATTTCGGTACTATTTCATGCTCAAATCACATATATAATTCCTATAAGCAAAAACAAAGCTACTAGACTTATCATTACTCATAGCTAGCTACTAAGATCATGACAATCAGTGATCTAAGCATAACTATCGCAATTCAAGACACTTAATTAACTAAAAGTGCAGAAAAGTAGCACTACAAGAAATACTAAGTTCTTAAGTTGCTGGTTTCTCCAAAGATCTTCATTCCAAGTTCCTATCCACACACATCTTCATTGCATTGTCCTCCAGCCTCCTCTAATCCATCTTTCCTTTACCTTTATCTGCAGTATAAGGAAAAGAAGTATCTGTAAACTTGGGAGCTTAGTAAGAAACCATCTACCTTACAAACATGCATACGATGCAGTTTATGCTTTTAAAAACATGTTATTTGAAATATATACTGAACATGTTAGAGCATGGCATGACATACTATCATATAAAACATAGAAATCAAAAGCTGATCATGGCAATATCTTCTAGTATCAACAAAATAGAACTAAACTGATACAATAGCTAACTAAACTAATGCTAAGCTGATACAAGTTCTGAACTGTAATCACATAACTAAATTGTGAAGCTTTGAAAAAAAACTATTTATCATAAATAGATGAAAATACTAATCATGCTGTTGTTGGGCCCGGCAACTGTACTTGTTGTCCGTGCATCCCTAACTAGACCCGGGGTTGCAAATCCCGAATATAGTAGAGTGTACTAAGTTATCTAAACCTAGGGACGACTGTGGGAGCCCAACCCAAGGACAACTGAAGTCCAATACTGTGCCACTGATAAAAGTAAAATACTGTTTTATAACTGAATTATCTTATCTTGCTATTTCTAGGTTATCTGAACCTAGAGGCGACTGTGGGAGCCCACCCATTGGACCGTAGTCCCCTATAAGTTGTAGCAAGGCTAAGTATGCTATAAAATGTTCCTATTGCATTTATCTAAGCTATTAAAAATGCCTATGTTGCATTTAACTGAGCTAAACATTTATTAAACATTTGGTGTGCACTAATTCACACCCTATGTGCTGAAAATCTGTATACAACTAAACTAAGGCGTAAATTCGTGAAAAGAGCTACTTATACTGCAGGTGAGGGGTTTCTTACATCCTGCGCTAGATTTCCTTACGATCTGATCGCTAGATTTCTGGTGGAGAAGATCCCTTCATTGATCCCCTCGCGTCTACGTGCACTTCTCTCGGAGAGGAGCGCTCTCGTGCCGGAGTTGTCGCCGGGAGGTGTTCCTACGACCCTAGGGATGGAACCCTAGGTTCCTTGGAGGTTGAGGTGTCGTGAGGTTTGGAAGAAGAGAGGGGTTCGGCAGAATTAGGGTGAGGAGAGGAAAAGCTTCCGATGAAAACTAATAACTCCTCACTTAATTTTTCCTATTTATATTAAGTGGTTTATTCGGCCAACTTAAATATAAATATAATTATTTCCCTCTTCTTTTAGCACACCCCTGTTGGGACCTCCTGATTACTAGAATTGTCTATAAGACATAGGGTCTCATAGGTCTCGGATTCGATTCCCGCTTGGGCTATTTTACGTACTTATTTATTTTTGCTACTTCCGCTACTCTAAAAATTCCATAAAAATATCCTAAAATTTCAGAAAAATCATAGGATATTTCTAAGATTACTTTGTGAATTTTCGAGCCTTACAGGGATAGTCCAGGCCCCTGGAGAAGGATATAAAACAAGCTTCAACCAGTAGCTCCAAAACATCAATTGCTATAACTTTAGTACTCAAGCACAGTTTTGAAAAGCTCTCTACGACATTGAAACGTCACTCCGACGACTACGCCCAAGCTTCATCATAAAGTCATCGATATATTTGTATTTACTTGTACATTAATTTTCTATATCATTTGAGCTTATAGTGGATTATACAACGAAAGTACTCGACGAGTACGAGCCTTAAAATAGGAGTCATTGAAAACTCCAAACTAAGAAAAAAACTTATGTTGGTTTTTTTTTTTTTTGTATAATTCTTTTCTATTGCTTTCTCATGTTTGTATGAAAAAGTAAAAAGAACAACAACTAGGATTATGCACCCCCTTATAGTGCTTTATGATTCTACAGGATTGAGTGATCCCTTCGTAGAAGGAATGAACGCCTTGACTGACTACATTATTTCACAAAGTCGTAAAACTTTGATGACTTGATGTAAGAATCACACGACATATCTCTAGTTCTTGAGCACACGACTTAGCTTCTATTACCAACTTACGAAATTCAGAAGCACATAATTCTTTAATGACTAACATGTGTTCTAAATATTGAGTGGTGAAAGGATCATATGCTTCTACGATTTACGAACACTTGTCGACGCGAGCAAACAGAGGAAAGCATCGAACAAACAAAGTCCCCCCAAACTCACTATTGGCGGCAAACAAATGCTGAATCGTATGAAATTATTAATATTTGAATTTGAATTTTAAAATATGTGATATTTGAATTCTAAACTCAAAATAGCTTGACACCTCGATTCAAAATCAAAAACTATAATTTAAAATTCAAAATGACTTAAATTCAAATAGCATATTTACATTAATTTCGACTCAAAAAGCTCACAAACAAGCTGGATTAATTTGCACCCCAAGATTCAACAGTCATCGTAGAAGTTTAGTGAAGACCAGCTTAGACGTAGATTGTCGAATTCTTATCTTCCTTCGGCTAAGATGTCAAAAACCTAATCCCTTGAATGTGTCACACAAAATCATGCTGTTGAGATTTTAATCTAATGAGAAACAAATGGAAAGACACAACAATCTGTTCCAAATGGTTTGTGAATTAACATCACAAGAGCAAAAACATCTATGTGCATGCACAGAGGAAGAATTGAAAGAGGGAAAGGAAGAAGAAGATGAATGACGACGAAGAAGAAGAGAAGGAAGAAGGATGAGAAAGAAGAAGAAATCGAAGAACAAGAACGACAACAAAGAAGAAGTAGAATAAAAAGAAAGAAGAAGAGGAGGAAAAAGTAAAAAGAAGAAATGAAATTCAACGGAATCGGTTGCATTTCCAAGCTGAAACAGAGAAGAGAGGGCGGTCATGCCAGGACATCATCAAGTAACCGCCGTCGTCCCTCAGATTGTACCCTTTGCACCCGAAGTTCGGCAGCAGGCGGCGGCCCTGCAGGAGCGCGCAGTGGCTGAGGGGGGTAGGCCCGAAGCCCGCGGCGTCGAGCCTCCGCGCCCACCGCTGCAGCTTCTCGTGCCGCTGCTTCCTCTCCAGCCCCTCGCAGGCGATGATGTTCTTGATCTCCTCCCCCAGCAGCACTTTTTCCAGCCTCAGCCGCTCCACTGACGACCGCGCGGCCGTGGAGTCGAGGCAGTCGAACAGCGCCGCGTAATAGAACAGCGCCTCGACGAACCGCTTGCTCAGGGCGCCGCCGTTGTGGTCAGCCTCCTGCTCCGTCACCACCATTACCTTGGGCGACAGCCCCCACAACGAGGCCAGGAAGCTCTCCGCTGGCGACGACGGCATTGCCGAGTCGCTGATCGAGCTGTGGTCCTTGTCGAGGCACTCACCCAGCGTCAGCTGCTGGCCGACCGCCGCTGGCGCCTCTTGTTGAACCGCCTCGGTGGCGAGAAGGGTGTGGAGCTGGAGGACAGAGCCGATGGCCAACGCCTCCCCTGTTTTGACGCGGAGGGTCTCGACATCGAGGTTTTCCAATTTGGTGGCGACCGGGTTGAATTGGAAGGGGATGTCGAGCCGCTCGGCCTCCTCGGAGAGGCAGACGGCGGCGTGGTTGAGAAGCTCGCGGTGCTCGTGGACGCCGGTGATCTTGAGGTGCGGCGGGCCCTCGGGCCGCGCTCTCAGCCCCTGGAGGAGGGAGAGCCACTGCGTGGGGTCGGAGGCGTTGAGGTCGACGATGTGCACCACCTTCTCCCCCTCCATCGCCTCCATGATCGCTTGGTTGGAGACGACGTAGGAGACGCGGAGAAAGGGGCAAAGATCGAAGAAGTGGCGGCGGGCGGCGGCTGCCTCCGCGACGGGGTGAACGCAGTCAAGGGCGTGGTAGAGACCCGGCCACTGGCGGAGGGCGCGCCGCGCGAGCGCCTCGGAGAAGTGGGAGGCGATGCGCTGCATCGCGTCGCCGTTGGGAGCGGCCAGCAGCGCGATCTGCTCCAGGAAGGCGTTGGCGCCGTCGAGGCTGCCGGCGGCAACGTGGTTGGCGCAGTTGAGGAGGAGGTGGATCAGGCAGAGGCCCCGCTCGTCGGACTTGAGCTCGTGCAGCCACGGCGAGTAGGGCGACGGCGGCGGAATAGACATCAACGAAAAGGTCTTGAGGGGCGAAGAAGACACCGACGACGAGCCGTCCTCCTGGACCGGCACGTTGCCCACCAAAGGCGCCATTTTTACCGGCTGCCGACAGCGAACTAGATCCAAACTTACATAAAACAATCGCAGAAAACCTCAACAACTCAAATCGACTAAAAAAATCGCGCAAATCAGCCGCCTTTCTCGATCAATCCTCTCTATCTATCTTCTCCCACCAAAGCTAGCTCCGGCGACACAAGAGGAGGAGAAGGAGGAGGAGAAGAAGAAGAAGAAGAAGAAGAAGATCGATTCAAAAGCATACAAAGGAGGCCCCTTTCTCCATCAAACCGCTCCAAAAAAGCGAGTTCTTCACCTGGAACACGTCCTTCTCCGCGGAGATTTGCTAAGATACGCAACGACTCTCTCCCACCTCCGCGACCACACAAATCGCACGGACAGGTAGAAGAATTGGGGGGCGGATTGGGAAGGAAAGAAAGAAGATCGAGGTTGGAAGGACAAAAGCGAAGCCTTTTTGTCCGCGATCGCTTCGGTGTCTGCATTCGGAAGGATGTTGCGTTGCCTCGCTTTCCTGGCGTCGCAATCGTCGGCCGCTTTATTCGGTGGCCGCGGAAGCCGCCAAGGGGATCGAGTAAGAAACAAAAGCGGACTCCTTGTGGGGTTTTGTCTCACGCGGGCGGGGCGCAAGCGTCCGCCACTGGCGAGTAGCGAGTAGCGTGAGGATTCGCCAATGGATTTATCACGAGGGAAGTGGAAGAAGACAAAGGGAGGAGGACGATCGAGGTGGCGACAAAGGATGGGGACGGACGGGGCTCCGCCATGTCCTCCGAGAGCTTTTCTTCTACTTCTTTGACCATTCCACTTTTATTTGTTCTTTTTTCTCTTTTCTAAATTTATAAAATTTATATTTTACTAATAAAAATAATAAATTACAAGATACAAATATTTATTACATTCTATTTTGACCAAAATTTCAATGATTTTTTTTAAATCGCGAACTGTAGATTTTTCAATACTTCCACAATAATTTTGAAAATAAATGAATTACGCAATGTGTTATTTGAAATATGGTAGATTAAGAAGATTAATTTTAAAAATATATAGAATTCATGTTAATTTAACAACAAATTGAAAATGATTTAATAAAATTTGAATTAGAAGGTTTAAATTAGAAAACAATTGACATTTTCAAGAGTGATGAATCCTAATTAGGGTATTATAGTTTATCTCGATCAATGGTTTAACGTCACATGCGATTCATGCTCCTTATAACTTGTTAGCGTGACCTACCTTGGACTAAACCCACATTCAAACTAGGCCATTTTGCTCACCCCCATCCCAAATAGCCCCACACGCTTCTTTATTCGTGACACGAAGCATGTATTGTGCACACGCAAACAAGAACACCATGATCGAAAACTTGAATGTGTGAATGTGGAAGAGAAGGTGGAGCAAGGAATCATTCAGCCACGAGTAGCTTCCAATAGGAACCTACAAGGAGTTAAAGAATTTGGAGGCAGTAACAAAGTTTGGACTGGCCCTCTTTTTGTGCACTTCATTTGGGGTTCATTTTGGCTGTCCTTTTGTCCTCAATAGGGTTTAAAGAAGGGTTCCCACAATGAGGTTTGTTTTCTAGGTTTCGTAAAAGGACAACTGATAGGGTAGAATTCGAAAACTCTCAATCGAGTACTTCTTGAATGTTGATGGTCAAGCGCTCCTTGTCTTCTTTGCACCGAGTAGAAGAATCTCTGCTTAAAGTCAATACGAAATCAGAGGGTGTTAGTCTAGTTCCTAAGAGACATCTCTGATACTTGAGTGAGATAAACATAAAATGGTAGAAATAAAAGAGATGAGTGTATAAAGTATTCATCCATTCTCTGAATGATCATTTTCTTTTATATAGTTTTATCTTGTAAGAGTGGTAATTATGATATTGATATTCTCTTGTCACAACGATTACCGATCATTATTATTATTATTTTTTAATTCAACAACAACTCCACGATCCCCTCTCCTATTAACGATTATTAATGCTTGTCATTATGTTCGGCCTCCTTCCAAAGTTTTGTTACTCTCTTCAAATTCATACCTTTGATATAGTAAACCATTTGACCTAAGTCATTTTGCATAGCATTTGTCTCGGAAGCCGAGTGCTATTTGGCCTCGAGCTCCATTCCTGAGCTCTTTCTTGTTCGATTCCTTCAAATTTACTTCCCAAGCACCTTTGGGCCCAATTCCTAATCACCTTCATATCCAACTCCTAAATATTTGGATTCGCTTCTAAGTATCTCTGGATCCACTTTTCGAACACCCTCGAACCCGATTCTTGAGCACTTCGGATCCGACTTCTAAGTATCTTCAGATCCATTTCCTGAGCACCTTTAGATTAGACTCTTGAGCATTATTCAACTCTCAACTGACTCTTTAACACTTAAAGGTAGGGATGATAATTTTACTCGAATCTGATGGATAATCCGACATCCGACCCAAATGGAGAAGGATATGGAGAGAATTTTTATACCTAATTATAGTAAATGAGTATTCGGATATGGGTATGGAGGCGGATATGGGTATGGGTATGACTTTACCTGATTTTTAAAAATCTAAATTGTTTGGATTTTCGAGTGTCACCCTTACGGCTTCCCTATGAAAAAAATTAATTTAATTTAATATTATATTATTTTAGTAAAAAAACTAAGAAAAGTATATTTTTTAACATTGTTGGCCTAAAATATTTATAGAAGCTTTTTTTATCATAGTTTTGTCAAATCTAAGATGTGGGACTAAAGAGAATTATATTTTTTTTATATAAAACAACAAAGAAATTTAATGATAAGAAAAATTCATAATAATATGTCGCAGTTGAGTCTCGAACTCTAGATTACTGATTGTTTCGCTTGTGGAATTACTAATAAACTTTGGAATTATTTTTAGTGTGAATAGAAAAAAGGATATTAACGTAAATTTATTTTGTGCTTCACCAAAGTTAGTTAGTAAAGGGGGGAGATTTTTAATAAAATAGTAAGATATATATATATATATATATATATATATATATATATATATATATATATAAGTCTCATTTTTGGTTGGAAAAGGCAAAACTTTATCTCGCTTTCCCTCTTAGAAAAAAAACTTAGTTTGTCTCTTTGTATTCCACTGGAAATGTTCACCCGATCGAAGGAGCACAAGACGAGAAAGAGCTGACAAGTACATTGAAATAATTTATTTTTTAAAAAAACCGAGAATGGTAGGGAGTAATAAGATGATGGGTAGGATATAGATACCCGATGGGTATAGGAATAGGTATGAAAGTTAAATACCGATGGGTATAGCTATAGATATAATAAATGGGGATGGGTACGGAGGATGTGAAATCCTACCAAAATCATATCAATTGTCATCCCTACTTAGGGGTGGTTCGGTACGATATACCGATACCGAAATCATATATCATACCAAAAAAATCAATAAAAGAAAATTTATACTGATGTCATATCGAAATTTCGGTATATCAAAATTTCACACCATTTATTTTAAAATTTCAATATCAGTACGGTATATATTGTACCAAAATACTAAATCTCATACCGATACCAATACGAAAAATTCAGTACAATATAATACCGTATCAAAATTTTTAATATACTAATAATATCAATATATTTTGATACGTTAAATGTGATATATCAAAATTTTAATATTTTTCTTCACCCCTATTAACGCTTGAGCAATTTAAGGGGACGTTTGGTTTGCGTTTCCCATGTTTTTTGTTTTCATTTTCTGAGAAAATGAAAAACGCGTTTGGTTTGCGTTTTCCACGTTCATTTTTAAAAAAATGAGAGGGCGTTTTCTAAGAAAACGAAAAACACGGAAAAGTCATTTTCTAAAAAAGAAAAAACGCACGTTTTTCAAAAAATAAAAATGGAACAAACCAAACACACCCTAGCTAAGTTTTTTGGACTTAGCTTCGTACCAAGCCTAACTTTCTCTTTTCTTATGGGCTTAACTCAGCTGGCCCATCATAGATTATTATGGAATATCAACCACATCAGAAGCATGTACGAGAAATAAACATTCAAAAATTCTATGCCGATCCATGGAGGAACGAAACTTGGAACCATCTCCATAAATACAAAAATAAATTTTGTTTCCCGCCTTTTCATTTTAAATTTTAGATATGGACAATAACTTACATTTGATGGAAAGGCATATGAACAGCTAGAACATTTCAGGAGGGATTTCTGCACTATACAAGTTCTTCTTTGTGACTTTGGAACAATTTCTTACATTTGCACAAGAAAAATAATTGAATTGAGAGTTTTCGTATTCATCTTTGGGATGAATATAGTGCAGCAAGCAATGCAGTGCCAATTCCCGGTCCATCTTCAGAAATCTTAAGGACTATATTTTGGGCAACCTCCTCACCTAAGATTTCTGATATGGCTTCATTAAGGTACTCCCGGAACATCAGGTAGTTAATATAAAGGCCGCTCTCGATTGCAATGACTGTTCTCCTTGATCTGCCTTGGGTTCTTCCAGTCGACGTGCTGCCATATCCATCTCGACCGATTTTCTTCAGAATAGCGATTATCCCTGCTGCAACTAGTCTAGCAGCTCTTCGGATCACGGTGTTGCAAACTCTCATGATGAGCATTCTTGCTTTGAGAGAAGTATCAGATATCTGATGGAGTAGAAGTATTAAGGATGGAAGAATCAAAAACCAATAGGAAAGAACAAATTTAAAAGGTTTATGTACCTCAAAACTTTCTCGGAGGATCCTTCCAACTTCTTGTAAATCGACAGAGTTATCCTCGAGCATGGCAACCATCATAGATGTCCTGAACCAGAGAATTACAACTTATGGACTCGAGAATCTTCATATTTGTCATTTAAGATAAAATGAAAGAACAAAGGAAGTTAGATGTTTATAAGCCAACTACTCTTGTCACACACTGTTTTACAATGATTATTTTACAGAATTTGAGAATGATGCAGTTCTAACTTTCAAATTCTGAGTCGAAGTTAAATCTAGTTTCTTGAAAAAGTTTGTACTTTTGTCACAATTTGCATTAACGTACAAGAAATAATATTGACAAGCATAGATTTCGAATATGGGTTAGGTACCTCAAGGTAAATGGTACTGATAGTTGATGAGTAGAAACTCCAAATATACTCAATTCATCTGCAATTCTACAAAGAACCCTTCGAACAATTTCACCCAAGTATATTTCTGAAATCAGTTTTGTGAAACCCTGAAGAAAGGCGAATGAGTCGCATATTTCATGAAATTGAAAATGTATTTCAGTAGAATAGAAGTGGACGATGCACAAGAAGGATACTTGGTCATTTCGACTTGCACATTCATTCTCTAAAGCAATATCGTAATCAGTTCTAGGTAGATGTGATGACCAGAAATTTCCCCATTCCATGTTGACGACCTAATCAATTGACAAAAAAGGAAATTTAAGTGAACTAGAAGAGATTTTCCACTAAATTGTACAAGAATCAAACAAGCCAAAGAAAAACATGTGCCTCGACATAAACAAAAAGGATACCATGCCTCCAGAGTTTGTAAGAAGGCCTTGACACTTAATTATCGCATCCATTCGCTCAAGGTAGCATGCATTGGTGTCGGTACCAATTATCACAGCAGCTACAGTGTCTTTATCATGATAATGACCAAGAGCTAATGTACCTACAGAATCATTCACCTGGATAGAAGGAAAATAGTCGAGTAAAAACACAACCAGGAGATAAAGATGGATGGACAGGATTGGGATCTATCATCCAAATTGGAATTTGAAGTGATTCTGTTTAATGATACTTCTTTGGTCAATAAATACTAGAGAACACTATTGAGGCAAAGTACTCTGAAGAGAAAAAGAAAACACATCATAAAATCTTTAGCTGCATATACAAGAAAAAGGTTATACTAAAATTTTACAATCTCTCATTGCAGATAATGCAATTCTCTGAACATGTTTCAGTTGATACACTTCTCTAAACATGCAATGAAAGGATGTGCATAAAATCCAGAGGGCAGTAGCAAATGAAGAATTCTGAAAACATACCAAAGCAGCTACGTGCATATTAATTCCATTCCTTGACGTAGCTTCCTCTAAACATCGTGAAACATCTTTCCCAACCTAAATTACAAGTCATGTCAGTCATTTTATAAACTAAGGTTCTAAAAAAAGCAGGTGATGAAGTGATTTTGAGCTACTAGAAGGTTTTACTCCATGCAAAGGAAAAGAATTTTAATCCACTCAGACTTATTGGACTTAAATTTTTTTGACAACTTATTCAAGTTTCATAAAGGTTGATCAAACAATTATTTTGACAAGGATCAGATTTTACAGCAAACATTATGCAATGAATTACCATTTAAAATATTTTTTATAAATAAGCATTTGAAATGGTGGTCAAGAGTAAACAATATTGTCCATCACTTTGAAAATTTTACACCGATGAATCAGCATGTGTAGCACACTTACTAGCACGAGTTGACAGCAATGTAATGTAACCATAGTTGAAACAAAACCTAAACTAACCATATAATCACATATAAATTGTTAGTCACGACACGTACATGATTGTTTTTAAACAATAACGTCAATGCACTGACTTGCATTTAAGAAATCAATCAGTTAATAGTCAATTTGGATTCACTATGCCTCTACTAGTTATATCATAATTATTTGTTAGATGCCACATATGCTGTTTTTATATATTAATTGATGCCTTATCTTGGAAAACATTCCATCCACTACATAATCACTTGTTAGTGCTTACATAGTCATGTTTTAGAAGAAAAATATCGCTCTCAAGTTCCAAATATCATATACGAACTAAGAAAATTACCAACTTAGGAATTGGGATCGTAAAAATGAATGCTAATGGTTAAAAAGATTGTTCAAGAAGAGAAAGAAGCCACCACACAATTAATTATAAGCATTAAAAAATTGCAGTGGATAGCAAGTTCTTAATGAATACTAAATAATGCATTATTATGAATGAGATCATACTCTTGATAAAAATTCAACTTACAACATCTTCAACAGCGAAGCCTTTTGTCCAGTTAATAAGAGCACCTGACGAACAAGACGATTGTCTAATAGGAAAAGGAAACGCAAACCCAAGTTCCATCCTTGCTTTAGATATTTGCTTAAAATCATTTTCCTCTCTTTCAACAAATTTTTTTAATTCTAGAGCAATGAAATTAAAAAAATCCTGCATGGAAACAAGATAGAGTAGATTTTATAGGACACAGACAAGGAGAAGAATGTCCAAAAGAGAAGTTAAAATTACCTCGCTTGTACTGGTCAACAATTCTGGTGGAATCTTGTTCTGTTCAACTTTATAGTTGATGGTCTTAGAACCTCTACCGCGCAGTTCAACCTTTAAGACTCTGCAACTGGTTGCATCTAAATCAAGAGAATAGTATATTCCATCTTCAGTTCTGTTTAGTAAGAGGAACATGTTAGTTGCAAATTATTTGCAAATGAGCACCAAAGTATTCCATTTTAATAGGGAGAAAAGGCCAAAATTAAGGCTAATATGACAAGAAATTGTAAAAGAATATGAGGTCAACTGATTCTTAAATTGCTAATATAAAGGGATGGTAATGGGTATGGTACAAAAGAAAAATGCACTGCCCATAACCATATCCATTGCAGACACCCAATTCTTTACTTGGAAAGTATGAGGAATAAAAAAACATAGCAACGAGATGCACTGGTATTGACAAGTATGATAGAGTATGTACGCCCATCTATCATTGGATATCTTATTAAAGCTTCCACCCTTGCTTCCCTATGTAAGGGTAAAATTGACTATTCCCTGGTTGCTTCTGCTCTTTTTCACGCTTCAGTGCCCCCTTCCTTTCCTAGCCACATTATCAAGCACTATTAATGCAAGAGACATTATCATGATCTACAAACACAAACCAGTAACCTTGCAACTAAACTTGTTAAGATATCCTTGCATACGAAATTAAGAATTAAACATCCTGCCAAATACATTCATAGTAACATTTATACAATTCATTTTCAACAACAAAAATGGATTTAGCAGTAGGCCTAGCTTGCCCAGGGTGCTGCATCGGCCATGTGATAATGTAACAGACAGAAAGGGAAAAAGAGATGGAGTGATGGTTAGGAGGACAAGTCATAGTCTATACCTCAAAATATTATATAGAAGCTTAAGCTTAATTTACATCTTGCAAATAAGTGCTACCATACTCAGGTTGGACAAGCATTCGTTCAAAACATACTGGATGTCATTATCAAATATATATATCTTATAGACATACAAATAAATGATGATCAAGTAAAGAAAGAAGCACGCTGAAGTAAGCATGAAAAACTGTGGATCAGTTGTAACACAAGCTCACACATCAATTTTTATGCAAAACTATGTAAAGCACTAGCGCACAGCAAAGAGGGACAATCACAATAAGCAGTTGTCAGGAGATCACTACTAAAATAACTGGTGATAACATATGTAGCTGGGATAATACTAGAACACTAGATATAATCACATTGGACAATTGCTACACAAATAATGCACTCTTGCTCATAAAATCTTGATAAACAATCTAGTAGGCAGATACATGTCATCAGTTGAATGATAGAGAGCATACGCATGCAATTAAGATGAAAAAATTACCATAAAATGAAAATTAGTAATTGGCACTCAATTAAGAAGTAACATTCAGGGGAAAGAAATGTAGTCAAGTAAAGGAGTAAGGAATAAAAAAAGTAACACAACCACAACTGTGAAATTATTCTTCACAAAAATATGCACAAACATTAACCACAGCAAGGTTAATTTACTCATGAGACAAATTTTCATTTTTTCCTATCCTCATACATCCAATATTGTATTAATAACATTACTAGAAATGTAGAAACTAAGAAGCTTTAGTAAACCGGAACACTTAAGCAGTTGAGTTTCTTCAAGAAATTCTGCACCCAGAATAAAAATTTCTAAATGTTTAATTTGTTAGAATATTAGATTCACAGCTTTGTGGAATACGTAACAGTAGCTCAAATCAATGATTCTCAAGTCTAAATTGATCGGTATTCTGGTATAACATGAAGAGAATGTAAAGAGCTAAATGGAAAAAGCACAAAGACAGAGAGATGACAAGAAACTTGGAGATTATGCATGATGGGAAATCTAATACAAGGAGATGCATTTGTTAGCATGTTTTAACATCCTTCCAGTCTCATGCAAGACATTCCAAGCATCAAAACATGAACTACCTCGATCAATAAATGGGCAAGTGAAATTCCAAACTGAAAAGAGTGATAACCTATATAAATCATTGTCCTTGCTAAATACCATAAAGTTTATGACATTACCAAAAGAATATTAGTAAGATTATCTGCAAATAACCTTGATAAGCTGTGTTCATTGCACAACCATGATTATGTAATATTGTTTCCAGACATAATTTGACTTCAAAACTCAACTATTTGTCGACGATGATAAAAGATTCTCTCTCTGGTTTTTAACCATTATAACTAATTAAAAATGCCATTTCATGTTTTTTCTAATATAGGAAAATTTTAGAATTCATGATTTTGAAACTTCTTAAGCAAGAAATTACTTTTATTTCACATACTATATCAGAAAAAATATCACACTCAGATTTTTTTTTTCACATTTTTGTCCCTGTCACCTCTTTAGCTCAATTACTTGAACACTTCTCATGCTCATGTTACTGCAATACTAAGAAAATAAAGAATGGAAGTATCCCTATACATGGAGTTTAAGTTATAACATAAACTAAGACAATTGAACACATTATATCAGTACAAAACCAAAAGTATGTAAAATTAACTCCTACAATCAAGCCAGTACAGATGCTCAAGTCTCAGACATCAAGAACATTATAGAACGAAAAATCCGTAAATAGTTATAAACAAGTCCATCTACCCCGTTCTTTTCAGAACATTAAGGCACAAAAAACCACAATGCAACTATCGGAAGTTCCATGATTGTTATGGTAGCAAGAATAATTCCCAATCTGTATAGAACCCAAACCTATTCAGATCATCAATGCATAGTTATGAAAAATAAATTAGAGTAGAAAAATGAATGATGATGGCCGAAAAGGGCATTAGAAACGCATATAGCAAATTATTCCAAAAGAGAAAGCAGCAAAATCAATGGTATAGCATCCTTCTTTGCACGTACAAAACAGTAATTTTCTCCATCGTCCACTGTATGGCATAGTATAACATCAAAACAAACATCACTCAAGCACATCTACCAACGCGCAGATTAAACTCGAATCTAACAAAGAATATATTCAAAGAAGACCGTCCCACATGCTCGAGATCTTATTGAACTTTTTCCGAGCAAGTTATTGCTATTTTCCTGAAAAGCAAAGCAAAGCAAAAACAAAGCTGCAGAAGATAGGGGGACGGGGAGCGACTACGATTACCCATCAGGAAGGACATCGACGAAGGTGGGCAGCATCTTGAGCTTGCTTCCGCCATCGGAGGCGAGCCCCGCGTGCATCTCCACCACCATGGCGTCCACCAACTGGCGCAGCCTCCCGACCGGGGTGGCGCAACCCGCCTCGAACCCCTGCACCACCTCCACCGCCTTTCCCCAGCGCCACCAACTCCGCGCCCTCCGACCCACCAGCGCCGCCGCGATCGCGCATGTCACCACCGCGCACCCCACCGCCACACCCAACCCAGCCCTCCCCATCCGCACCGAATCTTCCAGAATCACCCAGGACTGCGCCTCGCCTGCGGCCAACGGAGTCTCAGGCTATCGCCGCCTCGCCGGCGGGGGAGAGGAGGCCAGAGGAAAAGGAATGGAACAGAGAAAGCGACCGCTGGAACGGAACCGAGCGAGAGAGAGAGAGAGAGTGGTGGTGGAGAGAGAAAGGGGTTTATTTAAGGGGCAATTTGGGCAGTTGAATGCTGCCTATTTTTTTCTCCTTTACTTTATTTATTAATTTAATTATTTTATTCAAAATGCATGGGACATGTATTTTAGGGACAAAATTTTACTTTGCCGCCCAAAGTTTATAATATTCAACTTTACTTTCCTAAGTGTGCCACTAACGACAATTTAGCCACTATAGTTTTAGAACATCTTTTCAACTTTCCCCTCGTATTTTGTTTATTAACTATGTTGGTCCAAAATTGCATCAATGGAAGGGAGACTCCAAATGGCAAACAATGCAAAGTTTAGCTATAACAGATTAATTGCTAAGCTTGAGTTGGAGTATTTCTAAAAAAGAAAAAGATATTTAGTTATTTGAAAGGAAAGAAACTTTGGCTATATTTAACAGATTAGATTTGGATTATTTGGTTAACTTACTAAATAATCTTGAACGACATAAACCTTAATTAAATTGGATTCATTTGCCACCCTAACAAGACCTAACAAGGTTAAATTTCAAAGGGTAAAATAGGTAAAATCAATTATATTAATGGGCAAAAGGAAATATGGCGCTCCTAATTTTCGAGTGCAAAGCACGAAAACTAATAATACTAGGGACCAAACTGAAACATCCCCATTTTTCCAATGACTATTTTACCCCCAGAGTTCCAGGAAATCCCGGACGTGGACAGTTGGTCGGTCTTTGACTCGTGTCGGTCGTCCATAGATGGTGACTCCTCGCCGCCCGCCCCCTTTTCGTTCGCCCTCCCTTTCACCACATTCGCCCTCGCTTTTTCACATATTTACCAAATCACCATCGACCCTTTTCACTAGACATGAAAATCATTTTTTCGGACAATGGCCCATAAAAATCATCACTGCTGTCCCTACAAAATCACACGATTATATACGTTTTCAAAAGTACTATTAATTTCCAATTTCTAAAAAAAATATTTTATATATATATATATATATATATATATATATATATATATATTTATTTAATTCTTAGAATTTTCTGCCATCCATCATTCCCATCCATCAGCGTGCGAACGACTGGGGCAGGATCGTAATTTGGAGCAAAAGGCAAGGCCCGGGGAGGGAAGAGACACGGCCACAGTTCGCGACGTAAAAGAACAAACGCGGAGGAGCGACGATGGGGAGCCGCTGCGCGCTATTTTCCGATCACCCGGGGACTTCGCACCCAGTAGCAGTCGCGTGGGGTCGGGCGTAGGAACCAGAGTCGGGAGCGGAGAGCAGCTGGGTATGGGTTTGCGAGTTTGGTGCCGATTCGGGAGCCGTACGAGACAGTTGTCTTCCGCTAATTCCAGCTCAGTGAGCGGTCAGAGCGCACAGGAGCCGTACGATCGCACAGCTTGGGCTCCCGATGCACGCAGACAACGCGAATGATTATATTATCATATATCATTAAATATTCTAGGGAATAGTTTAGAAGGACCCTCAGTATTTCCACAATTGCATCTCCATGCGTTATGTTTGCAAACAATTTCTGCAATGTTTTGTGTAATTGCATCTCCATCCTTAAGGGACACCCTTCTAGTTTTAAAAAAATACATAAAATGTTCAATAATAAATTTAAATAATAAAGACACCGTTTTATCTTTTTTTAGGAAATAAAGGTCTCTTTTAAAATTGGACAAAAAGTAAAAAGAAATTCTGAATTATATAAATCATTAAAAGATGCTCCTCTAAACAAACAAAAGAAAAAGGGAACACTATATTCAGAGTCGACCCTGAGGCATGTCACCGAGGGCGATAGCCAAGGGCCCCCGATTTTTAGGAGCCCCCAAATTTGACATGCATATATAATATATATTATATATACTTAGATTATTTTAATAAAAATCTAAAAAATATATTTAATTGGATTATTTTAATAAAGGTCCAAAAATATATATATTGTCGAATTTTTTAATAAAGGTCCACAAAATATATTTTCTATTAAAATTTAAGAAAAAAATCTAAAAAAGAAAAGAAAGAAAAAAAAAAAAGGTAAACTATCCTTTTTCTCTTTCCAATATTTTATTTTTTGTACAATTCTTTTTTCATTAATTTATTTACAGAAGTCATAAGACTCTAAAGAATAAAGTATGAATCTTGAACACTAATTTCCTCCTTTCTTCTCCTTTGAATCTCTTCTAATTAAATTAGAAAAGTGTATTAATTTAGTTTCATCAACATCATCATTCATCAATATATAAACTTACAACGTAAGTTACCTACTTATCTATATTTTTTCTTATTATCAATATTCAATATTAATTTTTAATATTGTATTGGAGTTAATATTTTATGATTTTTCTTACCGATTTGAAAGAGTTTAAATAAATCATCCCAATATTAATCATCATAGAATAAGTTATATCGATTGCTTCAAACACAAATCATGCTTTATTATTTTGTGACTATTATTTTCACTGCTTGTGTTTATTTCAATATTAGCTTTGTTGCTGATTTTGTGTGTTTTATTTTTACACTTGAAATTTGTAATACAAACATGTTTCTAAAAAAATATCAATCTTGGAATTAGAAAGAATACAAAAGAAAAAGAGTGGAACAGATTATTAAAACTCACAAAGATGTTCTTCGTAAATTTTTTAAAGCTAACTCTTCAATTGAAAATTCAGTTGATGAATTGTAAGAAAAAAGATAAGAAGAATTAAATAATTATGTAACAAATGAGCATCAATCGAGTAATCAAGAAGAATTAAATAATCATGCAATCAATGAGCGGGAAGAATTAAGAGAAAATGATGATCATAATCATGCAACGAATGAGCAGGAAGAATTGAGAGAAAATGATGATAATGATTTGAATGTAAATAGCTTGACAATTTTATGTATCGAAAATAAGGTGTTAGAAAAACTTGATTTGAAGACTTTATTGATGATTTTGCTTCCCAAAATACTAGAAGATATAGATTTTTCAATGATTATTTCATACTTATTTTTTTTATTTGTAGGTATTATACTTCTTGGAGAAACTTAGGAAACATATTTTGTATGTTGTTGCATTTTTTAAGAAGAAATAAATTTTGTATGGAGTTTATCATATTTTAAATGAATATATTGATTTTTAAGTTTTTCTATTAAACTATATTCAAATTGTACGTTAGTAAATTTTTTTTTATAGAGGCCACTTTTCTCTTTTCGCCCAAGGGCCCCCAAAAGTCAAGGCCGACACTGACTATCTTCAAAATACTTTTTATTCAATGTTATTGCAGTATCAGCTGCTACAGTTACGTTTGGCATAATGATCTTATAATATAATTTTAATTATATTACAATATTAATTATTTTATTTAGTACAATTTTAAAATTATAAAGTAATATAATTTGAAGTAAAATTTTATAATCTGGATTACAACTTCAACATCATGTAATTTGATTATATTATAAAATCATCGTTTAACTAAATTTTAAATATCAAATATACCCCTAGTTCATTTTCGATATCAACCAGTCACCAACGTTGCTTCTGCCACCGGCCACCGAATGCCGCCATCGGCCGCTGCCCATTGCAATAGGCCACAGCCTTCCACCGTCAGCCCGCCCACCTTCCGTCGCTAGCCTACCTGTTGCCGCCAGCCACCGACTTCAAACGGCGTTGTTATCCACCCTCGTCGGCAGCCACGTCCATCAACAGCCACCTCTGGGCACCGTCGTCCACCGCTGCCAACTGCAACCTTCGGGCACCATCAGCCACCGTAGTCGGCGAGCGCCTCCGGACACCGTCGCCCACCATCGTTGGCCGCCTTCGAGCCGCCACTTCCAAGCACCGTTAGGCACCGTCGCCGGCCACCACCGTCGATCACCGATATTGCTGCCGCCACTGTCACCAGCTACCGCCACCTCCGGGCACCATTGCCCATTGTTGCTGCACACCACCTTCGGCTCCGGCAGAGGTGCAGCGGTCGCCGTCATCGGTCATCGCAGGATATTTTTATCATTTTATAATAATATAAAATATATTCCTTATAAAAAATATTAGATACTAAATATAAGAATGTAACCATCATTATAATCAAATATTATATACATTACATTACTAAATGTAATAATTTAATTATATTATATTACATTATTACATTATAAGTTAGATTATATTACACTTAATCAGACGCATAAGAAATTAATTATTTTAATACTCAAATTTATAATTTAATATTTAAAATTTTAAAATTTAAAATGTAACCAAAATATATACAAATTATTCCATAACTATTATATCATATACAAACTATCTGATAACACTCTTACCATATGAAAAATTAACTATTTAGTAAAATTTTAACTCTTAAATCATAAAATCTAAATATTATTATGTTAAAATACTTTTTACTGATTTAGTCAAAAATTATTTAAATTATATTAAAATTATTTTAAATTGATTAAAATTAGTATACAACAATTGTAACAACTATAAATAATTACTAGAACGCATAAAAACTACTGATTAACTATTACAATTTTATAATAGTTACACCTTATTATAGTTACCGGTATCTTCTATACATTTTAACAATTACTTTTAAGTGTAACAATAATATTAGAAGTAAAGATATTCCTGAAATAAAATATCTAATGGGTGTCTTTTGACTTCTTGATAAAAAAGGATGATTTAATAAATTTAGGATCTCCTTTTAATTTTTGCCCTTTAAAATTACTCTCAACGCCAATTAAGTAAACTTAAGATACCGACTCTATTCCAAGTACACTAAAATGAAAAGAACTATAAAATATTATCCTAAAGGCGACATGACTATCCCATTGACTTATGTTCACCTGGCCAAGTGACAATAAACAATTACTTTCAATTGCCCACTAATTAAAGAAGATCATCAGGGATGTCTCTAAAGTCATCTTATAATAGTTTTTTTTTTCCTCCTTAATTGCGCCATAAATAATGTAAACCCGTGATTAAGTAACTAACTAGATCTCGAGATCCATATCTTGGCTAAGCACGTGTCGAAAATAGGGTATTTCAATTTGATGACCACCCAATCATTGAAAAAATCTATTCCAGCATTGGGCCGATTCGGTTTCCGCGTATAAACCAGATGGAGAAACAGACACCCACCCACGGCCCACCAATGCGTAGACGACACATGGATTGCGACTGGTGATGGCAAGTCCACTTCAAGGTATCAATCGTGTCTAGTGAGCCGTGCATGGTGTCGCTTTACAACTTGGTCCAACTCCTAGATTTGATGCATATATATGGGAAAAAAAAATCTAACGTCAAATATTCTTAGATTTGGACCATTGGAATATAGAATATACCGAGTCCTCGTGTTTTAGGCGTTCGGGTGGAGCGTGTGCCTTAATAATTAATGCAAAACTTTAGGCCTCCTTGGCCCATTAACAAACCTGAATGCCTGTTTTATTTTTTTTTTCTAGTTCAATAGATTTATCCTACTCAATTATTACTAATTATACCATTCCACTCAATCGATAAATCCATTTAGCTCAATTGACCCAATTGAATTGATAGACTCAACCAATTGAATTTGCCCGGTGGAAAAAAAAAAATTGGGACGTGGGGGTGATAAGAAACTCTTTATAGTGACGAAGAAAAAATCATAGCCACGACAGAAGAAAAAACAGAATGGTAAGCGAAGAAAACGAAGAGTCGAAGAGTCGAAGAGACGAAGAACAGTTCATTTTGTTAATTGTGAATCACGTGTCCACTTTGATACATAACCACGTGTCCACATTGACACATTTTCATTCCATATATAATTATATAAAGGTTCTTCTGTTTTTTTTTTTCCGCCGCTCACACAACTTTTAACCTTGTGATCTTGGCATCTTGTCCTTTTTTCTTCGCTCTCTCTGCCGATCGCCGACCAAAGCAGCAAAGCTATAAAATCCTGTGCCCAAAGACTTTTTTTCCTTTCTTCCGAGTGTCGATCAAAGCGGCAAAGCGCCAAAGCCCTACATCCGCCCCTCTTCAGCCTTTAGGTAAGTGGATTTTTTTTTTTATTTTATTACTAATTGTTTGATTATTTTTTGATTACAATGTATGATACAATTAATAATTTAAAATTTTAATTGTTTAAATGTTTAGTTGCTTTTTATATTTGATTGTTGGATAATTGAAAATTTAGATTTTGTATATTTAATGGTTGGATAATTTGTAATTTAGTTTTTTATAAATTCCGAATATATAATTAGGTTTTTTTTATTAGCTGTTAGTTAATTTTAATTTGTGAATATTGATAATTTATGCTAAATTAATTTTATTTTTTTTAAAGAATTGTGTCGATGAATGATGTTAAACAATTTAATTGTGTTATTGTTAAATTGTTCACATTACTTTATGTTGATATTTTTTTTCCATACATTATAATTTGTAGAAAATGTTGAAATATTTTGCAAAAAGGTCTAGGAGTTCAATTGAATCGTCTAGTGTTCCGGATGAAGAGTCTATTCCTGCACCACCACCACCTCCTCCTCCTCCACAAATTTTATTTGAAAATATTGAAAATCTGAGTAGTGAAGTAGAAATTGTTGTTGATCCTGGTTTACGAAAATTGATTGAAGAAGATGATGTTGGTGATAGAGATCGTATTCAAAAAGAATATGTTGCTATGAGCTCTTGATAACCTCGAGGCCATAATTTTCCAAGAAAAAAAATGGGTAAAGACAATAGATGTTTCAGAGAGGTTTGGTTTAAAGACCGTGATTAGTTGGAGTATAGTGTTTCAAAGGATGCAGCCTTTTGTTTCTGGTGCTATCTTTTTAGACCTAGTAATATAGGGTTTGGAGGAGATGATGTGTTTACGAGATCTGGTTTCATAAATTGGAAAAAAGCAATTGAAAAATTCAATGAGCATATAGGTGAAGTTGGTAATGCGCACAATGAGTCAAGAATACAGTTTGAGGGTTTCAAGAATCAAAGACAAAGCGTGGAGTATTCATTTTCATCGGGGAAACATGAGCTTGAAGTTGCTTATCGCAAACGCTTGACTTCCATTTTAAAAGTAATTCGATTTTTGTTGTTACAAGGATTGCCTTTTCGGGGGCATGATGAGTCTTCGACATCATTCAATAGAGGAAATTTTTTAGAATTGCTCAAATGGTATAGCTCAGAGTGTCCAAAAGTTGTGGCAGTTGTTGGAATGAATGCACCTGGAAATAATCAAATGATTGCCCCCAAAATTCAAAAGCAATTGGTGAATGCTTGTGCAGTTGAGACTACAAATGCTATTCTAGTTGATCTTGGAGATAGGTGGTTCACTTTACTACTTGATGAGGCTCGTGACTGTTCAGTGAAAGAGCAAATGGCAGTTGTTATTAGATATGTAAACAAACATGGAGAGGTGATTGAACGATTTATGGTTGTAGTTCATGTTGCAACAACTACAGCTGCTTGTTTGAAGGAGGCAATCGACTCTTTATTTGTTAAGTATGGTTTGTCAGTGGCGAGATTAAGGGGTCAAGGATATGATGGTGCTTCAAATATGTCTGGAGAATTTAAAGGCTTAAAGTCACTGATAATGAAAGAAAATATGTATGCATTGTATGTTCATTGTTTTGCTCATCAACTCCAGCTAGTGGTTGTAGCTGTTGCTCAAGCAAATCAATATGTTTGTGATTTCATGTGGATTGTTGGTTCGATTGTGAACACATATGCATCATCTTGCAAAAGGGCCGACAAACTTCGACAACTTGAACATGATAGAAAAGTTAAACTTCTTGAAAGAGGAGAGATTGTTGGTGCAAGTTGCACCAGAATCAAACTTGAGTTTTGATGTTGTCAAAGATTCCAAGTTAAGTCTTGTTATGATCTTACAAGTTGATTGAGTGTGCAGGATGTCTACTCAACTGGAAAAGTCCTAGCTGGAGGCTAGGCAGAAAAGTCTTAGCAGATCGTGGAACCCAGGTGTGTAACGACCCGACTCCTGGGTACTAAGCTGTGAGCCGGATCGCTACCTTAACTACTGAAACTACTGTGTACTGTGCGAAAGCTGGATAAAATAAAATTTTACTAAACTATTGTAGTTGCCTCTATTAACTCCGTGAGAGTGAGATTTCATATCCAACTACCTTCTAGATATTCATAGCTATACTGGGGAGGTGAAACTGGAGCTTTGGATCGGTCCGTGGAACGATCCACTGGCGCCCACGCGAACACTGGCTGGATCGGTCTGTCGACCGATCCAGCTGCTCACTGATCGGTCGGCCGACCGATCAGTGACTGCTGAATGCGTCCCGAACTCTCTGTTCGCGGAGGGATCGATCGGCTGACCGATCCTGGGGGATACAGTAAGCTACTGTATCCATCTGGATCGGTCGGCTGACCGATCCAGGAGAAGGAATGGCACTGGATCGGTCTGCTGACCGATCCAGGTTCTGATAATCTGAAACGAAATCAGAATTTCTGATTTCCAGCACTGATTCGTGCCAAAAATCCCATACACAAGCTCTAGATACATGAAAACCACTCTAGCATGTAAATACTAACATTCTAAACATGATAAACTAAACAAGACATAGTTTACTAAGCTATAACACCTAGTAACAAGACTAAGTCATAAAACTAGACATGTTAAGTACTAAAACTGAAATAAAAGCGTATAGATCCCAAGGATCTTTATTCCAGACCCCTTACACACACACATCATCGTAGCATCGCCCTCCAGCCTCCGCTAGTCCACTTTTCTTTTACCGGTATCTGCAGTATAAGAAAAGTAGCATCTGTAAGCTAAGAAGCTTAGTAAGAAACCATCTATCTCACAAAAACATGCAACGATGCGATTATGTTTTTAAAACATGCTGTTTGAAAACTGAACTGAGCATGGCAACATGGCATGACATACAAACATGTACTGAACTGATCATGGCATACAAACAAGCGGAGCATAGCATACTGTATCTAAAACTAAGCTTGAATACTGAACTGGTCATGCATATACATCTAACTGGTCATGAACTCAAATCATGAAAATTAACTGAGATAATTAACTGAAACTGAAACTAAGTTAGTGTTTCCATCCCTGGTTACGTATTTGGAAAACTATATATAATAATAGATGAAAATACTAAACATGTTGCTGGGGCCCTGGCAACTATGCTTACTGTGCGCGCATCCCTACGAGACCCGGGATTGCAAGTTCCGAATCCAGCAGGGTTACTAGATTATCTGAACCTAGGGACGACTGTGGGAGTCCAGCCCATGGATATCTGATCCAAGTACAGTGCCAACTAAATAAAAGTAAAATACTGAATACTGTTTTATTTTACTTTGCTGTTCTAGGTTATCTAAACCTAGAGCTAGGTTATCTGAACCTAGAGGCTACTGTGGGAGCCCGCCCAATGGATATCTGATCCATATAGCTGTAATAACTGATAATAAGCTGAATAAAATGTTTCTAATACATTTTACATGTTGTTAGGATGCCTACTGGTGCATCCTTCTGACTGGGCATTCTACCGAATGCTTGGTGTGCACTAAAAGCACACCCTAAAACTGAAAACTGTAGAACTACTGAACCAACGCCAAAACTAACAAGCGAGAGCAATTATACTGCAGGTGAGGGGTTTCTTACCTCAATCGCAAGGTTTTCTTACGATTCTATCCGCTAGGTTTTTCGGAAAACTGCTCCGTTCGACGAACCGCTTACGTCCTCGCGTTCCTCTCGTGGAGAAGAACCTTTTTCGTGTTGGAGTCGTCGCTGGAAGATGTTCCCTTGCCCCTTGGCTTGGTGTGCCGTGCGTGAGGAAGAGGAGAAGAAGAGAGGTGCGACGGTTTTAGGTTTCGGGTGAGGAAAAACTACGGTGAGAAATAATCTAAAACTTCTCACTTAAATCCTTATTTATATTTACTAATTAATTCATCCAAAAATCAATTATAAATATAATTGATTCCCTCTTCTTTCAGCACGGCCCTGCTGGGTTCAACTGGTTACTAGCATTATCCCTTACACCATAGGTCTCGGGTTCGATTCCCGCCTAAGCTATTTTGCGGTTCTAATTATTTTTGCTACTTCCGCTACTCGGAAAAATTCCGGAAAAATATCTAAAAATTCCAGAAAAATCATAGAATAATTATAATGCAAGTTTGAGAATTTTTGGGCGTTACAATCCCCCATACCTTATAAAAAGTTCATCCCCGAACTTAAAACAATTCTGGGTACTTCTGTCTCATGCTGGCCTCTGTCTCCCAAGTCGCCTCTGCTGCTGTGTGATTTTGCCAGCCGACTTTGACTAATGGTACTTTCTTGTTCCGTAATTTCTTTACTGCTCGGTCTATTATCTGAATAGGCCGACTGTCATAGCTGAGATCATCACGGACCTGTACCAACTGGGGCTCAATCACCTGGGTGGCGTCTGGAATATGCTTCTTCAGCATGGAGACATGAAATACGTTGTGGACAGCTGACATCTCCTGAGGTAGCTCTAGCTCATATGCTACCTTGCCCACTCTCTTCGTGATAAGGTATGGTCCCATATATCTGGGAGTTAGCTTGCCCTTCTTCCCAAAACGCATGACTCCCTTCATAGGAGCTACTCTGAGGAAAACTGTATCCCCAACTGAAAACTCTAGGGGTCTGCGTCGTGTATCAGCATAGCTCTTCTGACGACTCTGTGCTGTCTCTATCCTCTGGCGAATCTGTTGTATGGCTGCTGTGGTATCTGCTACTAGATCTGTCTGAAGCTCTAGTTCCTTCTGTTCACCACTCTCATACCAGCAGATTGGTGATCTGCACCTCCGCCCATAGAGTGCCTCATAAGGTGTCATGCCGATAGTGGCCTGATAACTATTGTTGTATGCAAATTCTGCTAGACTCAGATATTTGCACCAACTTCCCTTGAAATCTAGGGCACAAGCCCGGAGCATATCTTCAAGTACCTGATTTACTCGCTCCGTCTGACCATCTGTCTGGGGATGGAAGGCTGTGCTGAATTTTAACTGGGTGCCCATAGCTGACTGTACACACTTCCAGAAGTGTGAAGTAAATCTGCTGTCTCTGTCTGATATAATGGTTCGTGGGACTCCATGCAGCCTGACAATCTCCTTGAGATACAACTGAGCTAGCTGCTCCATGGAATAGGATATTCTGATAGCTAAGAAGTGGGCTGATTTAGTCAACCTGTCGACTATTACCCAGATGGCATCAAAATCATTCGTGGTTCTGGGTAATCCCACTATGAAGTCCATAGAGATATCCTCCCACTTCTATTCTGGAATCTGGATCGGCTGCAGAACTCCTCCTGGTCGCTGATTGAAACATCCTGTGTTCAACCCTCAAGTTTTTTTTTTTTTTTTTTTTTGCAACCCTCTCGACCTATGCTATGTAGATAACCGTAGTGCAACACCATCATAATGATTTATCTTATCCAATGTAAATGATATCATCCTAATCGGAGTTTAACAAAAGTAACAATGAATTCTCAAATCTCTCCCTATACTAATGAAGAACCTCTCACAATGGAACGAGTATACTTTGCACTCCTATACGTCTGGACAGTGTCGTGCATCCATCTCGCCTCCTCGCCTACTCCGTCCGCATCCTCCTAGTAGTCGTCCTCACCTGTAACGTAAATGGGGTGAGTCTATGACCCAGCAAGTACAGACCAATATGAATATGAAGATATCCATAAAGTAGTAGAAATAGCAACTAGAAGCCTTTAAAAGAAACCATAACACAACCCAAGTACGAAATATGAAAGATATAACATGCAACGGTGATCCTATGTAGCTAATAAGGTGAATATGTCACATATCCAATAACCACATTTAGAGCCAGTCAACAGTCCCATGAACCTAGAGGCGTCCCTACTAGAGAACATGCATTCAGTCTTATAGCCGAAGCTAACAATAAATTACCAGTCAAGTTTGGATGGGCCCTCCCCGGAGCTCATCCCGGGTCACCCACCCCGTACTACTACCACATATGCTCATATTCATCCTTCTAGCTACATAGATACTATATTTTAATAAATTCCAATCATTCATTTCATAGCATCTTCCAGTCAATCATTTCATATCCATCCTCATAACAGTTGTATAGTTCATTCATTCCTTAAACAGTTAAATTCACAAAAACCCTATCAGATCCAAATACATGCATAGGTAGACGAGCTACTAAAACAAAATTCATCTTTGCATAATAAAAACTATAGAATAATTCACAGATATTATAAACTAACATGGAAACTTTCCCTACTGCAACATAATATAATTAGAAGCAACCAAATCCATCCAAATTCAGAATTCCAAAGTCATCAGAACCACATAAGAACAATGATATTCAATTGAATCCGTGCAAATTTCCCAGCAATTTATAAAACTCGAGCAATAACTACTACAATCGATTATAGCTTGACAACTGAAAATCATCACAGAACTCAAACGTATCAGTAAGTCCAAGCAATCACCAAACGTGCACTAAAAACCCTTGCCTAAAACCTTGGAAATCCACAACAAAACGGAATCTATACATAAACTCACAACTGACTTGAGTAAGAAACCATGATCGAAATCAACAAAAACTTAATTCAGAACACACTGCACCAAACATGAACTGGCCAAAGTCAACAGAACTACAAACGACTCACGTTACAAACCTCTCAATTAATTCCCAAAATCTGCAGCTAAACGGGAAGCATAACAACAAATACAGCCATACACAGGCACCCACAGTGACATCAATTTGACTCCAAACTTCGAACTCGATCGGTGATTCCAAAACCACAAAAATATCGTCATCCAAAATCCAAGACTCCAGACTATCAACAATTCAAGCAACCCGAACCATGCAACAGAGAGATGAATCAGACACCATTACATGTAGTCAAAACCATCACAGAACCGTGTTTAAAACTCCGTCACCAAGCCCAATCGAATCAAGAATCTCACAGGACTTCAAACCGAACTAAGAATTTGCAAGAAAACTTGAAACATAACTCAATCCACCATTTGACATCTTAGTCATGCATTTATACAAACATGTGTTACGCTGAAACTCGAAATCTCGTCAACCCAGAAGAATTCGCTTCCACACTTGATTGCAGCCCATTCATAAACCAGAAAGCCACGAGAAAGAACATTCCGAGGAAAACGACTCCAGCAAAACAAATCCGGAAGCGCTGCGATTCAAATGAAAACATCAACAGGACATCAATCCGAGCACCAATCTACAGGGAGAAAACCAGTCAAGAACCATACCGCCGATTCACGCCCATAGATGATCCTTTCACAACGTCTACATTCCTACCCCATACCTTACGGATCTCGCCAAATCATAAGGGTAAGTACTTGCCTTTCCTTGCTTTTCCCTTTTCCAGTGTTGCCTCTACGAATCCTCGCGCGATGAAAGCGCCGCGGTGTGGTGGCGGCAGAAACCAATGTCCAGGCGCACTGCCCCCTTGAGAACTGTTTGCGTGAGGTGGCGCCTGGCCGGAACTTAGAGCCTGGCGGAGAGCTTAGTTGTCGTTGAGGTGCTCCGCCGATTTGGTGGAGCGACAGCGCCGAGAGAAACAACGATCGCGAGTGGAGATGGCATGATTCGGTGTGGTTCGTGTGATTAGGGCTACAGTGGACGGGGTTTTTTTTTATTAGCAAGTTATCTTGGCTTACTTTAGATATCTAAGGTCAATTTGTTCCCTTTATATATTTTCATCTACCTAACAATTCCATCCTTTAAAATATATTGTATAAGTTCCAAAAGTTTCTAAAAAGTATAAAATATTCTATAAATTAATCATTTAATTAACACTTGTGTGACGTTAGACACTTCCGTAAATAAACCCCTTAATTTGGCTCGTGGGTCCTTACAATTCTCCCCCCTTAAAAAAAAATTTCGTCCTCGAAATTTGACTTATATAATAATTAAGGGTAGCAATTACACATTTCTAGTTTGGCCTCTTAAGGTAAACTTCAAATTTCCCCATCGTTGGTCGGCGTAACTCTTCTGGCAACTTTGTGTTATCTGCATCTTGTATCGAATCTAAGCCATTAGATTCGCAGTCTGTGTCAAAATCTCTAGGCCCTGAACTGCCCTATCTCCTACCTCATCCACAACTTAAAAAAATATCTTATTTCTAGCCATTTATCCAAATTTTAAAATTTTAAATTTCCCTGAAATGTCATATTGTTAGGAAGATATGAGATGTATCTCAAGTAAAATTGATTGTCCTCCACTGAATTCTATCAGTACTAGGCAGTTATTACATGATGATTAATGTGTTATCATATCATGCATTTGGCTTGTTTAATGATATATGTATTACTATATGTCATAAATTTAAATTAGTTGCTAGCCTATTATTAAGCATATCCAAATAACTTTCTACATTTCGATATGAATGTGCCTTACTATAACTTAATTATAGTAAACTTTACAACCTTACTGACTGAGCTTCATAGAACTCATAATTATCCATTTTTCATATTTTCTAATTACACTTGTTTATGGGATCAATTCAAATATTGTATAATCCGAACTTGTTGGTAAGCCTAATTTTGTTTTTCCATAGCCTTAAAAGTAAAGGTTTTTTTTTTTTTTTGGCTTCCATAACCACCAAACATATTTAGAACTGATTAACAATTAATCACAAATCAAGCTCTTTGCAACTGTGCTATATATTCCTAGACATGTTGATAGTAGAGACTAATATGCTATAATGTGTGTCAAATTTTCACCTTACGATCATCCATTCTAAACCATTAAATTGAACAATCAATCATATTACAGAAAAAAAAAACCCAGCAGTAATTTGTCTATATAATTTTGTCATTGCTTACTCAATCATTCAAAAATTATTTTGTTCCATGAAGGAGGATTTGTTCAAGAATAGCTCATATTTTCCGTCAGGTAAACTAGAATAGTATAATTATTAAATATCTACACCCACAACCTCCAGTATTTGTAAGCATTAAAATTTACTACCTAATTGGACAAATTCATTTCACTATTTAATTCTTGAGCACACACAGCACCTTCCACATAATCAATACGTCATCTCAACAAGACCATGTTATAAAAAGGAAAGAAAAAAAAAATCCACAACAATGACATTAACCCTAGTTATCAGTGAATCACTTAGCAATTAAATGGAAAAGTGCTAAAATTTCTGAGACTAAAATGGAACATATAATCTAAAGAATAGATGGATATATCTTATTGGTAGGTAACATAAACAGTTGACAAAGAGTACAACTGAACCTTAAATGATTTCAAAGGACATATCAAACTTCAATGACTGAACTACCACTAATTTGGGCGTAGCATTATAGGTAGAATTGTGCTGGATTCTCATGTTTGCATCTTATTGGAAACTTTTGTTGATTACTCATTTTAATTTACTACTTCACGCTCTTTTTCTTCCATGGCTTCTTAGTTTTTTTTTTAATGCTCAATTTTGCATTGTTCTTGAGCCATTTTTCTTTGTATGCATCCATGTTTCCAACTCACCACATTAATCAATTCATCTTTGGATAAGAATATATTTAGGTATTCTATAACACCTAAATCTGAGTCCATCCTTGTTCATATATTGTACTTAAATTCAAACCTCAACCAATCGGTTATTTGTGACAGGTCATGACTCATCAAATACAAATTTGACATAATTAGGTAGTGTATTCAACTTAAAACAAAGACACTTATCTTTATAGAAAACAATGACAGAATCCTATAGTCAACCTTCCTAACCATATTGTTGATTTGAAAATGAAAAGAAAACATGGCATGGCATGATAAAATGACTCAAAGTAGTTACAATAAACATCAATCTAGACAAAAATATTTAGAAGGATCATACTTTAGGGAAATTAACCCAAGTGATGTTTTCAATAATATATGAGCATAATCACTTTGAACCCTTGATGCATGTGATGAAATAAATCCTAAAACTATGAAAACTGAACCACTTTTTGCATATGATGAAACAGATAATGATTTAAAAATGCAACTGATAAAACGAAGGAAAGGAATTGCTTTAGAAACAACAAATCTATGAGGAAATCTAATTATATGAGTCCAAGTAAAGGAAAAAAAAATTAAGCCATGAGGGTCAACCAAAGCACCCGCTAACCTAAATTTCGTGCATAAGAATCTTGACCCATTGGTTAAACATCACAAACTTAATGTACCAATTCACTCATCTGAGTGGATTATAACACTTTTAGCATACTATGTACACAACAATATGAGGTATTGTTCACTTTGGCTAACATCTGTTATTGAAACTACATTCTTAAAGCAGGTTACATGGATAAGTTAGTTATAAGACTATCTCATTGCACTCCAACACCTCGCAATTTCTAAAATCGAGGGACTTCATTTATACTTATAAATCTTTTTATTAACTCACGATTTACATATGAAATTAAACTACATATCACAATATCTCACTTAAATATTGACACCCATTAAGACATATAGTCTAGTTCATGGCGCCGAATCTTCCCTAATCAATGACATCAAAGACCTAATGGTGACTCAACCATTACGTAGGCCACCCTTTCAGACAAATAAACATTCTACATTTAGATTCTCTTGATACCACTTGTCAATATGAGAAAACTAACTCATTACTTGACACGGCCAACTATCATCCCAAAATGTAAAAACCCGAATTATTAGTTATTTAGTTGTATAACCTTAAAAAAAAAACCCCTTCATCAGCCTATATCTCTCTATGGGAGACTGTGTGTCAAAGATTGAGTTGGCAAATCTCCATCCAATACCAGATTTAAACTCAAAAAAATGTAGCACAATCAACAAGATAAATTAATAGCGTTAGCTAATTTTTTTTTTTTTTTAAAGGTAAGATTATCTTACAAACTTGAAGGCCGAAGTAGCCGAGTCCTTGACGAGATGACATGCTCACACTGTCCTTTAGGAGTGTCTGCTCTGATACCAACTGAAACATCCTGTGTTCAACCCTCAAGTTTTTTTTTTTTTTTTTTTTTTTGCAACCCTCTCGACCTATGCTATGTAGATAACCGTAGTGCAACACCATCATAATGATTTATCTTATCCAATGTAAATGATATCATCCTAATCGGAGTTTAACAAAAGTAACAATGAATTCTCAAATCTCTCCCTATACTAATGAAGAACCTCTCACAATGGAACGAGTATACTTTGCACTCCTATACGTCTGGACAGTGTCGTGCATCCATCTCGCCTCCTCGCCTACTCCGTCCGCATCCTCCTAGTAGTCGTCCTCACCTGTAACGTAAATGGGGTGAGTCTATGACCCAGCAAGTACAGACCAATATGAATATGAAGATATCCATAAAGTAGTAGAAATAGCAACTAGAAGCCTTTAAAAGAAACCATAACACAACCCAAGTACGAAATATGAAAGATATAACATGCAACGGTGATCCTATGTAGCTAATAAGGTGAATATGTCACATATCCAATAACCACATTTAGAGCCAGTCAACAGTCCCATGAACCTAGAGGCGTCCCTACTAGAGAACATGTATTCAGTCTTATAGCCGAAGCTAACAATAAATTACCAGTCAAGTTTGGATGGGCCCTCCCCGGAGCTCATCCCGGGTCACCCACCCCGTACTGCTACCACATATGCTCATATTCATCCTTCTAGCTACATAGATACTATATTTTAATAAATTCCAGTCATTCATTTCATAGCATCTTCCAGTCAATCATTTCATATCCATCCTCATAACAGTTGTATAGTTCATTCATTCCTTAAACAGTTAAATTCACAAAAACCCTATCAGATCCAAATACATGCATAGGTAGACGAGCTACTAAAACAAAATTCATCTTTGCATAATAAAAACTATAGAATAATTCACAGATATTATAAACTAACATGGAAACTTTCCCTACTACAACATAATATAATTAGAAGCAACCAAATCCATCCAAATTCAGAATTCCAAAGTCATCAGAACCACATAAGAACAATGATATTCAATTGAATCCGTGCAAATTTCCCAGCAATTTATAAAACTCGAGCAATAACTACTACAATCGATTATAGCTTGACAACTGAAAATCATCACAGAACTCAAACGTATCAGTAAGTCCAAGCAATCACCAAACGTGCACTAAAAACCCTTGCCTAAAACCTTGGAAATCCACAACAAAACGGAATCTATACATAAACTCACAACTGACTTGAGTAAGAAACCATGATCGAAATCAACAAAAACTTAATTCAGAACACACTGCACCAAACATGAACTGGCCAAAGTCAACAGAACTACAAACGACTCACGTTACAAACCTCTCAATTAATTCCCAAAATCTGCAGCTAAACGGGAAGCATAACAACAAATACAGCCATACACAGGCACCCACAGTGACATCAATTTGACTCCAAACTTCGAACTCGATCGGTGATTCCAAAACCACAAAAATATCGTCATCCAAAATCCAAGACTCCAGACTATCAACAATTCAAGCAACCCGAACCATGCAACAGAGAGATGAATCAGACACCATTACATGTAGTCAAAACCATCACAGAACCGTGTTTAAAACTCCGTCACCAAGCCCAATCGAATCAAGAATCTCACAGGACTTCAAACCGAACTAAGAATTTGCAAGAAAACTTGAAACATAACTCAATCCACCATTTGACATCTTAGTCATGCATTTATACAAACATGTGTTACGCTGAAACTCGAAATCTCGTCAACCCAGAAGAATTCGCTTCCACACTTGATTGCAGCCCATTCATAAACCAGAAAGCCACGAGAAAGAACATTCCGAGGAAAACGACTCCAGCAAAACAAATCCGGAAGCGCTGCGATTCAAATGAAAACATCAACAGGACATCAATCCGAGCACCAATCTACAGGGAGAAAACCAGTCAAGAACCATACCGCCGATTCACGCCCATAGATGATCCTTTCACAACGTCTACATTCCTACCCCATACCTTACGGATCTCGCCAAATCATAAGGGTAAGTACTTGCCTTTCCTTGCTTTTCCCTTTTCCAGTGTTGCCTCTACGAATCCTCGCGCGATGAAAGCGCCGCGGTGTGGTGGCGGCAGAAACCAATGTCCAGGCGCACTGCCCCCTTGAGAACTGTTTGCGTGAGGTGGCGCCTGGCCGGAACTTAGAGCCTGGCGGAGAGCTCAGTTGTCGGTGAGGTGCTCCGCCGATTTGGTGGAGCGACAGCGCCGAGAGAAACAACGATCGCGAGTGGAGATGGCATGATTCGGTGTGGTTCGTGTGATTAGGGCTACAGTGGACGGGTTTTTTTTTTATTAGCAAGTTATCTTGGCTTACTTTAGATATCTAAGGTCAATTTGTTCCCTTTATATATTTTCATCTACCTAACAATTCCATCCTTTAAAATATATTGTATAAGTTCCAAAAGTTTCTAAAAAGTATAAAATATTCTATAAATTAATCATTTAATTAACACTTGTGTGACGTTAGACACTTCCGTAAATAATCCCCTTAATTTGGCTCGTGGGTCCTTACACTGATGTTCTGCCTTAACCCTCTGATAGGTTAGACAGATGCTGACGTATCTGGCGATATCTCGCTTCATCCCAGGCCACCAAAATCGTTTCTTTAGATCCTGATACATTTTGGTGGAACCAGGATGCATCGCATAGGGAGTCCTGTGAGCCTCGTCTAGAATCTGTTTTCGTAGTTCCTCCTGATCTGGAACACAAAGTCTGTCACCACAGTACACTACCCCACTGGCGGACACTCTGAACTCTCCACTTTCTGATTCTGCTAACCCTTGCTTGATTTTCTGGATTTCAGGATCCTGCTCCTGAGCTGTCTGGATATCATCAAGCAAGGTAGATGCTAAGGACATAGTGGAAAGCTGCCCGACTATAAGCTCGAGACTAAAAGCTGTAATCTCCTTCCTTAGGGGTGGTGACATAGCTACTAAAGATAATAAGGTAGCGTTGGACTTCCTGCTGAGTGCGTCTGCTACCTTATTAGCTTTCCCTGGATGGTAGAGGATGTCTATGTCATAATCCTTGACCAGCTCTAACCATCTGCGCTGTCGCATATTCAGATCCTTGATGATCTGTATACACTCTGCACTGAGCTCCGTACAAATAATGTCTCCAAATCTTGAGAGCGAACACCATCGCTGCAAGCTCAAGGTCGTGAGTAGGATAGTTCCTCTCATAATCCTTGAGTTGTCTGGAGGCATAGGCGATCACCTTGCCCTGCTGCATCAGTACTGCTCCTAATCCCAATTAGAGGCGTCATTGTAGATGTCGAAGCTGTCTGTGTTTTCTGGTATAGCTAAAATAGGAGCACTGGTCAATCTCCGTTTTAGTTCGCTGAAGCTGTTCTCACAGTCCTCTGTCCACTGAAATTTCTTATTCTTCCTGGTGAGAGCTGTCAGTGGGGAGGCTATCCTGGAGAAGTCCTCTACAAATTTCCTGTAGTAGCCCGCTAATCCCAGAAAGCTTCTGATTTCACTGGCGTTCCTGGGTCTCTTCCAGTTACTTACTGCTTCTATCTTGCTGGGATCTATCATAATACCATCCTTGGAGATGATGTGACCGAGAAAGGCTACCTGGTCTAGCCAAAATTCACATTTCATGAATTTGGCGTACAGCTGGTTCTGCTGAAGGATCTGCAAAACTGTCTTCAGATGCTCTGCATGGTCCTCCTGAGTGCCTGAATAGATAAGAATGTCATCGATGAATACGATGACAAACTTGTCTAAGTATTCTCTGAATACTCTGTTCATGAGGTCCATGAAAGTAGCTGGAGCATTTGTCACGCCGAAAGGCATGACTACGAACTCATAATGTCCGTATCTGGTCCTGAAAGCTGTTTTAGGTATATCACCTTTCTTGACTCTAACCTGGTGATATCCTGATCTGAGGTCAATTTTAGAGAACACTGTGGCTCCCTTTAGCTGATCAAACAGGTCATCTATTCTAGGGAGAGGGTACCTGTTTTTAATTGTGACCTGGTTCAAGGCACGGTAGTCTATGCATAGGCGCATGCTTCCATCCTTCTTCTTCACGAACAACACAGGTGCTCCCCATGGTGAGTGACTAGGGCATATGAAACCCTTGTCAAGAAGCTCCTGCAATTGCTCCTGAAGTTCCTTCAGTTCAGCTGGAGCCATGCGGTACGGTGCCTTGGAAATTGGATCTATCTCAAATTCAATCTCCCTGTCTGTGCTAAGCCTGGTAGCTCTTCAGGGAAAACTGCTGGGTAGTCACAAACGACTCGAACCTCTGATAGCTGTTGGTTCTTGTCATGGCTGGTGTTGACTACATTTGCTAAAAATCCCATGCATCCTGAATCCAATAGCTGCTGTGCTTTCAATGCTGAGAGAAACTTCCTGGCTTTTCTCTTTGGTTTTCCTATGTACTCAAACTGTACTCCTTCTTCAGGTTGGAATATGACCTTTTATTTATGGCACTCTATAGAAGCGCCGTATCTAATTAGAAAATCCATTCCAAAGATGACATCGTAGTCAGTCATTTCTAGCACTATTAGATCACCAAAAAGTTCTCTGTCCGCTATAATGACTGGCACTGCTCTGAGCCAGTGCGTAGATGTCATAATGTCTCCTGAGGGTAGTGTTGTCAGAAACTGACTATTGAGTAACTCTGGAGGTGTTGCTAATTTCTCGGCAAACGCCCTGGATACATAAGAGTGGGTTGCCCCAGTATCGAATAAGACAGTTGCATTATGCTGTAAAATACTGATCTGACCTGTGACAACTGTCGAGGCATTTGCTACGTCCTCTCTAGTCAGTGAGAAAATCTTGGCATTCGTGTTAGCTGTGGGGGCTTCTAATCTGTGGACCATCTAAGGCAGCATACATCTGGTGTAGCTGCGCTGGCTGAGCTCCATACTGTATCGGCTGAGGTTGAGGAAGACTATTCTTGTTCGGGCACTGCTTAGCCATGTGCCCTTCCTGTCCACATTCAAAACAACCTCGCGTACCCTTGCGGCAAACTCCTGGATGATGTTTCCCACAAATAGCACACTTGGGATGTCTGGAATGTTTTCCAGCTGGCCCTCCTTTTGGGTCACTGCTTGCCTTGCGTTTCCCCTTCCAGTTGGAGCTATGTCCCTGTTGTTTCTGCTGAGTACCTGAGCCAGCTTGTCCCTTGGGCTCTGTGGAAACCTGCTTCTGCTGGGTGATGCTGTGCTGATAGTGCTCGGTGATCAGAGCACTACTCACTAGCTCCTCTGTGGTTTGTGGCCTATGAACGCCACCAGCCACATTCATTGCGATCTTTGGTCTGAGCATCTTCAGCATCAACCGTACACGTTCCTTCTCTGTGCTGACTAGTTCTGGACACAGACGGGCCAACCTGTTAAATTTCTTCACGGCTTCCTGAACTGATAGGTTGCCCTGACGAAATTCTGTAAACTCGTCATAGTGTCGATTCGTGACCTGCATGTGAAAGAATTCCTCGAAGAATTCTTTCTCGAAGTTGGCCCATGTCATCTGGTTTACTGGCCACTTCGATTTAATCCGCTCCCACCACATGCGTGCGTCTCCTGTTAAACAGAAGGCACCTTTTCGTGCTCTGGCCAGTCTAGAAGCTCCATCGTGCTTTCCAGTGTTTTAAACCATGCTTGAGCATCCCATGGTTCGCTGGTGCCTGAGAAGTTCTCGGGCTTAATTCTCTGCCACTGGATAAGGTAAGCTTCTCTCTTAGCCCCTGCTACTGGGGCTACTGGGACTGGTACTGCAGGCTGAGCTGGTACAACCTCTGTGATTACTGGAGTCGTGAGGTTCGGTACTGGAGTGACTGGGGGAGTAGTCTGCTGGTTAGCCTTTAAGGAGGCTATCTCCTGCTGCTGTTCAGCTAACTGCTGCTGTAGCTGAGCCACTAGTGTTGAACTGCCTGCCTCTTACTGGGGCTCAGCCGCTGATGCTTTCTTAGCTGGACGTCCTCGTACCATTTTCTAAATAGCAGAGAATACATATATATATAACTAGGCTATCATGTTATAGTTAACTACTGGTAACATGTTAAATACTATTACTGTAAACATGAATTAATTAACTACCAACATGAGAGCAAACATGAAAGCACATATAACTGATATGAAAGCTGAAAACAAAACTGAGTGAGAGATGTTCTTACTTGGAAGCTGTAGGCACAATGCTGATGTGTGTGTAGGAAGTGAGGAACTTGCTCTGATACCACTCTGTAACGACCCAACTCCTGGGTACTAAGCTGTGATCCGGATCGCTACCTTAACTACTGAAACTACTGTGTACTGTGCGGAAGCTGGGTAAAATAAAATTTTACTAAACTATTGTAGTTGCCTCTGTTAACTCTGTGAGAGTGAGATTTCATATCCAACTACCTTCTAGATATTCATAGCTATACTGGGGAGGTGAAACTGGAGCTTTGGATCGGTCCGTGGAACGATCCACTGGCGCCCACGCGAACACTAGCTAGATCGGTCTGTCGACCGATCCAGCTGCTCACTGATCGGTCGGTGAGACCGATCAGTGGCTCACTGATCGGTCGGCCGACCGATCAGTGACTGCTGAATGCGTCCCGAACTCTCGGTCGGCTGACCGATCCAGGGAGATACAGAAGGCTACTGTATCCATCTGGATCGGTCGGCTGACCGATCCAGGAGAAGGAATGGCACTGGATCGGTCTGCTGACCGATCCAGGTTCTGATAATCTGAAACGAAATCAGAATTTCTGATTTCCAACACTGATTCGTGCCAAAAATCCCATACACAAGCTCTAGATACATGAAAACCACTCTAGCATGTAAATACTAACATTCTAAACATGATAAACTAAACAAGACATAGTTTACTAAGCTATAACACCTAGTAACAAGACTAAGTCATAAAACTAGACATGTTAAGTACTAAAACTGAAATAAAAGCGTATAGATCCCAAGGATCTTTATTCTAGACCCCTTGCACACACACATCATCGTAGCATCGCCCTCCAGCCTCCGCTAGTCCACTTTTCTTTTACCGGTATCTGCAGTATAAGAAAAGTAGCATCTGTAAGCTAAGAAGCTTAGTAAGAAACCATCTATCTCACAAAAACATGCAACGATGCGATTATGTTTTTAAAACATGCTGTTTGAAAACTGAACTGAGCATGGCAACATGGCATGGCATACAAACATGTACTGAACTGATCATGGCATACAAACAAGAGGAGCATAGCATACTGTATCTAAAACTAAGCTTGAATACTGAACTGGTCATGCATATACATCTAACTGGTCATGAACTCAAATCATGAAACTTAACTGAGATAATTAACTGAAACTGAAACTAAGTTAGTGTTTCCATCCCTGGTTACGTATTTGGAAAACTATATATAATAATAGATGAAAATACTAAACATGCTGCTGGGGCCCTGGCAACTGTGCTTACTGTGCGCGCATCCCTACGAGACCCGGGATTGCAAGTTCCGAATCCAGCAGAGATTGATGGAGACTTGTTGCTTCGAGCAGCTTGCAGAACAACAATTTTTTGATCAGTAAAGTTATTCCTGGCCTCTGACCTCGAACCTTTCAATCTAATAATAGAAATAAAATGGGTATTCAGAAACAAATTAAGTGAAACTGGTGAAATTACTAGAAATAAGGCTAGGCTAGTTGCCAAAGGGTTTAGTCAGGTTGAAGGACTTGACTATGATGAGACCTATGCCCCAGTAGCCAGATTAGAATCCATTAGAATGTTACTAAGTTATGCAGCCTATGTCACGCCCCCAAAGGAGTCTCTGTCAGACAAAAATCCAACACATCTCCCCTGTACCAGTGACAATATGAAGCATCACTACAAACAAAATATACATCAGCCACATGCGGCTGGAATATTTATATACACAACCACGCAGTTATAATAACAGCTCACACGGCTGGAATGAAACAATCACAACCACGTAGTTATATATAAAACAACCCACACGGTTGTACAAAACAAACCAACACAGCGGAAAAACGAAAACGGAAAGCCCAATACAACGCAATCAACACATTGCTAGCCGGCTAGGCTTTATACAACAACCACACAACACAAATAAATACAATGCATGCCGGCACAGCTTAAACACAAATACAACACCAAAATCATAAGATAGCCACATGGCTATACATAAATACAATGCCAAAAATAAGAAAAGAATATACAAAACTAAAAACGACCTTCGGATGTGACGTAGGACCTGGCAGACAGGATACTCCAAGCGACACTCCAACCATCTACCTGAAAACATAAAGATATACATGCGGTGGTGAGTATAGGTAACTCAGCGGGTAATAGAAAAGATAGTGCACGGTCTACAAATAAAACATGGAGATCACAAGTATACAGTCTCAGTAGGGAATAAAGAACATGATCATACTATCATAATCAATGCACCTAAACATATCTGACATAATAACCTGACATATAAACTGTACAAACCACAACTAACATAATGACAGATACATACCCAATCTGGAATCGACACATGATACAATGATCAGTAAACTCACCGGATCTGCAACAGATATACCCGTGACACCTGTGCAATATAAACACGACTGCATATACATGTAAAATAAATGACATGTATGCAGCATGACAACCATATGCAACAATCATATCTCAAACAAGTGCAACAACGATAATCACATGCAACTAGTATCTACTAGGCATGTATGCAAATGCAGATGCACCGCGCATCGAATGCAGGAATAATAACTGCGTATGCATGCTCCATGGTCACCCCGACACCTCTCCAGACACCACGACCCCAGTATGGCCGAGAGGCTTGGGTCCGTGACAACTGTACTACCCTCCAGCCCACTATATAGTGGTCGAGGAGGACAGTCCAGTAGTAGCTATCTAGCTACATAGCATCAGGGTCCCTGACTGCTCACAACGCCGGATCTCACTAAACCTCGTGACCGGGTGGCACGACAGGACGAGCGGCAACTGCTCTAGCTACCACTACCCATGAGTGGCCGAGTGTGCAGCGCTAAACCAAACCAACTGATGACTCTCTCACCACAAGGGAGACAATGGTCATTAGATGCAATGAATGATGAACATGATATATATATATATATAATCATCATCCATGCAACACCCCAAACCTCATAAATACCTCCAACATGAGTATAATCGTCATGATACCTCCACGTATCCCACCAAACATATGTACACACTACACATGTATAATCAACCAAAAATCTCCAATAATCCCACCAGACACATGTACACAAAATATAAGTACAATCAACATGTACCCTCCAGTAAAAACACAACAGACATGGGTATATACCCCAAATATACAATCAACACAACTCCTCCAAAAGTACATGAAAATACGTATGTACACACCACATGTAAATGCACGGTCAACAAGATGACTCCTATAACACATACCCACCTAACACAGTCCACAACATATACCCAATCAGCATGGGAATACCAACAACCCGACAATCCCTATAAGACATACTCTACACGTGTAATCACAACAGAGTAGATATCAAAAGTTGAGACTATATATGAATTAAATAGATCATCACAAGGGTCAAGCATAAGTATCATGCAGGAAAAACAGCAACCGATCATGATAGAAGATAAAGCAGCCTAAATCATCCAGTAAAAACCATGCACTAAGTACGAGAAAATCTACATAAAGGTCAAGGAAGAAATACCCGCCTTTAATCTGTTGATCGTGATAAGATAAATCCCACGTCGAGACGCTCGCCTCGAAACCAAGTCCTGCGATCACATGATATATATTTAGCTAATTACATAGGTAGCAAATAGCTAAATAAGCTCTTCAATCTAATTAGGGAAAACCCTAATCGAAATAGATTACTTAATTTCTTAATCCATAATCTATTAATTCATCCAAAACTCACTAATCCACACATCTTAAATCCAACTCACATAATTCATCATCAATCCAACACTAATCCAAACTCATCATAAATCCTTCCAAATCTACTAATCAGTCCAATACAGCTTACTTTAAATTCCTACAATCCATCACATAAAGATATCAACCACAATAAACATCATGAATCCAACACGCATAATTCTTCCACACAATCAATCCCTAACCCCCACATATGATAATCCAACCACAATCAATCCAATGATCCTAAGAATAATCACATAACCAACTATATCAACCAATCATCATCAACAACTAGAAGTAAACCTTAATCCTTCTTTCAACCTTCCATGATCACCCAAAACGAAGCAAACCTAAACATTTCGAATAAATTTCAGATTAGGTTTACACTCTTAAAACTTCCAAGTACCCAACATAATCATTCTTGCTATTCCTATTAACCATTCCCAATCAAACAATCCCATTATAAACTTAATTTAGTAACTTACTAATGGGAAAATCAGAAATGCATCACTGGAATACACTCACCTTGAGATAGAGCAGCAAATCTCGTAGCCAACAACTAGCCATCCACTGTCCGGAATCTACAACAGAACACCACCACCAATTCTTCCAAGAATCAATCCAAAAACTCAATTATATAGCAAAGAATTGCTGAAACCCTAATCCACAGTACAAGATTCACCTTAACAGAACCTTACCTCCTCATCCGACAACTTCCACATAACCTAGCCGCAAGAATTGGAGAAGATGAAGTCCTGCTCAAGGAAAATCCATTACTAGATTGATCCGAAGCATTCTTGCAATCTAGAACAGGAATAACATCACCAAGAAGATCAATCAAAGAAGCTTTTTGAATCCCTGAGGTTCTAAATGAAACCCACCTCGAATCAGTCACCTCCAAATGATGTCGCCTGTTCCATTTCGCCAATTGTGAAGCAATAGACCACCCTCCAGTTAACAAGTTGATGAGGAGGAACAAATTGATGAGCTGGGGTCGCGGATCAAGCTTCTCACCGTGCCCTAGTTCGGATCCCTCCGATTGCTGTCGACAGAGCGCAAGGATCCGTAGAGGAGACAAGCGCTCCACCAGATATGATCTGAACCACCTCATTATCTTCAAGATCCGGCGGCGTTCCTCCAGTGACGCGGCGAGGACGAGATCGTCGGGGAAGCCGTCGACGTCGGGTCGTCCGTGCACGTGAGAGGAAGTAGAAGAGGGGAAAATGAGAGGAGAGGAAGAAGGATTGGTGGCTTGCCTCCTCAAAGCTCTGAGGGTTTCTTTGCGCCGGCGACGCCTAGGGCAGAGGAGAATCGCCGGTGGAGAGGTGAGGATCGGGACGAAGAGAATTCGCGCGAAGAGAAAGGAAATTGGAAATAAAGAAAAGAGATCGGAAATTAGGGCTAATTATATATACTTAGGGTTAATTTTTAATCAAACCTAAGTTAATTTCTCAATCGACTCCCACTTAAAAGATATTCCAAACAGGCATCCAACTAGCCCCGAATCCATCCCCTCAAAACGGATCATACAGACTTCGTTTAAATCTCGAAAAATTTCTAAAAATTCCTGAAAAATCCAATAAGATTTTTCATCCAATAATATTTATTATTTTAAATTTACGGTATCTTACATTCTCCCCCACTAATAAAAATTTGGTCCCCAAATTTACTGGTCAACTCAGGGACCCTCCTCCGAGATAACTACCAATCAATATGCTCATATGTCACTCATCCAAGTATCATAAACAAATCTCCAACCCTAGTATCATAAACATATCTCCAAACATGATAATCCTCCTCCAAGTGACTAGCGACAACTCTGTGAGCTATGAACTCACCCTACTCCCACTACTCCCACTCTGCAATCTAGCTAACTGTGGATAAAACACCTCTAGAATCCAAAATCCACTATCAATAAACCTCCAACACCTATATAGACCGCTCAAACTATCCATCAGTCTGAGATAAAAATCTATACTAAAGTGAAACTCCTGATCCAAAGTCTGCTGTAACCATAATTAAAACCATGACATGAAATCACTGATCTCCATCCAAAACAATACTCAGAGATACATCATCCAGTCTGGAAATCCCTCTAGAGTATAATCCTACTACTCAATCCAAAAAAATCTGTCCTACAAATCTATGTCTTGGATAATCCCTCTAGGGAGCAAAGTCGTCACCCAATAATGATTACCCAAACCATCGTATCCTCTCCATGTCCTGGATAATCCCACAACAAAATACATCAAAGCATGCTTCCAACTCCACTCTAGTATCTAAATCAACGGAGGCAATCCTACTAATCTCCGATTTTCAGCCTCCACTTGCTGACATAATAAACATCAAGTTACAAAATCCGCGATGTCTTTCTTCATATCGTTCCACCCATCAGAATGCTCTCAGTCTCCCTACATCAGGTGTCAACCAAATGTATCACAAATCCAGATCAATATGTTTCCTGCAGTAACTCCTCCCGGATAAGAAGTGACTCAGAAACACACATAATCTCCCACGAAAAAAGAGAATCTAATTCTTATTACCTGAGAATTCTACTTACCAGCACAAGACTACTCTGCTCATGCTACATCGGAACTGCACTAAATCCTAGGTACAATACATCTGTGTAGAGTACAAACCCGTCTACACTAGAAAGCATAACTAGGATAGTGCGGTTAACAACTTTTCGTTTCAACTCCTGAAACTGATCTCGTATACATCTATCTAGGAAAATTCCATACCCATCCTAGACAGTCCAGTCAACGACGTAATAATGCTGGAGTAACCCTCAATCAATCTCTAGTAATATCCAGCCAGACCAAAGGAACAACGAGCCTCCGGTATAAACTACGACTACTCCCAACTGCTAACAGCCTCTATCTCCTGTAGATCCACAGATATCCTCTACTAAACACAATGTGTCCCAAAAACTCATAAAAGACAATCATAATATGTACTACTAACTTCACATATAGATGTTTCCGTCAAAACATCTCTAAAACTATGCGAAGATAGTGTACAAAATCCACATCGGATCGGGAATAGATCACAACATCATTAATGAAGATAATGAAATCTAATCCAAACGCTCTAGGAATACCAAATACATCAAGTCCTTAAAAACATCTAGGGCACAGTATGCCTAAAATGATAATACCAATAACCCATAATGTACGTACAATAGGCTTACTCAACCGTAGGATCCCCAACAACAAGCCTATGATCAAATCACCAACTACAAATCACCAAATCCATAGATATCACACATGTGCTACTCTCCATGTCACTATCAATATCAAACACCAAATAATAGATCATCAAAAGACAACAAATCACCACATCTGATCTCCTAATAACCATCAATCAAAATCATCCTCAACATCAATCAATCATACCAGATAGTCTCCTAAACAAAGATAGAGTCAAAGGAAAGTATCCAACCTTTAACCCCTACTACCAACAAACTAAATGTATCCAAAAAGGTCTGTCAGATCTCATCATCTCATCCTTTCTGAAAATCGAATATCTACAGTAGAGGAATGTAAATCCAAAGTCAAAGTGTCCCACAACCTGCTGACTAAAAGTCTACCCATTAAGAGAGTATCTCCACCACCCTCATAATCATCCTACATATTTCCCTCGACAAATATCAATAAAAGGTCGAACCCTCCAATCTGAGATATAGCCTACAAGACCTGATAAAATGATCATGTGGTCAAGGTCTTGAGCCACCTAATAAAGACTGTTAGAGTGTATACTAAAAGCCTAGCTTTTGGTATAAACATTTATCTAGAAATAAGAATCACATTGGTCAAATGTCTACATTTATGATAAATGTAGTTGTTCAATTAATTTATATTGTAGATAACATGGTGTGTGGTGTCACACACAGAGGATCATGTTATCAGTACCTTATAAATTATAAACAGTAACTCACGACCATAATGGAAAGGAACAAACCATTGGAAGGTCGTAGTGTAATTAGATATTAGTTTATCTTAACTATATAATTACACTAGTACACTTAGAGTGTATTGAGTAGGACCATTAGAGGTCGTTTCTTTTATACTGACTTTATAAAGAAACAAAGACCTCAGTTATTATGGAAGTGTGTGCTCTTAATCCTAATATAATAACAAGCACATATATTTGATATTTATTTCTTTAATTTATCAATGGGTGAGATTTAGTTCGATGAATCAATAAGCCCGATAAGTTGGGAAATGATATCACTTATAGTGTGTATTGTTGATTATAGAAGGAAACTGTGTCCTAGTGATCTAGGTTGAGAATGTCCTCAAGAGGAGCTCATAAGGATTGTCATGTTAAACCCTGCAGGTGGACTTAGTCCGACATGATAATAAGGTTGAGTGGTACTACTCTTGGACTAAGATATTAATTAAATGAGTTGTCAGTAACTCGATTAATTAAGGGACATTTGACATCTTAAACATAGGGAGACTAACACACTCATAATAAGAAGGAGCCCAAAATGTAATTTGGGATTGGTGCGGTAGTTCAATAATAGTTCTTTAGTGGAATGAATTATTATTGATGGAATTAAGTTGTGTGTTCGGGGCGAACACGGGAAGCTTAATTTCATCGGGAGACCAAAACCAATTCCTCCTCTCGGTCCCTATCGTAGCCTCTTGTATATAGAGATTTATACCCACCACATACCCACCTTCTTACCCAATCAATAGGGGCCGGCCAAGCTAAGCTTGAAGCTCAAGCTTAGGGCCGGCCAAGCCTTAAGGTGGCCGGCCAATAGCTTGGAGCCCAAGCTTAGGTGGCCGACCACATCATATTAAAAAGGATTTTTTAAAATTATTTCTTATGTGGATATCATAGTTTTAAAAGAGAGTTTAAAAATTAAATCTTTCCTTTTAAAGCTTTCTACAAAAGATTAAGAAAAGATTTGAAATCTTTCCTTATTTGTAGATTGAAAGGAGATTTTATTTTTAAGAAAAACTTTCCTTTTTAACCATGATAATAATTTAAAAGAGAAGTTTAAAAATTAAATATTCTCTTTTATTAGTTTCTACAAAAGATTAAGAAAAGATTTGATATCTTTCCTTATTTGTAGATTGAAAAGAGATTTTAATTTTTAGAGATAACTTTCCTTTTGAAAATTATCCACATGTTTAAAAGAAGAATTTTAATTTATAAAATTTCCTTTTTATTAACCAATTATGAAGGGATAAAAATTATTGAAGAAATTTTTATAAATTTCTAGAAATAAATTAGGAAGTTTTAATTCTTGTGTGAATTAAATTTTCCTTGTTTTGGGGAATTAGAAGTGGTCGGCCATTATTATTAAAAGAAGAAAATTGTTTTTTAATTAAAATAATTTTTCTTTTTATGACAAAAGAATTAAGGAATTTTTTATTAAAATTTCCTTATTTGTCAAAACCAAGGATTATAAAAGAGGGGGTAGAGGTGCCTTCACGGGTGAATGTCTCTATTATTCTTCTCCTCTCTTTTCCTCCTTGGTGGCCGGCCCTAGCTTCTTCCTCTTCTCTTCTTCTTATGGCCGGCGGCAACCTCTCTTGGAGCTCTTGATGGTGGCCGGTTCTAGCTAGGAGAAGAAGGAGAGAAAGGTGGTTTTGTTTCTTACATCCCTTGGAGCTTGGTGGTGGTGGCCGGACCTCTACTCCTCTTGGAGAATTGTGGTGGCCGAAACTTGCAAGGAAGAAGAAGGTGCTTGGTGGTTCTCATCTCGGAAGATCGTTGCCCACACAACGTCCGAGGTTAGAAGAGGAATACGGTAGAAGATCAAGAGGTCTTTTTAGAAGGTATAACTAGTAATTTTTCCTTTCCGCATCATGCTAGTTATTTATGGAAATAATACCAAATACAAAAGGCTTACGATTCTAGTATTTTGAATATGTTTTTCGAAGTTGTGTTCTTTTATTTTTCTTTTCCTTGTGATTTGATTGTTCTTTTTGGTTGACCTAAAGTTATTTTAGGAAATTAAATATTAGCTTTCCATAAAAGGTTTTGTCTAGTCGGTGGTGGTTGTTCCCATATCCAAGAAGGTCATGTGCCTCGCCACGTCAGTACTGGGAACCAATTATGGAAATTAATATTTAATGGAATTAATAACTTAGGTGATTTGGATCAAACGTGTTAAGTTCCGCAGGAGATCCAAGTCTAAACCTTAAAGAACAAATAGATTAAGTTTTGGATCAAACATGTTAAGTTCCGCAGGCGATCCAAAATTTAATTTAAAAGAACACATGGTAGCTAGGAAAAGGTTCAGACCTTTGTACAAAATTTTTGTACAGTGGAACCTCTAGGTTTTCCGAGTAGCAACCAACAATTGGTATCAGAGCTAGGGTTTTGCCTCTGTGTATTTGGTATTAGTTTAATTATGCACATGTCATACATAATTTAGGCAGGATAATAGTACGATGTGCTAACTTTGTGGATGCAGGATCCAACTATTATGACTTTTAGTTATTATGTGTGTGATTGGACCCTTGGACATGTCAAGGGCATTTATATGTGTGTGCATGATTGTATTAAAATACAGCAGGAGCTGTATTTAGTTTTATTAGGATTTTATTTTTGATCTAGATACATGTACATTCCTTTTATGGAATATAGGATCAAAAATGTAAAATTCTATTTATGTCGCGGATCAAATCTTGCAATGCGTGGAACCTTCTAAGGACCAGAGGCGCAGCGGAACTAGGAGCAAGATGGATGTGACAGCTAGACCCGGTGGCGGTGGCCAAATATGGCAGCAGCTTGGGATGACAACACACGGAGGACAACTAGAGATAAAAGCCATAATAGTTGAAAATTAGATTTTCTATTTATTGCTTTTATATTGTGCTGTGTGTGCATGTTAGTTTACAAGTTTAGTAGGCTAGCATAGTTAAAATTCCTCATTTATAAATAACTAAGTGGGAGAGGGATTTTTAAGTAAATCCCATGGTCTCCATTACTGGTTTGTAAGTGATGCAAACAAGCTTGCGCGTTGGCTCTGAGTGCCTTCCTCCATAACGGATGAGCTTGTTTGTGGATCACTAGAACAGACTTCCATTTTTGGATGACTATAGGAAGTTAATTAAGAGCGTGTGATCTTCCCCAACGGAAGGGACATAATCTTATTAATGGACTTAGTGTCAAGTAATGGTATACACTTAGACACATTTAATAGTATCCTCCCCAACGGAGTCACTACTATCACTTGTGTGACCAAAGGGAAACCAACTATTGATTTGTCATAAAACTAGATTGGCAATATAATAAAATTAATAAACTCCTCTTACAAATGTTTGAATCTGTATACGTCCACACTAACGTGGCATACAAGATTCATGGTGTTTGAAGTAATTTTATTTGTCAAAAAGTTATATTGATAAGATAGTCAATGGGTAAAACCCTCCTCTTACAAATGATGAATTTGTATACGTCCACACTAACGTGGCATGCAAAATTCACGGTGTTTGAGGTGTTGGTGAATTTAAATAATATTGTTTGAGGAATCAATGTTATTTTAAATTCAAAGAGTTTTGACCAAATATTTGATCAAAGACCGATCAACTATTAATTTTATTCGTCATAAAGTAAAGTTGACGAGATAATAAAATTAATGAATAAAATCTCCTCTTCGATTTTGTATACACAAAATTCATGGAGATTTTAAGGAGTTGATCTTGACCAAATATTTTTGTGATTCTTAGGATGTTTGTCAATCCCTAGTAGTCATACTATAGAAAAAGACTTAGTAGTCCCAATTATAATGATTGGAAATAGGACTTGGACATTAAGGTAGACTGTCTTCTTAGAACTAAGAACAATTTTGGTGTATTTAATTCATTAGTTGAAACATGTCTAGTGGTGTTATCTACCAGAACCTGGAGTGTAGATACAAGATGCCATTAATCATGTCTGCAATTCATTGCAGGGTTCCAGGAAACCCGACAACTAAATGAAAGGTAAATCACCATCCACATGGGCACTACTGTAAAAGTGGTAGCTGTTGCAGTGGGAGATGTTTATCTTTTGATAAGAATAAAATTTGGATTTTAAGTAATTGTCTTTACTTACCAAGTTTAGAAAGAACCTGATTTCAGTTTCTAAACTATTATAGATATTGTGTCTATTTTGATAACAAAGTTGTTATCAAGAAAAATAGGGAAGTTATCTATTCTGGTATGATGGTTGACAATTTATAATCCAATAACTCCCACGATGCAACAAATGGAAATTAGTAACACATCTTCTAATTTTAAGAGAAAGCAACCTTCGGAAATGAACCAATTATATCTTTGGCATCTAAAAGCTAGGTTATACTTGAGTAGGATTCATTGGTAGCTAATGAACTTTTGGGTTCATTGGTAGTGGAAATATTTCCAACCTGCGAGTCTTACTTGGAAGGAAAATAACCAAGAAGCTTTTAAGTCCAAGGGGTATGGAGTCAAAGATATGTTGAAATCGGTTCATTCTGATTTGTGTGATCCTATGACTATCCAGACAAGAGGTAGTATTGAATATTTTGTCTATTTTATAGACAACTATTCAAGATACAAATAAATTTACTTAATGTACCGCAAGACTGAGTACTTTGATTAGTTCAAAGAGTACAAGGTTGATGCGGAGAAATGTTAAAGTAAAAAGTCACTATGGAAGATCGTAGTGGCAAGTACCTCTTGAGAGATTTTAGGAGTCACTTATCAGTAGTTGGATTTCAATCCCAACTAACTGCATCTGGTACACCCCAACAGAATGGTGTAGTAGAAAGAAGGTAAAGGACTCTTATGGAATAATTAGATAGATGATGAGTTATTCAGAAAATTACCAAATTTGTTTTAAGGATAAAACTCTGAAAACGAAAGTGAACATAGTACCTTCCAAGTTAGAACTCTCTACTCATATAGAATTGCTGAATAGGCGTAAGCCTATTTTGAAGCATATTCGGATTCAGGTAATCCAGCACCTATGTTAAAGAGAGATAATAATAAGTTGGATAGGAGTTCACTTGTTTGTAAGTTATCCTAGATAAACAAAAGTAGGTTTATAGTCTTAAAAATCAGAAGGTCATTGTTAGCATCAATGACTGATTTTAAAAGGACTATATAATGAACCACGTGCTCATAAGTAAATTTGTTCTTAAGGAAATAATAAAAGACATGTCTAATCTAGTACCAACTGTACAAGATAAGATACCACAAGAAAACTGCAACACGTATCACAAATGATACACAATTGCAGAAAATGCCTTGTCGTAGTGGGAGGGTTGTTAAGCAACCTTAAAAGATTCATGTTTTGGGAGAGTTTTTGAACTCGATCCCTGAAGGACATGAACCTGATCTCCGGACATATGACGAAGCACTCCAAGATAAAAATGCAGCATCTTGGCAAAGAGTAATGAATAATAGAATTAGAATATATGTAATCTAATAAAATCTGGAATCTTGTAGAACCACCAAGTGGTGTAAAAGCCTTTGGGTGTAGAAGGTCTATAATAGGAAAAAAGAGGGATAGACAGGGAGGTAGAAACCTTCAAAGCAAGGCTTGATGAAAAAGGAAACTTTTTTCACTGGTAGTCATGCTTAAGTCTATCCGGATTCTTTTATCTATTTGGCAAGTGGATGTCAAGACAGCATTCCTTAATGGAAGTCTTGAAGAAAGCATCCATATAAAGCAACCAGAAGGGTTCATTGCAAAGGGCTAAGAGCATCTTGTGTAAAGCTCAATCAGTCTATGGACTGAGGCAAAGCTTCAAGGTCTTGGAACATCCGGTTTATTAAAGTAATTCAGACCGATGGATTTATTTAGTAACCGGGTAAGTCTTGTGTATACAAAAGGTGTGATGGAAGCGTGGTGGTATTTCTTGTACTATACGTAGATAACATTTTTGGTAGTTGGAAACAATATCAAAATGTTGTCAGAAGTAAGGGTATGGTTGTCCAAACAAAAGGACTTGGGAGAATGAATATATTCTTGAGATCAAAGTAATAAGGGATCGCAAGAAAAGAATATTTTACTTCCCAAGCTTCATACATCGGAAAAATCTTTGCTCGTTTTAAAGCATGCAAAACTCCAAGAAAGGTTTCTTACCTTTTCAGGATGGAGTAACTTTATCTAAAGATATGTCTCTGTAGACATCAAAGGAGATAAAGGAAATAAAGACAGTTCTTTATGCTTCGGCTGTCGGAAGCCTAATGTATGCTATGAACGAGATCAGAAATCTGTTTTGCCAAGGGCATAGTTAGCAGATATCAAAGTAACCCTAGACAAGGACATTGGACTGTAGTAAAGCATATATTAAAGTACCTTAGATGCGTTAGAGATTATATGCTAGCTTACAAGGCAGTTAATTTGGTCCCTGTGGGTTACACGGATTTTGACTTCCAATCAGATAGGGACAATAATAAGTCAACCTCGGGGTTTTGTGTTTACTTTAGGAGGTAAAGTCATAACTATGGAAGAGTGATAAGCATAGGTATTTTTCTGGACTCCACCATAGAAGCTTAGTATATGGCAAGCCTCTGAGGAAGCCATAAAAGCTGAATGACTTAATTACCTCAAGATAGACTTAGATATGATTTCTAGTTTGTCCAAAGATTATTACAATTTATTGTAATAATGGTGCAGTAACAAACTCGAAGAAACCATGAGTCTATAAGGCAAGTAAACACAATAAAGCGCAAGTACCACCCAATACGAGAAATCGTATAAACAAGGAGAAGTTGTTGCCGCCTAGAATGCATCAGATGATGACCTATAGATCTTTTCACTAAGGTCCTTAAGGCGAGAGCTTTTGATGGACATGTTGAAGGGTTGGGAATCAGATGTATGGCAGCAGATATGGCAGCTTAGTCTTTTAGTATAAGTGGGAGATTGTTAGAGTGTATACTAAAAGCCTAGCTTTTAGTATAAACATTTATCTAGAAATAAGAATCACATTGGTCAAATGTCTACATTTATGATAAATGTAGTTGTTCAATTAATTTATATTGTAGATAACATGGTGTGTGGTGTCACACACAGAGGATCATGTTATCAGTACCTTATAAATTATAAATAGTAACTCACGACCATAATGGAAAGGAACAAACCATTGGAAGGTCGTAGTGTAATTAGATATTAGTTTATCTTAACTATATAATTACACTAGTACACTTAGAGTGTATTGAGTAGGACCATTAGAGGTCGTTTCTTTTATACTGACTTTATAAAGAAACAAAGACCTCAGTTATTATGGAAGTGTGTGCTCTTAATCCTAATATAATAACAAGCACATATATTTGATATTTATTTCTTTAATTTATCAATGGGTGAGATTTAGTTCGATGAATCAATAAGCCCGATAAGTTGGGAAATGATATCACTTATAGTGTGTATTGTTGATTATAGAAGGAAACTGTGTCCTAGTGATCTAGGTTGAGAATGTCCTCAAGAGGAGCTCATAAGGATTGTCATGTTAAACCCTGCAGGTGGACTTAGTCCGACATGATAATAAGGTTGAGTGGTACTACTCTTGGACTAAGATATTAATTAAATGAGTTGTCAGTAACTCGCTTAATTAATGGACATTTGACATCTTAAACACAGGGAGACTAACACACTCATAATAAGAAGGAGCCCAAAATGTAATTTGGGATTGGTGCGGTAGTTCAATAATAGTTCTTTAGTGGAATGAATTATTATTGATGGAATTAAGTTGTGTGTTCGGGGCGAACACGGGAAGCTTAATTTCATCGGGAGACCAAAACTAATTCCTCCTCTCGGTCCCTATCGTAGCCTCTTGTATATAGAGATTTATACCCACCACATACCCACCTTCTTACCCATCCAATGGGGCCGGCCAAGCTAGCTTGGAACCCAAGCTAGGGCCAGCCAAGACCAAGTGGATGAGCCAAGCTTGGTGGCCGGCCACATCATATTAAAAAGGATTTTTTTAAAATTATTTCTTATGTGGATATCATAGTTTTAAAAGAGAGTTTAAAAATTAAATCTTTCATTTTAAAGCTTTCTACAAAAGATTAAGAAAAGATTTGAAATCTTTCCTTATTTGTAGATTGAAAGGAGATTTTATTTTTAAGAAAACTTTCCTTTTAACCATGATAATAATTTAAAAGAGAGTTTTAAAAATTAAATATTCTCTTTTATTAGTTTCTACAAAAGATTAAGAAAAGATTTGATATCTTTCCTTATTTGTAGATTGAAAAGAGATTTTAATTTTTAGAGATAACTTTCCTTTTGAAAATTATCCACATGTTTAAAAGAAGAATTTTAATTTATAAAATTTCCTTTTTATTAACCAATCATGAAGGGATAAAAATTATTGGAGAAATTTTTATAAATTTCTAGAAACAAATTAGGAAGTTTTAATTCTTGTGTGAATTAAATTGTCCTTGTTTTGGGGAATTAGAAGTGGCCGGCCATTATTATTAAAAGAAGAAAATTGTTTTTTAATTAAAATAATTTTTCTTTTTATGACAAAAGAATTAAGGAATTTTTTATTAAAATTTCCTTATTTGTCAAGACCAAGGATTATAAAAGAGGGGGTAGAGGTGCCTTCACGGGTGAATGTCTCTATTATTCTTCTCCTCTCTTTTCCTCCTTGGTGACCGGCCCTAGCTTCTTCCTCTTCTCTTCTTCTTATGGCCGGCGGCAACCTCTCTTGGAGCTCTTGATGGTGGCCGATTCTAGCTAGGAGAAGAAGGAGAGAAAGGTGGTTTTGTTTCTTGCATCCCTTGGAGCTTGGTGGTGGTGGCCGGACCTCTACTTCTCTTGGAGAATTGTGGTGGCCGAAACTTGCAAGGAAGAAGAAGGTGCTTGGTGGTTCTCATCTCGGAAGATCGTTGCCCACACAACGTCCGAGGTTAGAAGAGGAATACGGTAGAAGATCAAGAGGTCTTTTTAGAAGGTATAACTAGTAATTTTTCCTTTCCGCATCATGCTAGTTATTTATGAAAATAATACCAAATACAAAAGGCTTACGATTCTAGTATTTCGAATATGTTTTTCGAAGTTGTGTTCTTTTATTTTTCTTTTCCTTGTGATTTGATTGTTCTTTTTGGTTGACCTAAAGTTATTTTAGGAAATTAAATATTAGCTTTCCATAAAAGGTTTTGTCTAGTCGGTGGTGGTTGTTCCCATATCCAAGAAGGCCATGTGCCTCGCCACGTCAGTACTGGGAACCAATTATGGAAATTAATATTTAATGGAATTAATAACTTAGGTGATTTGGATCAAACGTGTTAAGTTCCGCAGGAGATCCAAGTCTAAACCTTAAAGAACAAATAGATTAAGTTTTGGATCAAACGTGTTAAGTTCCGCAGGCGATCCAAAATTTAATTTAAAAGAACACATGGTAGCTAGGAAAAGGTTCAGACCTTTGTACAAAATTTTTGTACAGTGGAACCTCTAGGTTTTCCTACCTAAGTAGGAATCAATGTTATTTTAAATTCAAAGAGTTTTGACCAAATATTTGATCAAAGACAGATCAACTATTAATTTTATTCTTTATAAAGTAAAGTTGACGAGATAATAAAATTAATGAATAAAAACTCCTCTTCGATTGTGTATACACAAAATTCATGGAGATTTTAAGGATAAGCTCTGATACCAATTGTTGGTTGCTACTCGGAAAGCCTAGAGGTTCCATTGTACAAAAATTTTGTACAAAGGTCTGAACCTTTTCCTAGCTACCATGTGTTCTTTTAAATTAAATTTTGGATCGCCTGCGGAACTTAACACGTTTGATCCAAAACTTAATCTATTTGTTCTTTTAGGTTTTGACTTGGATCTCCTGCGGAACTTAACACGTTCGACCCAAGTCACCTTAAGTTATTAATTCCATTAAATATTAATTTCCATAATCGGTTCCCAGTACTGACGTGGCGAGGCACATGGCCTTCTTGGATATGGGAGCAACCACTACCGACTAGACAAAACCTTTTATAGAAAGCTAATATTTAATTTCCTAAAATAACTTTAGGTTAACCGAAAAGAACAATCAAATCACAAGGAAAAGAAAAACAAAAGAATACTATATCGAAAACAAATTCGAAACTCTAGAATCATATGCCTCTTGTATTTAGTATTATTTCCAAAAATAACTAGTATGATGCGGAAAGAAAAATTACTAGTTATACCTTTAAGAAAGACAATGTTAGTTGAGTCGTCTAACCATTGTCTTGTACCCCATCATACTGTGATTGCTCCACCTGAGGTTCAGCAACCTCCAGCATCGAGCAATGAACACAAAGATAGAGGAACGCCACAACTAAATAGCTGATCAAAATATCCGTCAATTGATGCTCTACTCCTCGAAGATCATCATCTAAAATTATACCTAGTTACGGTCGTACTTCCTAGGTATTATTCAACTAACACCACTTCCTCCGCACCATTGCGGGATATATATCACTAAGTACATCATGGATATCTAATCATATCCAATAGTTCCATGAGTCAGGATCTCCCATGGAACAACGTTAGGCTAGTCGACTGATCATTGCCTTATAATCCGTCATGCTAACGAAGAAGTAGAGAACTACTCTCTCTCCAAACACCTCAAGGAAATCACTAAGTGATGACCTGATCTCCAAAACATTCTCTGCTTCTTCCTTCACGTGGTACCGAGTCACGTAAAGGTTAAGCAGCTAACTTCAACTCTCTCACGTCAATACAAATCATATATCCAAATGTACTCTCCAACTCGTATACCCTAGTAACGGTTGTATCTCATAAGTGTTAAGCATGTAGCCTTACACTTTTCCCACATTAGTGGAGATATCCTATCCGAATGTACCTTCTAAGTCATTCAACTAGGTACAGACAGTCCATGGTCAAAGTCCCCATGGAATAGGATACATCGATCCTCTATAGACTGACTAAGCCGATAATGGTATACGACCAATTCAGTCCTTTCTACACCGGTACAAGTCATGTACTCAAATATATCTCCCAAAATATCTAACCAAGCACAAGTAACCCCAAAGATCAGAATCTCTAAAAATAGAGTATGACGATACCCTAATGATCAAACTACTAACTAAATCGGTCGTCAACTAACTGATCTAATAAGGGTAAATCAATCCTCGTCAAAATCAACTAAGGTAAAATCAATCCACCACTACCCAAGTCAACGAGGGTAATCTACAAACCTAACCAACAGGAGTAAATCAATACTCTACTAATCAAAACAACAGGAGTACAAAACCAACTAAGATAAGTCAATCCTCAACTATCCAAGTCAACAAGGGTAATAAATCAAACCATAACTATACAAGTCAACCAGGTAAATCAATCCTCAACAGGAGTAAACTGGTACTCTACTAACTGAGTCAATATGAGTATACAGATACCCTCCATTACCCAGCTAATAATAACAGACACTGGTATGTGACTCTAAATCTCAACCAACTAGTAGTAGCAATAACTAACACAACTGGTAGTATGATATGAAGAATCCCCTTGAGACTCTAATCCTTGATCTCCATTAGGTCAACCGTGATCAGTGATTGACCCAACACATGCAATGCATGCTACAAACAAATAGGCATGTACTAACCAGAGAGTACTAACACATGTCATAACTAACTATCATGGGCAACAATACATACACCAACATAAATGTATGATAACGATATGCAAACATACCTCCTATAGCCCGGGAGATGTCCTGCTGCTGCCTGGTCCCAAAACCCGAAAAGTCACATCAAGAAAATCGAATCACGAAATCCAAAAACACGAATAACAGGCATCGTACTTGCTCTGATACCAAAAATTGGTATCAGATAAATCTTGAAAATCCAAAACACATAGCAAGTACCGTATACCTGCTCTGATACCACTAATTGTCACGCCCCCAAAGGAGTCCCTGTCAGACAAAAATCCGACAGCATCTCTCCTGTACCGGTGACAATATGAAGCATCACTACAAACAAAATATACATCAGCCACATGCGGCTGGAATATTTATATACACAACCACACAGTTATAATAACAGCTCACACGGCTGAAATGAAACAATCACAACCACGCAGTTATATATAAAATAGCCCACACGGCTGTATAAAACAAACCAACACAGCGGAAAAACGAAAACGGAAAGCCCAATACAACGCAATCAACACACTACTAGCCGGCTAGGCTTTATACAACAACCACACAACACAAATAAATACAATGCATGCCGGCACAGCTTAAACACAAATACAACACCAAAACCATAAGATAGCCACATGGCTATACATAAATACAATGCCAAAAATAAGAAAAGAATATACAAAACCAAAAACGACCTTCGGATGTGACGTAGGACCCGGCAGACAGGATACTCCAAGCGACACTCTAACCATCTACCTGAAAACATAAAGATATACATGCGGTGGTGAGTATAGGTAACTCAGCGGGTAATAGAAAAGATAGTGCACGGTCTACAAATAAAACATGGAGATCACAAGTATACAGTCTCAGTAGGGAATAAAGAACATGATCATACTATCATAATCAATGCACCTAAACATATCTGACATAATAACCTGACATATAAACTGTACAAACCACAACTAACATAATGACAGATACATACCCAATCTGGAATCGACACATGATACAATGATCAGTAAACTCACCGGATCTGCAACAGATATACCTGTGACACCTGTGCAATATAAACACGACTGCATATACATGTAAAATAAATGACATGTATGCAGCATGACAACCATATGCAACAATCATATCTCAAACAAGTGCAACAACGACAATCACATGCAACTAGTATCTACTAGGCATGTATGCAAATGCAGATGCACCGCGCATCGAATGCATGAATAATAACTGCGTATACATGCTCCATGGTCACCCCGACACCTCTCCAGACACCACGACCCCAGTATGGCCGAGAGGCTTGGGTCCGTGACAACTGTACTACCCTCCAGCCCACTATATAGTGGTCGAGGCGGACAGTCCACTAGTAGCTATCTAGCTACATAGCATCAGGGTCCCTGACTGCTCACAACGCCGGATCTCACTAAACCTCGTGACCGGGTGGCACGACAGGACGAGCGGCAACTGCTCTAGCTACCACTACCCATGAGTGGCCGAGTGTGCAGCGCTAAACCAAACCAACTGATGACTCTCTCACCACAAGGGAGACAATGGTCATTAGATGCAATGAATGATGAACATGATATATATATATATAATCATCATCCATGCAACACCCCAAACCTCATAAATACCTCCAACATGAGTATAATCGTAATGATACCTCCACGTATCCCACCAAACATATGTACACACTACACATGTATAATCAACCAAAAATCTCCAATAATCCCACCAGACACATGTACACAAAATATAAGTACAATCAACATGTACCCTCCAGTAAAAACACAACAGACATGGGTATATACCCCAAATATACAATCAACACAACTCCTCCAAAAGTACATGACAAATACGTATGTACACACCACATGTAAATGCACGGTCAACAAGATGACTCCTATAACACATACCCACCTAACACAGTCCACAACATATACCCAATCAGCATGGGAATACCAACAACCCAACAATCCCTATAAGACATACTCTACACGTGTAATCACTGTTGGTTGCTACTCGGAAAACCTAGAGGTTCCACTGTACAAAAATTTTGTACAAAGGTCTGAACCTTTTCCTAGCTACCATGTGTTCTTTTAAATTAAATTTTGGATCGCCTGCGGAATTTAACACGTTTGATCCAAAACTTAATCTATTTGTTCTTTTAGGTTTTGACTTGAGTCTCCTGCGGAACTTAACACGTTCGACCCAAATCACCTTAAGTTATTAATTCCATTAAATATTAATTTCCATAATTGGTTCCCAGTACTGACGTGGCGAGGCACACGACCTTCTTGGATATGGGAGCAACCACCACCGACTAGACAAAACCTTTTATAGAAAGCTAATATTTAATTTCCTAAAATAACTTTAGGTCAACCGAAAAGAACAATCAAATCACAAGGAAAAAAACAAAGAAATACTATATCGAAAACAAATTCGAAACACTAGAATCATATGCCTCTTTAGTATTATTTCCAAAAATAACTAGTATGATGCGGAAAGAAAAATTACTAGTTATACCTTTTAGAAAGACCTCTTGATCTTCTACCGTATTCCTATTCTAACCTCGGACGTTGTGTGGGCAACGATCTTCCGAGATGAGAACCACCAAGCACCTTCTTCTTCCTTACAAGTTTCGGCCATCAAAACTTCTCCTAGGATGAAGAGGTTCGGCCACCACCACCATGCTCCAAGGGATGCTAGAAAAGAGGCTTCTTTTCTCTCCTTCTTCTCCTTCTTAGATCTGACCACCAAAGCTATCTCCACCATGAGAAGGTTTCGACCACACAAAGGAGAGGAGAGGAAAGAAAGGGCCGGCCACACCCAAGGAGAAAAGAGAGGAAAAATAGAATAGAGTCGTTCACCTTGAAGCCTCCTCTACCCCCTCTTTTATAATCCTTGGTCTTGACAAATAAGGAAAATTTAATAAAAACTTCCTTAATTCTTTTTCCATTGAAAAGGAAAATTTATTTAATTAAAATAATTTTCTCTTTTCAAATTATAATGGCCGGCCACTCTTCTCCCCAAAACAAGGAGAATTTTAATTAAAACAAAAATTAAAACTTCCTAATTTGTTTCTAGAAATTTATAAAAATTTCTCCAATAATTTTAATCCCTTCATGATTGGTTAATAAAAAGAAATTTTATAAATTAAAATCTTTCTTTTAAGCATGTGGATAATTTCCAAAAAGAAAAGTTATCTCTAAAAATTAAAATCTCCTTTCAATCTACAAATAAGGAAAGATATTAAATCTTTTCTTAATCTTTTGTAGAAACTAATAAAAGAGAATTTTTAATTTTTAAACTTTCTTTTAAATAATGAATATAATTAAAAGGAAAGTTTTTACCAAAATTAAAATCAACCTTTTAATCTACAAATAAGGAAAGAGATTTTAACTTTTCTCTTAATCTTTTGTAGAATCTTATAAAAGGAAGGATTTAAATTTTTAAACTCTCTTTTAAATTATATTATCCACATAAGAAAAATTTTAAAATTTAAAATTCCTTTTTATTTAATAGGGCCGGCCACATGAATTCACCCATGAACATACCCATGGCCGACCCTAGCTTGGTCTCCAAGCTAGCTTGGCCGGCCCCTATAGGATGGATAAGAAGGTGGGTATAGGTGGGTATAGTACTCTATAATTAAGAGGCTACGATAGGGACCGAGAGGAGGAATTGGTTTTGGTCTCCCGATAAAATTAAGCATCCCGTGTCCCTGAACACACAACTTAATTTTATCAATAATAATTCATTCCACTAGAGAACTATTATTGAACTACCGCACCAATCCCAAATTACATTTTGGGCTCCTTCTTATCATGAGTGTGTTAGTCTCCCTGTGTTTAAGATAACAAATGTCCACTAATTAAGTAAGTTACTGACAACTCGCTTAATTAATATCTAGCTCCAAGAGTAGTACCACTCAACTTCATCGTCATGTCGGACAAAGTCCACCTGCAGGGTTTAACATGACAATCCTTATGAGCTCCTCTTGGGGACATTCTCAACCTAGATCACGAGGACACAGTTTCCTTCTATAATCAACAACACACACTATAAGTGATATCATTTCCCAACTTATCGGGCTTATCGATTTATTGAACTAAATCTCACCCATTGATAAATTAAAGAAATAAATATCAAATATATGTGCTTGTTATTATATTAGGATTAAGAGCACACGCTTCCATAATAACTGAGGTCTTTGTTCCTTTATTAAGTCAGTATAAAAGGAACGACCTCAAATGGTCCTACTCAATACACTTTAAGTGTACTAGTGTAATTATATAGTTAAGATAAACTAATACCTAATTACACTATGACCTTCCAATGGTTTGTTCCTTTCCATCTTGGTCGTGAGCTACTGTTTATAATTTATAAGGTACTGATAACATGATCTTCTGTGTGTGACACCACACACCATGTTATCTACAATATAAATTAATTGAACAACTACATTTATCATAAATATAGTCATTTGACCAATGTGATTCTTATTTCTAGATAAATGTTTATACCAAAAGCTAGGCTTTTAGTATACATTCTAACAATCACAACAGAGTAGATATCAAAAGTTGAGACTATATATGAATTAAATAGATCATCACAAGGGTCAAGCATAAGTATCATGCAGGAAAAACAGCAACCTATCATGATAGAAGATAAAGCAGCCTAAATCATCCAGTAAAAACCATGCACTAAGTACGAGAAAATCTACATAAAGGTCAAGGAAGAAATACCCGCCTTTAATCTGTTGATCGTGATAAGATAAATCCCACGTCGAGACGCTCGCCTCGAAACCAAGTCCTGCGATCACATGATATATATTTAGCTAATTACATAGGTAGCAAATAGCTAAATAAGCTCTTCAATCTAATTAGGGAAAACCCTAATCGAAATAGATTACTTAATTTCTTAATCCATAATCTATTAATTCATCCAAAACTCACTAATCCACACATCTTAAATCCAACTCACATAATTCATCATCAATCCAACACTAATCCAAACTCATCATAAATCCTTCCAAATCTACTAATCAGTCCAATACAACTTACTTTAAATTCCTACAATCCATCACATAAAGATATCAACCACAATAAACATCATGAATCCAACACGCATAATTCTTCCACACAATCAATCCCTAACCCCCACATCTGATAATCCAACCACAATCAATCCAATGATCCTAAGAATAATCACATAACCAACTATATCAACCAATCATCATCAACAACTAGAAGTAAACCTTAATCCTTCTTTCAACCTTCCATGATCACCCAAAACGAAGCAAACCTAAACATTTCGAATAAATTTCAGATTAGGTTTACACTCTTAAAACTTCCAAGTACCCAACATAATCATTCTTGCTATTCCTATTAACCATTCTCGGTCAAACAATCCCATTATAAACTTAATTTAGTAACTTACTAATGGGAAAATCAGAAATGCATCACTGGAATACACTCACCTTGAGATAGAGCAGCAAATCTTGTAGCCAACAACTAGCCAGCCACTGTCCGGAATCTACAACAGAACACCACCACCAATTCTTCCAAGAATCAATCCAAAAACTCAATTGTATAGCAAAGAATTGCTGAAACCCTAATCCACAGTACAAGATTCACCTTAACAGAACCTTACCTCCTCATCCGACAGCTTCCACAGAACCTAGCCGCAAGAATTGGAGAAGATGAAGTCCTGCTCAAGGAAAATCCATCACTAGATTGATCCGAAGCATTCCTGCAATCCAGAACAGGAATAACATCACCAAGAAGATCAATCAAAGAAGCTTTTTGAATCTCTGAGGTTCTAAATGAAACCCACCTCGAATCAGTCACCTCCAAATGATGTCGCCTGTTCCATTTCGCCGATTGTGAAGCAATAGACCACCCTCCAGTTAACAAGTTGATGAGGAGGAACAGATTGATGAGCTGGGGTCGCGGATCAAGCTTCTCACCGTGCCCTAGTTCGGATCCCTCCGATTGTTGTCGACAGCGCGCAAGGATCCGTAGAGGAGACAAGCGCTCCACCAGATATGATCTGAACCACCTCATTATCTTCAAGATCCGGCGGCGTTCCTCCAGTGACGCGGCGAGGACGAGATCGTCGGGGAAGCCGTCGACGTCGGGTCGTCCGTGCACGTGAGAGGAAGTAGAAGAGGGGAAAATGAGAGGAGAGGAAGAAGGATTGGTGGCTTGCCTCCTCAAAGCTCTGAGGGTTTCTTTGCGCCGGCGACGCCTAGGGCAGAGGAGAATCGCCGGTGGAGAGGTGAGGATCGGGACGAAGAGAATTCGCGCGAAGAGAAAAGAAATTGGAAATAAAGAAAAGAGATCGGAAATTAGGGCTAATTATATATACTTAGGGTTAATTTTTAATCAAACCTAAGTTAATTTCTCAATCGACTCCCACTTAAAAGATATTCCAAACAGGCATCCAACTAGCCCCGAATCCATCCCCTCAAAACGGATCATACGGACTTCGTTTAAATCTCGAAAAATTTCTAAAAATTCCTGAAAAATCCATTAAAATTTTTCATCCAATAATATTTATTATTTTAAATTTACAGTATCTTACAGCCTATAAGGGATTCAAACTATACCAAATGGATGTTAAGTCTGCCTTTCTTAATGGACTAATTAAAGAAGAAGTTTATGTAGGTCAGCCTCCTGGGTTTGAAAGTCTAGAACACCCTGATTACATTTTTAAGTTAAAGAAAGCATTATATGGACTTAAACAAGCACCCAGGGCATGGTATGAAAGGCTAACATCTTACTTAACATCTAAAGGATTCAACCAAGGTCAAATTGACCCAACCTTGTTTGTTAAATCATTAAATACAGACATATTTATTGCACAAATATATGTAGATGATATAATATTTGGTTCAACAAATTCAGATTTTTTAAAAGAATTTATTAATCTAATGGAAAAAGAATTTGAAATGAGCTTAGTAGGAAAATTAACTTATTTCTTAGGATTACAAATCAAACAAACAAATGAAGGAAATTATATTTATCAACACAAATACACTAAAGAATTACTTAAAAAATTCAGAATGGAAAATACAAAAGAAATAAAAACACCTATGGCAGTAAACACAATCTTAGATAATGACCCAAATGGAAAACCAGTTGATTTAAAATATTATAGGAGTGCAATAGGTAGCCTACTGTACTTAACTGCAAGCCGACCTGATATTTTGTTTGCAGTTAGTATGTGTGCTAGATACCAAACTTGTGCTAAGGAATCCCATTTGCCACAAGTTAAAAGAATTTTTAGATATCTTAAGGGAACAACAAATGTAGGAATTTGGTATCCTAGGACAAATAATTTTGAACTAATAGGGTATTCTGACTCAGATTATGCTGGATGTAAATTAGACCGCAAAAGCACAAGTGGTGGATGCTAATTATTAGGTTCATCACTTGTTAGCTGGTTTAGTAGAAAGCAACATTGTGTTGCTCTATCTACAACTGAGTCAAAATACATAGCTATAGGCGAATGTGTTGCACAATTATTATGGATGATGCATACTCTAAAAGATTTCAACTTAAATATCACAAATGTTAAAGTATTAATTGACAATATAAGTTCAATTAACTTAACCAAGAACCCTGTGCATCATTCAAGAACCAAACATATTGAAATTAGGCACCACTTTATCAGGGATCATGTTACTAAAGGTGATATTGAACTCAAATACATTGAGTCCAAATCAAATTTAGCTGACATTTTTATAAAATCACTCCCTGAAAGTGAATTTAGCAACTTACGTCGAAAATTAGGGATGTGCTTAATAGACTAGGAATTTTGAATTTCAAAAATATTTTCAAAAATAATTGTTTTCAAATTATAAGTTAGACTTGTTTGTTTTCAAAACTTTCCATTTTTAGATTTTCAAAAACAGTTTTGGCCTTAGACTAGTTTTGAATCCCTAGAAAGCATGTACCCATAGGACTAGTTTTTGAGCATCTCACCAACACCTTAGGTTTACCTTGCTTGTGTTTGACAAACATAGAAAGGGGTGAGATGCATAGGCCAACTGTCTGGACTTAAGATGCTTATTTCAGTGCATCGGCATAAGTCTGGACGTTAAATACAAATCAGACATTAATCAGATTAAGTTCATCAGTCAAGTCAAACACTGACTGCTTATAATCAACTTAATCTGACTAACCAAGTGAAAGCTACTATCTTCTGATAGTTAGTTAGTACCTAATTGGTTAGACAGCTGTTTAATTTTAAGTGTAAAGTTCAGGGGGGAGAAATTAATTAAAATTTTGTACATCTATTTTAAAACTAACTTATTTTTGAACACTAGTTTTCAAGAAGTTAAATTTAACTGAGTGTTTGAAAAATTGAGAGTTTGAAAATTAAACTTTCCAAACTTAGTTTTTATCAAATTAGCTCTAACAAATTTATTTTGGCTAAAATTTTACTTACTTAAAACTAGATTCAACTTAGTGTTTGAAAATTGGACTTTGAAAATTAGATTTTACCTTTTGAAAAGTATATGTTACTTAAATTCTAAATTTGAAAAATCTGATTTGAAAAATTTTACACGTTTGAAAAGATTATCAACTTTAAACTTATAACTTTTAAAATTCATTATTGCAAATAACTTAGCTATTTTTCAAAGGCTAAAAAGTAAAATTTAAAGCGAATTTATTTTAATCTAGACTCCCCCAAGTCAACTTAACTATTTCTAACTTGGTTTTAAAAAATTGTACTTTTATCAGTACCTTTTTCGCTGTCTCTTAAATTTACAAATTTTTACAGTAACTCTACACTATGCTTGTTTACATTGCCTATTTTTTGATGAATGTCAAAGGGGGAGAGTTAGGTGGTTAAGTTAGCTAAACCAAATTGAAAACACCAAAACTAACTTTAAAAAACCATGTACCTATTTTACTTATTTTTTGCAGTCTTTTTACTAACTTAACCAGGTTGTCATTCCATCAAAAAGGGGGAGATTGTTGGTGCGGGTAGCACTAACGGTCTAACCTAGGTTTTGATGAATGACAAATGGGTTAAGTTAGTTTTGTTGTTGTCTGACACTTTGATCGAATGTGCAGGAGAAGTCCAGATAGGTCAACGGGCTGACCGGATGTCTGGCACGAAGCCCAGCTAGGTCGACGGGCTGACCGGATAGCTGGCGAGAAGTCCAAGCGGGTCGACGGGCTGACCGGACGCTTGGCGAGAAGTCCAGCTAGGTCGATGGGCTGACCGGATAGCTGGCGAGAAGTCCAGACGGGTCGAAAGGCTGACCGGACGTCTGGCAGGTAAGTGAGGTAAGTCACTGGAGGGGAGTGACTGCGAGGACGCGTTCCCGGGAAGGGAACATTAGGCGTCGATCCGGCTTAGATCCATTTCGGAAATCTAAGCCGAGATCGTGACTAGATTCCGGTCTCGGAAAGACGGAATCTAAGTCATACTTTTTCTGTTAATTCATACTTTATAAATTGTGCTAACAATCTGTGTTGCAGGATATATTTTGCCTTGGACTAACCTTGTTTTGCAGGAGAAGGAATCTATGGAAAAAGGTGGTCCGGGCGCTCGGAGGTCCGGGCGCCCGGAAGGGATCCGGGCTCTCGGAGCTCCGGGCGCCCGGAAGGGATCCGGGCGCCCGGAGGCAACTTTTATCCTCTGCGTCGCCTCGCGACGTGGAGCATCCTGACTGGACTTGCCACGTCGCACCAGGGCTCCCGGAAGGGATCCAGACGCCCGGAGCAGCATATAAAAGAAGCCCCAGGGGTGGAGCTTCATATAACAACTGAAAACTCTTCAACTGCTAGTCCTGCTGCTCTACGCTCCTACGACGCTAACAAAGCTCCGACAAAGTGCTCCTTCTTCTTTGGTTAATTTCCTTGTCGGTATCACTTTGTTTTATTAGCATTTCTTGTACGCTCTTTGTAATCATATTCGAATTGCTAGTGATTGCCCAACGAAAGTGGTCAAGGACCACGGGCCTTCGAGTAGGAGTCGTCACAGGCTCCGAACGAAGTAAAATCAACTGTGTTCATTTACTTTTCCGCTGCATACTTTTACACTCGAATTTTCGAATCGATATTCACCCCCCCTCTATCGAACGATCACGGTCCTACAGTTACTTAAGGAAATATACCACCTTAAGCAACAAGTTAACTTGAGTGTCTCGACTAACCAAGTTCAAGTCGGAACTTCAACTCAAGTTGAAAAACTTGAGGAAGAAAATTCTGATTTGAAAGGTCAAGTCGAGCGACTCAAGAAAACGTTGGAAAGGTTCGAAATGGGATCCAAGTATCTAAATATGGTACTTGGATCGCAGCGAGCCGTGTACAATAAATCAGGACTCGGTTACAAACTCAAACAAACAAACAAACCATACTTATCATTAATTAGTCAAAATGTTAGAAGTCAAGTCCAAGCATGGGTCCAAACAAAATATTTAATTAAACAAATTAAACCAAACCTCTACTTGGTCCCTAAGAGTCAAATCCATTACTTAGATAGACCATATCTAAGCTATGACTCAGGGGGAACAACTAGAAAAACAATCCAACCAACTTAATTAAAACAAACTCAATACTTAGGATTAGGATTATTAGAACGGTTAGATGAAAAATGTTTACCAAACCCTATAACATAGCACCGGAATGGATTGGGATGATAGTACGTCAAGGAAACTCTGTCGAAGGCATGTGTAGGTTGAATATGGAATTCTACTTGGTGCACTAGACTTAGTGGATCTGACCGAAGCTACCCCAGTCAAACATGGGCTAGTTAGACCAAGATTTAGTATTAAGTTTTTTGGGCATGAACAGTTTGGAAAGTCTTCAGCAAGTGGTCTAATGATATTCAAGTAGGCCATATGCCTCGCCACTGAACTGAAACTTATCCTTAGGACGCCTGCTTGATTAACCCAAAGCTAAGTTTGAATCTAACATGGGTTCAATAACCTCTTTCAATAAAATTAATTCTAATTAATTCAAATTTGTTTCAAACTAAAATTATTAAAAATTATTTTATATTTATTAAAAATTATTTTAAACTTATTAAAAAATTATTTTAAAATTATTAAAAAATTATTTTAAAATTATTAAAAAATTATTTTAAATTTATTAAAAATTATTTTAAACTTATTAAAAAATATTTTAAATTTATTAAAAATTATTTTAAACTTATTAAAAATTATTTTAAACTTAATTAAAAATTATTTTAAAAACTTATTCTAAACTTAAAACTTAGTTTAAACTTAATTAAAAATTATTTAAAAAAATTTATTAAACTTATTTTAAACTTAATTAAAAATTACTTTAAAAACTTATTTTAAACTTAAAACTTAATTTAAACTTAAATTAAAAATTATTTTTTTTAAAAAAAAATTGTTCCGTCGACCGAACCCTTGATCGGTCGACCGATCATCTTCTATATAAGCAGAAGCGAGCAACCCTCACAACTCATCCAAATCCATTCTTCTACTCTTCTATCTCCCATACTATTCGCCGATTCCAGCCTCTTCCCATCCAAAAATGTCTCGGTAACTTCCTTTTATTCTATTTCTTTTAATATTTTTACACAAGTTACTTATTGCATTTTATTTTTTTTTATATAGTGAGAAAAGTAGAGCTATTGCACAAAGAGAGGCTAGCTCTCTTAATCCTAGCCAAGATCCTAGGTTCTCTACCGAAGAATTGCGTCTATCTTTTCCTAATAAAAAAATTTAAGGTTATCGGTACTCATTGTTTGGATCTCCAATTCTATCAAACCTTTTGTCCTGAGGTCATAGCGATCAATCAACACTATCAACTTGATAACATCATCTTTTGTAGACATGCATACAATCCTATTCTCTGTTCTGAATTTTATCACAACTTGTGCGAACTTGATCCCCATCATTTTAGGACTAGAGTTGCTACTCGAGACATGTTGTTTGATCTTGACATGTTTCTTTGATTTCTACGGATCCGACCGTCAGTTAACCGTATCTTTTTTAGTAAGTCTCTTCCTGATCCGTTACCTGCTCCTTTCTCTCATCTGACTCTAGACCTCATGTATGCTGACTTCTTTGAAGGACCTCATCCTAAAAAGATGTCAACTGTACCCCTAAGTCCAAGAGACAATGCTTTTTTATAAGATGATCGTGTCTTGCATTTATCATTTATCATCTGGAGATCAAGGAGTTTTGTGTCCAGTTCATCTTTTTCTGATGTACGCTCTTAGACATAGACTAGACTTTGACCTAGGCTACTGGGTATTCAGATCTATCATTTACTATTCAAGGTACAACACTTCATTTAAGGTTCATATGATTCAGTGTCATGTTCTCACTGCTTATATTGCCAATCTCGGAGTAGGGGTTCATCGAGGTGAGTTGATTGAGTTGTCTGACTTTGATCTTGTCGGGGTTAGGCAATTATCCTTGGCTGAGATTAAGACAAGCGGCGAAGGGCTTGTGTACAAACGAACACATCCACACTACATCCCACCAGCTGTCGACGATCCTATTGATGAGGATGATCCGGTTCCCGTTACTGCACCTCCTCCTGTGGTCATTGATCCTGGATTTGCCATGACACCCTTCTTCGACTTTCCTCAGAGCAGTTCATATGCTCCTCCTCCTCCTCCAACTAGTGACTTCTTTACCCATCTGCGAGATGATATTTTTAGTCGCTTTCACTCCTTGGAAACAAAAATGGATGATCAGTACAGCTCTCTTCAGGGACAAGTTGCTGATCTTCATCATGAGATGTTGGAGCGTACTGATGCTTTACAGAAGGAGCAGCAGAGGATTTTTGATTATCTGAGAGATGATGAGGACGAGGATGAGTGATTTAAGGATTTATCTTTTGTGACTTATTGTATCTACTATTTAACTTGAATTATGACTATGCTTAATCTTCAGTGTTTTTCAGTCTTTAGTAGTTTTTGATAAATTTTATAGAATAGGTTCTTTTAATTTGAAAATTACTACTTAGTTTATTTTTCAAATGTATTTTTGTAAAAATTCCAATTTAAATTTTTTTTTGAAATTATTTTTCACTTTCTGGAATAGCCTAGGTCTTACCGTAGAATTGCATGATCATATAGTTATAGGAGCCAACATCTCACAAGCACAGTAGGATCCCTTGTTTGATAACATAGAATGGGTGTGATGCTTAGGACTTAGCCCTAGATTTTAGATGCTTATGTCAGTGCATCGCTATAAATTTGGGCTTTAAATAACAGACATTGATCAATTTGAGTTGACTATTAAGTAAAAACCTTGCTAGTTATAAATGCTCAAATTGACCAACCTGAGTCAACTTGCTACTATCTTGTGATAGATAGTCTTGGACAAAGGTTGGACATTTCATCATAAGGACCTTTTTCCTTAGTTTACTAAACCATGCTTGGACTTTTAGGATAAATATCAATTTTAGGGGAGTTATCTTCAAAATATTTTTATAAACTTTATTAGTGTTTCAAATTGTTTTCTTTAAACACGTTTTCAAAATTTTTCACTTAGTCTATTTATTTTCAAAATTGTTTTCTTTAACATCTTTTTCAAAAAAAAAAACCATTAATTTCAAGATTGATATTTTTTTATTAATTTATTTTTAAAAGTGTTTACTTAAACTCTTTTCAAATTATAAATCATTTAATATCTTTAAACTCTTTTTCAAATTTTGTTCACTTAGTAAAAATATGGTTTTGAAACTTAGAAAAATTTGATATAATTTCAAAACTTAGTATATTTTTGAATAGTTAGTTTTCCTTTACTAAAAGTTTAACTTCTTTTTACTTGTTTAATCTTTCCTCATTTTTAAAATGTTAGACTTTCTTGTGTTCTATGTTTAGTTTTTTTGACTTCCCCTAATTTTGATGTGTGTCAAAGGGGGAGAGATAGTGAATTCAGGGGGAGATGATTATTTCAGGGGGAGAAATAAGAATTGAAATTGCTTGTTTACTAGTTGCATATGTTTAACTTAACTTTGAACCTTGGTTGCCAAACATCAAAAAGGGGGAGATTGTTGGTGCAAGTTGCACCAGAATCAAACCTGAGTTTTGATGTTGTCAAAGGTTCCAAGTTAAGTCTTGTTGTGATCTAACAAGTTGATTGAGTGTGCAGGATGTCTACTCAACTGGAAAAGTCCTAGCTGGAGGCTAGGCAGAAAAGTCTTAGCAGATCGTGGAACCCAGGTGCAAGTCCAAGCAGGTCAAGGGGACCCAATGCTTGGCGGTGTGATCGAGAAGTCTGGAGGACTGAAGATCAAAAGAAAAGTCCTGGGGAGCCGATCAAGGCTGAGTGAAAAGTCCAAACTGGATCTAGAGGATCAAAGTTTGGCAGATAGGTTGAGGTAAGCAAACTGGAGGAGCGATAGTGAGGTCGGGTTCCCAGAGGGAACAACCTTAGGTCGCTGATCCAACTGAAGAAACCGGGAAGGTTTCAAAGTTGAGATCAAGACAGTTCTACTGTCTTTTATATTACTCATGCATTATAATATTATTGTGCTAACCTTTATGTTGCAGGATGTTTTTGTTTTAACACTATTTTGCAGGTCAGGCTTGATTGGTCGACCGAACCAGAGGATCGGTCGATCGAAACAGAAGTTATCAAAGCAGTGTTTCAGATCAGACCAAAACAGACTGAGGCCGATCAAAGCTTGATCGGTCGACCGAACAATAAGATCGGTCGACCGAACCTTGGTGACTCAGCACAGCCAGTGCATCAGACACGATCAGCAAGCAAAGGAAAGAAGGGCTGATCGGTCGACCGAACAAGAGGATCGGTCGACCGATCCAATCAACATTAAACGCACATTAATTCAAGATTCTGGCAGACTTCGACGAACAGGGTAAAAGCTTGTTCGGTCGACCGATAAAAGGGTTCGGTCGACCGAACCATTGAAGGCCAGTTAATGTAGAATTTACGAGCCAGTGTCAGACTCCAGCTGTGGGTGATCGGAGCTGGTTCGGTCGACCAAACAGAGGGATCGGTCGACCGAATCTCAGTGCACCTATAAATTAAGGTTCGAGGTCAGAGGCCAGGAATAACTTTACTGATAAAAAAATTATTGTTCTGCAAGCTACTCGAAGCAACAAGTCTCCATCAATCTCTACATCCACGCCGACCACAATCGACTTTCAAATTCATTTGTCGGTAAATTTATTATTGTTGCACTTAAATTATATAAGATAGTAGAGCTATTACTAACCTAGATCTCTTGTACTTGTACGATCTGCTTCTCTCCGAGGAGTTCGGAGAGAAGAGTTTTAGTGCTTTGCCCATCGGTGCGGTCAAGGACTGCGGGCCTTCGAGTAGGAGTCGAGCTAGGCTCCGAACAAAGTAAAATACCTTGTCTCTCTTTATTTTCTGCTGCACGACTTCGGTTTCAAAAGAAAAGAATAGTTTTAAAGAGCGCGATATTCACCCCCCCTCTATCGCTTCAAACGATCCATCAGAGAGATTAGTTCTGGTAGAGGACTAAACCAAGAAACTAGTCTAGCTAGACCTGGAGATACACGATGGGGGTCTTATCATTCAACTTTATGTCATATTGAACAAATGTGGTCATCTGTTATAGAGGTTCTTCAAAATTTGATTGATGATGGTGATCGTTCTTCTAAGGGTTTAAGTAGAACTTTGGTTGAAAGAATGGAGAGGTATGAATTTGTGTTTATTCTACTATTGATGAAACGCATATTGGCAATCACAAATCATTTGTCAACCGTTCTATAAGAGAAAGATCAAAATATTGTAAATGCGATGCGTTTGATCAATAATGTGAAATGCAAATTGCAAAAGTTGAGAGATTCTGGATGGGATATTTTATTTGAGGATGTGAAGAAGTTTTGTAACACTCATTCCATTGAAATAATTAATATGATAGATAACATCAACAGTCGTAGTCGTTTGAAGAGAGATGAAAAAAATGTTAATTTTTATCAGTACTACCATGTTGAAATCTTTTGTGAGGTAACTTCATAATTCTTTTTTTGTTTACCGTCAATTAAATTCTTTTAAACAGTAATATATTTATTAATTTTTACTTTTGTTGTTTGATTTTTAAATTGTAGGTTATAGATATTATTCTACAAGAGATGGATAGTCGTTTCTCTGAAACAACTACAGATTTATTGATTTATATGTCATGCCTTAATCCTAGGAACTCGTTCTCTAGATTTGATGTACAGAAGTTAGTGTGTCTAGCTCATTTTTATGAGGATGATTTTTCTTGGAATGAGCGTATGTTGGTTGAACAAGAGCTTGAAACAAATATTGATGACGTCAGATTAGATGAACGGTTTGAAGGCATTTCAGATTTGGGAGCTCTTGCAAAGAAAATGATTGAAACAATGAAGAACCGTGTGTTTCCTTTGGTTTATCAGATGATTGAGCTAGCCTTACTTCTTCTAGTTGTTACTACAACCGTTGAAAGAGTGTTTTCGACAATGAATATTGTCAAAACAGATCTGCGAAACAGGATTGAAGATGAATGATAGTTTGGTAGTCTATATCGAGAAAGATGTTTTTAATACTGTTGACAATGAGCCAATTTTATAGCGTTTTTAGAACATGGAGTCTCGAAGAATGCAATTGTCACGTATTCGTTAGTAGACTGCTTTAATATTTTAATATTACTGTACAAGTTTCTTTTCATAATATTGTACATTTTTCTCCTGTATGCAAGTTATTTAAAAAATATTTTTTAATTACATAGAAGTTATTATTTGTTCAAAAAAAATTCGTCGTACTCAGATCGTGACCGCCCCTCCATGATTGAATTCATGGATCTGTCACTGTTGGACCATTTAGACCAATCAACTTCTTTAGGTTAGTCCACCCGAAGCAATTAGCATTGGTCAAATCAATCAACCCATCTTACGCTCACTTAACTTAAATAACTATTTAAACCAAACAACTTTCCGGTTTAAAAGTTTTTTTTTTAATTATTATTGTTTCTATTATTTTAAAGTTTCAGTATTACCCGTTTCATATAACCAACTTTCATAATTTCAAAAACACGTATATGTTGGATCAATTGTGCACGTGAAGGGGGAGTGAATCACGTGATTTTCAAAAAAAAAAATTTCATCATTTTAAAATCAGAGTACGAACGCAACGGAAAAGAAAAACATGAAAAGCAGGCACAAGAGGAACACAAGCAGTTTACTTGGTTCAGAGCCTTCGGCGACGCCTATTCCAACACCTAGGTCACACGGACCTATCGATGGGTAATTCACTATAAACCTCTTCCGGTATCTCTGGAAGAGGGAATTGAAGTACAAGGAAAGTTAGAACAAGTGTAACACCCTGCACTTGTCCTTTTGCAGTATTTAATTACACGAATTAAAAATTTACCGACACTTTGGGGATCGAAGTGGGAGCGCTCGTGTTGATGTCAGTCTGCCGACCACGATCGAAAGTCCTCGGAGCAGTCGTTAGCAGCAGCTTTGCAGCAGAATCATAGCAGAAGCTTGAAGCAGTCAGAAGTTCAATCGGATGCGCGGTAGCTCATATAGTAGTTATTGTTCAATGTATTCTCAAGACAGTCTTATAAAAGGTATGAAAAGGGCCTTCCATAGCTATGGAAGGTGCCTCAAATGAGGCAAATTTGATCTTGAACACCCTGACACTTATTCGTTGCGATGCCAAAAGTTTATCTTGTGGAAGACACCTTCTATAGCCATGGAAGACGTCTTTTATGTGTTGGATCGTGAAATCGCTAGAGGGGGTGAATAACAATAAAAAAAAATTCGTAGTTGGGTGCATAGCGAAAAAGAAAAAGAACAGTCCTAACAAAAGATGATTTTACTTGGTTCGGAACCTTCGTCGACTCCTACTCCAAGGCCTGCACTCGTTGAGTGCTTTCGTTGGGAAATTCACTAGCAGTTCGTAAAAAGAGTACAAATGTAAGTACAATAACTTAAAGAAGAAATACCGACAACAATAAAAGAAAGAAAACTTTTAGCGGCAGGTTGTCGGAGAATCTTCGCAGCGTTGCAGGAGCACAACGCAGTAGAGCAGTCGTTGGAAGACGTTGGTGTGTTTTGCTCCAGGGTGAGACCTCCTTATATAGGATTGTCCGGGCTCTCGGATCCCTTCCGGACACCCAGACCGTGACGTAAGTCCAACCAACCAACGCACTCCACGTTGTGATGCGATAAATCTTTGCCTTCCGAGCGGTCGGACCAGTTTCGGGCGCCCGGACCACCATTTTCCAGAAAGTCCTTCTCCTGCAAGAAAATGGTAGTCCGAGGCAAAATAAAAGTTGTACTACCCTGTAAAACAAAAGTTAGCACAAATGTAATAAAAGAGTAGTAATTAGACTCCGTCTCACCGAGACCGGAATCTAGTCAAGATCTCAACTTAGATTTTCAAAATTGTTCTAAGTTGGATTGGCGCCTAAGTTACGCATCTTGATCAAGTCACTCCCCTCCAGTGACTTAACTTAACTTACCTGCCAGACGTCCGATCAGCCCGTCGACCCGTCTGGACTTCTTGCCAGCTATCAGGTATGCCCTTCGACCTAGCTAGACTTCATGTCAGACATCCGGTCAACCCGTCAACCAGTCTGTGTTGGATCGAAAGTTCTAGAGGGGGGGGGGGGGTGAATAACGCTCGTGGCTATTTCGTTCGATTTAAAACAGAGTCGAAAATACGCAGCGGAATTAAGTAAGAAAAACAAAGCAAACACAGAGGGACACAATCGTTTACTTGGTTCGGAGCCTGTGGTGACTCGTACTCCAAAGCCCACGGTCATTGACCGCTTTCGGTGGGCAACAACTATAAGCTTAAAAAATTGTTACAAGATTATTACAATTAGAACTATAAAAGAAAACAATACCGACAGTAAGAATATCAAAATCTGGAGTTCCAGGTCGTCGGTATGTCATCACAGCACTTCGGGATGAACTCGTTAGCAGTTGAACGCAGAAGGATCGCTTGTTAATGCTTGTTCTAAGCTGCTGCTTGAAGTCCCCTTTTAAACAGTGCTGGAGGCGCCTCCAGGTTGCCGAGTCGCACGCATGGATCAACTCTGATCTGGTCGCGCCTTATCCCACTGAAGGCGCCTCCAAGCTGCTCCAAGGCGCCTCCAACGCCTGGTCCAAGGCATCTCCAGTGACCTCCGAGGCACCTCCAACGTCTCTGGACAGCTGGCTTCGGCTAGCACCCGAGGCGCCTCCAAGCCCCATGGTGGCGCCTCGGACACTGTTCATCCGAGGTCTAAGTTGCTCCTTTGTTCCTGCAAAATGTATTAGTCCCAAACACAAACCCTGCAAAACAAAGTTAGCACAGAGACAAAATGATAGATATACTTGACAGTCGTCGGACTGTACGGGTCTGAGTTCGGATTTCCAACCGAAAACCCTAGGTCGACCCGACGCCTATTGTTCCCTCTGCGGGGAACGCGTCCTCACCTACTCCACTCAGGAGATTTACCTGATGCCAGTGTGATCCTCCAGATCGACTGGACTTTTGCTCAGTGTTCGAAGCTTCTGGACTTTCTGCTGGACTTCCGCTTCCCTGCTGGTCCAGTCTTTCACTTGGTTCACGACACCAGGACTTTCCACCTAGGGTTACCCCCTAGGACTTTTCCCTGAAGCTTTCGACCCGCCAAGACTTTTCGCAAGGGTTACCACCCCCTATGATCTAGGGTTACCACCCCTTAGGGTTTTCCACCTGCCTAACCGCAACTAGGACTTTCCTGAAACACACAGTTAAGTGCATTAGATCACAAAACAACTTAACTTTGAATTCCTTTGCCATTATCAAAACAACGGTTGATCGTCAGATGCTTCCCGCACCAACAGTCTGGACTTCATGCCAACTATCCGGTCGACCTGTCGACCTAGCTGGGCTTCTCCTGCACACTTCGTCAAAGTGTTAGATCACATTGAAACTAACTTAACCTTATTTTATCATTCATTAAAATCTGAGTTAGATTGTCAGTGCTAACCGCACCAACACTATGAACCGTACCATCCGAAGACAATTTTCTTCCTTTTGCCCTACAAAACAAAGTTAGTCCAAAAATACTCTGCAAAACAAGTATTAGGATAATTTTATAATAAAACAGAGTAGTAATTAGTTCATGTCCTTCCAGGACCAGGAACTAGTCAAGGTCTCAACTTAGGGATCCCAAATAGACCTAAACTGGACTGACGCCTACTGTCCCTCCAACCGGGATACGTCCTCACTTGGTCACTCTCCTCTAGTGACTTACCTTAATTTACCAGTTTGTCAGACATCCGGTCATCCCATCGACCTGTCTGGACTTTGTGCCAGCTATCCGGTCGGACTGTTGACCTAGCTAGACTTCTTGCCAGCTATCCGGTCAGCCCATCGACCTATTCATACTTCATACTAGCTATCCGGTCGACCCGTCGACCTAGCTGGATTTCTTACCAGCTATCCAGTCGGCCCGTTGATCTATCTGGATTTCCTGCACACTTAATCAAGTGATTAGACCATAACAAAGTCTAACTTAACTTACTTATCATTCATCAAAACCCGAGTTAGACCGTTAGTGCAAACTGCGCCAACAGTATCACATTTACATTATATCGTAGGATCCTTTACACGTGAAAGAATGGTGAATCATATATTTTTAAAAATGTAAAAAACATTTCTTTTCAACTTTTTAAAACTAAGTGCAAAACAGAAGAAAGATTACGTAAGAAAAGAATTGAGACAAAATACGATGACTTATTTAGTTCGAAATCTTCAGTAACTCCTACTCTAAGACTCAGGTTCTTTGGATCTTTCTGATATGTAATCCATTAACAATCGTAAAATTAATAAAAATAAAGAAAGTGTAAAAACCCTACACTTTTAAGTAATAAATAACTTAATTAAACAGTTACCCAACATAGGGACGAAGAAATGATCAAGCTTGGATGTCATTGTTGGTCCATTTATATTAGTCAGGCATAGCAACATCATAATACTATAGTAGTACAAAGTCAGAGCAGTCGGGCGATCGAGGAATCATGTAGAGAAGTTGAATGAATTGATGTGTTGATGATGTTGGTCGATGGTTCTTATATACACTTTTCTAGGAGTTTGGATCACCTCCGAGCGCCTCCACTAGAGCCTATTCAACCCTACTTTGATGTTGAGTTATCTAACAACGTGCGCTTGGATCATCCCCAGGCATTTGGACTGTTGACGTGGTTGCACCTTGACGAACCTCTATCCATCTTGTCTCTATTTACTCTTAGGCGCCTGGATTCTGACGCGTGTTGACCAATCGAAGTGCGCCAACTCAATTGTATGTGTGGTTGAGTTTGGTCCAATCCAAGCGCCTAGACCTACTCATGGCACTCAGACCTCTGAGCACCTCCACGATGTCTTGGAGTCCTTTTTATAGTCAACTTACAATTTCTTACACCACAGAGTTAGTATAACAAGTATAATATGAAAAATAAGTATTAAATATTTTGATAGTCTCGAGACTGTCTGGTCCTGACTTTGAATTTTGTTGAAACTTAGGTTGGACTGACGTCTACTGTTCCTTCAACCGGGAACACATCCTCACTAGATCTCTCCTATAATTTCTTACTAAATTTACCTGCCAAACATCTAGTTCTCCAGACCTCTTTGGATTTTCTCTGATTCTGCTTAGTGTCTCATCAATCTGATCAATTAAGACTTTCCTATAACACCAAGTTAACACAATAAATATAAAATATTAAAGTAAATCAGTGTTAGTAGCTTTCAAGATTCATTGGTCCAGTCGACCAGAAATCATTAGATCTCACATATGCTTGGAGTTTACTTCTTTAAGATTTTTCATTACCTAGGGTTACCTTCCCCTTAAATTTTCCACTACTTAGCTTTACTTGCTAGGACTTTCTCCATCTATCTTCATTCATTAGGGACTAGCTTCACTCAGTAGGACTTCCATTATCTAGCTTCATTCACTAGAACTTTTACCACCTAGCTTCACTCACAAGGGCCTAGTTTCACTCACTAGGACTTCTATTGTTTGACTTCACTCACTAGAACTTCCACCACCTAGCTTCACTCTCTAGGGCCAAACTTCATTTACTAGGTCTTCTCCTTACCTAACTTTCACTTAATACTAGTCACTTAGTAGACTTCTCACTTGTCTAACTTCTAGTTAGGATTACCTTTGCTAGTCAATTAGTCCTGATTAGATTTCTTTCTTCCAAACATCAAGTTTTATTTAGATCCACCCTTAGTCAAACTAACCAGATTTGGATACATTGTTGAACATCAAAACCTTGTAGACTAATTACACCAATGTATACTTCATCATTCTTTCCATATTTAAATTTTTACTCTATCAATTTAAAAATTTACTACTTATAATTTATCCTATCAAATTCAAATATGATTTGAGGGCATTGTTACATTAAGAAGAATTATAGAAGTATATTAGTTTTTAATTTGAAGTGAATTTTTAAACTTGTTAATAAAATTAATCGCAAACTCATCAAATTCAAATATGATTTGAGGGTAGGGATGACAATGGGGCGGGGCGGGGGCGGGTTTGCAATTCCCATCCCCGCCCCGTTCTCATTTTTTCGGGTTCGGAGATTCCCCGAACCCGAACCCACGGGGATCAAATCCCCATCCCCGCTTCATTCCCAAATTTAATTTATATTATTATTATTTAATAATTATTATTAATGATAGTATTAATATTAATATCAATATTAATAATATTATTATTAATAATATTTTCAAAAATATTAATATTAACACTATTATTAATATTTTTTTTTAAAAAAATACATTATTATTTATTAATAATAATAATAATAATATTCGGGGCGGGTTCGGGGATGAGGATAGTATTCCCATACCCACCCCGAACCCGCCCCATCCCCGAAAAATTGGGGATCCCCATCCCCATTTCGGGTTTTCCCCGCGGGGCCCCAAACCCGCGAGGAAAATTGTCATCCCTATTTGAGGGCATTGTTACATTAAGGAGAATTATAGAAATATATTAGTTTTTAATTTGAAGTGAATTTTTAAACTTGTTAATAAAATTTATCGCGAACTCATTAAATACATAGGACATATTCACTAATCAATACTAACACCCTATTTGGAAACAACTTAAGTGAATGAATTGAATTGAATTCCATTAGGAATTGAATTCTGGCAGGAATTGAATTCAATTCCTATGTTTGGAATGGATTAGTGAATAATAGAATTGAATTGAATTCCTTAATTTGGAATCTATTTGAATTGAATTCCATTCTTATACATTTACCATTTTATCCTCATAACTAACCATTTAATAATCAAGTTAAGTATTAGAGAATAGGAAGAAGGGATCATACAGTTAAGACAGCACTGAAAAAACTCAAAACTTGAAATTCTTAACAAACACAAAGATTTGACAAGTTATCTACGAGGTCTTACTTCGCTCACTAAATTGTCATTAAAATGTTTACAAGGCAACTTTCATTCTGGAACATCTCACTACACTTCGAAGCTTGGATATTTGTAATTGTCAAGACTTAATTTCACATGGAAGCTTATATATTATAAAATCTCTTAAACATCTAGATATTGATGATTGTCCGAAATTCCTTTCTGCTAAGGTTGAGTCACAAGAATTTTTAAAAGACAAGGAAGCCTGCGACATCATCTTCCTCAGTTTTTGATCATAATAATAAAGCTGTTAGCATCCTTCCATCCTCACTTGAATCCCTAGAATTTTCAATGTCAGAGATTTGCAGGCATTTGATCAGCAAGACCAGGACATGGTTGATGTTACATCAAAAGCTATTTCTAATGGACAAGAAATTATAGAGGAAAATATCCATTTGATATAATAGGTTTGCAACTCATGATAATCAAATAGTCAAATAATCCGAGAAAACATATAGTCAAATAATCACATATTGCAGCTCATAATCAAGAAGCAAATACAAAAGAAAGTAGCTGTTGGTGCGGTTAGCACTAACGATTTAACCCAGGTTTTGATGAATGACAAATCAGGTTAAGTTAGTTTGTTGTTGTCTAACACTCTGATCGAGTGTGCAGGAGAAGTCCAGCTAGGTCGACGGGCTGACCGGATAGCTGGCGAGAAGTCCAAGCGGGTCGACGGGCTGACCGGACGCTTGGCACGAAGTCCAGCTAGGTCGATGGGCTGACCGGATAGCTGGCGAGAAGTCCAAGCGGGTCGACGGACTGACCGGACGCTTGGCGAGAAGTCCAGACGGGTCGACGGGCTGACCGGATGTCTGGCAGGTAAGTGAGGTAAGTCACTGGAGGGGAGTGACTGTGAGGACGCGTTCCCGGGAAGGGGACATTAGGCGTCGATCTGGCTTAGATCCATTTCGGATGTCTAAGTCGAGATCGTGACTAGATTCCGGTCTCGGAAAGACGGAATCTAAGTCATACTCTCTTTATCTATCTGTTGAACTTTAACTGTGCTAACCATTTGTTTTACAGGATATATATTTGCCTCGGACTAACCTTGTTTTGCAGGAAAAAGGAGTATTTCTGGAACAAGGTGGTCCGGGCGCCCGGAGGGGATCCGGGCGCCCGGAGGTCCGGGCGCCCGGAAGGGATCCGGGCGCCCGGAAGGCGAATTTTATCCAGACACCTCGTCGCTACGTGGAGCATCTTGATTTGAGCAGTTACGTCACACTCCAGGCGCCCGGAAGGGATCCAGGCGCCCGGAACAACATATAAAAGAAGCCCCAGACAGGAGCTTCAGAATCAACTTTGACTGAGAACTCTTCTGCTGATCTTGCTGCTCGACGTTCAAGTGCGACGCCAACAACGCTCCGACAAAAGTGTTCTTCCGGTTTTTGTTTAATTTTCTTTTTGTCGGTATTTCTTTATTATTACTAGCATCTCCTGTACTTTTTCTGTAATCATATTTCGACTTGCTAGTGATTGCCCAACGAAAGTGGTCAAGGACCACGGGCCTTCGAGTAGGAGTCGTCACAGGCTCCGAACGAAGTAAAAATATTTGTGTCTACTTTATCTTTTTCCGCTGCGCTTAAACTCTTGTTTTTTCGAATCGATATTCACCCCCCCCCCCTCTATCGAATCTAACGGTCCTACAAGTGGCATCAGAGCAGGTACCGCTCTGATTTGGTGCAACCACCAATCAGACAAAGAGGGGGTCTTTTTAAAGAAAAATTATATATCGTTCGTTTTTAAAATAAAACCTTACGCCTTTCGTTTTTTCCCTCCAAAACTGGTTTTGAAAAATACATCGTCATCTTTTCACTATTATTTAGTATCGACAAAATATTACATTTTCAAAAATTTGAGATAATATTTTTTATTAATATTTTAATAATATTTTATTATTTAAAAAAAAAATTAGTAGTGAAATATTATTTTTTTCAGCACTGCTAATCCAAGACCAAGTCTTGGGATTTTGTCTTTGTTTCATTGTGTGCAAGAACAATGTCTTTTCAAGAAGGATGGAACCCCAATGAACCACCACCGTACGATGAAGATTTCAACTACTGGAGGCGAAGAATGGAATGCTTCTTAGAAGCGTAGATATCGATTATATGCTAATATTGAAAAACCTTCTCAGAACTTGGAGTTGAATAAAAACGTAAGTAAAATTATTTATAATATTTTACCTAACAATATTATATGCAGACTAGAAAAATACAAGAATGCATATGAGCTATGGACCCAGTTGATCAAGCTTCACGAGACGCCAATGGAGCTAGAAGATCAAGTTAAAGTCGAATCCGGACTCGAGTCAGATCCAACGGAGAAGCCTGCTGAATTAGGGGTTGCGCTCAAGGTTAGTAATAATTACCAAAACACCCTTGCTAGTAGTAGTTTAAAATATGTGCATGTTAATTTGGATATGTCTGAAAGGATATGTGAAAATAGTATACATGACAATACTTGCGAAAATACCCCTAGGATATTTTCTGATAAAATAAATATAATTAATTTAGAAAATACAGAAAATCTAAAAATAATCAATAAATCTAAAAATTTGAATTTAAACCTAAACAAATTTGAAAATTCGAACAAAAAGGATGACAAGGTCAATATTAATCTAGACATAATTAATAAATTATTTAATAATCTAGACAATATCAATCTGGAAAATTCTATCCAAACCCAAGATAATTTAATTAACAAAAAATTAAATTTTAATGATAAGACTTATTTAATAAATTCCACTAATTATATCAACTTAAAAGGTAAAGAAAATATAAGGATAAAATCAAACACTTTGATAAAATCAAAACGAAAGTTAACAAACTTAAAATTAAATGTTAAAGATAACATATTAAACAAAAATAATCTAGAAAATTTAAAATTAACAATTAATAAAAAGTTAAAAGATAAACCTTTAAAGAAATATAATTCAAACAATTTAATTAACTCAAAAATAAATAAAAAACCTAAACTTTAAAAATAAGCTATTAAAGAAAGATAATTCAATTAACCCAATAAAATTGAAAGAAAATTTAAATGTTAAATATACTCTTTTAAAGAAAGATAATTTGACCAATTTAATTAATTCAAAATTAAAAACTTAAATTTAAATTACAAATTAAACATTAAAACTTAACTAAAACCAACTCTAATTATACAAGAAATCTTAAAAAGAAAAATCAATAATTTAAGGGGAGGCTCCATAATAGCTGGCACCTCCAAAAATAACTTACCCGACAGGGTAACCCAAATAAACTAACCCGGCAGTTTAACTTGAATCACGGTACGGGTAAAGTTTTTGGATGATAGTACGTTAGGGAAGCTTGGGCATCGCATGTCTAGAAATATATGACTTCGATCTGGTGCATTTGGCCAAGTGGAACTGACCGAAGCTACCCTTAAACAGAACCTAACTAGTTAGACCAAGGTTTAGTACTAAGCTCCATGGATAGGACTATTCGGAAAACCTCGAAAGGTTGGTTACTTCTAATGACGTCCAAGTGACTCGCCAAGCTTAGAAGTTTATCCGAAAAATGCCTATTTGTTGATACCAAAGCTAAACCTGAATCTAACATAAGTTAAATCAAACTCTATAATTAAATCTAATTAATCTCACAAAATTGTAGGATTCCCTGATTGAAAATGTAGATCAGGTGAGATGACTAAGGACCTAAAAGAAATTAATTAAATTAATTAAATTAAATTAAATTAAAATTAAATCAATTAAATTAAAATAACATTTTCTTTAATTTAAAAATTTAGTTTAAAAATTAAATTTTAATTTTTACTTACAAATTTATTTTAAAAATTAAACTTAAATTATCTTAATCTAAAAATTATTTTAAAAATTCTTTTAAAAACTTTTAAAACTTATTTTAAAAAAAAAATTATTTTAAAAATTCTTTTAAAAACTTTTAAAACTTATTTTAAAAAAAAAATTATTTTAAAAATTCTTTTAAAAACTTTTAAAACTTATTTTGAAAATTATTTTAAAAATTTTTAAAACTGATTTTAAAAATTATTTTAAAAACTCTTTTAAAAAATTTTAAAACTTATTTTAAAAAAAAAAAATTATTTTAAAAATTCTTTTAAAAACTTCTAAAACTTATTTTGAAAATTATTTAAAAAATTTTTAAAACTGATTTTAAAAATTATTTTAAAAATTCTTTTAAAAACTTTTAAAACTTATTTTAAAAAAAAAATTATTTTAAAAACTTTTAAAACTTATTTTAAAAAAAAAAATTATTTTAAAAAATTCTTTTAAAACTTATTTTGAAAATTATTTTAAAAATTTTTTAAAACTGATTTTAAAAATTATTTTAAAAATTCTTTTAAAAACTTTTAAAACTTATTTAAAAAAAAAATTATTTTAAAAATTCTTTTAAAAACTTTTAAAACTTATTTTGAAAATTATTTTAAAAATTCTTTTAAAAATTTTTAAAACTGATTTTAAAAATTCTTTTAAAAACTTTTAAAACTTATTAAAAAAAAAACTTTAAAAAAAAAATTCTGTTAAAAATTATTTTAAAAATCATTTTAAAAATCTTAAAAAAATTATTTTAAAAATTATTTTAAACATTTTTAAAATTATTTTAAAAACTATTTTAAAAATCATTTCAAAAACATTAAAAAAATTCTTTTAAAAATTATTTTAAAACATTTTAAAAATTATTTTAAAAAACTCTTTTAAATATCATTTAAAAAAAAAAACTTTAAAAATTCTTTTAAAAATTATTTTAAAACATTTTAAAAATTATTTTAAAAACTCTTTTAAAAATCATTTTAAAAACTTTAAAAAATTCTTTTAAAACCTTTTAAAAATTATTGTTATTTTAAAAATTATTTTAACATAAAAATTATTTTAACTTAAAAGTTATTTTAACTTAAAAATTATTTTAACTTAAAATTATTTTAATATAAAAAATTATATTTTTATATTATTTTAACTTAAAAATTATTTCAAAAATTATTTTAAAAACTTTTAAAAATCATTTAAAAACTATTTTAAAAATTATGTATCATTTTGAAAAATTCTTCGTATTTTTTCACTATAATAAAATTCTTTTAACTTAAAAAAAATAGTAATAATAATAAATTATTTCTATAGACTATTTTCACTTTAAAAATTATTATTTTGACTTTAAACTCATTTTTAATCTTAAACATTATTACTTAATTTAACCTAACTGAAAATTAAAACTTAAAAATTTAACTTAAACTTAAAACTTAAAGCTAAATTAATCACTGATATTAATTTTAATCTAAAATCAAAACTGAATTGAAGGTATATTAATTGTCATTAAATTCCTGTTAGAAATCCCTTAAAAATAATAATTATTATAATTCTTTTAAATTCATTTAAAATTTAGACACCTAACTTAAAAACTTAAATTCCGTTAACTTCAACTTTAAACTTAATTATGTAATTAATAAGTAGAACTTAACTATTTAAGTTTAACTTTATTTGAGAACTAAGCTTGATTTGATCAGAACCTAGGTTTAACCTTAGTAAAAATATTAAAATTACTCTAAGTCATTTTTCTTAATCAACCTTTAAAATATTAATTATTTTTATTAAAACATAATTAAAGTTTGACTTAAATTGAACCTTACTTAACCTTGTTTAATAACGAGTTTAACTTCAAATTACTACCAACTTTAAACTAAGTTAAGCCAACTTAAAAGGAAGTAATGAATTATAACTAACACCTTCATCAATAATACAAAATTTAGATTATAGCAAAATTTAATCAATAAATTATTAATATTGATTAATTATTGAATTAATAACAACTTATCTTACTTAACATTACACTAAAGGTTAACTCATTTCAACTGAATCTAACGTTAATTACGTTTAGTCAAATTTAAATGAACAATTTTATAAAGATAATTATACAATCGCCTAAAACACTTAGGTACGAAAGTATGTTACGGTTGTAAAATCTTATATTAAGGGGGAGTAATAAATAAGGAGGATTAATAAATTAAAGGAGTATCAAATTCAGGGGGAGGTTTTTAATTATCTCCTTAAGTGTTATTTTTTAATCTTCTCTTTAAAATCTCTCTATAAAATTCTACCTCGATTTTTTTTCTACTTTGAATATATTTAGCAAATATTTTCAAAATTTTATGTCAGGTTCAGGGGGAAAAATAAAACTAATTCAGTTTTTCAAATCGAATTTTAAACTTAATTTTGAAAATCAAAGTTTAAAAATCAGTTTTCAAAATCAACCTGTTTAAAATTATGAAAAATTTCTTAAATCAACTCACAATTGTTTGTTTTAAATCACAAACTTTTTATCCTTTTTACTTAGTACTTGAAAACTGAACTTTTCAAGTATTTTAAACCATGGTTTTGAAACTAGTACTTTTGAACTTTAAAATTTTGATTTTTGAAAATTAGATTTAATTATTTTACTTTATCAAAATTAGTTCTACCAAACTCCTTTGAAAACTAAAAGTAAAGTTCAAAATCAATATTTGCAAACTGAAATTTGATTTGCAAAAACTCAGTGTTGAAAATTATGAAAGTTAGATTTTTCAAACTTAAATCATTGTCAAAACTTAAGTTTTAAATTAAATCGTTTACAAACTTAGTGTTGAAAAATAAATCAGTTTTTGGAAAAATAAATTTTTCAAACTTAGTTTTGGAATTTTGGTTTTTGAAAACTTATGTTTGAAAATGAAACTATCTAAACTTAGCTAGCTTTCTAAAAGCTAAAAGCTAATGCTTTAAACAAATTTTCAAAAGCTTAAACTCCCCCAGGTTAACTTGATATTTTTTTTGTCTGAAGTCTATAATTATTTAATCCATGCTTATTTTTTGATGAATGCCAAAGGGGGAGAAGGGTTAGGTGGTTAAGTTAGCTAAACCAATTTGAAAATACTAACTAACTTAAAAACCACATAAATGCATGTTGTTACTTGCATATGTTTTCACTAACTTAACCAGGTTGTCATTCCATCAAAAAGGGGGAGATTGTTGGTGCGGTTAGCACTAACGATTTAACCCAGGTTTTGATGAATGACAAATCAGGTTAAGTTAGTTTGTTGTTGTCTAACACTCTGATCGAGTGTGCAGGAGAAGTCCAGCTAGGTCGACGGGTTGACCGGATAGCTGGCGAGAAGTCCAAGCGGGTCGACGGGCTGACCGGACGCTTGGCACGAAGTCCAGCTAGGTCGACGGGCTGACCGGATAGCTGGCGAGAAGTCCAGCTAGGTCGACGGGCTGACCGGATAGCTGGCGAGAAGTCCAAGCGGGTCGACGGACTGACCGGACGCTTGGCGAGAAGTCCAGCTAGGTCGACGGGCTGACCAGACGTCTGGCAGGTAAGTAAGGTAAGTCACTGGAGGGGAGTGACTGTGAGGACGCGTTCCCGGGAAGGGGACATTAGGCGTCGATCCGGCTTAGATCCATTTCGGATGTCTAAGTCGAGATCGTGACTAGATTCCGGTCTCGGAAAGACGGAATCTAAGTCATACTCTCTTTATCTATCTGTTGAACTTTAACTGTGCTAACCATTTGTTTTACAGGATATATATTTGTCTCGGACTAACCTTGTTTTGCAGGAAAAAGGAGTATTTCTGGAACAAGGTGGTCCGGGCGCCCGGAGGGGATCCGGGCGCCCGGAGGGGATCCGGGCGCCCGGAGGTCCGGGCGCCCGGAAGGCGAATTTTATCCAGACACCTCGTCGCTACGTGGAGCATCTTGATTTGAGCAGTTACGTCACACTCCAGGCGCCCGGAAGGGATCCAAGCGCCCGGAACAGTATATAAAAGAAGCCCCAGACAGGAGCTTCATAATAAACTTTGACTGAGAACTCTTCTACTGATCTTGCTGCTCGACGTTCAAGTGCGACGCCAACAACGCTCCGACAAAAGTGTTCTTTCGGTTTTTGTTTAATTTTCTTTTTGTCGGTATTGTTTTATTATTACTAGCATCTCCTGTACTTTTTCTGTAATCATATTTCGACTTGCTAGTGATTGCCCAACGAAAGTGGTCAAGGACCACGGGCCTTCGAGTAGGAGTCGTCACAGGCTCCGAACGAAGTAAAAATATTTGTGTCTACTTTATCTTTTTCTGCTGCGCTTAAACTCTTGTTTTTTCGAATCGATATTCACCCCCCCTCTATCGAATCTAACGGTCCTACAGTAGCAACCTGAGTATTTTCCTATACAAACATACCGTAGCAAACCTGACTACTCCCCAAAACATACCAAAGTACCAAGTTAAGTTGTTGTATGAACACAACGGCTTTCCCCCAAAAAAAAATACATACATAAAATCACCAACTTAACTTTTTAGTTAACCATTGCAAGCGTAGCTCTTCTGGGAAACCAAAAAAAACTCCAATAAGATTAGGATGTTCATTTAGCAATTCAACAGCTTCAAAAAGTTTATCAACCTCCAAACCCAATTTAGCTACTGCTTCATATATTTCTGCAGGCTTCCAAACTTGAGTGTTTGTATTTAAAATAGTTTGTGCAATATCTTTCATTGCCGAAGACACCTCATTTAATTGGGATGAGTACTCATTTGTCATTGGTGCTTTTCTTTTTTTACCTTTCACAACTGAAGCACTAGGTACAAAAGGATTTGATGTTCCAAATTGTGAAACCGGTGTTGATGGCATACTTTCAAAATCAAAGGTAGAAAAATTATCCAAATAACCCTGATTGTTTGCTTGCATCTCATCAATTTCATCAATACTAATATGAGCATCCTCCCTTTTCCATCTTTGTACTTTTTCTCTAGCACTCTCAGCTTGAGCTCCAGTTGCTACATCTTTCTCATATATCTCTCTAAGAATCTCCAAGTGGTGAAGGGATTTTCCTTTGATATTTTTGTACTTTGGATTGGCCTAGTAACAAAAGGAAATCACAATAAGAAAGTTCGTAAACAAGCATGTGCAAGGAAGATGCTACCAACTATATTATAGGAAATGAAATATAATACTCATACTTTTATCGGGGATTTTCACACCTCTAGAGGAGCCTCAAATGTTTTAGAAGAAGCATTCCATCCTATTCCACTTTTAAACTCAATTTCTTTTGCTAGCACCATTTGTTCTTTAAGAGTTTTGAGACGATTCATCACTTTGGTTTTGTTGATGTTCAAAGAAAATTTATCATTAATTTCCTCTACCACCTTCCTATATGCTTCAGTAGAAAAAACTCTATCTTCCTTTTGACCCTTACTCTTTTGCTCCCTAAGAACTTCAAGCATCACACCATCCATTTCTGTGGTCTACTTAAAGTATGCATTACAATCATTTCCTCCTTCCACTTCAAAAACTTTTTCAACATCCATATCACCACTTATAGTGTACTAAAATTAAAATAACACAATAATAAATTATAAAACATGAAAGTTAATCATCCATTATAATGTCACATCCAATAACAACTAATAAATCAAACCATACATCAACTCTAGTTCATGTTTGAGAGCAACAATAATACACAAAAAAAATCAATGTCTAGTTATATAATCATTCCACATTTGTGCGGCAATAGAGTCTCTTAAGATTCCCCCCCTTCGTCCATCTTCTACTCTAACAATTGCTCCATTAGCAAGTCCATGATCAAGCTCATTATTCATAAGATCCCTATCAACTTGTGTAATAATTTCTTCATCTGGATCAAAATTCACTAAGAAGTTGTGCAAGATGCAGCATGCTAAAACAATTTCACTCATTGTCTCTACATCATATCTAGACATTGCTGCTAATATTGGAAACCTATTCTTCAAAACACCAAAAGCTCTTTCAATTGCATTGCGTAATGAGGAATGTCTTAAGTTGAATAACTCTTTTGGGTTTTCAGGCGGATGTCAAAAATATTCTTTCAAATGATATCGAGTGCTTCGATATGGAGTGAGAAATGTTGACCTCAACATATATCCAGCATCGGCCAAGTAGAACTTACCTAAACAATAGAATTTAAAATATTTATATAAAAAAATTCAGAAAAGTTTTAAATAGACATGAAACAAATTTATGGAAAATCCTAATACCTTGAGGGGCATTTAGATTATCTTCTCTACTTAACGCATTATCTAAAATTCTTGAATCTGAAGCGGAGCCCTCCCACCCAGGTAATACGTACGTGAATTTCAAGTCAAAAGTACAAGCTGCCAAGACATTCATTGTAGGATAGTTTTTCCTTCCTCTATACCTTGACACATCTTCTTTTGAAACCTTCACTTGGATATGTGTTCCATCTATTGCACTGATACAATTCTAAAAGTTTCAACATAAACCAGTAATCATTATCATGTGACATTACAAAAATAAATTCAAAACAATATTTATATTTAAAAATACCTTAAAGTATGGATAGAATCTTCCTCCACTGTTGAGTATTTGTGGTGAGACAGTAGAACCATTTAGTTGGACTAAAAATTGATCTTGAAGTGTTATTAAAGCTCTAAGAACTTTGTGGAAATGACGACTAATGGTCTCAGTAGATCGACGAAAGAAAAAACTTTCTGATCGAACACGTCCTTGACCACTTAAAATATGTAGAAACTTAGCAACTTGTTCCTCAACAAAACTGTATTGATTATCCCTCAGAAGTCCTCTTCCACGAAGTATTGCAACTAATCGAGTGAAAGCATCATAACTCATGCGTATTACAGAGTGTGAGTTATAATGGGCTTCTAATTGAGCCATCAATTCTCGGCGCACTTGGTTTCCATTACATCGTTGTGATTGGGTAGTTGGTCTTTCAATACGAGACACACGTCGAGTCATATATTGCATGCAAGCTAAATAACCAGCATAAGCAACTATGACTAAGATTGCATTTCTATCAAATTACCTCATATTACGTACAATGTAAGTGTCTTTCAATTTTCCAATCTTGGCTCACTTATAGCCATATTGAATGCTAACTCTGGATTTGCCAATCTTTGCTTGAACAAGTACCAACTTCCATGTAGTAGACAATAGTTTGGAAAGAAACAAATAACAAGATAAGTTGTACCACACAAACAAGCAGTATAGCTTGTACCTTCTATATTTTGTACCACACAAACAAATAACAAGATAAATACCATCTTCAATACAGAATAGTTTAGGCACAAAACCAAAACAAAACAAAGCCACAAAGATACGCTACAAAACCAAACAAAGGCAAAACTAATAAAGCAAAAAACAAAACAAAGGCCAAAACCAACGAAGCACAAAATCAACAACATCCATACCTCCGATTGATGATGCAACAGTGGCGACGAGAAGAAGGTGGCCGACAGCAATATGAAGAAGGTGGCGCACGGGAGAAACGGTGCAAGGAGATGTTTTCGGCGCAAGGAGAAACGGTGCACGGGAGAAAGGCAGGAGAAAACAAGAGAGTCGGCAGATGGAAAAAAGAGTTTTAAGTTAAAAGGACAATTAAGTAATTTTAGTTGTTCATGATAAATTTCCTATCCAAATCTGACCATCGAGGTCTGATTTACTGTTCACGTTTTGAATGGAATTGGTATTGAATTCCATATCAAATCCATCTCAAAAATTCATTCCAAACTATGAAATTGAATTTCAATTACCATAGGAATTCATTTTCATAGGATTCCAAACAGGGTGTAATAGATTCTTATGATCCCCTAATTTAAAAAATATCAAAATTTTAAATTATTGAATGATGTTAGATCTATCAGTTAGTTTAGACGAAATTAATTGATAGATCTAAAGAACTTCTAATCACTTTAAACAACAATTAATATATTTCTACCTAATGTTTTAATATAATTATAACATCTAATCTTAATTTGACAGGTACGTTGAGAGGACTGAAATTTTAAATGGATATGATAAAAATTTGAATGTGGAAAGAAGAGAAGAGTATAATGGAAATGCGATACGTATTTTTGAAATTATAAAAATTAGGTATATATTGGGTAAAACTAAAACTTCCTCTGTACTTAAAATTGATTCCGGTCTAACTTAAGGTGGTCAAGTTGAGAATTCCGGTTCACATTGACTACCTATATCCGAATCTCATGTTCGACATCTTTAATTAGGGGTATTCATTATTTGGATCAATTCATTAACCCACTCGATCTAAATAACATTCGGATTATTTAATTTTGTTAAATGAAATTCAAGTTGATTGAATGCACTGATCCAAAATATTAATTGGATTAATGGTTTGATTTTGAATTTAGTTCCTCATTCAAATAAACGGTTCGAAATCCGAATAAGGAATTAATATATATTTTATAATTTTTTAAATATAATCTTTGGAATCTTTGGGATGCAATAATTTTTTTTTCTTATAAAATTATTTTATGAAATTTGAAACTTATTTATTTGTAAATATAAATTGTTTAGAGTTTATTTATTTGAAGAAAATTGAAAATTTGAAATGAAAAAAATTAAGTTAGTTAATATCCGAGAATAATCCGTTGGTAATTCAATTTAATTTATAATTAATTTAATTTAATTTTTAATTAAAATAAAAAAAATTATAAAATTTAAAAATCAAATAACTCAAATAATTCGAACCGAACTAAACGAACACCCCTACTCCAACGGAGCTTTTCTCACTAGTTTTTATTACTCACTGTCGTATGTGTGAACGAAAATCAAGAAGCTTGTGTTCGAGAATGAACCAGCTTTTACTCTCCCTCTCCCTTCATTGCTTCCCGAAGAGATGCCCACGTTCGTCTCCCCACCTCACCTCACTCCTTCCCTCTCTGCTGTGCCATCGCCTCCCTGCCGTCTGATGTCGAAGCCGCTACCCGTCTCGAGGAGGGCCATCAGGGCCGTGGCCAAGGAGGACCAAGCCGCGGCGACAGTCTTGGCCGAAGCGACGAAGGAGGATGAAGAGGCTACGTTGGCCGTCCCGGTTTCGCCTTCGGATCTGCTCACCATGCACTTCCAGGTTCACCATCTTTGATCTCGTTAAAAAAAAACAATCATTTTTTATTAGGGTTTCATGTGGGTTTCTTTTGTGCGCGGATTGAAGGCCGAAGGAACAATGGACGAATCGGCGATTCCTACCGTGAGCAAGGCATTACAGGTTGATTAACTAACTCAAATTCTATTATTTTTGTCAGATTTCTATGTTATTTGAGTCGAAGTTTCCATTTTTTTATTCTTCCCCCTTTTCTCAGGGATCGGAAGGAACCAATGATGCCAGTGTGCGAGTGTTCGAGTAGATGAGGGCATTGCCATTGTCGAGGTACGAGCATATTGATCCTTGAATTCTCGTTGCTGTGATGAAGTTAAATCACTTGAAATTTGAATTCATGCTCAGTTTGTTCAGAATTAGCCCTATTCTTGAGTTAGGGTCGGATGTTGCCTTTGCAGATAAGTCTACAAATGGGTGTTAAATTTACTAAACTTTGTGTTACTTACTCCAGTCTTTCAAAAATGTTTTTGCTTGTTTTGCAAAGCCCTGGGCGGTTCTGTTGCGAGTCCATCCGTTCACGACCCAGTTCGAACTGTATCAGGCTGAGTGAAGCTCGATCTGTGCATGACCTGTTGACACCTATAGATACGGGATCGAATTGATGTAGCAAGATAACTATGTAAGGCAAGCATGCTAAATCTGCAACTCATCATTGGAGCAAGATAAGTTTAGTTGTTCGGTTTTTCATTATGTTTCTTCTACAATTATACTTGCGAGGATGATCCTCTTCCATCATGAGTTGTACTTCTGAGACAATTATAGGAAATGGTCGATCTCCTTGTGCATGACACTCCTATTACTTTATGATATCAAGAACTTAGGACGATCACTCACTCATGAACTCACTTTGTTTATACATTTTGCGTTTGTTTATGTTCACTTAATGGTTCAAATCTCTAGTTGTATCCTAATATTCATATGAAACTCCATTATAAGAAAAATCAAGGCAAATGGAACAGAAATGTTAACCTTATTTCTTCCTTTTTTCAGTTAAATATTTCAAGAAATCGAGTTCTATTAAGATATGATCATAATGGTTTTGTACTAAGTTGATTCTTCTTAACAATGCATTAGTTGACAAAACAAACCACAGTGCAAGCAACTGGAGTGACTTCTAACCTAGTGGAGATCATTCAAGGAGTAGGCTTCAAGCTACAAAGCTTAAATTTAAGTTTTGTCAACAAAGAGGATGCTGCTACTGCTGTTGGTTAATCTTGTAAGTAGATTAATTTTTGTGTTTCTTTTTCTTTCTATGAAGAGGAATCTTGGTAGTGGAATGCAAAAGTACAAGAGAAAGTGAAAGAAAAAGAAAACAACTTACAAGGAATTATATGTTTGTAAGAACGAGGATTTTTTTTAAAAAATATACAATAGTCAAGAAAGAGGCTAAAAAAATAGTGAATGGAGCAAAAAGGAAACTTTTGAACGATTATATAAAAAATTGGATATAAAAAACGAAGAAAGAGACATTTATAAAATAGCTAAAGTGAGAAAAAGGAAGACAAGAGATCTTATCCAAATAAAATGTATTAAAGATGAATGTAATAGAGTACTAGTAAACGATGGAGAAATAAAAGAGTAGTAGAAGAGGTATTTTCATCAACTTTTTAATAAAGGTTTAAGTGACCAACTTAACTTGGGTAATTTAAGTAGGTCAAATGAGTACAAAAATTTAAATTTTTATCAAAAAATTCAAATTTTAGAAGTAGAACAAGCTTTAAATAGGATGCACAATGGAAAAACCATTGGACCAGATAATATTCCGATAGATGTATGAAAGCGCTTAGGGAAACAAGGTATTGAATGACTTACAAAATTATTTAACGTGATATTGAAAACGAAAAAAATGTGTGATCAATAGAGGGTAATTACTCTAGTTCCCTTATATAAGAATAAGGGAGACGTACAAAATTATGCAAACTATAGGGGTATTAAATTAATGAGTCATACCATGCAACTTTAGGAAAAAGTAATAAAAAAAATATTAAGAAAGGAGATCGCGGTAATCGAAAATCAATTTGAGTTTATGGCTGGAAGATCGACAATAAAAGTTATACATCTTCTTAGACAACTAATTGAAAAATATCGAGAGCAAAAACAATATCTATATATGATATTCATTGACTTAGAACAAGTTTATGATAGATTAGAAATTATATGGAGAATTCTAGAAAAGAGAGATGTTAGTGTAACATATATTAAACTAATTAAGAATATGACTTCAGGCAGAGTAACTGAAGCATTTTCAATAAAGATAGAGTTACATCAAGGATTAACTTTAAGTCCCTATCTTTTTACACTAATTATGGACGAACTCACTGCACACATATACAGTACCATGGTGTATATTGTTTGCAAATGATATTGTTTTGGTAGATGAAACACATGAAAGAGTAAATGTTAAACTAAAATGTTGGTGGGAAACATTAGAAGGGAAAAGTTTTAATCTTAGTAGAATCAAGACAGAATATATGAAATTTAAGTTTAACAATATTACATGTAATGAGACAATTGTTAAGATAGGAGATGACAAGTTGCTCGGAACCGAGAGATTTAAATATTTAGGATCATTTTTGCAAAACGATGGAGAGATTGAGAGAGATATCTTACATAGAATATAAGCAAGATGGTTGAAATGGAGGAGAGCATCGATCGTTTTATGTGATTGTAAAGAAATCGCAGTTAGACCTGCTATGTTATATGGAGTTGAATGTTGGGTTATGATTCAACCACATGAGCAGAAAATGAGAGTTACAGAGATGAGGTTGTTAAGATGGATGTGTGGACATACGAGGATGGACAGAATAAGAAATAAGAACATTAGAGAGAAAGTCGGAGTTGCTTTTGTTGAGGAAAAACTCCCAGAGACACGTTTAACGTGTACTTAGACGAACAATAGATGCTTTAATTAGGCGATATAAAACTATGATAAACACACATATCAAAAAAGGAAGAAGACAAAAAAAAAACTTGGAGAGCAACAATAAAACAAGATAAAATTTATTTAAATATAGACGATAATATACTAAAAGATAGAGCTCAATGGCGTAAAATAATCTATATAGCCGATCCCACCTAGTGTGATAAGGCTTTGTTGTTGTTGTTGGTTTGCCCATGATATCAATCCGGTACTTTCTCAATTCACCACGAACAACTAGTGCTTGGTTGTATATATGGTTTTGACGTCCATCGTAACTTCAAAGCACAGTCAGAGGACGGATTTGTTTTAAGGAAATTGCTTGAAAGTAGATCTCAGTATTTTCTTTCCTGCACTCAAAGCCGGGAGTCGGCACTTGGAGTCGGGAGTTTGCATTTAGGTGTCGGGAGTCAACACTCGGAGTTATGAGTCTACACTCGGACTTGGTAATTGGGTTGGGAGTCTGCACTCAGACTCAACCATCAGGAGTCTGCACTTGGGAGTCAGGAGTTTGCACTTGGACTCAACAAACAGGAGTTGAGAGTGTAAACTCGGAAGTTGGGAGTTTGCACTCGAGCATATAAGGCAGTCCAATTTTTCAGCCAACTCAGCCATCCCAAATAATTCTTGCTTCCCTGCTTGGTAGCCTGAGATTATCAGTTCAGGTCAACTCAACAGATAAGTCTGAATTTACTTTTTAAAAATTTAGATCTTTTTCCTCTATCTCTGACTAAAAGATTGTCCAACAATGAGTTTGTGCCATTTGAGTCCTAGATTTGCACATCAACAATTATGTCCTAGTCTTAATATCACTTAACTCCCAATGTGGAATTGATATGTCATTCACATCAGACTTTATTTCCATTCACCATTTTATTCCATTCATATTTTTCCAACACACACACTGGCCCCAAGCTCCACCCCTATGCTTAAGATATTGAGGTCCCCATCAGATATCTCGAGAACGTGGCTGAGCTCATCGAGCCTTCCTTCCGTGCCATTGGAGTGAAGATGATTGCCATTTCTTTTGACAGTGCCAACAAGTCTCTCCAGCTTTGCACAATTACCTTATTCATCAAATCATATGATCTTTTGAAGCAATAGCTGTCACAATGAAGGAGCATACCTTTGATGAAGAGAAATTGGGGAACTTTTATGAAGAAGTAATCTTTATGCCTCGTCCCAAATCCTAGAATCCGAAAGCCTCAACCACGGGCCTCATGCTGTTAATGGCGCCTCAAATATTAAGGAAGTCCTCATTCCCGTGAAATTAAACCAACCAAATGCATATCTCCACAACCAAAAAGGGGGAAAATCGGTAGGTAAACGCCTTAATCGACCAACTCTATCTGTTTCTGACTAGATAAGAAAGGTGAAGGCACTAGCAAAGTGGAGATGGCTTCTGGACCGCCGTTAGAGGCAGGCGTTCTCATCGGCCCCAACTAACAATGTGGGTGATTGACTATTCATGTCCTCCGAGTTCTGAACAACCAAAAGGGGACTCCCTGATGAAGTGGCCATAAAGGTGGTTGAACGCCTTCGAACTCCCAACTGAAGCGCAAAGGGAAGGCGATCAGGAGAAGATCCCAAGCGAACCAGTGCTGGGGGTCGCCTCACTAAGATCCTGCCTTGAGCTTGCTGTGCTGCGGCTAGGGGAGTGAGGATGGGTGAGGGAGGTTAAAAGCGGGAGCTTGGTGAAATGTCACGGATGCACTTGGGATTTTAAGTTTGTTGGAGGTGGGAGCTCCATTAAAACCTTGTGATGCTTGGACTTGTCTCATAAATGGAATACTCTTTTAATTTTTATCCTCGAGGAGCTCAAGTCCACGGCTGACACCACCGCCGCCCTCTGCCGCCTTCAGCACGCTGACCCTGACCTGGTCACTTACCCTGACCTGCTCACATACCCCGACCTGTCAGCTCCACATTCTTCAAATGTGAAGGAAGGAAGCAACAGAGAATCCAGGTGAGATGAACCTTCACATTTTTCAATTGTAGGTTTGGACATTGGTGAGATGAACTTGACTGCCAGAATCCAGGTGGCTCTGTTGCCTTACTCTCCTTCTCTATGCACAATAGCAAAGATCCAGACACTAAAGCTTCTTTTTATTCCTCCTTTCACCTCCTATTCACCACAGTTTCATATACTGAAACTTTGGTATAATTTCAAAACACTATCATTCTAGTTAAAGACTAAAGCTTCAACACGATTCAAGATTATGAATCTTGATTGTGCCTGTGTTGGCAAAGATCACGTAGAATGCGTTCAACTCTAGTAAGCCAAATATTATAGTGCAGTTGATATTACTCAAGAGGATCAATGCTAATGAGGTACTATCTAAAAAGGGAGTGCAAATATTTGACCCAAAAGAAGGTGCCTAGCTTGATCCGTGATAAACTTTGCTATCTTTATTGAGAAAAAATAGAAGAACATGGAGATCATTTGTAACGACCCGGCCCTTTGGCCTCTTGGACGGCTCTTGCGGCGGTCCACTGGCAGCCCTTATGTCGTCGGTTCATTTGGCGACCTCTAATATCGTCGACCGACGACCCTTGACCGTGCCGTTACTTACTAGGACGTTTCACCTCTAGCCAGTGGATTTTTGCCTCCCCCAGGATTCGAACTCTAGACCTCCAGGCTTAAGTACTAGAGTTTATGAATCCTGGTAGCCAAGTCGCGTTGACTTAACTTTCTGGAGGTCTAGAGTTCGAATCCTAGGGGAGGCAAAAATCCACTGGCCAGGGTGAAAAGTCCTAGTGAGTAACGGCACGACCAAGGGTCGTCGGTCGACGACATTAGAGGTCGCCAAATGGACCGACGACATAAGGGTCGCCAGTGGACCGCCGCAAGGGCCGCCCAAGAGGCCAAAGGGCCGGGTCGTTACATGTTCACAACATGAAGTTTCACATTTCAAGCTAGAAAATCTAGTCATATATGGGATGGAGGTTGATCAGTGTCTCACACGCATGTTTGAGGAAAGAACATTTAGATAAACAATATGGTTTGACTTAAGCACACTTTACATGATCCATAATTTAAATTCCAATGTCAACCTTAGTCCATTTCAACAACCTTGGTCTGAATATCTTATTGTATACATAAATTCTAGAATTAATTTAGGCCTATTTAAGACTAAGTTTTGATTACATTCACATAAACCGACCACAAATCCTATCAACGATTAGGATGTATTTGATTCTCGTGCTCCTCTTGATCATAACTGCACCTAGAAATCCCCAGAAGCCAAATACAAATCCAAGAGCAAAGCCAATGAAATACCAAATTCCTCCATGCTCATCATCTTCATGCATGCCATCTTCTTCATCTGCCCCTCTACTATCAATGGTTGGGCTGTTGCCTGGGCACCTAGTTTGGAGTAGCTCCCCACAAAGCTCAGGGTTGTCGATGTATGACAAGTTGGTGAAGGTTTGCAGCTGACTGCCCGTTGGTATTTTTCCTAATAAGATTGTTGTAGGATAAATTTAAGATGCTCAGAGAATACAAAGAAGAAATGCTTGTTGGAATTCCATCCGATAAGTTGTTCGTTGAAAGATCAAGTGATTCTAGTTGACCCATAAGACCAATCTTATTTGGTATGCTTCTTGAGAAATGATTCATAGACAAGTTGAGGAAGCGAAGGCCATGGAGGTTTGTGATCTCTCTAGGAATAGATAAAGAGATTATTACTAAAAGCAAAGTGGTGAATAGAAGGTCTGAATCCTTAGCAGTTATAATAACATTCTCTTGTAATAAAAGGAACCATCATATAATTGAACAGAATCATTTTTGTTCTGGCTTGCCATCATGGAACTTAACATGCCAAAACTTGGAGGCAAAGAGCCAAAAAGATTATTATGAGCCAGGTTTAACACTTGGAGGGATGGGATCAGAGAGAGCTATTGTGGAATTGCACCAGTGAAATTATTTGACCTTAGAGAAAGAACTCGCAATGCTGATAAGTCTCCTTTTAAACCATCTGGGTCAAGGTTCTAAAATTCGCTAGGCGCTAGTCGGACGGCAGATCAGCGCCTAGCGCCTAGGCTGCCTAGGCGGGGACTAGGCGCTGTTAGGCGGATTCCTCGGTATCCCTTGTTTCATGTGGACTGTGGACAATGTCATATGCAACTCTAAATGTTGTCTTAAATAATTTCATAGCAATGAAGATCTAACTATGTATGTTGAAATAAATACATACTTTCCAATACCAAAAAATGAAAAACTATAAAAGAAAACTAATAGTTTTATGCAAAGGAAATATACTAGGCTTAGTAAATATGAGTAAAAGAAATAGTTAAACAATAGAACATGCAGTAAGTTATCATAATCATATAGTAAACAGTAGAACATTGGAAAATAGTAGCAATAGTTCAATTCAAGATTACAATGCATTGTGAACTAGTAACCACTAAGCAAAATATAATTGTTAAATAACATAAATCATGTCTTAACAAAATGAGTTCAAAATTACACAACTAATAATATCTCATAGACTCATATTTTTTCTGCTTCTTCTTCTCCATAATTTTCAATAACTTGTTTTTCATCGGACACAAACTCAATATCATTATTGTGATCCTCGTCTTCTTCTTCGGATTCAAAATCATCTTCATGAAGTTCTCTTACTCTAGAGCTTCTTCGGGGTTGTAGATTTTCATCTGCTCTACTTGCTTCATCAACCATTTGCCAAGTGAGCCCGGAACCTAGTTCAACTTCATCATTTTCCCCACCATCCACAATCCAACCTTGTGCATTTGAAGCATCTTTTGCAAGAAGGACATCAACATTTCTTTCTTTAGCTCTTTTTTGTTTGTTCAACAATCTAGCATTAAATTGGACAAATACTAGATTGTTCAACCTGTTGGCATCTAACCTATTTCTTTTCTTTGTGTGAATCTAAAAAAAACAGAGAAAGTAAATACTATAGTTAGTACCTGAATATAGAGTATAGACGTTAAAAATTATAACTAATTTAATTAAAGAGTAGGTTGAAAGTTTAAAACTTACTCCTTCAAATGTACTCCAATTTCTTTCACATCCAGATGAACTTGTAGTTAATGAAAGTATCCTCAATGTCACCCTTAGCAAGTTAGGTGTGTGAGCACCGTATGTACTCCACCATGCACATGGATCAAATGTATCATCATTTTTTTCACATGCTTTTGCTGCCAATGTTTTTCCAAATAACCCAGTCTTATTTTTATATTTTGGAAATTTCTTGTTAATAATTGTATCTTGTAGATCTAACTCATTGGCATGCAAAGTTTCCATGCATTTAAAAATCCCCATCGCGACCTCCTCATAAAGAGCAATAGAACTATCTTTGTAGTAAAAATAAGGATTCAACAAAAATACAGTGGTATGCAATGATGTATCAAGTCTATCCTTCATTTTTGACTCAATAATGACTATGATAGGCTGATAATTTGATTCCACGTTATTCAGAGCCACCTTGATATCTTCTTTAACTTGAAGAAGCTTCCCATATAGAAACCCCATCGATGACTTTCTATCTCCATCTACCAATCGAAGAACTCTTACCAAAGGAGCAAATATTTTCAAACAAAGTGTCACACCATTCCAAAAACTCATGCTCATCACTGTAGAGTAAGTCAATTTTCCTTTGTTTGTTTTTGACCATTTACATTTCTCCCACATATCACTTATAAACATGACCCTTAAACTAGCTTTTTTTTCAATCAAACTTTGCAATGTGAGGAAATTTGATGCAAACCTGGTAACTCCTGGTAGGACTATGTCTCTCTTCTTCATGAAACTTCTCATCAATGATAAAGTCTTATGGTGAACATAGATGCAAATGGTAAAAGTCTTGGATTGCTCAATCACCTTTTTATATCGTGGAAGTTTGCCAATACTTTCAAGCATGAGATTAATAGTGTGAGTTACACATGAACTTCAAAAGATCCCGTGTCGTTTTTCTCTCATCAATTTAGCTGCAGCCATATTGTTGGTGGCATTGTTTGTAACAATCTGAACAATATTCTGAGCTCCTACTTGTTCAACACACTTGTCAACATACTTAAAAATAAGTTCAGCTGTATGCGCCTCCTCTGAAGACTCCTTAGACTCTAAAAATGTAGTACCCTCCTTGCAATTAACACACAAATTTAAGATGCTTATTCTTTTTCTATCACTCCATGCATCTGTCATGATCGAGCATCCATTCTTTGCCCATTCTTCTTCATGTTTCTTCAGCAATTGTTTTGTTCTTTCAACTTCAGCTTTCAATAGTGGCTCCCTAAGTTGATATTGAGTTGGAGGCTTGAATCCTCGTCCAAATTGACCCACTGCCTCCATTAGTTTCTTGAAGCTATCATTATCGATAGCATTGAATGAGATTCCATTTTCATAAACCCATCTCCCAACATATTGTTGAACTTGTTGAGTTCTCTCTTTGAAAAGAGCCTCATTTATATTTTTTTGGCGAAGCACTTTACTTCCACTGGAGCCTACATTTTCTGGACCAATTGCCGATGCATATCTATCCATGGGGCCAAGTGGAAGAGGTTTTTTAACTTCATCTATCCCTTCAATTTTAAGACCTTCTTCTTCATCTAGGGAAATAACCATCTCTGCTCTACAACTTTGTTCTTCCATTATTTTGTTCTTTCTGTTCCTCCCTTCTAAAATAGCCTGTTTGCACTTATTTTTGTCTTCTTGAGATGCTTTTCGACAACCCGATACATTTCCAAGTATATTTCCAATGTGCTCCTTTATCCTATACACTCCTCCTGATATTGTTTTTTCACATAACTTACATTTAATTTTGTCGAGGTTCTTAGGATCAATCAATATCTCAAACTCCCATTCGATGTCATTTGATTTTCTTCTAAGAATTCCGGATTCGGGTTGAGTGACAGATGATAACAGATAATCTGAAGGGAAAAAAATTATATAAAATAAGACATAATATGATAGTAAAATTTAATTATACCATACAAATATACAATACAAAATAATGAAAATATGAAATATAACATTAAGTCTGAGAATATTTTTTTATATATCTTAATCTAATTAATAAAATTTATTAGATATTTGTTTAAATAAATTTAATTTTAAATGTATGTTTTATATTATTAAATCTGTTATATACTTATATATAAATTAATAATATTTAATAATTAATATTTATAAATCCAATTAATATACATTTATAATATATAAAATTTATAAATATGATTTATATAAATTAATAATACTTATTAAAAATTTTAAAATTTTAATATAATTTTAATATGTATAAATCCGATTAATATAAATTTATAATATATAAAATTTATAATTTATAAATAATTAAATATGATTTATTAATTTATTAATATAGATTATATGTTTTTTAATTTTAAATATTTTTATATTTTTAAATCTGATAAAGTGATAAATGATAATATTTATTATAATTTTTTAAATATGTTAATATATAAATTAATATTTAATATTATTTATTTAAAAAATTAAATATATTATTTATATATTTAAATATGATTATATAAATTAATAATGGTTATTAGAATTTTATATATAATTTTATATATTTAAATTTGTTTTATATAAATTAATAATATTTATTATAAAAAAGATAAATTTTAAATATATTTAATTAGGATCTTAATTTTATTAGGGTTTATGAACTCAACCTTATTATTAAAATTATCCTCGTTAGGAGTTAGGAATTGTTTTAATTTATTAAATCTAAAAAAAATTAAAAAAAGAAAAAAAAAAGCTAAAAACATGTCTCTGTCGCGAGTCTCGCGACGGCACGGGCGCCACGGGCCGCCATCGACGGCTCGCGGGAGGGCTCCGGTGCTGTCGAAAGCTTCGCCGGACGAGTCCGATGTGTCCGGCGAAGTCCGGCGTTGCTTCCAGTGGCACCGATAGCGTCGCACGGAAAGCTTTTGGCACAGCCAGAAGCATCGTGACTCTACTGGCGTTGCTCGAAGCAACGCCGGACTTCGCCGGACGCATCGGACTCGTCCGGCGAAGCTTCCGACAGCGTCTGACATCTGTGATGCGTCCGGTGTTACCGCGATGAAGATTTGAGAAACAAAAAAAGTGCAATGAAATAAAAATGAACATAAACAAAAACTAGAAGCAACGCGATTAGGGAGCGATCAGGGAAGACGAACAGTCGGCGAAGAGTCGGGGCGATGAAACAAACGAACGCCTGGCAAATACCTAAAAATCAGGTTCAACATGTCTTAAAAAGCTTGGCCCGCCGAACTCGCGGAACCCGCCGAAGCTCGCGGAGGACCGTCGAGGACCGCCTAGGCGGCCCAGCTGCCTAGGGCTTCCGCCTCGCTGGTTTCCGGTGCGGCATCCTGTCGCACAGTGCCTAGGCGACCGCCTAGGGCGCAATTTCGAACACTGATCTGGGTATAGCTCCGGACAATTTATTCCAGCTTAAGTCAATAACTACAAGTTGATTGCAGTGTTGTAAAGTTGAGGAAATTGTACTAGATAAACTATTATTATTCATGTGCAGTGATTGCAATCCGGTTAAAAACCCAAATGTTTTAGGGATGCCGCCGGATAATTTGTTGTTGGAAACATCAATAATTATCCTTGACCATGATTCATTACCCCAACAATCTGGGAATGTTCTAGATAAATCATTATTGGTGAGGTTTAAAATTGCGCAGAGGTCGTCCATTTCTGGTCTCTCGTTCAGGTTAGCTTCTTGCTTCTTCTTCGGCTTTCTGCACTCGGAAGATTTGTGACCCACTTTGTCACAGTTGAAGCACTTTCCAGAGAACTTCTTCTTGTTGATGACTCCTCTGGGTTCCATCTTGGAAGATTTGGAGTTCTTCCGTTTCGAGCTTTGACCGTGCTCGACCACATTGGCTTTCACAGTAGTCGGAGAGAACACTGAACTCCTGTTGTATTCTTCGATGCGAAGTCGAACAATGAGTTCTTCCACATTCATCTCCGTCCGCTTATGCTTCAGGTAGTTCTTGAAGTCCTTCCAGCCGGGAGGAAGTTTCTCAATGATAGTAGCCACCTGGAAGGTTTCACTCAGAACCATCCTTTCTGAGTGGATCCGTGCAAGATCACTTGAAGCTCCTGGACTTGACTGATCACCGTCTTAGAGTCAACCATCTTGTAGTCTAGGAATCGACCCACAATGAACTTCTTTGCCCCTGCATCCTCCGTCTTGTATTTCTTGTCCAGGGACTCCCACAGCTCCTTAGCCGTTCTCTTCGTGCTATACACAGCGTACAGTGAGTCGGCAAGACAGTTGAGGATGTAGTTTCAGCAAAAGAACTCAGAATGAGTCCATGCCTCTACTGTACTAATGGTCTGCGCATCAGCATCCTCAGCTCGCTTGGGAGGGTCCTCGGTCAGGAACCGAGCCAGATTGAGCGTGGTCAGGTAGAAGAACATCTTCTGCTGCCACCTCTTGAAGTTCAGTCCACTGAACTTCTTTGGCTTTTCCCCATGACTGATTGGTATAGTTCCAATCGGGGCGGAGGGGACCTGCACTTGTTGAGTCTGTTGCACCTCAACATTCTGTTCCATGGCCATCTCAACAGAATCAGATCTGTTTCAAGATTGTTAGACAATACAAATAATCTGTTGCCGGAGATTTTACGGGGTATTAACTGAATTTAAATTGCACTGAATTAAATTCAACTTACAGTAGAGATGACCTGAGCAGATAATCTCAGGCTGCCAGCAGGGGCTGGTTTCTGCGCCGAGCCGAAGAATTGTCGAGCAAGAAGATTGGCTGAGCCACTAGTCTGTGTTGCCGAGCGGGCGGATCGATTGAGTAGAGGGCAGATCGGCCAAGCAGATCGGCCGAGATGAGGTCGGATCGGTAGGTCGGGTCGGTCGGCAGGTCGGGTCGGTCGGCCGGTCGGGTCGGCGGGTCGGCGGTTGGGTCGGCCGGGTCGGTCAACAGAGCAGGTCTTGACAGAAAGGATGACCAGGTCTGTTTAGAGCAAAATGACCAGGTCCGTTTAGAGCAGATCTGCAGAACAGAAAACCATGTTTACAGAGCAGTTTCGACAGAGCAACAGGTCTTGACAGAGCAGTAAGGTCGGGCAAATCCCGACCGGGCAAGCTGATCGAGGCCTGCAAGTAGCAGTTTCCTTGGAATAGATTCGTCCCCACCTCCGGCTGTGCTTCGAGGCTTATTTGGATGGTCTGTTTCCCAGGATACAACGGTCTGACCGTGAACTCCACCAAGCACCGGTGGTCATGGCGAACTGAGTGGTATCCGAATGCTACAGCAGGCAATCTGACGAGCAGGAGTTGCACGACAGAAAAGGGGAATGAGGAGGAGAGCTTCTGCTTGCTTTCGCTTTGTTATCTGCGTAACCTTTTGCCTGTGGTCGCAGCCTCCTTATATAGGAGCTCAAGACCAAAGGACAACATTAATGATCAATTAATGATCATTACTCAACGCCAGCTCTTCACTTGGTCGTTTTGATTCTGCATTAATCTTTCTTTAATGCATCCGTTTCACAAGCAGCAAAAAGATATATGTGGCAAAATGTTGGTTGTTGCGCTTGGACAAATTTTGCCTCGACCGATCCGGCATTCGTGTGCGCAGGTCGCGCTCGTGCACGAGTCAACTTGGTTCAGTGCAATCCGGGCCCTGGATTTGCACCCCCCTGCACACCCACACGTGAGAGTGGACCTCTCCCCATGCATTTATTCACATCCTCAATGTATGTGAATCAATATAAACTAACAAAGATATTAAGAAACTCTCAATGTGGGACTAAAACCACATACACAATTGAGCTTCTTCTCTTCCTCCTCTTCTCCATTCACACTTATTCAGTAACTTTTTCTATTGTTTATATTGATTTTGAATAGTTTTGGAAATCTTGCCTAACTTCTTCTGTTCTTGGAATATATATATATATATATATATCAAGATTTCCAAATCTATTCAAAATCAATATAAACAATAGAAAAAGTTAATATATATATATATATATATATATATATATATATATACGTATATATACATATATACGTATATATACATATATACGTATACATATATATATATATATATATATATATATATCTATATAATAAAATCTAATTTCTCTATGTAATAAATTTTCTCTCTTATTAAATTTAAATAAAATTTTATCTCTTCTAGGATTATATGTAATAATTATTATGATGTTAATTTTTAAAAATGATGTAGCTATTGTTATACGTTAGCTATAACATATAACAATTATTTTATAGTAACTATACAACGTTGTAGTAGTTACTATATAGTAACTACTATAATATTGTAGTAGCTATTACATTGTAATAGATACTATATAGTTATAGCTATTATACAGTAAATGTTGCAATGTTGTAGCAGTTATTCTATAATAATTATTATAATGTGTAGTAGATATATATTGTAGTAATTACACCATCTTTAAAAATCAATATAACATTGATTGTTGCATTTAAGTATAGAAAAGAAGAAGAGAGAATTTTATTTTAATTTAAGAGGAAAGAGAGAAAATTTGTTGCATCAGATGAGAGAGGGATTAAAAAAAATTAAATTTTGATCGTGTCAAATCGTCCACGTTGGAAGTCGCTTACGATCACAGAGGATATCATTTCTCTCTCTTTAGATGTATATGTTTTGCATAAAGATAATTGTATAGAAGTTTATAGTAAAGTTTTGCACCATTTTATCCTTCTCCAATCTCCATACACGTCGTCATTAGCATTAGTATCTTGTTTAATTCTTTCTATTGACCTGGAGAATAATTAATCTAATGATCAATTTAATTCACTATAGTCGTCAATTTAAAAGAAAGATAATTGGTACCGAAATTTCTATCAAATTAGATATATTATATAAAGATAATGGTAGATAGTCTAACAATTTAGTATTATTTTCTCTCCCTCCCTTTGATAATTTTAGCGTATATTTTTGAGAAAAAAATCCTTCTTATCTCTTGTCAATTTTACGGACAATTATAAATTGACTCGATTTATTTCATGTTACATCATTTAGAGATAGGTTATAAAAAATATCTGAAATGACATAATTATCTTTTTACTATTCTCATAAAATTAATAAAAAATTTATGATTCACGCACACCGTCGTTTTCATTAATATCTGGCCTAACTCATTCTATTGACTTGGAAGGTTTTGAAAAAAAATCTAATAGTCGATGCATTGTTGTAGCAAATTTGAATTTTGTTTTAAAAGTTGATTATCCACACTTTCTTAATGCGTCCCAGGGTTACGTAAAGAGAAGTAAATTATAAGATCAATTTATAGTCGATCGTAAAATAGTTAAGGGTGAGAAATTTTTTTTAAGATATGCGTCTATCGGAAATTGCTTCATATCCCATTATAATAAATTTGTCACTGAGGATAGCCCCACATTTGCTATATATTATTTACAATTACCACCCTTAGTTTTAATTTCTTCCTTTCTATTGACTTGGAAGATTTGGAAAATAAAAATCCAATAGTAATATATTTCATTTCATTTTATTTTAAAAGATAATCTATAAAGAGACTCCTACCAAAGTGAATATAATATATAACTACAAGTAAACACATTGTACAGACTTCATAATTAACATAACAATAGTTTTCCAAGCTCTCCCAAAACAAACTGAAAAAATAGGCAGTAACTAACCTAACTAATAGTAACCGACATAACTAACTTCCATGGATAAAAATGAAAGACTACTGCAATTTAGGTAGGTATCTAACTAATCAAAGTTAGAAAGTAGCACCAAGTTTTATAGAAAAACATAACCCCTAGTTGATGTGAATTATCCTTTAGTGACTCCTCTACATTAAGAAAATATCAAGATTTAAATGAATAAATTTGTTGTTCATTCAATATATTCAATATATACAAAGTCAATTAGATAGATAAATTTAAACAACTCGTTAAACTAAATGAATATATTTGAACACATATATATTTAACTCGTTAATATTTATAAATAAAGATTATGAATTATTTATGAATAATATTCACGAACAAAATTTGTAAACTATGGTTATCAATAAAATGATGCAAGAGAATATTTTTACTAAAAATTATTAACATGGTGTGCCTTTTTTTTATTAACTATCAAATTTTAAAAGTATTTTTTACTTTTTTATCAAAATAAAATATTTATATATTAAAATATTTATTTATCAACTTATTAAAATTACTCAAACTTATTAAAATCACTTTAATATAATTAAAATCACTTAAATACTTTTTATTAATACTAATAAAAGTATTTAAGCGATTTTAATTATACTAAAATAATTTTAAACAAGTTCATGTTATAAAATTATATAAGTAATTGCATATAAAAATGAAATATTATTAACCTTTTCTCTTTTTTCTCTCTTTTTCTTACTTCATGAAATGAACATATACATATGTATTTATAGGTATACAATCATATTAAAACTCCTCATGAATTTATATAACTTAGGAGTTTAAAAGAAAATAGGTTATGTAGATGAGGGAGTTTATGAAGTCATTAGGGGTTATGGACATCCACATATTTTATTTTTCAACACTCCCCCTTGGATGTTCATAATTAAGGAATCCGCCTCATTAAAACCTCACTAGGAAAAACCCAATGGGAAAAAACCTAGTAAGGAAAAAGAGTACGTCATTCCGCAATTGTATCACTATAAATTTACCAGACAACATAATATGGTATAGTGAAAATTTACTCCCCCTATTTGAAATTTCATTTGAGATCTCTGTACCGCCGCATTCCAATACCATATACTAATTTCTTAAATGTTGTTGTAGGTAATGCTTTAGTAAATAAATCTGCCAAATTATTGCTAGAGCGAATCTGTTGAACTTTAATATCACCATTCTTTTGTAGATCATAAGTGAAGAACTTTGGTGAGATATGTTTAATTCTATCCCCTTTGATGTACCCTTCCTTTAATTGAGCTATACATGCCGCATTGTCTTCATATAATATTGTTGGAATTTTCTTATTAGTAGCTAAACCACATTTTTCCTTGATATGTTGAATCATTAATCTCAACCAAACACATTCCCGACTGGCTTCATGTATTGCAAGTATTTCAGAATGATTCGATGATGTAGCGGCTATGGTTTGTTTGATAGATCTCCAAGATATGGCTGTTCCACCATATGTAAATAAATAACCAGTCTGAGATCGACCTTTATGTGGATCAGATAAATATCTTGCATCTGCATAACCAATTAACTCTGAAGTAGACATATTAGAATAAAATAAGCCCAAATCGTTGGTACCTTGAAGATACCTAAATATATGTTTAATTCCATTCCAATGTCTACGTGTTGGAGAAGAACTATATCTTGCTAATAAATTTACAGCAAATGCTATATCTGGTCTTGTATTATTAGCAAGATACATTAATGCACCAATTGCACTTAAATATGGTACTTCAGGACCAAGCAGTTCTTCACCATTTTCACTAGGTCGAAAAGGATCTTTGTTCACATCAAGTGATCGAACAACCATTGGGGAACTTAATGGATGAGCTTTATCCATATAAAATCGTTTTAGAACCTTTAGTGTATTAGCTGATTGATGGATAAAAATTCCATCAGCAAAATGTTCAATTTGTAATCCAATACAAAATTTTATTTTTCCTAGATCTTTCATCTCAAATTCTCTTTTCAAGATATCAACTGTATGTATAACTTCTTCAGGACTTCCAATGATATTTAAATCATCAACATATACAGAAATAATGATAAATTTTAGTCCATCCTTTTTTATAAAAACACATGGACATATAGGATCATTTTGATATTTATGTTGCACCAAATAATCACTTAGACGTTTATACCACATACGTCCAGATTGCTTCAATCCATACAAAGATCTTTGTAATTTAATGGAATAAATATTTTTAAAATTTGAACTTGATGCTTCTGGCATTCTGAGCCCTTCAGGGATTTTCATATAAATATCATTATCAAGTTTTCCATACAAATAAGCTGCTACTACATCCATCAAACGCATTTCAAGCTTTTCTTGTGCTGTCATACAAAGAAGATATCGAAATGTGATTGCATCCACTACAGGGGAATATGTTTCTTCATAATCAATACCAGGTTTTTGAGAAAAACCTTGTGCCACTAAACGAGCTTTATATCTTATGATTTCATTTTTCTCATTTCGCTTTCGTACAAAAATCCATTTGTACCCTACAGGGGTTACACCTTTTGGTGTTCGGATTACAGGTCCCAAAACCTCACGTTTTGCAAGTGAGTTTAATTCCTCTTGAATTGCATCTTTCCATTTTGGCCAATCATGCATACTTCGACATTGTTCAATAGATTTAGGTTCTTGATCATCATTTTCATAAATAATTTCAAGCGCTACATTGTATGCAAATTTATTGTCAATAACTAATCTTGATCGATTCAATTTCTTCCCTGTCTTGACATAATTTATTGAGATTTCTTCATTATTTTCAAGTATCTGGACCTCTTCTGGAGTTTTATCAAAAGTTATGTCAGTTGTCTCTATAGGAGACTTAGGCGCTTTAAAATGAACATCTTGATTAGTTGATCCTTTCCTTTTTCGAGGATTTTTATCTTTAGAACCAATTGGTCTACCACGCTTCAGGCGAGTTGTAATCTCATTAATTGATTGTCCAATTGGTACATCAATATGAGCCGGAGCATTAATAGCTGGTATATGCGACTTAGTCACTCTCTTCAAGTCAGTGAACGCATCAGGCAATTGATTTGTAATATTTTGCAAATGTATTATTCTTTGAACTTCAAGTTCACATTGATTTGTACGAGGATCAAATTGCGATAATGATGCATGCCAAGTGACTTCTTTGGGAAACTCTTTATTTTCTCCCCCTAACTTTGGAAAAATTGTTTCATTAAAGTGACAGTCAGCAAATCGCGCCGTAAAAACATCTCCTGTCATTGGTTCCAAATATCTTATAATTGAAGGAGAATCATATCCAACATATATTCCCAATTTCCTTTGGGGTCCCATTTTAGTGCGTTGTAGTGGGTTAATTGGCACATATACTGCACATCCAAATATTCTCAAATGGGATATATTAGGCTCTTGACCAAAAGTCAATTGTAAAGGGGAGAATATATGATAACTGGTTGGCCTGATAAGTATAAGTGTTGCTGCATGCAAAATAGCATGCCCCCAAATAGATGTAGGAAGCTTAGTTCTCATAATCAATGGTCTAGCTATTAACTGGAGACGTTTAATAAATGATTCAGCTAAACCATTTTGTGTATGAACATAAGCAACAGGATGTTCAACAGTTATTCCAATAGACATACAATAGTTATTAAATATTTGGGATGTAAATTCACCGGCATTATCAAGACGTATTTCCTTGATAGAATATTCTGGAAATTGAGCTCTCAACCGAATTATTTGGGCGAGTAATCTCGCAAACGCCAGGTTGCGAGTTGATAATAAACATACATGTGACCATCTTGTAGAGGCGTCAATTAGCACCATAAAATATTTAAATGGTCCACATGGTGGGTGAATAGGCCCACATATATCACCTTGTATACGTTCCAGAAATGCTGGGGATTCAATTCCAACTTTAAATGGTGAAGACCGCATAATAAGTTTTCCTTGAGAACAAGCAGAACATGAGAATTCATTAAATTGGAGAATCTTCTGGTTCTTTAATGGGTGTCCATGTGAATTCTTGATAATTTTTTGAAACATTGTAGAACCAGGATGTCCCAATCGGTCATGCCAAAGTATAAAATCATTTGAATCAGTAAACTTCGGGTTTACTATTGCATTTGTTTCTACTGCATATATTATTGTGTAATACAAACCAGATAAGAAAGCAGGTAATCTTTCATATACATGTTTCTTACCCAACACTAATTTTGTAATATAGAGATATTCAATATTCTCATCATATGTTTCAATGTGATATCCATTTCGGCGAATATCTTTGAAACTTAGCAAATTTCTTTGAGACTTAGGAGAGAACAATGCATTGTCAATAACAAATTTTGTTCCTCTAAATAATGATATATTAGCTCTTCCGGAACCTTCAATAATATTTGTAGTACCAGATATTGTATTAACATTACTTTCACCCATTTCTAAATAAGAAAAATATTTTTCCTTTTTGAATATAGAATGTGTCGTTGCACTATCAATAAGACATAAATCTCCATTATTGAATCCAAAAGCCATGATATTCTTCATTAAAACAAAAGAGATACATAATGAGAAACAACTAAAAGATTAGAAAAAGGAAACATAACTGCAAATGAACTAATTTATTTTAAAATATTTGATTAATTTAGACATTTCCATAAATATCTTCATTTCCAGTCAAATTGTCTATCCCTCCATCAGGATCTGCAAAGAAATCAGAAACATCCAAATGTGTTGTCATAGAAGGACCAACAATTGTGTTATTGTCTTGAAAGACAACATTGGTCTCTATATCTTTTGCCTTGCCCTTTAAAGAGGCTTGGTAGAGATCAATAAAGTATTTTGGCGTACGACAAGTACGTGACCAATGCCCTTTCATGCCACATCTATAACATGAATTTTCTGATTTCTTTTCGTCATTATCTTGTCCACTTTGAATCCTTTTACCATTGTCATTTGTCCACTTTTGATGGACATTATTGTTAACCCACTTCTGGTGAGTTGTTGTGTTTCTTTTATTATAACCATCATGATTTTCTTCAGATCGATCATTTCCGTATCTACGACCACGGCCACGACCACGACCACGACCATGATTAAATTTTTGTTTGTGCTGTCGTTTATCATTTTTACCAGTATCTCATTCACTTCAGGGATTGGACTAGCACCAGTTGGACGAATCTCATGATTTTTCATCAAAAGCTCATTATTTTGCTCAGCCACCAGAAGACATGTAATCAACTCAGAATATTTCTTAAAACCTTTCTCTCTATATTGTTGCTGCAGGAGCATGTTAGATGCATGAAAGGTAGAATATGTTTTTTCCAACATATCTTCATCAGTAATTTTTTCACCACATAATTTTAATTTTGAGCTAATTCTAAACATTGCTGAGTTATATTCACTTACAGATTTAAAATCTTGTAAACGTAAATGAATCCATTCATAACGAGCATTTGGAAGAATCACGGTTTTATAATGGTTATACCTTTCCTTCAAATTATTCCATAGCTCAAGTGGATCTTTAATTGTCAAATATTCAATTTTCAATGCTTCATGAAGATGGTGACGAATGAATATCATTGCTTTTGCACGATTTTGTAAAGATTCCTTATTTCCATCTTTTATGGTGTCTCCAAGACCCATAGCATCCAAATGAATCTCCGCATCCAAAATCCATGATAGATAATTTTTTCCCGAAATGTCAAGAGCCACAAACTCTAACTTTGAAAGATTGGACATAGTAAGAATCTATTACAAAGAAAACTAAATTATTAATAATAATTATCGTGCATCATATATATTTATTAATAAATGATAAAACATGATATAATCAAAAGATGATTTTGTAATACTTAACTGTAAAATATTGTAAAATTTTTAAAACGTTGCAAATCATACAAATAAGTAACTAACTAATAGTTAATTGGATAATAGCTAATAAATGATAAAGGAATTATAAATTTAATTTCTTGGCATGTGAATAATTTTGATTGAGAATATATATATATATATAAATATATCTATACATTTTTTTTTAATATTACCTATAATTGATTTAAAAGAAAAAGTAGAGCTCTTCGTGCTGATAACGTGTTATAAAATTATATAAGTAATTGCATATAAAAATGAAATATTATTAACCTTTTCTCTTTTTTCTCTTTTTTTCTTACTTCATGAAATGAACATATACATATGTATTTATAGGTATACAATCATATTAAAACTCCTCATGAATTTATATAACTTAGGAGTTTAAAAGAAAATAGGTTATGTAGATGAGGGAGTTTATGAAGTCATTAGGGGTTATGGACATCCACATATTTTATTTTTCAACAGAAAAATATTTTATAAGTAAAAAAGTGTACCAAATTGAAACAATTGGATCAAAGTTTACTACATGATTCTGCAAGAGTTTTCTACATGTTGCAATTACGGAAGACAGTTGCTACGCTGTTACAAATAAGAATATTCGTAAGATAAAATATAAGATGAGATACTTTTTAAAGCTTTATCCTATATTTTTAAAAATAAAATAGGAATTTGATAAATTAAAAAATAATTTTAAAATATCCTCGATGTGGTTGATGTCTTTAGCAAGTCTAGATGTCGATAACAATTCTTAATTGATGAGGGTAGAATAAAATTAAACTAGTTGTATTTATTAATATTGGCAGGGGTAATTAATGGAGAAAATTTTAATTAATATTTCACATCATCATCATTAAATTAATGCCTATTTCATAGTTAATTACAAATGATCCGTCGATGTAAACGAGGCATCCAAAAAACACATCAACATCCATCAAATATAATTTCTTGCCCCAGGATAACGGTGTCGCGATAAACGCCTATTCTTTCCTAAGAGATCTAAAGTTTGATTTTCAATTTTATCACATTGATAAATGTATTTTCTTTAATTGGAGATTGATCTAATAATGTTGAGTCAGGGCGATGGAACCCCTAATATTATGGGATTCTACCGGTAGAAATGGAGAAAATCATTCATTGTTTATCATGATCATTTCTTCATATTTGAATTTTTAGATCCGTTGATTTTGAATTTTCTGCATAGAGCCAAGTCAATCATTTAAGATTAGTGGATGTAAATCTGATACGGTGCTAACTAAAAAATCATAAATTTTCGATTAAAATGAAAAACTGAATCGAGTGAGTGTTTTTAAATTCAGATTAGAATAATAAATATAGATAAATATGAATTGGTAAAAAATGGTTTTTTTAAAAAATATTGTATCCTATTTTTCATTACAAATACTTTATGTAACAATTATGCCCAATAAAACTACTCTTTTGTCAGTTAAAATTATTATATAAAATATAATTATATTAATATATTCTTTATCAACTCATTAAAATGATCTAAACTTAATTAAAATAATTTTAATTAAAAATATATATTTTTACCTGACAAGATGATCTTCTATTATTTTTTGAAAATAGACTAGGTTATTAATCTCGTTTTTATGGAATATAGTAGTATAATCTCATTGTCGAGAATAATAGATAAATAAATTCGTTAAATGGAAAATTGGACGTGGATCGGCTTTTAATGGAACTTGGGTAATCCTGTCTCAAAATTAAGAAGATGATGAACTAAATATTTTACTTTACTATTGACCAAATAAAGACTTTAAGTTAGCCTACGTGTCACAAAGAGCGTTAGTTACCGGGTCAGGAAAGGGATCCCGACATTGGCCTCAAGTCAGTAATCGATTTTGAGAGAAGAATGCCTCAAGTCAGTAATCGATTTTGAGAGAAGAATAGTGAATGAACTGTAGCAACGAGTTTTATAATGTCGCATACCTGTACCTATAGATGAAGATTCTTTTTATAATGTCACTGTTATGTATATACATGAATTTTGAAATATTTCCAAGAAAGGATAGGTCATAAAGTGTCTTTGACATTTTTTCTAAAATAAGCCCGTAAATCTTTATGATTTAACAGGTTGGAAGCTTCGAAAACACGATTTACCTATAGGATATTCTCTGTTTTTCATGACACAAATTACCAAAAAGGAGTACTAATTCATTGGGTCATGGGGCCCGCCACATGCTACTTTGATCAACCAATCAAATTACTGATATAGTCCGACTGATCCTTCTTTCCAAATGGTACCCGACTGGTATTTATGAATGTAGTGTGCGATTTGACTTTTATTCGGCTTCTTTATTTGACCCATAAGCAACCAAGCGCTTAGCGTGTCTGATCGGACCATATGTCTGATATGCTAGAACACTCGATTAGGGTAACTGATACTTAGGTTCATATGAGCATTGTTTAAGAAATTCATCTTCAAGGCCCGATTGACCGGAGGGCTCAATCGGTCGGAGGGTCCGATCGAATGAGCTCTTGACTTAACGTTCCACTTGCTCACGAGGCTAGAAACTAAGGCCCAGTCGGACTAGAGGTCTGGTCGGTCCGATCGACCATTCTCTTGTTCTGAATGATGTCGACCACCCTTTGACTCCCACATTAGCCGGCCTCGTAGACTTTGATCCACCCCAGAGGGGCTCACCTTAAACATCGTATCACAAGCCTCCCTTCAAATCTAGTCGAAGGAGGTTGTAAGTTCGATTGACTGGATTCTAGTAGAGCTATCAATTTGGGTTGGGTCCGTCAGACTGATTACCTCGTCAAACAATTTAGGTAGGTTGAGTTGAGATTTTATCAACCCAAACCCGCTGTAGGTCAACCCGCCTAAGCCCGTGACTCGTGCAGGTAAGCCCGCAACGGGCTTGGGTTGACCTGCGGGTTGAGAAACATATGTAAACCAAGTTTTATGTCAATTTATTATTTGTTTGTTATAAATTTGAAATAAAAATAGTACTTTGCATCAACATGAGTACTTGTTTATGTCTATTTATATTTAAAATACCTATTTTTTGATATATTTGATTGATGAAACATTTTTAAAGTAAAACGTGAAGATATTATTATTATTTTTTTAATTTTTTAAATTTTTTTTTGATGTGCCCATGGGTTGGCTCGCCTAACCCGCAACCCGTCTTAGATTGGATTGGGTTGGAGATTTTCTAATCCGCCAAGATAATGGGTTGGCCTGCCTTGCCCCGCCAAATGGTCGGCTCGCCACTGGCCGACCTGCCTTGCCACGGGCCGACCCACCCCGCCACAGGCCGACCCACCCCGCCACGGGCCGACCCGCCCCACCACGGGCCGACCCGCCCTGCCATGGGCCGACCCGCCCCTCCACGGGTTGGTCCCTTTGACAACACTAGACTCTAGTGTTGTTTTTATGCTCTTTCTCTTTTGTTTGGGTGTTCTTCTGCCTTGAATACTTATTATACTTATCCTCCAACATTCTTGAGGTCCCTCATGTCCAACCAATTGGTCTAGCGTGGCCGAGCGACTTAGGCTGACGAAATACACCCAGTCGGACATTCACTTTTAAATGCAGCTTGGATTAAGCTAACGCCATCTTAACTTCTTGGAAGTCGAGCAAATCACCTGTCATTAATGCACTTCATGCCGAGCATGATTCTTTGGCATAAGTCTATTGATCACTTCCCATCTCTCATAAATGCGCCCCATAACTTCTTACCGCATGTCGCATGCTCGCGCTACAGAATATTCGATATGACAAGCGACTATTAGGCTTTGATGTGATAGCTACCTTTTCAAATTTGACGCTCTAGATTAAATCTTCCCTTTTTAATCTCTGGATTGGACGGTTGCAAATAACTATCACTAGGGTTGTTAAAGTCTTCCTTCTTTGATGCACTGTAATGTCTTCTGACATCATCTTTATCTTTTTCTTCTTTGTCTTCTACTTGTTGCTGGCGATTAGTGTCTAGTAAGTTTCACTTTTCTTCTTTTTTCGATCTTCGCTATTCTCTCTCGATGGATTCTTCACCTGCTCCTCCTTCCACTATTCTCAGACTTTGGTACACTTCCACTTCATCCTTCTTCAATGGGGATGAAGTAGATCAAATGAAGCTTACTTACTGTATTCCTCCCGATTATCAGATTGTTATTCCTTCTGCCTATGATCATCTCCACACACCACCAGCTGACTTCCTTACTTTTTTCAAAGATCAACTCTATGTCGACCTTTATTTTCCTTTACATCTATTTTTTTTTTAAAGTTTGTGCCTACTTTCATGTTCCCTTACAACAGTTAGCTCCTAACTCTTCCAGGCTACTATGTAGGGTTGTAGTGCTGTTTCGTTTGTACAAAATTCCTCTACACCCTTGCATTTTTAATTACTTCTATTATCTGAAAAATATGAGTTGGGCATTTTTCTTTTCCAAGCCCAAGTGGGTACTGTATATTTTGACAAAATGTCCTCTTCCAACAAGGGCGGGAAATCTCATTATTTTTACCTCCGACTTTCCGACACAGTGACCTTCCTGACTAGCTAGCAAATGAAGCTACGCAACTCTCTTGAGTTGGGTAAATATCGATGGGAGTCGGTATACCTTGAATCAATTGCCTAGTTGACCTGCTTAAAGTATCACATTCACAAGCTGCTGCTCAAGGGCGTATTGTATCTGTTTGGGCTGAGTTTCGTCTGTGCTCGGCTGCCTGGCTTTTTTGGTAAGAAATTCTTCCATTTATTATTTTTGGTTCTAACTAATTTTCTTTTCTTTTTTATATTTAGTGTAATGTGGAAAACTTTGCTGAGTGATTCCACCAAATTAACAGATGAAGAGCTTGAAGTTTGCGGAGCCACCAAGCTGGAGAGCCACGGGCTTTTGCCAGTTAGACCATTAGAAGGGCTAATCGGCGAAGAATGAGCGAGCCAAGTAGCGGGGAGTGACGCAGCCACTAACACTGAGGAGCTGCCCCTAGAGTGTCTTTCTTAATTCCCACCGTAGTTCCTTTAGAGTCTACGACTTCTGTTGAGCCATTGATCTATCGCCAATGTCGCAAAATGCGTCGCGCAGAGACTCCTATTTGATCGGCAACCTTCGTTCTGTTGGAATGTATACTAAAAGCCTAACTTTTTGTATAAACATTTACTTAGAAATAAGAATCATATTGGTCAAATATCTACATTTATAAGCTAAGTGTAGTTGTTCAATTAATTTATATTATAGATAACATAGTATGTGGTGTCACACACAGAAGATCATGTTATCAGTTCTTTATAAATTATAAATAGTTGCTCACGACTAAGATGGATAGGAACAAACCAATGAAATAGTCGTAGTGCAATTTGGTATTAGTTTATCTTGACTATAAAATTACACTAATACACTCAGAGTGTATTGAGCTGGACCATTTAAAGTAAGTTCTTTTTATACTGACTAAATAAAAGAACAAGACCTTTATTATTATGGAAATGTGTGCTCTTAATCATGATATAATAACAAGCACATATAGTTAATATTCATTTCTTTGATTTATCAAAGGGTGCGATTTAGTTCGATAAATCAATAGGCCCGATAAGTTGGGAAATAGTATTACTTATATGGTGTGTTGTTGATTATAGAATGAAACTATGTCCTAGTAATCTAGGTTGATAATGTCCCCAAGAGGAGCTCATAAGGATTGTCATGTTAAACCCTGCAGGTGGATTTAGTCCAACACGACAATAAGGTTGAGTGGTACTACTCTTAGACTAAGATATTAATTAAAGTGAGTTGTCAGTAGCTCACTTAATTAGTGGACATTCGATATCTTAAACATAGGGAGATTAACACACTCATGATAAGAAGGAGCCCAAAATATAATTTGGGGATGGTGCGGTAGTTCAATAATAATTCTTTAGTGGTATGAATTATTATTGATGAAATTAAGTTGGGTGTTCGGGGCGAATACGGGAAGCTTAATTTCATCGGGAGACCAAAATCAATTTCTCCTCTCGGTCCCTATCGTATTCTCTTATTTATAAAGTATTATACCTACCCATATCCATCTTCTTACCCACCTTAAGGTGGCTGGCCAAGCCTAGCTTGGAGCCCAAGCTAGGGCCGACCAAACCAAGGTGAGAGGTGGTCGGCCCTAGCTTGAATCCAAGCTTGGTGTGACCGGCCACAATAAATTAAAAGGATTTTATTTTTTAAAATATTTCTTATGTGGAAGCCATGATTTTAAAAGAGAATTTAAAATTTAAATATTTCCTTTTATAGCTTTCTACAAAAGATTAAGAGAAAGGTTTGATATCTTTTCTTATTTGTAGGCTAAAGGAAGATTTTAATTTTTGATAAAACTTTTCTTTTTTATAACCATCCTCATGGTTTTAAAAGAGAGTTTTAAAATTTTAAATATTTCATTTTATAGTTTTCTACAAAGAATAAGAGAAAGGTTTGATATCTTTCTTTATTTGTAGTTAAAAGGAAGATTCTAATTTTTGATAAAACTTTCCTTTTATGAAACCATCCTCATGATTTTAAAAGAGAGTTTTAAAATTAAATATTTCCTTTTATAGTTTTTACAAAAGATTAAGAAAAGATTTGACGTCTTTCCTTATTTGTAGATTGAAAGGAAGATTTTAATTTTAGAGAAAACTTTCCTTTTTGTAAATCATCCACATGTTTTAATAGAGATATTTTAATTTATAAAAGTTTCCTTTTATGACCAATCATGAAGGGAATTTTCAAAAGAGAAATTTTTATTTAAAATTTCCGGAAACGAATTAGGAAGTTTTAATTTTGTGTTTAAAACTTTCCTTATTTGGAGGGATTAAGGTGGCTGGCCATATATAGTTTGAAAGGAAAATTTTATTAAACTTTCCTTTCATTGGCAAAGAGAATAAGGAAGTTTTAATAAAATTTTTCTTATTTGTCAAGACCAAGGAATATAAAAGAGAGGGTAGAGGTGCCTCACCTCATAACAATCTATCTTGTTTGGTTCCTCTCTTCCTTGGTTGGTGGTCGGCCCCTCTCTTCCTCTCCATCTCCTATTCTTCATCCTTGGCCGGCGGTATCTTCATCTCAAGGGTGGTGGTTGGTGGCTAGATTTTGTTAGGGGAAGAAGGAGAGATATGAGGCTTTGTTTCTAGCATCCCTTGGAGCTTGGTGGTGGCGGCCGAACCTCATCTTCTCTTGGAGTTCTTGTGGTTGCCAAAACTTGCTGGGAGAAGAAGGGAGCTTAGGTGGTTCTCGTCTCGATAGATCATCTCCCACACGACGTCCGAGATAAGAAGAGGAATACGATAGAAGATCAAGAGGTTGTTGCTTACAAAGAAAGGTATAACTAGTAATTCTATTCTGCATCATACTAGTTTTCTTTGTATAGTTTTTGAAATACCAAACACAAGAGGCATATGATTCTAGGTTTCGAATTTGTGATTCGAGTTTGTGTTCTTTTTTTTTTTTCCGATCTTGTGATTAGATTGTTCCTTTTGGTTAAACCTAGGGTTACTATAAGGAGATTAAATATTGAATTTCTTTGAAAAGCTTTGTCGAGGCAGTGGTGGATGTTCCCATACCCAAGAAGGCCAAGTGTCTTGCCATGTTTGACCCGGGAGTCGATCTCTGAAATAGATATTTAATCAAATTTGTAACATGGGTGGGTTTGGATCAATAATGTTAAGTATCATTTGAGATCCAAGTCTAAACCTCTAAGAACAGATAAGTTAAATTTGGAATCAATAATGTTAAGTTCTGTTTGTGATTCCTTATTTAATTTCTAAAGAACACAATAGGTTGTTAGGATAGGTTCAGAACTTGTACAAAATTTTTGTACAGGGGAACCGGTACGACATTCCGAGTATCAACCAACAATTGGTATCAGAGCTAGGGTTTGCCTCTGTGTGTTTGGTTTTCAGTTTAATTATGCACATGTCATTCATATTTTAGGCAGGATAATAGTAGGATATGCTAACTCTGTGGTTGCAGGCTCCAACTATTATGACTTAATGTGATTGTGTGTGATTGGACCCTTGGACATGTCAAGGGTATTTTTATGTGTGTGCATGATTGTATTTATTAAATACAGTAGGAGCTGTATTAGTTTTAGGATTTTACATTTTTGTTTCGATCTAGATTACATGTGCATTCTTTTGTGGAATATAGGATCGATATATGTAAAATTATATTTTTATCGCAGATCATATCCTTGCGAGGCGTGGTACTATTTGTGGACCAGAGGCGCAGTGAAAAAGGAAGCAAGATAGATGCGGCGACAAGACGCGATTCCGGTGGCTAAAAATGACAGCAGCTAGGTTGGTAGCACACGGAGGACAGTGATGGAAAAGGCCATAATAGTTGGAAATTTTTTTTTCCATATTTGTTGCTTTATTTGCTGTGATGTGTGCTTGCATAGTTAAAATTCCTCACCTTAAATAACTAAGTGGGAGAGGGATTAGTAAATAAATTCCATGATCTCCATTACTGATTTGTAAGTGATGCGACAAACTTGCATGTTGGCTCTGAGTGCCTCCCTCCCTATCGGATGAGTTTGTTTGCAGATCACTAGATCAAACTTCCTTTATGGATGGTTATAGGAAATTATTTAGGAGCGTGTGATCTTCTCCATCTGAAGGGGCACAATCCTATTTAATGGACTAAGTATCAAGTAATGATATACACTTAGGCACATTTAATAGTATCTTCCCCATCAGAGTCACTGCTATTATTTGTGCGACCGAAGGAAAAACCAACTATTAATTTTGTTTGTCATAAAGTTAGGTTGACAAGAATAAAATTAATGGGTAAAACCTCCTCTTACAAATGTTTGATTTTGTATACGTCCACACTATCGTGGCATGCAAAATTCACGGTATTTGAGGTGTTGGTGAATTTAAATGATATTATTTCGAGGAATTAATATTATTTTAAATTCAAAGTTTTGATCAAATATTTGATCAAAGTCAGACCAACTATTAATTTTATTTGTCATAAAGTTAGGTTGACGAGATAAAATTAATGGATAAAATCTCCTCTTAAAGTTTGAATTTGTATACATCCACACTAACGTGACATACAAAATTCATGAGGATTTTGAGGTGTTGGTCTTGACCAAATATTTTTGTGATTCTTAGTTTTTCAAATATTTGTCAATCCCCTAGCTGTTATACTATAGAATAGACTTAGTAGTCCCAATTATAATGATTGGAAACAAAACATGGACTCTAAGGTGGACTGTCCTCTCAGAAATGAAAACAATAAAAATATATTTTATTCATTAGTTGTTGAAATATGTTTAGTGGTATTATCTACCGTTACTTGGTGTGTAGATACGGGAGCCGCTGATCATATCTGCAATTCATTGCAGGGGTTCCAGGAAACTTGACAACTATATGACAGGGAAAATACTGTCAACATGAGCACCGCTGTAAAAGTAGCAGTCGTTGCAGTGGGAGATATTTATGCTCTGATAGGAATAAAACATGGATTTTGAGAAAATGTTTTTACGTATCAAGTTTTAGAAAGAACTTGATTTCAGTTTCTAAAACTATTTAAGGATAAATATTCTATCTATTTTGATAACAAAGTTGTTATCAAGAAAAATAGGGAAGTTATCAGTTCTGGTACGTTGGTTAGCAATTTATAATCCAATAACTCCCACGATGTAACAAATGAAAATTAATAACACATCTTCTAACACTAATAAGTGAAAGCAACCTTCGGAAATGAACCAATCATATCTTTGGCATCTAAGGCTAGGTTATATTAACTTGAGTAGGATTCATTGGTAGCCGATGAACATTTGGGTTTATTGGTAAGGGAAAACTTTCCAACCTGTGAGTCTTACTTGGAAGGAAAAATAACCAAGAAGCTTTTAAGTCTAAGGGGTATGGAGCCAAAGATGTGTTGGAAGTGGTTCATTCTGATTTGTATGAACCTATGATTATCCAGGCAAGAGGTGATTTCGAATATTTTGTCTCTTTTATAGACGACTATTCGAGATACGGGTACATTTACTTGATGCGCTGCAAGTCTAAGTGCTTTGATGAGTTCAAAGAGTACAAGGCTGATGTGGAGAAATGTCAAGGTAAAAATATCAAGACACTACGGTGAGATCGTAGTGGCAAGTACCTCTTAGGATAGTTTAGAAGTCACTTATTAGAAGTCGGGATTCAATCCCAACTGACTGCACTTGGTACACCCCAACAGAATGGTGTGGCAGAACAAAGGTATAGAACTCTTATGGAAATAGTTAGATCAATGATGAGTTATTCAGAATTATCAAATTCATTTGAGGGATATACTCTGGAAACGGAAGTGAACATAGTACCTTCTAAGTTAGAACCCTCTACTCTCATAGAATTGTAGAATAGGCGTAAGCCTAGTCTGAAACATATTCTAATTTAGGGTAGTCCAGTACATGTGCTGAAGGGAGACACTAATAAGTTGGAATTATGAACAGGAGTTCACTTGTTTATGGGTTATCCTAGAGAAACGAAAGGAGGTTTTACAGTCTTAAAAAATCAGAAGGTCATTGTTGGCATCAATGCCCGATTTTTAGAAGAGGACTATGTAATGAACCACAAGCCTATGAGTAAAATTGTTCTTAAGGAAATAATAAAGGACACGTCTAATCTAGTACCAATAGTACAAGATGAGATACCACAAGAAACTGCAACACGAGTCACAAATGATGCACAATTACATACAATGTCTCGTTGTAGTGGGAGGGTTGTTAGGTAACCTGAAAGATTCATGTTTTGGGAAAGTCTTTGGACTAGATCTCTGGTAAACATGAACCTAATTCCCAGACATATGACGAAGCGCTCCAAGATAAAGATGCAACATCTTGACAAAGAGCAATGAATACAGAAGTAGAATCTATGTATTCTAATGATGTCTGGGAGCTTGTAAAACCACCAAATGGTGTAAAAGCCATTGAGTGTAAATAGGTCTACAATAGAAAAAGAGGGACAGACGGGAAAGTGGAAACTTTTAAAGCAAGACTTGTTGAAAAAGGAAACTTTTTCACCGGTAGCCATGCTTAAGTTTATCCGGATTCTTTTATCTATTGCTGCTCATATGGATTATGAGATTTGGCAAGTGGATGTCAAGACAGCTTTCCTTAGTGGAAGTCTTGAAGAAAGCATCCATATAAAGCAACTAGAGGGGTTCATTGAAAAGGGCAAAGATCGGTCTATTTATGGACTGAAGAAAGCTTCAAGGTCTTGGAACATCCGGTTTAATAAATTAATTCAAACCTATGGATTTATTCAGTCTCCAGATGAGTCTTGTATATACAAGAAGTGTAATGGAAACGTGGTGGTATTTCTTGTACAATACGTAGATGACATTTTTGATAGTTGGAAACAATATTAAAGTGTTGTCGGAAGTAAGGGTATGGTTTGTTGATACAGTCTGACCTGGCTGTTGTTTTGATGTTGACACGGATTTAAGTTTGTATCAGATGTTAATTAAACTCGGTTTGATTAATGATCAAGGTTGATCAAGTGGAAGGGAAAAGTCCAAGTTAGAAACTTGGCACGCGAAGTTGGAGAGAGCTCGTTCTCAGGACTAGGTCAGAGAGGGCTCGGTAGCTCGTTCTCTGGACCTGACGAAGTTGGAGAGGGCTCGGTAGCTCGTTCTCCGGACTAGGTCGGAGAGGGCTCGGTAGCTCGTTCTCTGGACCGGACGAAGTCGGAGAGGGCTCGGTAGCTCGTTCTCCAGACTAGGTCAGAGAGGGCTCAGTAGCTCGTTCTCTGGACTTGACGAAGTCGGAGAGGGCTCGGTAGCTCGTTCTCCGGACTAGGTCAGAGAGGGCTCGGTAGCTCGTTCTCTGGACCGGACGAAGTCGGAGAGGGCTCGGTAGTTTGTTCTCCGGATTAGGTCAGAAAGGGACCTAAGTGGACATTCCATGGTACATTGGATCGGTCGGCAGACCGATCCAGTGACACATAAGACAGTGGATCGGTCGACAGACCGATCCAGTGAAACTAAGTTTCCATGGATCACTTAGTAGCACACTGAGTGTAATCTGATCAGTCTGTAGACCGATCAGGAAACACTCAGTAGCACACTGAGTGCAATCTGATCGGTCTGTAGACCGATCAGGAAACACTCAGTAGCACACTGAGTGCAATCTGATCGGTCTTGGAGACCGATCAGGAGATGATATTGCAAAGAAAAGAAGGCAGGGGATCGGTCTGCCGACCGATCCACCTGCAGTCTGATCGGTCTCCACGACCGATCAGACAAGCTGCGGACCGATCAGGATATGTCCTGATCGGTCCATGGATCGGTCTGGTGACCGATCCACATACACAATCAGATATATTTCTGCGATTCCTCCACTGCATTTGATTTGCCTGATTCATATAACCCTCTGTGCTGTTAGCTTTTGAGTTTGCAGGATCACAGGTATTATTCCAAGCCTAATTTCAAATTAAGTCCATAAGAGGAATATGACAAATGGCCTTTCTGCTATGATTCGCGGCGCATGGTGCATTTGAGGCATCAACGGCTACTGGTGTGATCTGGCTGCGATCCGCTTGACTCCTGGTGATTGGTTCGAGCTCAGAAGACACCAGTGAAGACTGTGATTTCATTGGTGTGAGTTTAGAGAACCAGTAAGGAGGAAGAGGGATTGGCTGCAGCGACGATTCTGTGCAGATTGACCATGATCCGTGACAGCAGAGAACAGAGGCTTAAGAAGCAGTAAAAAGCGAGAGGAAAGAACAACAAGCAAGAAAGAAAGTGAAAAGAAAGTTCTGTTGATCGTTGAGGTGTGCTAAGTTCTTGAGCTCTCGGGTGTGATACTGCGATCTGGAAGTTCTCTGTTTTCACTGATTCTCGCGTGGTTGTAAGTGTTAGTTCATTTTTCTTTGCCACCGAGCTCTGTAAGTCTCGTGCTTTAACATATATATTTCTTGAGACTTTGTGGAGAGGTTACTCCACCGAGAAGGAGGATCTTTAGCCGGAATTTATCCGGGGTGCGATCTACCGAAGATCAAAGGGTCGTCCACCTTACGGACACGCCGAGGAGTAGGGGCAAGTTATCCCCAAACCTCGTAAATCCATGTGTTAGTGTGTTAGTGTGCTTGTTTCCTTTTGTTTTAGTTACTTAATTCCGCTGTGCTAACAAGTTTCTTTGTAGAAATTTGTGTTTAAGTTTTTAAGAGGCTATTCACCCCCCTCTAGCCATCTAAGATCCTAACATGGTTGTCCAAGCAATTCGATATGAAGGACTTGGAAGAATGTGCGCACATATTCTCGGGATCAAAGTAATAAGGGATCGTAAGAAAAGAATATTATGTTTATCCCAAGCTTCATATATCGATACGATTCTAGCTCGTTTTAGCATGCAAGACTCCAAGAAAGGTTTTCTAACTTTTTAGACATGGAGTAGTTTTATCTAAATAGATGTCTCCGAAGACATCAAAGGAGATAGAGGACATGAAGACAGTTCCTTATGCTTCGGCTATCGGAAGCCTAATGTATGCTATGCACGAGACTGGATATCTGCTTTTCCATGGGCATGGTTGGCAGATATCAAAAGTAATCCTGGACAGGGACATTAGACTGCTGTAAAGCATATACCTGAGAAGGACTAGAGATTATATGCTAGTTTACCAAGCAGATAATTTGCTCCCTAAAGGTTACACGGATTTTTGACTTCCAATCAAATAGGGACAATAGTAAGTCGACCTCGGAGTTTTGTGTTTACTTTAGGAGGTAAAGCCATAACAAAGGAGGAGTATTAAGCATAGATGTTTTTCGGACTCCACCATAGAAGCTGAGTATGTGGCAGCCTCTGAGGTAGCCATAGAAGTTATATGGCTTAGAAACTACATGATGGATTTAGACATGATTTCTGGTTTTCCCAAAAATTATTACAATTTATTGTAATAATAGTGGTGTAGTAGCAAACTCAAAGAAAGCATAAGTCCATAAGGCAAGTAAACACAATAGAGCGCAAGTACGACCCAATACGAGACATCGTATAACGAGGAAAAGTTGTTGCCGCCTAGATTACATCAGGTAATAACCTAGGAGATCCTTTCACTAAGACCCTTAAGGCAAAAGCTTTTGATGGGCATGTTGAAGGGTTGGGAATAAGATGTATGGTAGGGTATATGACAACATAGTCTTTTAGTATAAGTGGGAGATTGTTGGAATGTATACTAAAAGCCTAACTTTTTGTATAAACATTTACTTAGAAATAAGAATCATATTGGTCAAATATCTACATTTATAAGCTAAGTGTAGTTGTTCAATTAATTTATATTGTAGATAACATAGTGTGTGACGTCACACACAGAAGATCATGTTATCAGTTCTTTATAAATTATAAACAATTGCTCACGACTAAGATGGATAGGAGCAAACCATTGGAATAGTCGTAGTGTAATTTGGTATTAGTTTATCTTGACTATAAAATTACACTAGTACACTCAGAGTGTACTGAGCTGAACCATTTAAGGTAAGTTCTTTTTATACTGACTAAATAAAAGAATAAGACCTTTGTTATTATGGAAGTGTGTGCTCTTAATCATGATATAATAACAAGCACATATACTTAATATTCATTTCTTTGATTTATCAAAGGGTGCGATTTAGTTCGATAAATCAATAGTCCCGATAAGTTGGGAAATGATATTACTTATATGGTATATTGTTGATTATAGAATGAAACTGTGCCCTAGTAATCTAGGTTGATAATGTCCCTAAGAGGAGCTCATAAGGATTGTCATGTTAAACCTTACAGGTGGACTTAGTCCGACACAATAATAAGGTTGAGTGGTACTACTCTTGGACTAAGATATTAATTAAAATGAGTTGTCAGTAACTCACTTAATTAGTGGATATTCGACATTTTAAACACAAGGAGATTAACACACTCATGATAAGAAGGAGCCCAAAATGTAATTTGGGATTAGTGCGGTAGTTCAATAATAATTCTTTAGTGGTATGAATTATTATTGATGAAATTAAGTTGGGTGTTCGGGGCGAACACGGGAAGCTTAATTTCATCGGGAGACCAAAACCAATTTCTCCTCTCGATCCCTATCGTAGCCTCTTATTTATAAAATATTATATCCACCCATACCCACCTTCTTACCCACCTTAAGGTGGCCGACCAAGCCTAGCTTGGAGCCCAAGCTAGGGCCTGCCAAACCAAGGTGAGAGGTGGCCGACCCTAGCTTGAATCCAAGCTTGGTGTGACTGACCACAATAAATTAAAAGGATTTTATTTTTTAAAATCTTTCTTATGTGGAAGCCATGGTTTTAAAAGAGAGTTTAAAATTTAAATCTTTCCTTTTATAGCTTTCTACAAAGGATTAAGAGAAAAGTTTGATATCTTTCCTTATTTGTAGTTAAAAGGAAGATTTTAATTTTTGATAAAACTTTCCTTTTTTATAACCATCCTCATGATTTTAAAAGAGAGTTTTAAAATTATAAATCTTTCCTTTTATAGCTTTCTACAAAAGAGTAAGAGAAATGTTTGATATATTTCTTTATTTGTAGTTAAAAGGAAGATTTTATTTTTTGATAAAACTTTCCTTTTATGAAACCATCCTCATGATTTTAAAAGAGAGTTTTAAAATTAAATCTTTCCTTTTATAGTTTCTACAAAAGATTAAGAAAATATTTGATGTCTTTCCTTATTTGTAGATTGAAAGGAAGATTTTAATTTTAGAGAAAACTTTCCTTTTTGTAAATCACCCACATGTTTTAATAGAGAGATTTTAATTTATAAAAGTTTCCTTTTATGACCAACCATGAAGGGAATTTTCAAAAGAGAAATTTTTATTTAAAATTTCCGGAAACAAATTAGGAAGTTTTAATTTTGTGTTTAAAACTTTCCTTATTTGGAGGGATTAAGGTGGCCGACCATATATAGTTTGAAAGGGAAGTTTTATTAAACTTTCCTTTCATTGGCAAAGAGAATAAGGAAGTTTTAATAAAACTTTTCTTATTTGTCAAGACCAAGGAATATAAAAGAGAGGGTAGAGGTGCCTCACCTCATAACAATCTATCTTGTTTGGTTCCTCTCTTCCTTGGTTGGTGGTCGGCCCCTCTCTTCCTCTCCATCTCCTATTCTTCTTCCTTGGCCGGCGGTATCTTCATCTCAAGGGTGGTGGTTGGTGGCTGGATTTTGTTAGGGGAAGAAGGAGAGATAGGAGGCTTTGTTTCTAGCATCCCTTGGAGCTTGGTGGTGGTGGCCGAACCTCATCTTCTCTTGGAGTTCTTGTGGTGGCCGAAACTTGCTTGGAGAAGAAGGAAGCTTGGGTGGTTCTCGTCTCGCTAGATCGTCTCCCACACGATGTCTGAGATAAGAAGAGGAATACGATAGAAGATCAAGAGGTTGTTGCTTACAAAGAAAGGTATAACTAGTAATTCTATTCCGCATCATACTAGTTTTCTTTGTATATTTTTGAAATACCAAACACAAGTGGCATATGATTCTAGGTTTCGAATTTGTGATTCAAGTTTATGTTCTTTTGTTTTTTTTCCAATCTTGTGATTAGATTGTTCATATTGGTTAAACCTAGGGTTACTATAAGGAGATTAAATATTGAATTTCTTTGAAAGGCTTTGTCGAGGCAGTGGTGGATGTTCCCATACCCAAGAAGGCCAAGTGTCTCGCCATGTTTGACCTGGGAGCCGATCTCTGAAATAGATATTTAATTGAATTTGTAACATGGGTGGGTTTGGATCAATAATGTTAAGTATCATTTGCGATCCAAGTCTAAATCTCTAAGAACAAATTAGTTAAATTTGGAATCAATAATGTTAAGTTCTATTTGCAATTCCATATTTAATTTCTAAAGAACACAATAGGTTGTTAGGATAGGTTCAAGACTTGTACAAAACTTTTGTACAGGGGAACCAGTTCAACATTCCGAGTAGCAACCAACACGTTCCACAAGCGTCTGCTGCCGCATTGACCGTGAGACCATCGTCTGAGTAGGGGGAAAGTTCTACATCCACGATTCCTGAAGTAACGGCCGGTCGAACCTCCCCCACTTCCTCCGATCGAACTCCTTCACTGTCCGAGTTGTCGGTCGACCCCCTCCTTGCTCAACCCATATCCTTTTTAATTGATGACATTGCCAACTGAACCTGCACAACCTCTATCAAAAATACGCTCAACCCCACTCTCCAAGTCCAAAAGTAAGTCCAAATCCACTTCAACAAAGCCCATCAAGCCTGGCAAATAGAAGACAATTTGAGTCATCATTAGGCTGCCTACCTAGATTTGTTATCCACACACTTTGCTAAGTCCTTGGCCCCATAACATAGAATAAGAATCCAAGGAGCCTTGGCCTAGACCTAGGCAGATGTACGTGTCCGAGCGGCTGTTAGTTCTCCTAAGGAGCTATTCGACTGCTTTAGTCAAGGGGCCATTGAAGTAAGTCTTTTAATGCCTTTGCCCTTTTATTTACTTACTTTAACCCTCTTTTCATTGTGATAGTGTTGTGTAGACGGCTTGGCACTTAGCCAAAAATTGTCCACTCTAAGCCACGAACATAAGAAGCTGTAGGACTCAACCAGTCCAACGAGTACTTCCCAGGTTTCGGCCGAGCGACTTTCCAATGAAGTGGTCCAATTGAAGGAGTTGGATGACCAATTGGAACTACTATTAGGGGTTGAGTGGGCCCTTACTATGGAGAAGGATAAAACTCACGACTAAGCCGTTTAGCTTGAATGGCTAGTGAAGCTAGCCTAAAATTATGAATTGCGTATCAACTTGGCCAACGCTAGAAAACTTAGGGAAATCGAGGACTTAGATATTAAAACTAAGGATGCCCGCACTTTGACCAAGAAGCTTGAAGAAACAAAAGTTGCTCTGCTCGTCTAGCAAGCTAGCCGAACGACTGAACAAATGACACAAGAGCTTTAACTCAGGGAGCACCAACAAGCTCTCACTGAGAGAGATGCCGAGCTGAAAGCTTTGAGAGCTGAGCTGTAGGCCTCTAAGGCAGAGTTTACTAAATACAAAGAAGAAGAGCTCGATCGGCAGGAAACTTTCAGAGTGGAGTATCTATGCTTGTGGAGCTTCAATCAAATGTTGGCCGATTGGACCAGCAAAATGTTTGGCTATGGTTTTAAGGGGACCATCAAGCAATTAAAAAGACGATGGCTACCTAATCACGAAGATCCCCAAAAATTTTATCAAGCGTTAGAATATCTTGAAGATCATTCCTGAGGATGCCTCCACCGATCTTGCATAACTTTCTTTTGAGGTTCTTTTATGATCCTGTAAAAGTTCTAACAGTTTATGTTTATGTAAGAACTAAATTTTTTACCTTGTCCGTATGTATATATCATTTTTAAGCCTTCACCACTTTTCCACCTTAACATTTGCAATGTTGTTTGCTTTTTGTGACTTGCCCAAATTCACTCTAGGAATCTATGACGTAAGTGTGGGATCAACTACACTTATAACTCAACCAATTGGCGAGAGATAGGATTTGGTCGTGAGAGAAAGCTCACTTATAACTCAGCCGATCAGTGTGAGAGTCTGGGACTTGATCGTGAGAGCAAGCTCACTTATAACTTGACCAAACGATGCGAGAGTCTGGGACTTGGGCATGAGAACAAGCTCACTTATAACTCGGCCGATCGACGTGAGAGTCTGAGACTTGGGTGTGAGAGCAATCTCACTTATAACTCGACCGAATGACATGAGAGTCTAGGACTTAGGTGTGAGAGCAATCTCACTTATAACTCGACCAATAGACTTGAGAGTCTGGGACTTACGAGTGAAAACAAGATCACTTATAACTCGACCGAATGGTGCAAGTCTGGGACTTGGGCATGAGAGCAAGCTCACTTATAACTCAGTCGAATGACACGAGTCTGGGACTTGGTTGTGAGAGCAAGCTCACTTATAACTCGGCCGAATAACATGAGAGTCTAGGACTTAGGTGAAAGAGTAAGCTCACTTATAACTCGGTTGATCAATGAGAGAGTCTGAGACTTAGGCGCGAGAGCAAGGTCACTTATAACTCAGCTGATCGACACAAAAGTCTGGACTTGGGCGTGAGAGTAAGCTCATCACTTATAACTCGGCCCAATGACATAAGAGTCTGGGACTTGGGCGTGAGAGCAAGCTCACTTATAACTCAGCCGATCGACACAAGAGTTTGGGACTTAGGTGTGAGAGCAAGCTCACTTATAACTCGGTCGAACGACCCGAGAGTCTGGGACTTGGTCGTGAGAGCAAGCTCACTTATAACTCGGCCGATCGATGTGAGAGTCTGGGACATGGGCATGAGAGCAAGCTCACTTATAACCCAATCGATTGGCGCAAGAGTTTGGGACTTCGGTTTGAGAGCAAGCTTACTTATAACTCTCCCAATCGATGCAAGAGTCTGGGACTTAGCCATTTTCCACTTGAATTTGATTGCATCCATTGAATATAAAATTTTCTAAATTACATAAATTCAGTTTAAACGAACTATCAAGCCCGATAGGGCTGCAAATGATTTGCACTCTAAGGTTGGTCCAAATTTTTCCCATTTTCGTTCTGCAAGTATTAGGAACCTGAGCTAACTTCTATACCACCTTGTACGTCCCATTCCATGGTGGCTCCAACTTACTAACATCGTCGACCGACTTAACTCTCTTCCATACTAGGTCGCCAACTTGAAAATATCTCAGAATAAACCTCTTATCTCTAATTTCCTCCACTAAATCCAACTCCATAAGGCGCCAATCAAAATTTTCCTCGTCATATAGTTGTCTCTAATCGGATTCAATGCCGACTTAGACCAGTACAACCGCCTCTCCTTTGTATACTATATGGAACGAGATTATGACCGTGGCCTCTCGAGGCGTAGTGTGATGAGCCTATAACACACTCGGAAGCTAATTGACCAAACTTCTTCCTAGATGGTCGAGGCAGATTTTGAGTCCTCTAATAATTTCTCGATTAGTGATTTCCGCCTGACTATTGCTTTGGAGATAGGCCATAGAGGTGAAAACTTGTAATATGCCATAACTCGCACACCACTCTTTGATTCCCTGCCCTTGGAACTGCCTTCCATTATCAGAAACTATCTTGTGAGGAATGTCGAACCAGCACACTATATTTTGCCATAGAAATTTAATTACCATCTGCTCCGTTATCTTAGCGAGCGGCTCCGCTTCCACCCATTTAGAGAAATAATCCACTGCCACAAGTAAGAATTTCCTTTGATCGAACGTCATTGGGAAAAGCCTTACAATATCCATGCCCCACTGGTCGAATGGGCTGGAAATAATTGATGTCTTCAAAGCTTCCATGGGTTGATGTGGTATATTCTAATGCCTTTGACATGATAGACAAGTGGTGACCAGTTGAGCCTAGTCCGCTTGCAGAGTGAGCCAAAAATATTCGGCCAATAGGATTTTTTAGGTGAACAATTGGCCGCTCGGATGGCTTCCACACTTCTTGCAAAAATATATTGAATGTCCTCTGATCTGATGCACTTGAGCAATGTCTTGAAAATGCTCTTTTGTATAGATGATCTCCAACCAACGTGAACTGACCAGCTCTCTTTTTAATCATACGTGCTTGCTTCTGGTCGGGCGGCAAGTTTCCTACCCGAAGGAACTCTATCAATGGCGTTCGCCAATCACCCTGTACTTCTACTTCAACTAGCCTTTCGATATGTGCCACCAATAATGTTTTCTCGATCGACTTGTTCAGCGATAATGGCTCAACAAACTAGCTAAGTTGGCCAGCTCATCCGCATATTGATTATCTGGTCGAGATTTTTTTTTGCAATATTACATCTTGAAATTCCGACTTTAACTTGTCAAATGCTTCTACATACAATTTCAACCATTCATTATTTATTTTATAATTACCCAAGAGTTGCTGAGCCACTAGTTGGGAATCTGAATAAATGAAAATCCTAGTAGCTCCCACATGTTTAGTTGCCTGTAGATCGACTATCAGCGGTTCATACTCTTCTTCATTATTAGTAGCTTGGTAATCTAATCAAACAGACAGCTGCCTAGCGGATGATCCCCATAGATTTTTCAAGTTTTATCTGGCTTAGGATTTTGTATCTCCATCACGAAATCGGCTAAGACCCGCGCTTTGATGGATGATTGGGGTTGATATTGTATGTCATATTCGCTTAATTCCATGATCCACTTGATCAACGTTCCGGATGCCTCTGATTGATGGAACATATTGTCCAGCTTCAAGTAGGTTATCTACTTCTGCTTGGATGATTTGATTTATTTCTGTTCCAAAATCTCTTTTCCTTTACTTTACCGACTGATGTGCGTAGATCTTATACTCTTGTATGTATATTTTGATGCACAATCAAGTACATTACTCATGATTGATTTATGCATTTTTACACTCATTATCGTATTTTCAGTGATATTACTTTTTTTTGTCAGAGATATGCTCTTTGTGTGCATTTATGTTGACAAGAATCACTTTCGGAGTGAAAACAGTGATCGTCGACAAATCAGAGAGCAAAGAAGAAGGCTACTAGCACCAGCCGTGTGACTTTACACAGCCGTGTGGCCAGTCCAGAAGAGGAGCAAGTGCACAGCCGTGTGAACCCACACAACCGTGCAACACATCCAGATCCGAAGAAGCGCATGACCATGTGATCTCACACGGCCGTGCAACATTTCCAGAGCAGAGAGGAACACGACCGTGTGATCCCACATGACTATGTCACTTGACCCGAAGGCAATGGCCATGTGGATTTCACACAGCTGTGGCACGGGTCGTGCCAAGCCCATGCCCTACACTATAAAAGAGGTTCTTTACCCATTCTCGGAAGGGGGGAAGTCGCCGGCCTTGGGAGAATTATCTTGGTGTTGTTTCTGTAGGACCGTGATTGTTCGATAGAGGGGGGGGGGGGTGAATATCGATTCGAAAACTCGAGTGTAAAAGTACGCAGCGGAAAAGTAAATGAAACAATTGATTTTACTTCGTTCGGAGCCTGTGACGACTCCTACTCGAAGGCCCGTGGTCCTTGACCACTTTCGTTGGGAAATCACTAGCAATTCGAATATGATTACAAAAAGAGTACAAAAAATGCTAATGAAACAAAGTGATACCGACAAGGAAATTAACCAAAGAAGAAGGAGCACTTTGTCGGAGCTTTGTTAGCGTCGCAGGAGCGTAGAGCAGTAGGGCAAGCAGTCGAAGAGTTCTCAGTTGTGTTTGAAGCTCCACCCCTGGGGCTTCTTTTATATGTTGCTCCGGGCGCCTGGATCCCTTCCGGGTGCCTTGGTGCGACGTGGCAGGTCTAATCAGCGAACTCCACGTGGCGACGGCTCGGCCTGGATAAAATTCACTTCCGGGCGCCCGGATCCCTTCCGGGCGCCCGAACCTCCGGGCGCCCGGATCTCTTCCGGGCGCCCGAACCTCCGGGCGCCCGGACCCCCTATTTCCAGAAACTTCTTTTCCTGCAAAACAGAGTTAGTCCGAGGCAAATATATATTCTGCAAAACAGATTGTTAGCACAACTAAAGTAATATGATTTAACAAGAAAAGAGTATAACTTAGATTCCGTCTTTCCGAGACCGGAATCTAGTCACGATCTCGACTTAGATATCCGAAATGGATCTAAGCCGGATCGACGCCTAATCTTCCCTTCCTGGGACCGCGTCCTCGCAGTCACTCCCCTCCAGTGACTTACCTCACTTACCTGCCAGACGTCCGGTCAGCCCGTCGACCCGTCTGGACTTCGTGCCAGCTATCCGGTCAGCCCGTCGACCTAGCTGGACTTCGTGTCTAAGCGTCCGGTCAACCCGTCGACTCGCTTGGACTTCGTGCCGGCTATCCGGTCAGCCCGTCGACCTAGCTGGGCTTCGTGCCAGACATCCGGTCAGCCCGTCGACCTGTTTGGACTTATCCTGCACACTCGATCAGAGTGTTAGATCAATAATAAACCTAACTTAACCTATTTGTCATTAATCAAAACCTGGGTTAAATCGTTAGTGCTAACCGCACCAACAATCTCCCCCTTTTTGATGGAATGACAACCTGGTTAAGTTAGTGAAGACATTTGCAAGCTAACATCATTATGTGGCGGTTTTTTAAGTTAGTTTGTATGTTCAATTGGTTCGGCTAACTTAACCCACCTAACTCTCCCCCTTTGGCATTCATCAAAAATAAGCATGTTTTAAAGTAAAAAATATAGACTACATACAAAGTAAGTAATCATGTCAAGTTAATCTGGGGGAGTGAAACTTAGTAATTTATCTTTTTGTAAAAGAGCTAAGTTTTGAGACAAGTTTAAAAGATCTATTTTTCAAAACTAGGTAAAAATGTTTTTCTAAAACTGAGTTGGTAAAGGATTCAACTTTCAAGACTTAAGTACATAAAAGACTTGATTTTTTTTTTTAAAATCTAGTGTTCAAAAATAGGTGTATAAAAAATCCAGATTTAAAGACTAAGTTTTGTGAAAAAATAGCTAATTTTTCAAGTATAGCTTCTAAGGTTAAGTTTTAAGAATAAGTTCTAAATTTCAAGAAAAACAATTTTTTTTAAAACAGGTTTCAACTCTTTTCAAACATAAGCAAAATTTCAAAACTAAGTTTTAAAATATATTTCAAGATTGATTGAAGTTTAATTTTCAACACTAAGTTTGTAAAAGATTAAAAACTTTAAAAAGACTTAGTTTATAAACTTACGCTTAGTTTACAAAAATTAATTTTTGTAGAATTAAGTAGAATTAAGTAAAGTCAAGTTCTCAGAACTAGATTTTTTAAATTCACTTTTCTAAACTACGTTAAATCTAATTTTGAAATTCAATAACTTAGTTTTCAAAAATAGGTTTAAAAAAATATTTTGAAAAACTGAAAAAATTTTAATTGATTCCTCCCCCTGGATCTGACATTAAATCAAATGTCTAACCAGTTAGTTACTGACTGACTTATCAAACGATAGCAGCTTTCACTTGGTTAGTCAAGTTAAGATCAATCTTAATTTGATTAATATCTGATTTGTATTTAACGTCCAGACTTATGCTGATGTACTGAAATAAGCATCTTAAGTCCAGACAGTTGGCCTATGCATCTCACCCCTTTCTATGTTTGTCAAACACAAGCAAGGTAAACCTAAGGTATTGGTGAGATGCTCAAAAACTAGTCCTATGGGTACATGCTTTCTAAGGATTCAAAACTAGTCTAAGGCCAAAACTGTTTTTGAAAATCTAAAAATGGAAAGTTTTGAAAACAAATAAGTTTAACTTATAATTTGAGAGAACCATTTTTGAAAATATTTTTGAAAAATCCTAGTCTATTAAGCACATCCCTAATTTTCGACGTAAGTTGCTAAATTCACTTTCAGGGAGTGGTTTTGTGAAAATGTCATCTAAATTTGATTTGGACTCAATGTATTTGAGTTCAATATCACCTTTAGTAACATGATCCATGATAAAGTGGTGCCTAATTTCAATATGTTTGGTTCTTGAATGATGCACAAGGTTCTTGGTTAAGTTAATTGAACTTATATTGTCAATTAATACTTTTACATTTGTGATATTTAAGTTGAAATCTTTTAGAGTATGCATCATCCATAATAATTGTGCAACACATTCGCCTATAGCTATGTATTCTGACTCAGTTGTAGATAGAGCAACACAATGTTGCTTTCTACTAAACCAGCTAAGAGTTTTAAATTTTGAATTTTTCGATTTAGGTTTGTATTTTGGTTTTTTATTTGGTTTAGTCGAGTTTATATAATATACTTTTTCTTTAGGTATATAATATTGATTAAGTCCTACTTGCGTGGTCAGACACGCTTTTGGAACCCAAGCTTGATTAGTTGATTTGTATTGAGTTATTAATGACTTAAAAGTTTTATTTGAGTTCGACTTGTATCCGAGTCCGGTTTTATTATAACATGCTTTTTGATTGTTCAGGATTAAGTCAAGATTTTTTGATCTTGTTGTAAATTTTTCTAGCATTTCTTTTAAATTGTTAATATCATTTTTTAATGATAAATTCTCCTCCTCAAGTGTTAGATCTTGAGTTGGATTTGAATTTTTGATTTGTTCCTTAAGGTTTTGGTTTTCCTCAAGAAGTGATTTGTTTTCATTTTCTATTTTAATTAATTTACTATTTAAATAGGAAATGATTCTAAAAAATTTTTTGTTTAAATTAAAATATACCTCATTCGGGTCTTCGGAAATGAGTACGGACTCGTGGCTTGTTTCGGGTTCAGACCCGTCTTCATCTTCCGACTCGTCTTCTGTTTCAGCTTCGCGGGCCATCAGTGCGAGGTGGCTTTGATGTTTCTGCTCTTCTTCCTCCGATTCGTCTGAGGAGTCGTCCCACGTTGCTTTGAGGGCCTTCTTTTTGGTTGGCTTCGGTTTGTCGAACTTCAGTTTTGGGCATTCGTTCTTGTAGTGCCCCTTTTTATTGCAGCCGAAGCAAGTCACGTTCTTTTGTTCTGAGGGAGAACTGATTTTTTGAAGGTCCTTTTTGCTGAAGCTCCTTTTTCTCCTGGTGAACATTTTTCTTACCAAGTTCACCAGGTGTTCTTCGTCTTCGGAGTCTTTGTCGGAATCTTCTTCATATTCAGGCTTGCTCTTCTTTTCTTTGGAGGAACCTGCAAATAAAGCTATACCCTTCTCGGCTCCAGCATTAGTTTGTTCATGTAATTCTAATTCACAGAAAAGCTCGTCTAATTTTAACTGAGAAAGATTTTTAGAAATTTTGTAGGTATCTACGATTGATGCCCATAAACTATTACGTGGAAAAGCATTTAATGCATACCTTATTAAGTCTCTATTTTCCATTTGGTGGCCTATCGCATGAAGCCCGTTGAGGATGTCCTTGATCCTCGCGTGGAGCTGATTCGCCGTTTCACCTTCCTGCATTTTTATATTAGGAATTTTATTTAAAAACAGGTCTCGTTTTGTTACCTTGGCGTCGCTCGTTCCCTCGTGCAGCTCGATCAATTTGTCCCACAGCTCTTTAGCGTTTTTGTGTGGACCGACTCTGTTCAGTTCTTCTCTTGTAAATCCGCACTGTAGAGTGTTGATCGCTTTATTTTCTGTTGACGCCTTTTTCTTCAAATCTGCTATCCAGTCTTCAGGATCCAGTATATTCCCGGAGTTGTCCGCTGGAATTTTATAGGGTCTCGTAACACTCATCCACTGGTCGAAGTCTGTTTTGAGGTAAACCTCCATGCACTTCTTCCAGTACGGAAAATCGTCCCCGTTGAAGAGTGGAGGTTGTACTGTGCTGAATCCTTCTGTCTGAGACATTTTAGTCCTGCACACAGAAGACAGAAAAGAAAAACAAAAATCCCAAGAGTTGGTCTTGGATTAGTAGTGCGGAAGAAGAAAAAATAATAGAAGTATCTAAATTGGTGTTGCACCAATTTAGATTTAATTGCAACGAAAATATTCAAAAAAAATGATAAACCAGTTTGGAATTAAGTGTAAAACTGAAAACCGAATAAAAATTAATTTTTCACCCCCTGTCTGATTGGTGGTTGCACCAAATCAGAGCGGTACCTGCTCTGATACCACTTGTAGGACCGTGATCGTTCGATAGAGGGGGGGTGAATATCGATTCGAAAACTCGAGTGTAAAAGTACGCAGCGGAAAAGTAAATGAACACAATTGATTTTACTTCGTTCGGAGCCTGTGACGACTCCTACTCGAAGGCACGTGGTCCTTGACCACTTTCGTTGGACAATCACTAGCAATTCGAATATGATTACAAAAAGAGTACAAGAAATGCTAATGAAACAAAGTGATACCGACAAGGAAATTAACCAAAGAAGAAGGAGCACTTTGTCAGAGCTTTGTTAGCGTCGCAGGAGCGTAGAGCAGCAGGGCAAGCAGTCGAAGAGTTCTCAGTTGTGTTTGAAGCTCCACCCCTGGGGCTTCTTTTATATGTTGCTCCGGGCGCCTGGATCCCTTCCGGGCGCCCTGGTGCGACGTGGCAGGTCTAATCAGCGAACTCCACATGGCGACGACTCGGCCTGGATAAAATTCACCTCCGGGCGCCCGGATCTCTTCCGGGCGCCCGGACCCCCTATTTCCAGAAACTTCCTTTCCTGCAAAACAGAGTTAGTCCGAGGCAAATATATATTCTGCAAAACAGATTGTTAGCACAACTAAAGTAATATGATTTAACAAGAAAAGAGTATGACTTAGATTCCGTCTTTCCGAGACCGGAATCTAGTCACGATCTCGACTTAGATATCCGAAATCGATCTAAGCCGGATCGACGCCTAATGTTCCCTTCCTGGGAACGCGTCCTCGTAGTCACTCCCCTCCAGTGACTTACCTCACTTACTTGCCAGATGTCCGGTCAGCCCGTCGACCCGTCTGGACTTCGTGCCAGCTATCCGGTCAGCCCGTCGACCTAGCTGGACTTCGTGCCTAAGCGTTCGGTCAGCCCGTCGACCCGCTTGGACTTCGTGCCAGCTATCCGGTTAGCCCGTCGACCTAGCTGGGCTTCGTGCCAGACATCCGGTCAGCCCGTCGACCTGTCTGGACTTATCCTGCACACTCGATCAGATTGTTAGATCAATAATAAACCTAACTTAACCTATTTGTCATTCATCAAAACTTGGGTTAAATCGTTAGTGCTAACCGCACCAACAGTTTCATGCTATTCTCGACTATCGTTTGACGATACGAGACAGATTCCACCATCTCATCAACTTCGGAATCAAAGTATTGGATCCAAGGATTACTCGACGTCATTGGATAAGCTTTCTTCTCCCTCCTTCTTTTCGTTGGGTTTTGATTGCTTTATTTCTTGATGTCTTTGGATTCTTTTCTTTCCTCTATGGAGTAGATTCATTGTTCTAGGACAAGGTAGTAGTTGTGGTTGTGTTATGATGTAAAAACTCATGGTTATGTCTTTTATCTATCTACATGATATTAATTTACTTTGTATCTATTCATTCTAATGTGAATGAGATGTGTTTGTGTTTTATTGCCATGTTAGATCGAATGTTTGTATAGGGATTGCATATATCCGAGGGGCCTTAGTGACAGGGGTAGCCCTCTTACGGACGTCTAAGACATTTCCTTAAAAGGAGAAACAATTCCTCCATAAGGAAGTAGGAAATCATACCTAATTTCTATCTTTATTTTTACTGTTATTTACTAGATATATATTCCTGTGATCTATGATCGAGGTGCCTAGTGATAGGGGTTAATTGTTTTCGACTTTCATAGGAATCATCTCTATTAAATATTCAGGGATAATAAATTTAACTTCCTACAAGTGCATGCTAAATAAAGGTAGGAAATTGGTAGACTATGATACATTAGTAAACACTGCAATGAAACCGAACTTCTAGAACATTCCCTAAACCGATATATTCAACACTTACTCTAGTTCTCCTTTCCTTCATCTAAGTTTTTTCCTTCTTTCTAAATAGTTGACTTCCAACAATCGATAGTTTAGCTACTTCTACGTGAGCGATTGCTAGTGCTTATAACCAGTCACTGTGGTTCGATATCTTTTATCATTGACGGTGTATCTATGCACTTACAGAAATGTAACAAGTTTTTAGCGCAGTTGCCGAGGACTGCGCTTATAACATTAGTGATAATCATTTGAGTCCGACTAAAATTTTATTTTCTTTATATTTTAAATAATTCTTGAAAATTTTATTTTGAAGTTACATCTTGTATTTGCTTACTTAAATTTCTACATTTTTATTTCTACATTTTGAATCTTATGCATTTTCTTTTTACCTTTGAAAAATTTAAAAACTCTGCTCTATTGTTGCATTTGGATTGTTTGATACCCTGTTCTTGCATGCAAAAAGCTAATCTTGCAGGAGAACTACTGCCATTCGACCCAGAGATCGATCGAACTTTTTGAAGGAGAAGAATCCTGCAAAGACTCCAAGCAGAACAAGAAGCATCAGAAATGACTGACAAACTTTTGAAAGACTACGTAGCACCTTATGCACGCGGGCTTCAGTCTAGCATCACCAGGCCACCAATTGAAGCTAATAACTTTGAGATAAAGCCAGCAGTAATCCACATGGTCCAGCAGAATCAATTTAGAGGAGGACAAATGATGATCCGAACCAGCACTTGGAATCATTTTATGAGATCTGTAGCATGATGAAGGTGAATGTAGTTCCACTAGAAACAGTGAGACTACTACTGTTTGGATTTTCTTTAAGAGACAAAGCCCAAGCAGTGGCTTAACTCCTTACCAGCAAATAGTATAGCATCTTGGGAGCAACAATTTTTAGACAAATTTTATCCACCAAGAAAAACAGCTTACATGAGGAATCTAATAGCAAGCTTCAGACAGATAGACTTAGAATCATTATTTGAAGTATGAGACAAATTCAAGAGTATGCTCGACAGTTCCCTCATCATGGGTTTGAGAAGTGGTTAGTCCTACATACATTTTATAATGACATCAACTATCACACGAAGATGTCCCTTGATTCTATAGCGGGAGGGGTATTAATGAACAAGAGTTTAGATGAAGCCAAAGACATAATTGGAAATGTAGCCCTGAACCATCATCAGTGGGCATCTAAAATATTTGGAGGCTCCTTTCCTGGGAATCAAATCAAGGCTTCAGGAAAATTTAATGTAGATGCAGTCACACTCATGTTTGCAAAGTTGGATGCTTTGACCAAAAAGTTTGAGACTATGGGAAATAGCACTGCCAATGCAATTGTGTGTGTGTGTGTGCGAGACTTGCGGAAGTATGGATCATGCTCAAGTTACTTGCCCCATAGGGCCAATCTCTGCACAAATAAATCAATTTAAGCAATGTGATGCAATAGTCAGTTACAATTAAAGACAAATAAATCCGTACTCCAACACTTACAACCCTGGGTGGAGGAGTCATCCAAATTTTTCTTACCGGAATAATCAGGACCAGGTACCATCTGCAGGAGCAAAGCTAAGCTACCGACCTGGGCAACAAACTTATCAACAACAACCATCAGAAGGATATCAATTATCAAGGATAGAGAAGATGCTTGAGGAAATTCTTACTGAACAAAGGGAAATGAAGAATGAGATCAAGTAATTAAATCAAAGAATGGATAATTTTGAAAAGCACCAAAAGATGCAAGATAGCTAGATCGTCCAGATAGCCCAATATTCTTCAAGAGCACTGATGTGCGTAGATTATATACATTTTTATGTATATTTGGACACACATCTACTTACATTTCATTAGCATAATCTATATTTAGTGTACCCTATTTCATTATAATGTTATACTTCCATTATATTTTGTTTAGAAATATGCTCTTCACATATTTTGATTGACAAGACGCATATTGGAGCGAAAATGGAGCAAGAACGCACACGAGAATAACTTTGGAAGAAATCAAGCCAAGGTCATGTGACTCACACGACCGTGCTCCCCCACCAGAGGCAAATCAAGCCATGGCCGTGTGAGCCACACGACCGTGTCAATATCCTATGACTAGGCATCACACAGCCGTGCCAACTTCGGAGAGGCGAAGAAAGCTACGGCTATGTGAATCCACATGGTCATGTGGCTTTGGCAGAGAAGAAGAAGGCCACGACCATGTGACCCACATGGCTGTGTGACCCACATGGCCGTGTGACCAGAGTCGAGGCCAAGAAGAAGCCGGCAGTGTGGATCCACACGACCGTGCCACGCCAAAACAGAGCTGTACTGAATTATGGAAAATTGCAGACCGATCGTAAAACGACCATAAATTTGCACTCGGTTGGAGTTTTGAGCTATTCTTTATACTAAAATGTAGCTAACTTCAAGGTCTACAACTTTGCTTCAGATCTAACAGAGAGATAGCATTGTCTACCAGTGCTAAATGGCACGTCCGTGCCTCCCAACCGCGGGTTCATCTAGACCTCCGCCCAGACTGCAGACCAAATTTTGAACCGTCATAACTTTCAGTTCACTTGGAGCTAGGGCTCGATCCAAGTATCAGATTGTAGATAATTTCATGAGCTACAACTTTCAGATCGGTTGGAGCTAGGGATTTGATTCCAAGTATCTGATCCAAGTACCTTAGGGGGAAACCCTAGAGCTTCATTCACCTCCATCCCTTGACGATCCGTCCATCTCCGGAGCAAGGAGGCATCTCCAAGACATATATCAGAAACATCAGCAAGCATCTCTTCTTCCCTTTCTTCTCACATCTAGGGTTGTAAGTATACTTTACTTTATGTTTTGGGGCTGTTCTTCCTTTGCAATGGAGTAGATCTCCTTTATAGGATTAGGGAGTATTTGTGATGTGATGGAAATGTAAAACTATGTAGATTTGCCATGTTTCTATTTAATGACTTGTTAATGCCTTGTTCATGTTTGATGAAATGTGTGTGTGTGAAGCTTATATATATCTTTTGCATGTTTTATCAAATAGTTGTATATAATTGTTAATTCCGTAGGGGGGATACCCTAGATCGTATGATCGAGAGGCGTCATGACAGGGTTGCCCCACTAACGGACGTCTAGGGTATCATCTTGAAAGGAGAAGCAAATCTCCACAAGAAAGTAGGGGATCAAGCATAATCACTATTTCTATTTCTATGTTATTGTATGTTAGTGTGTTTCTGTGTTGTATGATCGAGGGGCGCTAGTGACAGGTTGCCCCGCTAATGGACTTCATAGGAATTATTTCTATTTAGTAGCATAGGACATGGAGTAGGATATTATGCCGACTTATCTACTACAGGAGAGAGTGAGAGAGTCGGTAATGCATCTAACTTCCTACAAGAGCATGAACATAGAGGATAAGAACTAAGTAATCTATGTAACATCGCCTAGCATCACAAGAAAATCGAAATCCTAGAATCGTACCTTAAATCATCCTCCATCCTCTTAGCTCAATCCCCTCTCAAGATCCATTCTCTCTCTTCCCTCTTTTCTTTCTCTTACTTTTTTTTCCCAACCAATCTTACGTTTGTCTAGATAATTCGCCGTGCGAAGTTAACTAGTGCTTAATCAACAATCCTTATGGATTCGATATTCTTTTATTACTGATGACGAAACCGTGCACTTGAGATTCGTAATAAGTTTTTGGCGCCGTTGTCGGGGACTGTTTTCGATTAACATTAGTTGATTAGCATATCAGTTACTCTAGACATTTTTCTTTTTCTTTTTGCATTTTCTTTCTAGTTTTTATTATGCATTTTCTTACTTGTCTTTAATTATGCATTTTTGGTTTTTCTTATAAATTTTTTTAGATATCTTGAGCACTAACATGTCAAGCAGGACTTTAAGAGAATTTTTCACACCCATGAATGCAAGTGCAAGATCTCCCATCTATAAAAATCATGACTCAGAAGATGATGAATTTGAGTTCCTTTGTGGAGTGTGTGGTAGCACATCTCATCCAGCTGTTATTTGTCACTTCTTCCAAAAATCTGCTAATACTTCGGAACTTCAGTATTTGATTCAACCTCAACATCAAGATACATATGAGCAAGTTCCTGATACTTATGGCTATGACTAGGGAGATCATCAAATTCAGAACCTTTAACCCCAGCTAATTCTAGAGCAGAGTGAGCAGTCATTATTCCAGCAGCAGATCTCTGACTCATCTCAATGTTACAATCAATTTAGGATGGACCATCAAAATTTGAACTACAATTACATGCAAAATGTTGAGCATATTTCCCAAGTAAATTAGAGTCAGTCAGAGTGTCAGGATGACTCATCATTAGATGGACCACATCATTCACTACCAGATGAGCCGACTAACTTGGAGGACTCCCAAGACCCAAATACTCTCGCTCCCAATCAGATGAAGACCACAACACAAGATTCTGAAGAGCTAATGATACAATGGGGGATCCTAGCTTTATGACTATTACTACAAATTTCTAATAAAGCTGTTGATCCTTCTATTGATGATATTGTTGTTAGTAGACTCTTTACCACTTATGTTGATGATGTGGATAAAAGTGTAGGGACAATTACTATGGAGGAAATGTCCCAAGGATCACCTCCTTTGATCGCACAACCAATTGATACTATGAAATTTGTAAAAATGGAATTGGTTGAGGATAATTGTGTAGGGACTTGTGCAATGGAAGCAAAGCCCCAAGAATCACCATTTTCAGAAGCACCACCACTTGAGTCAGAGCTAGAGCCACTACATAATTCTGAAGGGGTCACGTCCACTTGTTTAGAACTTTCAGGTATCTCTCAGCAAAGCATGGTTAGTATTTCTTTTGATCTTTTAGAAAACTTTATAGAGGTACCTATAATTGACTTTGTTGGATGTGATTCAATTTTTATTACTTATTCATCTTATCTTGATATGGTTCTAGTTCTATACTATATAACATGCTTGTGGGAGATTTGTTTTTCTTTTGGGTGTGCAGATTTCACTTGGGCTAAAAATTGGAAGCTTAATTTGAACCGTCTTCGACCACCTAAAAAACCTTCCAAGAAGACGAAGAAGGAGAGAGTTATACTTTACTCTGTAGCTCCTTTGATGAAATCTCTCTCCATAATAAGATCCCTTGGTAGGAGGGTGTTGAAATATCTTACCCCTACAAGAGCGAGATTTAGATGAATTTAATGAGGTGGTCAAACTAATGACCTTAAACAAGCACTTTTTGGGAGACAACCCAAGTTCATTTTCCTTGTTTTCATTTATGTCTTTAGTTCTTTCTAGTTTCATTTCTTTCTTTATAATAAACTCGTATCCTCCACTTAATTTTTGTTGTCTATATCTTTTTATAGAACTCAAAGATTAGGAGGAGGACAACTACATGATGGAGAAGTTCATGCATGTGTATTTGGCACGCATCATTTGATAACTTCTCTTATTTTAAATCTCCTCTTCATTATTTTTAGTTTTTATTGGGGCAATGAAAAATTTAAGTCTGGGGGGATGTTTGGGTTTATTGTAGTGTTTGTCATATTCCTTAGTTTTTGCACATTTCTTGTTGCATAATAATTTTTTTTGCTAGTTACATCATTCATCACATCATGATTGTTTATTCCTTATTGCAAAATATTAGAATATTTATTCTAGATTTTATGTGGTTTATGTGTTACTTATGATGCTAGTATGTTTAATGATCTATTTTTTTCTATCTATCATAGCATGAAGTGAGCAATGTTTTTACTGTAAGGGTTTATGTATTGACCTTGTTTTAGGACCTCTATACACTTTGCCTAGTTTTGATGGTAGAAAACTCTGAAAATAGTCATGATTCATAGAACTTGATTGGTACTAGTGTTTTCGTGGTGATTTCTCAAACTACATTTTGGTTATTGGATGATGCTCAAATCATGTCAGCTCATTTAGAAAAATCAAAATATCCTAACATTTGCATTTATGTGCATTTGTGTACAAGTGTTGTGATGTGAGTAGATTATATACCTTTGTTTAGCATGTTTTGATGCACATTCACATACTTTGCACATGCTCTGTCTACATATTTTTGTACTTCCAACTTTCCTTTTAGCATATTTACTTTTTTTGTTCGGAGATCTGTTTTTGTGCATTTTCTGTACACAAGGGTCGAGTTTGGTGAAGGATTCATGTTCGAGGCCAAATCTGCAAGCGAAGCTAGAGAGGAAGACACTGTACCTGTACCTCACACGACCCTGCCATGGGGGGTTGCCCAGGCCGTGTGGAGATCTCTGGCCGTGTGGCTGCAGCAGAGATGGAAGTTGCCACAATCGTGTTGAACCTCACACGGCCGTGCTAAGATTTGAAGCTAGAAAGACCATGGCCGTGTACACTACACGACCATGCAAGCCATCCAGATCTGAAGCCTTACACGACCGTGTAGATCTACACGATCATGCAAGGCTTCCAGAGACCAAGAAGACCCTGGCCATGTGCACCACACGACCGTGCGAGGTTTCTAGATGCAGAGGCAGAGGCAGTGCAGGCTGTGTAGATCTACACGATTGTGCAAGGGAAGCAAAAGCAGTGTGTGCCACTGCCGTGTATCACACATGGTCATGTAAGACAGGCAGAGAAGGGAGTGAACCAGGCCATGTCCCACATACAGCCAGGTCCTGGGGCCGTGTGGTGCCCAAATTTCCCTCTCTATATAAGGCCTTCTTCAAGATTTGAAAGGGGGATCTTCTCCTTTTTGGGGGAAATTCAAGATTTGGGTGTTCCTCCACATTCTTGGGGGGATTTCCAGCGATCTAAGGGCAGATCTTCATCATTTCGACTCCGGGGAAGCGAGGATTGGATCCGAAGACCGTTCTTCATCGAAGATAAGTTTTTCTTCCCTTTCTTTCTTGGGTTTGGGAATCAAGATGCTTGTAATCTCTTCGTTTTTGGGTTTCTTTCCTTATTCTATGGACTAGATCTATTGTTCTAGGATGGAGGGAGTAATTGTAGGGATGATTTGATGTAAAACTCTTGTAGATGTGCCAATTTCCTATTTCTATGATTTTGCCCTGTTTGTATCTATTCTTTCTTGTGTGGATTGTTGTGATTAGGGCTTAATTACCATGCTTGATTGAATGTTTGGATATCTTGTGGATTTTGTAGAGGTAATTCCTCATTCGATTTTCTGAGGGACGTTTGTGACAGGAACATGCCCGTGTAAGGACGTTTGAGGGGTAATCTTGAAGGGAAAATTATGTATTTCAAGAGGGTAGGATAGATTGTATGTGTTTATATATTATATCTTGATGCGGTTGAGGAGTGATGAATTCTATGTTGATTATCTGAGGGACGCACGTGACAGGCAAGCCCGTGTAAGGACAATATAGATTCATTTCTAATTGATCACGTTTAGGTATAGATTTCAGTCCTAGGCCGGTTGTCTATTGCAAGAGGGAACCGGTAACCTTCTACAAATAATGGTCAATTGAGGAATAGGATTCTGTAGATCGTTTACATTGAAGAACCTTACAAAGAAACCAAAACTCCTAGAACATACCTTTACCATTGCTCTTATTCTTGTTTCTTATTATTTTATTTCTTTGTTTACATTTCATAGCCATACTAAGCTTTTGAAAACCAATTGATTAGTTGTTTAGCTAATTTGCATTAAGACATCTTTAGTGCTTATTCCAGTCCCTGTGGATACGATATCTTTTATTATTACTTACGATATTTCCGTACACTTGCGGAGAGTCAACAAGTTTTTGGCGCCGTTGTCGGGTTAGTGATCTATTTTTTTTTCTATCTATGATAGCATGAAGTGAGCAATGTTTTTACTGTAAGAGTTTATGTATTGACCTTGTTTTAAGACCTTTATACACTTTGCCTAGTTTTGATGGTAGAAAACTCTGAAAATAGTCATGATTCATAAAACTTGATTGGTACTAGTGTTTTCATGGTGATTTCTCAAACTACATTTTGGTTACTGGATGATGCTCAAATCATGACAGCTTATTTGAAAAAAAATCAAAATATCCCAACATTTACATTTATGTGCATTTGTGTACAAGTGTTGCATCTTGCAATCGCTTAAAAAAATGAAATGATGGGAAAAAAATAAATGAATAAGGGATATAAAAAATAGTTGTTGTGAGTGGAAATTAGTAAATTACCCCTTTAATACCGAGTTAGGTTACTGGAGAAATAACTGATATGTTTCTCTTGATACTGAGCACGCTTTTGAGACCTTGGGTAGATTGAGAAGGATGAACCAAGCATGTGGCAGGTAAGTGCGTATCGCTGGGAGCATAAGGAATATGGTTCTATGATGACTTGACTAGGTTTAGGGATTGAAACTTGATAAACATAGGCCACCATTGCACTAAGCACGGAGGACTACTACTTAGGTCATACTCAAACTACTTTTATATTTTGCACACCAATGAAATCATTTAATAGGATTAGATTGACTTGCTAGAGATTATGAAACCACATGAGTTTAGATGCAGTTTTAACTTGAGGATAAGCAAAGGTTTAAGTCTGGGGGTGTGATGTGCGTAGATTATATATGTTGGTGCGGGAAGCATCCGACGATTGAACCAGTGTTTTGATAATGGCAAAGGATTCAAAGTTAAAGTTATGTTGTGATCTAACAGTCTGAATGAGCTTGCAGGAAAGACCTACGTGTACTTAGGTAAAAGTCCTAACTGAGGTTAGGCAGGTGGAAAATCCTAGGGGTGGTAACCCTAGGTCATAGGGGGTGGTAACCCTATACGGAAAGTCTTGGTGGGTCGAGGGTTTCAGGCAAAAGTCCTAGGGGGTGGTAACCCTAGGTGAAAGTCCTGGTGTCGTGAGCCAGGTGGAAGACTGGATGGGTCGGGGAGCGGGCGTCCAGCAGAAAGTCCGGAAGCATCGAGCACTGAGCAAAAGTCCAGTCGATCCAGAGGATCGCACTGGCAACATGTAACTCTCTTGAGAGGAGTAGGTGAGGATACATTCCCCACAGAGGGAACAGTAGGCGTCGGGTCGACCTAGGATTTCCGGTTGGAAATCTGAAGTTAGACCCAAGATAGTTCAGAGACTATCAATATTTTATTTACTATGTTCATTGTGTGCTAACTTTGTTTTGCAGGGTATGTGTTTGAGACTAACACATTTTGCAGGAACAAAGGAGCAACTTTCACCTCGGATGAACAGTGTCCGAGGCGCCTCCATGGAGCTTGGAGGCACCTCGGGTGCAAGCCGAAGCCAGCTGTCCAGAGGAGCTGGAGGCGCCTTGGATCACTACTCGAAGGAGCCTTGGAGCGGCATTGAAGGCGCCTTCAGGTGGATAATGAGCAGCAGTCAAAGCCTGATTGATAGTGATCGAAGCGGGATAAAACTTAGGGTCTAAGGCACCTTGGAGCTTGATGGAGGCGCCTTGAACACCCTTTATAAGGGAGTCTCGACCAACAGCTCAACATATCAACTTCCGAGCAATCCTTACGCTACAAGCTACTAACGAGACGATCCGGAAGTGTTGCAACATCATCCCGATAACCCCAAGCTTCAGATTTGATATTCTTGTTGTCCGTACTACTTTTTCTTTATAGTTCAAATTGTAATTAGTTTGTAATAACTTTTTGAGCTTATAGTTGTTGCCCACCGGAAGCAATCAACTATCGCGGGCCTTGGAGTAGGAGTTGCCACAGGCTCCGAACCAAGTAACTCCTCATGTCTTTGTGTGTGATTGTTAATTTAATTTCCGCTACGTTTATTACTCGAGTTTTGCGATTCCGAAACGAGTGAAAGCCATGAGCGCTATTCACCCCTCCCTCTAGCGCTTCACAATCCAACAATTGGTATCAGAGTGGGGTAGCGTTGATCTGGTACAACCACCAATCATACATTTCTTTCGTGGTATTTTCTATTTTTCGGAGTTGATTGGAACTAGCATAATTGCTATTTTCTAATCAAGTTTTTCCTCGTATGAATCGGTTTGCTCGAAGCTGTTGGATCGAAAAGAATTTTAGATATCTTCACAATGGTATGATATTGTCCACTTTGGGCATAAGCCCTCATTGTTTTGCTATTGAGCTCTACCCAAAAGACCTCATTCCAATTGAGATATCTTTTTCTCTTATAAACCCATGATCTTTCCCATGTGTTTTCAATATGGAACTATGTTTGCAACCTTGCAACCCCAACAATCCCCCCCTCAAACAAAGGACCATAGGCTTCCCGCGTCCGATCCTCGACCCACCAGGTCTTCCTGCCCCTCGGTCCACCCGACCTACTAGGACTTCATTGCCTAGTCGCAACTAGGACTTCCTGCTTGGTGGCTGGTCCTCTTAATCCGAACATAGGAGCCCCCACTTTCTTTGTTCGAGGTCAATATTGTACCCACATAGCTCAATCAGACCATAACTCTTGTGCACAGTCGGCGGTTAAACCTTCTGGCAGTCCAGGCTCTGATACCAATTGTTGGATCGAGACACGCTAGAAGGGGGGGGGGGAGGTGAATAGCGCTCGCGGCTATTTTGTTTCGATTATCGAAATTGTAAAGGCGTAAGAGTTAGAGCAGCGGAATAAACAGAGAACAATCACATAGAAAGACGTAGGGAATTTTACTTCGTTCGGAGCCTAGATCAACTTCTACTCGAAGGCCCGCGATCCTTGATCACTTTGCGTGGGCAACAACTATAAGCTCGATAAAAAGATTACAAGATGAAGTACAATAGCTGTAAGATATCGAAAAATTTAAATAATAAGGTTATTTTGGAAATAGCCTTATAAAATTTTTCCGGAATTTTTAGAAATTTTCTGGGGATTTTTCGGAGTTCGTACGACGGATTTTGAGGGGATCAATTTCGAACACGGATAAAGCTTGTTTGGGATACCAATTTAAGTGAGGAAATGTTTTATTTATAAATTCAAATTCTTTTCCTTTTTTCCCCCAAATCGCCGATCCACTCCTCTTCCCCGACCTTTCTCCCCGACCCTTCTCTGTTCTCTCTCGCGGACGAATCAGCGCCGACGGGAATGGAGCTTCAACCTTCGGCAATCATTCTCCGCAAGCATCTTCTCCGATTGATCTTAGATCCGGATGGTGTTTCCCTCTCCGGGACGCATCACAGCATCTCGTCTTCTCACGCTTGCTTGTCGAGCCCTAGTTCTTGTTCCGGCGCCGTTGGATTGAGCTCAGATCCGGTTGATGTCTTCCATCTCCGGGCTGTAGACACTCGTGTCTCCTTGCGCCGATCACTAATGCCACTGGATCGAGCTAGATCCACCGATCGCCGGTGTGGAGAGGCAGTTAGCGCTTCGAAGGTAAGCGACTGATTTCTTTCTTTTTCTCTCGGGTTGTTGTTGATCTTAGAGGTTAGGGTCCTATTTCTGTGTTGATTCTTCTTGTCAGGTTTAGGGAAAAATCTCGGATCATTCTATTGTTGTTCTCCCCTGATCAAAGCTTGGTCCTCCTCTACTTGCGGCTGTGTGGGGGTCTTGGTTGAAGATGATGGGATCAATTGAGTTGTCAAGTAGAGGCTTGAAGGTGAGGCATTGTATTCTGTAAATAGGCATTGTTTGATCCGTGATCTCCAATCTTGATCTCTGTTCTTGATCGGATCAGTGATCTTCCTGTTGATGAGGTCTTAATCCGGTTCAGTGAGGAGGAATTCCAGTATCTTGCTGTGGTGTTCTTTGATCCAGTGAGGTTAGGTTCTGTGATTCGGGAGGTGAATCCATCAGTGAGGTTCTGTGCTCTTGATGTGGATCTGGAATTGGGTTCTGTGGCTTCTTGGTTCTAGCAGTAACCCTTCCAACAGCAACAACCACTTAGTTCCAGCATCTTGTTCAGCTGTGAATCGAGGTATGCGTAGGGATTTTGATTACATGTTCATACATAGGTTTGAATTGAGGTTGTAATTAGTTGTTAATTGTGATTAGATTTATTTGTTTATATTAATCTAATGGAATGATTAGGGTTAAGTTAATTAACCCTAGTCAACCGTTGGATTTCTAATCTAATTGGTGATTAGGGATTAGGTAACTAATCCTAATTAACCATTAGATTTAATTATGTAGATTGAGGTTGTGTGATTAGGGTTTTGCCCTAATTTAGGTTTAGGGATTTTATTTAGCTATTCATTTGGATTTAGCTAAATAAAATATATATATTGTTGTTGACACAGGACTCTGATTCGAGACGGGCGTCTCGACCTTGGATTTGGATACTACCTGCTATTTGAGGCGGGTACCCTTTGACTTATCTTTTGATACTGTCTTATGATATGTATAGTTTATATATAATTACTAGTGGTAGATGGTAAATTTATTTCTTCCCTGGTCTTAGCTTAGTTGATACCTATCACATGCTTCTTCTGTTAGTTGCTGTACTTTAGAATAGGATGATTTTTACCTTTTGCTATGTTTATGTATGTTATGGAGATGGATTGATACATTTAGTGTTATTTCCACTAGATCAGTTACTGTAGATACATGTTATATGTTGTTGGATCTATGCTGCGTATATCATGGTTATATTTATATGTGTTTACCTTTTTGGCACGCACATATATGGAGGAGGCTTTGTTCAGGTATGTCATATTGTAGCCGCATGCACCATATCGCATGATTGCATGCTGGGCGATTGACGACTCCATTATTGTTGAGCTCGTCGGCCGGCTACATGGGCCTGCACACAACGTGTCCACTCATGGGTGGTGGCACAACAATAGGGTGTGTATGGTAGTTAGCTCTGTAGTGCTCCGCTGGTCCGCTCATGGGTAGTGTGACTGTATCGTGGTAGCAGGCAGAGATACATCCCCGTCATCGCGTACTGGGAGATGAGAGCATTGGCTCCCTCACTATGTTTGAGGTAGGAGGATAGGTGTACTCTGACAGCATCCCGTCCACTCGGTCACTCTTCAGGGGCAGTGATGGCAGAGTGCACGGTGTCACAGCCCTACCCACTCGGTCTCACCATTGTGTGTGAGATGGCTGACTGGCTGACAGGGGTGACCATGTCATATTTCATCATATGCACAGATTGCATTTATTGTTATTGTTGCATATTGGATGATGCATTTTGGTGATTGCATATGATTGACATGCATACAGGATACATGCTTATTTGCTCTGACTATTTTAATCTCTGTATGTTCACAGTCAGTTGCCCAAGCCTCGCAGGTGAGTACAGTTTATTTCAGTTATGCATTTTATTATTATTCTTGCTATAGACTATACTTTATGCCTATTGCTGGATATTACAGTTCATTTCAGCTATGCATACCTGTTATACTGTTAGGAGATTGTACCGTAGATTGTACTGTTAGGAAACTGTACTATAGATCCTATGGTTTAGGAGACTGTACCTTAGGATATTGATAGTAGTTATATGTTGCTGTACATATCTATTGGATTACCTGCTGAGTTCTTTGAACTCATCCCGTTGTTACTATTTTTTAGGTTGAGGCCGTCAGGAGAGATTCCAGTCGCTAGCCCCTTTATCGCGAGGATTTCCTGTTGTCGGGATCTGTTTTGTTTTTGCATCTTATATACTTGTGATGTGGGTTTTGTATTGTGGACTTTATATCGAACACTTGGGTTTACTACTTTTGGTTTTCTGCTGTGGATATATTTTCATTACTTCGTGGATTTTGTCTTTCTTCGTTGTAGTGGAGTAGGATGTTTACATATATTTTTGAGATTCTATATCGTCTTTTCTTATTAAACTGTGTGGATTGATTATATGTTGAACTGTGTGGAATGTAGTTATAAACTGCGTGGTTTGTTTCTTATTTGTATTGTATTGTTCCGGCCGTGTGGGCCGACGTATAGATATATGTATTCTGGATTCATATTGTCACCCGTACAGGGGAGATGCTGCCGAAATTTCTTCGGACAGGGACTACCTGAGGCGTGACAATTCTTTTGGTATCAGAGCATGGGTTACGATGCTCTATATTTTCTTTTTTTCTGATACCAATTTATTTGATATCAGAGCAAGGTACACGATACTTGCTCTTCGTTTTGGATTTTTGAGATTTATCTGATACCAATTTATTTGGTATCAGAGCTATTTAGTATCAGAGCGGTTCTGATACTAGTGCTTACGCTTATCTAGATATTTTCAGATTGTACGGATTTCCATCAATTTTATCGTTTCAGAATTCTGAGGTATTTTGACGAGGTTTTATTGGTTCTATTTGGGGCTAAGCAGCGACAGGACATCTCCAGACGATAAATAGGTAAATGAGGTAATTTTATAGTTTTCATACCTGTAGTGATATCTGGGTAACATTTTGTTTACAGATATGACACATACATGTGTTCCGGTACCGAGACGTGGTCGTCCACGTAAGAGGCTGATAGATTCTCCGGAGACAGAGTCTCCAGAGAGATCTGCTAGGGTCGAGCCTATCCGTCAGAGACAGAGTCGTCAGGATATTATAGGCACGTCGGATTATGAGACCCCAACAGTTTCAACATCAGAGGGACATACCTCAATTGTACCACTAGTGGTATCACCTTCAGTATACCGGGCACCCCCTCCAGTCGTGCCTATTACTGCGTACTTGAGGTACGAGATGAGGCAGAGATCTGGTGGGACACGCAGTGCTCGATTATAGGCGAGCAACATATTTCCTGGACGAGAGTTAGGGAGGCATTTGAGAGTCAGTATTTTCCCCGGGCGTATCAGATGACACGTCGGCAGGATTTTCTGAGTCTTTGGCAGAATAACCGTTCAGTGATGGAGTATAATACCAAATTTAATAAGTTGGCTAGATTCTGTCCTAAGTTGGTTGCCGAGGGCAGATCTCGTATGCTCTAGTTTGTCCAGGGACTGGAAGGGCATCTTCAGGTGAAGATTGTCAGTTTTGGTAGTTCATCATACACAGAGGCACTGGGTAGAGCTCATATGATTGAGTCTGCTCATCAGAGAGTGAAAGTAGACAAGAAGAGGAAGAAGACTGATCGGACTTCTGGACAGATCCAGCAGACACAGACTACGGGACAGCAGCAGAGCAGTTGCACTCAGACAGGTCAAGGTACTTCTGGATCATCTGGTTGACCCCAGAAGTCAAGACGCTCTGCATCAGGACGTTCCCGGTCTTCTCAGCAGAACCGGAAACAGTCCACTGGTGACTCTCATTACACCCGATGTGGATCCCGAGATCACATCACCTCCGCATGCACCCTGAGACAGTCAGTTTGCTATTATTGTAAACTACCTGGGCACGTGAGCTGAGACTGTTCACTGAAGGCTCAGCATGTAGCTTCCGGGATTTCTGTTTCGGGAGGACAGTCTGGTCAGTCCGGGACTCAGCGAGGAGGGCTAAGATCCCAATCTTCGCATCGTCAGTAGAGGAAAGCTCCCCCTGTAGCAGCTGCATATGACATGCACGAGCAGGAGCATTCCGGTGTCCTTGTGGAGAACCCCACGGTATTCCGCTTTAGTGTTCTCCTGTACTATTCATCAAGAAGAAAGATGGTACTCTGAGGCTGTGCATAGATTATAGGCAGCTGAATGCAGTGACTATCAAAAATAAGTACCCTTGCCACGGATTGAGGATTTATTTGATCAGCTCAGAGATACATCAGTGTATTCTAAGATTGATCTGCGGTCTGGATGTCATCAGCTGAGAGTCAAAGATTCTGATATTCAGAAGACAGCTTTCCGCACCAGATACGGACATTACGAGTTTTTGGTAATGCCATTTGGGCTTACCAATGCTCCTGCAGTATTTTTGAATTTGATGAACCGTATCTTTCTAGAGTATCTAGATCAATTTGTGATTGTATTTATCGATGACATATTGATCTATTCACGTTCCGAGGAGGAACATGCGCAGCACCTTCGCATAGTCTTGGAGACTCTTCGACGACATCACCTGTATGCGAAGTTCAGCAAGTGTGCATTTTGGCTTCCCTCAGTTGGTTTTCTAGGACATGTGGTTTCTAGTCGAGGTGTTTCACTAGATCCTCAGAAGATCGAGGCTATCACCAGCTGGGAGCAGCCGAAGTCAGTCCAGGAGATTCGTAGTTTCTTGGGACTGGCTGGATATTATCGACGATTCGTTGAGGGTTTCTCCAGCATTGCTATGCCGTTGACATGTCTGACCCAGAAAGGCGTGAAGTTCACGTGGTCAGAGGCTTGCGAGACCAGCTTCCAGGAGCTGAAGCGGAGATAAGTATCAGCACCAGTTTTGGTTTTACCTTCTGGTGATGACGGGTTCGTACTTTACACAGATGCATCCCTTCAGGGCTTGGGCGCTGTTTTGATGCAGGATGGTAGGGTAGTCTCCTATGCTTCTCGTCAGTTGAAGGAGCATGAGAAGAACTACCGAATACATGATTTAGAGTTAGCCACCATTATCTTTGCTTTGAAGATTTGGCGACATCATCTTTATGGTATTACTTTTGAGATTCTTACTGATCATAAGAGTCTCAAATATATTTTCACACAGAAGGAACTCAATCTCTGACAGAGGAGATGGATGGAGTTCCTGAAGGATTATGATTGTACTATTAGCTACCATCCGGGTAAAGCTAATGTGGTTGCTGATGCACTTAGCAGGAAGTCCAGAGGGACTTTAGCTTGTCATCGAGTTTTAGTCACGGACTTGATTCAGGGATTCTCCGAGTTGGGCCTTGAGGAGCAGGGACGGACAGAGCAGGGTATTCTGGTTACCATGGTTGCTCAGTCGTCGATCAGGATGAGGATTCGAGAGGCCGAGGGTGGAGATTAGCATTTACAGTTCATTAGCAGCCAGATAGCTTCCGGACAGCAGACCGAGTTTACACGAGATGACGAGGGTATTGTTTATTTTTGAGGCAGATTGTGTGTACCTGAGTCTCACCCGGTCATGGGGGAGTTACTTCAGGAGGCTTTTCGTTCTAGGTTTTCTATCCACCCAGGTGGGACCCGTACGTATCGTGATTTGAGGCGTTCCTATTGGTGGAACGGTATGAAGAAAGACATCGCAAATTTTGTAGCTAGATGTCTTGTCTATCAGTAGGTGAAGGCTGAGCACCAGAGACCTGCTGGTTTACCTCAGAGGATCCCTATTCCAGAGTGGAAGTGGGAGCATATTACTATGGATTTTGTGGTAGGATTGCCTAGGACTCGACGAGGTCATGATGCGATTTGGGTAATCGTTGACCGATTAACCAAATCCGCACATTTTATAGCGATCCGGAAGACTGATTCTCTGGATCGATTAGCAGAGCTATATTGTCGTGAGATTATCAGATTGTGTGGTGTTCCTTTGAGCATTATATCTGATAGAGACCCATGGTTCATGTCCCGATTCTGGCAGAGTCTGCAGCAGACTTTGGGCACACAGCTCCGTTTCAGTACGGCATTCCATCCTCAGACAGATGGATAGTCAGAGCGGACCATTCAGACTTTGGAGGACTTGCTGAGGTCTTGCGTTATGGATTTCGGAGGCAGCTGGGAGGACCACCTGCCATTAGTGGAGTTCACCTACAACAACAACTATCATTCGGCTATCCAGATAGCACCGTTTGAGGCGTTGTATGGTAGGCCTTGTCGGACACCCATCCTCTGGGAGGAGGTTGGGGAGGTTCAGCTGCTAGGACCTCAGAGAGCTCAGCAGGATGCAGAGTTAGTTCGTACTATCAGACGGAGGATGTCAGAGACTCAGGACCGTCAGAAGAGTTATGCTGATCAGAGACGGAGACCCCTGGAGTTCTCCATTGGTGATCATGTATTTCTTAGAGTTTCACCCCCGAAAGGGATGAAGAGATTTGGTCTCCTAGGTAAGCTAGCTCCTTGATATATTGGGCCATTCCATATCTTGGAGAGGATTGGAGCAGTAGCTTACCGTCTGGCGCTACCACCATCTCTAGCTGGCATTCACGATGTATTCCATGTATCTATGTTGAGGAGATACGTATCTGATCCGGCACATGTTCTGTCAGATATATCAGTTTCCATTCAGCCTGACGTTACTTACGAGGAGGTTCCGGTACAGATTCTGGAGCATATAGAGCGTCAGCTGCGGAACAAGACTGTCCGACTGGTTAAAGTCGGATGGCAGCATCATTCTGACGAGGAGGCTACTTGGGAGCTGGAGGATACGATCCGAGCTCGATACCCTCATCTGTTTTACTTGAGGTATGTGGGTAAGAGTTCTTTTCAGCATTTATACTATTTGGTTATATTTGAGTGTTTGCTATTGGTTATAGCAAAATTTGGGGACCAAATTTTTATTAGTAGGGGAGAATGTAAGATATCGAAAAATTTAAATAATAAGGTTATTTTGGAAATAGCCTTATAGAATTTTTCCGAAATTTTTAAAAATTTTCTGGGGATTTTTCGGAGTTCGTACGACGGGTTTTGTGGGGATCAATTTCGAACATGGATAAAGCCTGTTTGGGATACCAATTTAAGTGAGGAAATGTTTTATTTATAAATTCAAATTCTTTTCCTTTTCTCCCCCAAATCGCTGATCCACTCCTCTTCCCCGACCATTCTCGCCGACCCTTCTCTGTTCTCTCTCGCGGACGAATCAGCGCCGACGGGAATGGAGCTTCGACCTCCGGTGATCTTTCTCCGCCAGCATCTTCTCCGATTGATCTTAGATCCGAATGGTGTTTCCCTCTCCGGGCCGCATCACAGCATCTCGTCTTCTCATGCTTCCTTGTCGAGCCCTAGTTCTTGTTCCGGCGCCGTTGGATTGAGCTCAGATCCGGTTGATGTCTTCCATCTCCGGGCTGTAGACACTTGTGTCTCCTTGCACCGATCACTAATGCCACTGGATTGAGCTAGATCCACCGATCGCCGGTGTGGAGAGGTAGTTAGGGCTTCGAAGGTAAGCGACTGATTTCTTTCTTTTTCTCTCGGGTTGTTGTTGATCTTAGAGGTTAGGGTCCTATTTCTGTGTTGATTCTTCTTGTCAGGTTTAGGGAAAAATCTCGGATCATTCTATTGTTGTTCTCCCCTGATCAAAGCTTGGTCCTCCTCTACTTGCGGCTGTGTGGGGGTCTTGGTTGAAGATGATGGGATCAATTGAGTTGTCAAGTAGAGGCTTGAAGGTGAGGCATTGTATTCTGTAAATAGGCATTGTTTGATCCGTGATCTCCAATCTTGATCTCTGTTCTTGATCGGATCAGTGATCTTCCTGTTGATGAGGTCTTAATCCGGTTCAGTGAGGAGGAATTCCAGTATCTTGCTGTGGTGTTCTTTGATCCAGTGAGGCTAGGTTTTGTGATTCGGGAGGTGAATCCATCAGTGAGGTTCTGTGCTCTTGCTGTGGATCTGGAATTGGGTTCTGTGGCTTCTTGGTTCTAGCAGTAACCCTTCCAACAGCAACAACCACTTAGTTCCAGCATCTTGTTCAGCTGTGAATCGAGGTATGCGTAGGGATTTTGATTACATGTTCATACATAGGTTTGAATTGAGGTTGTAATTAGTTGTTAATTGTGATTAGATTTATTTGTTTATATTAATCTAATGGAATGATTAGGGTTAAGGTAATTAACCCTAGTCAACCGTTGGATTTCTAATCTAATTGGTGATTAGGGATTAGGTAACTAATCCTAATTAACCATTAGATTTAATTATGTAGATTGAGGTTGTGTGATTAGGGTTTTGCCCTAATTTAGGTTTAGGGATTTTATTTAGCTATTCATTTGGATTTAGCTAAATAATATATATATATTGTTGTTGACACAGGACTCTGATTCGAGACGGGCGTCTCGACCTTGGATTAGGATACTACTTGCTATTTGAGGCGGGTACCCTTTGACTTATCTTTTGATACTGTCTTATGATATGTATAGTTTATATATAATTACTAGTAGTAGATGGTAGATTTATTTCTTCCCTGGTCTTAGCTTAGTTGATACCTATCACATGCTTCTTCTGTTAGTTGCTGTACTTTAGAATTGGATGATTTTTACCTTTTGCTATGTTTATGTATGTTATGGAGATGGATAGATACATTTAGTGATATTTCCACTGGATCAGTTACTGTAGATACTTGTTATATGTTGTTGGATCTATGCTTCGTATATCATGGTTATATTTATATGTGTTTACCTTTTTGGCACGCACATATATGGAGGAGGCTTTGTTCAGGTATGCCATATTGTAGCCGCATGCACCATATCGCATGATTGCATGCTGGGCGATTGACGACTCCATTATTGTTGAGCTCGTCGGCCGGCTACATGGACCTGCACACAACGTGTCCACTCATGGGTGTTGGCACAGCACTAGGGTGTGTATGGTAGTTAGCTCTGTAGTGCTCCACTGGTCCACTCATGGGTAGTGTGACTGCAGCGTGGTAGCAGGCAGGGATCCCTCCCCGTTATCGCGTACCGGGAGATGAGAGCATTGCGCTCCCTCACTATGTTTGAGGTAGGAGGATAAGTGTACTCCGACAGCATCCCGTCCACTCCGTCACTCTTCAGGGGCAGTGATGGCAGAGTGCAAGGTGTCACAGCCCTACCCACTCGGTCTCACCATTGTGTGTGAGATGGCTGACTGGCTGACAGGGGTGACCATGTCATATTTCATCATATGCACAGATTGCATTTATTGTGATTGTTGCATATTGGATGATGCATTTTGGTGATTGCATATGATTGACATCCATACAGGATACATGCTTATTTGCTCTGACTATTTTTTATCTCTGTATGTTCACAGTCAGTTGCCCAAGCCTCACAGGTGAGTACAGTTTATTTTAGTTATGCATTTTATTATTATTCTTGCTATAGACTATACTTTATGCCTATTGCTGGATATTACAGTTCATTTCAGCTATGCATACCTGTTATACTGTTAGGAGATTGTACCGTAGATTGTACTGTTAGGAAATTGTACTATAGATCCTATGGTTTAGGAGACTGTACCTTAGGATATTGCTAGTAGTTATATGTTGCTGTACATATCTATTGGATTACCTGCTGAGTTCTTTGAACTCATCCCATTGTTACTATTTTTCAGGTTGAGGCCGTCAGGAGAGATTCCAGTCGCTATCCCCTTTATCGCAAGGATTTCCTGTTGTCGGGATCTGTTTTGTTTTTGCATCTTATATACTTGTGATGTGGGTTTTGTATTGTGGACTTTATATCGAACACTTGGGTTTACTACTTTTGGTTTTCCGCTGCGGATATATTTTCATTACTTCGTGGATTTTGTCTTTCTTCGTTGTAGTGGAGTAGGATGTTTACATATATTTTCGAGATTCTATATCGTCTTTCCTTATTAAACTGTATGGATTGATTATATGTTGAACTGTGTGGAATGTTGTTATAAACTGCGTGGTTTGTTTCTTATTTGTATTGTATTGTTCCGGCCGTGTGGGCCGATGTATAGATATATGTATTCTGGATTCATATTGTCACCCGTACAGGGGAGATGCTGTCGAAATTTCTTCGGACAGGGACTACTTGGGGCGTGACAATTCTTTTGGTATCAGAGCATGGGTTACGATGCTCTGTATTTTCTTTTTTTCTGATACCAATTTATTTGGTATCAGAGCAAGGTACACGATACTTGCTCTTCGTTTTGGATTTTCGAGGTTTATCTGATACCAATTTATTTGGTATCAGAGCTATTTAGTATCAGAGCGGTTCTGATACTAGTCCTTACTCTTATCTGGATATTTTCGGATTGTATGGATTTCCGTCGATTTTATCGTTTCGGAATTCCGAGGTATTTTGACGAGGTTTTATTGGTTCTATTTGGGGCTAAGCAGCGACAGGACATCTCCAGACGACAAATAGGTAAATGAGGTAATTTTATAGTTTTCATACCTGTAGTGATATCTGGGTAACATTTTGTTTACAGATATGACACATACATGTGTTCCGGTACCGAGACGTGGTCGTCCACGTAAGAGGCCGATAGATTCTCCGGAGACAGAGTCTCCAGAGAGATCTGCTAGGGTCGAGCCTGTCCGTTAGAGACAGACTCGTCAGGATATTATAGGCACGTCGGATTATGAGACCCTGATGGTTTCGACATCAGAGGGACATACCTCGATTGTACCACTAGTGGTATCACCTTCAGTATACCGGGCACCCCCTCCAGCCGTGCCTATGACTGCGTATTTGAGGTACGAGATGAGGCAGAGATCTGGTGGGACACGCAGTGCTCGATTATAGGCGAGCAACATATTTCCTGGACGAGAGTTAGGGAGGCATTTGAGAGTCAGTATTTTCCCCGGGCGTATCAGATGACACGTCGGCAGGATTTTATGAGTTTTCGACAGAATAACCGTTCAGTGATGGAGTATAATGCCGAATTTAATAGGTTGGCTAGATTCTGTCCTGAGTTGGTTGCCGAGGGCAGATCTCGTATGCTCTAATTTGTCCAGGGACTGGAAGGGCATCTTCAGGTGAAGATTGCCAGTTTTGGTAGTTCATCATACACAGAGGCACTGGGTAGAGCTCATATGATTGAGTCTGCTCATCAGAGAGTGAAAGTAGACAAGAAGAGGAAGCAGACTGATAGGACTTCTGGACAGATCTAGCAGACACAGACTACGGGACAGCAGTAGAGCAGTTGCACTCAGACAGGTCAAGGTACTTCTGGGTCATCTGGTTGACCCCAGAAGTCAAGACGCTCTGCATCAGGACGTTCCCGGTCTTCTCAGCAGAACCGGAAACAGTCCACTGGTGACTCTCATTACACCCGATGTGGATCCCGAGATCACATCACCTCCGCATGCACCCTGAGATAGTCAGTTTGCTATTATTGTAAACTACCTGGGCACGTGAGCTGAGACTGTTCACTGAAGGCTCAGCATGTAGCTTCCGGGATTTCTTTTCCGGGAGGACAGTCTAGTCAGTCCGGGACTCAGCGAGGAGGGCCGAGAGCCCAATCTTCGCATCGTCAGCAGAGGACAGCTCCCCCTGCAGCAGCTGCATATGACATGCACGAGCAGGAGCATTCCGGTGTCCTTGGGAGAACCCCACGGTATTCCGCTTTAGTGTTCTCCTGTACTATTCGTCAAGAAGAAAGATGGTACTCTGAGGCTGTGCATAGATTATAGGCAGCTGAATGCAGTGACTATCAAAAATAAGTACCCTTGCCACGGATTGAGGATTTATTTGATCAGCTCAGAGATACATCAGTGTATTCTAAGATTGATCTGCGGTCTGGATATCATCAGCTGAGAGTCAAAGATTCTGATATTCAGAAGACAGCTTTCCACACCAGATACGGACATTACGAGTTTTTGGTAATGCCATTTGGGCTTACCAATGCTCCTGCAGTATTTATGGATTTGATGAACCGTATCTTTCTGGAGTATCTAGATCAATTTGTGATTGTATTTATCGATGACATATTGATTTATTCACGTTCCAAGGAGGAACATGCGCAACATCTTCGCATAGTTTTGGAGACTCTTCGACGACATCACCTGTATGCGAAGTTCAGCAAGTGTGCATTTTGGCTTCCCTCAGTTGGTTTTCTAGGACATGTGGTTTCTAGCCGAGGTATTTCAGTAGATCCTTAGAAGATCTAGGCTATCACCAGCTGGGAGCAGCCGAAGTCAGTCCAGGAGATTCGTAGTTTCTTGGGGCTGGCTGGATATTACCGACGATTCGTTGAGGGTTTCTCCAGCATTGCTATGCCGTTGATCCTACTCTCCCCCTTTGTCATTTATCAAAAAATAAGCCAGTTTCAAGTAATTTTTGCTTAGGAAAAAAACAGATTAGGCTTATGAATGGTAAATTACTCTGGAAAATTTTTTTTAACTAAGTTTAAAAGGCTAATATTTAGTAGACTATTAAGAACGATTTTAGCCACTTTTGAAACATAGTTGATTTTGAAATATACTTAGCTAAATTTTAAAAATCTTAAAGAAATTTGAAGTCTCTTTTTACTTAGCAAAAAAACATTTGAAAGCAATGATACTTTTAGGTAAGTAAAAAATGGCTTAGCAAGAATTTATAAAAAGTTAGATTTGAAGGTTGGCTAAGTTTGAAAAAATTGAAGGCTTCTATATGAACTACTTAGCTTAGTCTTTTGCAAACAATGAATTTTGAAAATAGAGCTTAAGTTAAACAAACACTTAGCTTAATTTGAATAAAACAATACTTATTGTTGAAAGCATAGGTGTAAGAATTTTTTATTATTTAGGACGAAGAGGGAGAAACTAAATATTTAGTTTATTTAATCAAATTGGTTGGTCCTTAAGTCCAAGCATGAGTCAAGTTAAATAGTATTCAAAAAATATCTAGCTTGTCTTGATCAGGTATCAGAGCCCTAAAGTACAAGCATGCTTAAGCCTTAAAAAATAATTATTTTCCTAATTTTCCATCTCACATATTCTAAGTTATCAAGCATGTTCAGCTTATGAGTAAGTGTGAGATGAACTTTACTTTAATTTGAAATATTGAAAATATAAGTTAGAATTCCAAATAAGTGACCGTTTAATTATTTTGAAGATTTAAAAATTAATTGAGTTTAGAATTTTAAAGAATTTAATAACTTCTGAAAAGGGTTAAGTTTTCAAAGAATTTTAAAAAGATTTTAAAAAGATTTTTCAAATAATTTTTAAATTAAGTTTTAAATGATTTTTAAAATGTTTTTTTAAAAGATTTTTCAAAATGATTTTGAAATTAAGTTTTAAAAAAATTTTTAAATAATTTTTAAAAGATTTTTCAAATAATTTTTCAAGTAGTTTTGAAATAATTTTGAAATTAATTTTTCAAGGGATTTTTCAAATGATTTTTCAAATAATTTTGAAGTGATCATATTTCAAAGGATTTTTAAATGATTTTTCAAATGATTTTTCAAATAATTTTTTCAAATAATTTTTTCAAAAATTTTTTCAATTGACTTTTCAAATAATTTTGAAATCATTTTTAAAAATTACTTTTGAAGTAAGTTTTCAAAGAATTTTTGAAATGATTTTCGAAGTAAGTTTTCAAAGAATTTTAAAATGATTTTTTAAATAATTTTTAAATTAAATTTTAAAAGATTTTTAAATGTTTTTTAAAAAGATTTTTCAAAATGATTTTGAAATTAAGTTTTAAAAATTTTTTAAATGATTTTTAAAAGATTTTTCAAATAATTTTTCAAGTAGTTTTGAAATAATTTTGAAATTAATTTTGAAATGATTTTAAAATAATTTTGAAATTAAGTTTTAAAAGATTTTTAAAAGATTTTTCAAATAAATTTTAAAAGATTTTTAAAATAATTTTTCATGTAGTTTTGAAATAATTTTGAAAAAATTTTAAAATAATTTTGAAATTAAGCTTTAAAAGATTTTTAAAAGATTTTTCAAATATTTTTTAAAAGATTTTTCAAATAATTTTGAAAAAAATATTAATTAAGAATTTGAATTTGAATTAATTATGAATTTAATTTTGAATTTCTATTTCTTAGTCATCTCACCCGATCTAAATTTTCAATCAGGGACTCATATAATTTTTGTGAGATGAATTGAGGTTCAATTTAAGGGTTCGGTTTAACCTTGTGTTAGATTGAGGTTTAGCTTTGGGTTCAACAAGTAAGCATTCTTTGGATAAACTTCAGAGCTATGGTGAGTCACAAAGAACTCATTAAAGTAAGCATGTATTCGAGGTTTTCCAAATAGTCCTACTGATTGAACTTAATACTAAACCTTGGTCTAACTGGTTAGGATCCGTTTAATGGTAACTTCGGTCAGTTCCACTTGACCAAATGTACCAGGTTGAAGCCATATCTTCCTAGACATGCGATTCCCAAGCTTCCCTAACGTACTATCATCCAAAAACTTCACCAGTACCGTAGGTCAAGTTAAACCTAGCCCATTTTTTCTAACCTTAATTACCCTGCCGGGTAGTCTACTCTTGTTTACCCATTTCGGGTAGATTAAGTTCGGTTACCCAGTCGGGTAGTTTAGTTAGGGGTGCCAGCTATTCTGGATCCTCCTTCTAATTTTTTATTTAACTTAAATTAAATTTTGAATTTTAATTTAATTTAATTTCGAATTTCAAATTTTAAATTTTAATTTAATTTTAAATTTAGAATTTAGAATTTTAATTTAATTTCAAATTTAATTGAATTTTGAATTTAATTGAATTTTGAATTTTGAATTTTAATTTAATTTCAAAAATTTAATTTTATTTCGAATTTTTAATTTAATTTTGAATTTTAAAATTTGAATTTTAATTTAATTTCAAATTTTTAATTTTAATTTCGAATTTTTAATTTTAATTTCAAAATTTTAATTTTATTTCAAATTTTTAATTTAATTTTGAATTTTAAATTTTAATTTAATTTCAAATTTTAATTTAATTTCAAATTTTAATTTTAATGGTTTTTCTGTTAACTCCCCCTGGATCATAGCCTCGATATGGCCTATCGAGGTAGTGTATTTGATCCTTCGGGACCCAGTATTGACCAAGTCCAACTTGATTGACCAATTTGGACTTGGGGACCCATGCTTGGATTACCTTACTATTTGGTTTGTTTATTAAGGATAAATAAGATTTATATTTCTTTTTGGTTTTGTATCCTAGCCCAGTTCTATTATAAACGACTCTTTGTGTCCCAAGAATCAGATCCAGATTCATGGAACCCAAGGTGAACCGTTCCAACGTGTCCTTGAGTTTTTTAACTAGAGTTTTCAAATTGGAATTTTTTTCCTCAAGTTGGTGGACTTGGGTTGAATTTCCAATTTGAACTTGCTCAGTTAACGAACTCGAGTTAGTCGTTTCCTTAAGGGCTATTACCTCCATTTGGAGAGACTTTGTCACGCCCCAGGTAGTCCCTGTCCGAAGAAATTTCGGCAGCATCTCCCCTGTACGGGTGACAATATGAATCCAGAATACATATATCTATACCTCGGCCACACACGGCCGGAACAATACAATCAAAAGTAAACAAACCACGCAGTTATATTCAACATTTCCACACAGATATAATAGGAACAATCCACGCTGGTATATTAAGGAAAACAATATGAAAATCCTAAACGATATATGTAAAACATCCTCCTCCACTACAACGAAGAAAACCAAATCCACGAAGTAATGAAAATATCCGCAGCGGAAAACCAAAAGTAGTAAACCCAATGTTCGTCATAAAGTCCACAATACAAACCCACATCACAAGTATATGTATAAAAGCGAATACAGAAAATGATATCTAGAAATCCTCGCGACTAAGGGGCTAGCGACTGGAATCTCTCCTGACGGTCTCAACCTGAAAAATAGTAACAACGGGGTGAGTTCAAAGAACTTAGCAGGTAAACCAATAGACATGTACAGCAATATATATATCCACCAGTAATAACCTAAGGTACAGTCTCCTAAACCATAGGATCAATAGTACAGTTCTCTAACCATACAACCTACGGTATAGTCTCCTAACAGTTCAACAGATATGCAGAGCTGAAATAAACTGTAATAACCAACAATAGGCATAAAGCACAATCTATAGCAAGAATAATAAGAAAATGCATAACTGTAATAAACTGTACTCACCTGCGAGGCTTGGGCAAATGACTGTGGACATACACAGACAAAGATAGTCAGAGCAAATAAGCATGTATCCTGTATGCATGTCAATCATATGCAGTCACCCAAGTGCATCATCCAATATACAACAATCACAATAAATGCAATATGTGCATATAATGCAATATGACATGGTCACCCCTGACGCTAGTCAGCCATCTCACACATAATGGTGAGACCGAGTGGGTAGGGCTGTGACATCGTGCACTCTGCCGTCACTACCCCTGATGAGTGACCGAGTGGACGGGATGTTGTCGGAGTACACCTATCCTCCTACCTCAAACATAGTGAGGGAGCGTAACGCTCTCAACTCCCGGTACGCAATGACGGGGAGGGATCCCTGTCTGCTACCACGCTGCAGTCACACTACCCATGAGCGAACCAGCGGAGCACTACAGAGCTACTGCCATACACACCCAACTGTGCTGTGCCACTACCCATGTAGTGAAACACGTTGCGTGCAGGCCTATGTAGCCGGCCGACGAGCTCAACAATAATGGAGTCGTCAATCGCCCAGCATGCAATCATGCAGGATGGTGCATGATGCTACAGTATGTCATACCTGAACATAGCCTCCTACATATATGTGTGTGCCCAAAAGGTAAACGTATATATATAACCATGATATAAACAGCATAAATCCAAAGACATCACATAAAACAATGATGTAAGTGTCATGAATCCAAGAGCATGTATCACACATGTAAAGCAACTAATCCAGTAGAGTAGAGCACTATAGATATGCATCTCTATGAACATATATACACATGGCAAGAGACAAATATCCAATCCTGAAGTAAAGCAACTAGCAGATGAAACATGTGATAGGTATCAACTAGCTAAGACCAAGAGAGAGAATAATCTACTATCTACCACTAGTAAGTATATATAAGCTACACATATCATAAGACATTATCAAAAGATAAGTCAGAGGTACCCGCCTCAAATAGAAGGTACAATCCAGTCCTAATCCAATATCGAGATGCTCGTCTCGAATCAGAGTCCTGTGTCAAACAACATATATATTTTATTTAGCTAAATTCAAATGAAATCGCTAAATAAAATTCCTAAAACTAAATTAGGGCAAAACCCTAATCACGTCACCATTATCCTTCCTAAACTAATCTAACAATTGATTAGGGTTTATCCATTAGATTAGATACAATCAACATTTACTACAACCTCTAATCAAACCTACACATAAATCCAATTCCATGCATTTACATCAAGTATCAACATCCCTTATACAACTAATCATGGATTAGTCCAATGTAGTCCTAATCCAATACATGAATCTAATTCATCAACACATGAAACAATTACCCTACACCTTACCTCGAATACCAGCCGATACTATTGCTGGTTGGAGTGCTGTCGGCAAGGAAATACCTCACGATCACAATTCCATAGAACAGAACAGAACAGATCAGAACCTCATAGCCGCACTTGTTGATCCACAGCACTCACTTTGCCAAAATCTTCCCTCACTGATCAGCTCAAAGTGAGATCAAGAAATGGAGATCACATAATCCAGATAACAACCTAAGCTTACCTCAATCGTGACCTTAATCAGCAACAAGGAAGATAAGGTCCAAGATCCCTATCGATCACCTCTAGAACACACAACCTCCCTGCTGGTTTTCTTCCCTACCATTCGGATTAAGGTGAGATCAAGATTGAAATCGATCGGATCAAACCATAGCTAAACAATTCACCTACCTCAAAGATAGGCGACAAGAAGGAATAGGTTGCTTACCTTCAAAGCCGGCAACGACACTGGAATAGAGCTAGGGCTCGGCAGGAACAATTTGATAAGATCAAAGAGAATCGGGATGAAGGAAACCAGATGAAGGGAAAGGAAAGGTCTACCGGTTGAAGAGGATGCAAGATCCGGCTCCTCGCCGTGCCCTAGCCACCGAGAGGTCGTCGGACCGTCCGCGAGAGAGAAGGTCTGCGGCTGAATCGAAGCTCAATAGATGCCGATGTCGGCGGGGGAAAGATCGCCGGAGCTGGAAACCCTAATCCTGTGGCATCACTCGTCCGCGAGAGAGAGCACAGAGGATCGGCCGCTGGCCAGAGAGAATCGGCCGCTAGTAGCCAAGGGAACCTAACATTAGTGAGGCTCCGGAGAAGAAAACCCCTGCCGGCGGTGACCTTGTGGCGATCGGCAGCGACTGTGAGAGGAACCGAGAGAGATCGGAGTCGGAGGAAGAAGAAAGGAGGAGAAGAGCACGGGTTCGGCGTTTGGGGGAGGAAACAGGAAATACAAGAAAAGAAATTATATTTAAAAACATTTCCTCACTTAAACGGATATCCCAAACAGGCTTTATTCGAACCCGAAATTTAAACCTCCTCGTATGTAACGTCAGGCTGAATGAGAACCGATATATCTGACAGTACATGTGCCGGGTCTGATACGTATCTCCTCAGCATAGATACATGGAATACATCATGAATGCTGGCTAGAGATGGTGGTAGCGCCAGACGGTAAGCTACTGCTCCAATCCTCTCCAAGATCTGGAATGGCCCAATATATCGTGGAGCTAGTTTACCTCGAAGACCAAATCTCTTCACCCCTTTCGTGGGTGAAACTCTCAAAAACACATGATCACCAGTAGAGAACTCCAGGGGTCTCCGTCGCCGATCTGCATAACTCTTCTGACGGTCCTGAGCCTCTGACATCCTCCGTCTGATAGTACGAATCAACTCTGCCTCCTGCTGAGCTCTCTGAGGTCCTACAAACTGGGCTTCCCCAACCTCTTCCCAGAGGGTGGGTGTCCGACAAGGCCTACCATACAACGTCTCAAACGGTGCCATCTGGATAGCCGAATGATAGCTGTTGTTGTAGGCGAACTCCACTAATGGCAGGTGGTCCTCCCAACTGCCTCCGAAATCCATAATGCAAGACCTCAGTAAGTCCTCCAATGTCTGAATAGTCTGCTCTGACTGTCCATTTGTCTGCGGATGGAATGCCGTACTGAAACGAATCTGTGTGCCCAAGGTCTGCTGCAGACTCTGCCAGAATCGAGACGTGAACCGTGGGTCTCTATCAGATATAATGCTCAACAGAACTCCATGAAATCTGATAATCTCTCGACAATATAACTCAGCTAATCGATCCAGAGAATCAGTCTTCCGAATCGCTAAAAAGTGTGCGGATTTGGTTAATCGGTCAACGATTACCCAAATTGCATCATGGCCTCGTCGAGTCCTAGGCAATCCTACCACAAAATCCATAGTAATATGCTCCCACTTCCACTCTGGAATAGGGATCCTCTGAAGTAAACCAGCAGGTCTCTGGTGCTCAGCCTTCACCTGCTGACAGACAAGACATCTAGCTACAAAATCTGCAATGTCTTTCTTCATACTGTTCCACCAATAGGAACGCCTCAAATCACGATACATACTGCTCCCACCTGGGTGGATAGAAAATCTAGAACGATGAGCCTCCTGAAGTAACTCCTCCATGACCGGGTGAGACTGAGGTACACATAATCTACCTCGGAAATAAACAATCCCCTCATCATCTCGTGTAAACTCGGTCTGCTGTCCGGAAGCTATCTGGCTACTAATGAACTGTAAATGCTGATCTCCGGCCTGGGCCTCTCGAATCCTCATCCCGATCGACGACTGAGCAACCATGGTAACAAGAATACCCTGCTCTGTCCGTCCCTGCTCCTTAAGGCCCAACTCGGAGAATCCCTGAATCAAGTCCGTGACTAAAACTCGATGACAAGCTAAAGTCCCTCTGGACTTCCTGCTAAGTGCATCAGCAACCACATTAGCTTTACCCGGATGGTATCTAATAGTACAATCATAATCCTTCAGAAACTCCATCCATCTCCTTTGTCGGAGATTAAGTTCCTTCTGTGTGAAAATATATTTGAGACTCTTATGATCAGTAAGAATCTCAAAAGTAATACCATAAAGATGATGTCGTCGCAGAGTCTCCAAGACTATGCGAAGATGCTATGCATGTTCCTCCTCAGAATGCGAATATATCAATATGTCATCGATAAACCCAATAACAAACTGATCTAGGTACTCCAGAAAGATACGGTTCATCAGATCCATAAATACTGCAGGAGCATTGGTAAGCCCAAACGACATTACCAAAAACTCGTAATGTCCGTATCTGGTGCGAAATGTTGTCTTCTGAATGTCAGAATCTCTAACTCTCAGCTGATGATATCCAGACCGTAGATCGATCTTAGAATACACTGATGTATCTCTAAGCTGATCAAATAAATCCTCAATCCGTGGCAAGGGGTACTTATTTCTGATAGTTACTGCATTCAACTGCCTATAATCGATGCACAACCTCAGAGTACCATCCTTCTTCTTGACAAATAGTACAGGAGAACCCTAAGGCGGGATACCGTGGGGTTCTCCACAAGGACACTGGAATACTCCTGCCCGTGCATGTCGTATGCAGCTGCTGCAGGGGGAGCTGTCCTCTGCTGATGATGCGAAGATTGGGCTCTCGGCCGGCCTCGCTGAGTCTCGGACTGACCAAACTGTCCTCCTGGGACATAGATCCCAGATGCTGTATGCTGAGCCTTCAGCGAACAATCTCGGCTCAAGTGCCCAGGCAGTTTGCAATAATAGCAAACTGACTGTCCCAAGGCGCACGCAGAGGTGATGTGATCTCGGGATCCGCATCTGGTGCAGTAAGAGTCACCAGTGGACTGTTTCTGCTTCTGCGGAGAAGACCGCAAACTATCCCGACTTCTGGGGTCGACCAGATGACCCAGAAGTACCTTGACCTGTCTGAGTGCAACTGCTCTGCTGCTGTCCCGTAGTCTGTGTTTGCTGGATCTGTCCGGAAGTCCGATCATTCTGCTTACTCTTCTTATCTTCATTCACTCTTCGATGAGTAGACTCAATCATGAGAGCTCTATCCAGTGTCTCGGTGTATGATGAAGTACTAAAACCAGAAATCTTCAGCTGAAGATGCCCGTCCAGTCCCTAGACAAACTGAAGCATACGAGATCTGTCATCGGCAACTAACTCAGGACAGAATTTGGCCAACCAATTAAATTCAGCATTATACTCCATCACTGAGCGCTTATTCTGTCGAAGACACAGAAAATCCTGCCGTCGTGTCATCTGATACGCCCGGGGAAAATACTGACTCTCGAATGCCTCTCTAAATCTCGCCCAAATAATATGCTACTCGCCTATAATCGAGCGCTGAGTGTCCCACCAGATCTCTGCCTCATCTCGTACCTCAAGTACGAAGTAGTAGGCACGACTGGAGGGGGTGCCTAGTATACTGAAGGTGATACCACTGGTGGTACAGTCGAGGTATGTACCTCTGAAGTCGGAACTATCGGGGTCTGATACGCAGACGTACCCACAATGACCTGAGGAGTCTGCCCCTGGCGGACAGGCTCCGCCCTAGCAGACCTCTCTGAAGACTCTGTCTCAGGAGAATCTATCGGCCTCTTATGTGTGCGACCACGTCTAAGTACCGGAACACGTGTATGTGTCATATCTGCAACAAAATGTTGCCCAGATATCTCTACAGGTATAAAAACTATAAAATTACCTAATTTTACCTGTTTACCGTCTGGAGATGTCCTGTCGCTGCTTAGCCCCAAAAATAGAATCTCGTCAAAATACCTCAGAATTCCGAAACGAGAAAATCGACGGAATCCGTACAAATCCGAAAATACCCAGATAAACTCGTAAACTCCAGAACACGAGAAACAAGTATGAGAAATCCGCTCTGATACCAAATAAATTGTCACGCCCCAGGTAGTCCCTGTCCGAAGAAATTTCGACAGAGTCTCCCCTGTACGGGTGACAATATGAATCCAGAATACATATATCTATACCTCGGCCACACACGGCCGGAACAATACAATCAAAAGTAAACAAACCACGCAGTTATATTCAACATTTCCACACAGATATAATAGGAACAATCCACGCTGGTATATTAAGGAAAACAATATGAAAATCCTAAACGATATATGTAAAACATCCTCCTCCACTACAACGAAGAAAACCAAATCCACGAAGTAATGAAAATATCCGCAGTGGAAAACCAAAAGTAGTAAACCTAATGTTCATCATAAAGTCCACAATACAAACCCACATCACAAGTATATGTATAAAAGCGAATACAGAAAATGATATCTAGAAATCCTCGAGACCAAGGGGCTAGCGACTGGAATCTCTCCTGATGGCCTCAACCTGAAAAATAGTAACAACGGGGTGAGTTCAAAGAACTCAGCAGGTAAACCAATAGACATGTACAGCAATATATATATCCACCAGTAATAACCTAAGGTACAGTCTCCTAAACCATAGGATCAATAGTACAGTTCTCTAACCATACAACCTACGGTATAGTCTCCTAACAGTTCAACAGATATGCAGAGCTGAAATAAACTGTAATAACCAACAATAGGCATAAAGCACAATCTATAGCAAGAATAATAAGAAAATGCATAACTGTAATAAACTGTACTCACCTGCGAGGCTTGGGCAAATGACTGCGGACATACACATACAAAGATAGTCAGAGCAAATAAGCATGTATCCTGTATGTATGTCAATCATATGCAGTCACCCAAGTGCATCATCCAATATGCAACAATCACAATAAATGCAATATGTGCATATGATGCAATATGACATGGTCACCCCTGACGCCAGTCAGCCATCTCACACACAATGGTGAGACCGAGTGGGTAGGGATGTGACACCGTGCACTCTGCCGTCACTACCCCTGATGAGTGACCGAGTGGATGGGATGCTGTCGGAGTACACCTATCCTCCTACCTCAAACATAGTGAGGGAGCGTAACGCTCTCAACTCCCGGTACGCAATGACGGGGAGGAATCCCTGTCTGCTACCACGCTGTAGTCACACTACCCATGAGCGGACCAGCGGAGCACTACAGAGCTACTGCCATACACACCTTACTGTGCTGTGCCACTACCCATGCAGTGAAACACGTTGTGTGCAGGCCTATGTAGCCGGCCGACGAGCTCAACAATAATGGAGTCGTCAATCGCCCAGCATGCAATCATGTAGGATGGTGCATGATGCTACAGTATGTCATACCTGAACATAGCCTCCTCCATATATGTGTGTGCCCAAAAGGTAAACGCATATATATAACCATGATATAAACAGCATAAATCCAAAGACATCACATATAACAATGATGTAAGTGTCATGAATCCAAGAGCATGTATCACACATGTAAAGCAACAAATCCAGTAGAGTAGAGCACTATAGATATGCATCTCTATGAACATATATACACATGGCAAGAGACAAAATATCCAATCCTGAAGTAAAGCAACTAGCAGATGAAGCATGTGATAGGTATCAACTAGCTAAGACCAAGAGAGAGAATAATCTACTATCTACCACTGGTAAGTATATATAAGCTACACATATCATAAGACATTATCAAAAGATAAGTCAGAGGGTACCCGCCTCAAATAAAAGGTACAATCCAGTCCTAATCCAATATCGAGATGCTCGTCTCGAATCAGAGTCCTGTGTCAAACAACATATATATTTTATTTAGCTAAATTCAAATGAAATCGCTAAATAAAATTACTAAAACTAAATTAGGGCAAAACCCTAATCACGTCACCATTATCCTTCCTAAACTAATCTAACAATTGATTAGGATTTATCCATTAGATTAGATACAATCAACATCTACTACATCCTCTAATCAAACCTACACATAAATCCAATTCCATGCATTTACATCAAGTATCAACATCCCTTATACAACTAATCATGGATTAGTCCACTGTAGTCCTAATCCAATACATGAATCTAATTCATCAACACATGAAACAATTACCCTACACCTTACCTCGAATCCCAGCCGATACTATTGCTGGTTGGAGTGCTGTCGGCAAGGAAATACCTCACGATCACAATTCCACAGAACAGAACAGAACAGATTAGAACCTCACAGCCGCACTTGTTGATCCACAGCACTCACTTTGCCAAAATCTTCCCTCACTGATCAGCTCAAAGTGTGTAACGACCCACCTCCTACTAACTATGCTGTGAGGCCGATCGTTACATTAATCTGTGCTAACTAATCCATGACCATCATTAATTCTAGGTGCGGAAGCTGTAGTAACTGAAATTTTGCTAAACTACTAACATTTCTTGGTTCTATACATGCTAAGGGGTGTAAACTAACTATTCATGACATGTTTTACCTTCCCCATGGTCAAGGAACTGAACTTAAACATTTTCCCGCTGATATCAGACCTCCCAATCAATCCATTGATCGATTGGAATGTCGGATCGATCCAGTGATCGATCCAGCACGCTACTGTGCTCGGGCCATATTCTGGATCGATCGGCTGATCGATCCAGACTGGTCAATCGATCCAGTGATCGATCCCAGAGCCTTCTGTTCACGACGGAATTGGCTGGATCGATCGGCTGATCGATCCAGACGCCTACTGTTCGCGAGACGAGTTGCCCAGTCGATCAATCGATCGATTGGAAACTCTCGAATCGATCGGCTGATCTATTCGAGTTTCTGATTTCGTGCCAATGATCTGATTTCAACACTGTCTCGTGCCAAATCACACATAATGATTCCAAAAATGACTAAGAACATCCTAACAATAATAACTAACATTCTAACATCATAAAAATAGTGTTCTAAGCATAATAGAGTGCATGGTTAACTAATTCATAGTAATTAACATATTAAAGTGCAAAATGCTAAAACACTGAAAAGTTCTAATGTTTAAACCAAACTTGCTAAAGTTACCTAAGATCTCTATTCCAAGTTCCTGCCCACACACATCCTCGTAGCATTGCCCTCCAGCCTCTGCTAGTCCATCTTTCCTTTACCTTTATCTGCAGTATAAGGAAAAGAAAGTATCTATAAGCTTTCGCTTAGTAAGAAACCATCTACCTCACTAAAACATGCATACGATGCAATTCATGATTTTAAAACATGCTATTTGAAATACAAATTGAATATGCTAAACATGGCATGACATACACCACATAGGAAGCTAACTAATCATGGCAATAAGAGCTAATCATAAACTATCATGTTGTATGAACAGAAACTACACTGTTATAAAAGCTGAATTGAGCTAATTCTAGCTAATGCTAATGCTGTACTGAATTCACCTAACTATCTTGTGAGAGTTTGAAAACTTAATACATATAATAGGTGAAAATACATAATCATGCTGCTGTTTGGGCCCGGCAACTGTACTTGCTATGCGCGTCCCTAACTAAACCCGGGTTTGCAAGTCCCGAATTTAGTAGGGTTACTAGGTTATCTGAACCTAGGGACGACTGTGGGAGCCCAACCCAAAGGATATCTAATCCAGTACAGTGTCACTGAAAAGTAAAATACTAAACATAAGCTAATAAATCCTTGTCTTGCTTTTACTAGGTTGTCTAAACCCAGAACTAGGTTATCTAAACCTAGAGGCGACTGTGGGAGCCCACCCATTGGACATCTAGTCCTGTAAAAGCTGAAACAAGACTAAATAGGCTGTGTAAATGCTTCTAGTGCATTTATCCAAGCTAATAAAATGCTCAGTTTGCATTTTGACTGTACTAAACATTCTATCGAGCACTTGGTGTGCGCTGGTGCACACCCTACGTGCCAAGTTTGCATACGACTAAACTAATGCATAAAAACCACACGCTTAGCTACTTATACTGCAGGTGAGGGGTTTCTTACCTCGTGCGCTAGTTTTCTTACGAATCTAGTCGCTAGTTTTCCGGTGGGGATGATCTTCTCGACGATCCTCTCGCGTCTACGTGTTCTTCTCGCGGAGGGGAACGTCCTCGTGTCGGAGTCATCGCCGGAAGGTGCTCCTAAATCCCTTAGGGCTTGGTGCGCCGGGAGAGGAAGAGGAGGGAGAGGAGTCGGCGGAACTAGGGTGAGGAAAGAAAAGTTACGTTCAAAGAAAATAACTCTTCACTTAATTCCTCCCTATTTATATTAAGTGATAATTTCCGGCCCAACTTGATTATAAATTTAATTGATTCCCTTTCCTTTCAGCACGACCCTGCTGGGTTCACCTGGTTACTAAAGTTCACCATAAGTCGTAGGACCCATAGGTCTCGGGTTCAATTCCCGCTTAAGCTATTTTCGTTTTCTATTTATTTTTGCTACTTCCGCTACTCTAAAAATTCCATAAAAATATTCTAAAATTCCAGAAAAATCATAGAATATGTCTAAAAATAGTTTTGAGAATTTTTGGGTGTTACAATCCCCCATACCTTATAAAAAGTTTGTCCTCGAACTTAGAATAACTCCGGGTACTTCTGTCTCATACTGGCTTTTGTCTCCTAAGTTAACTGCTCGATCTATTATCTGAATAGGCCGACTGTCATAGCTGAGGTCTTCGCGGATCTGTACCGACTGGGGCACAATCACCTGGGTGGCATCTGGGGTATGCTTCTTCAGCATAGAGACATGAAATACGTTGTGGACAGCTGACATTTCCTGGGGTAGCTCTAGCTCATATGCTACCTTGCCCACTCTTCTGCTGATGAGGTATGGTCCCACATATCTGAGACTTAGCTTGCCCTTCTTCCCAAAACGCATTACTCCCATCATGAGAGCTACTATGAGGAACACTGAATCCCTAACTGAAAACTCTAAAGGTCTGCGCCGTGTATCAGCATAGCTTTTCTGGCGGCTCTGAGCTGTCTCTATCTTCTGGCGGATCTGCTGTATAGCTGTTGTGGTATCTGCCACTAGATCTGTCTGAAGTTCTAGTTCTTTCTGTTCACCACTCTCATACCAGCAGATTGGAGATCTACACCTCCGCCCATAGAGAGCCTCGTAAGGTGTCATACCGATAGTGGCCTGATAGCTGTTATTGTATGCAAATTCTGCTAGACTCAGATTTTTGCACCAACTTCCTTTGAAATCTTGGGCACATGCTCGGAGCATATCCTCGAGTACCTGATTTACTCGCTCCGTCTGTCCATCTGTCTGAGGATGGAAGGCTATGCTAAACTTCAACTTCGTGCCCAAAGCTGACTGTACACACTCCCGGAAGTGTGATGTGAACCTACTGTCTCTGTCTGAAATAATGGTTCGTGGGACTCCATGTAATCTAACGATCTCCTTGAGATACAACTGTGCTAGCTGTTCCATGGAGTAGGATATCCTGATAGCTAAGTGTAGGACCATTAGATTCGATAGAGGGGGGGGGTGAATATCGATTCGAAAAAGACGAGTATAAACGCAGCGGAAAAATAAAGTAGACACAGATGTTTTTACTTCGTTCGGAGCCTGTGACGACTCCTACTCGAAGGCCCGTGGTCATTGACCACTTTCGTTGGGCAATCACTAACAAGTCAAAATATGATTACAGAATAAGTACAGGAAATGCTAGTAATAATAAAGCAATACCGACAAAGAAAAATTAAATAAACACCGGAGGAGCACTTTTGTCGGAGCGTTGTTGACGTCGCACTTGAACGTCGAGCAGCAAGACCAGCAGTAGAAGAGTTCTCAGTAAAAAATTGATCTCTGAAGCTCCTGCCTGGGGCTTCTTTTATATGCTGTTCCGGGCGCCTGGAGTGTGACGTAACTGCTCAACCCAAGATGCTCCACGTGGCGACGACTTGGCTGGATAAAATTTGCCTTCCGGGCGCCCGGATCCCCTCCGGGCGCCCGGACCACCTTGTTCCAGAAAGACTCCTTTTTCCTGCAAAACAAAGTTAGTCCGAGGCAAATATACATCCTGTAAAACAAATTGTTAGCACAGTTAAAGTTCAACAGATGGATAAAGAGAGTATGACTTAGATTCCGTCTTTCCGAGACCGGAATCTAGTCACGATCTCGACTTAGACATCCGAAATGGATCTAAGCCGGATCGACGCCTAATGTCCCCTTCCCGGGAACGCGTCCTCACAGTCACTCCCCTCCAGTGACTTACCTCACTTACCTGCCAGACGTCCGGTCAGCCCGTCGACCCGTCTGGACTTCTCGCCAAGCGTCCGGTCAGCCCGTCGACCCACTTGGACTTCTCGTCAGCTATCCGGTCAGCCCGTCGACCTAGCTGGACTTCTCGCCAAGCGTCCGGTCAGCCCGTCGACCCACTTGGACTTCTCGCCAGCTATCCGGTCAGCCCGTCGACCTAGCTGGACTTCTCCTGCACACTCGATCAAAGTGTCAGACAACAACAAGACTAACTTAGCCTATTTGTCATTCATCAAAACCTAGGTTAAATCGTTAGTGCTAGCCGCACCAACAATCTCCCCCTTTTTGATGGAATGACAACCTGGTTAAGTTAGTGAAAGCATATGCAAGAAACAACATGCATTTGTGTGGTTTTAAAGTTAGTTTGTGTTTTCAAATTGGTTTAGCTAACTTAACCACCTAACCCTCCTCCCCCTTTGGCATTCATCAAAAAAAATGAACAAAGGTAAATAATCATAGTGAAGAGTTACTGTAACAGGTAATCAAATTTTGAAAGATATCTAAGTTTGGTTCAAAATTTGAAAGATAAAAGTGTAATTTTTTAACACCAAGTCAAAAAATAGTCAAGTTGACTTGGGGGAGACAGGTTGAGTTTTGAAAAGTATAAATTTAAGGTTAATCAAGTTTAACTCTCAAGCGTGTGGAAATTTTCAAAATAGGTTTTTCAAATTTACTTTTTATGTTTAAGTAACATCTACTTTTCAAAAAGGTAAAATTTTCAACTTCGATTTTTCAAAACAAAGCAAAAATTAAATAATTTTTCAAGAAATAAAATTTTTGCCAAAATTAATTTTTAAGGCTAATTTGATAAAGGCTAAATTTGGAAATAGTTAATTTTTCAAATCAGGTTTAAAAATTGGGTGGGATTAAACTTTCACATTTTTCAAATACTTAGTTAAATTTAAATTTTGTAAATCAATGTTCAAACATAGGTTAGGTTTTAAAAGGCATTTTTCAAACACACAAAATTTGAGTTAATTCTCCCCCTGAACTTGATATTTAACTTTAACCAGCTGTCTAACCAATTAGGTACTAACTAGCTATCAGCAGATAGTAGCTTTCACATGGTTAGTCAGATTAAGTTGATTACAAGCAGTCAGTTTTTTGACTTGACTGATTAACTTTAATCTGATTAATATCTGAGTTGTATTTAACGTCCAGACTTATGTTGATGCACTGAAATAAGCATCTTAAGTCCAGACAGTTGGCCTATGCATCTCACCCCTTTCTATGTTTGTCAAACACAAGCAAGGTAAACCTAGGGTGTTGGTGAGATGCTCAAAAACTAGTCCTATGGGTACATGCTTTCTAAGGATTCAAAACTAGTCTAAGGCCAAAACTGTTTTTGAAAATCTAAAAATGGTAAGTTTTTGAAAACATACAGTTTTAACTTATAAGTTAAAAAACTAGTTTTTAGAAAAATTATAGTCTACCGAGATAGAACATAATCAATGTAGGTCTGAAATATCACTAGATAAATCCAAAATATTTTACAAGTAGTGTAGCTACAGAAGTAGGTCATCACTAAAGCTACTGAGATGATGAAGGGGGTGGTCCAGATCCCAAGGATCGAAGAAGTGCCATCAGCTCAGTGTGACGCGTAACTCGGCAACCTCTCGCCGTATGTCCCGATGAAAATCAGAGTTCTCCTGCTGGAGACTCGCCATAGCTCTCTCTAGTCCGGTCATACGGTCGGCTAGAGTGCGGGGAGCGTGTCGTGGTGCTCGAGCTGGGGGTGGTGGTGGAGCCGGTGCGGCTTCCTCTGGAAATAGTGCGAGCATGAACTCGTCCACCTGTGCGTCTGGATCGGGCTGGTGCTGTGCCCCCCTCCGCCAAGACATAGTCCCGTCATCTCTATCTATATGGATGCCGGCTAGGGAAAAGTTTCGAGCGGCTATAACATCGAACTCGGTCATATGGGCAACGTCTCCCCTAGTGACATCAATGTGCAACGAGGACATATAGGCTGTCAGAATGTGACCAAATGGCATATGGACTCGACTGTCAGTCACAAATCTAGCTGAATAGATGATGGTGGAGAAGATATGTAGGCTGATGTCAATGTCTAACCTATGAATCAGGGCATAAAGTAAGAACGAATGGAATGGGCGCATCACAGCGATGTCCCGAGTAGTCAATGGTAAAATGCAAAGGACTACAACCCTATAAAGAGCGTAGTCCTGGACTCGAAGTTCTACTGACCTAAACTGTGTCACAGTGGGATCTCTCTCTCCTCTGAAAAAATATGAATAAATCGTATCGAGAGTAATATGTGAGTAGGGATCTTCGAACGGTAGATCCCTCGGAGGATAGTACAAAAAGGAGCAAGTAGATGGACGCAACTCTAAAAACTCTCGGATAGTCATAGGGGAAAATATGATATCAGTGCCTGCTGCCCTAGTGGTATAGGTGAAATCGTCTACTTTTACTAGGTTATTGCAAAATTCGGCACACAGACTTATGTTTATTGGACTGGTACATTCGACAAGGTTCGTTAAGTTATAGTGGCCTATAACCTCTAAAGCAGAGGGACATGACCTTAGAAAGAATGATCTATCTATGCAGGTAGTCCTAATGGCCTTATAAATGGTGGATTCAAACTTAATCCTAAGTTCGTCTGTGGGAAACCTAGGGTCTGTACTAGTATTGGAGGGTCCAGCACCAGTATTTGTTCGTTTCCTACTGTATATAAATAAAAGAATATTCTAAGAAAAAATTGAGAAGACAAATTCTAATAAGATTTTAGAGAGGGGAAGTATTTTATTTACCGAGGAGCCATCGAAAAATATAGATTTGACGACCTCGGTTGCATCGCAACAGCGTCTTCACCGCAAGAAAATTTTGATTTAGAGTACTTTCGCACTGAGGTTCAAAGTGAACCTTGGCAAAAGTGAGAATTGGTGGGGCAAAGGTTGGGGGCGCCTGCTGCCCCTTATTTATAGGGGACTCCGGGCGCCCGGAACCCTTCCGGGCGCCCCGGATACCTTTTTTTTTTTTTTTTTGAAATTAGGTTTGAAGTTAAGTTTTGAGTTTGAATTAAATTTTGAAATTAAGTTTAAAATTAAAATTTTGAAATTAATTTTTAAGTTTAAAATTTTGAAATAAATTTTTAAGTTTTAAAATTTTAAAATTAATTTTTAAGTTTAAAATTAAAATTTTGAAATTAATTTTTAAGTTTAAAATTAAAATTTTAAAATTAATTTTTAAGTTTAAAATTAAAATTTTGAAATTAATTTTTAAAATTAAAATTTTGAAATTAATTTTTAAGTTTAAAATTAAAATTTTGAAAATAATTTTTAAGTTTAAAATTAAAATTTTGAAAATAATTTAAAATTAAAATTTTGAAAATAATTTTTAAGTTTAAAATTAAAATTTTGAAAATAAATTTTTAAGTTTAAAATTAAAATTTAGAAATTAATTTTTAAGTTTAAAATTAAAATTTTGAAATTAATTTTTAAGTTTAAAATTAAAATTTTGAAAATAATTTTTAAGTTTAAAATTAAAATTTTGAAATTAATTTTTAAAATTAAAATTTTGAAAATAATTTTTAAGTTTAAAATTAATTTAAGTTTAAAATTAATTTAAGTTTAAAATTTTAAAATTAATTTTTAAACCTTATTCATCTCACCCGATCTATATTATCAATCAGGGAATCCTATGATTTTGTGAGATGAAATTGGTTTGATTACAGAGTTTTGGTTTAACTTGTGTTAGATTCAGGCTTAGCTTTGGTTTCCACAAATAGGCATTCTTCGGATAAACTTCTAAGCTTGGTGAGTCACAAGGACATCATTAGAAATAACCAACCTTTCGAGGTTTTCCGAATAGTCCTATCCACGGAACTTAGTACTAAATCTTGGTCTAACTGGTTAGGATTCGTTTAAAGGTAGCTTCGGTCAGTTCCACTTGGCCAAATGCACCAGATCGAAACCATATCTTTCTAGACATGCGATGCCCAAGTTTCCCTAACGTACTATCATCCAAAAATTTCACCAATACCATGATTCAAGTTAAACTTGGTCTCTAATTCTAATTGCTCTGCCGGGTTTGTTAGTTTTGGGTTACCCTGTCGGGTAAGTTAGTTTTGGAGGTGCCAGCTATTCTGGAGCCTCCCCCTGAATTATTGGCCATTAATTTAAGTTTTGATTTTAGGCTTGTGTCGATTCTTTTTATAGTTATAGTTAACTTGGTGATAATTTTGTTGTTTTTTAAACTGTTTAGATTTTGAATTTGATTTAGGTTTGTATTTTGGATTTTGGTTTGGTTTATTTAATTTTATATAATGTATTTTTTCTTTAGGTATATAATATTGATTAAGTCCTACTTGCGTGGTTAGACACGCTTTCGGAACCCAAGCTAGATTGGTTGACTTGTATTGGGTTATTAATGATTTGAAGGTTTTATTTGAATTCGACTTATATCCTAGTCCGGTTTTATTATAACATGCTTTTTGATTATTTAGGATTAAGTCTAAATTTTTTGATCTTGTTGTGAATTTTTCTAACATCTCCTTTAAATTGTTTATTTCATTTTTTAATGATAAATTCTCCTCCTCAAGTGTTAGATCTTGAGTTGGATTTGAATTTTTTAATTGTTCCTTGAGGTTTTGATTTTCCTCAAGAAGTAATTTGTTTTCATTTTCTACTTTGGTTAATTTACTATTTAAACAAGAAATGATTCTAAAAAACTTTTTGTTTAAATTAAAATATACCTCATTCGAGCCTTCGGAAACGAGTACGGACTCGTGGCTTGTTTCGGGTTCGGACCCGTCTTCATCTTCCGACTCATTTTCAGTTTCGGCTTCGCGGGCCATCAGTGCGAGGTGGCTCTGATGTTTCTGCTCTTCTTCCTCTGATTCGTCCGAGGAGTCGTCCCACGTTGCTTTGAGTGCTTTCTTTTTTGTTGGCTTTGGTTTGTCGAACTTTAGTTTTGGGCATTCGTTCTTGTAATGTCCCTTTTTGTTGCAGCCGTAGCAAGTCACGTTCTTTTGTTCTGAGGGAGAGCTGATCTTTTGAAGATCCTTTTTGCTGAAGCTCCTCTTTCTCCTGGTGAACATTTTTCTTACCAAGTTCACCAGGTGTTCTTCGTTTTCGGAGTCTTGGTCAGATTCTTCTTCAAATTCAGGCTTGCTTTTCTTTTCTTTGGAGGACCCTGCAAATAGAGCTATACCTTTCTCGGCTCCAGCATTAGTTTGTTCGTGTAATTCTAATTCACAGAAAAGCTCATCTAATTTTAAGTTAGAAAGATCCTTAGAAATTTTGTAGGCATCCACTATTGATGCCCACAAACTATTACGTGGAAAGGCGTTTAATGCGTACCTTATTAAGTCTCTGTTCTCCATCTGGTGGCCTATCGCATGGAGCCCGTTGAGGATGTCCTTGATCCTCGCGTGTAGTTGATTCGCTGTTTCACCTTCCTGCATTTTTATATTAAAAATTTTATTTAAGAGAAGGTCTCGTTTTGTTACCTTGGCGTCGCTCGTTCCCTCGTGCAGCTCGATCAACTTGTCCCATAGCTCTTTAGCGTTTTTGTGTGGACCGACTCTGTTCAGTTCTTCTCTTGTCAATCCGCATTGTAGAGTGTTGATCGCCTTATTTTCTGTTGATGCTTTTTTCTTGAGATCTGCTGTCCAGTCTTCAGGATCCACTAGATTCCCGGCGTTGTCCACTGGAATTTTGTAGGGTCTCGTGATGCTCATCCACTGGTCGAAGTCTGTTTTGAGGTAGACCTCCATGCGCTTCTTCCAGTAAAGTCGTCCCCGTTGAAGAGTGGAGGTCGCACTGTGCTGAATCCTTCTTGTTGGGACATTCTGTGCACAGGTAAATAACCAAAGAAAAACCCAAGACTTGGTCTTGGATTAGTAGTGCGGGAAGAGAAAAATAGAAAGGAATCTAGATTTGTGTTGCACTAATTTAAATTGATTAGAGAAATATTAAGTTAACGAAACAACAGTTTTAAAGTTAATTTAAAAATTGCTCGATTGGTGGTTGCACCAAATCGAGGCGACTGACTCGATACCACTTGTAGGACCGTTAGATTCGATAGAGGGGGTGAATATCGATTCGAAAAAGACGAGTATAAGCAGCGAAAAAATAAAGTAGACACAGATGTTTTTACTTCGTCGGAGCCTGTGACGACTCCTACTCGAAGGCCGTGGTCCTTGACCACTTCGTTGGCAATCACTAACAAGTCGAAATATGATTACAGAATAAGTACAGAAATGCTAGTAATAATAAAGCAATACCGACAAAGAAAAATTAAATAAACACGGAGGAGCACTTTTGTCGGGCGTTGTTGACGCCGCACTTGAACGTCGAGCGGCAAGACCAGCGAGAAGAGTTCTCAAAAAATTGATCTCTCAAGCTCCTGCACAGGGCTTCTTTTATATCTTTGTTCCGGCGCTTGGATCCCTTCGGCGCGGAGTGTGACTTGCTCAAACCAAGATGCTCCACGTGGCGGCGACTTGGCTGGATAAATTCGCCTTCGCCCGGACCTCCGGGCGCCCGGATCCCCTCCGGGCGCCCGGATCCTCCGGGCGCCCGGACCACCTTGTTCGAAAGACTCCTTTTCCTGCAAAACAAAGTTAGTCCGAGGAAATATCCTGTAAAACAAATTGTTAGCACGGTTAAAGTTCAACAGATGGATAAAGAGAGTATGACTTAGATTCCGTCTTTGAGACCGGAATCTAGTCACGATCTCGACTTTAGACATCGAAATGGATCTAAGCGGATCGACGCCTAATGTCCCTTCCCGGAACGCGTCCTCACGGTCACTCCTCGGTGACTTACCTCACTTACCTGCCAGACGTCCGGTCAGCCCGTCGACCCGTCTGGACTTCTCGCCAAGCGTCCGGTCAGCCCGTCGACCCGCTTGGACTTCTCGCCAGCTATCCGGTCAGCCCGTCGACCTAGCTGGACTTCTCGCCAAGCGTCCGGTCAGCCCGTCGACCCGCTTGGACTTCTCGCCAGCTATCCGGTCAGCCCGTCGACCTAGCTGGACTTCTCCTGCACACTCGATCAAAGTTTCAGACAACAACAAGACTAACTTAACCTATTTGTCATTCATCAAAACCTAGGTTAAATCGTTAGTGCTAGCCGCACCAACACTAAGAAGTGGGCTGATTTAGTCAACCTGTCGACTATTACCCAGATGGTATCAAAATCATTCGTGGTTCTGGGTAATCCCACTATGAAGTCCATAGAAATATCTTCCCACTTCCATTCTGGAATCTGAATAGGCTGTAAAACTCCTCCTGGTCTCTGATGTTCTGCTTTAACCCTCTGACAGGTTAGGCAGGTGCTGACATATCGAGCGATGTCTCTCTTCATCCCAGACCACCAAAAACATTTCTTCAAGTCCTGGTACATTTTGGTGGAGCCAGGATGCATCGCGTAAGGAGTCTTGTGAGCCTTGTCTAGGATTTTCTTCTGTAGTTCCCCCTGATCTGGAACACATAGCCTGTCGCCGAAATATAGTACCCCGCTATCTGATATTCTGAACTCTCCACTTTCTGATTCTGCTAAACCTTGCTTGATTCTCTGAATTTCAGGATCCGGCTCCTGAGCTGTCTGGATGTCACCAAGCAAAGTAGACTCTAATGTCATAGTAGAGAACTGTCCGACTATCAGTTCGAGACCGAAATCTGTGATCTCTTTCTGTAGGGGTGGTGACATGGCTGCTAGAGATAATAGCGCAGCACTGGACTTTCTGCTAAGTGCATCTGCTACCCTATTTGCTTTTCCTGGGTGGTAGAGGATGTCTATATCGTAGTCTTTGACCAGCTCTAGCCATCTGCGCTGTCGCATATTCAGATCCTTCTGAGTGTAGAAGTACTTCAGACTCTAATGATCTGTATACACTCTGCACTGAGCTCCATACAAGTAATGTCTCCAAATTTTGAGAGCGAAGACTACTGCTGCAAGCTCAAGGTCATGAGTAGGATAGTTCTTCTCATAATCCTTGAGTTGTCTGGAGGCATTACCTTGCTATTTTGCATCACTGCTCCTAGTCCCAACTTAGAGGCATCACTATATATATCAAATCTGTGTGTTCTGGTAGAGTCCGAATAGGTGCCTTGGTCAACCTCCTCTTATTGCTAAAATTGTTCTCATCCTCATCACTGAAACTTTCTGTTCTTCCTGGTGAGAGCTGTCAGTGGGGAGGCTATCCTGGAGAAGTCCTCTACGAACTTTCTGTAATAACCTGCTAATCCCAGAAAGCTTCTGATCTCACTAGCGTTCTTGGGTCTTTTCCAACTACTCACAGCTTCTATCTTACTGGGGTCTACCATGATACCATCCCTTGAGATGATGTGACCCAGGAAGGACACCTGATCTAACCAAAATTCACATTTTGTGAACTTGGCGTACAGCTGATTCTGCTGAAGGGTCTGCAATACTATTTTCAGGTGCTCTGCGTGTTCTTCCTGAGTTCCTGAATAGATAAGAATGTCATCGATGAATACGATAACGAACTTATCTAAGTATTCTCTGAATACCCTGTTCATAAGGTCCATGAAAGTAGCTGGAGCATTTGTCACGCCAAAGGGCATGACTACGAACTCATAATGTCCGTATCTGGTCCTGAATGCTGTCTTGGGTATATCCCCTTCTTTAACCTTCACCTGATGATAACCTGATCTGAGGTCTATCTTAGAGAACACTGCTGCTCCCTTTAGCTGATCGAACAGGTCATCTATTCTGGGAAGAGGATACCTGTTCTTGATCGTGACTTGGTTCAGTGCCCGGTAGTCTATACACAAGCGCATGCTCCCGTCCTTCTTCTTCACTGTAATGACCCAATTTTCCCTATTTCGAGTTCCAAATGTCCATAAAAATATTTGGAAATGCTTTTAAAATATTCTAGAGATTTTTAGGAATTTTTAGAGTATTTTTATGCAATTTTTGGAGTTCGTTTGGTATTTTTACCGAGAGGGGAAAGTTTAAAAAAAAAAAAAAGTAAAGTTGTAGAAGCTAGGTTTCGAACCCAGCTCCTCGAACCCAAGCACAACCGGCCCGACCAATCGAGCTAAGCTTGTTTTGTTAACTAAATATGGGAATAAATATATTTAAGGTATGGTAACTAATAAAAAATCTTAGTTATAAGAAAGGGGTTTAAGTTTTCCCGAACCCTAAAAGTTTCTCACCGAACCTTTCCTCCTCACTCGCGACGGCGCCAACCCTTCTCGGCGGAAATCGCAGCACGCACTTAGGCGACTCCGGCGGCCGACGAGCTTCCTCCTCCGTGGATTCTTCACAAGTCCGAGCTTCTCTCGGCAAGGAGAGCGCGCGGGCACAAGAAGAGGCCGAGAGTTGCAAGTTTCCAAACCCTAGAACCTTCTTCCTCCTTCGGTTAGGGGCTCATCCGAACCCTAGGTCTTCCTCCGGTTGTAAGTTCAAAACAGCGAGGTGAGTTGCTACTCACCTACAGTAGGATAACTCCGAGTTTTGTTTTCCTTGCTGCCGTGATAAAGGATTTTGGTTTTATGATTTTGCCGTGAGGTAGATTTCTGAAGCATGTGGTAGGAGGGGATTTCGGATTTGTTCTTCTTGATTTTGAATCATGCTGTAAAGATTATGCTTGTGTCTTTTGAATTTTGAAGTATGCTGTGAAATCACTTGTGTGTTTGCTGCTGTGTACTTCAAAGAAGGAAATAATTGTATGAACTAGGCATTTTTGTTCCTTTAGATATAGGGCAGTTGACATTGAACAGGGGAAGAGTTGTAGTTGCGGGTTGCTTGTGTTGGTTGCTGCCATGACCATTAATTCCGAACCTGCTAGGTTGAATATGAGATCACCGGATTTGCTGTGGCACTGATCATCTTTGAGTTGCCTGCATTGTGCATGATAGATAGAGTTTCTAGTTTTCCTTTGCTGTTTGAACTTACCTTAGCTGAGTATGTTTTGTTTTCATTTACCCTTAGCTGATCATGTGCAGTTTTTTATTTACCATTAGCTGAACGTATGCAGTGTTTCATTTGCTACTAGTTGGGTATGAGCAGTTCTTTTTGTTTTGCTATTAGACTTTATGCATGCACTGAAGTTGTAGAATTGTTTAAGCATATTATTGAGCATGCGCAGTTGTTAATTGCTATGAGTTGAGCATGATCAATTTTCTTTATTACTAGATACACATGAGCAGTTTCTTTAGTTTTTATTTGCTATTTTAATAAGCATGAACAACCATGTATTCTAGTGGGAAAATAAGAGTTCTATCAAATTCTTTTATAAGCATTAACAAGTAAAAAGAAAGAAAAGGCCAAGGCCTTAAATAAATCCCAAGGTCAAGACTTTAGGGATTTTAGCACACAAGGTGCTTATTAATATGCCAAGGCATTTAAAGAAGTAATTAAGATAATAAGTATTTTACTTTTAAGAAGAGGCTAGTACCCGACTTCCAAGGTTGTCGTTAAACAAATCCAGGTGTCCAATTCTAAGGTCTTGGCCCTGGTAGACCAAGGTCTGCTCTTGTAGGATTGTTGGCTCGCTACCCCAACCTATTAGGGAACGCGCATAAAATGGTACTAAGCCTGGGCCCAAGAGAAGTTGATTATTATTTTCAAGTATTAAAGTATAAATTTTAAACAAGTGAAATAAAAGAATAAGTTTAGAGTAAAAGAAGTAAGTTTCACTTTGTTTTAAAGATCAGCAAGTTTAGCTTTCTTTTATGCTAGCAGCTTTTACATGTTTAGTTTCTTACATGTTATCTATTTGCTAGTTGATGAGCATGTTTTGCTTTATATGTTAGCATTCCAGTTAGTTTGCTTTCTTTATTAGTTTATGAGCATGAGTAGTTATACATGTTATCTTTTATGTTAATTAATTTCTTTGCTATTTATGAGCATGAGTAGCTTTACATGTTAGCACTCAGTTTTAGCATGTTTTTATTTGTATACATGCATATCGAGTTTTTGTGAGTTAGATAGCGCTCACTAAGCTTTATGCTTATAGACTGCACTTTCTCCTACTGCAGATAAAGAAAAAGGAAAGCTAATATGAAGGAAGGCGACAAGGAGATGCAAGAGGGGTGTGTGATGTCTGCACTATGGAAGTCCTAGGGATCCTTGCGAATAAAATAAATTATGATTTGTTCTTTGAGTTAATTAAGTCTTTATGTGTTAAGAAAATTTGATAACTGTTTATAAGGACACTTGATACTGTGTTTGCTATTCAGTTGTGAGTATGGATTAGTTTTCCTTTATTGTTGCTGAGTTAGAATTATTATACTGCGTGGTTGATTGTTATGTGTTCCAGCCGCTTGTGGCTGAGTATATATACTGCATGTATTGTTGAATATGGTCACCGGTACAAGGGAGACTCTGCTGAAATTTTTCGGTAGGGTTTCCATGTGGTTTTTAATCACACCGGTTAAGTAGAGTTAGTAGTTAAGTAACGGTCATCCTTAGAGAGTAGTAGTAGTAAGAAGGGTGGTCGTTACAGTTGGTATCAGAGCAAGTTCCATTCTCCAGCATCACACATCTGCATCATCCTTGCCGTCTTCAAGTAAGAAAGTATTAAGTTTTCTTTCTTATGCTTTCTTAATTATTTGCAGTATAGAGTATTTGCTTGTATGCGCTTTAGTAAGATAGAAGTTTGTTTTCCTTTTATTCATATACCTAAGTTTGGTTAGAAAGGATAAAGAATATATCAAGTCTTTCTTTTCTTTGCATAATTAGATGTCAAGAAGAGGACACCCCCGTACCGCTCGTACTGAGGACCAGGCTCAGGAGAACGAAGAGCCCAGAGCAGCTGAACCAAATCTCTCTGAAGTTGTTGCTCAACTCCAGAGACAAGTAGCAGAGCAACAGCAAGTGATCGTCAATCTGATGGCGAATCAGCAGCCAGTTCTTCCCACTCCAACAATCACTGTGGAGACTCCAGTGGTGACTGAGGTTCCACCAGCCGTCCTGGAAATCCCCACAGCACCTAGAAGACAAGAAGCATATCTGATACAGTGGCTGAAACTGAAGCCAGAGAGTTTCTCAGGCACGACTGAGCCCTGGGATGCTCAGGCTTGGTTCAAGACACTGGAAAGCACCATGGAGCTTCTTGACTGGCCAGAAGTCGAGAAGGTCAAGTGTGCCTCATTCTGCCTATCTGGAGATGCTCGTATGTGGTGGGAGAGAGTTAAAAGCAAGAGAGCAGTTAATCAGATGAGCTGGGCTAACTTTGAAGCAGAGTTTTATGAAGAATTCTTCCGTCAGCGGATCACCAATAAGCATTATGAGGAGTTCATAGAATTCAGACAAGGTGACCTGTCAGTGGAAGAAGCAGTAAAGAAATTCAATAGGCTAGCTCGTCTCTACCCAGAGCTAGTAAGCACGGAAAAGGAACGAGTCAGACTGATGCTCAGGATGCTGAGGCCAGTGATAGCACTTAATGTGAGTAGTGGAACTCACCAGACCCAAACTGGTGAAGAGCTGGTCAGTAGAGCATTAGTTGCTGAGCACTATCTGGACAACATCAGAGCACAACGAGCGCAGCAAAAGTCAGTCAAGATCGAAGACAAGACAGCTGGGAGTCAGAAACCTCAGGCAAATAAGCAGAACTGGAAAGGCAAGGGTAACAAAAGAAAGCAGTGGAACTCAGGAGGTAACCAGAAAGGAGGACCAGCAAATAAGCAGACCAAGATCCCTCTCTGTCCTAAATGTGGGAGAACACATCCAGGAGCCTGTCTTTTGGGTAAGACTGGATGCTATGCATGTGGGCAGGAAGGACACCTGGCTAAAGAATGTCCTAACAAGCTCAAGGCACCTCAGCCACAGCCAATACAATATGGAGGCCAATCTCAGCTACATTATATGCCTGCAACTCTGGAAGGACCTCAGATCAGTCAGGGAAGGTTGGAAGCCCCACCAGTTCCAGCCAGTGCCAGAGTATTCTCCCTCACCAAATAAGAAGCTGCTAGTGCCTCCACGGTCGTAACAGGTCAAGTAGTTATTTTTCAGCATATAGCTACTGTACTATTTGATACTGGGGCGACCCATTCTTTTGTATCCATACCTTTTGCCAAAGAATTACAGGTACCTACAGAAAGCATGAATTCCAAGTTCTTGACAACCCTACCTTCTAGGGAAGTCATGGAATCTAGTCAGTGGTTTCGGTATGTACCAGTCAAAATTTCAGACCGTGAGCTATGTGTAAATCTGGTAGTCCTCGCCATGCAGGATTTCGATATCATTTTGGGTATGGATTTCCTCAGCAAGTACAGTGCTTCAGTGGACTGCCGCAGAAGGAAAGTGATCTTTAGTCCAGAAGGTGAACCATCATTTGAGTTCACAGGGGTGCCAAAGAGGAAGACCCAGAAGTTCCTTTCTTCTCTCACAGCTCACCAGATGTTAGCTAAAGGGTGTGCTGGTTTCCTTGCACACATTGTGAGTACAGAAGAACAAGAAAGACCCAAGCAGGAGGAAGTTCGGGTAGTTTGTGAGTATCCAGATGTATTCCCAGAAGAGCTACCTGGACTACCTCCCAACAGAGAAGTGGAGTTTGAGATTGAACTGGTTCCTGGTACCGGTCCAATTTCAAAAGCTCCATACCGCATGTCTCCAGCAGAGCTGAAAGAACTACAAGAACAACTTCAGGAGCTGCTTGACAAAGGCTTCATCCGCCCTAGCCATTCACCATGGGGAGCTCCTGTGTTGTTCGCCAAGAAGAAGGATGGATCTATGCGGATGTGCATAGATTATCGAGTTCTGAATCAAGTGACAATCAAGAACAAGTACCCCCTTCCCAGAATCGACAACTTATTTGATCAGTTGAGAGGGGCGACAGTATTCTTGTAACAACCCACCCTTCTTACTCCTACTCTCTAAGGGCGAATGTCACCTAACTACAACTCTCTATCTAGTGTCACTGACGCTATTATTAGAGTCAGTTAGATTTATTACGGTTCAGAGGAATTCCTACCAAAAAATTTCGGCAGAATCTCCCCTGTACCGGTGACCAAATCCATAATACACAAGATATATATACGCAGCCACAGGCGGCTGGAACTCATTTTTCACAACCACGCAGTTATAAAACAACAGTAAAGACAACCAACTATTTCACTCCACAAATAATTAAAGTGACTAAATGCATATGCGGAAATAAACTCAACTACAATCTCACAAACTTCATAATAGTGTTAAAGGAAAGAACTAAAACATAAACTCTAATCAAATAGGTCCTGCAAGTTTGATAATACTCTCTGGATCTCTCCATAGTCGCAGTCATCACACACCTTCATCACCACCACCATCCTGTCGTCTCCCTTCATATCTTAGCTTTTCCTTTATCTGCGGTAGGAGGAAAAAGAAAAGATCTATAAGCGAAAACGCTTAGTAAGTACTAATCTATCTCACAAAACTCGAAATGCATAAATGTAATGCAATAATACTGAAACTGAAATGCTAAAGCCAATCTGCATGTGCTCATGGTATACAGAAAATGAAACTGAATACTAAACATGCTCACTATCTAACAGGATAATAAGAAATGAACACTGTAAGCTTAGAATTAAAGAAACTAACTTTTTATTTATTCTAAGCATAAAACTTATTATATTTTCTTATATCCTTGTAATAGAAATTAATCTTTTAATTTCTATCTTTTACTTTCTTCTTCTTTCTTTCTTTCTTTCTTTTGGTTTTCTTTTCTTTGGGCCCAGGCTTAGTACCATCTCATGCGCGTTCCCTAATAGGTTGGGGTTGCGAGCCACCAATCCTAAAAGAGCAGACCTCGGTCTACCAGGGCCAAGACCTCGGAAATGGTCACCTGGATTTGTTTAACGACAAGCTCTTGAATGTCGGGTACTAGCCTCTTGCTTGACTTACTTGTTATCTTTCTTATTCTTTTATCTTCCTTATTATCTTTTATTAAAGATTGTGGGAGTCCTTTAAATATACTTAACAAGTATGGGTGTATACTCAACTAACCATGCTATATAACAGAATAAAACAAGTAACTTAAAACTTACTGATCATGCTATAAGCTAAACTAAAGAAAGCAATTTAAAGCCTTTGAATCATACGGTGAAAACATGGCAAAGGATGCTATTTTAGTGCTTCTAAACATGCTGTAAAATCAAGTATGGAATGATTCTAATCATGCTATAAATAAAGCAAAAGGAAGCTAACTTTGGGCTTTCTAAGTATGCTATAATAAAAGCAATATATGTAACTCTACACTTTCTATCGTGCTGTAGAAACAGAGCATGGAATGCTACTTTAAGGGCTTCTAAACCTGCTATTAAAACATGACAAAGGATACTACTTTAAGGCCTTTAAACATGCTATACAAAATAAAGTAACATGCTACTTTAAACTTCTTAATCATGCTATAAACGAAGCGTAAAGGAAACTAATTTCTCGGCCTTCTAAGTATGCTGTAAAGACAAGCATAGGATGCTACTTAGAAATTCTCATCATGCTATAATGGAAGCAAAGGAATGCGACTCAGGTTTTATAAGCATGCTGTCCAAAATATTTACTTATCAAACTTAAGTATGTACAACATGACCCTAAAGCAAAGAGGTTCATGAACAACATACACTCAAGAATAAAATGCATACAATTCTAATTAGCACTAAACCATTCTACTTGCTCAATTAGCCTAGATGATACTTGGAGTTCCCTATGCAGGTCACGGCATAAACCCAAACTTCATGTGCAGGTCACGGCAGGTATCAAGGCTTCCTGTGCAGGTCTCGGCAGCACTCGGATGGCACCAAAAATCCACCCACTTCAACCCCGCAAGCTCAAATCATGCTATACTTAGGCTTAAAACCGAAATCTACAAACCCTAATGTTAAAGGATGTTGTTCGGCTATGAACAGGGCATGGAAAGGAAACAAAACCGAGCTTACAATTCTACACGGCAAGCAAAAATCCGAAAGCAACCTTACCAAACGAAGCAACTCCTACCACAGGTGAGAGTAGTACTTACACTTGTTTGCTTGGACTTACAACCGAGAGGAAAGATTGCTAGGGTTTCGGGAAAAGCTTGAGATCTCGGTGATCCTTCTGTGCCCGCGTGCTCCCCTCGACAATACGACCTTAAGGAGGTGAAGAAAACCCCTCGGAAAGCTTTGGCCGGCCGCCGGAGGAAGAGCCCTAAGCCGGCTTTCTTCGTTTCCGCCGCGAGAGGAGAAGAACCACGCCGTCGCGAGGGAGAAGGAGAAGAAAGATTTCGGGAGAAAATGTTGGGTTTTTTGGAAAATCCAAAACCTAATTCCCTTTTATATATAAGGGTTTTATTCCAAACTATACTATATCCCTAATTCTCTCTATATAGGGTTAACAGAAATCTCCTAGCTTAGTTGGTCAGGCCGGTTTTGGCTTGGGTCAGTCTGACCCGAGGTCCCGGGTTCAAACCTCACTTCCAACGCTTTTTGCCTAAACTTCTTTGGTTTTGTAACAATGCTAAACGACCTCCAAAAATTACGCAAAAATACTCTAAAAATTTCTAAAAATCTCTAGAATATTTTAAAAGCATTTTCAAATATCTTTATGGACATTTGAAACTCAGAATAGGGAAAATTGGGTTGTTACAATGATCTCACTTGGTTACCAGGATTCATAAACTCTAATACTTAAGCCTGGAGGTTTAGAGTTCAAATCCTGGGGGAGGCAAAAATCCACTGCCAGGGGTGGAAAGTCCTAGTGAGTAACGACACGGCCAAAGGGTCATCGGTCGACGACATGAGAGGTCGTCAAATGGACCGACGACATAAGGACTGCCAGTTTGGTCGCCACAAGGGCCGCCCAAGAGGCCAAAGGGCCGGGTCGTTACAATTCTCAAAGATAGACCTGCGCTCTGGGTACCATCAGCTAAAAGTGAAGGAAAGAGACATACCCAGAACGGCTTTCAGGACCAGATACGGACACTACGAGTTCGTAGTCATGCCTTTTGGTGTGACTAATGCACCTACAATTTTCATGGACCTGATGAACAGAGTGTTCAGAGAATACCTTGACAAATTTGTCATTGTGTTCATCGACGACATTCTAATCTATTTCAGAACCCCAGAGGAGCATGACACGCATTTGAGGATAGTACTACAGACTCTTCAGCAAAAGCAACTTTACGCTAAGTTCTCAAAGTGCGAGTTCTGGTTAGATCAGGTGACATTTTTAGGTCACATAGTTTCTAAAGAAGGCATTCAAGTGGATCCAGCCAAAATAGAAGCAGTCAACAACTGGAGTAGACCCAAGAACGCCAGGGAGATCAGAAGCTTCCTTGGTTTAGCTGGGTACTACAGGAAATTCATGGAAGACTTTTCTAGAATAGCCTCTCCACTTATAGCCCTCACCAGAAAGAACAAGAAGTTTGAATGGTCAGATAAATGTGAGCAGAGTTTCCAAGAGCTTAAGAAGAGACTGACCAGTGCTCCTATTCTGATTGTTCCAGAAAGTGACAGGAGTTTTGACATCTACAGTGATGCTTCCAAGATGGGCTTAGGAGCTGTACTCATGCAGGAAGGAAAAGTGATAGCTTATGCTTCCAGACAACTCAAAGATTACGAAAAGAACTACCCCACTCATGATCTTGAGCTGGCAGCTGTGGTCTTTGCACTAAAACTCTGGCGACATTATTTGTATGGCGTTCAGTGTAGAATTTTCACAGACCATCAGAGTCTTAAGTACTTCTTCACTCAGAAGGACTTAAACATGAGACAGCGTAGGTGGCTAGAGTTGGTCAAAGATTATGACTGTGAAATTCTCTACCATCCAGGCAAAGCTAATAAAGTGGCAGATGCACTAAGCAGAAAATCCAGTGCATCCCTGATGTCTTTGTCATCATTAGCCCTACCACTGCAGAAGGAGTTGTCAGATTTTGGAATGGAAATTATTTATGGGCAACTCTCTACATTGACCTTAGAGTCTACCTTGCTTGAGGATATACAGAGAAAGCAAAGTGAAGATCCAGATATCCAGAAGATCAAGCAAGGGATACAGAAAGAAGAAAAGTCGGATTTTCGAGTATCAGACAGTGGAATTCTTTATCAGGGGAGCCGCCTGTGTGTTCCCAATGATGAAGAGCTGAGAAAGAAAATTTTAGAAGAAGCTCATAGTACACCTTACTCCATGCATCCTGGTTCTACCAAGATGTATCAAGACGTGAAATAGAGATTCTGGTGGTCTGGACTCAAAAGAGATGTAGCTAAATATGTCAGTACCTGTCTGACATGTCAGAGGGTCAAAGCAGAACACCAGAGACTAGGAGGAGTTCTACAGCCTCTTCCTATACCAGAGTGGAAGTGGGAAGACATATCCATGGACTTCATAACAGGTCTCCCAAGAACCACAAATGGATATGATGCGATATGGGTGATAGTGGACAGATTGACCAAGTCTGCTCATTTTCTAGCCATCAAGGTGTCCCACTCTATAGAGCAGTTGGCACAGCTGTATGTTAAAGAGGTGATCAGACTTCACGGAGTTCCTAAATCTATTGTTTCTGATAGAGATGGGTGCTTCACCTCTCACTTTTTGGAGTGTGTTCAGACTGCACTGGGCACCAAACTCAAGTTCAGCACAGCCTTCCATCCTTAGACTGATGGACAGACAGAGTGAGTAAATCATATTCTAGAAGATATGCTCAGAGCTTGTGCACTAGATTTCAAAGGAAGTTGGTGCAAGTATCTATGCTTAGCTGAATTTGCCTACAACAACAGCTATCAAGCCACCATCAAGATGGCACCTTATGAGGCACTGTATGGTAGGAAGTGCAGATCACCCATTTGCTGGCAAGAAGCAGGTGAGAGAAAAGAAATGGAAGTAGAACTGGGCATTCAGACAGAGCTGATGGATGAGACTACTCAGGCTATTCAGAAGATTAGACAGAGAATTGAGACTGCCCAGAGTAGACAAAAGAGTTATGCAGACACACGCCGTAGGCCACTTGAATTCCATGTATGGGATTCAGTCTTTCTCAAGGTCGCTCCTATGAAGGGAGTAATGAGATTTGGCAAGAAGGGCAAATTAAGTCCTCGTTATGTAGGACCTTATCTGATCACAGAAAGGATTGGGAAAGTAGCTTACAAGCTGGACTTACCACAAGACATGTCAGCAATACATAATGTATTTCATGTCTCCATGCTAAAGAAGTGTCTTCACGACCCCAGCCAAGTGATTCAGCCTCAGACAGTGCAGATTCAAGAGGATCTTAGCTACGAGAGTAGACCTACACAGATAGTGGACAGAGCAGTCAAGAGATTGAGAAACAAAGAAGTACCACTAGTGAAGGTCGTCTGGCAGAACCAGAAGCACGAGGAAATCACTTGGGAGCGGGAGGACAGTATGAGACAGAAGTATCCAGAGCTATTCTAAGTTCGAGGACGAACTTTTTATAAGGTATGGGGAGTTATAACGACCCAATTTTCCCTATTTCAAGTTCCAAATGTCCATAAAAATATTTGGAAATGCTTTTAAAATATTCTAGAGATTTTTATGAATTTTTAGAGTATTTTTATGCAATTTTTGGAGTTCGTTTGGTATTTTTACCGAGAGGGGAAAGTTAAAAAAAAAAAAAAAAGTAAAGTTGTAGAAGCTAGGTTTCGAACCCAGCTCCTCGAACCCAAGCACAACCGGCCCGACCAATCGAGCTAAGCTTGTTTTGTTAACTAAATATGGGAATAAATATATTTAAGGTATGGTAACTAATAAAAAATCTTAGTTATAAGAAAGGGGTTTAAGTTTTCCCGAACCCTAAAAGTTTCTCACCGAACCTTTCCTCCTCACTCGCGACGGCGCCAACCCTTCTCGGCGGAAATCGCAGCACGCACTTAGGCGACTCCGGCGGCCGACGAGCTTCCTCCTCCGTGGATTCTTCACAAGTCCGAGCTTCTCTCGGCAAGGAGAGCGCGCGGGCACAAGAAGAGGCCGAGAGTTACAAGTTTCCAAACCCTAGAACCTTCTTCCTCCTTCGGTTAGGGGCTCATCCGAACCCTAGGTCTTCCTTCGGTTGTAAGTTCAAAACAGCGAGGTGAGTTGCTACTCACCTGCAGTAGGATAGCTCCGAGTTTTGTTTTCCTTGCTGCCGTGATAAAGGATTTTTGGTTTTATGATTTTGCCATGAGGTAGATTTCTGAAGCATGTGGTAGGAGGGGATTTCGGATTTGTTCTTCTTGATTTTGAATCATGCTGTAAAGATTATGCTTGTGTCTTTTGAATTTTGAAGTATGCTGTGAAATCACTTGTGTGTTTGCTGCTGTGTACTTCAAAGAAGGAAATAATTGTATGAACTAGTCATTTTTGTTCCTTTAGATATAGGGCAGTTGACATTGAACAGGGGAAGAGTTGTAGTTGCGGGTTGCTTGTGTTGGTTGCTGCCATGACCATTAATTCCGAACCTGCTAGGTTGAATATGAGATCACCGGATTTGCTGTGGCACTGATCATCTTTGAGTTGCCTGCATTGTGCATGATAGATAGAGTTTCTAGTTTTCCTTTGCTGTTTGAACTTACCTTAGCTGAGTATGTTTTGTTTTCATTTACCCTTAGCTGATCATGTGCAGTTTTTTATTTACCATTAGCTGAACGTATGCAGTGTTTCATTTGCTACTAGTTGGGTATGAGCAGTTCTTTTTGTTTTGCTATTAGACTTTATGCATGCACTGAAGTTGTAGAATTGTTTAAGCATATTATTGAGCATGCGCAGTTGTTAATTGCTATGAGTTGAGCATGATCAATTTTCTTTATTACTAGATACACATGAGCAGTTTCTTTAGTTTTTATTTTCTATTTTAATAAGCATGAACAACCATGTATTCTAGTGGGAAAATAAGAGTTCTATCAAATTCTTTTAGAAGCATTAACAAGTAAAAAGAAAGAAAAAGAAAAGAAAGAAAAGGCCAAAACCTTAAATAAATCCCAAGGTCAAGACTTTAGGGATTTTAGCACACAAGGTGCTTATTAATATGCCAAGGCATTTAAAGAAGTAATTAAGATAATAAGTATTTTACTTTTAAGAAGAGGCTAGTACCCGACTTCCAAGGTTGTCGTTAAACAAATCTAGGTGTCCAATTCTAAGGTCTTGGCCCTGGTAGACCAAGGTCTGCTCTTGTAGGATTGGCGGCTCGCTACCCCAACCTATTAGGGAACGCGCATAAAATGGTACTAAGCCTGGGCCCAAGAGAAGTTGATTATTATTTTCAAGTATTAAAGTATAAATTTTAAACAAGTGAAATAAAAGAATAAGTTTAGAGTAAAAGAAGTAAGTTTCACTTTGTTTTAAAGATCAGCAAGTTTAGCTTTCTTTTATGCTAGCAGCTTTTACATGTTTAGTTTCTTACATGTTATCTATTTGCTAGTTGATGAACATGTTTTGCTTTATATGTTAGCATTCCAGTTAGTTTGCTTTCTTTATTAGTTTATGAGCATGAGTAGTTATACATGTTATCTTTTATGTTAATTGATTTCTTTGCTATTTATGAGCATGAGTAGCTTTACATGTTAGCATTCAGTTTTAGCATGTTTTTATTTGTATACATGCATATCGAGTTTTTGTGAGTTAGATAGCGCTCACTAAGCTTTATGCTTATAGACTGCACTTTCTCCTACTGCAGATAAAGAAAAAGGAAAGCTAATATGAAGGAAGGCGACAAGGAGATGCAAGAGGGGTGTGTGATGTCTGCACTATGGAAGTCCTAGGGATCCTTGCGAATAAAATAAATTATGATTTGTTCTTTGAGTTAATTAAGTCTTTATGCATTAAGGAAATTTGATAACTGTTTCTAAGGACACTTGATACTGTGTTTGCTATTCAGTTGTGAGTATGGATTAGTTTTCCTTTATTGTTGCTGAGTTAGAATTATTATACTGCGTGGTTGATTGTTATGTGTTCCAGCCGCTTGTGGCTGAGTATATATACTGCATGTATTGTTGAATATGGTCACCGGTACAGGGGAGACTCTGCTGAAATTTTTCGATCGGGTTTCCATGTGGTTTTTAATCACACCGGTTAAGTAGAGTTAGTAGTTAAGTAACGGTCATCCTTAGAGAGTAGTAGTAGTAAGAAGGGTGGTCGTTACATTCACGAACAATACAGGCGCTCCCCATGGTGAGTGATTAGGACGTATGAAGGCCTTGTCAAGTAGCTCCTGTAGTTGCTCATGAAGTTCCTTCAGTTCTGCTGGAGCCATGCGATAAGGCGCTTTGGAAATAGGATTGGTACCGGGAATGAGCTCTATCTCAAATTCAATCTCCCTGTCTGGTGCTAAGCCTGGTAATTCCTCAGGGAAGACTGCTGGGTAGTCACATACGACTCGAATCTCTGCTAGCTGTTGGTCCTTGTCCTGACTGGTACTGACCACGTGTGCTAAAAATCCCGTACATCCCGAATCCATTAACCTCTGGGCCTTCATAGCTGAGAGAAACTTCTTGGCCCTTCTCTTGGGTTCTCCGACGAACTCGAACGGTGCTTCTGCTTCAGGTTGGAATATGACTTTCTACTTACGGCACTCGATGGAGGCACCGTATTTGATCAAGAAATCCATCCCGAAGATGACATCCTAGTCAGTCATATTTAGCACTATCAGATCACAAAAGAGTTCTCTGTCTGCTATAATGACTGGCACTGCTCTGAGCCAGTGCGTGGATGCCATAATTTCTCCGGAAGGTAACGTCGTCAAAAACTGACTACTGAGTACCTCTGGAGGTATTGCTAACTTCTCAGCAAATGCCCTGGATATATATGAATGGGTTGCCCCAGTATCGAATAAGACAGTTGTACTTTGCTGTAAAATACTAATCTGACCTGTGACAACTGTCGAGGCATTTGCTACGTCCTCTCTGGTGAGTGAGTAGATCCTCGCATTCGTCATAGCTGGAGGGGCTTCTAGTCTACCCTGGCTGATGTGTGGACCATCTAGAGCGGCCTGCATCTGATGTAACTGAGCTGGCTGGCCTCCATACTGAATCGGCTGTGGTAGAGGAAGACTAGTCTTGTTCGGGCACTGCTTAGCCATATGCCCTTCCTGTTCGCATTCAAAGCATCCTCGTGTGCCCTTACGACAAACTCCAGGGTGGAATTTCCCACAAGTAGCACACTTTGGATAGCTGGGCTATTTACTAGCCGGTCCTCCTTTTGGGTAACTCCCTGGTTTGCGCTTGTTGCTGGAGTTCCCTTTCCAGTTAGAGCCATGGGAGCTGTGACCCTGCTGTTTCTGAGTACCTGAGCCTCCTTGACCTTTAGATTCTGAGAGGACTTGCTTCTGCTGCTTGATATTATTCTGGTAGTGCTCAGTGGTCAGAGCACTGCTGACTAATTCTTCAGTGGTTTGCGGCCTATGAACGCCGCCAGCCACGTTCATCGCTATTTCCGGCCTCAGCATCTTGAGCATCAACTGAACTCTTTCTTTTTCTGTGCTGACTAGTTCGGGGCATAGACGAGCCAGTCTATTGAATTTCTTCACGGCTTCTTCAACTGATAGGTTGCCCTGACGAAACTCAGTGAACTCGTCATAGTGGCGGTTTGTGACCCGCATGTGAAAGAACTCCACGAAGAATTCTTTCTCGAAGTCAGCCCATGTCATCTGGTTTACTGAGCGCTTCGCTCTAATTCTCTCCCACCACATGCATGCATCTCCTGTCAGACAGAAGGAGGCGCACTTCACCCTCTCATCTTCTGGCCAGTCCAGAAGCTCCATCGTACTCTCCAGTGTTTTGAACCAGGCTTGAGCATCCCATGGTTCACTGGTGCCTGAGAAGTTCTCGGGCTTGACTCTCTGCCACTGGATCAGATAGGCTTCTCTCTTTGCCTCTGTTGCTGGGGCTACTGGTGCTGTAGGCTGGACTGGGGGAACCTCTAAGACTACTGGCGTTGCTAGGTTTGGTTCCGGGGTGACTGTGGGAGTGTTTGCTGATTAGCCTTCAAGGTGGCTATCTCCTGTTGCTGTTCAGCTAGCTGCTGCTGTAAGGTCTGGGGGAGGCACTGAACTGCCTGCCTCATGCTGGGGCTCAGTAGCTGGTGCCCTTCTAGCTGGGCGTCCTCGTGCCATTTCTAAAGACATAGAGGATATACATAACTAAGGCAATCATGTTTATATAACTACTATCACTATCATGTTAGGTACTATCTTCAATCAACATGCTACAGTATCTATAAACATGAAAGAAAGAACATAATAAAGTGAGAGACGTTTCTTACTTGGAAGCTGCAGGTTCAATGCTGATGTGTGTGTAGGAAGTATGAAAACTGCTCTGATACCACTCTGTAACGACCCACCTCCTACTAACTAGGCTGTGAGGCCGATCGTTACATTAATCTGTGCTAACTAATCCATGACCATCATTAATTCTAGGTGCGGAAGCTGTAGTAACTGAAATTTTGCTAAACTACTAACATTTCTTGGTTCTATACATGCTAAGGGGTGTAAACTAACTATTCATGACATGTTTTACCTTCCCCATGGTCAAGGAACTGAACTTAAACATTTTCCCGCTGATATCAGATCTCCCAATCGATCCATTGATCGATTGGAATGTCGGATCGATCCAGTGAACGATCCAGCACGCTACTGTGCTCGGGCCATATTCTGGATCGATCGGCTGATCGATCCAGACTGGTCAATCGATCCAGTGATCGATCCCAGAGCCTTCTGTTCACGACGGAATTGGCTGGATCGATCGGCTGATCGATCCAGATGCCTACTGTTCGCGAGACGAGTTGCCCAGTCGATCAATCGATCGATTGGAAACTCTCGAATCGATCGGCTGATCTATTCAAGTTTCTGATTTCGTGCCAATTATCTGATTTCAACACTGTCTCGTGCCAAATCACACATAATGATTCCAAAAATGACTAAGAACATCCTAACAATAATAACTAACATTCTAACATCATAAAAATAGTGTTCTAAGCATAATAGAGTGCATGGTTAACTAATTCATAGTAATCAACATATTAAAGTGCAAAATGCTAAAACACTGAAAAGTTCTAATGTTTAAACCAAACTTGCTAAAGTTCCCTAAGATCTCTATTCCAAGTTCCTGCCCACACACATCCTCGTAGCATTGCCCTCCAGCCTCTGCTAGTCCTGTTGGTTAATCCTAGGAAAATGTACCGGTTCCACTGTACAAAATTTTTGTACAAGTGTCGAACTTTTCCTTAAATAACCTATTGTGTTCTTTAGAAGTTAAATTAGGAATCGCAGACGGAACTTAACATCATTGATTCCAAATTTAACTTATCTGTTCTTAATGGTTTAGATTTGAATCGCAAGCGGAACTTAACACTATTGATTCAAACCTACCTAGATTATTAATTCCATAAATATTAATTTCCAAAATTGGCTTTCAGGACTGCATGATGAGGCACATGGCCTTCTTGGATATGGGAGCAACCACCACCGCCTAGGCAAAGCCTTTTAAGGAAAGCTAATATTTATTTCCTTAAATAACTCTAGGTCAACCAAAAGGAACAATCAAAACACAAGTTCGAAAAAGAAGAAAACACAAATTCGAAAAACTATTTCGAAAAACTAGATCTAATTGCCTCTTGTATTTAGAATTCTTACAAAAAGAAAAACTAGCATGATGCGGAAAATAATTGCTAATTATACCTTCTTTTTGTATACTAATGACCTCAAGATCTTCTGCCGTATTCCTCGCCTCGCCTTGGACGTCGTGTGGGCGACGATCTTCCAAGATGAACACCACCCTAGAGAGTCCTTCTCCTCCTTGCAATATTCAGCCACCACCACCTCTAATAGAAAAGAGAGCAAAGGGAGAAGAGAAGGGAGAGGGTCGGCCACCAAAAGATCACCCAAGCAAAAGAATAAGAGTTGTGTCTCATGAAGCCCCCTTACCCCTTCTTTTATATTACTTGCCTAAGACAAATAAGGAAAGATTTTAATAATTTTCCTTTTCCCTTTTTATTTTCCTTTTCCTTCCTATTGATTGAATTAATCATCAATCAATGGTTGAGATCAATCCTATTTGGTTTAGGATTGGGATTGATTTAATCCTATTGGCCGACCCTTGCTTGGGCACCAAGCAAGGTGGCCGGCCACATTAAAAGGAAAAGAAAATTTTTTTTATGTAAAATTTTACAAGATAAACTCTTATAAAATTTTACAAGCTCTCTTTCCTTAAGTAGGAGTTAAAAAAGGAAAGTTTCTAAAAAATTAAAACCATGTTTTAAAATTTAAAAACTCTCTTATAAAATTTCCTTTTTTAACATGATGATAGAAAATTTTAATTTTAAAACTTATCTCCCTTTTTTCTTAAACCGTGAGTATGGTTAAAAAGGAAAGTTTTAAAACTTTTAAAACTCTCTATTAAAACATGTGGCCAAATTCAAATTAGGAAAATTTTAAAAATTAAAATCTCTCTTTTAAAACTTATAGTTTTCTACAAAGAGAAGATTTTAAAAATTCAAAACAACCCTCCCTTTTTAAATTATTGTGGCCGACCCCTACAAGCTTGGTCACCAAGCTATAGGGCTGGTCCCTTCAAGAGGATATGGCCGGCCATTGCTTGGTCACCAAGCAATGGTCCGGCTCCCTTCTTGGACACCAAGAAGAGCCTTTCATTTGGATGGACTTGAGGCTATAATGAGGCTACGACAGGGATCTAGAGGAGAAATTGGTTTTGGCCTTCCGATGAGCTTGAGTATCCCGTGTTCGCCCCGAACACACAACTCAAGTTCATCGATAACAACTCATTCCACTAAAGAGTTATTACCGCACTACCGCACCAATCCCAAATTACATTATGGGCTCCTTCATATCATGAGTGTGTTAGTCTCCCTGTGTTTAAGATTATGAATGTCCACTAATTAAGTAAATTACTGACAACTCACTTAATTAATATCTAGCTCCAAGAGTAGTACCACTCAACTTTATTGTCATGTCGGACTAAGTCCACCTGCAGGGTTTAACATGGCAATCCTTATGAGCTCCTCTTGGGGACATTCTCAACCTAGATAACTAGGACACAGATTCCTTCTATAATCAACAACACACACTATAAGTAATGTCATTTCCCAACTTATCGGGCATATTGATTTATCGAGCTAAACCTCACCCTTTGATAAATCAAAGAAATAAATATTAAATATATGTGCTTGTTATTATATTAGGATTAAGAGCACACACTTCCATAATAACTAAGGTTTAGTTCTTTTACTAAGTCAGTACAAAAAGAACTTACCTAAATGATCCTACTCAATACACTTAAAGTGTATCAGTGTAATTTATTAGTTAAGATAAACTAATACTTAATTACACTACGACTATACTGATAGTTTGTTCCTTTCTATCTTAGTCGCGAGCAACTGTTTATAATTTATAAAGAACTGACAACATGATCTTCTAAGTGTGACACCACACTTCATGTTGTCTACTATTTAAATTAATTGAACAATTACATTTAATAAATAAATGCAGATATTGACCAATATGATTATTTTATTTTAGCAAATAAATGTTTACAAAAGCTAGGCTTTTCTTACGAATCTAGTCGCTAGTTTTCCGGTGGGGATGATCTTCTCGACGATCCTCTCGCGTCTACGTGTTCTTCTCGCGGAGGGGAACGTCCTAGTGTCGGAGTCGTCGCCAGAATGTGGTCCTAAAGCCCTTAGGGCTTGGTGCGCCTGGAGAGGAAGAGGAGGGAGAGGAGTCGGCAGAACTAGGGTGAGGAAAGAAAAGTTACGTTCAAAGAAAATAACTCTTCACTTAATTCCTCCCTATTTATATTAAGTGGTAATTTCTGGCCCAACTTGATTATAAATTTAATTGATTCCCTTTCCTTTCAGCACGGCCCTGCTGGGTTCACCTGGTTACTAAAGTTCACCATAAGTCGTAGGACCCATAGGTCTCGGGTTCAATTCCCGCTTAAGCTATTTTCGTTTTCTATTTATTTTTGCTACTTCTGCTACTCTAAAAATTCCATAAAAATATTCTAAAATTCCAGAAAAATCATAGAATATTTCTAAAAATAGTTTTGAGAATTTTCAGGCATTACAAAGTGAGATCAAGAAATGGAGATCACATAATCCAGATAACAACCTAAGCTTACCTCAATCGTGACCTTAATCAGCAACAAGGAAGATAAGGTCCAAGATCCCTATCGATCACCTCTAGAACACACAACCTCCCTGCTGGATTTCTTCCCTACCATTCGGATTAAGGTGAGATCAAGATTGAAATCGATCGGATCAAACCATAGCTAAATAATTCACCTACCTCAAAGATAGGCGACAAGAAGGAATAGGTTGCTTACCTTCAAAGCCGGCAATGACACTGGAACAGAGCTAGGGCTCGGCAGGAACAATTGGATAAGATCAAAGAGAATTGGGATGAAGGAAACCAGATGAAGGGAAAGGAAAGGTCTACCAGTTGAAGAGGATGCAAGATCTGGCTCCTCACCGTGCCCTAGCCACCGAGAGGTCGTCGGACCGTCCGCGAGAGAGAAGGTCTGCGGCTGAATCGAAGCTCAATAGATGCCGATGCCGGCGGGGGAAAGATCGCTGGAGCTGGAAACCCTAATCCCGTGGCATCACTCGTCCGCGAGAGAGAGCACAGAGGATCGGCCGCTGGCCAGAGAGAATCGGCCGCTAGTAGCCAAGGGAACCTAACATTAGTGAGGCTCCGGAGAAGAAGACCCCTGTCGGCGGTGGCCTTGTGGCGATCGGCAGCGACGGCGAGAGGAACTGAGAGAGATCGGAGTCGGAGGAAGAAGAAAGGAGGAGAAGAGCACGGGTTCGGCGTTTGGGGGAGGAAACAAGAAATACAAGAAAAAAAATTATATTTAAAAACATTTCCTCACTTAAACGGATATCCCAAACAGGCTTTATCCGAACCCGAAATTGATCCCCTCAAAACCCGTCTTACGAGCTCCGAAAAATTCCCAGAAAATTTCTAAAAATTCTGAAAAAAAATTTATAAGGCTATTTTTACAATAACCCTATTTATTTAAATTTTCCGAGATCTCACAGACTTGACCCGGATGTTGGATTTAGCCAACTTCTTTACTAAGTAAGGAATTAAATTTTCCGAATCATCTAAGATAATACTAGAAATTAGAGCACTTACAGTGGTTTTGGGTCCTTCAGAAACGGATACGGATCCGTGGCTTTGCTCGTACTCGGTGTCTGATTCGCTCTCGGTTTCTGAATCGGACTCAAACTCGGACTCGGTTTCAACAACATGTGCTAGTACTGGTAGAGCGAGGAGGCTTGTTTGTTCTTCTTCATCGGATTCAGATTCGTTTGATGACTCGGACCATGTTTGTAACGACCACCCTTCTTACTACTACTCTCTAAGGGCGACCGTTACCTAACTACTACTCTACTTACTAGTGTCACTTATGCTAATAATAGCAACACTTAGATTTATCACGACCCCAGAGGAAGTCCTACCGAAAACTTTCGACAGAGTCTCCGCTGTACCGGTGACCAAATCAACCATACAGACACTATATACACAGCCACAGGCGGCTGGAACATACTTTTTCACAACCACGCAGTATAATAACACAATAAGAAGAAGGAAACTACTCTAGCAATAGGAAACAACTATATCACTCCAACAATAGGACCCAACTATTAGTGCGGAATAAACTTAATTACAATCTCAACTCATAATAATATTTAAAGAAACTAAAAGAACTCTAAATAGAAGAGTCTTGACAATTTGCCAGCAAACTCTGGATCTCTCCATAGTCCAGCCATCACACACCTCCATCACCACCACCTTGTCGCCTTCCTTTCATATTTTAGCTTTTCCTTTATCTGCAGTAGGAGGAAAAATAGATCTATAAGCGAAACGCTTAGTAAGTACTAATCTATCTCACAAAAACTCGAAATGCATAGAAATAATGCAACAATACTAAAACTGAAATGCTAAAAGAAAAGCTGTATGTACTCATCTAATAGAAAAGTACTCATGGTGTACAGAAATAAACCTGAACACTGGAAATAATACTAAACATGCTCACTAAACTGATAAGAAAATAATGAAACTAATGCTGTATATATGCTTAGAATTAAAGGAACTAAACTCCTGTTGATTCTAAACATAGATGGTACTTGTGTCATTTTCTTATAGCCTTATACTAGAAATTAAACTTTTAATTTCTTTTACTTTTACTTTTCTTTCTTCTTCTTTTTCTTTCTTCATTTTTTTTCTTTGGGCCCAGGCTTAGTACCATCTTATGTGCGCTCCCTAATAGAGACTGCTGTAGTCCCATAGGGTAAAGACCTCGGTCTTACCAGGGCCGAGACCTCGGAAACGTTCACCTGGATTTGTTTAACGACAACCTCGGAAGTCGGGTACTAGCCTCTTACTTTAATTTACTTGTTATATCTTTTTAACTAGACCTTGGTCTTTTTCTTACTTATAGCTGCTCATTATAGCAAGGAAAGTCCAAACTAAATGCTATGTGCATACATGTATATGCTAAAATCTGTTCATGCATATCTTAAAGCAAAGGGAAACAAAAATCAGCATACTACTATATGTTATAATCTGTTCACGCACATCTTAAAGCAAAGGACAGCAAAAATCAGCATGCTACTATATGCTAAAATCTGTTCATATGAATACTAAAAATCTGCACATGTGAGTAACAAAAATCTGCACACGTGAATCATAGAAAATCTGTGAATGAAATAGAATTAAAAATTAATACGGCTCATGCTATTCTAATACTGCATACTTTAAATAAAGGTTGCCCTTCTAACTAAATAAGGGTTGTTTTTGCCCTTTGAGTTGTAAGGAAAATGCTGAACCATTCTAACTAATTAAAAGGTTGTTCTTGCCTTTTTGAGTAGCAAGGAAAATGCTAAATCATTCTAACTAATTAAAGGGTTGTTCTTGCCTTTTTGAGTAGCAAGGAAAATGTTAAACCCATTCTAACTAAATAAAGGGTTGTCCTTGGATAAGGAACTACTCATGCTTATTAAGAAACTTTTCTGCTTAAAAAAAAGCTGTGAAATTCTGAAACTGAATCGCATGTTGAAATGCAAAGGAAACTAAGCAACTGAAATGCAAAGAAACCAAACACTGGAATGCTAGATACGGTAGCAAAATAAGCTAACTCTGAATTGTTATAATAAGGTTGTTTATGCCCATCTGCAGAGTCCCAAAAGAAAGACAAACTTACTGGAATTTATGGGCAGCAGGTAGATACCCAAGGGTACAACACTGAAGTGCTAAAGACATGCTTAAAACATAACTAGGTGCTGGGACTAGAGGCTGTTCGGACATTAAAAAAAATTCGAAAACAGAAATACCATGGCAGGAAATGCTCTAATCTGCATGGTATAAAGAACTAACAGCATAGGCAGAACATGCTATCACTTAACTGCATAAGGAACTTAACAGCATAAGCAAGAAATGCTACAATCTACACGGTATAAGGGAACTAATAGCACAAGACAGCTACATATCAAACCCTAAACCTTTCCCCTCTTGTATCCTTAATGAACTCACGGCAGGGGCTTTTTAAAACCATTTATATCCTTCTTTGAACCTCACGGCAGCAAACATGAACTGGAAAACTTGATACTGTAAAATTTGAAACTGTAAAACCCTACACAATAGAGCATGCTCATCAAGGTCACAACCTAAAACAAAGCTCCTTAAACCATGCTGTGCTTAGCAAAAATCCATCCGAAATGCTTAAACAAGTCAATACAGAATCTGTTCATGCTCGGCAAGGAAAAGAAGAAAGCAAAATCGCGGAACTACTCCTACTGCAGGTGAGTAGTACTTACAGCGATTTCTTGGACTTACAACCGAAGAAAAGGCTGTTAGGATTCGGCGAGACTCGAAATCGCAACTCTTCTTCGTGCCCACGGGTCCTCCTCGACGGGAGAGTCTTAATTAACAAGGTCCGCCGGAAGGAAGCCTTCGCCGGCCGCCGGAGGGAGGAAACCCTAGCTCCGTCGTCTTCTTCGCCCAAGCACAGCGCCGTCGCACGCAAGAGAGAAGAAAGGGAATAGGTTTCGGGTTCGGGAAAACACTTAAGCTCTCTTTTAAATCTAGGGTTTCCTATTAATAACTATACCTTAAATATCTATCTCTACTTATTTGACTAACAAAACCCGCGTAGCTCATCTGGTTGGCTGCGCCCGGTTAGGTCGGGTTCGACCCAAGGTCATGGGGTCGAGTCTCACCTTCAACGGTTTTTTGTCAAAACTTCTTTCTTTTTGTAAACATACTAAACGACCTCCAAAAATTATGTAAAAATACTCTAAAAATTCTTTAAAATCTCTAGAATATTTTAAAAGTATTTCTAAATGTTTTTGAAGATATTTAGAACTCGAAATAGGGAAAATTGGGTCGTTACAATCCCCCATACCTTATAAAAAGTTCATCCTCGAACTTAGAATAGTTCTGGATACTTCTGTCTCATACTGTCCTCCCACTCCCAAGTGACTTCCTCGTGCTTCTGGTTCTGCCAGATAACCTTCACTAGTGGAACTTCTTTATTTCTTAGTCTCTTGTCTGCTCTGTCCACTATCTGTGTAGGTCTGCTCTCATAGCTAAGATCCTCTTGGATCTGCACTATCTGAGGCTGAATCACTTGGCTAGGGTTGTGGAGACACTTCTTTAACATGAAGACATGAAATACATTGTGTATTGCTGACATGTCTTGTGGTAGGTCCAACTTGTAAGCTACTTTCCCAATCCTTTCTATGATTAGGTAAGGTCCTACGTAGCGGGGACTTAATTCGCCCTTCTTGCCAAATCTCATCACTCCTTTCATAGGAGCGACCTTGAGGAAGACTGAATCCCCTACTTGGAATTCGAGTGGCCTACAACGTGTGTCAGCATAACTCTTCTGTCTACTCTGGGCAGTCTCAATTCTCTGTCTGATTTTCTGGATCGCCTGAGTAGTCTCATCTATCAGCTCTGTCTGAATGCCCAACTCTACCTCCATTTCTTTTCTCTCACTTGCTTCTTGCCACCAAATGGGTGATCTGCACTTCCTGCCATACAATGCCTCATAAGGTGCCATCTTGATGGTAGCCTGATAACTATTATTGTAGGCAAACTCAGCTAAGCATAGATACTTGCACCAACTTCCCTTGAAATTTAGCGCACAAGCTCTGAGCATATCTTCTAAAATCTAATTTACTCGCTCTGTCTGTCCATCAGTCTGAGGATGGAAAGCTGTACTGAACTTGAGTTTGGTGCCTAGTGCATTCTGAACGCACTCCCAAAAGTGTGAGGTGAAGCGCCCATCTCTATCTGAAACAATAGATTTAGGAACTCCGTGAAGCCTAATTACCTCCTTAACATATAGCTGGGCCAACTGCTCTATAGAGTGGGACACCTTGATGGCTAGGAAATGGGCAGACTTAGTCAATCTGTCCACTACTACCCATATTGCGTCATATCCATTTGTAGTTCTTGGAAGACCTGTTATGAAGTCCATGGATATGTCTTCCCACTTCCACTCTGGTATTGGGAGAGGTTGAAGAACTCCTCCTGGTCTCTGGTGTTCTGCTTTGACTCTCTGGCATGTCAGGCAGGTACTGACATATTTAGCAACGTCTCTTTTGAGTCCTGACCACCAGAACCTCTGTTTCACATCTTGGTATATCTTGGTAGAACCAGGATGCATGGAGTATGGGGGTGCTATGAGCTTCTTCTAAAATCTTCTTTCTCAGTTCTTCATCATTGGGCACGCAAATGTGACTCCCCTGATAAAGAATCCCGCTGTCCGTCACTCGAAACTCTGACTTGTCTTCTTTCTGTATCCCTTGCTTGATCTTCTGGATGTCTGGATCTTCACTTTGCTTTCTCTGTATCTCCTCAAGCAATGTAGACTCTAAGGTCAATGCAGAGAGTTGCCCTTCAATAATTTCAAGTCCAAAATTTGACAACTCCTTCTGCAGTGGTAGGGCTAATGATGACAAAGACATCAGGGATACACTGGATTTTCTGCTTAGTGCATCTGCCACTTTGTTAGCTTTGCCTGGGTGGTAGAGGATTTCACAGTCATAGTCTTTGACCAACTCTAGCCACCGACGCTGTCTCATGTTTAAGTTCTTCTGAGTGAAGAAGTACTTAAGACTCTGATGATCTGTGAAGATTCTACACTGAACTCCATACAAATAATGTCGCCAGAGTTTCAGTGCAAAAACCGCAGCTGCCAACTCAAGATTGTGAGTGAGATAGTTCTTCTCGTAGTCTTTGAGTTGTCTGGAAGCATAAGCTATCACTTTTCCTTCTTGCATGAGTACAGCTCCTAAGCCCATCTTGGAAGTATCACTGTAGATATCAAAACTCTTGTCACTCTGTGGAATAGTCAGAATAGGAGCACTGGTCAGTCTCTTCTTCAACTCTTGGAAACTTTGCTCACATTTATCTGACCATTCAAACCTCTTGTTCTTTCTGGTGAGAGCTGTTAGTGGAGAGGCTATCCTGGAAAAGTCCTCTACGAATTTCCTATAGTACCCAGCTAAACCAAGGAAGCTTCTGATCTCCTTGGCATTCTTGGGTCTACTCCAGTTGTTGACCACTTCTATTTTGGCTGGATCCACTTGAATACCTTCTTTAGAAATGATGTGACCTAGAAATGCCACCTGATCTAACCAGAATTCGTACTTTGAGAATTTAGCATACAGTACTATTCTCAAGTGCGTGTCATGCTCCTCTGGGGTCCTTGAATAGACTATAATGTCGTCGATGAACATAATGATAAATTTGTCAAGGTATTCTCTGAACACTCTATTCATCAAGTCTATGAAGACCGCTGGTGCATTAGTCACACCAAAATGCATGACTACAAACTCGTAGTGTCCGTATCTTGTCCTGAAAGTCGTTCTAGGTACATCCCTTTCCTTCACTTTCAGCTTATGGTACCCAGAGCGCAGGTCTATCTTTGAGAACACTGTTGCCCCTCTTAACTGATCAAATAAGTCATCGATCCTGGGAAGGGGGTACTTGTTCTTGATCGTCACTTGATTTAGAGCTCTGTAATCTATGCACATCCGCATAGATCCATCTTTCTTCTTGACAAACAACACAGGAGCTCCCCAAGGTGAGTGACTAGGGAGAATGGAGCCTTTGTCAAGTAACTCCTGTAGTTGTGCTTGTAACTCTTTCAACTCTGCTGGAGACATGCGATACAGAGCTTTTGAAATTGGACCGGTACCAGGAACCAATTCAATCTCAAGCTCCACTTCACTGTCGGGAGGTAGTCCAGGTAGCCCTTCTGGAAATACCTTTGGATACTCACAGACTACCCGAACATCTTCCTGCTTGGGTCTTTCTTGTTATCTCTGTCCTTCCAGTTCTGATTACTTGACTGGGTTCTCTGTTTCCCCACTGTCTTGTCTTCTATCTTGACTGGCTTGTGTTGCGTTTGTTGTGCCTTGTTGCTATTCAGATAGTGCTCACTAATGCCCTGCTGACCAGCTCTTCACCAATCTATGGTCGGTGAGTTTCACTACTCACATTAGGTGCTATTTCTGGTCTCAGCATTAGGAGCATCAGTCTGACTCGTTCTTTCACTGTACTTACTAACTATAGGCAAAGGTGAGCTAGCCTGTTAAATCTTTTAACCGCTTCTTCTACTGGTAGGTCACCTTGTCTGAATTCCATAAGCTCCTCATACTGTTTATTGGTGATCCGTTGACGGAGGACTTCTTTGTAAAACTCTGTCTCGAAGTCAACCCAGCTCATCTGGTTGATTGCTCTCTTACTCTTAACTCGCTCCCACCACATACAAGCACCTCCAGATAGGCAGAAAGAGGCACACTTACCCTTCTCGACTTCTGGTCAGTCAAGAAGCTCCATTGTGCTCTCAAGTGTCTTGAACCAAGCCTAGGCACCCCAGGGCTCAGCTTTCTAGTTTTAGTTTCAGCCACTGGATGAGGTATGCTTCTTGTCTTCTAGGTGTTGTGGCGACTTCCAGGGCAACTGATAGGACTTCAGTCACCACTGGAGTCTCCACATTAATGGTTGGGGGAGTGAGAGGAGCTGGCTTCTGATTGGCCATTAGATTGGCAATCACTTGCTACTGCTCGCTACTTGTCTCTGAAGTTGAGCAACAACTTCAGAGAGAATAGGCCCAGGGGTTCTGGGATCTTCGTTCTCCTGAACTCTGTCTTCAGTATGAACGGTACAGGGACGTCCTCTTCTTGACATCTAATTATGCAGAGGAAAAGGTTTGATAGCTTCTCTAACCCTTCTAATCATACTTATATATGAATATAGAAAAGGGAAACAAAATCTTCTATCTTACTTAAGCATTCAAAAATAAATACTCTATACTGCAGTTAATAATAAGGAAAGCAAAATAAAGAAAGAATTTAAATACTTTCTTACTTGAAGACGGCAGGGCTAATGCTGATGTGTGTGTGATGTTGGAGAATGGAACGTTGCTCTGATACCAACTATAACGACCACCCTTCTTACTACTACTCTCTAAGGGCGACCGTTACCTAACTACTACTCTACTTACTAGTGTCACTTATGCTAATATTAGCAACACTTAGATTTATCACGACCCAAGAGGAAGTTCTACAGAAAAATTTCGGCAAAGTCTCCCCTGTACCGGTGACCAAATCAACCATACAGACACTATATACACAGCCACAGGCGGCTGGAACATACTTTTTCACAACCACGCAGTATAATAACACAATAAGAAGAAGGAAACTACTCTAGCAATAGCAAACAACTATATCACTCAAACAATAGGACTCAACTACAAGTGTGGAATAAACTTAATTACAATCTCAACTCATAATAATATTTAAAGAAACTAAAAGAACTCTAAACAAAAGAGTCTTGACAATTTGCCAGCAAACTCTGGATCTCTCCATAGTCCAGTCATCACACACCTCCATCACCACCACCTTGTCATATTCCTTTCATATTTTAACTTTTCCTTTATCTGCAGTAGGAGGAAAAATAGATCTATAAGCGAAACGCTTAGTAAGTACTAATCTATCTCACAAAAACTCGAAATGCATAGAAATAATGCAACAATACTAAAACTGAAATGCTAACAGAAAAGTTGCATGTACTCATCTAATAGCAAAGTACTCATGGTGTACAGAAATAAAACTGAACACTGGAAATAATACTAAACATGCTCACTAAACTGATAAGAAAATAATGAAACTAATGCTGTCTATATGCTTAGAATTAAAGGAACTAAACTCCTGTTGATTCTAAACATAGATGGTACTTGTTTCATTTTCTTATAGCCTTATACTAGAAATTAAACTTTTAATTTCTTTTACTTTTACTTTTCTTTCTTCTTCTTTTTCTTTCTTCTTCTTTTTCTTTGGGCCCAGGCTTAGTACCATCTTATGTGCGCTCCCTAATAGAGACTGCTGTAGTCCCACAGGGTAAAGACCTCGGTCTTACCAGGGCAGAGACCTCGGAAACGGTCACCTGGATTTGTTTAACGACAACCTCGAAAGTCGGGTACTAACTTCTTACTTTAATTTACTTGTTATATCTTTTTAACTAGACCTTGGTCTTTTTCTTACTTATAGCTGCTCATTATAGCAAGGAAAGTCCAAACTAAATGCTATGTGCATACATGTATATGCTAAAATCTGTTCATGCATATCTTAAAGCAAAGGGAAACAAAAATCAGCATACTACTATATGTTATAATCTGTTCATGCACATCTTAAAGCAAAGGACAACAAAAATCAGCATGCTACTATATGCTAAAATCTGTTCATATGAATACTAAAAATCTGCACATGTGAGTAACAAAAATCTGCACACGTGAATCATTAAAAATCTGCAAATGAAACAGAATTAAAAATTAATACGGCTCATGTTATTCTAATACTGCATACTTTAAATAAAGGTTGCCCTTCTAACTAAATAAGGGTTGTTTTTGCCCTTTGAGTTGCAAGGAAAATGCTGAACCATTCTAACTAATTAAAAGGCTGTTCTTGCCTTTTTGAGTAGCAAGGAAAATGCTAAACCATTCTAACTAATTAAAGGGTTGTTCTTGCCTTTTTGAGTAGCAAGGAAAATGTTAAACCTATTCTAACTAAATAAAGGGCTGTCCTTGGATAAGGAACTACTCATGCTTATTAAGAAACTTTTCTTCTTAAAAAAAAGCTGTGAAATTCTGAAACTGAATCGCATGTTGAAATGCAAAGGAAACTAAGCAACTGAAATGCAAAGAAACCAAACACTGGAATGCTAGATAAGGTAGCAAAATAAGCTAACTCTGAATTGTTATAATAAGGTTGTTTATGCCCATCTGCACAGTCCAAAAAGAAAGACAAACTTACTGGAATTTATGGGCAGCAGGTAGATACACAAGGGTACAACACTGAAGTGCTAAAGACATGCTTAAAACATAACTAGGTGCTGGGACTAGAGGCTGTTCGGACATCAAAAAAAATTCGAAAACAGAAATACCATGGCAGGAAATGCTCTAATCTGCATGGTATAAAGAACTAACAGCATAGGAAGAATATGCTATCACTTAACTGCATAAGGAACTTAACAGCATAAGCAAGAAATGCTACAATCTACACGGTATAAGGGAACTAATAGCACAAGACAGCTACATATCAAACCCTAAACCTTTCCCTTCTTGTATCCTTAATGAACTCACGGCAGGGGCTTTTTAAAACCATTTATATCCTTCTTTGAACCTCACGGCAGCAAACATGAACTGGAAAACTTGATACTGTAAAATTCGAAACTGTAAAACCCTACACAACAGAGCATGCTCATCAAGGTCACAACCTAAAACAAAGCTCCTTAAACCATGCTGTGCTTAGCAAAAATCCAACCGAAATGCTTAAACAAGTCAATACAGAATCTGTTAATGCTCGGCAACGAAAAGAAGAAAGCAAAATCGTGGAACTACTCCTACCGCAGGTGAGTAGTACTTACAGTGATTTCTTGGACTTACAACCGAAGAAAAGGCTGCTAGGATTCGGCGAGACTCGAAATCGCAGCTCTTCTTCGTGCCCACGGGTCCTCCTCGACGAGAGAGTCTCAATTAACAAGGTCCGCCAGAAGGAAGCCTTCGCCGACCGCCGGAGGGAGGAAACCCTAGCTCCGTCGTCTTCTTCACCCAAGCACAGCGCCGTCGCACGCGAGAGAGAAGAAAGGGAATAGGTTTCGGGTTCGGGAAAACACTTAAGCTCTCTTTTAAATCTAGGGTTTCCTATTACTAACTATACCTTAAATATCTATCTCTACTTATTTGACTAACAAAACCCACGTAGCTCAGCTTGTTGGCTGCGCTCGGTTAGGTCGGGTTCGACCCGAGGTCATGGGTTCGAGTCTCACCTTCAACAGTTTTTTGTCAAAACTTCTTTCTTTTTGTAAACATACTAAACGACCTCCAAAAATTACGTAAAAATACTCTAAAAATTCCTAAAAATCTCTAGAATATTTTAAAAGTATTTCTAAATGTTTTTGAAGATATTTAGAACTCAAAATAGGGAAAATTGAGTTGTTACAATGTTGCCTTTATCACTTTCTTCGTCTTGCTTGTACCTGCAAATGACGCAACACCTTTCTCGGTCGAAGTAGTATTTGTATGCTCAAATAATTCGTTAATTAAAACATGCTTTCTTACTTGGGTACCTTCGTGTAACTGAATCAGATTGTTCCACAGCTCCCTGGCGCTTGAGAATGGGCCGGCGCGATTCAGCTCCTTATTCATTAAGCCACACTGAAGTGTATACGTTGCTTTTGCGTTTGCTTCTACCTTTTTGATAAGGTTCGCGTCCCAGTTCTCGTACGGTAGTGGAATGCCGACACTGTTAGTTGGTATTTCGAGCCCGGTCTTGGTGATCATCCAGACATCGAACTCGATTTGTAGGTACGACTCCATTCGACCTTTCCAGTAGCCGAAGTCTTCGCTGGAGAAGAGCGGTGGTCGAGTGGTGCTATAGCCTTCTTGGAGAGCCATTGAATCTTGCACGAAAAAGTGAGCAAAAAACTTGTCCCAGGACTTAATCCTGGATTAGTAGTGTGGTAGAAGGATAGAAATAGAAATTTACGAGTTCGGGAAAAAATAATAAAATAATAATAAAATATTATTAAAAAATATTTTAAAAAAATATCATTTCAAATTTTGTCAAATTCAATATTTTATCAATACTAATAAATCATGAAAGGATGAAAATGATTTTTTTGAAAATAATTTTGGAGGGAAAAAATGAAAAGCGAAAAAGCGACGAAAAAAAGAGACGAAAAAAAATGCTCGAATGGTAGTTGTACCAATTCAGAGCAACCCCGCTCTGATACCAATTGTTGGATCGAAAAGAATTTTAGATATCTCCACAATGGTATGATATTGTCCACTTTGGGCATAAGCCCTCATGATTTTGCTCTTGGGCTCTACCCAAAAGGCCTCATCCCAATTGAGATATCTTTTTCTCTTATAAACCCATGATCTTTCCCATGTGTTTTCAATATGGAACTATGTTTGCAACCTTGCAACCTCAACAGAAGTTGGTGCAACACCACTCGAGTTCATTTTTTTGTTATTCCCGCACTACTAATCCAAGACCAAGTCTTGGAATAAATTTTATGATTTTTGTCGTGCAAGGTATCAATGGCCCAACAAGAGGGTTACAACACCATTCGTCCCCTGCTCTTCACCGGAGAAGATTTCGGTACTGGAAAGGACGAATGGAGAACTTTCTTAAAATCCAGTTCGAGACGTGGATGATCATCAAGACTGGATTACAACTGCCAACCGACGAAGAAGGCAAGCCTACATCCTGCGAGAACTGGGAACCAACTCTAATCAAGAAGGTGGAAGCCAATGCCAGAGCGACCTGCACCCTCCAGTGTGGACTGACTAAGGAGGAGCTCAACAGAGTTGGACCATTCTCCAGCGCAAAAGTGCTGTGGGAGAAACTGATCGAACTCCACGAGGGCACCTCCGACACCAAGGTGAGTAAAAGAGATTTACTATTTAATAAACTATACAATCTCAAAATACAAGAAGGAGAGACAGCAAGTCAACTCTACGCACGCATACAAGATATTCTCAACTCCCTCCATGCAATCGGGCAGAAAGTCGAGAATCGGGACGTCATAAGGTACACACTCAACTCTTTTCCGAGGAACACATTGTTGACATCAATGGGAGATGCCTACAAAGTTTCCAAGGATTTATCGTGTATAAAACTAGATGAATTATTTTCTGAGTTTGAATTACATGAGCAGACTAATGCGTAGCCAATCGAGAAAGGTGTAGCTTTGCTTGCAGGTACCAGTAGAACACGTGAACCAAAAACACGACGAAGAACCGAACCAGAGCCGGAAGATGAACCCGACTCAGATGAAGAAGATGACGAACTGACAACTGATCTCGTGAACCTTGTGAAGAAGCTCTACAAGAAGAAGAAGGTTTCAACAAGAGAGACCTAAAGAAGGCAGTACAATTCAATGAGGTTCAACCTAGTTCAAAAGTCAAGTTCGAGGTGATCTGCTACGAGTGCAACTAGAAGGGGTAGATCAAGGCCAACTGCCCAAATCAGAAGGATGCAAAGAAGCAGAGGAAGAAGAAGGTGCTGAAAGCGACCTTTGAAGAATCCTCAGAAGAAGATACCAACGACGAGCTTGAACAAACGAGCCTCCTAGCACTAATGGCCCGGGACCAAATCAACATGTCCGAGAGCGAGAGCGAATCGGAAGCAGACTCGGAAAGAAGCCATGGATCCGTATCCATTTCCAAAGGGCCCGATCCCTCTATAAGTATTCCTCGATTAAATAATTTAGTGAATTACTTATTACACAAATTAGCAAAATCAAACATTCGGGTCAAGTCACATCTAAAGGAAGTAGCAATCCTTAAAGAAGTGACTAACTCCAAAACCTTGCTTGACCCAGTTCAGACTGGAAATTCAACTCAAGTCCAAAAGCTTGAGGAAGAAAATTCTAGTCTGAAATGTGAGATCTCGGAAAATTTAAATAATAGGGTTATTTGGGAAATATCCTTATAAAATTTTTCTGGAATTTTAGGAATTTTCTGGGAATTTTTCGGAGCTCGTACGACGGATTTTGAGGGGATCAATTAACGGGTACGGATAAAGTCTGTTTGGGATACCCATTTAAGAGAGGAAATGTTTGATTATATAAATTCTTTTCTTTTTCTTATTTTTCCCCCCTCCTCTAACGCCGATCCTCTCCTCACCCGACCCTAGTCTTCTTCCTCCTTCCCCAAACTCCCCTTCTTCCGCTCGTCTCTTCTCCGATGCGACGCTGAGGCCGGATCGGACATCGATGCCACCAGGGAATTGATCGCCGACGAGGGTCTTCTACTGGAGTTCTGAGAGAGAGGGGCTAGCTTCATCGGAGCTTTCTTCTTGCGGACCCGTGCCCTAGATCGCCGGAGGAGCTCGTTGCTGGAGGTTGCCGGAGACAGAACCAGGAGGCTCGGATCATCCCGATCTATTATTCTCAGGTCTTCCCTGAGCTTTCCTCCCTGTTCTGTCGATTCTTCCTTCCCCGATTCGACGCCACTGGGTCAAGTCTTTGCCATCCGATCGCCGGCGTGAAGAGACCATTAGGGTTTTGAGGGTAAGCGACCGATCCATCCTCTTTTCTGTTCTCTGATTCCGGCCCTAGTTCGAGTCTTCTTTTCCGATTCTTGTTCGCTTCCTCGCTGATTGTGGGTGATCTCAGGTTAGGTCATGGATTCCTTCATTTTTGTTGTTGATTGAGGGTTAGAGGAATCCTTGGTACACAGAATCGGATCGGGCGACACCTTATGGAGACAATTGGTTGAGGTGAGGTTAGGGTATTGTTTTGATCTACGGTTCCCATGGTGTGATCTACTCTGTTCTAAAGTTGATTTAGGATATTGAGATGATTGTGTGACCGGTTCTTCCTTTCCCTTGCTCACCAGAGGTATCGGGTTGGTGGACAGTAGCTACATTAGGGCTGTGGGGGCTGTTCTGTTCTTGCTGTGGTGTTTCCTTGCCGGCAGCCCTCAAACCAGCATCAACAGTAGCTTAATTGAGGTATGTGTAGGAGTAATTGATACATGAGCATGTTGTGGATGGATTATACTAGTTGTTGATTGTGTGTAGGTTTTGATCTTGTTGTAGAATGGTTAATTTAGGTTTATGTGTTGAATTAGGGATAATTGGATTACATGATTACTAGATGGTTAGTTATTGTGATTAGAATTAATTGTTTAGATTAATTTAATGGAATGATTAGGGTTAAGGTTATTAATCCTAGTCAACTATTAGATTTCTAATCTAATTGGCGATTATGGATTAGGTAACTAACCCTAATTAACCATTAGATTAATTAAGTAGATTGAGGTTATATGGATTAGGGTTTTGCCCTAATTTAGTTTAGGGATTTTATTTAGCTATTCATTTGGATTTAGCTAAATAAAATATATATATTATTTGATTGACACAGGACTCTGATTAGAGACAGACGTCTCGACCTTGGATTGCTTGATCGTACCTTCTATTTGAGGCGGGTACCCTTTGACTTATCTTTTGATAATGTCTTATGATATGTGTAGCTTATATATACTTACTAGTGGTAGATAGTAGATTATTCTTTCTCTTGGTCTTAGCTAGTTGATACCTATCACATGCTTCATCTGCTAGTTGCGTTACTTCAGGATTGGATATTTTATCTCTTGCCATGTGTATATATGTTCATAGAGATGCATAGCTATAGTGCTCTACTCTACTGGATTAGTTGCTTTACATGTGTGATACATGCTCTTCGAGTCATGATACTTACATCCTTGTTATATGTGATATCTTTGGATTTATGCTGTTTATATCATGGTTATATATACGCGTTTACCTTTTGGGCACACACATATATGGAGGAGGCTATGTTCAGGTATGTCATATTGTAGCCGCATGCACCATATCGCATGATTGCATGCTGGGCGATTGACGACTCCATTATTGTTGAGCTCGTCGGCCGGCTACATAGGCCTGCACACAACGTGTTTCACTGCATGGGTAGTGGCACAGCACAGTAGGGTGTGTATGGCAGTAGCTCTGTAGTGCTTCGCTGGTCCGCTCATGGGTAGTGTGACTACAGCGTGGTAGCAGACAGGGATCCCTCCCCGTCATCGCGTACCGGGAGTTGAGAGCATTGCGCTCCCTCACTATGTTTGAGGTAGGAGGATAGGTGTACTCCGACAGCATCCCGTCCACTCGGTCACTCTTCAGGGGCAGTGATGGCAGAGTGCACGGTGTCACAGCCCTACCCACTCGGTCTCACCATTGTGGGTGAGATGGCTGACTGGTTGACAGGGGTGACCATGTCATATTGCATCATATGCACGGATTGCATTCGTTATGATTGATGCATTTTGGTGATTGCATATGATTGACATGCATACAGGATACATGCTTTTGCTCTGACTATTTTTATCTCTGTATGTTGACAGTCAGTTGCCCAAGCCTCGCAGGTGAGCACAGTTTATTTCAGTTATGCATTTCTTATTATTCTTGCTGTAAACTGTATTACATGCTTCTGGTTACTCATTACCATTTATTCAGCTATGCATACCTATACTGTAGGTCCTATGGTTTAGGAGACTGTACCTTAGGATATTACTGGTAGTTATATGTTGCTGTACATATCTATTGGATTACCTGCTGAGTTCTTTGAACTCACCCCGTTGTTATTATTTTTCAGGTTGAGGCCGTCAGGAAATATTCCAGTCGCTAGCCCCGTTATCGCGAGGATTTTCTTTGTTGGATTATATTTTGCTTTTGCATCTTATATACTTGTATTGTGGGTTTGTATTGTGGACTTTACATTAAACATTCGGGTTTGCCACTTTTGTTTTCCGCTGCGGTCGTATTTCCATTACTTCGTGGATTTGTTTCTTCGTTGTAGTGGAGTAGGCTGTTTACATATATCTTCGAGATTTTTATATCGTCTTTCCTTATTAAACTGCGTGGATTGATTATATGTTGAATTATGTGGAATGTTGATATAAACTGCGTGGCTTGTTCTTTTGTATTGTATTATTCCGGCCGTGTGTGGCCGAGGTATGGAGATATATGTATACTGAGCTTCATATTGTCCGCCGTACAGGGGAGATGCTGCCGAAATTTCTTCGGACAGGGACTACCTGGGGCGTGACAATTTATTTGGTATCAGAGCTAGGCTCACGATACTTGCTCTTCGTTTTGGATTTTCGAGGTTTATCTGATACCAATTTATTTGGTATCAGAGCCTATCTGATCCTAGTTCGTACGAGTTTTGCGATACCTACTTGTCGGGTTTCGGATTTACGATGCTTACTTTCGTGAGCCTTTCTCGGTATTTTCGGATTTGTCCGGATTTCCGTCGATTTTCTCGTTTCGGAATTTCGAGGTATTTTGACGAGGTTCTATTTGGGGCTAAGCAGCGACAGGATATCTCCAGACGGCAAATAGGTAAAACAGGTAATTTTATAGTTTTTATACCTGTAGTGATATCTGGATAATATTTTGTTTACTGATATAGTACATACACATGTTTTGATACTGAGACGTGGTCATCCACGTAAGAGGTCGATAGATTCTTTGGAGATAGAGTCTCCGGAGAGATCTGCTCGGGTCGAGCTTGTCCGTTAGGGATAGACTCGTCAGGATATTACATGCACGTCGGATTATAAGACCCCGATAGTTCCAACTTCAGAGGTACATACCTCGACTGTACCACTAGTGGTATCACCTTTAGTATACTCGGCACCCCCTCCAGTCGTGCCTACTACTGCGTACTTGAGGTACGAGACGAGGCAGAGATCTGGTGGGACACTCAACGCTCGATTATAGGCGAGCAGCATATTACCTGGACGAGATTTAGGGAGGCATTCGAGAGTCAGTATTTTTCCCCCGGCGTATCAGATGACACGACGGCAGGATTTTCTTAGTCTGCGGCAGAATAACCGCTCAGTGATGGAATATAATGCTGAATTTAATCAGTTGGCCAGATTCTGTCCTGAGTTAGTTGCCGATGACAGATCTCGTATGCTTCAGTTTGTCCAGGGACTGGACGGGCATCTTCAGCTGAAGATTTCTGGCTTTAGTACTTCATCATACACCGAGACACTGGATAGAGCTCTTATGATTGAGTCTACTCATCAGAGAGTGAACGCGGGCAAGAAGAGGAAGCAGACTGATCGGACTTTCGGATAGAGCCAGCAGCCACAGACTACTGGACAGCAGCAGAGCAGTCGCACTCAGACGGGTCAGAGTACTTCTGGGTCATCTGGCCGACCCCAGAAGTCAGGACACTCTGCATCGGGACGTTCCCGGTCTTCTTAGCAGAACCGAAAACAGTCCACCGATGACTCTCACTACATCCGATGCGGGTCTCGAGATCACATCATCTCTGCATGTGCTCTGGGACAGTCAATTTGCTATTATTGCAAACTGCCTGGACATTTGAGCTGAGGCTGTTCGCTGAAGGCTCAGCATGTAGCTTCCGGAGTTTCTGTTCCGGGAGGACAGTTTGGTCAGTCTGGGAATTCAGCGAGGTGGGCCGAAAGCCCAATCTTCGCATCGTCAACAAAGGACAGCTCCCCCTGCAGCAGCTGTATATGGCATGCACGGGCAGGAGCATTTCGATGTCCTTATGGAGAACCCCATGGTATTTCATCTTAATGTTCTCCAGTACTATTCGTCAAGAAGAAGGATGGTACTCTGAGGTTGTGCATCGATTATAGGCAGCTGAATGCAGTGTCTATCAGGAATAAGTACCCCTTGCCACGGATTGAGGATTTATTTGATCAGCTCAGAGATACATCAGTGTATTCTAAGATTGATCTGCGGTCTGGATATCATCAGCTGAGAGTCAGAGATTCTGATATTCAGAAGACAGCATTCCGCACCAGATACGGACATTACGAGTTTTTGGTAATGTCATTTGGGCTTACCAATGCTCCTGCAGTATTTATGGATTTGATGAACCGTATCTTTTTGGAGTATTTAGATCAGTTTGTGATTGTGTTTATCGATGACATATTGATCTATTCACGTTCCGAGGAGGAACATGCGCAGCACCTTCGCATAGTCCTGGAGACTCTTCGACGACATCATCTGTATGCGAAGTTCAGCAAATGTGCATTTTGGCTATCCTCAGTTGGTTTTCTGGGACATGTGGTGTCTAGCCGAGGTATTTCCGTAGATCCTCAGAAGATCGAGGCTATCACTAGCTGGGAGCAGCCGAAGTCAGTCCAGGAGATCCGTAGTTTCTTGGGCTTGGTTGGATATTATCGACGATTCGTTGAGGGTTTCTCCAGCATTGCTATGTCATTGACATGTTTGACTAGGAAAGGCGTGAAGTTCACGTGGTCAGAGGCTTGCGAGACCAGCTTCCAGGAGCTGAAGCGGAGATTGGTATCAGCACCGGTCTTGGTTTTACCTTCTGGTGATGACGGATTCATACTTTATACAGACGCATCTCTTCAGGGCTTGGGCGCTGTATTGATGCAGCACGGTAAGGTAGTCTCCTATGCTTCTCGTCAGTTGAAGGAGCATGAGAAGAACTACCCAGTACATGATTTAGAGCTAGCCGCTATTATCTTTGCTTTGAAGATTTGGCGACATCATCTTTATGGTATTACTTTTGAGATTCTTACTGATCATAAGAGTCTCAAATATATTTTCACCCAGAAGGAACTCAATCTCCGACAGAGGAGATGGATGGAGTTCCTGAAGGATTATGATTGTACTACTAGCTACCATCCGGGTAAAGCTAATGTGGTTGCTGATGCACTTAGTAGGAAGTCCAGAGGGACTTTAGCTTGTCATCGAGTTACAGTCACGGACTTGATTCAGGGATTCGCCGAGTTGGGCCTTGAGGAGCAGGGACGGACAGAGCAGGGTATTCTTGTTACCATGGTTGCTCAGTCGTCGATCAGGATGAGGATTCGAGAGGCCCAGGCCGGAGATCAGCATTTACAGTTCATTAGCAGCCAGATAGCTTTCGGACAGCAGACTGAGTTTACACGAGACGATGAGGGGATTGTTTATTTCCGAGGCAGATTATGTGTACCTCAGTCTCACCCGGTCATGAAGGAGTTACTTCAGGAGGCTCATCGTTCTAGATTTGCTATCCACCCAGGTGGGACCCGTATGTATCGTGATTTGAGGCGTTCCTATTGGTGGAACGGTATGAAGAAAGACATCGCGGAGTTTGTAGCCAGATGTCTTGTCTGTCAGCAGGTGAAGGCTGAGCACCAGAGACCTGTTGGATTACTTCAGAGGATCCCTATTCCCGAGTGGAAGTGGGAGCACATTACTATGGATTTCGTGGTTGGTTTACCTATGACTCGTCGAGGTCATGATGCGATTTGGGTAATCGTTGACCGATTAACCAAATCCGCACACTTTTTAGCGATCCGGAAGACTGATTCTCTGGATCGATTAGCTGAGTTATACTGTCGTGAGATTATTAGATTACATGGTGTTCCTTTGAGCATCATATCAGATAGAGACCCACGGTTCACGTTCCGATTCTGGCAGAGTCTGCAGCAGGCCTTGGGCACACAACTTCGTTTCAGTACGGCATTCCATCCGCAGACAGATGGGCAGTCAGAGCGGACTATTCAGACATTGGAGGACTTGCTGAGGTCTTGTGTCATGGACTTCGGAGGCAGTTGGGAGGACCACCTGCCATTAGTGGAGTTCGCCTACAACAACAGCTATCATTCGGCTATCCAGATGGCACCGTTTGAGGCGTTGTATGGTAGGCCTTGTCGGACACCCATCCTCTGGGAAGAGGTTGGGGAGGCTCAGTTGGTAGGACCTCAGAGAGCTCAGCAGGATGCAGAGCTGGTTCGCACTATCAGACGGAGGATGTCAGAGGCCCAGGACCGTCAGAAGAGTTATGCTGATCAGAGACGGAGACCCCTGGAGTTCTCCATTGGTGATCACGTATTTCTTAGGGTTTCACCCACGAAAGGGGTGAAGATATTTGGTCTCCGAGGTAAGCTATCTCCCCGATATATTGGACCATTCCAGATCTTGGAGAGGATTGGAGCAGTAGCTTACCGTCTGGCGCTACCACCATCTCTAGCTGGCATTCATGATGTATTCCATGTATCTATGCTGAGGAGATACGTATCCGATCCGGCACATGTTCTGTCGGATATATCTGTTCCTATTCAGCCTGATGTTACTTACGAGGAGGTTCCGGTGCGGATTCTGGACCATAGAGAGCGTCAGCTGCGGAACAAGACTGTCCGACTGGTTAAAGTCGGATGGCAGCATCATTCTGACGAGGAGGCTACTTGGGAGTTGGAGGATACGATTCGAGCTCGATACCCTCATCTTTTTACTTGAGGTATGTGGGTTAGAGTTCCTTTCAGCATTTATACTGCATGGTTATATTTCAGTGTTTGCTGTTGGTTATAGCGAAATTTGGGGACCAAATTTTTATTAGTAGAGGAGGATGTGAGATCTCGGAAAATTTAAATAATAGGGTTATTTGGGAAATATCCTTATAAAATTTTTCTGAAATTTTAGGAATTTTCTGGGAATTTTTCGGAGCTCGTACGACGGATTTTGAGGGGATCAATTAACGGGTACGGATAAAGTCTGTTTGGGATACCCATTTAAGAGAGGAAATGTTTGATTATATAAATTCTTTTCTTTTTCTTATTTTTCCCCCCTCCTCTAACGCCGATCCTCTCCTCACCCGACCCTAGTCTTCTTCCTCCTTCCCTAAACTCCCCTTCTTCCGCTCGTCTCTTCTCCGATGCGACGCTGAGGCCGGATCGGACATCGATGCCACCAGGGAATTGATCGCCGACGAGGGTCTTCTACTGGAGTTCTGAGAGAGAGGGGCTAGCTTCATCGGAGCTTTCTTCTTGCGGACCCGTGCCCTAGATCGCCGGAGGAGCTCGTTGCTGGAGGTTGCCGGAGACAGAACCAGGAGGCTCGGATCATCCCGATCTATTATTCTCAGGTCTTCCCTGAGCTTTCCTCCCTGTTCTGTCGATTCTTCCTTCCCCGATTCGACGCCACTGGGTCGAGTCTTTGCCATCCGATCGCCGGCGTGAAGAGACCATTAGGGTTTTGAGGGTAAGCGACCGATCCATCCTCTTTTCTGTTCTCTGATTCCGGCCCTAGTTCGAGTCTTCTTTTCCGATTCTTGTTCGCTTCCTCACTGATTGTGGGTGATCTCAGGTTAGGTCATGGATTCCTTCATTTTTGTTGTTGATTGAGGGTTAGAGGAATCCTTGGTACACAGAATCGGATCGGGCGACACCTTATGGAGACAATTGGTTGAGGTGAGGTTAGGGTATTGTTTTGATCTACGATTCCCATGGTGTGATCTACTCTGTTCTAAAGTTGATTTAGGATATTGAGATGATTGTGTGACCGGTTCTTCCTTTCCCTTGCTCACCAGAGGTATCGGGTTGGTGGACAGTAGCTACATTAGGGCTGTGGGGGCTGTTCTGTTCTTGCTGTGGTGTTTCCTTGCCGGCAGCCCTCAAACCAGCATCAACAGTAGCTTGATTGAGGTATGTGTAGGAGTAATTGATACATGAGCATGTTGTGGATGGATTATACTAGTTGTTGATTGTGTGTAGGTTTTGATCTTGTTGTAGAATGGTTAATTTAGGTTTATGTGTTGAATTAGGGATAATTGGATTACATGATTACTAGATGGTTAGTTATTGTGATTAGAATTAATTGTTTAGATTAATTTAATGGAATGATTAGGGTTAAGGTTATTAATCCTAGTCAACTATTAGATTTCTAATCTAATTGGCGATTATGGATTAGGTAACTAACCCTAATTAACCATTAGATTAATTAAGTAGATTGAGGTTGTATGGATTAGGGTTTTGCCCTAATTTAGTTTAGGGATTTTATTTAGCTATTCATTTGGATTTAGCTAAATAAAATATATATATTATTTGATTGACACAGGACTCTGATTAGAGACAGACGTCTCGACCTTGGATTGCTTGATTGTACCTTCTATTTGAGGCGGGTACCCTTTGACTTATCTTTTGATAATGTCTTATGATATGTGTAGCTTATATATACTTACTAGTGGTAGATAGTAGATTATTCTTTCTCTTGGTCTTAGCTAGTTGATACCTATCACATGCTTCATCTGCTAGTTGCGTTACTTCAGGATTGGATATTTTATCTCTTGCCATGTGTATATATGTTCATAGAGATGCATAGCTATAGTGCTCTACTCTACTGGATTAGTTGCTTTACATGTGTGATACATGCTCTTCGAGTCATGATACTTACATCCTTGTTATATGTGATATCTTTGGATTTATGCTGTTTATATCATGGTTATATATACGCGTTTACCTTTTGGGCACACACATATATGGAGGAGGCTATGTTCAGGTATGTCATATTGTAGCCGCATGCACCATATCGCATGATTGCATGCTGGGCGATTGACGACTCCATTATTGTTGAGCTCGTCGGCCAGCTACATAGGCCTGCACACAACGTGTTCCACTGCATGGGTAGTGGCAGCACAGTAGGGTGTATGGCAGTAGCTCTGTAGTGCTCCGCTGGTCCGCTCATGGGTAGTGTGACTGCAGCGTGGTAGCAGACAGGGATCCCTCCCCGTCATCGCGTACCGGGAGTTGAGAGCATTGCGCTCCCTCACTATGTTTGAGGTAGGAGGATAGGTGTACTCCGACAGCATCCCGTCCACTCGGTCACTCTTCAGGGGCAGTGATGGCAGAGTGCACGGTGTCACAGCCCTACCCACTCGGTCTCACCATTGTGGGTGAGATGGCTGACTGGTTGACAGGGGTGACCATGTCATATTGCATCATATGCACGGATTGCATTCGTTATGATTGATGCATTTTGGTGATTGCATATGATTGACATGCATACAGGATACATGCTTTTGCTCTGACTATTTTTATCTCTGTATGTTGACAGTCAGTTGCCCAAGCCTCGCAGGTGAGCACAGTTTATTTCAGTTATGCATTTCTTATTATTCTTGCTGTAAACTGTATTACATGCTTCTGGTTACTCATTACCATTTATTCAGCTATGCATACCTATACTGTAGGTCCTATGGTTTAGGAGACTGTACCTTAGGATATTACTGGTAGTTATATGTTGCTGTACATATCTATTGGATTACCTGCTGAGTTCTTTGAACTTACCCCGTTGTTATTATTTTTCAGGTTGAGGCCGTCAGGAAATATTCCAGTCGCTAGCCCCGTTATCGCGAGGATTTTCTTTGTTGGATTATATTTTGCTTTTGCATCTTATATACTTGTATTGTGGGTTTGTATTGTGGACTTTACATTAAACATTCGGGTTTGCCACTTTTGTTTTCCGCTGCGGTCGTATTTCCATTACTTCGTGGATTTGTTTCTTCGTTGTAGTGGAGTAGGCTGTTTACATATATCTTCGAGATTTTTATATCGTCTTTCCTTATTAAACTGCGTGGATTGATTATATGTTGAATTATGTGGAATGTTGATATAAACTGCGTGGCTTGTTCTTTTGTATTGTATTATTCCGGCCGTGTGTGGCCGAGGTATGGAGATATATGTATACTGAGCTTCATATTGTCCGCCGTACAGGGGAGATGCTGCCGAAATTTCTTCGGACAGGGACTACCTGGGGCGTGACATGAAAACTCAGGTCAAGGATTTGGAGAAGACCCTAGAATAGTTTTCTTTGGGGTCCAAGAACCTTGACCTAATTCTTGAAACTCAAAGAGTCGTTTACAATAGAACTGGACTAGGTTTTAAATCCAGAAGGAAATATCGATCTTATCTATCCTTAATCAACAAACCAAATAGTAAACTAGTTCAAGCATGGGTACCCAAGTCCAACTTGGTCAATCAAGTTGGACTTAGTCAATATTGGGTCCCCAAGGATCAAGTACATTACCTTGATAGACCTTATCGAGGTTATGATCCAGGGGGAGCAAAAAGAAAAATTATCTTAACCAATAAGTAATAAATAAATAAAAATTATCTTAAAAAATAAATTTAAAGAAATATAATTCAAACTTTAAAAAAAAGTTAAAAGAAAAAAATCAATAATGGAGGCTCCAGAATAGCTGACATCTCCAAAAGCAACCTACCCGGCAGGGTAATTAGGGCTAGAATAAAAAATGGCTAAGTTTAACTTGACCCACGGTACTGGTGAAATATTGGATGATAGTACGTTAGGAAAGCTTAGTCTATACATGTCTAGGAAGATATGACTTCGACCTGGTGCATTTGGCTAAGTGGAACTGACCGAAGCTACCCTTTATGGATCCTAACTAGTTAAACAAAGGTTTTGTACTAAGTTCAGTGGATAGGACTATTTGGAAAACCTCGAAGGCATGGTTACTTTAATGATGTCCAAGTGACTTACCATAGCCCAGAAGTTTATCCAAAGAATGCCTATTTGTTGAGCCCAAAGCTAAACCTGAATCTAACACAAAGTTAAACCAAACCCTATAATAAAACTAATCCATCTCACAAAATTATAGGATCCCATGATTGAAAAATCTAGATTGGGTGAGATGACTAAGGACCAAAATTAAATTAAATCTAAATAAAAATTAAATTAAATTAAATTAAGTTGAATTAAATTAAATTAAAATGAATTAACTTAAATATTTTTTTTAAATTTAATTAACTTAATATTTTTCAAATTTAATTAACTTAACATTTTTCAAAAATTTAATTAACTTAATATTTTTTCAAATTTAATTAACTTAACATTTTTCAAATTTAATTAACTTAACATTTTTCAAAAATTTAATTAACTTAATATTTTTTCATATTTAATTAAATTTTCATATTTCATTAACTTAATATTTTTCAAATTTAATTAAATTAATATTCTTAAAATTTAATTAACTTAATTTTTCAAATTTAATTAACTTAATATTTTTAAAATTTATTTAACTTAATATTTTTCAAATTTTAATTAACTTATTATTTTTTCAAATTTAATTAACTAAATATTTTTCAAAAATTTATTTAACTTAATATTTTTAAAATTTAATTAACTTAATTTTTCAAATTTAATCAACTTAATATTTTTCAAAATTTAATTAACTTAATATTTTTTTCAAATTTAATTAACTTAATATTTTTCAAAATTTAATATTTTTCAAATTTTATTAACTTAATATTTTTCAAAAATTTAATTAACTTAATATTTTTTTCAAATTTAATTAACTTTTCATATTTAATTAACTTAATATTTTTCAAATTTAATTAACTTAATATTTTTTTAAATTTAATTAACTTAATATTTTTAAAATTTAATTAACTTAATTTTTCAAATTTATTTAAATTAATATTTTTCAAATTTAATTAACTTAATATTTTTGAAATTTAATTAACTTAATATTTTTCAAATTTAATTAACTTAATATTTTTCAAATTTGAATAACTTAATATTTTTCTAATTTAATTAACTTAATATTTTTTTCAAATTTAATTAACTTAATATTTTTCAAAAATAATTAACTTAATATTTTTCAAAAAAATTTAATTAACTTAATATTTTTCAGATTATTTAACTTAAATTTTCAAATTTAATTAACTTAATGTTTTTAAAATTTAATTAACTTAATTTTTTAAATTTAATTAACTAAAAGTTTTTCAAAACTAATTAACTTAATATGTTCAACCATCTCATAATCACCCATAGGAATAACTAATCGCTAAAACCTAGAATGGGTGAGATGAAAAATTAAGAAGCTTATTTCAATCAAACTATCTTTTGATCCATTAAAAGGAATCCAATTCAAATACCTTATGTGTAGGAATTGGATCAATGGATGCTAGATAGTGGATGCTCCAGACATATGATTGGAAATAGGTTGAAGTTCACAAAGCTCAAATACAAGAACCTAGGATTAGTTGCATTCGACAACAACAGTAAACTTAAGATAATCGGAAAAGGTAATATCGAACTTAATTCTGATTTCATTTTCCGAAACATTTTATTAGTTGAAAATTTCAACTTTAATTTACTGAGTATAAGTCAATTGTGTGATAGTGGCTACTTAGTTATTTTTAATAATTCTGGGTGTTTAGTTAAAAATATTGATAACCCCGAAATCATACTTAAGGGACTTAGGAAAAATAACATCTACACAATTGACCTATCCTCAATAAAGTGTCTTTTGACACAACAAGAGGAAACCAACCTGTGGCACAGAAGACTAGGTCACACCCATGTCAAACTCATTTCAAGAATGAGTCAAAATGGCTTAGTTAGAGGGTTACCCAGATTAAAGAACCTAGATAATATAATTTGCCAGGCTTGCCAACAAGGTAAGCAAACCAAATCAACTCACAAGTCAACCAACCTAGATAGAATTGACTTTTTACTTGAGCTCCTACATTTAGACCTATTTGACTCACATGGAGCCAAGTCACTAAGCAAGAATCAATACTGCTTAGTAATAATTGACAATTGGGTAAAATTTATAAAAACAAAAGATGAAACATTTGAAGTTTTTAATAATTTTTGCAAGTTAATAGAAAATGAAAAAGATACTAAAATTAAAAGAATAAGGAGTGATCATGGGGGTGAATTTGAAAATCATAGTTTTACCTAATTTTGTAAAATTAATGGATACAAACATGAGTTTTTATGTCCTAGAACCCCCAACAGAACGGTCTAGTGGAACGGAAAAATAGAACCCTACAAGAGGCAGCTAGAACCATGTTAAACGAATATGACTTAAATCATCAATTCTGGACCGAAGCAATAAATACAGCAAACTACATTCAAAACAGAATTTTAATTAACAAATTACACAATAAAACCCCGTACGAAATATATTATAATAAAATTCCCAACTTGTACTATTTAAAAGTGTTTAGATGTAAAGTTCACATTTTAAACACTAAATATTACTTAGGAAAATTCACACCCAAATCAGTCCAAGGAGTATTCTTAGGGTACTCCACAACCAGTAGGGCTTATAGAGTCTATAACCAAAATACCCTAAAAGTTGAAGAAACAACTAATGTAATCTTTGATGAAGAAAATAACCTACCTAATATAAATGAAAATGTTGACATTAATCCAAGAATTATAGAAGATGAAGAAATTCAACCTAACACTAGACCAGAGGAACCAACTACTGACTCATGTATAAGACTAACCAGAATAAGTACCTCTCACCCACCTGACCAAATTTTGGGTGACCCAAACCTAGGAGTTAGAACTAGAGCTTCTTATAGAAACCTGAGTCAGATTGCACTTATCTCTAAAATTGAGCCTAAGACTATAGAAGAAGCCCTATCTGACCCAGACTGGATCATTGCTATGCAGGAAGAGTTAGCCTAATTTGATAGGAACCAAGTCTGGGATGTGAGATCTCGGAAAATTTAAATAAATAAGGTTATTTCAGAAATAGCCTTATAAAATTTTTCCGGAATTTTTAGAAATTTTCTGGGAATTTTTCGAAGCTCGTATGGAGGGTTTTGAGGGGATCGATCGATGGGCACGGATAAAGCTGGTTTGGGATACCGTTTAAATAAGGAAATGTTTTAAATTATAAATACCTTTTTCCTTATTTCTTTTCCTCCATCGCCGATCCCGATCTATTTCTTCCCCCAACCCCTGCGATCCCGATCCTTCCTTCCCTGAGCTTTCCTCTTGCCTATTCCCGATTCTGATCTCCTCCTTCTGATTTCCTCTCGTTCTCTTCCACGGGCGACTCAACGTCGAGGCTGGAGAGCACGTTCCCGGAGCTCGACGCAAGGGAGTCACCGGAGCTCTATGAGTACCAGTGGGCTCCAGGTCATCTTCGGCTGAGGGGTTTCTTCTTCGGCGGATTTCGCGACCAATCACCGACGATCGGTGGCTAGGGCACGGTGAGGAGCCGGATCTCGTATCATCTCCGACTGGTAGGCCTTCCCTCTCCTCCCCTCGTGCTGCTCACAAAGCGGTCCGCACCTCCTTTCTTGCTGGAATTGGGCAGCGACGCCATTGGGAGGTGATCCAGAGAGGTAGGGCTTCGTCAGATTTGTCCAGTGACGGCGGTGTGGTGAGGTAACAACCTTATCTTCACTTTGTTTGTTCAATCCCCTTCTCTGTTCTTGATCCTCATTTTCTTGGCTGCGGATTTAGGTCACGGGATTGAAGAGATTGAGGTAAGATGAATAGATTATTTTCTTGAATTAGGTTGTTGTTGGAATGCTTGGTTGAATCCATGATCTCCTTTTTGTTTGATCCGATTGATTCCAGTGAGGACCTGTTCTGTGGAATTCAATTTGTGTGCTGTGGATTGCTTTATGATCCAGCAACATATGGTTTCAACAACAACTCGATTAGAGCAGCGAGGTCCTGCTGCTGTGGTGTTGGAAGGGTGATTGTGAAGTGATTTCTAGTAGCATCCCTTGATCCAACAATCCATAGGGGCTGGGAATTGAGGTATGTGTAGGGATTTTGATACATGATGTGAATGTATTGAATTAGGCTTATGTGTAGGTATTTGATCCGGGTTGTAGATTATAGTATAATTTGGATTTCATGATCATGTGTAGATTTAGATGGTGATACATGTTGTAATTAGTTGTTGATTGTGATTAGATATATTTACTTAGATTTAATCTAATAGAATGATTAGGGTTAAGACAATTAACCCTAGTCAACTATTGGATCTAATCTAAGTTTAGATATCTAATCTAATTGGTGATTAGGGATTAGATAACTAATCCTAATTAACCATTAGATTTAATTAGGTAGATTGAGGTTGTGTTGATTAGGGTTTTGCCCTAATTTAATTTTTGGGATTTTATTTAGCTATTCATTTGGATTTAGCTAAATAAAATATATATATTGTTTGACACAGGACTTTAATTCGAGACAAGCGTCTCGACGTTGGATTTGGCGTGATTGTACCTTCTATTGGAGGCAGGTACCCTTTGACTTATCTCTTGATAGTGTCTTATGATATGTGCAGTTTATATATACTTACTAGTGTTGGTAGTTAGTATTTCCTTGGTTTAGTTTAATTGATACCTATCATGTTTCTACTGTTAGTTGCTTTACATTAGAACTGGATACTTTTATCTTTTGCCATGTGTATCTATGTTTATAGAGATGGATATGTATATTTATAGTGCTCCACTATACTGGATTAGTTGCTTTACATGTTTGATACGTGCTCTTGGATTCATGATACTTATATCATTATTATATGTGATGTTCTTGGATTTATGCTGTTTATATCATGGTTATATATATGCGTTTACCTTTTTGGTACACACACATATGGAGGAGGTTATGTCCAGGTATGACATATTGTAGCCGCACGCACCATATCGCATGATTGCATGCTGGGCGATTGACGACTCCATTGTTGTTGAGCTCGTCGGCCGGCTACATGAGGGCCTGCACACAGCATGACCACTGCATGGGTAGTGGCACAGCACTCAGGGTGTGTATGGTAGGTTGCTCGGTGGTGCACCGTCGGGGTGCTCATGGGTAGCACGACACAGCGGGGTTGCAGCCGGGATCCCTCCCCGTCATCGCGTACCGGGAGATGAGAGCATTGCGCTCCCTCACTATGCCTGAGGTAGGAGGATAGGTGTACTCCGACAGCATCCCGTCCACTCGGTCACTCATCAGAGGTAGTGACGGCAGAGTGCACGGTGCCACAGCCCTTCCCACTCGGTCTCGCCATCGCGTGTGAGACGGCTGACTGGCGTCAGGGGTGACCATGTCATATGCATCATATGCACGGATTGCATTCTTTATGATTGATGCATTTTGGTGATTGCATATGATTGACATGCATACAGGATACTTTACTTTTTTATCTCTGGTATGTTTACCGACGCACCTCCGCAGTGAGGTTGATTTATTTCAGTTATGCATTTTCTTATTATTCTTGCTATAGACTGTACTTTATGCCTATTGCTGGTTATTACAATTTATTTCAGCTATGCATATCTGTTATACTGTTAGGAGACTGTACCGTAGGTTGTACCGTTAGGAAACTGTACTGTAGACTCTATGGTTTAGTGTACTGTACCATAGGATGTTACTGGTGGTTATATGTTGCTGTACATATCTATTGGATTACCTGCTGAGTTCTTTGAACTCACCCCGTTGTTACTATTTTTCAGGTTGAGGCCATCGGGAGATATTCCAGTCGCTAGCCCCATTATTGCGAGGATTTTCTTTGTCGGATTATATTTTGCTTTTACATCTTATATACTTGTATTGTGGGTTTGTATTGTGGGCATTGAACATTCGGGTTTGCTGCTTTTGTTTTCCGCTGCGGATTTTCTCATTACTTCATGGATTTCTTTTCTTCGTTGTAGTGGAGTAGGATGTTTACATATATCTTCGAGGATTCTATATCGTCCTTCCTTATTAAACTGCGTGGATTGATTATATGTTGAATTGTGTGGAATGTTGATATAAACTGCGTGGATTGATTATATGTTGAATTGTGTGGAATGTTGATATAAACTGCGTGGTTTGTTTCTTATTTGTATTGTATTGTTTCAGCCGTGTGTGGCTGAGGTATAGATATATGTATTCTGGATTCATATTGTCACTCGTACAGGGGAGATGCTGTCGAAATTTCTTCGGACATGGACTACCTGGGGCGTGACAATTTATTTGGTATCAGAGCATGGGTTGCGATGCTATGTATTTTCTTTTTATTTGATACCAATTTATTTGGTATCAGAGCGGCTTTATGATACTTGTTTCTCGTATTCTGGTGTTTACGAGTTTATTTGGGTATTTTCAGATTGTACGGATTTCCGTCGATTTTCTCATTTCGGAATTTTGAGGTATTTTGACGTGGTTTTATTGGTTCTATTTGGGGGACTAAGCAGCGACAGGACATCTCCAGACGACAAATAGGTAAATGAGGTAATTTTATAGTTCTTATACCTGTAATGATATCTGGGTAACATTTTGTTTACATATATGACACATACACGTATTCCGGTATCGAGACGTGGTCGTCCACGTAAGATGCCGATAGATTCTCCGGAGACAGAGTCTCCAGAGAGATTTGCTAGGGTCGAGCCTGTCTGTCAGGGACAGACTCGTCAGGATATTATAGGTACGTCGGATTATAAGACCCCGATGGTTCTGACTTCAAAGGTACATACCTCGACTGTACCACTAGTGGTATCACCTTCAGTATACCCGACACCCCCTCCAGTCGTGCCTACTACTTCGTACTTGGCACCACAGATACCTGTGCCGGTTTCTACATACCCGGCACCCGCACCAGTAGTACCGGTTACTTCTTACCCGGTACTGCCCACCGTACTTTTAGTACTTATGTCTACCCTGTAGTTCCACAAGCAGTACCCACCCCGGTTTATGCGGCAGCACCAGTAGTACCTTCTCCGACTTATCCAGTAGTACCACCCATAGGATCAGCTCCAGTGGTTCTGTCCAGTTCCGTAGCGATATCTACGGATATGGTTACGGCACTGGCACGGATCCCAGCCTTAGCAGAGTCGGTGAAAAGATCGATTTACACTATTTCGCGGGGAGACTGATCCAAGCGTGGCTCAATCTTGGATAGAGTCTATAGAGCGGACATTCTTTTACATGGCTGCTCCGAGTGGGAGAAGGCTGAGCTGGCTGCTTACCACTTACGAGATGGGGCAGAGATCTAGTGGGACACACAACGCTTGATTATTGGTGAGCAGCATATTACCTAGACGAGATTTAGGGAGGCGTTTGAGAGTCAGTATTTCCCCCGTACGTATCAGATGATACGTCGACAGGATTTCCTGAGTCTTCGACAGAATACCGCTCAGTGATAAAGTATAATGCCAAATTTAATCTGTTGGCTAAATTCTGTCCTGAGTTGGTAGCCGATGACAGATCTCATATGCTTTAGTTTGTCCAAGGACTAGATGGACATCTTCAGGTGAAGATTTCCGGTTTTGGTAGTTCATCATACACAGAGGTACTAGATAGAACTCTTATGATTGAGTCTACTCATCAGAGAGTAAATGCTGATAAGAAGAGGAAGCAGTCTGACCGGACTTCGGGACAGATCCAGCAGCCACAGACTACTGGACAGCAGCAGAGCAGTCGCCCTGTGACGGGTCAGAGTACTTCTGGGTCATCTGGCCGACCCCAGAAGTTAGGACGATCTTCATCTAGACCTTCCCGGTCTGCTCAGCAGAACCGGAAACAGTCCGTCGGTGACCATCACTGTATCCGATGCGGATCCCGTGATCACATCATCTCTGCATGCACCCTAGGGCAGTCAGTTTGCTATTATTGCAAACTGCCTGGGCACTAGAGCCGAGACTGTTCGCTGAAGGGTCAGCATGTTGCTTCCGGGGTTTCTATTCCGGGAGGACAGTCTGGTCAGTCCGGGACTCAGCGAGGAGGGCCGAGAGCCCAATCTTCGCATCGTCAGCAGAGGACAGCTCCTCCTGCAGCAGCTGCATATGTCATGCACGAGCAGGAGCATCCCGATGTCCTTGTGGTGAACCCCACGGTATTCCACCTTAGTGTTCTCCTGTACTATTCGTCAAAAAGAAGGATTGTACTCTGAGGTTGTGCATCGATTATAGGCAACTGAATGCAGTGACTATCAGAAATAAGTACCCCTTGCCATAGATTGAGGATTTATTTGATCATCTTAGAGATACATCAGTGTATTCTAAGATCGATCTGTGGTCTGGATATCATCAGCTGAGAGTTAGAGATTCTGACATTCAAAAGACAGCATTTCGCACTAGATACGGACATTATGAGTTTTTAGTGATGCCATTTAGGCTTACTAATGCTCCCGCAATATTTATGGATATGATGAATCGTATCTTTCTGGAGTACCTAGATCAGTTTGTTATTGTGTTTATCGATGATATATTGATCTATTCGCGTTCTGAGGAGGAGCACGTATAGCATCTTCGCATAGTCTTGGAGACTCTGCGACGACATCATCTGTATGCAAAGTTCAGTAAGTGTGCATTTTGGCTACCTTCAGTTGGTTTTCTAGGACACGTGGTGTCTAGCCGAGGTATTTCAGTAGATCCTCAGAAGATCGAAACTATTACCAGCTGGGAGCATCCTGAGTCAGTCCAAGAGTCCGCGGTTTCTTGGGATTGGCTGGATATTACCGATGATTCGTTGAGGGTTTCTCCAGTATTGCTATGTCGTTGACACGTCTGACTAGGAAAGGCGTGAAGTTTTCGTGGTCAGAGGCTTGCGAGACTAGCTTCCAGGAGCTGAAGCGGAGATTAGTATCAGCACCAGTTTTGGTTTTACCTTCTGGTGATGACGGATTCATACTTTACACAGACGCATCCCTTCAGGGCTTGGGTGCTATTTTGATGCAGCACGGTAGGGTAGTCTCCTATGCTTCTCGTCAGTTGAAGGAGCATGAGAAGAACTACCTAGTACATGATTTAGAGCTAGCCGCTATTATCTTTGCTTTGGAGAATTGGCGACATCATCTTTATGGTATTACTTTTGAGATTCTCATTGATCATAAGAGTCTCAAATATATTTTCACACAGAAGGAACTCAATCTCCGATAGAGGAGATGGATGGAGTTCCTGAAGGATTATGATTGTACTATTAGCTACCATCCGGGTAAAGCTAATGTGGTTGCGGATGCACTTAGCAGGAAGTCCAGAGGGACTTTAGCTTGTCACTGAGTTTTAGTCACGGACTTGATTCAGGGATTCTCCGAGTTGGACCTTGAGGAGCAGGGACGGACAGAGCAGGGTATTCTTGTTACCATGGTTGCTTAGTCGTCGATCAGGATGAGGATTCGAGAGGCCCAGGCCGGAGATCAGCATTTACAGTTCATTAGCAGCCAGATAACTTCCGGACAGCAGACCGAGTTTACACGAGATGATGAGGGGATTGTTTATTTCCGAGGCAGATTGTGTGTGCCTCAGTCTCACCCAGTCATGGAGGTGTTACTTCAAGAGGCTCATCGTTCTAGATTTGTTATCCACCCAGGTGGGACTCGTATGTATCGTGATTTGAGGCGTTCCTATTGGTGTAACGGTATGAAGAAAGACATCGCAGAGTTTGTAGCTAGATGTCTTGTCTGTCAACAGGTGAAAGCTGAGCACCAGAGACCTGCTAGATTACTTCAGAGGATCCCTATTCTAGAGTGGAAGTGGGAGCATATTACTATGGATTTCGTAGTGGGATTGCCTAGGACTCAACGAGGCCATGATGCGATTTGGGTAATCGTTGACCGATTAACCAAATCCGCACATTTTATAGCGATCCGGAAGATAGTTTCTTTGGATCGATTAGCAGAGTTATACTATCGTGAGATTATTAGATTACATGGTGTTCCTTTGAGTATTATATCGGATAGAGACCCACGGTTTACGTCCCGATCTGGCACATGTTCTGTCAGATATATCAGTTCCCATTCAGCCTGACGTTACTTACGAGGAGGTTCTTGTACGAATTCTGGACCATAGAGAGCGTCAGTTGCGGAACGAGACTGTCCGGCTGGTTAAAGTCGGATGGCAGCATCATTCTGATGAGCAGGCTACTTGGGAGTTGGAGGATACGATCCGAGCTCGATATTCACATCTTTTTACTTGAGGTATGTGGGTTAGAGTTTCTTTCAGCATTTATACTGTTTGGTTATGTTATAGTGTTGGCTGTTGGTTATAGCGAAATTTGGGGACCAAATTTTTATTAGTAGGGGAGGATGTGAGATCTCGGAAAATTTAAATAAATAGGGTTATTTCAGAAATAGCCTTATAAAATTTTTCCGGAATTTTTAGAAATTTTCTAGGAATTTTTCGGAGCTCGTATGGAGGGTTTTGAGGGGATCGATCGATGGACACGGATAAAGCCTGTTTGGGATACCGTTTAAGTGAGGAAATGTTTTAAATTATAAATACCTTTTTCCTTATTTCTTTTCCTCCATTGTCGATCCCGATCTATTTCTTCCCCCAACCCCTGCGATCCCGATCCTTCCTTCCCCGAGCTTTCCTCTTGCCTATTCCCGATTCCGATCTCCTTCTTCTGATTTCCTCTCGTTCTCTTCCACGGGCGACTCAACGTCGAGGCTGGAGAGCACGTTCCCGGAGCTCGACGCAAGGGAGTCACCGGAGCTCTATGAGTACCAATGGGCTCCAGGTCATCTTTGGCTGAGGGGTTTCTTCTTCGGCGGATTTCGCGACCAATCACCGATGATCGGTGGCTAGGGCACGGTGAGGAGCTGGATCTCGTATCGTCTCTGACTGGTAGGCCTTCCCTCTCCTCCCCTCGTGCTGCTCACAAAGCGGTCCGCACCTCCTTTCTTGCTGGAATTGGGCAGCGACGCCATTGGGAGGTGATCCAGAGAGGTAGGGCTTCGTCGGATCTGTCCAGTGACGGTGGTGTGGTGAGGTAACAACCTTATCTTCACTATGTTTGTTCAATCCCCTTCTCTGTTCTTGATCCTCATTTTCTTGGCTGCGGATTTAGGTCACGGGATTGAAGAGATTGAGGTAAGATGAATAGATTATTTTCTTGAATTAGGTTGTTGTTGGAATGCTTGGTTGAATCCACGATCTCCTTTTTGTTTGATCCGATTGATTCCAGTGAGGACCTGTTCTGTGGAATTCAATTTGTGTGCTGTGGATTGCTTTATGATCCAGCAACATATGGTTTCAACAGCAACTCGATTAGAGCAGCGAGGTCCTGCTGCTGTGGTGTTGGAAGGGTGATTGTGAAGTGATTTCTAGTAGCATCCCTTGATCCAGCAATCCATAGGGGCTGGGAATTGAGGTATGTGTAGGGATTTTGATACATGATGTGAATGTATTTGATCCGGGTTGTAGATTATAGTATAATTTGGATTTCATGATCATGTGTAGATTTAGATGGTGATACATGTTGTAATTAGTTGTTGATTGTGATTAGATATATTTACTTAGATTTAATCTAATAGAATGATTAGGGTTAAGACAATTAACCCTAGTCAACTATTGGATCTAATCTAAGTTTAGATATCTAATCTAATTGGTGATTAGGGATTAGATAACTAATCATAATTAACCATTAGATTTAATTAGGTAGATTGAGGCTGTGTTGATTATGGTTTTGCCCTAATTTATTTTAGGGATTTTATTTAGATATTTATTTGGATTTAGCTAAATAAAATATATATATTGTTTGACACAGGACTTTAATTCGAGACAGGCGTCTCAACGTTGGATTTGGCGTGATTGTACCTTCTATTGGAGGTGGGTACCCTTTGACTTATCTCTTGATAGTGTCTTATGATATGTGCAGTTTATATATACTTACTAGTGTTAGTAGTTAGTATTTCCTTGGTTTAGTTTAATTGATACCTATCATGTTTCTACTGTTAGTTGCTTTACATTATAACTGGATGCTTTTATCTTTTGCCATGTGTATCTATGTTTATAGAGATGGATATGTATATTTATAGTGCTCCACTATACTGGATTAGTTGCTTTACATGTTTGATACGTGCTCTTGGATTCATGATAGTTATATCATTGTTATATGTGATGTTCTTGGATTTATGCTGTTCATATCATGGTTATATATATGCGATTACCTTTTTGGCACACACGCAAATGGAGGAGGTTATTGTAAGACCGTTGGATTCGATAGAGGGGGGGGGGGTGAATATCGATTCGAAAATCTCGAGTTAAAACGCAGCGGAAAAGTAAGGAAGTAAAGAAATGAACACGGTTGATTTTTTACTTCATTCGGAGCCTGTGACGACTCCTACTCGAAGGCCCGTACTCCTTGAGTACCTTCGTTGGGCAATTCACTAGCAATTCGGATAATTACAATTTACGTACAAATATTGCTAATGAAAAGAGAGAAAACAAAGCTAACCGACAAACAATGAATTAAAAAGAGAGCCGGAGTGGGTCGTCGGAGCTTTGTGAACGTTGTTGGAGCGCAGAGCAGCAGAGTGATTGGACTCAGAGTTCTCAGAAGACTGATGTATTGAAGCTCCTGCCTGGGGCTTCTTTTATATGCTGCTCCGGGCGCCTGGATCTCTTCCGGGCGCCTGGAGTGTGACGTAACACTCCCAACCAGCATGCTCCAAGTGTCAACGTCGTCCTGGGATAAAGTTTGCCTCGGCCTGGATCCCTTCCAGCGCGGACTCCGGCGCCGAGCCATTCCGGCGCCGGACCTCCTTACCGCAAAAGGTGTTATTCGAGGCAAATAAACCTGCAACACGGTTTGTTAGCACATTTTACGATCGTTAAGTAATACAAATTAGCATCAAGAGTATGACTTAGATTCCGTCTTCCGAGACCGAATCTAGTCACGATCTCGACTTAGATATCCGAAATGGATCTAAGCGGATCGACGCCTAATGTTCCTTCCCGGAACGCGTCGATCACTCCCCTCCGATGACTTACCTTACTTACCTCCAGACGTCGACCCGTCTGGACTTCTTGCTAAGCGTCCGGTCGGCCCGTCGACCTGGCTTCTCGCCAACTATCCGGTCAACCCGTCGACCTAGCTGGACTTCTGCCAAGCGTCCGGTCAGCCCGTCGACCTTGACTTCTCGCCACTATCCGGTCAGCCCGTCGACCTAGCTGGACTTTTCCTGCACACTTGATCAAAGTGTCAGACAACAACACAACTAACTTAACCTATTTGTCATTCATCAAAACCTGGGTTAGACCGTTAGTGCTACCCGCACCAACAATCTCCCCCTTTTTGATGGAATGACAACCTGGTTAAGTTAGTGAAAGCATATGTACGAAACAACATGTATTTGTGTGGTTTTAAAGTCAGTTTGTCTTTTCAAATTGGTTTAGCTAACTTAACCACCTAACCCTTCTCCCCCTTTGGCATTCATCAAAAAGTAAGCAGGGGTAAACAAGCATAGTGTAGAGTAATAAAAAGTTTAGTTCAAAAATTCAAAGATACTGATAAAAGTACAATTTTTAACAGCAAGTTAAAAAATAGTCAAGTTGACTTGGGGGAGTTTAAGCTTTTGAAAATTTGTTTAAAGCATTAGCTTTTAGCTTTTAGAAAGCTGGTTAAGTTTTCATTTTCAAACACAAGTTTTCAAAAATCAGAATTCCAAAACTAAGTTTGAAAAATTTATTTTTCAACACTAAGTTTGTAAACGATTTAATTTAAAACTTAAGTTTTGACAGTGATTTAAGTTTGAAAAAATCTAACTTTCATAATTTTTAACACTTGAGTTTTTGCAAATCAAATTTCAGTTTGTAAATATTGATTTTGAACTTTACTTTTAGTTTTCAAAGGAGTTTGGTAGAACTAATTTTGATAAAGTAAAATAATTAAATCTAATTTTCAAAAATCAAAATTTTAAAGTTCAAAAGTACTATTTTCAAAACCATGGTTTAAAATACTTGAAAAGTTGAGTTTTCAAAGACTAAGTAAAAAGGATAAAAAGTTTGTGATTTAAAACAAACAATTTTGAAAGAATTTTCACAATTTTATGCAAGTTGATATTGAAAATTGATTTTCAAAATTAAGGAAAGTGATTTTGAGAAGCTTAGTTTGTAAACTTAAGTTTTGAAAAATCTAATTTCCACAATTTTCAAAACTAAGTTAAATCTAATTTTCAGAATCAATTTTCAATAAAAAGTAAAACCCAATTCTTAAAAACAACTTAGTTTTATAAAAGTTAGTTTTCAAAAGTAGGTTTAAGAAATTTTTAGGAGAACATTTTTCAAACAAGATTTAAAATATTTTATATAAAGGAAAATTTTTAATTAATTCCTCCCCCTGAACCTGACATCACTTTAACCAGCTGTCTAACCAGTTAGGTACTAACTAACTATCAGAAGATAGTAGCTTTCACTTGGTTAGTCAGATTAAGTTAATTACAACCAGTCAGTGTTTGACTTGACTGATGAACTTTAATCTGATTAATATCTGAATTGTATTTAACGTCCAGACTTATGTTGATGCACTGAAATTAGCATCTTAAGTCCAGACAGTTGGCCTATGCATCTCACCCCTTTCTATGTTTATCAAACACAAGCAAGGTAAACCTAAGGTATCGGTGAGATGCTCAAGAACTAGACCTATGGGCACATGCTTTCTAAGGGTTCAAAACTAGTCTAAGGCCAAAACTGTTTTTGAAAAATCTAAAAATGGAAAGTTTTGAAAACAAACAAATTTAACCTATAGTTTGATAAAGCCATTTTTGAAAGTATTTTGAAATTTCCTAGTCTATTAAGATAGAACATATTCAATGTAAGTTTGAAATGCTACTAGATAAATCCAAAATATTTTACAAGTAGTGTAGCTACAGACGTAGGTCATCACTAAGGCTACTGGGATGATGAAGGGGGTGGTCCAGATCCCAGGGATCGAAGAAGTGTCATCAGCTCAGTGTGTCGGGTGACTCCGGCAGCTCGTAACTCGGCAACCTCTCGCCGCATGTCCCGATGAAAGTCAGAGTTCTCCTGCTGGAGACTCGCCATAGCTCTCTCTAGTCCGGTCATACGGTCGGCTAGAGTGCGGGGAGCGTGTCGTGGTGCTCGAGCTGGGGGTGGTGGTGGAGCCGGTGCGGCTTCCTCCGGAAATAGTGCGAGCATGAACTCGTCCATCTGTGCGTCTGGATCGGGCTGGTGCTGTGCCCCCCTCCGCCAAGACATAGTCCCGTCATCTCTATCTATGTGGATGCCGGCTAGGGAAAAGTTCCGAGAGGATATAACATCGAACTCGGTCATATGGGCAACGTCTCCTCTAGTGACATCAATGTGCAACGAGGACATATAGGCTGTCAAAATGTGACCAAATGGTATATGGACTCGACTGTCAGTCACGAATCCGGCTGAGTAAATGATGGTGGAGAAGATGTGTAGGCTAATGTCAATCTCTAATCTATGAATCAGGGCATAAAGTAAGAATGAATGGAATGGGCGCATCACAGCGATGTCCCGAGTAGTCAGTGGTAAAATGCAAAGAACTACAACCCTATAAAGAGCGTAGTCCTGGACTCTAAGTTCTACTGATCTAAACTGTGTCACAGTGGGATCTCTCTCTCCCTCAAAAAAATACGAATACATCGTATCGAGAGTAATATGTGAGTAGGGATCGTCGAACGGAAGATCCCTCGGAGGATAACACAAAAAGGAGCAAGTAGATGGACGCAACTCTAAAAACTCTCGGATAGTCGTAGGGGAAAATATGATATCAGTGCCTGCTGCCCTAGTGGTATAGGTGAAATCGTCTACTTTTACTAGGTTATTGCAAAATTCGGCACATAGACTTATGTTTATTGGACTGGTACATTCGACAAGGTTCCTTAAGTTATAGTGGCCTATAACCTCTAAAGCAGAGGGACATGACCTAAGGAAGAACGCTCTATCTATGCAGGTAGTCCTAATGGCCTTATAACTGGTGGACTCAAATTTAATCCTAAGTTCGTGTGTGGGAAACCTAGGGTCTGTACTAGCATTGGAGGGTCCAGCACCAGTGTTTGTACATTTCCTACTGTATATAAAGAATATTAAACAAAATTTAGAGGACAAGAAAAATTTTAGAGAGGGGAAGAATGTTTTACCGAGGAGCCATCGAAAAATAATATAGATTTGACGACCTCGGTTGAATCGCAACAGCGTCTTCACCGCAAGAAAATTTTGATTTAGAGTACTTTCGCACTGAGATTCAAAGTGAACCTTGGCAAAAGTGAGAATGAGTGGGGCAGAGGTTGGGGGCGCCTGCTGCCCCTTATTTATAGGGGATTCCGGGCGCCCGGATTCCTTCCAGGCGCCCGGGGTTGATTTAGGGCGGGGCGCCCGGATCCCCTCCGGGCGCCCCGGAGGTGAATACCAGGGGCGCCCGCCCCTGGTTTTGGACTGACATTTTTTTTTTTTTTAAGTTTTAAAGTTTTGAAATTAATTTAAGTTTTAAAATTGAAATTTTGAAATTAATTTAAGTTTTAAAATTAAAATTTTGAAATTAATTTAAGTTTTAAAATTAAAGTTTTGAAATTAGTTTAAGTTTTAAAATTAAGATTTTGAAATTAGTTTAAGTTTTAAAATTAAGATTTTGAAATTAATTTAAGTTTTAAAATTAAAATTTTGAAATTAATTTAAGTTTTAAAATTAAAGTTTTGAAATTAGTTTAAGTTTTAAAATTAAGATTTTGAAATTAGTTTAAGTTTTAAAATTAAGATTTTGAAATTAATTTAAGTTTTAAAATTAAGATTAATTTAAGTTTAAAATTGAAATTTTGAAATTAATTTAAGTTTTAAAATTAAAATTTTGAAATTAATTTAAGTTTTAAAATTAAAATTTTGAAATTAATTAAAGTTTTGAAATTAGTTTAAGTTTTAAAATTAAGATTTTGAAATTAATTTAAGTTTTAAAATTAAAATTTTGAAATTAATTAAAGTTTTGAAATTAGTTTAAGTTTTAAAATTAAGATTTTGAAATTAATTTAAGTTTTAAAATTAAAATTTTGAAATTAATTTAAGTTTTAAAATTAAAATTTTGAAATTAATTTAAGTTTTAAAATTTTGAAATTAATTTAAGTTTTAAAATTAATTTAAGTTTTAAAATTAAAATTTTGAAATTAATTTAAGTTTTATTCATCTCACCCGATTTATATTATCAATCAAGGAATCCTATGATTTTGTGAGATGAAATTAGTTAGATTACAGAGTTTTGTTTTAACTTGTGTTAGATTCAGACTTAGCTTTGGTTTCCACAAATAGGCATTCTTCGGATAAACTTCTAAGCTTGGTGAGTCACAAGGACATCATTAGAAGTAACCAACCTTTCGAGGTTTTCCGAATAGTCCTATCCACGGAACTTAGTACTAAATCTTGGTCTAACTGGTTAGGATTCGTTTAAGGGTAGCTTCGGTCAGTTCCACTTGGCCAAATGCACCAGAACGAAACCATATCTTTCTAGACATGCGATGCCCAAGCTTCCCTAACGTACTATCATCCAAAAACTTCACCGGTACCATGAGTCAAGTTAAACTTGGTCTCTCTTTAACTAATCCTAATTACCCTGCCGGGTTAGTTTGTTTTGGGTTACCCTGTCGGGTAGGTTAGTTTTGGAGGTGCCAGCTATTCTGGAGCCTCCCCCTGAATTATTGGCCATTAATTTAGATTTTGGGTTTGTGTCGATTCTTTTTATAGTTATAATCAACTTGGTGATAATCTAAATTTTGTTGAGTTTTGAATTTTGATTTTAATTTATATTTTAGTTTTTGATCTGATTTATTCAAGTTTATATAATGTATTTTATCTTTAGGTATATAGAATTGATTAAGTCCTACTTGCGTGGTTAAGCACGCTTTCGGGACCCAAGCTTGTTTAGTTGCTTTGTGTTGGGTTAATAATGATTTAAAGGTTTTGTTTGAGTTTGACTTATATCCAAGTCCGGTTTTATTATAGCATGCCTTTTGGTTATTTAGAATTAAATCTAAATTTTTAGATCTTGTTGTGAATTTTTCCAACAATTCTTTCAACTTATTAATTTCATTTTTTAATGATAAATTCTCCTCCTCAAGTGTTCGATCTTGAGTTGGATTCGAATTTTTTAATTGTTCCTTGAGGTTTTGATTTTCCTCAAGAAGCGATTTATTTTTATTTTCCAATTTAACTAATTTTTTATTTAAACACGAGATAATTCTAAAGAATTTACGATTTAAGTTTAGGTATACCTCTTCGGAACCTTCGGAAACGAGTGCGGACTCGTGGCTTGATTCGGGTTCGGACCCGTCTTCCGTTTCAGCTTCGCGAGCCATCAGCGCGAGGTGACTTTGGTGCTTTTGCCTTTCTCCTTCCGATTCGTCTGAGGAGGAATCGTCCCATGTTGCTTTGAGGGCTTTCTTCTTTGTTGACTTTGGTTTGTCAAGTTTCAATCTTGGGCATTCGTTCTTGTAGTGCCCCTTTTTGTTACATCCGAAACATGTGACATTTCTTGAGTCGGCTGGCGAACTGATCTTCTGAAGATCCTGTTTGCTGAAGCTTCTCTTTTTCCTGGTGAACATTTTCCTTACCAGGTTCACCAGGTGTTCTTCGTCTTCAGAGTCTTGATCGGAATCTTCTTCGGATTCGGGCTTGTTCTTCTTTAGAGGAACCTGCAAATAAAGCTACACCTTTCTCGACCCCGGCGTTAGTTTGCTCATGCAGTTCTAATTCACAAAAGAGTTCATCCAATTTTAATTTAGATAAATTTTTTGAAATTTTGTAGGCATCTACGATTGATGCCCACAAATTGTTTCGCGGAAAAGCATTTAACGCATACCTGATTAAGTCTCGGTTCTCCATTTGGTGGCCAATCGCGTGGAGACCGTTGAGGATATCTTTGACCCTCGCGTGGAGCTGACTTGCCGTTTCTCCTTCCTGCATTTTTATATTAAAAATTTTATTTAACAGCAGATCTCTTTTTGTTACCTTCGCATCGCTTGTTCCTTCGTGCAGCTCGATCAGTTTATCCCAAAGCTCCTTAGCGTTTTGATGCGGTCCGACTCGGTTCAGTTCTTCTCGTGTTAGTCCGCAGTGTAGAGTATTGATGGCTTTGTTTTCAATTGATGCCTTTTTCTTTATATCATTTGTCCAGTCTTCAGGGTCTAGTATGTTCCCGGAGTTGTCTACTGGAATTTTGTAAGCCCTTGTGACGCTCATCCATTGGTCGTAGTCTGTCTTCATGTAGACCTCCATTCTCCTCTTCCAGTACGAAAAATCATCCCCGTTGAATAGAGGAGGACGTACTGTGCTGAAGCCTTCTTGTTGAGACATCATTTCCTACACACACGAAATTAACTGGAAAAATATCCCAAGACTTCGTCTTGGATTAGCAGTGCGGGAGAAGTAGAAACTCTAAGTTGGTGTTGCACCAATTTAAAAAAATAAAAAAATCTTCCAAGAAGATAATAATAATATCAGTTTTGAATTGTAAAAAAAATGATTTCACCCCCTGTCTGATTGGTGGTTGCACCAAATCAGAGCGGTACCTGCTCTGATACCACTTGTATAGACCGTTGGATTCGATAGAGGGGGGGGGCGTGAATATCGATTCGAAAATCTCGAGTTAAAACGCAGCGGAAAAGTAAGGAAGTAAAGAAATGAACACGGTTGATTTTTTACTTCGTTCGGAGCCTGTGACGACTCCTACTCGAAGGCCCGTACTCCTTGAGTACCTTCGTTGGGCAATTCACTAGCAATTCGGATAATTACAGTTTACGTACAAATATTGCTAATGAAAAGAGAAAAAACAAAGCTAACCGACAAACAATGAATTAAAAAGAGAGCCGGAGTGGGTCGTCGGAGCTTTGTGAACGTTGTTGGAGCGCAGAGCAGCAGAGTGATTGGACTCAGAGTTCTCAGAAGACTGATGTATTGAAGCTCCTGCCTGGGGCTTCTTTTATATGCTGCTCCGGGCGCCTGGATCTCTTCCGGGCGCCTAGAGTGTGACGTAACACTCCCAATCAGCATGCTCCAAGTGTCAACGTCATCCTGGGATAAAGTTTGCCTCCGGGCGCCTGGATCCCTTCCAGGCGCCCGGACTTCCGGGCGCCCGGAGCCATTCCGGGTGCCCGGACCCTCACTGTTCCCTACCTGCAAAACAGTGTTAGTCCGAGGCAAATAAACCCTGCAGCACAGTTTGTTAGCACATTTTTACAGATACGTTAAGTAATACAAATTAGCATCAAGAGTATGACTTAGATTCCGTCTTTCCGAGACCGGAATCTAGTCACGATCTCGACTTAGATATCCGAAATGGATCTAAGCCGGATCGACGCCTAATGTTCCCTTCCCGGGAACGCGTCCTCGTAGTCACTCCCCTCCAGTGACTTACCTTACTTACCTGCCAGACGTCCGGTCAGCCCGTCGACCCGTCTGGACTTCTTGCCAAGTGTCCGGTCAGCCCGTCGACCCGCTTGGGCTTCTCGCCAGCTATCCGGTTAACCCGTCGACCTAGCTGGACTTCTCGCCAAGCGTCCAGTCAGCCCGTCGACCCACTTGGACTTCTCGCCAGCTATCCGGTCAGCCCGTCGACCTAGCTGGACTTTTCCTGCACACTTGATCAAAGTGTCAGACAACAACACAACTAACTTAACCTATTTGTCATTCATCAAAACCTGGGTTAGACCGTTAGTGCTACCCGCACCAACAGTTATGTCCAAGTATGACATATTGTAGCCGCACGCACCATATCGCATGATTGCATGCTGGGCGATTGACGACTCCATTGTTGTTGAGCTCGTCGGCCGGCTACATGAGGGCCTACACACAGCGTGACCACTGCATGGGTAGTGGCACAACACTCAGGGTGTGTATGGCAGGTTGCTCGGTGGTGCACCGCCGGGGTGCTCATGGGTAGCACGACACAGCGGGGTTGCAGCCGGGATCCCTCCCCGTCATCGCGTACCGGGAGATGAGAGCATTGCGCTCCCTCACTATGTCTGAGGTAGGAGGATAGGTGTACTCCGACAGCATCCCGTCCACTCGGTCACTCATCAGGGGTAGTGACGGCAGAGTGCACGGTGTCACAACCCTACCCACTCGGTCTCGCCATCGCGTGTGAGACGGCTGACTGACGTCAGAGGTGACCATGTCATATGCATCATATGAATGGATTGCATTCTTTATGACTGATGTATTTTGGTGATTGCATATGATTGACATGCATACAGGATACATGCTTTTGCTCTGACTATTTTTATCTGTGTATGTTCACAGTCAGTTGCACAAGCCTCGCAGGTGAGTACAGTTTATTTCAGTTATGTATTTTCTTATTATTCTTGCTATAGACTGTACTTTATGCCTATTGCTGGTTATTACAGTTTATTTCAGCTATGCATATCTGTTATACTGTTAGGAGACTGTACCGTAGGTTGTACTGTTAGGAAACTGTACTGTAGGCTCTATGGTTTAGTGTACTGTACCATAGGATGTTACTGGTGGTTATATGTTGTTGTACATATCTATTGGATTACCTGCTGAGTTCTTTGAACTCACCCCGTTTTTACTATTTTTCAGGTTGAGGCTGTCGGGAGATATTCCAGTCGCTAGCCCCATTATTGCGAGGATTTTTTTTGTCGGATTATATTTTGCTTTTGCATCTTATATACTTGTATTGTGGGTTTGTATTGTGGACATTAAACATTCGGGTTTGCTGCTTTTGTTTTCCGCTGCGGATTTTCTCATTACTTCGTGGATTTCTTTTCTTCGTTGTAGTGGAGTAGGATGTTTACGTATATCTTCGAGGATTCTATATCGTCCTTCCTTATTAAATTGCGTGGATTGATTATATGTTGAATTGTGTGGAATGTTGATATAAACTGTGTGGTTTGTTTCTTATTTGTATTGTATTGTTCCGGCCGTGTGTGGCTGAGGTATAGATATATGTATTCTGGATTCATATTGTCACCCGTACAGGGGGGATGCTGTCGAAATTTCTTCGGACAGGGACTACCTGGGGCGTGACATGAGAACTTGTACCTAAACACTTAGATAAGTCCATAATTGACACCAAATGGGTATTTAGGAACAAATTGAATGATCAGGGTGATATAGTAAGAAATAAGGCCAGACTAGTAGCTAAAGGGTTTAGCCAGGTTGAAGGTTTAGACTATGATGAAACCTATGCACCAGTAGCTAGACTTGAATCCATTAGGATGCTGTTGGCATATGCAGCACATAAAGGATTTAGGTTATACCAAATGGATGTCATGTCAGCCTTCTTAAATGAGTTCATTAAGGAAGAGGTATATGTAAGCCAACCCCCCGGATTTGAGGATGTAGACAAATCAAACCATGTATTCAGACTGAAAAAGGCCTTATATGACCTAAAACAAGCACCTAGGGCATGATATGAACAGTTATCTAATTACCTAATATCCAAGGGCTTTAACCAAGGTCAAATAGATCAGACCTTATTTGTCAAAACTTTAGAGAAAGACATCTTTATAGCCCAAATCTATGTTGATGATATAATTTATGGCTCAACCAACACTAAACTTTTAAAAGAATTTGTTAAATTAATGGAAAATAAATTTGAAATGAGTTTAGTACGGGAACTCAATTTTTTCTTAGGCTTACAAATTAAACAAACCAAAGATGGAATCTATATTTATCAAACTAAATATGCTAAGAAACTAATTAAAAAATTTGGCATGGAAAATTCAAAAATTATAAATACACCAATGACAACTAATATCAACATTGATTCTGACTCTGAAGGAAAACCAGTAGATCCAAAACACTATAGAAGTGTTATAGGTAGCTTACTCTAACAACTGCAAGTCAACCCGATATACTATTTGCAGTAGGTATGTGCGCAAGATATCAATCCTGTGCAAAAGAGTCACATCTAACATATGCTAAAAGAATACTTAGGTACATTAAGGGCACCCTAAATGTAGGACTCTGGTACCCTAGAACTTGCACCTTTGACCTTTTTGGTTATTTTGATTCAGACTATGCTAGGTGCAAACTAGATAGAAAAAGCACAAGTGGAAGCTGCCAAATTCTAGGTCAGTGCCTAGTAAGTTGGTCAAGCAGAAAGCAACACTGCGTTGCCTTATCCACTACTGAAGTTGAATACATAGCCCTAGGAGAATGTACTTCTCAACTTTTGTGGATGATGCATACACTAAAAGACTATCAACTAGAATATAAAAATACAAAAATTTTAATTGATAATATAAGTTCAATTAATCTGACCAAAAATCCAATTCACCACTCTAGGAATAAACGCATAGAGGTAAAACACCATTTTGTAAGGGATCATGTAGCTAAAGGTGAAATTGTACTTAACCATGTTGAGTCCAAATCAAACCTAGTTGACATTTTCACAAAACCCTTACCTGAACTTGAGTTCAATACACTTAGAAGACAAATAGGAATGTGTTGGGTAGAATAGATCTTGATTTTCAAACAAATTTCCTACATCTAATTTTAAAATTTTTTTGTTGATCTTCAAAATTGCTTAATCTTAAAATTATCTTTTAAAATTTTAGGAAAAATAATGTTTTCAAAATCCCAATCTTATTAGTTTTTCAAAATTTGGACTTAGCCTAGGATCTTCCCCCTAGAAATCATGTTCCCCTAGTTTCAGCCAGAGCATCTCACAAACAGCCTAGGCATAACTTGTTTGTGTTTTGAAAGAAACTTAGAACGACATGAGATGCATAGGGTACAACCTGGACTCCAAAATACTTATTTTTATGCATCATAGTGAGTCTGGGCGTTAAAAACTAACTTTACATTAATGAAGTTAAATAATCCAACCCTAGTCAAATCTAACTGGATTACTAACTTAACTTGATTAACCAAGTGAAAACTGTTGCCCTCTAGGTATTCAGCCAGTAACTAAATGTTAGACAGTTGGTTAAGGATATTAAAATTTCAAGTTGACTCATGCTTGCACTTTAAGGCTCTGATACCTCACTAAAGGAAATTGGTTAATTTGAAATCCATTTAACTTGACTCATGCTTAGACATTAGGTTCTTAATTAATTGCTCATCCTTTGCCATTAATTTAAAATTATTTATTACGACTTCCATAGTCATCGTCAAAATTAACTAAGTCAAATCAAAAAATCTTTTTTCCTCCAACTTAACTAACAATTTTCCAAAATGTTCTATTCAAGCATTTTACAAAAAATCTCAGTTTATTTTTTTTTTCCTTTAAAAATTATTCGAAAAGCTTTTCAAAATTAATGTCTTTTAAAAAAGGTTTAAAAATTTTAACGAAATAATTTTCAAAGCCTTAAAATAATTTTTAGCTAAATTAGTTACAAAACATAGTTCTTGTTTAAAATAATTCTCAGGCTTTAACTGGTGGGAAGTCCAGATAGGCCCGTGGGGCCTGATATATGGTGGGAAGTCTGATTGGGTCTGTGCGACCTGATAACCGACCAAAATCTAGTTGGGTCTGCTGACCTGGCAACTGGCAGGAAGACCTGGTGGGTCAGAGGCAAGTTGATAAGTGAAGGTATGCAACTGGAGGAGAGATCCAGTGAGGGCGCGTTCCCCATTGAGGGAACTGTAGACGTCGATCCTGTTGGTACAAACTGCACCAGAATCAAACCTGAGTTTTGATGTTGTCAAAGGTTCAAGTTAAGTCTTGTTATGATCTAACAAGTTGACTGAGTGTGCAGGATGTTTACTCAACCGGGAAAGTCCTAGCTGGAGGCTAGGCAGAAAAGTCTTAGCAGATCGTGGAACCTAGGTGCAAGTCCAAGCAGGTCAAGGGGACCCAATGCTTGGCGGTATGATCGAGAAGTCTGGAGGACTGAAGATCAAGAGAAAAGTCCTGGGGAGCCGATTAAGGCTGAGTGAAAAGTCCAAACTGGATCTGGAGGATTAAAGTTTGACAGGTAGGTTGAGGTAAGCAAACTGGAGGAGCGACAGTGAGGTCGGGTTCCCAGAGGGAACAACCTTAAGTCGCTGATCCAACTGAAGAAACCGGGAAGGTTTCCAAGTTGAGATCAAGACAGCTCTACTGTCTATATTACTCATGCATTATATTACTGTGCTAACACTTATTTTGCAGGAATATTGTTTAAACTCTGTTTTGCAGATCCGGCCTGATCGATCGACTGAACAGGAGGATTGGTCGACCGAACCAGCTTGACTCAGACCAGAGATCAGTTCAGATCAGGCAAAGCAGAGTTCAGTCCAGTCAAAAGCTTGTTCGGTCGACCGAACTAGAAGATCGGTCGACCGAACCATAGTGACTCAGCACAGGATAGATTATCAGCACCGATCAGCAGCAAAGGAAATAGAAGCTGATCAGTCGACCGAACCTGGGGATCGGTCGACCGATCCAATCAGCATTTAATCAGCATTAAAGGGTGATCTCGGCAGATTTCAGCGAACAAGGAAAAACCTTGTTCGGTTGACCGATAAAAGGGTTCGGTCGATCGAACCATTGAAGGCCAGTTAATGCAAAATTTACGAGCTAGCGTCAGACTCCAGCTGTGGGTGATTTGAGCTGGTTCGGTCGACCGAATAGAGGGATCGGTCGACCGAACCTCAATGCACCTATAAATTAAGGCTCGAGGTCAGAGGCCAGCAATAATTTTTCTGATCACAAGTTACTGCTCTGCAAACAACTCATCTTCATCAGTACAGCAAGCTACGTCATTCGAAAGCACCGACCTATGCTAAATCTTCGATTCATTTGTCGGTATATATATTTTGTTTTTCACTTAATTACAAATAAGATAGTAGGCTTGTTACTATCTTATTCTATTGTACCTGTACGATCTGCTTCTCTCCGAGGACTTCGGAGAGAAGAGTTTTAGTGTTTTGCCCATCGGTGCGGTCAAGGACCACGGGCCTTCGAGTAGGAGTCGAGCTAGGCTCCGAACGAAGTAAACAAACTGTCTCTATTTACTTTCCGCTATGCACGACTTTGATTTCAAGAAACGATTAGTTTTAAAAGGACGCGATATTCACTCCCCCCCCTCTATCGCGCTACTCGATCCTATCAATTGGTATCAAAGCAGGTTAACTCTGAAATTTCTTAATCGATTTTCAAAGCAACTTTTAAAATCCTTTCTTTTCATTATTTTTTATTTTTCAAGCACTACTAATCCCATGACAAAAGTCTTGGAAATACTTTTTCTTTTTTATCTCTGTTTTGCAAGGATGTCGAACTCATATCAAGAAGGCTATAGCACCGTTCGACCTCCACTATTCAAGGGAGAGAATTTTAGTTACTGGAAGAATAGAATGGAGTGTTACTTGAAGTCCGACATCGAGCTCTGGTTCACAATTTTGAAAGGATATACTCTCCCAACGAAGGATGGAACAACAATAGAACCAGAAGAATGGACTCCCCAAATGATCAAGAAGGCATAACTGAACTACAAGGCGATCAACACCATTCAGTGCAGACTTATGATGGAGGAGTTGAACCGAGTTGGTCCCTACGACAATGCCAAAGACTTGTGGGACTCACTAGTCAAATTACACGAAGGAACCAACGACTCGAAGGTAAACAAACGAGATCTTCTTTTAAATAATTTACTTAATATAAAAATATTTCCTGGAGAGAGGGCCTCGCAACTACACGCCCGACTAAAGGACACCCTCAACGGTCTTCACCTGATTAGACACAAACTCGAAAATCGCGATACGATAAGGTACGCTCTAAACGCTTTTCCGAGGAATACTTTATGGGCATCAATTGTAGATGCGTACAAAGTTTCCAAAGATCTTTCAATTCTTAAGATAGATGAATTGTTTTGCGAGTTGGAATTACACGAGCAATCTAACATGAGCCATGTCGAGAAAGGAGTTGCTTTGTATGCAGGTTCAAGCAAAGAGACAAAATCAAAAACAAAGATCGAGTCTGAAAGCGAGTCAGACTCAGACTCAACAAATGAAGAAGAATTAGTCAACATGGTCCGAAGGTTGTTGACTAAGAAGAAGATTAGAAGAAGCTTCAAAAAGACTCCACCAAACCAGATCCAAAACAAATCAGAAATGATTTGTTATGGATGCAACAAGAAGGGGCATTTCAAAAATGAATGCCCAAATCAGAAAGAAGAAAGACCCAAATCGACAAGACGGAAGAAGGCTCTTCAAGTGACATGGGACGAAACTTCTTCCGACGAATCCGACGCGGAGCAAACAAAGCACTCGAGTCACCTTGCATTTATGGCAAGAAACGAAGAGTCTGAGTCCGAGTCCGACGAAGAATACGAGTCCGAGATCGACCTCGATTCCGAGAGAAGCAACCGATCGGAAGATCCAAATATGGTAACGATTTATTCAAAGTCAAATTTTCTTAAAGTAGTTAAATGTTTGTTTAAAAAAATAGCAAAATCAGAAAAACAAAATAACTTGTTACTTAAGGAAATAGACCACCTTAAGCAACTAGTTAGCTTGAGTGACTCGACTAACCAAGTTCAAGTCGGAACTTCGACTCAAGTTGAAAAACTCGAGGAAGAAAATTCCGATTTGAAAGGTCAAGTCGAGCGACTCAAGAAAACTTTTGAAAGGTTCGAAATGGGATCCAAGTGTCTAAATATGGTACTTGGATCACAACGAGCTGTGTACAACAAATCCGGGCTTGGCTATAAACCGAACAAAACAAACAAATCATACATGTCTCTAATCAGTCAAAATGTTAGAAGTCAAGTCCAAGTATGTAAAATACCGGAAAAATAGGGAATATTAATAAGGGATTTTTCCAGAATTTATGGAAATTTTTCGGGTATTTTTCGGAGCTCGTACGGACGAGTTAACGGGGACAAAAACGAGGCCCGGAAAAGCCTGTTTAGGTTATCCCGTTTAAGCGAGGAAATGTTTATATTTACATTTCCTTTTCTTTATTTTCTTTTATTTTCTTTTTCTTACCTCAACGCCGAACTCGTGCCATTTCCCTTTCCTCTTCCGCGCGTGCCGAAGCCCGACGCCGAGCCCTAACCGCCTGCCCGGCGGTTTCTTCCTCGCCGCCACCCACTTCCTCTTCTTCCTCTTCTCGGTTTCCTCCTCTCCTCTTACATCTTCTCCTTTGTCGACGCCGAGCATCAGCCACAAGGTCTCCGGCGGCTTCGCTCTCTGCCCTAGCCGAACCCTTCTCCTCCTCTGACCTAGCTATATTGCTTTGCTCTGCCGTTTCCGCCGAGTGACAACGCCGCCACAGCCGACGGCCGAGGCCTAGCGCCGGCCACCCCGAGTTTAGCCTCCAGCCGTGTGCCCTGGTGTGGGTTCACAACCGCCGGCGCTACTGCCCCTTCTATACCCTAACCTCAGCCCGCGACACCCATCTCCACGGCGCCACCCCACAGTATACTGTCGAGCTTTCTGCCGATCCTTAGAGAGGAAGGGATTTGGCACAGAATTGGGTAGGTATGGTTGAGATCAGTGAGGTGAGTTTTGGTTACTATGATGTTCTGTGGTATTCTTGATCTCACCTTGATCCGAATGGTAGGGGAGAATCCAGCAGAGAGGAGGTTCTGTTCCATTCTGTTGAGATCTGTGGATTTGCTTGGTTCCAGCGTCAACAGTAGGTTATTTGCTGTGGAAAGTAGCTGTGGTCGATCACCACTTCCTCCTTCTTGATCCGGTTGATTTGAGGTAAGGTGTAGAGCATTTTATACATGCTATAGAATATGGTTTTGATTCGATTGTTTGGATGGATGATTATGAGTAGATTGAGGTTGTGTATATTGATTAGGGTTTGTCCTAATTTAGGGTTAGAGATTTCATTTAGCTATTTATGATAATTGTAGCTAAATAAAAATATACACATTGATCTCACAGGATTTTGACGCGAGACGAGTATCTCGACGTCCGGATCTGGATTGATTGGACCATTTCTTTTGGAGGCGGGTACTTTTGACTTATTGTCTTTGATATGCTTAGTAATTAAATTAACAAGATGCATTAATTGTGTTTCTTACTTGTTTCGGTTAATCACTGCCCAATACATGCTCCCTGTTGATTAATTGTTTGTTTACATCTTGTATGGATATGTACCTGATTCCACATGCTCATGGGTAGTGATATAACCATATTTTACCATGTCAGGACCTAGGTTTGATACCTTATATGATCAGATACCTTGATATGATTCATTCTCTTTGGTGCACATTATGATATGTCCAGAGATTGGTTTAGTATATTACCATGTTTAGTGACATGCACCATTCGCATGATTGCATGCTGAGTGATTGATTGCTCCTTTATTGTCGAGCACTTTGCTAGTTTCATCACTGTTCAGTGCTCCATTGTGACGCTCATGGGTAGCGGGACACAGCGTGGTAGCACGTCAGTTTGGCTCTTCCGGTGCTCCGTTGGTCCGCTCATGGGTAGTGTGACGCAGCGTGTAGCACGTTAGAGATCCCTCCCCGTCATAGCGTACCGGGAGATGAGAGCATTGCACTCCCCCATTTATGATTTGGGGTAGGAGTATGTATGTACTCCGACAGCATCCCGTCCACTTCGGTCACTCATCAGGAGTAGTGATGCAGAGTGCACGGTTGTCACAGCCCTACCCACTCAGTCCCACTGTTGTTGTGAGTCGGCTGACTGGCGTCAGGGGTGACCATGACATTGGCATCATATGCATGATGCATTTATTGTTTGTGTTTGTGTTTGTTGCACTTATATGCTGCACATTGCTTGGATACCTTGATTTACATGCATACAGGTCTTCTATACCTTTCGGACTGTTTGTCCTTTTACCGGGTCTTGGTTAGTACAGATTCTCTCCTGTCTTCTTCGGTTTGTAATTACCTTTATCTTTATCAGGAGACTGTACGCATGATTAGTGCTAGGTGTTATTTCTTTACTTTGCATATCAACTGTACCTGCTGAGTGTTGGACTCACCCCGCCTCCATTGTTGTTATTTTCAGGTTGATGCTGTCAGGAGGGAGTTCCAGTTGCTAGTCCCCTGCAGACCTCCAGCTATTTGCTATCGTTTGTATTGTTTTTGATTCTCCCTTGACTATATTTGGATTTGGATGTTGAATACTTAGATATTATATAATTTGTCTCGTTGATGGATTTGTCTTCGATTTTATACTACTACATGCCAGCCTGGACCGCAGAAGAGGTAAGAAAAATCAGATTTGGGCTTTACGAGTGTAGTTGAGTAGGGTTGATTTCGAGTCAGAGTATTATCTTTCTGTTTAATTATCTTAACTGCGTGGTTGTGACAGCCAGAGGCTGAATACATATATAAACTGCGTGGTGATTGATTTTATTTACTGTTATTATTCCAGCCGTCTGTGGCTGAGGTATATGAGATGTAGAAAAGTTTCAGATTGTCCACCATACAGGGGAGATGCTGCCGAAATTTTCTCGGACAGGGACTCCTCTGGGGGCGTGACAATTTAGTGGTATCAGAGCACAGTTTTACGATCTTTTGTTTCGTATTTTGGATTTTCGAGATTTATCTGATACCAATTTATTTGGTATCAGAGCGGGTTATGATACCTGCTTTTGGTGTTCTGTTGTGGGTATTCTGGATATTTGGGTTAGCCAGGTTTGCGAGTCAAACTGGGCATTATCGGATTTTCGATATGGTTATGTTTCGGATTTTCGTTTCGAATTTATTTGGATTTCCGGCGATATGTACGTTCGGAATTTTGAGGTCAAATTGGGGACTGGACAACGACGGAACATCTCCAGACGGCAAATAGGTATGTTGTTATTTTATGTTGGTTATATTGGTATTGATATCTGTAATTTAATTTAACAGATATGAGACGATATACTCGTATTGCTGTGAAACGTGGTGTTGGACGACCACGTGCGAGGACCACGGGATCTCTGGATATGCCAGAGATGCCCACTGTTAGTGAGCCTGTCAGTCAGGGACAGACTCAGGATGCAGCGGGAGCATCGGGCTCTCAAATCCCGATAGCTCCTGTAGAGATACCTACTTTGGCCACACCGACGGTATCCACGCCTACCGTATTTATATACCCAACATCTGCTCCAGCGCAGCCTACGACGTATTCAGTGCTACCACCACTTGGATCTACAAGGTATCCTATACCGGGCACCGTGCCTCAAAGGTGATGCACCATATTCGTACCATTACCTCACTGCACTCTAGCCGCCACCACTTTTGTTCCCGAGCGACCACCGACGGCTTATGCTCCCAGATATACAAGAAGACCGAGTTCCTCCTCCGGTTATTCCGCGGTACCACCGTAGTATCGCCCAGAGCCCGCCAGCCTGCCGTCCCGACACGGATCATCGATATTGTCCGCACGAGCTAGGATTCCGACCGGCCGAGTCGATGAAGACTCGTTTCACTCTTTTCCGTGGAGATCTCGATCCGAGTATGGCTCTATCATGGATAGAGACTATGGAGCAGACTTTCTTCTATATGGCTTGCTCCGAGTGGGAGAAAGCAGTGGTCGCTACCATTTACGGATGAAGCTAATGCCGGTGGGTTACTCAAGATTCTATTATTGGTGAGCGAACGTCACATGGACCGAGTTCAGAGGCTTTTGAGAGCCGTTTCTTTCCACTGTCGGATGGCTCGCCAAGGATTTTATGAGTCCGAGGCGTAATAAACGCCGATGACCGAGTATAATCTTGAATTCCTTGCTGGCTCGCTTTTGTCGAGTTAGTTGTGGAGGAGAACTCACATGATGCGCTTTATATGATTGGATGGTTATCTGCATGTACAGCTTGCCGGATTAGGGATTTCATCTTACTCTGATGCATTGAATCGAGCTTTGATGATAGAGTTAGCTCGGCAGACAGCATATCCGGACAGGAAAAGAAAGCATATGGGTCAGACATCAGGGCAGGTCCAGCAGACACAGGCGATAGGACAGCCTCAGAGTAGTCACAGACGGTCAGGTCAGGGTACTTCTGGGGCGTCTCGTAGGCCTCAGAAATCAGGGCGGTCTTCTTCAGGACGTTCTCGGTTTTCTCAGCAGAACCGGCAACCACCTTCCAGTGACACACATTGTTTCAGATGTGGATCCAGAGATCACCTCACCCCAGCTTGCTCTTTGGAACAGTCAGTTTGCTTTTATTGCAAACTGCCTGGGCACCAGAGCCGAGATTGTCAGCTGAAGGCTCAGCACACGACTTCCGGAGGGTCAGAGCAGAGGGGACAGTCTAGTCAGTCAGTGTCTCGACGAGGAGGGTGGAGATTCACACCCTCACAGCGTCAGCAGGGAGCAGCTCCCTCGGCAGCAGCATTTGGCATGCTTGGACAGGAGTACTCCAGTGCTTCCATAGCACCCCAGAGTTCTATTCCAGGACTTTATTATCCGACTCAAGGGTAGTACCAGACTCAGTTCCAGCCAGCTGCACAGTATCAGTCACCATCCTCTCAGTCTTCTCTGGCACATGGTCCAGTAGCGCCTCAGTGGCAGGCTTCTGCTGGCAGCGTTACCTCCTCCTCCTCCGCCAGAGACTGGACGAGTTCATGCGATTACCAGGGAGGATGCGCAGCGAGCCGACGGATCCATTTTCCGCGGTATGATTTCCATTTATGCATTTTCCGCTGATATTTTGATTGATACTGGTAGTTCGCACTCTTTTATATCCCGTACCTTTATGCGGGAGATTGGTAGATTACCCACTTGCAGACCCCAGCGATTGACTGTCTCGCTACCGTCCGGTGATACTTTAGAAGTCACCCAGGAGATCAGAGGTTGCCCGTTAGACTTTGGCAACATGATACTTACGGTAGATCTTCTAGTATTGGAGTTGGTCGAGTTTGATATCATACTTGGCATGGATTGGCTGTCAGTTTATCATGCTACCGTTGATTGCCAGACGAGGGTGGTCACCTTCCAGCCTCCGAACCAACCCTCGTGGAGTTTCACTGGCATCAGAGACGACGGTATCTCGATTATTTCGGCGATTCAGGCGCAGAAGCTGCTGTCTCACGGCTGTCATGGTTTTCTGTTATCGTTGATCAGTACTGAGGACAGTAGTAGTTCGCAGCTCTCCGATGTTCCTGTAGTCCGGGAGTACCCAGATGTATTTCCAGAGGAGCTGCCAGGTTTGCCTCCCAGAAGGCCAGTGGAGTTCGCTATTGAGTTGATTCCGGGAACCGCGCCGACATCGAAAGCTCCGTATCGTATGGCACCGAAAGAGTTGAACGAGCTGAAGGTTCAACTCCAGGAGCTTTTAGACAGGGGATTTATTCGCCCTAGTGTTTCACCATGGGGTTCTCCAGTTCTGTTTGTCAAGAAAAAGGATGGTACTATGAGGTTGTGTATTGACTACAGGCAGCTGAATGCAGTTACCATCAGAAATAAATATCCATTACCACGGATCGAGGATTTGTTTGATCAGCTCAGAGGTACATCAGTGTATTCTAAGATTGATCTGCGATCCGGATATCATCAGTTGAGAGTCAGAGATTCTGATATCCAGAAGACAGCTTTCCGTACCAGATACGGTCATTATGAGTTTTTGGTAATGCCATTTGGGCTTACCAATGCTCCAGCGGTGTTTATGGACTTGATGAACCGCATATTTCTGGAGTATCTGGATCAGTTTGTTATCGTTTTCATTGATGACATATTGGTCTACTCTCGTTCCGAGGAGGAGCATGCATCTTCGACGATCTTGGAGATTCTTCGACGACATCACCTGACGCGAGTTCAGAAGTGTGCATTCTGCTATCCTCGCTTGGGTTTCGGGACACGTGGTTTCTAGCGAGGTATTTCATTGATCCTCGAAGATCGAGGTCACACCGGTTGGGAGCACCAAGTCGATTCGAGAGATCCGCAGCTCGATTGGCGGATATTACCGACGCTTTGTCGAGGGCTTCTCGCGTATTGCTATGTCACGTCTTACCCGGAAAGGCGTGAAGTTCATATGGTCCGAGGATTGCGAGACCAGCTTTCAGGAGCTGAAGCGGAGATTAGTGTCGGCTCCAGTTTTGATTTTACCTTCTGGAGAGGACGGATTTGTACTTTACACCGATGCATCTCTTCAGGGTTTGGGCGCTGTTCTGATGCAGCACGGCAGAGTAGTCTCTTATGCTTCTCGTCAGCTGAAGGAGCATGAGAAGAATTACCCAGTTCATGACCTGGAGTTAGCTGCCATCATCTTTGCTCTGAAGCTATGGCGACATCATTTATACGGTATCACATTTGAGATTCTCACTGATCATAAGAGTCTCAAATATATTTTCACTCAGAAGGAGCTTAATCTTCGACAGAGGAGATGGATGGAGTTCCTGAAGGACTACGATTGTACCATTAGCTACCACCCGGGGAAAGCTAATGTGGTTGCAGATGCACTCAGCAGGAAGTCCAGAGGGACTTTGGCTTGCCACCGGACTTCAGTCACGGACTTGATTCAGAGTTTCTCAGAGTTAGATCTTGAGGAGCAGGGACCGACAGAGCAAGGTATTCTTGTTACCATGGTTGCTCAGTCGTCGATCAGGACGAGGATCCGAGAGGCACAGGCCAGTGATCAGCATTTGCAGTTTATTAGCAGTCAGATAGCTTCCGGGCAGCAGACCGAGTTTACACCAGACGAGGAGGGTATTATATTCTTCCGAGGCAGATTATGCGTACCTCAGTCTCATCCGGTCTTACAGGAGCTACTTTAGGAGGCACACCGTTCTCGATTTGCGATCCATCCAGGCGGGACCCGTATGTATCGAGACTTGAGGCGTTCCTATTGGTGGAACGGCATGAAGAAAGACATCACGGATTTCGTAGCTAGATGTCTTGTCTGTCAGCAGGTGAAGGCTGAACACCAGAGACCTGTAGGATTACTTCAGCGGATTCCTATTCCTGAGTGGAAGTGGGATCACATTACCATGGACTTTGTGGTAGGGTTGCCGAGGACACGACGAGGCCATGACGCGATTTGGGTAATCGTTGATCAATTAACCAAATCAGCGCACTTCTTAGCGATCCGGAGGATTGATTCCCTGGATCGATTGGCAGATCTGTATTGCCGAGAGATTATCAGACTACATGGTGTTCCATTGAGTATCATTTCGGATAGAGATCCACGGTTCACGTCTCGTTTCTGGCAGAGTCTGCAGCAGGCCTTGGGCACACAGCTCCGCTTTAGTTCCATCCACAGACAGATGGACGATCGAGCGGACCATTCGGACTTTAGAGGACCCGCTGAGGTCATGTGTTATGGATTTCGGAGGCGATTGGGAGGACCATCTGCCGTTAGTAGAGTTTGCTTTCAACAACACTTTCCTTCGGCTATCCGGATGGCACCGTTTGAGGCGTTGTATGGTAGACCTTGCGGACACCCGTCCTTTGGGATGAGGTTGGAGAGGCTCATTGTTGGGACCTCATAGAGTTCAGATGCGAGTTGGTCCGTACTATCGGACGGAGGATGTCGAGGCGCCGCCAGAAGAGTTATGCTGATCGGAGACGCAGACCACTAGAGTTCTCTGTTGGCGACCATGTATTTCTACGAGTTTCACCCACGAAAGGGGTGAAGAGATTTGGCCTCAGAGGTAAGCTAGCTCCGCGGTACATTGGCCCTTTCGAGATCTTGGAGAGGATCGGAGCGGTAGCTTACCGACTGGCACTACCACCGTCCCTGTCAGGCGTTCACGATGTATTCCACGTATCGATGCTGAGGAGATACGTGCCCGACCCGACACATGTGCTGGCAGATATTCCAGTTCCAGTTCAGCCTGACATTACATATGAGGAGGTTCCGGTACGGATTCTCGACCGGAAAGAGCGTCAGTTGCGGAACAAGACTATCCGGCTGGTTAAAGTCGGATGGCAGCATCATTCGGACGAGGAGGCTACTTGGGAGCTTGAGGATACGATCCGAGCTCGATATCCCCATCTTTTTACGTGAGGTATGTGATTTATTTACCGTTCAGCATTAAAACTCTATATCTGTTGTTAGTATGTGCTGATGGTAGATAACGAAATTTGGGGACCAAATTTTTATTAGTGGGGGAGAATGTAAAATACCGGAAAAATAGGGAATATTAATAAGGGATTTTTCAGGAATTTTTCGGGTATTTTTCGGAGCTCGTACGGACGAGTTAACGGGGACAAAAACGGGGCCCGGAAAAGTTTGTTTAGGTTACCCCGCTTAAGCGAGGAAATGTTTATATTTACATTTCCTTTTCTTTATTTTCTTTTATTTTCTTTTTCTTCCCTCAACGCCGAACTCGTGCCATTTCCCTTTCCTCTTCCGCGCGTGCCGAAGCCCGACGCTGAGCCCTAACCGCCGGCCCGGCGATTTCTTCCTCGCCGCCACCCACTTCCTCTTCTTCCTCTTCTCGGTTTCCTCCTCTCCTCTTACATCTTCTCCTTTGCCGACGCCGAGCATTAGCCACAAGGTCTCCGGTGGCTTCGCTCTCTGCCCTAGCCGAACCCTTCTCCTCCTCTGCCCTAGCTATATTGCTTTGCTCTGCCGTTTCCGCCGAGTGACAACGCCGCCACAGCCGACGGCCGAGGCCTAGCGCCGGCCACCCCGAGTTTAGCCTCCAGCCGTGTGCCCTAGTGTGGGTTCACAACCGCCGGCGCTACTGCCCCTTCTGTACCCTAACCTCAGCCCGCGACACCCATCTCCACGGCGCCACCCCACAGTATACTGCCGAGCTTTCTGCCGATCCTTAGAGAGGAAGGGATTTGGCACAGAATTGGGTAGGTATGGTTGAGATCAGTGAGGTGAGTTTTGGTTACTATGATGTTCTGTGGTATTCTTGATCTCACCTTGATCCGAATGGTAGGGGAGAATCCAGCAGAGAGGAGGTTCTGTTCCATTCTGTTGAGATCTGTGGATTTGCTTGGTTCCAGCGTCAACAGTAGGTTATTTGCTGTGGAAAGTAGCTGTGGTCGATCACCACTTCCTCCTTCTTGATCCGGTTGATTTGAGGTAAGGTGTAGAGCATTTTATACATGCTATAGAATATGGTTTTGATTCGATTGTTTGGATGGATGATTATGAGTTGATTGAGGTTGTGTATATTGATTAGGGTTTGTCCTAATTTAGGGTTAGAGATTTCATTTAGCTATTTATGATAATTGTAGCTAAATAAAAATATACACATTGATCTCACAGGACTTTGACGCGAGACGAGTATCTCGACGTCCGGATCTGGATTGATTGGACCATTTCTTTTGGAGGCGGGTACTTTTGACTTATTGTCTTTGATATGCTTAGTAATTAAATTAACAAGATGTATTAATTGTGTTTCTTACTTGTTTCGGTTAATCACTGCCCAATACATGCTACCTGTTGATTGATTGTTTGTTTACATCTTGTATGGATATGTACCTGATTCCACATGCTCATGGGTAGTGATATAACCATATTTTACCATGTCAGGACCTAAGTTTGATACCTTATATGATCAGATACCTTGATATGATTCATTCGCTTTGGTGCACATTATGATATGTCCAGAGATTGGTTTAGTATATTACCATGTTTAGTGACATGCACCATTCGCATGATTGCATGCTGAGTGATTGATTGCTCCTTTATTGTCGAGCACTTTGCTAGTTTCATCACTGTTCGGTGCTCCATTGTGACGCTCATGGGTAGCGGGACACAGCGTGGTAGCACGTCAGTTTGGCTCTTCCGGTGCTCCGTTGGTCCGCTCATGGGTAGTGTGACGCAGCGTGTAGCACGTTAGAGATCCCTCCCCGTCATAGCGTACTGGGAGATGAGAGCATTGCGCTCCCCCATTTATGATTTGGGGTAGGAGTATGTATGTACTCCGACAGTATCCCGTCCACTTCGGTCACTCATCAGGAGTAGTGATGCAGAGTGCACGGTTGTCACAGCCCTACCCACTCGGTCCCACTGTTGTTGTGAGTCGGCTGACTGGCGTCAGGGGTGACCATGACATTGGCATTATATGCATGATGCATTTATTGTTTGTGTTTGTGTTTGTTGCACTTATATGCTGCACATTGCTTGGATACCTTGATTGACATGCATACAGGTCTTCTATACCTTTCGGACTGTTTGTCCTTTTACCGGGTCCTGGTTAGTACAGATTCTCTCCTGTCTTCTTCGGTTTGTAATTACCTTTATCTTTATCAGGAGACTGTACGCATGATTAGTGCTAGGTGTTATTTCTTTACTTTGCATATCAACTGTACCTGCTGAGTGTTGGACTCACCCCGCCTCCATTGTTGTTATTTTCAGGTTGATGCTGTCAGGAGGGAGTTCCAGTTGCTAGTCCCCTGCAGACCTCCAGCTATTTGCTATCGTTTGTATTATTTTTTATTCTCACTTGACTATATTTGGATTTGGATGTTGAATACTTAGATATTATATAATTTGTCTCGTTGATGGATTTGTCTTCGATTTTATACTACTACATGCCTGCCTGGACGGCAGAAGAGGTAAGAAAAATCGGATTTGGGCTCTACGAGTGTAGTTGAGTAGGGTTGATTTCGAGTCAGAGTATTATCTTTCTATTTAATTATCTTAACTGCGTGGTTGTGACAGCCAGAGGCTGAATACATATATAAACTGCGTGGTGATTGATTTTATTTACTGTTATTATTCCAGCCGTCTGTGGCTGAGGTATATGAGATGTAGAAAAGTTTCAGATTGTCCACCATACAGGGGAGATGCTGCCGAAATTTTCTCGGACAGGGACTCCTCTGGGGGCGTGACAAAGCATGGGTTCAAACAAAACACTTAACCAAACCAATCAAACCAAACCACTACTTGGTCCCTAAGAGTCAAATCCATTACTTAGATAGACCTTATCTAAGCTATGACTCAGGGGGAGCAACTAGAAAAACAATCCAACCAACTTAATTAAACCAAACTCAATACTTAGGATTAGGTTTATTAGAACGGTTAGATGAAAAAGGTTTACCAAACCCTATAACATAGCACCGGAATGGATTGGGATGATAGTACGTCAAGGAAACTCTGTCGAAGGCATGTCTAGGTTGAATATCGAATTCTACCTGGTGCACTAGACTTAGTGGATCTGACCGAAGCTACCCCAGTCAAACATGGGCTAGTTAGACCAAAATTTAGTATTAAGTTTTTTGGGTAGGAACAGTTTGGAAAGTTTTCAGCAAGTGGTCTAATGATATTCAAGTAGGCCATATGCCTCGCCACTGAACTGAAACTTATCCTTAGGACGCCTGCTTGATTAACCCAAAGCTAAGTTTGAATCTAACATGGGTTCAATAACCTCTTTCAAACAAAATTTAATTCTAATTCAAACTAAAATTATTTTAAAAATATTAAAAACCATTTTAAAATTATTAAAAAATTATTTTAAAAATATTAAAAAAAACTATTGTTAAAAACTATTTTAAAATTATTAAAAAAACTATTTTAAAATTATTAAAAATTATTAGAAAAAACTATTTTAAACTATTAAAAATTATTTTAAAAATATTAAAAACCATTTTAAAATTATTAAAAAAAACTATTTTAAACTTATTAAAAATTATTTTATAAAAAACTATTTTAAACTTATTAAAAATTATTTTATAAAAAAATATTTTAAACTATTAAAAATTATTTTAAAAATATTAAAAACCATTTTAAAATTATCAAAAAATTATTTTAAACTTATTAAAAATTATTTTAAAAATATTAAAAACTATTTTAAAATTATTAAAAATTATTAAAAAAATTATTTTAAACTTATTAAAACTATTTTAAACTTATTAAAAATTATTTTAAAAATATTAAAAATTATTTTAAACTTATTAAAAACTATTTTAAAATTATTTTAAAATTATTAAAACTAATTTAACTATATTAAAAACTATTTTAAAATTATTAAAAATTATTTTTATTAAAAATTATTTTTATTAAAAAAACCTATTTTAAATTTATTTTAAACTTATTAAAAAATTATTTTAAACTCATTAAAAATTATTTTAAACTTAATCAAAACTTTATATTTAAAACTTATTCACTTTACTTGATTCGAACAATAAATAATACATACTAAATTCATGTAAATCAATTAAAGTTCAAAACTACTTATTTAATCCTTTAACCACACTTTGGTCTCATCCTACATTTTGTAGGATTCCAAAGCTCTGGATAAATGGATTTTGGATAGCGGGTGTTCTAGACACATGACTGGGGATCAGCACAAATTTACCAACATTGAATTCAAAAATTTAGGGTCCGTTGCCTTTGGAAACAATGACAAATTAAAGGTAATCGGTACAGGTGAAATTCAATTACAGTCAAACATTTCAATTAAAAAGGTTTTACTTGTTGAACATTTTAATTATAATTTACTTAGTATAAGTCAACTTTGTGATTCAGGTTTTACGGTTCAATTTTTGTCTTCTAAATGCTTAATAAGTTACAATGACCCAACTAATGTTTTACTGAGAGGTTTTAGAGACAAAAATATATATTCCATTCATCTACCTAAAACAATATCTAAATGTTTTCTAGCAAATAATGATGAAACTTGGTTATGGCATAGGAGATTAGCTCATACTCACCTTAGAAATTTATTAAAATTAAGCAAAAATGGTTTAGTTAAAGGTTTGCCAAAATTAGGAAATCCTTTAAATAAATTTTGTAATTCCTGTCAACAAGGTAAACAAATTAAATCAACTCATAAACTTACAAATCAAAATAGAACAAATAAAATACTTGAACTAATACATTTGGATTTATTTGATTCTCATGGAATAAAATCTTTTAATGGAAATCTATATTATTTAGTAATCATTGATGACTACTCTAGATATACTTGGGTAAATTTTTATCTAACAAAAATGAAACCTTTGAAACATTCAAGTATTTTTGTAAACAAGTAGAAAATGATAGAGATATTAAAATAAAAAGGATAAGAAGTAATAATGGAGGAGAATTCAGAAATCATAATTTTAATAATTTTTGTTTAGAAAATGGTTATCACCATGAGTTTTCATGCCCTAAAACACCACAACAAAATGGCTTAGTAGAACGTAAGAATAGAACCTTACAAGAAGCTGCCCGAACCATGTTAAATGAATACAATACACCAAAATACTTTTGGGCTGAAGCTGTTAACACAGCTTGTTATGTTCAAAATCGGATCATAATTAATAAAGATAAAAATAAAACATCCTATGAAATTTATTTCAACAAAATTCCTAATATAAAATATTTTAAAGTTTTTGGTTGTAATGTTCATATTTTAAATCTTAAAGATCACTTAGGCAAATCCACTTCAAAAACTAACTTGGGAATTTTTCTAGGGTATTCATCTACAAGTAAGGCATATAGGGTTTATAACAAATCTACTTTGAAAATTGAGGAAACAACAAATGTAACATTTAATGAAATTGATATTGATTCTACTACTCAACCTCATTCAAATGGTAATCAAGTAGATGATGAAGAATTACCTAACCTTAAAGAATCTGAAAATTCAAAATTATTAAAATCTAACCCTCACCATCCAGTCAATCAAATCATAGGAAATCCTGAATTAAGAGTTCAAACAAGATCTGCTTTTAGAAATCTAAGTCAAATAGCATTGATATCTAAAATTGAACCTAAAAATATAAATGATGCATTAATAGAACCAGACTGGGTAATCGCAATGCAAGAAGAATTAAACCAATTTGAACGAAATCAGGTTTGGGACTTAGTACCTCCACCAATAAATAAAACGGTCATTGATACTAAATGAGTGTTTAGAAACAAATTAGATGATCAAGGTAATATTTTAAGAAATAAAGCTCGTTTAGTAGCGAAAGGGTTTAGTCAAGTCGAAGGACTAGATTACGACGAGACTTATGCCCCGGTAGCTAGACTTGAATCAATTAGGATGTTGTTAGCCTATGTTGCATTTAAGGGGTTCAAGTTCTACCAAATGGATGTTAAATCCGCTTTTCTAAATGGCGTTATTAAGGAGGAAGTCTACGTTAGTCAACCACCCGGTTTTGAAGATCTAGAAAATCCAACCTATGTCTTTAAACTTAAAAAAGTTTTATATGGTTTAAAACAAGCACCTAGGGCTTGGTATGAACGTTTATCTAGTTTTCTAAAATCCAAGGGTTTTAAAGAAGGCCAAATTGATCCTATACTTTTTATTAAAACCTTTAACTCAGACATTTTTATAGCCCAGGTTTATGTAGACGATATTGTATTTGGTTCAACTAATTCAAAATTTTTAAAAGAATTTGTAACCTTAATGGAAAATGAATTTAAAATGAGTTTAGTTGGTGAATTAAATTATTTTTTAGGTCTCCAAATTAAACAAACTAAAGATAGTAATTATGTACATCAAACTAAATATACAAAAGAACTTCTTAAAAAATTTGGTATGGAAAACTGTAAAGGGCTTAAAACACCAATGGCAAGTAATCTAACCCTTGATAATGATGAAAATGGTATACCTGTTGACTTAAAATATTACAGAAGTATGATAGGGAGTTTACTTTATCTAACTGCAAGCCAACCTGACATTTTATTTGCAGTTAGTATGTGTGCCCGATATCAAACTTGTGCAAAAGAAACCCATCTTTCATTGGTTAAAAGAATTATCAAATATTTAAAAGGCACTATAAATATGGGAATTTGGTACCCAAGAACCTCACATTTTGATTTAGTCGGATACTCGGATTCGGATTATGCTGGGTGTAAGTTAGATAGAAAGAGTACAAGTGGAGGTTGTCAGTTGTTAGGATCATCTTTAGTTAGTTGGTTTAGCCGTAAGCAACAATGTGTTGCCTTATCTACCATTGAAGCCAAATACATAGCAATGGGTGAATGTGTAGCTCAATTGTTGTGGATGTCTCATACATTAAAAGATTTTAATCTAGATTATAAAAATGTAAAAACCTACATTGATAATATTAGTTCTATAAATCTTACTAAAAATCCAGTACATCACTCTAGAACTAAACATATAGAGGTTAAGCATCACTTCATTAGAGATCATGTGTCTAAAGGGAATATTGAACTTAATTATATTGAATCCAAATCTAACTTGGCAGACATTTTTACTAAACCCTTACCTGAAGCAGAATTTAGTAATCTAAGAAGACAATTAGGGTTATGTTTTGTAGAATAGGTTCTTTGTTTTTGAAAATTACTACGTAGTTTATTTTTCAAAATTATTTTTGTAAAAATTCCCATTTCAAATTTTTGTTTCAAAAATACTTTGAAACTATTTTTCATTTTATGGAATAGCCTAGGTCTTACCGTAGAATTGCATGATCCTATAATTCTAGGAGCCAGCATCTCACAAGCACAGTAGGATCTCTTGTTTGATAACTTAGAATGGGTGAGATGCTTAGGTCCTAGCCCTAGATTTCAGATGCTTATGTCAGTGCATCGCTATAAATCTGGGCTTTAAATAACAAACATTGATCAATTTGAGTTGACTAGTAAGTAAAACCTTGCTAGTTATACAATGCTCAAATTGACCAACCTGAGTCAAATTGCTACTATCTTGTGATAGCTGGCCTTGGACAAGGGTTGGACATTTCATCATAAGGACAAATTTTCCTTGGTTTTTCTATATCCATGCTTGGACTTTAAGAATTTGTCAATTTTAGGGGGAGCCTCAAAACAAGATTTTTAGGCTTATATTATTTTGATCAAATTTTTTCAAAATATTATTTTTCAAAAATTCATTCTCCTAAAAATTTATTTTATTCATTTTCAAAAGAAATAAAACTTCAAATGCTTTAATTTACTTAATATTTCATTTTTTTAACATATAATTTTAGAATTTTTCAAAATATTTCTTGCCTTAGTATTTTTTTCGAAATTCAAAATATAACTTTTTAAAATGTTGTTAAACTATTATTCTTTTAAAAAAAATAATATTTCAAATGTTTTTATTCATTCTTTTCAACATATAATTTTAGATTTTTTCAAAAAATTTCTTGACTTAGAATATTTTTCAAAATTCAAAATATAATCTTTTAAAAGGTTATTAATTTTATTTTAAAAGAAAAATCTTTTCAACATATAATTTTTGAATTTTTTCTTGACTTAGTATATTTTTCGTAATGTTTTTCAAAATATAAGTCTATTCTTTGATTAGTCTATTCAAATTTACTTGGTTTTTGGTTCTGCCCCTATTTTTGATGTGTGTCAAAGGGGGAGGGATAGTGAATTCAGGGGGAGAGTTAGTTAATTCAAAGGGTGAGTTAAAAGTTAAATTGCTTGCTTATTTACTTGTTGCATATTTTTATGCTTGTTTATTTACCTGTTGTATATTTTTAAACTTAACTTTGAACCTTGGTTGCCAAACATTAAAAAGGGGGAGATTGTTGGTGCAAACTGCACCAGAATCAAACCTAATTTTTGATGTTGTCAAAGGTTCAAGTTAAGTCTTGTTATGATCTAACAAGTTGACTGAGTGTGCAGGATGTTTACTCAACCGGGAAAGTCCTAGCTAGAGGCTAGGCAGAAAAGTCTTAGCAGATCGTGGAACCTAGGTGCAAGTCCAAGCAGGTCAAGGGGACCCAATGCTTGGCGGTATGATCGAGAAGTCTGGAGGACTGAAGATCAAGAGAAAAGTCCTGGGGAGCCAATCAAGGCTGAGTGAAAAGTCCAAACTGGATCTGGAGGATCAAAGTTTGGCAGGTAGGTTGAGGTAAGCAAACTGGAGGAGCGACAGTGAGGTCGGGTTCCCAGAGGGAACAACCTTAGGTCGCTGATCCAACTGAAGAAACCAGGAAGGTTTCCAAGTTGAGATCAAGACAGCTCTACTGTCTATATTACTCATGTATTATATTATTATGCTAACACTTGTTTTGCAGGAATATTGTTTAAACTCTGTTTTGCAGATTCGGCCTGATCGGTCGATCGAACAGGAGGATTGGTCAACCGAACCAGCTTGACTCAGACCAGAGATCAGTTCAGATTAGGCAAAGCGGAATTCAGTCGGGTCAAAGGCTTGTTCGGTCGACCGAACCAGAAGATCGGTCGACCGAACCATAGTGACTCAGCACAGGAGAGATTATCAGCACCGATCAGCAACAAAGGAAATAGAAGCTGATCGGTCGACCGAACCTGGGGATCGGTCGACTGATCCAATCAGCATTTAATCAGCATTAAAGGGTGATCTTGGTAGATTTCAGTGAACAAGGAAAAACCTTGTTCGATCGACCAATAAAAGGGTTCGGTCGACCGAACCATTTAAGGCGAGTTAATGCAGAATTTACGAGCCAGCGTCAGACTCCAGCTGTGGGTGATCAGAGCTGGTTCGGTCGACCGAACAGAGGGATCGGTTAACCGAACCTCAGTGCACCTATAAATTAAGGCTCGAGGTCAGAGGCCAGCAACAATTTTTTTGATCACAAGTTACTGCTCTGCAAGCGACTCATCTTCATCAGTACAGCAAGCTACGTCATTCGAAAGCACCGACCTACGCTAAATCTTCGATTCATTTGTCGGTATATATATTTTGTTTTTCACTTAATTGCAAATAAGATAGTAGGCTTGTTACTATCTTATTCTATTGTACATGTACGATCTGCTTCTCTCCGAGGACTTCGGAGAGAAGAGTTTTAGTGTTTTGCCCATCGGTGCGGTCAAGGACAGTGGGCCTTCGAGTAGGAGTTGAGCTAAGCTCCGAACGAAGTAAACAAACTGTCTCTATTTACTTTCCGCTGTGCACGACTTTGATTTCAAGAAACGATTAGTTTTAAAAGGACGCGATATTCACCCCCCCCCCCCCTCTATCGCGCTACTCGATCTTATCAGATCCAACTTAGATCCATTTAAAAAATCTAAGTTGAGATCTTGACTAGATTTTGGTCTCGAGAAGATAGGATCTAATTACTACCCTATCTTCATTATTGTACTAACTCTGTTTTGTAGGGTAGATATAATTTGTATTGCATGGACTAACCTTTTCTTGCAGGGAGAAGGATGCTGAAGAAAAGGGGTTCGAGCGCCTAGAAGGAGTTCGGTCGCCCGAAATTCGGGCGCCTGGAGCAGGCATGACCTCAGGCGCCCAGGCGATCCTGGCGGCCGGACTCGGTCCAGGCGCTTGGACCCGAAACTTCATCCACAAGTTGACGTGGAGTGCGTCGGTTGGCTGAGCCACGTGGTCTAGGCACCCGGAGGGGTTCCAGGTTCCCAGAGTGGACCTATATAAAGGTCTTCGACCTGGAGCTTAAATAGAACAACTACAACAATCTTCTCTGCTGCTCGATGCTTCGAAAAGGCTCCCGCAACGCTGCTACGCTCCACTGACAACCAGACTTCAACTTTAATTAGTTTTTTATTATCAATAATTCTTTTATGTAGTTTTTGTACTTGCAACTTGTAACTAATTTCGAACTATTAGTGGATTGCCCAACGAAAATACTCGACGAGTGCAGGCCTTGGAGTAGGAGTTGCCGAAGGATTCAAACCAAGTAAAAAACTTGATCATGTTAGCATTGCTCTTTATTTTTCCACTGTGTTTCTATTTTTAAAATCAAATTTTGACGATTGTTATTCATCCCCCCTCTAGCGCTCTTTCCGATACTACAAGTGATATCAGATCAGGTACCGCTCCGAATTGGTGCAACTACCAATTTGGCAAAAGGGGGTGATAATTTTTTTCTTTCTATTTTTTTGTTTTGAGTTTTTTCGATATAATCCAAATTGGTATAATTACCTATTTGGATAATTTTTCATTGAAAAATACTCTGAATTGGTGCAACACCAGTTCAGTATTAATATTTTAATTTTTCTTCCACATTGCTAATCCAAGACCTAGTCTTGGGACGTCCTTTTCTCTTTATTACATGTGTCCAAAACTTATTGCCAAAAATGAGGGATACAGCATTGTCCATCCTCCCAACTTCAACGGAGATGACTTCTCATACTGGAAGAAGTGGATGGAGGTATATCTGAAGACCGACTTCGATCAATGGTTCAGCGTCACCAAAGGCTACAAGGCTTCCATTGACAACACTGAAATTCTAATGGACCCGGAAAATTAGAATCCGAAAATGAAGAAGAAAGCTCAGATCGACTTCAAGGCCCTTAATACTATCCAATACGGGCTAATGAAGGAGGAGCTAAACCGCGTCGACCCACATGAAAGTGCAAAGGAGCTGTGGGACAAACTTATTGAACTACACGAGGGAACTAATGACGCGATGGCAACAAAAAGAGACCTTTATTTAAATAAATTATTTAACATTAAAATGCAGGAAGGAGAATCTGTGAGTCAACTTCATGCAAGGATAAAGGATATCCTCAATGGACTTCATACAATCAGTCATCAAATGGAGAACCGAGACTTGATAAGGTATGCTCTAAACGCGTTTCCTCGAAATACACTGTGGGCATCTCTCATGGATGCTTATAAAATTTCAAGGAACTTATCTAAATTAAAACTCGATGAATTTTTTTGTGAACTTGAACTCCATGAACATACTAACTCAAAACAGGTCAAGAAAGGTATTGCTCTTTTTGCAGACCCATCAAAAGAAGTCAAACAGAAGAACAAATCAGAGCCAGAATCTAAATCTAATTCAGAAGATGAAGAACAACTTCTTATGAACATGGTTAGAAAAATGTTCACAAAAAGAAATAACAACTTCTCGAAGATGGACCTGCAAAAGGTAATCAAGTCAAATGACATGAAGGCAAAGATCACATGCTACGGGTGTAACAAGAAAGGACACTACAAGCATGAGTGCCCAAAGGTGAAAGATGACAAATCCAAAGCAACCAGAAAGAAAAATGCACTCAAGGCAATGTGGGACAAATCATCCTTCGAAGAATCGGATGACGAAGATCAGAAGCACCACAACTACCTCGCACTGATCGCAATAGGACCGGAATCATCAAGCGAGTCAGAACAAGATGATGAGTCTAAAAATGAATCAAGCCATGAGTCAATACTCGTTTCCGAAGGTTCAAACGAGGTATCTTCTATCCTAACCTCAAAATTCTTTAGAATTATTGCATGTTTAAATAACAAAATTAATTAAATTTGAAAAACAAAATGAAACACTCCTTGAGGAAAATCAACACCTAAAGGAGCAGATTGAAAGTGCAAATCCAAATCAAGTTATAAAACTTGAGGAGGAAAACACAATATTAAAGAATGAAATTAACAAGCTTAAAGGATTTTTAGAAACTTTTACCACTAGATCTAAAAACCTGGATTTAATTCTTAAAATCCAAAAAGGTGTATACAATAAATCCGGACTTGGATACAAGTTTAGCTTAACAAACAAATCTTTTATATCACAGATAAGTCAAAACAAAAATCTAACTAAAGCTTGAGTTTCGAAAGTGTGTCTTACCACGCAAGTAGGACTTAATAAATTTTATATACCCAAAACTGAAATTCATTATCCAAAACCAAATCCAACTAAACCCATTAACTCAAACTAAAGAATCAAATAAATCAAATAATAAAAAGTCAAACAAGTCAAACTCAAATAAATCAAATAATTATCATCAAGTTTATTATAACTATAAAAATAAATAACATAAACCTAAAACATAAAAAATCAATAATTCAGGGGAAGGCTCCAAATTAGTTGGCATCTCCAAAATATTAGTTTCCCCGACTGGATAATTAGACTTAGATCAAATAGGAACAAAAGTTTAACTTGAAAATTAGCACTAGAGAAGTTTTGGATGATAGTAAGTTAGGGAAGTTCTGTCTATGCATGTTTAGGAAGATATGACTTCAATCTGGTTCATTTGGCTTAGTGAAACTAACTAAAGCTCCCTCTACCAATCCTAGCTAATTAGACCAAAGTTTTATGATTAAGTTCAGTGTATAGGACTATTTGGAAAATCTTGAAAGCATAGTTACTTTAATGATGCCCAGCTGACTCACCATAGCCTAGAATTTTATCCAAAGAATGCCTATTTGTTGAATCCAAAGCTAAACTTGAATCTAACACAAAGTTAAACTAAATTTTGAAATTCAATTTAACTCATCTCACAAAATCATAGGATCCCTCTTGTTTGAAAATTTAGACTGGTGAGATGAATAAGGATAATTTAAAAGTATATTAAATATAACTAATTAAACTAAAATCAAATAATTAATTCATTAAAATTTTGTGCAAATAAGCTTAAAGATATTGCTTGTGTCTGAAAAATCTTAGACTAAGGGGGAGGATATTTATTTGGATAATTTTTAAAATTCTAAGAAAATTTATTTACTTATATTTTCTAACAATTTCCTATTTCGTTAGTTTTTCAAAAATTTGTTTTGGACTTAGCCTGGATTTGTTGGTCTAGTTAGGGCCTGCAAAAGGGGGTGAATTGCCTGAAAAAAAATAAATAAAAACCTTTCCCGTTCTTTAAACGTTAATTAAAAGCGACTATAATAATAAATGAAAATGACAACTTAAAAATGAGGCACCAGATTACTTGGTTACAACTTAGGTGGTTGTTAATCCAAGACCAATGAAAGCTCTAAAAGAAAATCTCCTTCGTTGAAGGCGGAGAAGCCTCTTACACTCATTGAAAAGCTCAGACAGTTGCTAGGAAATGATTACAAGAGTTGTTATCTATTTCCTAGGTCCAGGGGTCTTTTTATATCCCCTGGAAAATCTTATCCATGGCTTGAAGGCGCCTTCCATAAGGTTGGAAGGTGCCTCCAGTGAGACGCCAAAGGATAAAGCTCTATCCTTTGGCAACGACAATATCAGCCTGGTCGAAGGTGCCTTCTAAAGTACTGGGAGGCACCTTCATACTGTTCATCGAAGGCGCCTTCCAGCCATGGAAGGCTCTTTCCATAGTGAAGGAACGGGGGTGCCTTCAATTCACTTTAAAGGCACCTCTAGCAACAATTCCAGCCTGCTTTCGCTCTTCTACTGCTTTGATCACCTGGGTGATCACGACCATCCGAAATAAGGCTCACCCGAACCCATTTTTCGGCCTTCTCCTCGATTAGGCTTTCGCTCGGGTTTCTCGTCCCTCGGAACGTTGCGCATGCCCTTCTCGTCCATCGGTGTACTCTTCCATAACACCTCGTCCCTCGGATGTACTCTCTACCTGTGTCATCCTTCTCGCTAGCTGCGTCTTCCGCTCAACTTCTTGTGTTCCTAAGCTCCTGCACACTTAGATACAATGGTCAAACACAACAGGACTTAATTTAACCTGATTGATAAAATCAAAATTACCACAGGGTTCCAACTATCTGCCCCTTTTTGATGTGCATCCCCAGGTTTAAGTTAGGGTAAAAACAATGCAATAAAAATATTGTAAAGAAATTGCAATAATAACATTTTAGGAACATTAAGTATAATGTTGCAAAATTTAAAAGTTTGCAAAATTCAAAAAATTTTAAAATATCCCCCTAAAATTTTCCAACTTGTACCTATTCCTCCCCCTTTGATCACATCAAAAAATAACCTAAGAAGTTAGAATATTTTGAAGTTAATTTTGAGGGGTACTTAATAAAAATATTAACGAAAAAATATTTTGTAAAAAAAATCTAACTTTGTTAACAGAGTGAATCATTTTAACAGTTAGTTAATTAAATATTTATTTCGATAATTAGCTTCCAAGCTATGGTGAGACATTAGGCCTTCTTGGATATTGGAGCAACAACCACTTTCTTTGGCAAAGCCTTTTAAAAAAATTAATATTCAATTTAACTCTTTTATAATTAAAAGAATTTTAGTCTAGGTATGATCTTGGAACCCAATATAAGTTCCTACCTACTGGATTAATAAAAAATTCTGGAGGTACATAATTTTTAGGAATATTCCTAATTTGTCTCTAATGATGTCTAATATACCAGTTCAAATTATTATATCTCCTAATATTTTAATTTTACGATTTTTCAAGTATTCTATTTCTGTTTTTAGTTTATCATTTTCTATTTTTAAATTATCAAACAAATCTAATGGGCATACTTTTGCTAATTGTCTTTTCAAATCATTATTTTTTTTTTCTAGTTTTACTAACTCCTTAGAATGAACTTTAATGAACTGAAAAGATTATTCAGGTGAAAGAGCGCGTACCTCACTTACCTTAAGTTCTGATGCTCCTCCTTCATAGCGACTTTCCTCTGATGATCCTCCCCCTTCGTCAATGCTTATCTTTGAGCTGGTTTCGTCTTCCTTTTGATGGTCTTCTATTAGGGCTAGTCCTGCGTAGGCTTCAATTTTGGAGTCGGAGGACTACGATTCATCCCATGTGACTTTTAGATTATGTTTGGGTGGAGCTAGCTTCTTATTCTTTTCCTTGTCTTTGTTCTTCAGTTTTGGGCAGTCATCCTTGATGTGCCCTTCTTCGTTGTAGTTGTAACATCGTAACACCCTTTTGTTTCGATAATGCTTTCTCGTCTGTGATTTAAATTTATTAGATTTAACAAATTTATTAAATTTTCTTACTAGTAGCGTCGCTTCATCTTCGTTGATTGACGCTTCAGAGTCAGGACCTTCCTTCTTGGCTCTCAAGGAAAGATTGTTGTTTGATTTTTTGATTTCTTTAGAATCTGCACATCGAGTTTTGTGAAGTTCAAAAGTGGAAAACAAATTCTCTAGTGTACTTACCTTGAAGTCCTTAGAGATGTAGTATGCATCTACTAAGGATGACTATTATAGAGTACTTGGGATGACGTTGAGCGCATATTTGATTGAATCTCGATTTGTTATTGATTCTCCAAGATTGTTGAGCTGAGTGATGAGTTATTTGATTCATGCTTGGAGTTGCGCTACTTTTTCTCCATTGTTCATCTGCAGGTTTGTTAGCTGGGTTCGGAGGATGTCTCGTCTTGCTAACTTTACTTCTGAAGTGCCTTCATGGAGTTCTAGGAACTTCTCCTAGAGCTCTTTGGCGGAGTTGTAGCTGCCAATTCGATTGACTTCCTGGGGCGGAAGGTTGCTGAGCAAATGGAATTCTGCTGGACCATTCGCCATGAAATCGGCTTGCTCCTTCTTCATCCACTGGTATTCTTATTTGTCTTTCGAAACTACAAAACCATATTTCATAATTAACAGAATCTCAAAATCTATTTCAAAGAATACCACCATCCGACGTTTCCATTGCGCAAAGTCTCCCTCGAATTTTGGTGGGTGGATGCTTGCACCGATCATCGTCTCGTTACTTCAATCGGCGGTTTGTCCTTCTGAGGTGGTCTGGCTCTGATACTACTTGTTGGTCCAGATAGGGCCAACGTCTAAAAAAAATAAATAAAAATCTTTCCCGTTCTTTCAACTCTAATTATAAGAAACTATAATAATAACTAAAAATAACAACTTAAAGATGAGGCATCAGATTTACTTAGTTACAACCTAGGTGGTTGTTAATCCAATACCCATAAAAGTACTAAAAAAAAATCTCCTTCATTGAAGGTGGAGAAGCCTCTTACACTCGTTGAGAAGCTCAGACAGTTGCTAGGAAATTATTACAAGAGTTGTTATCTATTTCCAAGGTCCAGGGGTCTTTTTATAGCCTCTGGAAAATCTTATCCATGGCTTGAAGGCGCCTTCCATAGGGCTGGAAGGTGCCTCCAGCGAAGCGCCAAAGGATAAAGCTTTATCATTTGGCAATGACAATATCAGCCTGGTTGAAGGCGCCTTCCAAAGGAATGGAAGGCGCCTTCATACTGTTCTCCTTCCACAGTGAAGGTACGGGGGTGCCTTCAATTCACTTTGAAGGCACCTCCATCAATAATTTCAGCCTCCTTTCGCTCTTCTGTTGCTCTGATCACCTAGGTGATCGCGACCATCCGAAATAGGGCTCACTCGAATCCATTTTTTGGCCTTCTCCTCGAGCAGGCATCCGCTCGGGCTTCTCATCTCTCGGAATGTCACACACGTCCTTCTCGTCCACCGGTGTACTCTTCCGCAGCACCTCGTCCCTCGGATGCACCGAGCCTGTCGACTCCCTACCCGTGCCATTCTTCTCGCTAGCTGCGTCTTCTGCTCGACTTCTTATATTCCTAAGCTCCTGCACACTTAGACACAAGGGTCAAATATAATAGGACCTAACTTAACTTGGTTGATCACATCAAAACTACCACGGGGTTCTAACAAGATCAAACACCTAGAAAGCATGATCCTATATATCTAGGAATTGAGCATCTCATAAACACACTATGTTACCTTGATTGTGTATGTATAAACATAGAACGGTGTGAGATTCATAGGCATTTTGCCTGTACTTCAGATGCTTATATCAATGCATCAACATAAGTCTGGGCGAAAAATATAACAGAATATTGATCAAATCTAGTCCTTTTTCAGTAATATCTAATTAGACATAAATACTTGATTTGACTAATTAGGTAAACACTATTATCTTTTGATAGTTAGTTAGTAATCAAGGGTTAGACAGTTAAGAACCAATTATAGATGAATAGTTTTAACTAAAGTTTTTAGTACTACTACTTTTCTTAAATTTTTATCCCAATTAGCCTTCCAACCCATGTTAACTTAATCTTTGACTTAATTACTAACTTAAATTAATCTTCAATTAATTAATTAATGAAATCAACTCAAAATACATACCTTTAATTAATTTCTTAAGCTAATTAAATATCAAAATTAATCTGCAGTTCAACCGAATTTCACAACCTGAAAATAACTTAACAAATTTAATCAATTCTATAAATCTATTTAATTCTTAACCTAAATTAAAGAATTGATCTAACCTAATTGTCTCCTACTTATTTGACAAATTAATTAATCAATTAAAATCCTTAACCCTAACAAATAAATTAACCATTTTAATTTAATCATCTTCTTTTACTTAATTTTTCAAGTTCACCTAATAAAAATTAAACAAGTTAACTTAACAAATTTTAAATTAAACAGATTCTAAAACTTACTTAACCCCTAACTAATTAATTTAAAATGGAAAAAATAAATGAATGAATAGTAACCAGGGGCACTAGCCTCGCGCCTAAATCCAGGCGCCCGTCCGAGTGCTAAGAACGCCTATAAAAAGGGAAGGGGGGGTAGGGGGCGCCCCCAACCCTTACCCCTCACCCTTTCTGTAACACTCCGGCCCGGGCGAGCCCCACCCGGACCGAACCGATAACGCCACCAGAATTATCCATCAGGTTGACGACTAGTTCCACAGACCACCGGAGGTCCTTTCAGTGTGCTTTGTCCTTACTCGCACGCACCCTGGAAAACTTCCCAGGAGGTTGCCCATCCTCAGATTTCTCCAAGTCAAGCACGCTTAACTTTGAAGTTCTTAAGTTTGGGCTTCCGAAAAGGAAGGTGCACCTTGGTGATATGAATAGTACCATCTAACCTTTTAAGCCATACTTAACCAGAATCTTAGAACCGAGGTATTACAATCACCCCCACTTAAAGACACAACGTCCTCGTTGTGTAACCATGAATCACACCACAAACAAATCCCAGAATCTCCCTCGTTAGGTGATGCCCTGGGTGCTCCTGCCACAAGCGCACTCACGGTCGCAAGGTTACTCTGATACCATTTGTAAGGCCTCGGCCTGGGCGGGCCCCACCCGGACCGAACCAAGAACGCCACCAGAATTGCCCTTCAGGTTGACGACTAGCTCCACATACCATCGGAGATCGTTTCAGCGTGCTTTGTCCTCACTCGCACGCACTCTGGAAAACTTCTCAGGAGGTCACCCATCCTCAGATTTCTCCAAGCCAAACACGTTTAACTTTGGAGCTATTAAGTTTGGGCTTCCGAAAAGGAAGATGGACCATAGTGATATGGATAGTACCATCTAACCTTTTAAGCCATACTTAAACAGAATCTCAGAACCGAGGTATTACACTTTTCTCCTTTGTAAAAAGCCCCTTATCCGATTTTACGAGCAAGAGCAAGAAAAGGATAAATATTTTTCTGAAAACTTTTCTGCTTCGGTTATCAAGCCATGTGTTGCGGATCAACCGAGGTCGTCAGTTCTTTTATAAATATTCATGATGTCTCGGTAAATTATTTTTTAAACCTTAAACTTTAATTGTTTTTCTTTCTTGCTTAGAATTTCATTTTTAGGTTATTGTTTGTTAATTAGGAAACGATCTCGTTCTGATGCTGGTCCCTTGACTGCTAGTATAGACCCTAGGTTCCCTATCGATGAACTTAGGATTAGATTTTCCTTTACCATATATGTTCCTATACCTTCTAGACTTTTAGATAGATGTTGGATCCCTGTGGATGTTTTGATGTGATCAACTAAGTTGGTTAGGTCCTGCTTTGTGTTTGATCCCTGTGTCTAAGTGTGCAGGAGCTTAGGAGCACAAGAAGTCGAGTGAAAGACGCAGCTAGCGAGAAAGGCGACACGGGAAGGGAGCCGACGGGCTCGGTGCGTCTGAAGGACGAAAGAGCTGCGGAAGAGTACACTGGTGGGCGAGAAGAACGTGCGCGGCATTCGAGGGACGTTAAGCCTGGGAGGAAGATTGCTCGAGGAGAATGCCGGAAATTGGGTTCGGGTGAGCCCTATTTCGGTTGGCCGCAATCATCCAAACAAACGAAGCCTCGGAAGTCAAAGCAAAGAAGAAACGGAGTTGAGAAGACTGCTCGAGGCGCCTTCAACCAATGTTGAAGGCGCCTCAGCTGGTTGAAGGCGCCTCAAGCACTGAGGCGCCTCAGACTTGCTTTGAGGCGCCTTCAGCCTGGTCAAATTTGACCATTCGCAGCGGATAGAGTTCTATCCGCTACACCGAGTTGGAGGCGCCTTGAACCTTGTTGGAGGCGCCTTAGACCCTCAGGATAGAGTTTCCAGAGGCTATTTAAAGGCCCATGGAGCTAGGAATTGAAATACAACTCAAGCAATCAACTGTGTAGTATTTCCTAGCAATAGTTCTAAGCTTCCAAAATATAAAAGGCTTCTCCGCCTTCAGAGAAGGAGATTCTTCAGTGCACTTTTTCTTACTGCCTTGGATTAACAACCTTCTTGCTTGTAACCAAGTAAATAACTGAGTCTCTTTTCATTTCTGTTAATTTATTTGTTATTATTTACTATTGCTTTTATTTTGAGTTGAAAACTCCGAGGAGGGTATACTTTATTTTTTTTGAAGCAATTCACCCCCCTCTTGTCAGCCTCTACTGCACCAACAATTGGTATCAGAGCCAGACCGCCTCAGAAGGACTAACCACCGACTGAAGCACAACGATCAAGATGATGGCTGGAGTGAATATTCATCCCCCAAAGTTCGACGGAGACTTCACGACGTGGAAACACCAGATGGAGGTATTTTTCAAGACAGAATTTGATATTTGCTTAATTATGAAATATGGCTATACAGTTCCAAAAGATAAAGAAGAAAACACGTGGAGCAAGAAGGAATAAGCCGATTTTGTCGCCAACGGAAAGGCAGAGTTCCACCTGCTTAGCGTGATGTCATCACAAGAGGTAAGTCGAATCGGAAGCTACGACTCCGCAAAAGACCTCTGGGAAAAATTCCTGGAACTTCACGAAGGTACCTCGGAAGCTAAGCTAGCGAGGCGCGACATCCTCCGGACCCAGTTAACGAACCTTCGGATGAAGAACGGCGAGAAGGTAGTGCAACTCCAAGAAAGGATTAAGGAGTTAATAACTCAACTAAGCAACCTTGGAGAAGAAGTAACGAACCAGGACTCAATCCAGTACGCGCTCAACGCCTTCCCCAGAACTCTAGAGTGGGCCTCCTTAGTAGATGCGTACTACATCTCTAAGGACTTCGAGGTAAGTACTTTAGAAAATTTATTTTCTACATTTGAACTTCACGAATCTCGGATTGCAGAGCCCAATAATGTGGAGAAAGAAAGTCAGAACATTGCCTTGAAGGCAAGAACAAACGATTCTGACTCCGAAGCCTCGATCGACGAATTCGAATCTGCATTAATGGTAAGACGATTTAATAAGTTTTCTAAATCTAACAAATTTAGATCGCAGTCGAGTAAACATCAGTAAAGAAAAAGAACGGTTCGTTGTTACAATTGCAACGAAGAAGGGCACATCAAAGATGACTACCCAAAATTAAAGAAAAAGAAGAAAGAGGAGGAAAAGACAAAGTACAAGAAACCAGAATCCTCCAAGCATAAGAATCTGAAGGCCACTTGGTTAGATTCGTCTTCTTCCGAATCAGACATCGAAGCCTTCTCTGGTTTAGCACTAATGGCTAACCATTAGTTGGAAAAAGAGTCAAGCTCAGAAATGAGCATAGATGAAGGGGGAGGAACCTCAGACGAAGAAAGCGATGATGAAGGGGGAGCATCACCAAGTCAGGTAAGTAAGGTACATGCTCTAACCCCTACTCAGTCGTTTAAATTTATTAAGTCTCTTTCTAAAGACTTATTTAAATTAGAAAAAGAAAATGTCGAATTGAAATTAAACCTAGCAAAAGCATGTCCACTAGAAATGTATGATAATCTAAAACTAGAAAATGAAAAATTAAAAGTTGAAATTGAGAAATTGAAGAATAATGATGCATGCTTAAATAAATTTCCAAAATCAAAATTAAGAATTTATGGAAAATTGAATTGGTATATTAGAAAACATCAGGGACAACTTAGGAAAGTCCCCAGAAATTATGTACCCCCTAAATTTTTGAATAACACAGTAGGAAGGAATCTATACTGGATTCCAAAATCCTTGCTAGATTAAATTTTTTTTTAAGGCTTTCAGAAGAAAAATTAAACGTTAAAATTTCTTTATGAAACTTTGTCTAAGGAAGTGGTTGTTGCTCCAATAACCAAGAAGGCCTAGTGCCTCACCATGACCTAGAAGCTGAAATATTGAAATAAAATGTTTAATTAACTTTCTGAAAAAAGCATTAAACTAGAATTAAATAATGCTTTGAAAGTTTTTTCAAATATTTTTGGAAAATTCTAAAAATTTTGACTTAGAAATTATTTTGAAAAATTCTAAAAATTCAGTTTACTTAGAAATTTTTTTGGGAAAATTCTAAAAAATTCATTTTGACTTAGAAATTATTTTGAAAAATTCTAAAAATTCAGTTTACATAATTTTTTTAAAAAAATTCATCTTGCTCAGTAATTTTTCTAACTTATAATTTGCTAAATATTTTTTAAAAAAATCATATTCTCTTATTATTACCCCATTTTTGCTGTGATGAAAGGGGGAGAGAGAAGTACAAGTTTAGGGGGAGAGAATTTTTTTAAAATTAAAAATATTTTTGAAAAATTTAAGTTGTTGCAATTTTATTTATTGTAAACTTATGCTTAACATCTTAGTTTAGTAATTTTATTTAAAAAATTACTATTTGTCTATTTTACCCTAACTTAAACTTGGGTTGATGCACATCAAAAAGGGGGAGATTGTTGGATCCCTGTGGATGTTTTGATGTGATCAACCAAGTTGGTTAGGTCCTGCTTTGTGTTTGATCCCTGTGTCTAAGTGTGCAAAAGCTTAGGAGCATAGGAAGTAGAGCGGAAGACGCAGCTAGCGAGAAGGACGACACGGGAAGGGAGTCGATGGGCTCTGTGCGTCCGAAGGACGAAAGAGCTGCGGAAGAGTACACCGGTGGGCGAGAAGAACGTGTGCGGCGTTCGAGGGACGTTAAGCCGGGGAGGAAGACTGCTCGAGGAGAAGGTTGGAAATTAGGTTCGGGTGAGCCCTATTTCGGTTGGCTGCAATCACCCAAACAAACGAAGCATCGGAAGTCAAAGCAGAGAAGAAACGGAGCGAGAAGACTGCTCGAGACGCCTTCAACCAATGTTGAAGGCGCCTCAAGCTGAGGCACCTCGAGCCTCAGTCTGAGACGCCTCAAGCACTGAGGTGCCTCAGACTTGCTTTGAGGCGCCTTCAGCCTGGTCAAATTTGACCGTTCGTAGCGGATAGAGTTCTATTCGCTACACCGAGTTGGAGGCACCTTGAACCTTGTTGGAGGCGCCTTAGACCCTCGGGATAGAATTTCCAGAGGCTATTTAAAGGCCCCTGGAGGTAGGAATTGAAATACAACTCAAGCAATCAACTGTGTAGTCTTTCCTCGCAATAGTTCTAAGCTTCCAAAGTGTAAAAGGTTTCTCCGCCTTTAGAGAAGGAGATTCTTCAGTGCGCTTTTTCTTATTGCCTTGGATTAACAACGTTCTTTGTTGTAACCAAGTAAATAGCTGAGTCTCTTTTCGTTTCTGTTAATTTATTTGTTATTATTTACTATTGCTTTTATTTTGAGTTGAAAACTCCGAGGAGGGTATACTTTATTTTTTTGAAGCAATTCACCCCCCCCCCCCCCTCTTGTCGGCCTCCCTTGCACCAACAATAGTCACTTTTTCATGCGATCATCCATTCCTACTATAGAGATTATTGATTAGTATAGCTTGCATCGATTAGTTTATTGCTCTAGTTCAGTTAATATAGGTATGTGTGCTGAGCTGTATCACAACCTAGTTATAGTCGATGACTCTACCTACACTACTAGGGTTGCCGGTATATATATGACCTTATCTCCCACTATTATTGGTGACTTTTTGGGTCTACGTCCATCTACATATCCTTTCCAGTGCTACCCTCCTCAGGATCCACTATTTGGTGATCGCTACTCACATATCACACTTGATACGATCTATTCATATTTTTTTGGGGGTCAGCGTGTACTGACTATGACCCTATTTAGATCAGTTACCCTTAGAGTCCAGGACTATGTCCTCTATGGAGTTCTAGTTACATGCATTTTCCCCCTGACCACTTCCGACGTAGCGATGATACATCCGTTTCATTCCTTTCTCCTTTATGCATTATGTCATAGATTAGATATAGACATTAGTTTGCGTATATTTTAAATCATCCTTTATTCAACTAGAAATACCACTAGTCAACGGGTCCACATGCCATATTGTTATATTTTGACTGCATACATTGCCTCACTAGACATTGATGTCACTGTAGGTGATGTTAGAGCCCTAAATGAGTTTGACATGGTAGGTCCTAGGAACTTCTCCTTAGGGGGTGTACATATAGATGATGAGGGTATCCTATCCTGGAGGAGAGCAGCCTTGCACTAGCTCGATCCAACTGCCCTGCCCGAGCTGATCCTGAGGCCCAGGATCAGCCTGATCCAGCTCTAGACGATGAGGCAAAGCTAGATGCATATGTTGCCGATCTCTTTCGGGCACCGACACCGACATCGACACCTCCTCGTATGTTAGACGACTGAATCATCGAACTTGAGGCTGCCATGACGAGTCTTCGGTAGGAGGTCTCCGATCTTCGACAGGACATGTCCAGTTCTCTAGAGGAGAATTAGACTCGTCACACTGAGTTGATGGACTTCTTGCGCTCCTGGGGTTCTAGTCTGTCTTCCTCGGCTTCGCATTAGTGCACTCCTTGATTGCTTTTTTGCTTATACTTATTGACTTAATGTGACTTTACTTTCATTTCAATTATTAGTACTTTATTTTACTTTAGCCAGTTTCACTTTAGTGATTTGCTATTACTTTTTACATAATGTTTGATCTCACTATGTTATTAGATTAAGGGGAAGGATTTATTTAAATAAGTTAAAAATAATCTCACTATGCTTCTTTCCTTTAAAATATCTTTCTGGCTTTAAAAATTTTCCTCATTTTTTTAACTACTTTCAAAATTAGACTTATATTACTTTTTATATAGTTATATTTTCCAGAGTACTTTGGATTTTTGAAGAAAAATGTTTATTTCTTTAAAAAAATATTAAAGCTTTAGAAATTATTTTTTTTCTTTAAATAAAAAAAATTTGAATTTTTTTTTCAAACTTGAAGAAGTTTTTTTTAAAGCTTTATTTCAACAAAGCTCTTAAACATAATTCCTTAGAAGTCTGATTTTAACCTTCCTTTAAAAATTTTACTTAGGCATTTCCTTTCAAATTTTCTCTTAGAAAACTTTAAATCTTTGAAAATCATTTTGACAAACACTTTAAAATAATTTTTGAAAAGTTATTGCTTTTGAAATATTTGAAAACTTACTTGTAAAATTTCTTAAAATATTTACTCCTCCCTTAACTAAACTTGAGCTTTTATTTAATTTCCTTACATGGTTATAACTCTTTGACACTTGCTTGAAGATCTTAGCTTGCAATATTTTTACTTATTTTTATGCATTATGTCTTTTGTTTTTGATGTATGCCAAAGGAGGAGGATAGTGGGTTAAGCTAGAAAAATTAACACTTTTAAAAATTGAACTCACTTTTAAAATACTTTGTACTTTATTGCTTTATTGCATTTTTCCAACTTTAACCTGAGTCCTCACTACATCAAAAAAGAGGAGATTGTTGGTGCAAATTACACTAACAGTCTGGTTTTGATGTATGAAAAGTATGTTAAAGTTAGATAGGTTGTTTGTCTAACGTTTCTACCAAGTGTGTAGGAGTTGACTAATCTGAAGGACCTGACACCAGGCTGAAGTTTAGATAGGTCCGTGGGGCCCGATATCTGGCAGGAAGTCCGGTTGGATCGCGGAACCTGACAATCTGCCAAAGTCTAGTTGGGTCTGTGGACCTGATAATTGACGGGAAGACCTGGTGGGTTAGATGCAAGTCGAGAGATCGCAGTTGGTAAGTGAAGGTAAGCAACTGGAGGAGAGATTCAGTGAGGACGCGTTCTCCATTGAGAGAATTGTAGACGTCGATCCAACTTAGATCCATTTGGAAAATCTAAGTTGAGATCTTGACTAGATTCTGGCCTCAAGGAGACAGAATCTAATTAATACCCTATCTTCCATTTGTGCTAACTCTATTTTGTAGGGTAGATATAATTTGTATTGCCCAGACTAACCTTTTCTTGCAGGGAGAAGGATGCTGAAGTAAAGGGGTCCGGGCACCCGGAAGGAGTCCGAGCACCCGGAAGGAGTCCGAGCACTCGGACTTCGAGGTAAGTACATTAGAAAATCTATTTTCTACTTTTAAACTTCACTAATCTAGGTGTGCAGGCTTAAGAAATAAAGCAAAAAAGACGACTCAAAACCTAGCACTGAGAGCGAACTAGAAAGTTGAACTAGATTCAGACATATCACTCGACGAAGACAAAACTACATATATGGTAAAAAGTTCAGTAAGTTCTTTAAGTTTAACAAGTATAATAAGTCGCAAGCTAAGAAACTTCTAAGAAACAAATGAAAGGTGTGATGCTATAACTGCTAAGAAGAAGGGTACATCAAGAACAACTATCCAAAACTAAAGGAGAAGGACAAGAATAAAAGATCAACCGGGACGAAATACAAGAACCTAAAGGCGACGTGGGATAAATTATCGTCATCAGAGTCAGAAATTGAAGCCTACGCTAGATTTGCACCGATGGCAAGTCACTAAGAAGATGACGATGCAAGCTCATCCGAAATAAACATAAAGAGCATCAACGAAGGGGGAGCTATTTCAGAGGGAAGCAGCAATGAAGGGGGAGCGTTGGATAATGAGATCGACAAGATAAGTGAGGTACGATCTCTACCTCCCAATAAATTATATAAATTTATTAGAATACTTTCTAAAAGTTCTTGTCAATTAAAAATAGAAAATGGAAATTAAAAAAAGAAAAATTTAGAATTAAAAGTTATTTTAGCAAAATCATGTTCACTAGAAGAATTGGATAAAATCAAAAATGAAAAATTAAAAATTAAAAGAACACATAGAGTTATTGAAAAAGAATAATAATGCATGATTAAACTTAAGTTCTTTTCAAAATTCAAATTTTAGAAATCATGGTAGATTTAATTGGTGCTTTAGATCTCATAAGGGTCAAATTGCAAAGGTATTACAAAAATTTATTCCTAAAAAATATCTTGTTAGATATATTGGATTTCAAAATCATATCTAGTATAAATTCCATTTTTAATTGATTTACTAGATTGAAATTGTTTTATTTAGAAAAATATGTTTTGCAAACTTACTATTAGTATTTTTTGTTCAAAATTTTTATAGTCATAAGATAGCAAATTCTATGTTAGAATAAATCATTTCAAAATTTTCTGACCTTGAATTAATTTTTCATAATATTAATTTTTAATATTAAAAATTTTTAAAGGCCATTCTTTGAAAATTTAATCTTTCTACACCATACTTTCTATTTTACGTACTTAGAAAAAGTTACAAAATTTTTCAAGTTAACATCTATTTTTTTAAGTGTTCTCCTTTGCAAATACATCTTTCTACATAAAATAATTAATTTTTACTAATATTAATGCTATTTTTTGTGAAAACTTTATCTCGATATTTGATAAGTATGGTTAAAAGTAACAAAAATTTTCAGAATTTTTAAAGATTGAAAATAATTTTAAAATTATTTCTTCAAAAACTAGTTTTTAAATTGTAAAAATTTATATTTTTAAAAAATAATTCCCACAATTTTTCTATATGTTAGTCACTATTTATGTAACTCTTAGATTTTTTTCAAATTTATTTTTCTATGTTTATCCCTATTTTTAATGTAATCAAAGGAGGAAAAATATGTTTAAATCTAGGAGAGGAATAATTTCTTTTTTCAATTTATTGCATTTAATGTTGCATATTTAGTAATTGCATTGCATATTTATTAATTGCATTGACATTCTTATTTATTTTACTATTTTAGTTTAACCCTAATTTAGCTTGGGTTGATCCATATCAAAAAGAGAAAGATTGTAAATATCATGAGGTTTTGATATGATCAACCAAGTTAAGTTAGACTCTGCGTATTTGATGCCTTGTGTCTCAGTGTGCAAGGACTTAGAAACGCAAGAAATAAAGCAGAAGACAAGACAAATGAGAAGGATGGCACGGGAATCGAGTTGACGAATTTGGTGTATCTGAGGGATGAGAAACAATGGAAGAGTACGCCGATGGAACAAGAAAGACGTGCATGGCGCTATCGAGGAACTCGTACGTCGGAGCGGAAGACTACTCGAGGAGAGGAGGTCGGAGTTGGGTTCGAGTAAATTCAATTCTGGAAGGCCGGAGCATCACCCAAGCGACCAGAGAAGAAGCCTACGACCGGAGAAGGCGTCAGACAGTTAGCAATGGGCTGACTGATCGGGGTGCCCGGACCATTTAGTCCGGGTGCCCAGACCACCTAGTCCGGGAGCCTAGACTAATAGGGTGCCGAATAGACATCTCATCGTAGTGGATTACTTTTCGGGTCCACGTCAGCAATGGTCCAAGCGCCCGAACATGAAAAAAAAATTCTATCTTCCAGCTGTTGCAAAGCCGTTGCGTGGAGATAGAGTTTGCCTCGTAAGAGGTGCTTGGATCACCATCCAGGCGCCCGGAGTCCGCCACTTCAACAATGGATAAACTTGATCAAAGCACCATAAATAGAGCTCTGGTTCACTTAGTTTAAGTACAACACTTCTATACTTCAAATTTCATATTCTGCTTTCAATTTATGTGCTTTCAACGCTTTCTTCGCCTATGATGAAAGGAGAATCTTAGTGAACTTCCATTGCCTTGGATTAGCAACATCCCTGGTTGCAAACAAAGAAAAAGTTTGTTTGTCTCTTACTTCTTTTATGTTTTTATTTTTGAATTAGCTATCACGTGTGTTGTGCCCAAAGTATGTTCACATATCTCCACAATGACATGATATTGTCCACCTTGAATCTAGGCCCTCATGGCTTTGCTCTTGGGCTCTTTCCAAAAGGCCTCATACCAATGGAGATATCCTACATCCTTTTAAACTCATGATCTTTTTCAAATATTTTCAATGTAGGACTTTGATTGAATCCCAACAATCCTCTCCTCAAATGAAGGATCACAATAACTCTCATGGTCCAGGCCTCCCCGCAAGCATCCGATCACCCTGACCTGCTCTGGACCTCCCTTCAAGTATTCGCATCTAGTTACCCTGACTTGCTTTAAGCCTTCCCGCAAGCATCTGCATCCAGTCACTCTTGACCTGCTTCACGCCTCTCCGCAAGCATCCGATCACCCTGACATACTTTGAGCCTCCTTATGAGCATCCGATCACTCATGACCTGTTTCAGGCCTCCCCATGAGCATTTGGTCACACTGACCTACTTGCCTCCCCGCAAGTATCCGATCACCTTGACCTGCTCCGGGGCCTTCCCATAAGTATCTGGTCACCTTAACTTGCTCTGGGCCTCCTCACTAGCATCCAGTCACTCATGACCAGCTCCGGGCCTACCTTTAACTTCGTTCAAGGCCACCTCACATGGTATCTAGACTGGACCATGACTCTGATACCAATTTGTTGGGATCGAAGGATATTCACATATCTCCACAATGATATGATATTGTCCACTTTGGGCCTAGACCTTCATGGATTTTCTCTTGGGCTCTCTCCAAAAGGCCTCATGTCAATGGAGATATCCTATATCCTTTTAAACCCATGATCTTTACCAAATCTTTCCAATGTGAGACTTTGATTGAATCCCAATAATGACTAATTGTTGTGCAAAGAGGGGGGGGCAACACTTCTCAACATCTAATGTAGAAGAAGAGGAAGAGAAATAGATTGTGAGGAGCAACAAGACAAAGACACACGAAAGGAGAGCAAACACGAGGAAGGAGGAGAAGAAGATGAAGAAGAGTTACTGTGTTTCGACGATGTGCCTACTTCACAAAAACGGCCGAAACTTTATTAGAATTTTCTTTACACAAGAGAATTATATTCCATGATTCTTGTGATTGTTGTTGTACAATAGACTTACAATGATCCCTATAAATAGTGCATAAATCCCAGACCCGATAAAATCATAATAGAATTTTATTATGAAAAATTGCAACAGAATTCTGTTATGAAAAATCTTAACAGAATTCTGTTTTATAAAATTGTAAGTGAATTTTATTATGAAAAATCTTAACATTTTTTCCCCATTACATTCATCACATTGGCCTTCATCTAAATATGAGTCACCCATCAACAATCTCCACATTGACGAATATTCACCCCTTCGAAGAACACGAGTATTTGAACAAAACTTCACTTGGATCTCTGGATATGAGCTTCCTTCCTCTAGCATCTAGAGATATAGATCAAGTTTAAGCAATGCTTGAACTTCTCTGTGGTCACTGCTTTGTTAGCATGTCTGCCGCAATGTTTGTAGTGTAAACCTTCTCAAGTTAAATTTCTCCGGAAGCAATAAGCTCTATGATCTTGTGAAACCTCACATCAATAAGCTTGGTTATCGCATGATATACCTGATTCTTCGTCAAATAGATAACACACTGACTATTTCATAACAACTTGACTCCATCTTGTTGAACACCGAGTTTTCTGACCAACCCTGTAAGCCATAAAGCTTCTTTCACTGCTTCACCTACTTCCATGTACTCCGACTCCGTAGTATACAATGCAACAATAGATTGTATCATAGATTTCCAACAAATAGGTTCTCCTACTACAGTGAACACATATCTTGTAGTAGACCTCTTGTTATCTAAATCTCCTACATAGTCTGTATCTATGTACCCAACAACTAAAAGATCTTCTGGTTGTCTACTGAATATGATGTCATAATCAGTTATATTTCTTAAGTATCTAAAAATCCACTTCACTACATCCCAATGTGGTCGACCATGATTTGAGAGAAACTTATTCACCATACTAACTGCTTGCACCAAATCTGGTCTCGTGCAAACTATGGAATACATCAGACAATCAACTACACTGGCATAAGAAACCTTTGACATCTCTTGGATCTCGTCATCTGTTTTTGGACACTATGTGCTGGATAACTTGAAGTGATGTACCAGGGGTGTGCTCACCAACTTTGCATTCTTCATATTGAACCTATCCAACACCTTTTCGACATAGCTACGTTGAGACAACCATAATCTCCCTGTAGCTATATCCATGTGAATCTCTATCCTAAGAATCTTCTTGGCCTCTGCCAAATCTTTCATATCAAATTCCTTACTCAATAGCCTCTTCAATTTATCGACTTCTTTCATCTTCTTTGCAACAATGAGCATGGCATCTATGTATAGTAGTAAGAAAACCAGTGATTCATCTTCAAGGCTCTTCACATATATGTAGCAATCATATTTGTTTTGAATCATGTATAAATCAAAACGTTTGTACCATTGCCTAGGGGATTGTTTCAATTCATAGAGCGATTTCTTCAATTTGTAAACCAACTGCTCTTATCTAGGCTGACTAAATCCCTTAGGTTGTGACATAAAAGTTTACTCTTCTAAATTTTCATGAAGAAATGCCGACTTTACATCCATTTGCTCTAGCTGCAAATCGTGATGTGCCACTAAAGCTCTAATTGATGTATGTCTTACCACTGAAGAGAAAATTTCTTCATAGTAAATCTCTTTTTTCTATGAATACCCTTTTGCTACCAACCGAGCCTTGAACTTCACTTCTTTTCCCTCTGACATTGCTTCTTTCTTCTTGAATATCCATTTACACCCTATAACTTTCTCTCCTTCAGGAAGTTCCACTAGATCCCACATTTGGTTCTTATGCAATGATTCCATCTCCTCTACCATAGCACCCGTCTACTTGTCATTCTCAGAGCTATGCATCGCCTCCTGAAAAGATGTAGGGTCTCTGCTACTAGTGATAAGCACATAAGATACCAAGTCTTTGAATCCGTATTTGGTGGGCGGTTTTATAACTCGTCTCATTCTGCCACCAGTTATAGTGCGATGCTCCGTGTGCTCTGAGCTAGAATAATCAAAGTTTTGAGTCTCTAGCTCCGCCTACACAATATCTTTCTCCATGTTGCTCTGTGGTGTTTCCTTTCCTTTTTCCTGAGTACACTGTAGCATAGCCTTCTCATCAAACACCACATCTTTGCCGATCACCACTTTGTTTGCCTTAGGATCCCAAAGCGTGAAGCCTTTAACTCCTTTCTAATATCCCAAAAAAATGCACTGCTTTGACTTCACATCCAACTTTGATCTTTTTTCACTAGATATGTGCATATAGGTTGGACATCCAAAAATTCGAAGATGAGAGTAATCTACTTGATTCCCTGTCCATACTTCCTCTAATACTTTGTCTATCCTTGGTGATCTATTAATGAAAAACATGCAATGTTAACTGCTTTTATCCAAATATTCTTTGCTAGCACTGCATTGAGCTTGAGACATCTTGTCTTTTCAATGATTATCTTGTTCAACCTTTCTGCTACCCCGTTCTACTGAGATGTCCTGCGAATCAAGAAATGCCTTATTATCCCATGTTGCTTATAAAATTTTGAAACTTTAAATTTGTGTACTCAGTCCCACTGTCTGATATAAATCATTTGATCTTTCTTTCGGTCTGGTTCTCCACTTCAGTTTTCCACAATTTAAACTTTGTAAAAGTTTCCAACTTGTGACGCATAAAATATACCTAGACTTTTCATGAGTAATAATTAGTAAAACTCACAAAATACAAGTGCCCTCCATGTGATATTACACTGGCTGGTCCCCAGAGATTTATATATATGTAGCCCAGAATTCCCTCCGTCTTGAATTGTACTTTGCTCCCAATGGCAAATGACACTCGGCTGCTATTTGTCGCCGTTGCACCATTTTAGCCGCTCACACTTCTATCAACATCTTCAGTTCTTCTTGCGTCAAGGTTATTGTGGTGAGTCGTCCAGTCTCGACGATCTTCACATCTCGAATGCAGGTGAAGTTCTCACAAACGGTCTCAAATATGATCCTGTCTGAAAACTGGGAAGATGACTAGCTGGAAACTCCACTCTACTGTTGACCAAACAAAGACTTCAAGCTATCCTGCATGTCACAAAGAGCGTTAGCTGCCGAGTCAAGGAAGGGGTCCTCGACATTGACCCTTCAATGCTTAAGTCAGTAATCAATTTTGAGAGAAGAATGGTGAATGAACTGCAGCAATGAGTATCTAAAAATATCACATACTTGTACCTGTAGATAGAGACTCCTTTTTAAAGTATCACTGTTGTGTATATGCACAAATTTCAAACACTTCCAAGAAAGGACATAGCATAAAGTGACTCTGACACCTTTTCTAAAATGAGGCCACAAATCTCTATAATTTGGCAGGCTGGAAGTTTCGAAAGCATGATTTGTCTGTAGGATATTCTCTGTCCTCCGTGGTATAAACTGCAAAAAAATCATATTAATTCATTAGGTCATGGGTCCGCCATAGGCTACTTTGACTAACCAATCAAATTATTGAATAGTCTAATCGACCCTTCTTCCCAAATGGTACCCGACTGATATTTATGAATGCAATGGGCGATTCAACTTTCATTCGGCTTCCTTATTTGACCCATAATCAACCAAGTGTCTAGCGTCCGATCGAACCATATATCCGATCAGCTAGAACACTCGGTTAGGGTAACTAATACTTGGCTTCACGTGAGCATTGTTTTAGAAATTCATCTTCAAGGCCCAATCGGATGAGCCCCTGGCTTAACCTTCCACCCGTCCACGAGGCTAGAAACAAAGGCCAGGTCGGACCAAAGGTCTAGTCGATCCGATCAGCCATTCTCTTGTTTCAAATGATGTGACCATCCTTCGACTTTGACTCATACGTCAGCTGATCTCCTAGACTTTGACCCCTCCCAGAGGGGCTACCTTAAACATCGTATTAGTGGGCTTTTTGGGAAGACATCATATTAGGGGCACTGAGCGAACATTCCAAAACTCTAAACTGAAAACTAGTACGACCATGCTCCGGCGGCCGTCAAGTTTGAAACATCGCCGACAACCGTGGAAGCCCACTCCCACACGTATGTCGATCCCTCTCCTCGAGGAGCTCAAGTCCACCGTTGATCCCCCCGACCTACTCACCTATACCATCTATTCTTCTCTGCTCTACTACCTCACCAAGGCGTGCCTCATCTCGGAGATCAATTCCCTCTAATACCATAAAGGATAGCGATTAAACACAAATTTATATAGACTGCAACACTACAACACAGGAAAAAAGAAAACCCAATCAGTTCACACTTTCTAACTAACATTTACTAATCTAAAATCCTATTAAAAAATTTAAAAATATAAAAAATAGAAATTACAAAAATATCTAAAATATAAAAAATACCTTAAATATTAAAAAAAATAAAAATTATAAAACTAATAATAATCTACCGATCGTTCTGCATTAATCACCTCGGGTTGAAAGATCGATTTTAAAATAGTATTAGATGGTAGTTTAGTAGGAAGATCATCCGGTATCAACTTAGTAACATCTACTAATAAGTGTTGGACTTCTGTTTCCGTAGGTAAAAATCATATGTTTAGATTCTTCTCATATTCAACAAAACCAACAATTGATGAGCCTCATCAAGACAATAAATTTAATCTCTGACAGATCAAGAGCAAACTCACTGAATAACCTCTCAATATCAAGTCCTCGTAGAAGTTGACCTTTGGAATGTATGGAAGAATCAGATAACTCATTTCTGATAGATAATATGATACTACCAAATACACATGCTAGAACTGCCCTTACTGGCGAGAGATTCGCAAGATGCTTTACTAAACTCAATTAGGAGATCTTTCTACCCATACACATTCCAGAAAGAGTATGTCGGATAGGAATGCAAACCCAGCCACGACCAGAACGTGGAGGAAAAACTAGTGGCACACAAGCCAATATAACCTCGTGCACAAAATCCACACCCTTAATATCAGCTATCTTTCCAGCAGCATCAGTGCTCCCACAATCAAAAACAAGACGAATAAGAAGATCTTTGGGCGACTCATATATGAGTGAAAAAAAATTTTGAAATAATGAGTTGTGTCAACTCCATCAACTATGTCACCGAGTGTAGCAATATAGATTATAAAGGATGAAAGATTAATAGGCCGCTTGGAGGTTACAGGACCAAAAAGCCTTTTCCCGGTGTCTTTCAATTCATAAGTAATCTTAGGAATACTTTCAATGCTTGACGGATTCAATGAGGATAATTTTGGAGCTCGCAAACCAAGTCCAACAGTTGTACCCTTGTTAGAGTAAGCCATTTTGATGGAATTTGAACCTTCTTCATTATTATAGTTATTCTCTGTTTCTTCAACAGCAAGAGCTTTTGAAAGATTATGGAGCTTACCACTTAAGAATTGCCTCTTTCCTTGATGAGCATCGTCAATCATCTGATGTAAGATAACAATAGCTCTTTGCCTTTGTCCTTTCTTGCTAGGCTCATTTACAGGAAATATCATTCTCTTCAGAACGTATTTCTTGGAGGGTTAAAGACTTCTCTTGCTCCAACAGATCATACAAATGCTGAAGGATGCGCCTTGTTACTGATATAGTGGCAACTTCTTGTATCTGCTCCCAATAAGAAGGACCTAGCTTTGGCGAGGTTCCAGGAAAGATCTCAGATAGCACACTGCTAGCCTGGTCAAGCAGTAACTTGCACATATCTACAGACTTTGCAGAAGTTGCTGAAACACCAATGCAAAGAAGAATTGCAACTAAAGAACCTGGCAGGCTTTGTAACGATGAAATGTGCACTTTTTGTAGTGCATTTGCTCTTCAATCTGCAACATGAGATACTGCATTCTCAATTGATGCTCTTCTAAAAGCAGCAACAACCCATTCCGAGAGTTCAAGAACAGCTTTATCTTCAGAAGGCAGGAAGAATCTCCGCACAACATAGGTGCCGATGGGGTAGGTAAAGGCTCCTCCTCTACTGGTAGAGCAGGCTCCTCACTGCCAGCTTAATGGCCTCCAGATTGTCGATGTTGACGAACGCCACCTTGACCCCGCGGGCTTAGGAGAGGATGCGAGAGAGGAGGGTGTGATGTGAATCCAACAAGAAAGATTTCTCAAGAACCTACAACGAATTGAAGACAGAAAGGAAGGTTTAAGACGATAAGATGAATGAAAAGAAATCTCGACTCAATACTTAGGAAAGCATGAATCTTGGTATAGAAGATGGAAGATGCCACAACCTTGGGATTGAGGTTGATAAGTCTTTGAACGCCACAAGGAAATATCTTGATAAGTTCTAGTTCAACGAAGAACTAACAAGCAAGAGCCTCATCATGCTTTAGATTGAAAAATGTGAAAGATACATGTGTGACCGTTAACCCTTTTATTTATAGCTATAGTGTGATCAAAAAACCCTAAAAGGTCAAAAAAAAAAGCCCATTTAGTAAAGGCCTATATAGACTACTTAGTCATTTTAAGCTTCTGTCATTCTTACAACCCAAATAAAGGTAAAAATTGAGTCCAAATTGAGTCTCCATGTCCATACTACATAGATATGAGAATTAAATGCTAATTGAGCTCATCTAAGGTTTGAATTAGGTTGACTAAGCCGGATGACTTGCTCTTGGTCAAACCTTCTTTAATGGTAGCCTTGACCTTCACATCTTTAATTAGCACATTAAGTGCTTCCTTAATCTTTTTAGCCTTAGCCCTTGTAATTGGACCTCCATTGATGCATAATGGATCATCATTAACATCTAGAGTGGGTTGAGCGTGATCTATATCATAAGCTTGTTGTGCAACTTGTTGTTCTCTTTCTTTTACTCCATCATCCCCCCTCTCCTCAAAATGATTCGTCCTCAAATCTTGATCACCTACATGAAAAGGAGAAATGTCAGAAACATTAAATGTAGCACTTACATTATACTCACCTAGTAAATCAAGCTTATATGCATTATCATTGATTTGAGCAATGACTTGAAATGGACCATCTTTTCGTGGATGCAACTTAGTACGACGTTTAGTAGGGAATTTTTCCTTCCTCATATAAACCCAAACCCAATCTCCGGGTTCAAAGATCACTTTCTTTCGTCCCTTGTTAGCTTGTGTAGCATATTGTCCAGTCCTCTTTTCAATTTGCAATCGAACTTTCTAATGCAGCTGCCTCACAAACTCAGCTTTTCTGGTACCATCTAAACTGGCATGTTCAGAGATAGACAAAGATGACAAATCTAAAGGAGTTAAAGGTTTGAACCCATATACCACTTCAAAAGGTGAAAAATTAGTAGTAGAATGCATAGATATATTATAAGCAAATTCAACATGTGGTAAAAAATCTTCCCAACCTTTTAAATTCTTTTGAATGATATCTCTCAATAAAGTAAATAAAGTTCGATTTACTACCTCAGTTTATCCATCTGTTTGTGGATGACAAGTTATGGAAAACAAAAGATTTGTTCCTAACTTTCCCCATAATGTCTTCCAAAAGTAGCTTAGAAACTTTGCATCGCGATCTAAAACTATGCTCCTCGGTACTCCATAAAGCCGTATCATCTCCCTAAAAAATATATCAACAATATGGTTAGCATCATCTATTTTCCTACAAGGAATAAAATTAGTCATTTTAGAAAATCTGTCCACAACCATAAAATTAGAATCCATACCTCGTTTGGACCTTGGTAGTCCTACAACAAAGTCCATGGAAATATCAACACAAGGTTCACTAGGAATTGGTAAAGGTGTATACAGTCTGATACGGTGTATGATCGGTAGGGTCGGACATCGGACGTGGTGAGAAGTCAAGCCCACGTGGCGGTCAGAAGTCAAGCCCATGTGGCGGTCAGAAGTCAAGCCTACATAATTGTCAAAAGTCCGTCTATGTGGCGGTCAAAAGTCCCGCTTATGTGGAAGTCAAAGGTTCAGATTACAGGATGACCTAGAGGGGACATAAGCGACATTTGGGGGTCAGGTCTACGTGGCAAGTAAGAGTTCAGATTGATCGGGACGCACCGGTCTGGACACATGGATCAAAGCGTACAGGTTGGGATGTGCCAACCAAGGATACAGGTCAGGACTTATATCCTTATGGCTTAGGCAGGACACATGGATCAAAGCGTATAGGTCAGGATGTGCCAACCAAGGATACAGGTCAGGACTTATAGCCTTATGGCTCAGGTAGGACACATGGGTCAAAGCGTACAGGTCGGGATGTACCAACCAAGGATATAGGTCGGGGCTTATAGCCTTATGGCTCAGGTAGACACATGGATCAAAGTGTACAGGTCGGGATGTGCCAACCAAGGATACAGGTCGGGACTTATAGCCTTATGGCTCAGGCAGGACACATGGATCAAAGCGTACAGGTTGGGATGTGCCAACCAAGGATACATGTCAGGACTTATAGCCTTATGGCTCAGGCAGGATACATGGATCAAAGCGTACAGGTTGAGATGTGTCAACCAAGGATACAGGTCGGGACTTATAGCCTTATGGCTCAGGCAGGACACATGGATCAAAGCGTACAGGTCAAGATGTGCTGACCAAGGATATAGGTCAGGACTTATAGTCTTATGGCTCAGGCAGGACACATGGACCAAAGTGTACAGGTCGGGATGTGTCAACCAGGGATCAGGTTAGGACATAGGGAATCAGACTGAGGCATACAGGTCGGGACTCAGGATAGACGGAAGTACACTGAGGCATACAGGTTGGGATTCAGTATAAGAAGAACCAGACTAAGGTTTAACAGGTCACGACTTACAAGGTAAGGCAGGTCAGGAGTTCACAAAATAGGACACACGGAACATGGATGGATACACAGGTCTGGAGTTGTGAAGCGACAAACGCAGGTCAGGAAAGGTAGGTCTACACCCACAGGTCGAAGCCGGCAGATACAGGGACCCAGTCCAGGGTTAATAGATTAGGGCAGGCGTACACTACACGACAAGCAAGCCAAGGAATCATAACAACCGATCAGGGAATAATCACTGCCTGTCAGAGAATATGCTAACGATCTGGTGCTCATTGCCCGCTGATTCCTCCTAGACTATAGGAGGACGCCACGTGTCATTCACCGCTAGACAAAGCCTGACATCTGACATTCCCTGACACCCGTCAGACTCCGGAAGCACCCATTGCAGTATAAAAAGGGATGTTTTGTCCCTTACGCAGGTACGCTCACTCATCTTCTCGTACTAGTCTTTCACTTTTCGTCCTTTCTCTATGCTTCTGGGGAAAAAGTACCTGACTTGAGCGTCGGAGGGCCTGAACCGGGGACTTTTTTCCTGATTTCTGGTCTCTAACGACCTATGGGCTCGTCTGAGTGTGCGTAGGGTCCTTACTTCATCGTCTTCGTCATCACCTCCCGTCATCCGATCGTGTAAGCCTTTCCTACGGATGCCAGATCGACCAGGCTTCGCAACGACTTTTCCGTCAACCCCCGCTATAGTGCGGCCCGCCTTCATCCGACTCAACTTTCGGACGAGATCACAGTCCATGAGGTAAAGATCTAGATTTTGCTTGCCTACATGTAATACACTTCTCACAAAATTTGACTACATCTCGTTTCATGTGCAGCCAAAAGAAATGCTCTACCAACACTTCTAGAGTTTTTTAAACTCCAAAATATCCCATTAGTCCCCCACCATGATATTCTTGGATTAATAATTCCCTCAATGAACAATTAGGCACACACAACCTATTCACTCTAAAAGAAATCCCTCATGCCTATAAAACTTCCCAAATGCAGCATGTTCACAAACTTTAAATACATTTCCAAAGTCAGGATCATTAGAATATAGATCTTTAATGTATTCAACTCCTAACAATTTAGTGTTCAAAGTAGAGATCAAGGTATACCTTCGAGACAAAGCATCGACAATAATATTTTCCATACCTTGTTTATACTTGATCACATAATGGAATGATTCAATGAATTATACCCATTTTGCATGATATCTATTCAACTTACTTTATCTCTTCAAATGCTTCAACGATTCATGATCAGTGTGAATAATAAATTCTTTAGGCCACAAGTAATGTTGCCAAGTCTCTAAAGCTCTCACCAATGCATACATCTCCTTATCAAAAGTTGGATAGTTCAAAGCTGCTCCGTTGAGTTTCTCACTAAAATAAGCAAGGGGTCAATCTTCTTGTATTAGCACAACTCCAATACCTATTCCTGATGCGTCACACTTAATTTCAAAAGTTTTAGCAAAGTTAGGTAATGCAAGTAATGCTGCCGAACTTAGCTTCTCCTTAAGTAAGTTGAAAGCTGAAACTTGTTCACTATCCCAACAAAACCCAACATTCGTTTTAACAATTTCAGTCAAGGGTGCAGTTGTAGAACTAAAATGTTTAACAAACCTTCTGTAGAAACTTGCCAACCCATGAAAGCTACATACATCAGTTATCATTTTTGGTGTTGGCCATTCATGTATTGTCTTAACCTTTTTTTCATCAACTATTATTCCCTTAGCACTAACAATATAACTAAGAAACTCTATCTGATTAGTGCAAAAAGAACATTTTTGAAGGTTAGCATACAATTTTTCATTTCTCAAAACAAGTAAAACTTTTTGTAAATGATTAAGATGCTCATCTAAATTTTTACTATAAATCAAGATGTCATCAAAATATACTACAAAAAGTTCCCAATATAAGAACGCAAAATATGGTTCATGAATCTCATGAAAGTACTAGGTGCATTAGTTAGCTCAAATGACATGACTAACCATTCATACAAACCATACCTAGTCTTAAAAGCAGTTTTCCATTCGTCTCCCTCACACATGCGAATTTGATGATAGCCAGACTTCAAATCAATTTTAGAGAAAATGCAAGAACCATGTAGTTCATCTAGCATATCATCTAATCTAGGAATAGGATGACGATACTTTATTTTAATCTTATTGATAGCCCTACAATCAACACACATTCTCCAGGTTCCATCCTTCTTAGGCACAAGAAAAACAGGAATTGCACAAGGACTCAAACTTTCTCGAACATAACTTTTTCTCATCAACTCTTCAACTTGCTTTTAAAGCTCCTTTATCTCCATAGGATTGCTCCTATAGGTTAGTCGATTAGGAATGACTGCTCCTGGGATGAAGTCAATTTAGTGCTCTATTCCCCTAAGTGGCGACAATCCATCGGGAACTTCTTCCGAAAAGATATCATCAAATTCCTACAAAAGAGATTTAACAACACTAGACAAAGAAGGGTTAAGATTGTTAGTGTTGAAATAAGCCTCCTTGTACAAAAGTGCAATCATCGGCTGTTGAGAATAAAAAATTCTCTTAACCTCTCTTTCTTTTGCATAAAAGCTCTCTTTTTTACTTCCTTGCTCTTGATTTTTTTTTTCTCTTTTTCATTCTTTTTTTCACTCCTCTCATCCACACTTTTTCTTTTCTCACACTCCTTTTCTTTTCCATTCTTTTTTCTCTCGCAATTTTTTCTTTTTTCACTCTCATTTTTTATCCTCAATTGATCTTCGTATACTTGCTTAGCAGTTAATGGTACAAGAGTTACAAGTTTACCATGCATCTTAAAAGAATATTTATTTGTGAACCCATCATGCATGACCCTCCTATCAAATTGTCATAATCTACCTAAAAGCAGATGACTTGCATGCATTAGTACTACATCACAAAGAACATCATCATGTTACCTATAATGGATAATGAAACCAACACTTGCTTAGTGACCTTAACTTCCCCACAATCATTCAACCATTGTAGTTTATAAGGTCTAGGATGTTTAGTGGTAGGTAAGCATAATTTCTCAACCAAGATAGTACTAGCCACATTAGTGCAACTTCCCCCATCTATAATCATACTACATACCTTGTCTTTGATGTGGCAACGGGTATGAAATATGTTGTCTCGTTGTTATTCATCTTCTTCCTTCACTTGCACATTTAGAGCACGCCTAGTGACAAGGGCTTCACCTTCAACGACATACTCTTATACATCACTTTCCATAAATGGTGGCAAGACATTATCATCTTCGGACTCTCAGTTTCAATATCACCATTTTCTTTCAAAAGCATACTTATTTTGTTTGGACATTGTGAAGCAATATGTCGTCTTCCCAAACATTCAAAGTATTTAATATCTCTATTTCTTGAAGATTGGATAGGTTCTTTACCTTTTACCAATGAAGAATTAGCATCTTTATTCTTCAAAAACTCGGTCTTACTATTTGATGCAACTTTATAATCTCTTTTGTTCCAACTAGATTTCCAAGTGGATGAATTAGAACTTTGACCATGCTTGATTGAACCCTTCCTTTTGAGTTGTCTTTCAACTTTCATAGACATATGCACCATATCTTCTTGCTCCATATAATGTTGCAACTCTACTATATTTGCAATTTCTGAATTCAAACCTTGTAAAAATCTTGCCATGATTGCTTCTTGGTCCTCCTCCACATTGGATTGAATCATAGCAATCTCCATCTCTTTGTGGTATTCCTTCACAATCATGGATCCTTGGGTTAGACTTTGTAGCCGTTGGTACAAATCTCGATAGTAATGTGATGGAATGAACCTCTTTCTCATAATTGATTTCATCTCTTCCCAAGTGCCAATGGGTCTCTCGTTGTTTCTTCTCCTACTTAAAATAACTTGATCCCACCAAATAATAGCATAATCAATAAATTCGATAGCAGCAAGTTTTACCTTCTTATCTTCAGAGTAGTTGTTATAATTAAATACTAATTCAACTTTCTTTTCCCACTCTAAAAATCCGTCTGGATCACTTTTGCCATGAAAAGAAGGAATCTGCATTTTGATATTTTCCAAGTTTCTATCAACATAATCACTCATCCTTCCCCTTCTACCACCAATTCTGATACCACGAGATATGCCACTAGAAGCTCTATCATCAATGTCCTCAGAAATGCCATCATCATCATCATTGTTGTCTTCACGGTTATATTACCTTGAACTTCGTATAGGAACTCTACCAGCTTGGCTATTTTGCAATTCAGTAATTATAGTATCTTGTCTCTCCAATCTATCGAGGATTTGATTGAATCTGATTTCCATGTGTTCCAAGTGTTGTCTCAAGGCACATTGTTCATGTGTTTCTCTAGGTCTTGCTTTTTCTCCACTTGTCACCATTAATGTAATTTGTTGTCACTCAATCACTCAACTCACTAATATTAGCTCTTTAAAGAACTTAGAATTGTGACAATTCCTTGTAAACGATCATTGACTGATTGAAAATCCCAAGGGTATTAGGATAAAAGAAAGGAATTGATAGAAGAATGCAATTTACATAATTGAAAACTTAAATTAAGTTCAGAAGGAAAATTTGCCAGAATTGAATCTAGGCAAAACTTATGAGAATGTGCGGGACTAAAAGATAAAGATACTTGAAATAAGAATTGAAAAGAAATTTGCTAGAACTTAATCTAGGGGGGTATCAGAATTAAATCTAGGCAAAATTTTAAAGGAAATACAGAATTGAAAAGTGCAAGTATACTAGGCAAAACTTTAAAGGAAATGCGGAATTGGAAAGTGCAAGTATAATAGGCAAAACTTTAAAGAAAATGTAGAATTGGAAAGTGCAAGTATAGAGATAACAATTCTCTACACTCAACTTTTTTGTTTCCTTTTTTTTCTATTTTTTTGAAAATATTTTTGTTTTTTTAGAATTTCGGCCTCTTATTCTACCGAAAATAATTTTTTAATTTTGACCTTTTTTTCCAAATATATATATATATATATATTTGAATTTCGGCCTCTTTTTTGTCGAAAATAATTTGATAGCAACAAGACAAATAAAACTCACTAAGATCGAGATAATAATGATAAGTAGATGATGTTAAACAAATAGACAAAGATTCAAGCACAAAGAAAAAGAATAACCAAATCGATTTAGAAAAAAAACCCCAAACATTACAAGAAAATTGAGATTTTACAACATTTAAAAGACAACGCTTTTAAAAAAAAACGATGTCTTTTTCTTTTTAACAACGCTTTTAGTGAAAAACGTTGTCTATTTCTTTATTTTCTTACTAATAGACAACGTTTTTCTAAAAATCGTTGCCTATTAGTGATTTTTATGGGTCAAACACAATGTTTTTTTAAAAGCGTTGTCTATTAGCATTTTTTTAGTCTACGACAACGATTTTTAAAAAGCGTTGTAATACAAATCATTGGATCAAGTACCCTTAGGTTTCACTCTCACAACTCCTCATCTCATGCTTCTCTTCCCGAACCCCTCTCACAACTCCTCATCTCATGCCTATCTTCCCGAACCCCTCTCACACCCTCTCCTTCCAACTCCTCTCACGTCCTCTCCATCCAACTCCTCTCCAGCAAACCCCTCTCTGGCGAACTCCTCTCCGCGAACCTCCTCTCCTCTGAATTCCTTCACCTCTTCGTCAAATAGCAAATGCCCTAATCACTCCGCTCTTGGATCGTCGCCTCCGCACTTGGCCTCCTCTTTGGAAGATCGATATTTGCAGCTCGGTCTTTGTCTTGCTCTAGTTTGTCGGAGCAAATTGTTATTGACGACATGGGGGGATTTGTTTAAGCCGATTCATCCTCGTTTCATCTTTTTTTTGTTAGGGTTTGTGAAGGCGAAAAGCGGTACGGAGGATGGAGAAGAAGCAAGGATTCTTCTCGGTGCTAAGGGAGGAGGTTGCGAGGGGGCTTCAGACTGGGACAAAACACCTAGGGGCTGTATCTCTTCTATGGATCAGAAGATCTAGAGATCAATGAAATCCTTCCGAAGGTTTATGAATCTCATCTTATTTTTATTGGTCTGCTAATTTTCCATGGTACTTAGTAGGTAGTAATAAGCTCAAAAATCATCATTTTGTTTGATTAGGTCCGGGTGTCGAGATACATATCGGTTTTCATCACAAATTTGAGTAGTCAACCAAGTTTCTGCTATCATTAGAAGAGTCATTTAAGGCGGTCATGAAACATACCAGCTATTTTACTATGGCATAGTTATGTCATCGATAAATCCTTGCTTTTGAAGTGTGCATTATGGCCACTATCAAACAATAGGGTACACCTGCTTCATGGCTCTTTACATTGAAACATAGAAGCTCAATCTCCTTATCCTTTCCAAAGTTACAAACAATTTAAGTTCTTTATGATTCAGATGCTAATATGTATATAGATAGATGATAGAACTTTGTTTGAAATAATATTTATTTTTCATCATTCTATTAGCTTGTACAAACCGATCTTATGTCATTATCTTGAATCAACTCCTCCTTAGCTTTGTTGATGAACAACAGGTGGAGCTTACTTGAGTTCATATTCTGCTTGTTTAGTATTCAAGAATAAAGAGGTGTTTAAGATTGATTCTTGTCATTCCAATTAAACATGCACATTGTCAAGCTGAGTTTTGTGTTTGTTCAAGACAATTTATTGTGTTTATTTTAATTAGCATTTTGTTGTTAGACCAGATTCAAGGATTCTCACGTTGATTAACATTCTTTTATTGGGTGTGCCTTTATTGTTTCTTGTTTAATAGTTCTCACGAGGTTATCTTTCTGCAGGAGATACATTGGGAGGAACCAAATTACAGGGGTCACTAAATTTCCGTTATAGGGATCTAAAAAATGCTACAAATAATTTCAGTGAAAAAAATAAACTAGGAGAAGGAGGATTCGGAGATGTGTACAAGGTGAAGTCCTGAACTATTGGTAATGTTGTTTTCTTGATGAATCACAATTTCCAAGTGAAATTTTTGGGAAAAGTATGTGATCATTTTTTTATCAACAGAAAAAAATTTAAAAAAGTTAGTATAATCATATTCATACTATACTTCTACCAACAGAATGAATGTAAATGTACTGACAATTATAATTTTCACAAGGTCAACTTAAAAATGGGAGAACGGTCGCGGAAAAGCGGCTGGCAATTGCTCAAACTAGTAGAGCAAGAGCTGATTTTCAAAGCGAAGTGAAGCTCATTAGCAATATTTGTAACATCTCACATTCCTCACTACTAGTCTGTGAGGACGGAGCGCTACTGGACTACTAACTTATCTTAATTAATATTGCACACATGTTGATAGTAATTCCTAAAACTCTCGGAGAACTCAAAACATACAATTAACTAGCAGCGGAAGACTAAATGACTAATCTACACATACTACTTAATAAATGACAATCTTAATAATTCTTATGCTAAATCCCAAGGCTTCTATAGTCCAGTCATCACACATCCATCCGCACCTCTTTGTCACCTTCCTTTGTTATAACTTTTCCTTTCCTTTATCTGCAGTAAGAGGAAATGCAACTATAAGCAAAATTGCTTAGTAAGCGCTCTAACTCACAAAACTCGAATATGCATGTGAATAAAATAAATCTAAAACTGAATGCTTTAAAGGAAATACTATACATGCTCATCTAATAGCAAAAGAAACAAGACATGCTGAAATGTTAAACATGTAAAGCTTATTTCATTTGTTCAAAACTTATACTTTTATACTTCAGAATAATAAGTTTAACTGAACTGATACATAAGCTGAGCTAAACTGATGCTAGGCTAATGCTAAATTTGAACTGTATTCACGTAACTGATTTGTGAAGTTTTGAAAACTATTTTCATAATAGATAAAAATAATAATCAAGTTGCTGATGGGCCCGACAACTGTAATTGCTATGCGCGCATCCCTAACTAGACCCGAGGTAGTTAGTCCCGAATTTATTAGGGTTTACTAGGTTATCTAAACCTAGGGACGACTATGGGAGTCCAACCCAAGGACAACTAAGAGTCCAGCACAGTGCCACTGATAAAAATTAAATACTAATTCATAAGCTCATTTATCTTATCTTACTCTTACTAGGTTATCTGAACCTAGAGCTAGGTTATCTGAACCTAGAGGCGACTATGGGAGCCCACCCATTGGACCGTAGTCTCATATGAACTGAAGCAAGACTAAGCATGCTATATATAAGAATTGTAGATTAATTTAAAAAAATTTGCACTATAAGCTTAATTAAAATCTACACTATAAGCTTAATTAAAATCTGCACTATAAGCTTAAATAAAAATCTACACTATAAGCTTAATTAAAATCTGCACGCTTAATTAAAATCTGCACTATAAGCTTAAATAAAAATCTGCACTATAAGCTTAATTAAAATCTGCACTATAGGCTTAATTAAAATCTGCACTATAAGCTTTAATAAAAATCTGCACTATAAATTCCACCAAAAATCTACACTACAAGTTCCACCAAAAATCTTAAGAGGATCTTAACCGAAACTTACATGCTCAACAACCAATCTATACTATCTCATGTTCATTGCCTAATAGCGAAGAATGACCGGATTGCATAGCAAACCCCAAGGAAACTACTTGTGCCCCTTTTCATTGCTCCAACCAAACTTCATGCTAAACAATCAAAGATCTACAAATCTAATTAAGCTACTAGAGATCAAATTGGATCTTCCAATGCTAAACCATCAAAACTGCAATGCTAAACAAATCAAAATTGTAATACTGAACAATCATTCCTCATACACTGTGCCACAGCAATCCATTGAACACCTCGGAACTAAAATTATTCATGCCCTTTCCTTAGCACAAACCGAACTTGCAAGGCTCTATATGAGCCGACTGTGTCCATTGAGGTAACCATAATTAACAAAAATCCAATTATGAGTTGCTAATTATAAGAACTGAGAAGTCTAACCTACATGCCAAATCCATTAAAACCCCTTCTCATCTTCTTTATAAAACTCACGGCAGTAAAACCTCAATCAACAAATCCTTACAGCATAATCCGAAATCTGTAGAAATCTAAACCATATGCCTAACTAAACAATTCATTTCTTTCTTTGAGATTCTCGGTAGCAGACATCAAGAGCATTGCCCTTACAACATGCTATGAAATCAAGAAGGAAGCAAGAATCTGAAACCTCAATTCATGGCAGCAAGTAAAGGAAATCTCGGAACTACTCTTACTGCAGGTGAGAGCACTTACCTTGCTTCTTGGACTCACAACCGAACAAGAAGGGCTTCTAGGACCTTGGCCGACCGCCAGAGACAATGCCCTAACTCCCTTTTGTTTTCTGCCCGAGCTCCGTCGTCGCACGCAGAAGAGAAGGAGAGAATGGTTTAGGTTACGGGAAAACAGAGCATCAACTTATCCCTTTTTATAACTTAATATTTCTGTTAATTCCTTAAATAAATTTTTCTATCTTCTCTAAACAGATCCGTCCGCTTGGATTCTTGGTCCGTCAGATTTGCTTAAGGTTCGATTCGGGTCTGAGTCGCGGGTTCGAATCTTGGCTGCATCCCTTTTTATTCCTATTTATTCTCTGTTTTCTAACTACTGCTTAAATAAATTTCATTCCCCTTTTTAATCGGCAATGCTCGTTGGGCCACCTGGTCAGCCGCGCTTTGCTAAATCTTGACCAGGTCAGAGGTCGCGGGTTCTATTCCTCAGCCGCCCCTTTTTATTTCAATTTATTTCCTATTCCTCAACTACTGCTTAAATAGATTTTTGTTCCTTCTTTACTCAGCAACGCCCGCTGGGACACTTCGTCAGCCGGATTCGCTTAAGAGTTGGCTTGGTCAGAGGTCTCCGATTCGAATCTCGGCTTGGACATTATTTTTGTCGAAATTTCTTTCGTTTAGTAAAAATACCAAACGACCTCCAAAAATTACATAAAAATACTCTAAAAATTTCTAAAAATCTCTAGAATTTTTCTAAAGCATTTCTAAATATTTTTACGTACTATTAGGACTTGTAATGAGGAATTTTGGGTCGTTACAATATTCATCAAAGAAACATATCTAATATATGCTAAGCGAAGTGAAGCTCAAAGAAATATATGCTGTTCTTTTTACACTGCATATCTAATTATGTATTTAGGTCTCACAGTGGTTTCCCTAGCATCTCCAATTATGCTATTCTTTTTGCTATATTTCCATGGCGGAAACAAAGTAGCACATGTATTTTTCGTTTACTCTATTCCCCGTTATTTTATGCTTAATTCTTTTTCTCTTAAAAATTATTGTATGGTGTGAACTGTGACCTTTATTTTCAGCTATTACCACCGAAATTTTTTTTTGCATAATACTGATGGTATTGTTTTCTGTGACAGATACATAGTGGTAGGTGTTTTGTCCCAGTCTCAAGCCGTCAATCCATTTTGATCAATATATCTAGTAGAAGTAAGCATGCAGATCGTTGTCTTCGAGGCCGGCTAGATATTTTGTGTCTTTTTTTGTTTTAAATTTGAATGTCATTAACTACTTTGAAACAGAAATATTCAGTCTTTGTGTATAGTTGAATTCTCCTGTAAATACTAATACTTTGTAGTTGAATTCTATTGTTTGGTATGAGTTTGAAATCATTAGATGAGCTAATTAATGCTATTTTATATGTCAAATTCGAATCTAGACATGGTAAAAGAAAATTAATAGTTTTGTAAATATAAAAAAATAATTTTGTAAATAGATTTTTTAAATTTTTTTTTTTAAAGACAACGCTTTTAAGGCATTGCACAAGTGTTGTCTTTGCCAAAAACAACAACGCTTTTAAAGCGTTGCAATAATTATGCTTTTGCAAAAAATACACAACGCTTTTAAAGCGTTGCAAAAGCGTTGTCTTTGCTACAAACGACAACACTTTAAAAGCATTGTCGTTGAGCAGACTTTTAACAACAGTGCCTTTAACAATGCTTTTTCAGGCACAAAGACAACGCTTTAAAAGCGTTCTCTATTAGCTTTTTTCTTGTATTGAAAGCTCTGATACAAAATGATGTGAACCTAACGAGAAAGATTTTCAAGAATCCACAACGAATTAAAGACAGAAAGAAGGAAGGTCTAAGACGATAAGATGGATGAAAAGAAACCTTGACCCAATACTTAGGAAAGTACGAACCTTGGTATAGAAGATAGAAGACGCCACTGTTGGTGTGTTAGCACTAACGGTCTAACTCAAGTTTTGATGAATGACAAAGTAGATTAAGTTAGTTTCATATTGATCTAACACTTCTACGAAGTGTACAGGAGAAGCACAGACAGGTCGATGGACTAACCTGACTTCTGCCACGAAGTCCAGCTAGGTCGATGGGATGACCTGATAGCTGGCACGAAGCCCAAATATGTCGACGGGCTGACCAGACGTCTGGCACGAAGTCCAGCTAGGTCGATGGGCTGACCTGATAACTGGCACAAAGTCCAGATGGGTCGAAAAGCTGACCTGACGTCTAGCAGGTAAGTTAAGGTAAGTCACTGGAGGGGAGTGACAGCGAGGATGTGTTCCCGGGAAGGGAACATTAGGTGTCGATCCAACTTAGATCCATTTTGGAAATCTAAGTTGAGATCGTGACTAGATTCCGGTCTCGAGGAGACGAAATCTAATTAATACTCTGCTTGTTAATTATAACTGTGCTAATACTTTATTTTGCAAGGTAATATAAATTGCACTTTGTCTCGGACTAACTATTTCTTGCAGGAGAAGGACTTCTTGGAGAAAAAGTGGTCCGGGCGCCCGGAGTGCAAAACTTATCCCCAACGCACTGTTGGTGCGGTTAACACTAACGATTTAACCCAGGTTTTGATGAATGACAAAATAGATTAAGTTAGTTTTGTTGTTGATCTAACACTCTAACCGAGTGTGCAGGAGAAGTCCAGACAGGTCGACGGGCTGACCGGATGTCTGGTACGAAGCCCAGCTAGGTCAACGGGCCGACCGGATAGCTGGCACGAAATCTAAACGGGTCGCTGACCGGACGTTTGGCACGAAGCCCAGCTAGGTTGACGGGCTGACCGGATAGCTGGCACGAAGTCCAAACACCGGGTCGAAGGGCTGACCGGACGTCTGGCAGGTAAGTTGAGGTAAGTCACTGGAGGAGAATGACAGTGAAGATGCATTCCCGGGAAGGGAACTTATGTGTCAATCCGACTTAGAACCATTTCGGAATTCTAAGTCGATATCTTAACTAGATTCCAGTCTCGGAGAGACGGAATCTAATTACTATTTTGCTTATCTATAAAACTGTGCTAACAATCTATGTTGTAGGGTACAATTGCCTCGGACTAACGTTTTTCTTGCAGAAAGGAGTCTGCTAGAAAACTTGGGTCCAAGCGCCCGGAAGTGATCAGGCACCCGGAACAGGTCTGGGCTCCTAGAGGCGAAATTTCATCCCAACGTCGCTGTGCCACGTGGAGTTCGCTAGTTGGCTCAGCTACGTCACTTCAAGGCGCCCTGAATGGATGAGGGCACCCCGAACCTCCTATATAAGGAGGGTCAAGGCTGGAGCTAAAGAATCAACTCAAAAAACTGAAGAACTGCTCTCCTGTGCTCCTGCGACGTTGAAGCTTCTCCAACAATGCGTTCTTTCATCTATTTTTATTATTGTTAGTACTTCATTTCTTTTAGCATTTCCTGTACTTTCAATTTATAAAAACTTATTTGAATTGCTAGTGGATTGCCCATCAAAAGCACCCTTGTGTGTGGGCCTTGGAGTAGGAGTCGCCAAAGGCTCCGAAACAAGTAAAAAGAACTTGTGTTAGCCTTGCTCTTTTCTTGCTTATTATTTTTCTGCTGTGCTTACTATTTACGAAAAATTTTATCGATATTCACCCCCCTCTATCGAACGATCACGATCCAACACGCACGTCACAATGTGGAGCGCTCTGGCTGGACGGGATATGCCACACTCCAGGCGCCTGGAAGGGATCCGAGCGTCCCGAGCCTCCTATATAAGGAGGATGCACCCTGGAGCAAAGAATAACGAACAACAAGATCTTCCAACATTTGCTCTGCCGTGTTGTACTCCTGCGACGCTGCGAAAGCTCCTCCGACAGCGCGCCTCATTCTTATTTCTTTTTGGTTGTCTGTATTCTTTCTTTAAAGCAACTATACTTTCAATTGTAAAACAATTATTCGAATTGCTAGTGGATTGCCCAACGAAAGCACTCAACGAGTGCGAGCCTTAGAGTAGGAGTCGACCAAGACTCCGAACCATGTAAAAAGGTTCGTGTTAGCATTGCTCTGTTTTCGTGTTTTCCGCTGTGTACTCAATATTCTTTTCAACGTTTCAAATCGATATTCACCCCCCTATCAAATTACAAGATCCAACAAGTGGTATCAGAGCAAGTACCGCTCTGATTTGGTGCAACCACCAATCAGACAGGGATGAAATTTATTTTAATTTTTTTCTTCGATTTTCAGTTTTGCGCTATAAATCCAAGCTGGTATTGTTGCCAGTTTTGGAAAAAAAAATTCATAGTAATTAAGCTGAATTGGTGCGACACCAATTCAGTTCTTTAACTTTATTCCGCACTGCTAATCCAAGACCAAGTCTTGGGATTTTTTCCTCTTTGTTTAATTGTGTGCAGGACAAATATGTCTCAAATTGAAGGCTTCATCACAGTACGCCCCCCCTATTCAACGGGGACAATTTTTCATACTGGAAGAAGCGGATGGAGGTCTACTTGAAGACCGATTTTGATCAATGGTTCAGTGTCACCAGAGGTTACAAGGTGTCAATCGACAACTCCGGAAACCCACTAGATTTGGAACAGTGGACTCCAGACATGAGAAAGAAGTCCTCCACAAACTACAAAGCTCTCAACACACTACAATGCGGGCTGACGAAGGAAGAGCTGAATCGAGTAGGACTGCACCAAAATGCTAAAGAGTTACGGGACAAGTTGATCGAACTCCATGAAGGAACAAGCGATCACTACAACAAAAACCTTCATAGACATCGGTTTTCCACCGGTGTCTATTTGATTTTCGACCGATGTCTATGAAGCCGATGTTAAAAGTCTATCATTTTAGACATCGGGTTAAAACCGGTGTAGTATCACTTAACGACACTGTTTCATCAACGGTGTAAAACCGATGTAATATTATATGTTAATAACACCAGTTTTGGCAGCGGTAAATGACCGATGTAATATTACTTTATAACACCGGTTTTACATCGGTGGAAAACCGATGTAATATATATATTTTTTAACAGCACAGATTTGATTTTAAAACCAACAATAACAAAAAAAAATACACAAATATTCACAAATTGTACAAATATTCTTCATTCAATAATATTCATAAAATACACAAATATTCACAAATTATATAAATAATCTTCTTACAACAATATCCATAAAATACCCAAACATTCTTTTTACATCAAAAGCTAGCTAATAGATATCAAAATCAAAGTATAACATTCTGTTAACACATCAAGGTACAACTGTCTCAAATGTAATCTAGCATGCATTCAGCCCACTCGAACCGCACTTCATCAATTTCAACTCTGGAGTACTTGAGATTTGTAAACTGTAAAAACACATAAATCCACCATATGTCAAATAACTAAAACAAATGTGTACATGTATCAAATAAAATAGAATACTGAGTTTTTAAAGGCTGCTGTGGAAGATAACGAATATAACAGTGAAGGAAGCATAGAAGAACAAAGAAAATGTTCATAGTTAACAAGCAAATGAAGAGATATACTATTTATTGTACTACCTTTGATGTCATCTTCCAAATCTCATAAGCAAGAATGCAACTGTGCCCTTTGTATACACATGGCTAATAGACATAATACAATAAGGAGCAAAAGTTATAAAATTCACCATCACCACGCAATCAATGAAGCAGACAAATACAAGGTGGGTTGATATGGAGTGAAAGTGTTAATTAAGTGGAACTGCAACAAATTACCTATTTCTATGTTGCATCATCAGTACAGTTAGCCATGTGCATGAAGATGGGGGTCTAAATCTCTGTACAGGAGATTTGGATGGTTAAGTAGTTTCTATTACTGGCTTTTACTATAACAGATCAACTGAAAAGTGTATATCTGGTTAATTTACAAGTAATGAAGTATTCACAATCAGGAAGCTATTTAATGGTCTTCTTTCTTATCAAGAGCAGGGAATTTTCTTGATGCAAACTAGCCCATTACTGTAATCATAGGGCACTAGGTCACAAAACTCAGAAACATCGATTATGTTAGGACGCTGAGATCCTAAGCAGCAATTTTACTTCAGAAAAACCTTGGAAACGATCCCAAATTCAAGAACATAAAGATCCTAACATATCTCACTTACATCCGTCAACTCTGCCTTACAGCACAGTGGACAACAAGAGTGGTGCATGGTCGCCAATTGCACAAGTGAAGGTTCTCCTCTCTTTTTCTCTCAAATTTGATTGGCTGACTATTTATCCTAAAAGCTAAGTTGTTAGGAAAGAGAGAAAGAGACTAATATATACATTGATATCCTTAATAATCTTCATCTCTAATTCAAAGAAAAATACACTAATTCACCAAACAAAGAACAAGAACTTATCCCCAGGTCATCTTAAGAAATTCCAGATATTTATCTGCAGCAGAAGTACATCCTAGAAATGCCCTCATTAAGTAACAAAATTCAATCCTCAGACTACTCTAATGGGCGAGTATGAGAAGAAAAGAACAGGAATTGCTCAGAAAGGTAATGGATAAATAAAGTAAACCTTATGCATACACCAGCACATAAAACTCCTTTCATATTTCTAAGATTTTATTGATTGCGATAGAATGGACAAAGAAAAAGTGGAGTCGAAACGTACAAACAACACTAATTCTTCTAAATTCGGCATAGATGTAACAGTGTGAGATAAATGAAATTTATGAAGTAAACAAAAAATTGAAGTGTGAGATAAAAAACTCTAGATAAAAGTGGTTGTCACCTTGGCAAACTTATCTGATTAACCTGTTAGAAAATGAGAGCCATCTGCAGATTTTGATAGGGAGGTAATTGTTTTCTGATGACCAATTTCTTTATCTGCCTCCTTCAGCAGTTTGCCAGTCTGAAAAGTTCACAAAAAAATACCACAATGAATACACATGTTGCCTAATGACAACAAGAATGAAATTGACTATGCTGTGATGAAGAGTTGGGCAAGGTCTTGACTAATTAAAAAATGAAATCAAATAAGTTTGAAATTTTATATATCTTAGATTTTGTACTGCTATTCCTTGCAACCGATTTAATTTCCTTGGCTCATCAAGAATGAAATGATAGTTAAATTAGATATGACAACAGTCTCTTATAATTGTATGTTATCAAACGGCATGAAATTTCCTTGAAAGATAAGAGCCACCACAAAACATGGCAAACATGAAAAGTAGACCATGTGAAAAAAAATGATATATTAGGAACTGGTACAATAATTGTAGGGGGACTAATATGATATCAGAGAGAAAAAAATCCATACTTAGCTAACGTCACATCACAAAACAACAAATTTACATATTAGAAGATAGAAACATCCATCAAGTCTTTTGACAAATACAAGCTAACTTCTTGTATTAAAATTTACATGTTTGTAAAATTTACAAAGTAAGCTTGGATATGGTGGATGAAACTCGGGGTGTTACTTCGCTGGACTAATCCTAAAAGTAGACCATCTTCCTCTAGTTCTCGCCTACCGAGGAAATCGAAAGCACAACTTATACACCCTAAAAAGCCAACCTTCAGAATGCACACATTTGATTAGATAACTGACGGTAAAAGGCTGGCAATATACAAGTTCCATGCTGATATCACTCTGAAATTGCAACACAACCTCAAAAGGCTTGTGCTCTTTCCTAATAAGTTTTTTTCAATGTAAGCTCGGATAAAAATATAATGCACCTAGGTTAAACAAAATATACATATAAACGCGAATGGAACTTCAATTTACTGAAAAATATCTATAGCTGATTAGATCGATCGTGTTGGCGGTGATGCAATGAAAACTGGCAGCAGCTTCATTGGCACTGCAAACAAACCAAATCAATATGATCTGTTAAACAAAATGCTACTTCAAGACAGATGTTTTTTATAGATAAATGTGGAGATTTTTTTTTTCTTGACAAAATATGGGCATACAAGAACATTACTGTGGAAATTGAAAAGCACCTGATCCTCTGACAGGCAAAATTTGAAGGGGACCCTTTTTGACAAGTAGAATAGATACAATACACATCTCTCTTAGGAATATGCAATCATCTGGCTATTGGATACTAGACATATCAGAATGTAACGGTTGAGGTGACTGAGTCTTGATTAGAGGCTTCAAGGATTCCATGATACTAGAAAAAGAAGGCCTTTTCCATGGCTCACTGAAGCTCAACATGTGATTTAAGTTAGTGTGTGGGGAAGCACGAGTGAAGAAGTATGTTAATATTTAATAATCATGCCTGCATCAGGCAATAGATATCTATACCTGGCCCAACAGCACTCAATTATGGCAGCCACATGTCTATTTACAGTACTTGTGATCTCAGGCCTTCTTGCCTTGAAGCCAATTGCAGCAACCACCTGCAAGGGCACAGCTTATATTTTCTTATACAGTTAAAGGAAAATAGATCAATTAATGGGACCCAGCACTGCCAAAAGAAGTTACTTTTATTTGTAGCTAAAATAAACAAAGACTTGATGGATAAAATTTACAAAGTAAGCTTGGATATGGTGGATGGTGAGGTAGATGCTTCCGGTGTTTGGAAAAGTGTTAACAAAGTCAATCTTGGGCCATGTTAATAGGTCGATAAAAGTAAACTTGTATTTTAATTGTTGCTTCTTAGATGGTGAATTAACAGATTGAGAACATCCATATTCTAATCCTGAATATGCTATAGAAGATTGATTAATACAAACTAGAATGACAATTAATGATTGAAAAAAAAAGAAACATTGACTATCATTTAGAAGATGAAAATCCTTCTAGATGTCCATTAAAAACTTACTATACATTTTCTGATTCCCAGCACATAAAATCAAAACAAGTAACTGCTATAAAAAATATAAATGACTCCACAAAAGATTTGTCATGGCAAACATACCTTTCCAAAAAAAGTATCTTACAATCTTTAACCTTCAAGGCAAAGAACCAATAAAGCTTGCGAACACAAACGAAAAACATCAAATAAGAAGACCTTTTTTCCAAATAATTCTTTTCTTTCTCAAAAGAAATTAAAAAGGAATATGGCATGATTTTTGAAGCTGGCAAAGTTGTTACACCTAAAAATCATATCAAACCATGTAAACATTTTATGGATGACTACCAACAGAAATTTCCAAAGTTTATTTAAATTGAAGCTTTTGTGCAACATGAGTTCTCAAACTTCGATTTGCATGTAGTAAATAAGCATGGCAAGGTACATAAAGCTAACAATAACATGTTTTAGACTTATGAAGTAAAAAAACAAATTTCCTCAAGAGAATAATCATATCTATCAAAAACTATCCTTCAACAATACAGAGGAAAACAAATGAGATGAAAGAAAAGAATGAATGGGAATAGTACAGACTTCAAGAAAAAAAGGAGTCAATTTGAAGCCTATATAGCAATTCCTATAACTTGTACATGTACTTACAAGCTAGGCTCATGCTCAAGTGTAGTCTTCTCTCTATGAGGAGAAAAAATATCATTGAATTCCACAATGGAGAGACAAACCTGAAAATTGACATAAACAATAAATGAGTTCAATGCTTGAACATATAGAACATCTCATTGGTATACCCAACTTAATAAGTATGGTCAAGATTACTACTAAATCCAGGAGTCCAATTTGTTTTTTGTAACTATAGCTAAGAAATAAAATACAAAGTAACACAAACAAGTAATGGGATGGAGCATTAACCATCAATTGTAACTTGTAAGTCATTAGGTGACTTTTTGTAGTGAGAAGCAACATAAAGGGAAATCATGCCCTGTAATATAAATGAAAAAATAGCACAAATTTAACCAAATAAAAGTACCTATAAACATATCTCACTCTCCTTGTGATATTAGAAAAGTATATCTCGGTTGACATAGTAAAGGGCACATTCACTTGGATGTGGAAGTCTAGACAAATAAAAGATCATTTAGAGAATGACCTGAAAAATAATTATTTACTTTTCATCAAGAATACTAACATAGTGATATTTGGAATGTAACTTGCAACAACCAAGCAAAGTAATTCATTAAGCCATGACTTAATTGAATCCTCAGTAGCATATCTGCTAGCTTGTGCAATTCCATCTTCTTGAAAAGCTTACCAGTATATGGAGATGGAAAAACACGAGAGTTTCAGAAGCAGATAACGATGTCGTTGCCTCGCTACAGGCCACTGCTTAGACCCCCTCGTGTGCAACCGTTTGTGAACGGGCTGCCTCGTGAGGCATCGACCCCCTCGCGTGCATCCATTCGCAAATCGACCGCTAGTAAACTAGTGGTCTGGAGAGGCTGCGACCCCCTTGAGTGTGGCCACACCTAAAGCATCCTCTCATCGCCTGGCGAGGTTACACACGGTGCTGCGGAGAGGGAAGAAATAAGATATAGGGTTACCTTTGAACTCCTTGCTTACTGCGAAGAGGGAAGAACCTGGTGCGCTGCAAATACGAAAGGAAAGAAGGGGTGGGAGAGAGGAAACCTAGCGGTGATAGAGGAAAGGAAAGGAGATGGAAGAAACCTAGCGGTAGAAAGGAGATGGAAGAAACCTAGTGGTGATAGAGGAAAGGAAGGAGAGGGGAGGAAATAATGATCGAGTGGGAAGGAAAGTTTAGGTTAATAATGACCAAGTCTGGTCCGGTTATACAGTACTGCCAGCCTTTGGTCGAGTTCGCTTTCGCTCCACTTTCTGCGGATAGGAATCACATACCATCGACATTTGTTTGGCTTTCCGGTACTCTCATGTATCAAACTACAGTGGAATGCTAGAAGGTCTTCTATCGTACTTTCCTATTAGTTGTTAGCTAAATAATGACATTTATAAAACCATACAAAGTTTAATATGATAATTTTTATAAAAAAATAATTAATGATAAAGAATGTCATTATAAAATATTTATAATGATATTTTTTTAATAAGTGTCATATAGAAAATGTCACAATAGACTTTTTTTCTTGTAGTGAGAGGAAAGGGCGTCGATCTAGGAAGGGGAAGGACAGTGCGATATAGGTTTAGGTTTGGAGGGAAAAGTGAAGTGTTACAAATTTTGACTAAATATTGGGGGGAAATTAAATTATTTTATTTATCATAGACATCGGGTTTTAAAATCCGATGTTAAAATCGGTGTCTATTAATGAAAAAAAGGCGCTCATAGACATCGGCTAAAAAACCCGATGTCTATGAACGAAAATCTGCGCTCATAGACACCGATTTTTCAAAAAACCGATGTAAATTACTCAAAGACATCGGTTTTTGCTTAAAACTGTTGTTGTTCCACCGATGTCTATGAGGGTTTTTGTTGTAGTGGATGCAATGGTAATTAAGCGTGATCTTTTATTAAACAAATTATTTAATATTAAAATGCAAGAAGGAGAAACAGCGAGTCAACTCCATGCGAGGATCAAAGATATCCTCAACGAACTCCACGCGATAGGCCACCAAATGGAGAATCGTGATCTGATAAGGTACACATTGAATGCTTTTCCATGTAATACCTTGTGGGCATCTATCGTGGATGCCTACAAAATTTCAAAAAATTTATCTAAATTAAAACTCGATGAATTATTTTGCGAATTAGAATTACACAAGTAGACTAACGTCGGATCCGAAAAAGGTATTACCTTGTTTGCAGGTCCCTCCAAGGAAAAGAAAAAGACCAAGCCTGAACCTGAAAATGAGTCCGATCAAGCTTCTGAAGACGAAGAGTACCTGGTGAACCTGGTAAGGAAAATGTTCACCAAGAGGGAGAAAAGCTTCTGTAAAAAGGACTTGCAGGAGATCAACTCCCCATCCGAACCTAGGAACGTGACTTGCTTCGGGTGCAACAAGAAAGACCACTACAAGAACGAGTGTCCGAGATTAAAAAGCAACAAATCAAAGACATCCAAGAAGAAGACCCTCAAAGCAACCTGGGGCGACTCTTCCTTAGAAGAATTGGAGGCCAAAGATCAGAAGCACCAGAGTCACCTCATGTTGATGGCCCTCGAAGAAGAATCGGAAGACGGGTTTGAACTCGAATCGAGCCACGAGTCCATACTCGTTTCCGAAGGTCCCGAAGAGGCATGTTTTAATTTGAATAATTTTTTTTAGAATTATTGCTTGTTTAAATAAAAAATTAGCAGTAAAAGAAAATGAAAATAAATTGCTTCTTGAGGAAAACCAAAACCTCGAGGAACAAATCATAAATTCTAATCCAACTGAAGATCTAACATTTGAGGAGGAAAATTTAACACTAAAAACAGAAAATAATAAATAAAAAAGTATGTTAGAAAAATTTACAACAAGATCTAAGAACTTAGATCTAATTTTAAACACCTGGTGTCGCGGTAGGACATCCAGGTTGTCACCTAGGCACCCGCGGTTCGATCCCTAGCTACGGTGTATTTGCAGAAATTTTTCTCCAAATGGAGAGCGCAATCAAAGGATGTTGGGCGTCTGGGTTAATTGTAGCGCGCGCTTCCCGATTTACCTTGGTGGCCAGTGGGAAACTTCCGTGGGGTCGGGCCGATCACCCCCAGAGATAGCCAATGAGGCTAACTGAGATTATCATTTTTTTAGATCTAATTTTAAATAGTCAAAAAGCAGTCTATAATAAAATTGGACTTGGCTACAAGTCAAGTTCAAATAAAATGTTTAAATCATTAATAACCCAACATAAACAACAAAATAAAGCATGGGTTCCGATAGCGTGCTTAACCACGCAAGTAGGAATTAACCAATATTACATAACTAAATATAAAATATATTATATAAAATCTGATAAACCAAATCAAAAACCAAAACACAAACCTAGACCAACAAACATAAAATTGAAAAATTTTAGAACCCATCAAAAATCAGATTATCATCAACTCAAATATAGTTATAAAAGTAACAGACACAAACCTAGAATTAAAACTTAAAATTAATTGTCACGCCCCGGAGGAGTCCCTGTCTGAAGAAAATTTTGGCAACATCTCCCCTGTACGGCGGACAATTTGAAACTTTCTACATCGCCCTCTGGGCCACATATACCTCGGCCAACACGGCCGGAACAATAACAGATAATAAAACAATCACCCATAATCAATCAATCAGGAGTTCTTACAGTAAGGTACCAAATTCTACATCGTAGTACAAGTGAACAAGAATTATTACCTAATTCCCCTTTCCTTCTGTGCTGGCAGAACCCCAAAACAGAGACTGGTGATGAGGTGATACTGCAGAGCAGGCCACTCGAGAGGCACAACCGGCTGAGGTGGAAGCACGACTGGCCAGAGTCGGTTGCAGACAGGCGATGCCCTATGCTGGTATCCACCAAGGCTGTTGAGTGCACTCGAGTGCTGGAGAATGAACGCTCTGTGACGCAAACAAGGAAAAACAGCGCTAGGGCACGACTCAAGGAAGGAAGTGTTGAAATGGTGCCAGTGCTTGGGCACAGGGGAGGCGAGAGGAAAGCTAGGGCATGGGAGGAGAGGTCGGTGCCGAGTTGGCTAGGGTATGGCGTGATCTCTGCGCATCGACATCCAGTGGCCGCTGATCGTCGCGATGGGGGCCGAGAGCAAGGGTGTCCGGCGGTGGCTCGTCGGACCAGAGGAGGGGAGAGGAGAGGTGGCTCTCGTCTCCGATGGCAGAGGGGGTCAGCATCGCCTGTGCTGGTCGGCTCCGGCAGCACAAAGGGAAGAAGGGCTCAGATCGGGAGAAAGAAGGGAAAGTGGCGTCGGCGATCGGTCGACACTGCTTCGTGCGGTGTCGGTTGTGGCGGTGGCTCGGGAAGGAAAGTGGAGGAGAGGCGAGGGGAATCGAGTTCGGCGAGGAGGTGAAAACCGTCACATAGCAGCAGTTAGGGCAGAAGATCGGGGAAAAAAGGAGAAGGCGCGGGGGAACAGTGTCGGGGAACGGCGTCGGGCTTAAAACGCAGTGAGGAGAAAAAGTGTAACGACCCGGCTCTCTTGGCCCATTTGGCGGCCCATTTGGCGGCCCATTTGGCGGCCCATTTGGCGACCTCTCATGTCGTCGACCGTCGGCCCTTATGTCGTCGGCCCATTTGGTGACCTCTAATGTCGTCGACCGACGACCCTTTGTCGTGCCGTTACTCACTAGGACTTTCCACCCCTGGTCAGTGGATTTTTGCCTCCCCCAGGATTCGAACTCTAAACTTCCAAGCTTAAGTATTAGAGTTTATGAATCCTGATAACCAAGTGAGATCATCTCACTTGGTTATCAGGATTTATAAACTCTAATACTTAAGCCTGGAGGTTTAGAGTTCGAATCCTGGGGGAGGCAAAAATCCACTGCCAGGGGTGGAAAGTCCTAGTGAGTAACGACACGGCCAAGGGTCCTCTTAGCCCATTTTGCTGCCCATTTGGCGACCCTCGGGTCGTCGACCGTCGGCCCTTATGTCGTCGGCCCATTTGGCGACCTCTCATGTCGTCGACCGACGACCCTTGGCCGTGCCGTTACTCACTAGGACTTTCCATCCCCCAGGATTTGAACTCTAAACCTCCAGGCTTAAGTATTAGAGTTTATGAATCCTGGTAACCAAGTGAGATCATCTCACTTGGTTACCAGGATTCATAAACTCTAATACTTAAGCCTGGAGGTTTAGAGTTCGAATCCTGGGGGAGGCAAAAATCCACTGCCAGGGATGGAAAGTCCTAGTGAGTAACGGCAAGGCCAAGGGCCGACGGTCAATGACATGAGAGGTCGCCAAATGGACCGCCAAATGGGCCAAGAGGGTCGGGTCGTTACAAAAAGAAAAGGAAAGAAATAAAATAAATAAATAAACATTTCCTCACTTAATTAGGGTAGCCGAAACAGGCTTTCCTAGGCCCCATTTTTATCCCCGTAAACTCGTCCATACGAGCTCCCAAAAATTCCCAAAAAATCTCCAAAAATTCCGAAAAATTCCCCTTTATTATTCGCCATTTTTTTTGGTATTTTACATTAATAGACCAATAATTCAGAGGGAGGCTCCAGAATAGCTGACACCTCCAAAATTAACCTACCCGACAGGGTAACCAAAACTAATCTGCCCGGCAGGGTAATTAAGACTAGTTCAAAGGGAAAATAGTTTAACTTGACATATGGTACTGGTGAAGTTTTATATGATAGTAGGTTAAGGAAACTTAGTCTATGCATGTCTAGGAAGATATGGCTTCGACCTGGTGCATTTGGCTAAGTGGAACTAACTGAAGCTACCCCTTACGGATCCTAACTAGTTAGACCAAGGTTTTGTATTAAGTTCAGTGGATAGAACTATTTGGAAAACCTCGAGGGTATGGTTACTCTAATGATGTCCAAGTGACTCACCATAGCCCAGAAGTTTATCCAAAGAATGCCTATTTATTGTGCCCAAAGCTAAACCTGAATCTAACACAAAGTTAAATCAAACCCTAAAATTGAATCTAATTCATCTCACAAAATTATAAGATTTCTTGATTGAAAATTAATTAGATCGAGTGAGATGACTAAGGAATTAAAGTTAAAATTAAATTAAAGTAAATTAAAATTTAAAATTAAATTAAAACATAAAAATTCTTTAAAAAAATAAATTTAAAATATTCATTTTAAAATTCATTTTAAAAATTCTTTAAAAATAAATTTTAAAAATTCTTTAATTTTAAAAATTATTTAAAAAATTATTTAAAAAATTCCTTTTATTATTTTAAAAATTCTTTAATTTTAAAAATTCTTTAAAAATTTATTTTAAAAATTTTTCAATTTTAAAAATTCTATAAAATTCTTTTAAAAATTATTTAAAAAGTTGTTTTAAAAAATCATTTAAAAATCTTTTAAAAGTTATTTAAAAATCTTTTTAAAATTCTTTTAAAAATTATTTGAAAATCTTTTAAAAATTCTTTTAAAAAATAATTTTTAAAATTATTTAAAAATCTTTTAAAAGTTCTTTTAAAAATTATTTTTAAAAAATTATTTAAAAAATAAATCTTTTTAACTTAAAATTTATATTAACTCAAAATTTTATCTAAACAACTAAAGAATCATTTTTAAGTAAAGATTAAACTCAGACTAACCCTAATTCCTATCTATTGTAGGAAACTAAGTAGATCTTGGATAGTGGTTGCTCCAAATATATGATTAGAGATCACACCAAATTCACTCAACTTTCTTACAAAATCTTAGGAACAGTTGCCTTTGGAAACAATGACAAACTCAAGGTAATCGGTATAGGTAACATTGAGCTTAAAATTGACTTCATTATTACAAATGTTTTACTCGTTGAAAATTTCAAGTATAATCTCTTTAGTATAAGTCAATTGTGTGACACTAGATATAAGGTTAGTTTTTTGTCTTCAGAATGCTTAATCAAGCACTTAGATAACCCTTCAATAAGTCTAAAAGGGTTTAGAAAAGATAACATCTATGCAATTAACTTAACCACTTCTTCAATTAAGTGTTATTTAACACAAAAAGAAGAAATTTGGTTATGGCATAGAAGAATGTCACACACAAATTTCAGAAATATAAGCAAATTAAATGGATTAGTTAGGGGATTACTAAAATTACCTAACTTAGACTCAACAATATATAATGCTTGTCAAAAAGGTAAGCAAACAAAATCTACTCACAAACCAACTAATCAATCTCAAACCAACTCAATACTAGAACTTCTACATTTAGACTTATTTGACTCCCATGGGGTTAAATCAATAAATGGAAGTTTATATTGCCTAGTAATAATATACGACTATTCTAGGTTCACTTGGGTAAAATTTCTAAAAAATAAAGATGAAATGTTTGAAATCTTTACAAACTTCTGCACACAAGTTGAAAATGAAAAAGACCTTAAAATTAAAAGAATTAGAAGTGACAATGGGGGAGAATTTAAAAATCATAACTTTAATAAATTTTGTCTTGAAAACGGATATCATCACAAATTTTCGTATCCTAAAACACTTCAGCAAAATGGAATAGTAGAAAGAAAAAATAGAACTTTACTTGAAGCTGCTAGAACTATGCTGAATAAATACAATCTACCTAAGTACTTTTGGGCAGAAGCTGTTAGTACAGCCTGCTATGTGCAAAATAGAACAACACTAAATAAAAAATATAACAATCCCTCTTTTGAAATTTATTACAATAAATAACCTAATATAAAATACTTTAAAGTATTTGGGTGCCCAACCTTCATCATAAACACAAGAGAATACTTAGGAAAATTCACTTCTAAAATAGAAAATGGAATTTTTGTAGGATATTCACTGAACAGTAGGGGTTATAGAATATACAATAAAGTCACATTAAGAATTGAAGAAACCATAAATGTGAAATTTGAGGAAGCTAAACAAAACCTAGAACAAACCCAACTTCAGCCAATTGAGTTTATTCAAGGCAACAGTAATCTGGAAGAAACCAATCAAGATTTAAATCATGAAGAGGAACAAGAAACTTAAGAAAATCAACCATCCAGAACCATAAGAGTCAACCCAAATTATCCTGTTGACCAAATAATTGGTGATCCAGATCTAAGGGTTCAAACTATGTCATCCTTTCGAAATCTAAGTCAAATCTCTCTAATTTCAAAAATTGAACCCAAAATCATAGCTGAATCTTTACTTGACCCAGACTGGGTCATAGCTATGTAAGAGGAACTAATTCAATTTAAGTGAAATGAAGTTTGGGATTTAGTACCACCACCCAAAAATAAGAAAATAATAGAAACAAAATGGGTGTTTAGAAATAAATTAAGCGAAACTGGGGAAATTACTAGAAACAAAGCTATACTAGTTGCTAAGGGATTTAGTCTAGTAGAGGGACTTGACTATGATGAAACTTATGCCCCAGTAGCTAGATTAGAGTACATTAGAATGTTACTCAGTTATGCAGCCCATAAAGGGTTCAGACTGTATCAAATGGGTGTTAAATCTACCTTTCTCAATGGACTGATAAAAGAAAAAGTCTATGTAGGACAACCACCTGAGTTTGAAAGTCTAGAACACCTTGACTATGTCTTTAAACTAACGAAAGTCTTATATGGACTTAAGCAAGTACCCAGGGCATAGTATGAAAGGTTAACCTCTTACTAATATCCAAAGGGTTCAACCAAGGTCAAATTGACCCAACCCTATTCGTTAAGATAATAAAAGAGGATATCTTCATAGCCCAAATCTATATAGATGATATAATTTTTGATTCAACTAACTCAGAATTCTTAGAAGAATTTACTAATCTAATGGAACAAGAGTTTGAAATGAGTCTAGTTAGAAAATTAACCTACTTTTTAGGCTTAAAAATCAAACAAACAAATGAGGAAAATTATATTTATAAAAAAAAATACACCAAAGAATTACTTAAAAGATTCGGGATGGAAAACACTAAATAAATAAAAACACCTATGACAGTTAACACAATTCTAGATGACGATCCCAATGGAAAACCAATTGACTTAAAATACTATAGGAGTGTGGTAGGTAGCCTACTATACTTAACTGCAAGTTGACCCGATATTTTATTTGCAGTTAGTATGTGTGCTAGATACTAAACTTGTGCTAAAGAATCTCATTTGACTCAAGTCAAAAGAATCTTTAGATATCTTAAAGGAACGTCAAATGTAGGAATTTGGTATCCTAGAACTAATAATTTTGAGTTACTAGGCTATTCTGACTCAGATTACGCTGGGTGTAAGTTAGATCGTAAAAGCACAAGTGGTGGATGTCAATTACTAGGTCCATCACTTGTCAGCTAGTTTAGTAGAAAGCAACACTGTGTTACTCTATCTACAACTGCATCAGAATACATAGCCATAGAAGAGTATGTTGCACAACTACTATGGATGATGCATACCTTAAAAGATTTTAATTTAAACTTCACAAATGTAAAAGTATTAATTGATAATATTAGCTCAATTAATTTAATAAAAAAATCCTGTGCATCATTCAAGAACCAAACATATAGAAATTAGACACCACTTTATTAGGAATCATGTCACTAAAGGAGATATTGAACTCAGATACATTGAGTCCAAGTCTAATTTAGCTGATATATTTACCAAACCCCTCCCTGAAAGTAAGTTTAGCAATCTACGTCGGAAGCTTGGAATGTGTTTAATAGACTAGGATTCTTAAAAATGTTTTCAAAAATAGTTGGTTTTAACTTTTAAGATAAAACTTGTATATTTTCAAAATTTCCCATTTATAGAATTTCAAAATCAATTTTAGCCTTAGACTAGGTCAATTCCTTAGAAAGCATGTTCCTTTAGGACTAGAATTTGAGCATCTCACCAACACACTAGGACTACCTTGTTTGTGATTGTCGAACATAGAAAGGGGTGAGATACATAGGCAGATTTCCTACACTTAAGATACTTATTTCAGTGCATCGATATAAGTCTGAGCGTTAAATACAAAACAAAGATCAATCAGATTAAGTAATTCAGCTTAGTCAAACCCTAACTAATTACAATTGACTTAACTTGACTAACCAAGTGAAAGCTACTGTCCTCTGACAGTTAGTAAGTAGCTAATTGATTAGACAGTTTTTGATATGTTAGGTTCAAGGGGAGGATTACCTATTTTCATACTTATTTTGAAAAATATTTCCTTTAAAATATTTTAAATCTGATTTTTTCTTTAAAATTGGGTTTTACAAACTTAGTTTTGAAAAATAGATTTTTACTTAGTTTTGAAAATTAAATTTTTATAAACTTAATCTTGAAAATTAATTTTATTTACTAAGTTGAAATTTGGATTGTACAACCTCAATTTGAAAAAGATTTTCTTAATTTGATTTTAAACTAACTTTTATAATATTGGATCCAATTGTTTAAAAATTGGTTTTGAAAATTAATTTAAAAAGTTGGACTTTACAAACTTAGTATTGAAAAATAAAATTTTACTTAATTTTGAAATTTTGATTTGAAAATTGGACTTAGCCTTAATAATCTCCCTTTTGTAAAAATGTTATGTTTGAAAATTATGTTTGCAAAGCTTATTTCGAAAATTAGGTTTGCAAATTTTATCTTTAAAAAGATTATCTTTCTAAAGTTTAAAGCTTAGTTATTTATTTTTAAGAAAGCTAAAAGCTAAGTTTTTAAGTAAAATATTCTATGTTAGACTCCCCCAAGTCAATCTGACTTTAATTCCTTGATTTTTTTTACTTCCCTTATTTTTCTGTGTTTTTTATTAATATCAAAGGGGGAGGGTTGGGTAGCTTAAGTTAGTTAAAACAAATCAACGAAATATCAAATAAAGACTAACTTAAAAACCTAATAATTGCTTGTTTTACTCTTATATTTTTCACTAACTTAACCCAGGTTGTTATTGCATCAAAAAGGGAGAGATTGTTGGTGTGATTAGCACTAACGGTCTAACTCAAGTTTTGATGAATAAGAAAGTAGGTTAAGTTAGTTTCATATTGATCTAACACTTCTACGAAGTGTACAGGAGAAGCCCAGACGAGTCGACGGACTAACTTGACTTCTGCCACGAAGTCCAGCTAGGTCGATGGGCTGACCTGATAGCTAGAACGAAGTCTAGACGGGTCGATGGGCTGACCGGACGTCTGACACGAAGTCCAGCTAGGTCGATGGGCTGACCTGATAGTTGGCATGAAGTCCAGACGGGTCGAAGGGCTGACCTAACGTTTTGTAAAATACCGAAAAAAATGACGAATAAAGATAAGAGAATTTTCTGGAATTTTAGAAAATTTTTCGGGAATTTTTCGGAGCTCGTATGGACGAGTTTACGGGGATGAAAATGGGACCCCGAGAAAGCCTGTTTAGACTACCCATTTAAGTGAGGAAAAGTTATTTTTCTTTTCCTTTTTTTTTTCCTTTTTCTTTTTATTCATTTCCTTACTCTCGCCGCCGAACCCGTGCGTGCCATTTCTCTTCTCCTCCGCTGAATTCACCTGTGCCCTAACCTCCTAGCGCCGGCGGTTACCTCTTCTTCTCCGATTGAACGCCGACCAAGCTTCTTCTTCCCCTCTCTTCCGAGCTGTGTCACCCGATTCTGTCTCCTCCTGTGTCGCAGACGTTTCTTCTCGCCGGCACTTGAGCGCCGCCCTTTTTCCCTTCTCGGATCTGTGCGCCGACGCCGCCTTCCTTTTCCCTCTTGTCTCTGCCCGACGACACCACCCGACCCCTGCAGCCAGGTGATCATCCCGCAGCTTCCTCTGCCCTAGCGCCGGCAGACAACCACCGCCCTGCGCCGCTGCCAACTCTTGACCCGAGCAGTGCTATTGGCTGTGCCTTAGATCGCCGGAATCCAGAAGCTTGCGTTGGTTGGTCTTCGATTTGGAGTAGCAACCCAAGCATTGGTGTCCCCTTCCGTGCCCTAATTCCACTGTTGGGTCTACTTCAGCCACGCTGTGCCCTAGCTTTTGCCAGGCAGCCACTACCTTGCGGTCATGTTGGAGATCAGTAAGTGAAGAATTTTCCCTACTGTGGATTAGAAATCACGGCTGTGAGGAAGAGTTTCTAGCCAAGTATTATGTGTTGTGGGGAAGACTTTAGCAAGGAGGTCTTGCTGTGGTATACCTTGTTTACAGTAGCAATTAGTTCACCTTGTTCGGTGATCAACAGCAGTTGAGGTTGAGATACGATGTAGGGATCTTGATACATTTTATAATTTATGTGGTCTATGAATTAGCATCTTTGCTTATTTCTTGATCTTATGGTTGATTTTTTTTTTACCAGAAGGGGAGAATCCAGCAAGGTGGTTTCGCGTTGAGGTGTTCTTGTCCAGCATACCGTTGCAGCTCTTTAATTTTGGATCAACAGCAATTCATCTGTTGAGGTGAGTTTTTGTACTGAGGATTAGGGTTGCAGCAAATCTTTTGCTGTCTGATTGGAGTTTAGTTACAGATTTAGATTCATTAGTAATCATTTACTTGAGGAATTGCTAAGGTGGATTAAATCAACAGAAAATGATTATCAAGTGTTGGATGGATTTTGGAAGAAAAGGATGAGATTGTTAGATTAGATTTATTAAGATTTTGGCTTGCATTGTCCAATCTACGATAAACCTAAGTGATTGATTGTATATTTATTTCAGGGTTCTGATTTGAGACAAGAGCTTTGATTAGAGGACATACGATCTATATTGGAGGCGGGTACCTCTTGACTTATCTTTTATGATATTATCATTTGGATATGCATAGTGTTTTATAACTACAAGAAATGAACATGTTTGCCTTTGGTATGCCACTGTTTGATATCCATAGCATGTTAGGTTTGTCGCCTGTGATGTATCCGTGCTTATATCTCGTGATTTGTTGCCATGAGTATCTTAGTTTCTAGAGTGACATACCATGCTTTACTGAGGTTAGGACTAGGTTCTGGATTTTATTTCGGCATGTGTATCTAGATTATCTGATACCTAGGTTTTTATACCATACCTGACTTGTGTACCTCTATATTGTATATCATATCTGATTTGTGTACCTAGACTTTTTTTCTTTGATCTGTGCATATTGTTGGTACATATGTCATGGAGGGGGATATGTTTAGGATATATGTTGTTATACCATAGAGGACCAGTATACCCTGGATTCATGAATTTGACTTACTGATATTGTGGTACCCATATTATATATACATGGATTTTCTATGCTGATCAGGATATTGTCATGCATCATGATTGCATGCTGTGCGATAGTTGACTCCATTATTATTGAGCACATCGCTAGTTACATGGATCTGCACACACCACCACTCATTGGTTAGTGGTCGATTCAGGCAGTGTGTGTTGCACCAGGGACTTTGTTTGGCTACGTTGGTCCGCTCATGGGTAGTGTGACACAACGTATTAGCCGGCAGGGATTCCTCCCCGTCATCGTGTACCGGGAGTTGAGAGCATTGCGCTCCCCCATTTATGATTTGGGGTAGGAGGATAGGTGTACTCCGACAGCATCCCGTCCACTCGGTCACTCATCAGGAGCAGTGACGACAGAGTGCACGGTTGTCACAGCCCTACCCACTCGGTCTCGCCATTTGTGTGTGAGATGACTGACTGGAGTCAGGGGTGACTAGGACGCATCATTGACATCATATGCATTGATGCATTTATTTCTTGTGATTGTGTTTGCTGCATTTGGTTGGATGCATATGTTTGACATGCATACAGGATTTAGGGCACTTTTGGTTTGGCGACCCTTTTGTCTGGATAGGAGTTCCTGGTGAATACAGCTTCCTCAGTTATCTTTCAGTTTTGCATCTTTCATATATATGTGATTAGGAAGATGTATTCCATGTTTATTGCTGTTAGATATATCTTACTAGGCATGTCTATTGGTATTCGCTGAGTCGTTGAACTCACCCCCGTGGACACTATTTTTTTTCAGGTACCAGGTTGTTTGTGGTGTCGCTTGGAGTATCCTGTCTGCTGGTCCCCACGTCACCTCAGAAGATCGGTCTCCGCATTTTGTTTACTTTTATTTTGGTATATGAACTTGTGTATTTAGCTTGTGTTCCGGTTTTGTTTCTGGAGTGTATTTTGTATTGGTTGATGGTTGTGTAAGCTTAGCCGGCTAGCAGTCTAGGTTTGTATTTGATTTTCTGTTATTTTTCGTTGTGCTTTGGTTTTTGTACAGCCGAGTGGGCTGCTACATATATAACTGCGTGGTTGTTTACTTATTTGTTTGTTAGTATTTCCGGCCGTGTTGGCCGAGGTATATGTGGCCCTGAGGGCTTTGTATAAATGTTTCAGATTGTCACCCATACAGGGGAGGTGCTGCCGAAATTTCTTCGGACAGGATCTTTCTCGGGGCGTGACACGTTTGATAGGTAAATTGAGATAAGTCACTAGAAGGGAGTGATTGTGAGGACGTGCTCCCAGGAAGGGAACATTAAGCGTCGATCCAACTTAAATTCATTTCGGAAATCTAAGTTGAGATCGTGACTAGATTCCAGTCTCGAGGAGACAGGATCTAATTAATACTCTGCTTGTCAATTATAACAGTGCTAACACTTTGTTTTGTAGGGTAATATAAATTGTACTTTGTGTCGAACTAACCATTTCTTGCAGGAGAAGGACTTCTTGGAGAAAAAGTGGTACGAGGGCCCGGAGTGTAAAACTTATCCCCAACGCATGTTGCAACGTGGAGCGCTCTGGTTGGACGGGATACATCACACTCCAAGCGCCTAGAAGGAATCCGAGCGCCCTGAGCCTCCTATATAAGGAGGATGCACCCTGGAGCAAAGAACAACGAACAACAAGATCTTCCAACGTTTGCTCTGTCGTGCTACACTCCTGTGACGCTGCGAAAGCTCCTCCGACAACGCGCCTCATTCTCATTTCTTTTTGGTTGTCGGTATTCTTTCTTTAAAGCAACTGTACTTTCAATTGTAGAACAATTATTCGAATTGCTAGTAGATTGTCCAACGAAAGCACTCAATGAGTGCGAACCTTGGAGTAGGAGTCGACCAAGGATCCGAACTAAGTAAAAAGGTTCGTGTTAGCATTGCTCTATTTTCATGTTTTTCGCTGCGTACTCAATATTCTTTTCGACGTTTCAAATCGATATTCATCCCCCCCTCTATCGAATTACACGATCCAACAACCATAACTTTGAGATTGAGGTTGATAAGTCTTTGAATGCCACAAGGAGATGCCTTGATAAGTTCTAGTTCAATGAAAAATCAACAAGCGAGAGTCTCACCGTTCTTTAGATTTAAAAAATATGTCAAAGATATATGTGTGGCCGTCATCCCCTTTATTTATAACTATAGGGTGACCAAAAAACCTTAAAAGGCCGAAAGAAAGCTCATTTAGTAAAGATCTATATAGACTACTTAGCTATTTTAAGCTTATGACATTATTACAACCCAAATAAAGGTAGAAATTGAGTCCAAATTGTGCCTACATATCCATACTACATAGATATGAGACTTAAATGCTAATTCAGCTCAAATAAGCCTTGAATTAGGTTGACTAAGCCAAATGACTTACTCTTGGTCAAACCTTCTTCAATGGTAGCTTTGGCTTTCGCATCTTCAATTAGCACATTAAGCGCTTCTTTCATCTTTTTAGCCTTAACCCTTGTAATTGGACCTCCATTGATGCATAATGGATCATCATTAATATCTAGAGTGGGGTGAGCGTGATCCATATCATAAGCTTGTTGCGGAACTTGTTGTTCTCTTTCTTTTACTCCATCAGGGCGTAAGGCGGCCAGAGACGACGACGTGACTACCGCCACTGCGGGGTTGGATCAGGACGAAGGAGATGGCGGACATGCAGCTAGCAGTGCAGTAGGTTGGCTCAGTGCCCTCGATTGCCGCCATCTGACGGCTGGGGTTGAAGTGGCGCTTGTAGATGAAGAAATCTCGTTCGGGGCCGAGCTCGCGGGAGAACTACCGAGCATTGTCTCTGCTTCTATAACTGTGAACGTCGTCGACGCCTAGATCGACATGTTAACCATGCCGTGCTTCCCGAATTTATGGTGCGCGCTTGCGAGCGCCGTCACTATATCCCCCATGGTCGGCTTGGGCACCAAGGCCCACTGGTCGCCGGTGCCACCATCCTCCTCCTCCTCAGCGCCACGCTTCTTGGATATGCTGAGTTTGGGGAGGTCGAGGTTGGAATCGATGAGGGCAGATTCCACGATAGGGTTTTGAGATGAAAAGGAGCAGGAAAAAGTGGAAGCACCAAGAAAATTGTCATTTCTGGACTCAATAAATTTATTTCAAAAATCAATTTTTTTGGACTCACTTCATTAAGAGTCTGATGGAAAATTATATGGGACATGAGGTATTAGGTCGAAACTTGATGTGTCTAAGTATATTTTTTTATATCTTGGTCATTTGTATTAATAGTTAGTAGTCATCTGTAATTTACTTCCTCTATATTGGCCTAGGAATAGGTTGGAGGAGGTGTTGAGGTGAGCGAATCACCTTTTTTTTACCATATGATGCAAAATTACATCCACCTCCTTATTAAAATTGGTTGAATCTCTATCACCAACTTTATGATCATTACCCTATATTTAGATGGGATGAGCAAAGGTTCATTAACAACAAGAGAAGGGAGAGAAAGGGAGGGAAAGTAAAGTATTTATATTCTCCTTATTTGGGAGGGATGGAAAATTCATTACGAAACTGTTATCTTTGAGAGGAAAGTGAGGATAATGAAAATTAAATATGTAAAGTTATAAAATTACCTTCACTTTTATTAAAGACTTAAGCGTTCAAGAATCTAGTGCATCTTGCATATATTTATTGGTTAAGACTTACACGTTCAAGCAATTATAGCTCATTTGTTAAAATCGACGTCGACATTGGAGTCGAAGTCAGCATCGGCGTCGAAGTCGGTGTTGGCATCGAAGTTGGCATCGAAGTCGATGCCAGCATCGACATTGAAGTCGGCGCCAATATTGACGTCGAAGTCAGTATTGGCATTGAAGTCGGTGTTGGAATCCAAGTCAGCATCGAAGTCAACATCAGCATCGCGTCAAAGTCGGCATCAACATTGAAGTCAGTGTTGGCGTCAAAGTTGATGTCGACGAAGTGCGAGCGTCAGACAGTGCGAGTGTTTTTTGTCATGATGCAAAGAATACCTAAAACAATGATTTTTAAAATTAATATAATAAAATAAGGATAAAATTAGGACATAATTTTCTTAGTTCCCCTTACCTTTCCTTACCCCCCAAATCAGAGTGTAAAAAATTCTTTCGTTTCATGGGTAATGAAGGTTAAAACTTATCCTTTCTTAACTTTCTTTTCCATAGTTCACTTCCTCCCAAATAGAATTTCAAGTCTCTCTTCTCCTTCCCTCCCCTTTCCCCATCTCTTCCCAAACAGTGCATTAGTTGTCTCATCTCATCTCCAATTTAATATCTAGATTCTTTTTCAATTTCTTCTGGATCAAATTCCTCAATATTAAACTTCACAAACGATTAAAGTCTGGATTATCTCTATAAAATATCTCATCAACTTCTTCTTTCAAATTATCTTCGAATCCATCGAGGTCATCTTGGACGTCGAAGCTATCAGTCTCTATGATAAAATCTAATCGCCCTTGGCATGAAGTTTGAGTGTACCCAAAAGGTAAAAAGTGATCTTTCATCTTATTCCGATTCTTGATCTTGGTTTTGCCATGTTGATATCGTAAGCGCGGCAAGTGCTCCCACCATGTCATGCTAGACCTTTTGAGTTTGGAGGCATTCAATTTTATTTTCAACTAATCAAGAATTTTCTCATGATAAAAAAATTCGCTCCACTTCATTAAGCCAATCAACGAAGTCCTCTATTGGTCATACTAGAAAATACAGGTAGATCAACTCAAAATCTAAGGTCTCTATGTCGATCCTCTCGACCACGTATTTCATGATCTTCACGAATTCATATCATTTCCGCTAGGTGTTGGAATAAATCTACAACTTGCCTCTATAAATCACACCGTGTTAAATCTAAAACTTGCCTATGTAAATCCTCAATCACGTCTTTGGTGTTATAACCATGGTGCAAAGTTTCCTTAGCTAGAACCTGCCCGACATGCCCACGATGACCTTCATTGAACTTGACGCTTGACTTTCTCAAATTATAGTCTGCCAGCTTTGATACCAATTGATGTCGAGTAGAATAACGATTATTTTGTGGACTAACAAAAAGAGAGATTGGAGGAGAATGTAAGAAGAGAAAGCACAAAGAAAAAACTTTTATTTAGAATGGAGGAATATTTCCTAGTATAATTAAACACATATTTATATCAGCTCTACGTTACGAGATAAAGAAAGGAAATAAACTTTAGTATCTACATTACCATACAGAAAGAAAAGAAATTTAAAAGATACGAAAAAAAGTTCCAAACAGATTTACCATCTTAAATTCCCTAAGCGTATTAAAAAAATCAAAAATATAAAAAATAGGCATTATAAAAAATGCTAAAAAAATTAAAATTATTAAAAATAATAATAATAATTTACCGAGAAGCCGCCGTCAACTCCCTAATTCGCCCTTCAGTAGTGATGGGCTCCCTGACTGCGCCATCGATCTCTTCCAAGCCTTCCGATCCTTCGAGTTTTCCACCTCCGCCCCCTCCATTCAGTCCCTCAACCCTGTCCTCATCGGGCATTCCGCCAAAAACGGCATCTTGGGAACCGACGCGAGGTTGAAGGAGGAGATGGTGCTGAGAGGAGTCTAGCCCAACGCCATCACCTTCGCATGTGTGAAAATCGATAATAGACTTCAGGATATTATCCGAAGTAATAGGTAGATAATTATCGAAGTAGACGCACGTGAAGTAAAAGGGTTAATTTTTTACTTCACCACACGTTTACCGAAGTCTATCACTGGTCCAAAACCAGTTCAAAATCGGACCGTTTTCGAAGTAAAAAAACTCTATTACTTCATCGAGACCAGTAAAATGACCGAAGTAGTTGATGATTTATTACTTCATAGGTTTCGTTTTTGTCGAAGTAAAATAGGTATACAACTTCACAATTTTTGAATTCTGGTGCAGTAAATGTTTAATTTTACTTCTGCATAATTTGTCTTGGTTGAAGTATTTATTATTGTATTACTTCATCGTAGTATAGAAGTAATAGAGTATATTTTACTACAACAAAAAATTCAATATAACGAAGTAATTTATACAAACTACTTCATAAATTTGATTAGTAGTGAAGTAAATAGTTTCTTTAACTACACCACTATTTAAATTTAGTGAAGTCTTTTTTGTTGTATTACTTCATCATTTATTTATAGTATCAAAGTAATTGACCATATTTTACTACAATAAAATTTTAATTGACAAAAATTTATATTATAATATTTTACTAAAACACAATATTTTTTACCACAAAAATTAAACAAATATATCACAAATATATATCAAATACAATCCAAAAGTGTATTAATAAAAGACATGTTTAACCATAACCCAAAAACTTTTGTATCCATAAATCTCTAAATACATGTCTAAAATTTATATCATAGCCTACACTTAGACACCCATATAGAAGTAGACAAATTCGCTCCATTCACTTCTGACTTCATTATACTGAGATTGATTGTAATATTGTTTATTTTTTGATGCTGCAAACTGAAACATTAACAAAAGTTTGAGGATCAATAAAAAATGACTCAATATTTTATAAAGAAAATATTTCATAAAGAAGAAATTCACCTTTCTCTCCAATTGTGGATCTTCATCCAAGACTATCTCTTTCATGTACTGCATCACACAATATCCATATTCAACACCACCATTTTGTTTAAAATTACCCTAATAAAATTGAAAATGTCATGCAAGAAGTTACAATCCAAATAATAAAAATTATTGATTGTTGTCTAAATACATGGTCACAATACATACTGTCAATTGTTTAACACCTGGTCCTTTTGAAATACCCCTTACTGCATTATATATCTTGACCCCACTACATTGTAAATAATAGAGCATTATTTTTATAACCTATAATGAATTGAATACATTCAAAATCAGTATAATCTACTACTTACTTGGTCATAATAGTTTGTCAAACATAGTCTCGGTTCCTATTACTCAAAGAGTTCAAAAAATATATCATATTCTTATCTTCATTAATTATAGTCAAGATCCAATGGTACCTCTACAAATAAAAATATAACATTGACTAACAAGTAGTAGGAATTGATAAATAATTAAAATCTTACCCAGTGTTATATGGGATGAAGCAAATGTTATCTCCGTTCGATACTCTCAACTGAGCAACAATATGTTATGATAATTTACTGCCTTCTTCACCCACACCGCATGTAGGTATGTGACCAGGATCCACAAATGACACATAGTCAGCTCTTTTTCCTTTCTTCAAGTATGTGTAAAGGTAACTGTAAGGTAATTACAAGGTAATGACAAAGTAATGAAAAATATATGATCTAAGAAACTAACTAATAGACGGATGTTATATATAAACATTATGGGAGGTTTCATCAATAATATTTGCATGCACAGGAAAAATTTAGCCAAGGAAAAATTTTAAAGTAAGCAGACTCAAAATATTTGCATGCTAAGATTCTTTAAGTATCTAGAAAAGCACAGGAATATAACTTAAAATGTTAGGGTATATGAATGCAATTTATTTAAAGTACAAACCTTATCATCTTCTCAACTTGTTTTGCCACATTATATTCTAAATCTGCATACTTTTGTTTCGCTCGTCCAGATTTAGCTAACTTTTTGGATTCCAAAATGCTTGGAAGAAGATAAAGCTGATAATCTTCATGTAATAGATCATACTGTATGAAAAATGTTAAAATCTGCTTAGAAATTTTAACCCAAATATACTATAGTACAACGCCTACCTACCTCATCTCTAAACAAAGTTAGAACCAAGTGTTCCTTCAATACTACCTGAAACAAAAATGATGGTATTTGTTAAGAAAAGGGAAGAGAAGATTTATTTTAAACTTGTTTGAACTTGGATACACTGATAAAAAACTATATTGATAATAATTAAAGAAAAATAACTTTCTCATTAAGGCAGGTAAGGTATATCAAAGTTCAACTTAAACAAGAAGGATTATATGACACGCATATTGCCTCATATAAGAATTTTCATGGAGAGGAATATTCAGAATAAGAAAAGATTTAATACCACATGATAAGTAAGTAAGTGACAATGGATGCTCATAAGAGATGTCATGGGCAAGAAATTTTTTGTTTAACAAAGATATAATAATCCTCTTTTCCTTTTAGCCTCATGAAGCAAAGCAGACAATCAAAATCTATATGCCCAAGATACGATAATTACATTAACAATTACCAAGATTACTTGCAGGTGAAGCATGCACATCACCTATAATTTTTGTAGAATACTTCAGGGAATAAATTAGTTAATCAAGCCTGAAGGAAGATAAAACAAAGCCAACATTTGACAGAAAATGTCTTTTGAACAACAATCTTCATACATCTGCATCTAGTTAAATTTAGACATGTTTTCCAAATTTACTCCATAGCCATTAAATTAGAGAATTCAACAACAGGCATTACATATAGTATAGTAGCTTAGTAGGAGCATACATTTTTCAGTAAACTATTAAATATCCTAGATATCTAGGAATTCATGAAGAAGTATTCTTGACCTAATTGCTTGTAAACTTGAACTAGTGGTGTTATGATAGATATAGAGTTAGCTATGGATAGTGGTCTTTTTTTTCTCTATGACAAAGTTCTTTCATTGTAGCCTTGATGTTTAGGAAGGACCTTAGGCCTTTGGAGAGCCTACTCTCTGTACCTTAGCCATGTGAGCTTTTGAATTGGCTACGATTTGACCACCAGATGCACTCTTTATATTTGCAGAATCAGCTGTCAAAACCATTGACTTTTTAATCTAAAAGAAAAGAAATGTGATAAATAGCAAACTGTGGTCAGAGCATGCATGCATCAAAAGAAAAGCATCAAAGCACTATAATTAAAACTATGGAAACGTAACAAAAGATAACATGTCTAACTTATACCAGTCTCCATATTTACACAAGTATAAAAGATAAAATAGATAGAATACTTATTTTGGTCTATCCAATTAAAATGCATTGCATAAATACAAATATTGATAGAAAAAAGTGTTGGTGCAGCGGAGGCCGGCAAGAGGGGGGTGAATTGCTCCTGAAAAAATAAATATACCCTCCTCGTACTTTCAACTCAATTAGTGCAATAGTTAAATAAAACAGTAAAAGAAAGACACAGGAGAATTAACCTGGTTACAACCAAGGAGGTTGTTAATCCAGGGCAGTAGAAAAAGCGCAGTAAAAAAAATCTCCTTTGCTGAAGGCGGAGAAGTCTTTTACACTTTCAAAAGCTCAGAACTATTGCTAGAAAACACTACAGATTGAATGCTTGAGTTTATAGTGAATTCCTAGCTCCAGGGGCCTTTATATAGGTCCTGGAAATCCTATCACGAGGCTCCAAGGCGCCTCCAACGAGGGTCCAAGGCGCCTCCATGGGAGTCAGCGGATAAAACTTTATCCGCGCGCAGAACGGTCACTTTGACTGGTTGAAGGCGCCTCCAACCTGGCTGAAGGCGCCTCCAAACTGGTTGAAGGCGCGTGTGAGGCGCCTCAGGACTGTTTTCCAGCTCCTTTCCACTTCGCTTTAGCTTCCGATGCTCCGATCTTTTGGGTGATTGTGGCCAACCAAAATATGGCTCACCCGAACCCAATTTCCGGCCTTCCTCGAGCAGCCTTCCGTCCCGGCTTAACGTCCCTCGAACGCCGCGCACGCTCTTCACGCCCACCGGAGTACTCTTCCGCAGCACTCTCGTCCTTCTGATGCACCGAGCCCGTCGGCTCCCTTCCCGTGTCGTCCTTCTCGCTAGCTGCGTCTTCCGCTCGACTTCCTGTGCTCCTAAGCTCCTGCACACTCAGACACAGGGATCAAATACAACGCAGGACCTAACCAACTTGGTTGATCACATCAAAACTATCACGGAGTCCAACAATCTCCCCCTTTTTGATGTGCATCAACCCAAGTTCAAGTTAGGGACAACATAGACATAAATAGTAATTTTAAAGGTAAATTACTAGACTAACAGGTTTAAGTACAATTTTGCAATAAATAAAATTACAACACCTTTTTTAAAAAAATTTGTAATAAGTAAACATTTAAAATTTTATCTCCCCCTTGTTTAACTCCCCTTGAACTTGTACCTTTCTCTCCCCCTTTGATCACAGCAAAAATGGGGTTAAGAAAATATGAAAAAAAATAACTTAAGTTAAGTGAAATGTATAGAATTAAAAAAAAAATCTAAGTTAAAAATGAAGAAAATCAAATTTTTGAATTTTCAGAAAAAATTTTCTATGTCAATATGTATTTTTCAAAAAATTTCTAAGTCAAAATGAATTTTTTTAAAAAAATTCTAAGTCAAATTTTGAATTTTCAGAAAAAATTTTCTACGACAATATGAATTTTTCAAAAAATTTCTAAGTCAAAATGAATTTTTCAAAAAAAAATTTCTAATTCAAATTTTTGAATTTTCAGAAAAAATTTTCTACGACAATATGAATTTTTCAAAAAATTTCTAAGTCAAAATGAATTTTTCCCAAAAAAAAATTTCTAAGTCAAATTTTTGAATTTTCAGAAAAAATTTTCTAAGTCAAATAAAAAAAATTTCTAAGTCAAATTTATATTTTTGAATTTTCACAATCTGACTTTTTAGAATTTTAAAAAGATTTAAAAACTTTTAAAGTATTATTTAATTCTAGTTTAATGCTTTTTCAGAAAGTTAATTAAACATTTTCTTTCAATATTTTAGCTTCCAGGTCGTGGCGAGGCACTAGGCCTTCTTGGTTATTGGAGCAACAACCACTTCCTTAGACAAAGCTTCCTTAAAAAATTTCAATGTTTAATTTTCTCACTGTAATCTTTTAATTTTTGATAGATTAATTAAGTACAGATTTTGGAACCCAATAGAGGTTCCTTCCTACAGGATTATTCAAAAATCTAGGGGGTACATAGCTTCTTGGTATTTTCCTAAGTTGTCCTTGATGCTTCCTTATATTCCAATTTAATTTACCATAAATTCTAATTTTTGACTTTGGAAATTTCTTTAAGCATGCATCATTTTTCAATTTTTCAATTTCTAATTTTAGATTTTTATTTTCAGAATTTTAAATTTTCATTTTCTTTTTCTAAGTGATCTAATTCTTTAGGCAAAGCTTTAATAAACTCAAAAGACTGCTTAGAGTTTAGGGCACGTACCTTACTTACCTCATCTTGCGATACTCCCCCTTCATCATTGCTTTCTCCTTCTGATGATCCTCCCCCTTCATCTATGCTCATTTCTGAGCTGGACGTTTCTTCTAGCTGATGGTTGGCCATCAGTGCTAGTCCCGAGAATTCTTCGACTTCGGAGTCGGAGGACGACGAATCATCCCACGTGGCCTTTAGATTGTGTTTGGGTCGAGTGGGCTTCTTGCTCCTTTCCTTACTTTTTCTCTTCAGTTTTGAACAGTCATCTTTGATATGTCTTTCTTCGTTGTAATTGTAGCAACGAACCACCCTTTTCTTTCCCTGGAGCTTTTTCGACTGCAATCTAAATTTGTTAGAATTTACAAATTTATTAAACCGTCTTACCAGTAGTGCCGCTTCGGATTCGTCGATTGAAGCTTCGGAATCGGGATCGTCTCTCCTTGCTTGTAGGGTGACGTCGAGGTTTGACTTCACTGCTTCTTTAGGCTCTGCAATCCGAGACTCGTGAAGTTCAAAGGTAGAAAACAAACTTTCTAAGGTACTTACCTCAAGGTCCTTAGAGATATAGTAAGCATTTACTAAGGACGCCCATTCTGGAGTTCTCGGGAAGGCGTTGAGCGCGTATCGGATGGAGTCTCGGTTCGTTACCGTTTCGCCGAGATTCGTTAGTTGCGTTATCAGCTCCTTGATCCGTGCTTGGAGTTGCACTACCTTCTCGCCGGTGTTCATTCAGAGATTCGTTAGTTGTGTTCGAAGAATGTCGCGCCTCGCTAGCTTTGCTTCCGAGGTGCCTTCGTGGAGCTCTAGGAATTTCTCCCAGAGGTCTTTTGCGGAGTCGTAGCTTCCGATCCGACTTAACTCTTGGGGCGGAAGTGTTAGTTAGAGCCCTAAAGTCAATCATTTGATGATTGTATGGACTCTTTGTATCATATTCTTGTATATTAATAAAGGCATTTGTTTGGTTATTATACTTATTTGTATTAGTGTCAAATAGACTAAGTATAATAGCGTCCTTGAGTATAAGGTTCATACCTATATCAATCGATTAGTTGAATCGATAGTGAGATGATATAGGGAACACTACTCTAAATCATTCCTAGTCGAGTATTAACATTCAGGGACAATGTTAATGCAATAAGACTAGCATGTAGGTCAGCTCGATGACTTGATCTCACAAGTCATGGATATAGAGATATCAAGCTGACACATGGGTATGCATTAGAGAATGTATACTGAATGACCCGCCATGAGAAAGTATCATGGATCGTTATATGAGTGTCATATACTTTCTCATGTGGCTATTAGTATGACTATTAGTCCTTAGACCTGAAGTCACCATGGATCCCTACATAAGGAGTTATATACTTTGGTTTCGTCACCCGTAATCGGGTGGACTATAAAGGTGATTACCTGGGTATATAACGAATTATGTAGAGGATGAGTGATGTAGATGGGATCTATCCCTCCCATATGGCGGGGCGACATCGGTATTCTTGATAGAGTGAGACCACGAAGTGCATGGCCATGCCAAATGAGTCAATATGGGATATTGAGCTCATTTGATTTAGTTTGTCTACTTGGAGTTCAAGATTTAGATTGATTAGAGGATGACACGGTCTATGCCTCATATTGATCAATCTAGATGTCTAGGATAGAAGGACATTGTCACATATTGTGAGGAGTCACAATTAGTAGTCACAAGGTGATGTTGGATCTCGACATTTCTTGTAACTTGGGTAGTAATGATGTGTTGCTAGATACCGCTCATTACTTATGCTCCTAAATGGGTTTAGGGCATTGCCAACGTTACAAGAACCTATAGGGTCACACACTTAGGATATTTAGATGGAGATTTGGTTCATATGATGAACCAAGAGGATTAGATTCATTTGATGAATCAAATTGGATTAAGAGTAATTCAAATTGGGCTAATTGAGTTAGACTCAAGTTGATTCATGTATTTAATGAGTATAATTTAGATTATGACTCATTAGATCAATTTAATTTAATGAATTAGATTCATTATATTAAGTTGGCTTTAATCAAATGGTTAGATTAGATCAACCATGAGAGAGATTGAGTCAAGTTTGACTTGACTAGAGAGGAAGAGGAAGAGTCAAGTTTGACTTGACTCTTTGCCACATCATGAGTGAGGTGGCAAGATGTGGACCAATAGTATTGTTCCACATCATCTTGTTTTGCCACCTCATGGAGGTTACAAGCCTCCATTGCATTTAATGTGGGTTGGCCACATTAAATGAGTGGAGGTTACTCATTTGCCACATCATTGTGAGGTGGCAAGATGTGGACCAATGGTAATGGTCCACATCTTCATGATGTGCCACATCATAGGAGTTACACAACACCTCTTAATGGCTTCACATTAATTGTGATTAATGTGGAATGAGAGTTACACTCCATGGAGTGGCCGGCCACACAAATGTGGTGAATGAAATTTGATTTTCATTCAAGGCATTACTTCTTCTTCTTCTTCCTCAAGAGAGCTCTCTCCCTTTCCTTCTCTTGCCGTGACCACACAAGGTGCTAGCACACCTTTTGTGTGAGGTTTCTCCACCTACGTGTCCGTGTGGATACTTCTAGAGGACCGGCGCTTGACGGTCTTGAGATCCGGCAACTCCTTGGAAGAGCGGGAACGCGAAAGGGCACGCAACAAGGGTAAAGTTCTCAACACATAGATCTAGGAGTAGATCTAAAAAGGTTTTTCAAACTCATATTTGGTTTTTCCGAAAAAATTTTACCTTGCACGGATCCGTTGGCTTTGGGTGATTCGGGGTTTCCGCGACGCGAAAAGCGATTTCGCGGCCCGAAAAATACAACAGTGGTATCAGAGCCACGTGCAAGGCGAGTACGAGTTTGTTTTTTGGTTTTATGAAAACTAAAGTTTATGTAATTTTCTGTAAAATTATGATTTTTGGGGTTTTTATGAGTATTTTTCTCGAGTAATCGAAGCACAAGTGTTTAGACGCGTGTAGGCTTCGGCTACCGGAAAGATTTTTCCAAAACGGCTTCGTTTCGCCCCAAAATTTTTTGGGACAGCAGGCTTGGGTGCCATTAGATCGCTTAGGAGCAACTCGCGATGGTTAGATCGCGGGTAGAGGTACTGCCCCTAACCCCGCAAGGGGATTTGCTTCGCGATTGCACCCGAAATCGCTAAAAACGAACCCGCCGGGAAGATTTTTCCGAAACGGCAATGTCTCGCCCAAATCGTTTTGGGACAGCGGGTTTAGGCGCTGTTGGATCGCAAAGGAACCCTCGCGATGGTTAGATCGCGGGTAGGGGCGCTGCCCCTGGCCCCGCAAGGGGATCTGTTCCACGATTGCGCCCGAAACCGCTAAACGGGTCCGCCGAGAAATTTTACTCGTAAAAATTGTAAAAAATTAATTTTAAAATTACAGAAAATTATGAAAATATATAATTTTGAATTATATATTAATTTTGTGATAGTCATGGTCCAAAAACCCAATGTGATTGGATTGTGTTGTAATTCATAATACGGCCTGCGTGCCGTTATGTGTTTGCGAGTGTTGTATTATATTCGCGACCTGCGCGTCGTGCCTTCTCTTATATTCTTGTTGTAAATTAGATTTAGACTCGAATGTAACTCGAGTTTCAAATTGTAATGTACAAATTGGAGCAGTGGAGGGTCCACACGAGACGGAGTTCCGAGGCGGGCACAAGCAACACAAGGTGGTCAAAGAGAGGAGCTTGGAAAAGCTGTTGACCCTAGGTTGACCAATCGATCTTCTCATTGGCTTGAGAAGATCGTAGTAGGGTCATGACTAAATCACAAATAGATTAATTAATTGCTTGTGTATGTGATGCATATTTAAAAAGTAGTTAATTTATTAGTGTCTTACGATTAGATTAGATCTAAGTCGTGCACATGATGCACCCTTGCGATTAGATTAGATCTAAGTCGTGCACAAGATGCATCCTTTTCGATTAGGTTAGATCTCAATCGACTCAACTCTAATGCCTAACTGTGCCGTGATACCTATCACTACCTCGATCACATGTATTGTTGAATCTGCCAAAGCAGAGCAATACATATTATCTTGGTAGGGTACGGAGGGACAATCTTGGTCCCGCCTATCAACGCATGGGTGAATACAAACTCAATTAGATTGAGTATTCCTAGTTACTCGGTTGGATCGAGTATTCCTGCCTTCAAGCTGGAGGCGCCTCCAAGCTGGCAGCTCAGCTCCTTTGACTTCGTTTCCAGCTTGTTGCGACTTCCGATGCTCCGATCTTTTGGATGATTGTGGCCAACCGAAATAGGGCTCACCCGAACCCAATTTCCGGCCTTCCTCGAGCAGCCTTCCGTCCCGGCTTAACGTCCCTCGAACGCCGCGCACGCTCTTCACGCCCACCAGAGTACTCTTCCGCAGCTCTCTCGTCCTTCGGATGCACCGAGCCCGTCGGCTCCCTTCCCGTGTCGTCCTTCTCGCTAGCTGCGTCTTCCGCTCGACTTCCTGTGCTCCTAAGCTCCTGTGCACTCAGACACAGGGAGCAAATACAACGCAGGACCTAACCAACTTGGTTGATCATATCAAAACTATCACGGGGTCCAACAAAAAGAACAAACACATCTTGTTTCACTTAGATTAGCTTATAACCACCAATGCAACTTCTATATGGTATATGATAAACCAAGACTAACGAAGCATAACTTGTTTAGCTGAACCCCAATCAGAAAATATGCCTGCAAATATTTTTTTAAACGTTTTTGCCACTATAATTCTAGTAAGCATATGAACTGGAATTGAGTGAGTGATTTGTGTGGTTGGTATAGTGAAAGGAAGTGCCGGATTTTGATAATATTCTTCAAAGATGATAAAACATTGGAATTACTTGATTGTAACTGCAAAGTTTGGATTTTGAGTATATTTATGGTTCAGATTTTTGGTTGATCGAGAAGAAGCAATAGCAGGATCGGTAGATCTTGAGAGAAGAGAGTTTGGTGTACAAGAACATGATCAAACATAAAGTGGGCAGATTATTTAGGGGAGATGAATGAGGCACTAAAACCTTTTATGTGGTTGTCGACAGCCGAGATGAGGCCGAGGCAGCCAAGTGCCGCAAAGAATCCTGAATTGGGCACTTGGAGTTGAAGTCTATGCCTGGGATGGGGGGCTCACGAGCTAGAGTAGCACCAAAGGTGTAGCGGGAGGCGTGGACTGGGTGATGCTCATGTATTGGCCATCGATGGCAAGAACTTCGCTGATGAAAAAGAGGAGAACAAAACCCTAGCACCCAACAAATGAGGTCAACTCATTAGCAAGGAATGGAAGAATTATAAACAGATTCAATTTATGAAAAAATATTTTAACCTTTCCAACTTAATACTTCAGTAATTATACATATTAATTTTATTTGATAACTTATTACTTCATTAAATAAATACTACAAAGTAAAATATTAGATAAAATTAAAAATGTGTCTATATTTTTTATTCTACGAAGTTTAAAATAGTATTTACTACATCAAATTTATTACTAAAGTTAATTATTATATATTACTTCATAATTAATAATTACTGAAGTAAACAGCAGCAAAGTCTATCAATAAAATTCACATAGTGGCATTGCTGATGATAGACGCCCTGTGCTGGGAGGGCAACTACACCGTGGCGAAGAAGATGATGTTCACCATGGAGTACCAGGGGTGCAAGGCGGGGCTCGTCAACTAGGGCGTGCTGATGAGCGATCGCGGGAGGAGGGGCGACTACCTCATGGTGGCGGACGGCCCGTGCTGGGCGGGGGATTTCGAGATGGCGTCTCGGGTGGTGACAGTGATGCTCGCCAGATGGCACTGCCCGCGCGAGGAGACCTTCAAGTGCCTGACGAATGGCCTATGCGCTATCGGGAAGGTGGAGACGACGTGCTCGGTGGTGGAGGAGATGGTGAGGAGGAAGATGGAACTGGACAAGAATGGCTGGAAGGCCATGGAGGAAGCTACCTTAGTACCAGTCAAACCAGAACAACAACTCAACCCAGTCCAATTCAACTTGACCAAACATATGACCCACCTGAACCAGGCTTACACCCTATCATCATATTTCAAAAGAAGTTTTGGCTAAATTTTAGTTTTGATCGAATTATTAGATAAATTTATATGTGATTGATCAAAGAATATGGATTGATGTGTTGTCCGTTCCGAGTACTTCTAGATTTATCTTGGTGGTTAGTGAAAAATTTTCGTAGGACCAGTCCGATTATTTTTAAGATTAATCGGTGTAAGTTAGATATATGATGTCAATAAAAAAAATGAAGACAAATGTTTGATGAAAACAAGTTAAATACAGATTGGGCACTCAAATCTTCAATGTACACCTGAAAATAGTTCACCATTTAAATCAGCGAAATGAGAAAATGGGGAAGAGTTGCAAACAATGTTGGCATACCTCTTAATAATATCCTAAGGAGTCGAAAGTGAATGGACCGGCAGTCTTGAGTTTGGGTAAGCTGAAGCTTGTTTGTTTGACAGGCAATGTTTTCATCCCTGCTTCATCCATAGTGGTTTCAAGGCCACAGACATGGCAAAGCTCTTCCAGCTCTGACTCCTAATTAGGTACTTACTGGTTAATACTAGATTTAAGCATCACATTATTTCCTTGATTAACTTGATTCGGCAGGCGAAGAAACCACAAGTTACCTTGATTCTAAGAACTTCACACAAATGCTTCAATGGGTAAGGCTGAAGCTTATATCCGCTGCAGTTGATATACGATATTGCTCGTGCACGGATCTGTAAAAGGAGAAACTGCAACATGGAAAAACAATGCAAAGTTTATCCACCCGTCGTTAGGAGTATTACTAGCGTAAATGTTAGAGTTAAAAAGATGAAAAGACACCACTTCCCCTTCATATTCTAGCTCATTTAATTCCTCCATTAATAGAGAGAGAGGCAGAGTAATCTTCCTCTTATATATATGGGTCCAAGTCAAAGAAGACAAAAAGGGGGTTTGATGTGCGCGAGGTTGGTGCAAAGTCAAAGAGAAAGGGTTCGTCTAATATAAGAAAGGTCTCTGTGCAAGGTTTGTCTATGAGCACAAGACTGTATGAGGAGAACATCCATTACAGAAAGATTTGACTCGTGGAATCTTAAAGAGCTTTCTGATTCGTTCGCAATCGTTCTTTCGACGACAAGTTATTCTTCGATATCTTTTCCGAGCATCACTGTGAATTTTTTTTTTTGTATGAAAAGTGAAAATCAAAATCTAATACGGAGATCACTGTGAGTTCTATTTTTATATTTCATGCTATTAGAATTAACAATGGTATTAGAGCATTAGTTTAAAAAACTCATGAAACTTACCCCTATGTCGGGAGATCATTGCTTGCCGGCGACAACATCTCGAAAGAGGGATGTTGTCAGAGAGAGCGACAACATCATTCGTCGGGAGAAACATTGTTGTTGTGAACAGTGTTGCGTCGGGTCGAAAAAAAATGCGACAACGTCACAATTTCCATCGAAGTCGGGCTTCACATGGTGGAAGGTTGCTGACAATGTTTTTTTCGGGGGACTAGGAAGAGAATCCTGGTTGGCCGGGGATGTGCCTGTGGTCGCTGATGTGGCTGTGGGCTGCCTCTCGTTGTTTCTGTGCAAGCATACGCCGATGTACACCGACGACTACGTTGGGCCATGGGTGACCGACATCGAAAAGGGCCGGCAACTGCCCCAGGATGTCGACGCTTGGCTACTGTTGTCAACGACTGTGTTTGTCGCGGTTCATGAGGCGTGAAGGCGTGTGGTGAAAGCGATGAAGAAGACGAACAGTTTCTTCATGCATGCACAATAATCTTAGTTTTTTGCAATAAAAAAAGGAAAAGTTATCTGCATGCACATTTTCTTTATAAAATCAAAACGTAAGAAAACAAAAAAAAAATATATGATATATATATTATTTAATGGTTCATCGAACCAGATCTATTTTTTGATCCAAAATTGATTGTCGGATTGGGTTTTTGACCCAAGTCTAGTTTAAATCATTAGTTGATTTAACCAGATCAAATTTTGATTCAATAAGACATAGTTCTTCATAAAAAATTTTCTAACGGATTGTTTGGATAAAGTCAAAAAAATAAATTTGCTAAAAGAACTCTAATAAATATGATTTTTGTTAAATAAATTATAACAACCAGAATTTTTCTAACAGAAATTTTGACAAACTATTTAAAGCATAAGTTAAATTGATTAAATGCTTCATAGTTAGTCAATTAAACATTTTATTTTGCTTCCAGGCTGCTGCGAGACACTAGGCTTTCTTAGATATTGGAACAACAACTATTTTCTAGACAAAGTTTTTTAAATAAATTAAATATTTAACTTTCTCTCTGAAAGCTCAAAAAAACAATTAACTTAAGCATATTTTTGGAACCCAATATAGGTTCCTTCTTACTGGGTTAATTAAAAATTTCAGAGGAATATATTTTCTAGATAATTTTCTATTTTCCCCTTATAATATCTAAATTACCAATTTAATCCTTTATAGTTCCTAAAAGTTGAAGTTGACAAATTTAAACATGCAGAATTTTTTAAGTTTTTTATTTGATCCTTTAAATTTATATTCTTAATTTTTAATTTTTCATTTTTAGTTTTAATTTTGTCAAGATCTTCTAATCGACAAGATATAGCTAAGGTTGATTTTAACTCTTTATTTTCTTTTTCTAATTTACAGTAATTTTTCAATAAGTATTTTATAAACTGAAATGACTTGTTAGGAGGAAGAGGTCGTACCTAACTTACCTTGTCGATTCCGCAATCTGAAGCTCCCCTTGAAGTGCTGCTTTCTTCAAATGTCACTCCCCGTTTATTGATTCTCTCGATGCTCATTTCGGATGAGCTTGCTTCATCTTTGTCTTCTTGGTAACTTGCTACTAGCGCAAGTCCGATGATTGCTTTGATCTCTAATTTGAATGACGTTTCGTCCTATGTCGCCTTTAGAGTTTTATACTTGTTCTGGGATGCCTTCTTATTCTTTTCCTTGTCCTTGTTCTTCAATTTTGGATAGTTATCTTTCACATGTCCTTCTTCATTGTAGTGGTAGCACTTTACCTTTCTTTTCCTTTTGGTGCCTGCACTTGATTAAATCTTTTAGATTTAAGTAATTTTTTAAATCTACTTACCATGAATGTCATTTCATCATCCTTGAGAGAAGATTCAAAATCTCGTTCATCCATCTTTGCCTTTAAGGAAATATTGTGCTTTGGCTCCTTCTTTAGATCTGCACATCTCGTTTCATGGAATTCAAGAGTTGAAAATATTTCTTCTAAAGTACTTGATTCTAGATCCTTAGATATATAATAAGCATCTACAAATGATGCTTATTCAGTAGTTCTAGGAAATGCGTTAAGCGCGTACCTTAGCGAATCTCGGCTGCTTATCTTTTCTCCGAGATTTGTGAGTCCAGTGATGAGTTCCTTGATTCTTGAGTGGAGGCGTGCGACAACTTTGCCTTCTTTTAACCGGAGGTTGCTAATATGGTTCTGGAGCAGGTCTCGTCTCATTAGTTTTGCCTCTAAGGTCCCTTCATGTAGTTCTAGGAATTTCTCCCAAAGCTCCTTGGCTAACTCGTAGGCTCCGATATGTTTGACTTCTTAAGGTGATAAAATGCTAAGCAGATGAAACTCTTCTTTGCCATTTGACATGAAATCGGCTTACTCCTTCTTCGTTTATTGATATTCTTCTTTGTCTTTCGGGACTACAAAATCATATTTCATAATTATTAATAATTCAAAATCTGTTCTAAAAAAATACCTCAATCTTTTTCTTCTAGCTCACGAATTCCCTCTTGAACTTCAGTGGGTTGATACTTGATCCAACCATCTCGTATGCTTCATTCGACGGTTAGTCCTCCTGAAGCAAACCCGCTCTGATACCAATTGTAGGACCCTTTGCGGTTGGCTAGAGGGGGTGAATAGCCCTGCAAAAATAATATGAACCTTCCTCGAAAGTTATAGCTTAATTAAACTAACACTTGTATAAATTAAATAAGAAATTAGAAGAAGAGGCACAACGAGGTTTACATGGTTACAACCGGGTTTAAATGGTTACAACCAAGGAGGTTGTTAATCCAAGGAAGTTGAAGTTCACTATCTGTAACAACCCAAATTTCCCTATTTCGAGTTCTAAATATCCTTAAAAATATTTGGAAATGCTTTTAAAATATTCTAGAGATTTTTAGAGTATTTTTATATAATTTTTGGAGGTCGTTTGGTATTTTTACTAAACGAAGGAAGTTTCGACAAAAAAATGTCCAAGCCGATAATTGAACCCACGACCTTTGACTCGATCAAAACCCGGCTGACCAGGTGGGCAAATAGATTTTTCTGTTTAGAAAAGGTAGCGAATTTATTTAAGATAGTTAACAGAATATTGGATTATAAAAGGGATAAGTTGATCTTGGATTTGTTTGTTTAGAAAAGGTAGCGAATTTATTTAAGATAGTTAACAGAATGTTATAAAAGGGATAAGTTGATGTTGGATTTGTCTGTTTAGAAAAGATAGCGAATTTATTTAAGATAATTAGCAGAATATTAGATTATAAAAGGGATAAGTTGATGTTGGATTTGTCTGTTTAGAAAAGATAGCGAATTTATTTAAGGAGTTAACAGAAATATTAAGTTATAAAAAGGGATAAGTTGATGCTCTATTTTCCCGTGACTTAAACCATTCTCTCCTTCTCTTCTACGTACGATAGCGGAGCTCGGGCAGAAAATGAAAGGGAGTTAGGGCATCATCTCCGGCGGCCAGCCAAGGTCCTAGAAGCCCTTTTTGTTCGGTTGTGAGTCCAAGAATCAAGGTAAGTGCTTCTCACCTGCAGTAAGAGTAGTTTCGGACCTTTGTTCTTCTTGAATTCGAAGCATAAGAAGCATTTATAGTGTAGATTTTTAATTAAGTCTATAGTGCATATTTTAATTAAGCTTATAATGCAGATTTTTATGTAGAGCTTATATTGCATATTTTAATTAAGCGCTTATAGTGCAGATTTTTAATTAAGCCTATAGTACAGATTTTAATTAAGCTTATAGTGCAGATTTTAATTAAGCTTATAGTGCAGATTTTTAATTAAGCCTATAGTGCAGATTTTAATTAAGCTTATAATGCAGATTTTTATGTAAGCTTATAGTGCAGATTTTAATTAAGCCTATAGTGCAGATTTTAATTAAGCTTATAGTGCAGATTTTTAATTAAGCTTATAGTGCATATTTTAATTAAGTTTATAGGTGCAGATTTTAATTAAGCCTATAGTGCAGATTTCAATCAAGTTTATAGTGCAGATTTTTATGTAAGCTTATAGTGCAGATTTTAATTAAGCTTGTAGTGCAGATTTTTTTAGAGCTTAAAATGCAGATTTCTTTAGAGCAGATTTCTTTAGAGCTTGTAGTGCAGATTTCTTAAGAGTTTATGGTGCAGATTTCTTTAAAGTTTATAGTGCAGATTTTTTGTGGAACTTATAGTGCAGATTTTTGGTGGAATTTATAGTGTAGATTTTTAGTGGAACTTATAGTGCAGATTTTTGGTGGAACTTATAATGCAATTTTTAAAGAAAAAGATTATAGTGTAGTTTGGTTAAGTATTATAGTACAGAATTTATGTTTGCATAGTATGCAGAAATAGTGTAGCATAGAATGCAGAATCTTGATTAGAATAGTATGCAGAATTTTGATTAGCATAGTATGCAGATTTTTGTTTATGCATTTCAAAGTTAGAATTTGTTTAAACATTTCAGTTTTTAAAGAAGCATTCTTTTATTAGAGGTATTAACAAGTATAAGAAAGATAAAGAAAAGAAAGAAAAAGGTCAAGGCCTTAAGTAGATCCCAAAGTCAAGACTTTAGGGATTTTGGCACACAAGGTGCTCGTTAAAATGCCAAGGCATTTAAAGAATAAGTAATTAAGATAAATCATCTTATAAATCAGTATTTTACTTTTATCAGTGGCACTGTGCTGGACTCTCAGTTGTCCTTGGGTTGGGCTCCCATAGTCGTCCCTAGGTTTAGATAACCTAGTAAACCCTACTAGATTCGGGACCAGCTATCTCGGGTCTAGTTAGGGATGCGCGCATAGCAAGTATAGTTGTCAGGCCCAAGAAGAAAGTTTATTATTATTTTGAAGTATTAAAGTATAAGTTTTTAAACAAGTAAAACAAGCTTCACATAAGTTTAAAATCCTGCAAGTTTAGTTTTCTTTTATGCTAGCATGTTTAGCATTTCAGCCTGTTTGATTCCTTTACTATTGGATGAACATGAATAGTTAGTTCATGTTATAGATATATGTACATGCATATTGAGTTTTGTGAGTTAGATAACGCTTACTAAGCAATTTTGCTTATAGTTGCATTTCCTCTTACTGCAGATAAAGGAAAGGAAAAGTTATAGCAAAGGAAGGCGACAAAGAGGTGCGGATGGATGTGTGATGTCTGGACTATAGAAGCCTTGGGATTTAGCATAAGAATTTATTAACAAAGAGTTGTGTAGAATGTATTAGATGAGTCATTTAGTCTTCTGCTGCTAGTTAATTGTAAGTTTTGAGTTCTCTGAGAGTTTTAGGACTTACTATCAACATGTGAACAAGGATAGTTAAGTAAAGTTAGTAGTCCAGTAGCGCTCCACCCTCACAGTCCAGTAGTGAGGAGGGTGGGGTGTTACACTATCAAAGTCTCCTTTAGGCAGAGAAGCCTCTTACAGTAGTTACAACACTCAAAATGCAAAGCTAGACAAAGGAAATTATTTACATGTGTTTTGTCTAAGCTTATGAGACCATGACTATATTTATAGCCCTGGTTGGGATGCCTGGAGGGGTTCTAGGTAACTAGAGGGAGATAAAATTTTATCTCCATCACAAAGGATCACATTTGACGCGATCTAGATAATTTTCATGGTCTGGGCGCTTGGACTCAGTCCAAGTGAGTCCAAGCGCTCAGACGAAAGTTAACCTTATGTTAACTTGTTTGGTCCGAGTTCTTGCTCCGACTCTGCTAGCTTGGGTCTAGGTCTTCCGCTCAAGCTCCGACTCCTCTTGCTTGGATGATTTCAGCCATCTGGAATAGAGCTCATCCGAACCCATTTTCCATCCTTCGAGCAATATTCCGCTCTAGCTTCTCATTCCTCAGAAAACGCCGCGCACCTCCTTCTCATCTGCCTATGTACTCTTCCACAGCACCTCATCCCTCGGACGCACTGAGCCCTTCGGCTCTCTCTCGTGTTGTCCTTCTCGCTAGCTGCGTCTTTCGCTTTACTTCCTGTACTCCCAAGTTCCTGTACACTTAGACACAGGGGTTAAAAACCAACATGACCTAACCTAACTTTGTTGATCACATCAAAACTACCTTGGATTACTAACATGTTGTTCCACCGGAGGAAAATTCCTGCAGTACGCCAGAACTAAGATTCAAACCTTAGATGTCTAATTAACAGTTTGGAGGACCTAATCGCTACACCATATATATCTTCCAAACATAGAGCTCATTACAACAATAACTGGCCATGAGGCAAGCAAGTACGAGGGGGATTGGACATATCTTCCAAGCATAGAGTCAATCATAGTTAATTCAGCTTCTGTATTCTTATCTTTTTTTTTTATTTTAGTTGGCACCAGGTGTCTAGCTTATACCGACTAATTCTGGGTTGACTAGCTTAGCCCCACGAAAGTTTTCCATCGATCGCTAGGGTAAATCAGGAACTGTTCGCAACGGGCGATCCATTAGCCCAAAGTTCCTAGGTCAACTATCCATTAAGAGAAATTCATCTGTTAATTTGCTAAGGCTGGGATATATATATATATATTTAGCAACTCTTCAATTTTTGATCTGGTAGGTTCTTTTTTATTAGAGAAGTGAGTAAGAATGCGATCACTCGATGAATTAGTTGAGTTCATAGGAATGGAAGCACCTCTATCTGAAATACCAAGCATGTTAAATAGAACAACCAAATAATAAATAAATAAATAATATAGTTAATTGAACAATAACCTTGTAGAAATTTTTGAGAATGTTTCTAGACCTTTTTAGATTTTATCGGGATAAATGGGATAGAAAAAAAGTCTGTTTAACTATCCTATTTAAATGAGGAAATATTTAATTTCCTAAATACTTTTTAATTTTCTTAACCCTTAGGGTGCATTTGGTTGAGGGTTATTCATAATAACCTTGGTTATCCATCTAAAGTTATCAACAAAAACCCTGTTTAATTTAGGTAATCGATGATTCCTGAGTAATGTTCTATCCCCGACACATCAGCAAAAGGGGCATGCAACCAGGAATTAGAAAACTGAGGTTTTTCTTGATTTCGGGGTTAGCGAATTTTTTTACCCAAAATACCCTCGGATAAGAGAAAAATATGACAAAAAAGAAAAGCATAAAGGAAAAAATGGAAAATATAAAATATAAAAAATAAAATTTAAAAATTTAACAAAAGTAAAAAAAATTTAAAAAAAATAAAAAAAATTTAAAAATAGAAAAAACATAAAAAATGAGAAAACCATAAAAAAACGTAAATTTTTTTTTAAAAAAAGTAAAAATAATAAAAAAGTGTTAAAAACATAAAAAATTTTAAAAAACAAAAAAAAATTAAAAAAACAAAAAAATGTAAAAATATAAAAAAAATTTAAAATAAAAAAACTTTAAAAATAAAAAATAAAAAAGTAAAAAAAAAACTTTAAAGATAAAAAATAAAAAAATAAAAAAACTTAAAAAAAAAAATAAAAAACATAAAAAACAAAATAAAAAAATATAAAAAGAAAGAAAAAAGTAAAAAAGAAAAAGTAAAAAAAACCATAGAGTTTAAATAATAATAATAATAATAATAATAATAATAATAATAATAATAATAATAATATTATTATTATTATTATTATTATTATTATTATTATTATTATGTATAGTTAGTTTTGTAACTGAGGGTAATATAGTAAAATATTAAACTAGGTTATTTATTAAAACCTTCAAACAAACAAGTTTTTGTTATATTACATAGATTGAACCAAACAACATTTGGTTATGTTTTATTCCCCATAACTTTGATTATGTGATTACTTGGTAATCACATAACTAAGATTATACATGATAACTTGAACCAAACGTACCCTTAAACTCCTCACCGATTCCTCTCACTCGAGCCCTATTTCTTTCCTAGATTCCTTTTTTTTCTTCTTGATCAATCTCTCAGTCACCGTCGCCCCATTCGTCATCGCCGCCCCGTTCATCGAGCTCCTCTTCTCTGGCTAGACGCGGGCGGCCATACACTACCACTGGGGGATAGACGTTGCTAGCTCATGATGCTCACAGCTATGAATTGCCTTCTTCCTCAACGCCTTGCCTCGTCTGTCACTAATAGACCATCACTTGCTCTTCGTGTGAGGCCAACCTGGCAACGCCGCAACCGTTGGTCGTGTGAGAGATGTCATACCTTAGATCCCTACTACCATTAGCTTATCGATGCCACTGTGATGTTGCTGCTTCTCATCCAGATGCGGCTAACACACCCGGTCTCGCAGCTCCTATGGCCAACCTTTCCCCCACCACGACCAAACAAGGTTAGACGCAACCAGCCGACTCTACGACTTTTGTTTTGTTGATGCAGCCGACCTTCCGCCTATTGTGCTGTCGGGAAGAAGCCGCGAGTCACTGTTAGAGCAGAGAATAATTGTTGGAAGAGCCGAAGGGTAACTAACTCCTTGATCTAATTGATCTAATCATTAGTTTGGTTAAGTAAATGTTGTTGAACTTGGATTTGGGTTATTGATTCATGATGTTTAATCAATTAAAGTGGTAAGAGATAATGGGATGGTAGATTCATTGATTAGGTTAATTCATGTCTTGATTGGATAATTGAAGCATGTTAATGGAAAGGGTTAGATTAATTCATAGGAAGATTAGTTGTGAAAGAAGTGTTGGATCATTAGATAGAATTAAACATGTAATTCTAATTCGTTTAGGATTAGAGTTAGTTACTTGATTTATGATATATCATGATTTTCGTTGTGTTTTATGCTTTAGGGCTTTGATTCTGATTGGAAGTGGACTCTCATACCTGAGGATATTCAGCAATGATCTATATTTAAGGTGAGTATTTCTTGACTTATTTTTTTATATCTTTGATCTTAGTGCATGATCTATTTTATTGATTTGACAGTACTGATTTGCTCACCTTAACTCTAATCTAAATCAGTTCCTGAGTTTGATACTTTATTGCTTGTCCTTATACTTTGATTTATTTAATATCTATACAGTCTCATTTATTATTCATGATTGGGTATATTACCAGACTATAGTCTAGTTATAGACTTATGTTTGTGCATTTATATTATAGGTAATTGATATCATATGTAGTATAGTTGTATACTTGTGTGGGGACATATATGTTAGTAAGATTATACCATAGTGTAGGATATCAAGTATCCTACTACATCATTGGTTGTTATGTAGGCTCATGCCTACACATTAGTAAGATTACATCATGGTATAGGATATCGAGTATCCTACTAAACCTTTAGTTGTTATATAGTTATATAGGTTCATGCCTATATGCTAGCAAGGTTAGACCATAGGGTAGATTGAGAAGGATTATCCTTGGATGGATTGTTACTGCTTGTGGTAGAGTGCTCTCCCACAGATAGTGTTGGTACAACATGGTCAGCAAGAGGTGGGGGGGAGGGGGGGGGTGAATTGCCTATAAATAATAAAGCTAAACCTTTCTCGATCTTTCAACTTAGATTAGTAGCACAATTAAATTAAAGTAATTCAACAACTAATAAAATAAAAGAGGCTAAAGAATTACTTGGATATAATCTAGGTGGTTGTTAATCCAAAGCAAAAGAAAATACTAAAAAGTCTCCTTCGCATAGGCGAAGAAGCCTCTTATACTTGTTGAATACTCAGAAATATGTTAGGAAATGAATACAAGAGTTGTTCTTAATTTTCTAGGTCTAGGGAGTCATTTTATAACCCATGGAAAATGTTAGTCGTAGCCTGAAGGCGCCTTCAAAGTGGTCTAAGGCACCTTCCATCGGATAAACTTTATCCCCCTGAGGATAAAACATTATCCTCGGGTAATAGCTAGGGAAGACTCCTTCTATGGGCTGGAAGGCGCATTCGCATTGTTCATCGAATGTGTCTTCCAAGCCATGGAAGGCGCCTTCCATAAGGTAGATCAGCTCACTATAAGCTGATCTCTTCGCATGGGTGGTGCTCTAGCTAACTACAGTTGAGCTCACCCGAACTTAACTCCGACCTTCTCCTCGAGCAGCCTTCCTACCTGTCTTCTCATCCCTCAGACCACCACGCGGGTCCTTCTCGTCCATCGGTGTACTCTTCCGTAGCACCTGGTCCTTCGGATGCACCAAGCCTGTTGCTCCTTTCTCGTTCCATCATTCTCGCTAGTTGCATCTTCCACTCAATTTCTTGTGTTCCTAAGTTCCTGCACACTTAGAGACAAGTATTCAATACAATAGGACCTAACATAACTTGGTTAAGTATATCAAAACTACCACGGGATACTTACAGATAGTAGTCACTTATATATCCTGTCTGCCCACAGACCATTCGTGGTAAAGCGTTCTCCTATAGATAGTGACTATTTACATACCCTGACTATCCATGGAATCATCCATGGTAAAGTGTTCTCCCACAGTTAGTGGATGAGAAGCTAGATAGCTATCTCATCCTGCCCCCCCACGGGACCATCCGTTGTAGAGCGTTGTCCTGCGAATAGTGACTATTTGTATATCCTGACCGCCCACGGGACCCATTTGTGATCGCATATTGTTGCACTAGTTAGGACTAGTTATATGCTTGCTATGTGACGGTTATATATTTGTTCATGTGATTTGGATGTACTGTATGTACTTTCAGTCTATTGGTTATACCTAGTTGAGCAGGTTAGTGGAGTATTTTATTGTTGGTTATGCTTTTGGTTAGTGGATAATTATATCGACGCTCTTACTTTTATAGTAAGTATTTTACCTGAGACTGTATTGTTTAATCTCCTTACACTATTTTGATCTTACACTATCTGTTTTATACTCGTTGAGTGTTTTGTACTCACCACCCCTTTTATTATTTTCCTTTCCCCATGTAGCAGATAAAGGATTTATTGAGTTGCTTGGATGTCCTGTCGATTAGTCCCATGTCACCTTAGGATTTTTCGCTTTATTTATTTTATTTGTGCTTACCTGCTTTTTAGCATTTAGACTTGTTAGTGTAATATTTGGCCTTGTGGTGTATTTTGATCTTGGTTATGATACTTGTTGTGTTTAAGTCGTGTTGGTACGCAGTTAGTCATTTTATGGTTTATGTAATTATCTTATGTCTTCCATTGTCTTTGTTTCCAACCGTGTGGGCTCTAGTTATTATATTTATACAATCTTGTGGCAATGTATCTAGGTTTCATATGTTGTCATAAGGGGAGAGATGTTGTCCGTTTGTCAGGCAAGCATACCCCGGGGCGTGACAAAGCAACAAAGATACATCTCTTCTAGTGAAAGCAATTGGGATACCTGAAAATTTACAATGATTAGTTTTCTATTATGTACTTCTAACTTTTAAACTAGAAAATATACCTGAAAAATATAAAGGGTTTAACTTTCGAATCCAAATTTGAAATATATTCACCGGTAGACTATGAATTTGCTGAATATCTTGAATGTCCAAAACTACAACAAAAGGGAACTATTTAATGATCGATTTGTGTTGATCATGTAAATAAACTAACATATGATTCAATCCTTTCATTGTTAGACGTTCAAAAAAAACCTTTAAAGTAACCTAAAATAATGGTCCATTGGAATTTATCATCAACATCAACTGATGATTAGAATTATTCAAAATATACATTATTAATATAAATAAACAAATGTACATATGCAAAAATAATAAATATAAGATTTTGACATTGATATAATAATATATCTTCTGACTTCTATGTCTTTATCAATATATTGGAGTGGTGCTAGTTAAACCAACACTAATGTGCTCATTTTTGAAAACCCAATACCAATGTAGTAATCAATGAGTTTTTGAAAAGCAGCACCAACATTAGTGTTAGTTTTTGAAGACCAGATCCAACGCTTTGGTACTTGATTTCAAAGAACACATTGGTGTTGGTTTTTGAAGATCAGTACTAATGTTTCCATTTTGAAAACCAACACCATCATATTCTTCGAAATCAAGCACTAAAGTGATTTCGCAGTGGTTTTTAAACAGTTGGTTCTTAGAAACAATAATGGGTTAAAGACAAACACTCAACATACCTTGCAACACCTTCTTGCGTCATTCTTCAACACAAGTAGAAAAAGGAGATGAGGGAGATGACCAATATAGTTTTGACGAAAATCTTAACTCACTTGCTACGAGCTGAGAGTTGAATAAGATGACCTGTATCTAGGATTGGAACTAAGGAAAGAGAGGATTGAATGAGCAGCGAAGAGTGTTTAGGACTTTCATTTTAGGAAAGAGAGGCGAGTGAAGGAAGAGAAAGAGCAAAAATAAGCTCACGCAAACAAAGAGAGGAATTAAAAAATTTACATTTTCCCCGTGTCAATGGCCACATCAATTGTCGCCCTTGGTCGCTCACGTAAGAATGTACATTGTACCAAAATTGTATATATATACACACCTTGTCTTTCAATGCAATCGGAATAATATTTTGAACTAATTTAATTGAAATGTGGGCTTTTTGAGAAGGCATCAGATTAGGAACAACGAATATTATTGACCTAAAAACCTAAAATAAAAACCGGTACAACCATGCTCCGGCGACGACCATCAAGTTTCAAACATCATCGGCGATTGCGGAAGCCCTCTCCCACACATATGACTATCCCTCTCCTCGAGGAGCTCAAGTCCACCACTAACCACGCCATTGCCTTCAGAAATGTGAAGGAAGCAACCTGCTCACTTACCCCGTTTGCTTCACATTGTACAAATGTGAACGAAGCAACAGAAAATCCAGCTGCAGAGATGAGCCTTCACATTTTCCAAATGTAGGTTTGGATATTGGTGGTGAGATGAATTTGACTGTAGGAATCCAGGTGGCTCAGTTGTCTTCCTCTCCTTCTCTATGCACAGTCACAAATACCCAGAGACTAAAACTTCTTTTTCTTCCTCCTTTCACCTTCTATTCACCACAGTATCATATATTGAAAACGTTGGTATGATACCAAAACACTATCATTCTAGTTAAAGACTAAAGCTTCAACACGATTCAAGATTTTGAATATTGATTCTGTTGGTGTTGGCAAAGATCATGTAGAATGCCTTCAACACTAGGAAACCAAATATTATAGTGCAGTTGATATTACTCAAGAGGATCAATGCTAATGAGGCACTATCTAAAAAGTGATTGCAAATATTTGACCCAAAAAGGGGTGCCTTCATCTCCGATAAACTTTGTTATCTTTGTAGAGAAAAAAACACATGAACATGGAGATTACATGCATGTTCACAACATGAAGGTTCACAATTCAAGCTAGAAAATCTAGTCATATATGGAATGAATGTTGATCAGTGAGTGTCTCGCCCACATGTTTGAGTAAAGAACCTGTGGATAAACAATATGGTTTGACTTAAGCACACTTTTCATACATGATCCATAATTTAAATACTAATGTCATCCTTTATCCATTACAACAACCTTGTTCTGAATATTATAAAAGTATAAACTCTTATTGTATACATAAATTCTAGAATTAATTCAAGCCTATTTAAGACTAAATTTTGATTACATATACATAAAGCAACAACAAATCCTATCAATGATTAGGATGTATTTGATTCTTGTGCTCCTCTTGATCATAACTGCACCTATAAATCCCCAAAAGCCAAACACAAATCCAGGAGCAAAGCCAATGAAATACCAAATTCTCTCATACTCATCATCTTCATGCATGTCCTCCTCTTTTGTTACTCCATTATCAATGGTTGGGATGTCGCCTGGGCACCTGATTTGGAGTGGCTCCCCACAAAGCTTAGGGTTATCGATGTAAGATAAGTTGGTGAAGGTTTGTAGTTGACTGCCCGTTGGTATTTTCCCAATAAGATTATTATAGGATAAATTTAAGATGCTCAGAGAATACAAAGATGAAATGCTCGTTGGAATTCTACCCGATAAGTTGTTTGTTGAAAGATCAAGGGATTCTAGTTGACCCATAAGACCAATCTTATCTGGTATGTTACCTGAGAAATGATTCATTGACAAGTTGAGGAAGCGAAGGCCATGGAGGTTTGTGATCTCTATAGGAATGTCACCTGAAAGATTATTGTTTGAGAGGTCAATGCCGGTGACAATTGAAAGCGAAGTGGTGAATAGAAGATCTAAATCCTTAACAGTTATCATAACACTCTCTTTGTAATAAAAGGAACCATCATATAATGGAGTAGATTCATTTTTGTTTTGGCTCGTCATCATGGAACTAAACATGCCAAAACTTGGAGGCAAAGAGCCAAAGAGATTATTGTGAGCCAGGTTTAGCACTTGGAGGGATGGGATCAGAGAGAGTTGTTGTGGAATTGCACCAGTAAAATTATTTGACCTTAGAGAAAGAACTCGCAATGTTGATAGTCTCCTTCCAAACCAGTTGGGTATAGTTCCGAACAATTTATTCCAACTCAAGTCAATAACTACAAGTTCAGTGCAGTGTTGTAAAGTTGAGGGAATTATACCAAATAAACTATTGTTATTCATGTGCAGTGATTGCAGTATGGCTAAAAGCCCAAATGTTTTGGGAATGCCACCGGATAATTTGTTGTTGGAAACATCAATAATCGTTGGGCTTGATGCATTACCCCAACAATCTGGGAGTGTTCCAGATAAATCATTATTGGCAAGGTTTACCATTTGCAAGTCTCTTATTGTACAAATGGAAGTCGGAATGCTGCCATTCAATTTGTTATTGGACAAAATCAAATAGGAAATGCTAAACTCACCAAGCATTCTTGGTATGAAGCCTTCAAAGTTGTTGAAACTCAAATCAAACGAACCTACATCCTTGAAGCATTCTAAAGAGTGTGGCAACATCCCTCTCATATGATTGTGAGAAACATTTAGCTGCATTTCTGATAAGCACATGCTCCAAAACCAATCAGGAAAAGCATCTGATATTCCATTATTTGATATGTCTAGCGTTTGTAAACTGGTTTGGTTCTGCAGCCATGTAGGAAATCTGGGTCCCAAGTTGCAAGAGCGCATTAAGATATATCTTGCTTGAAATGGTGGAAGCCAATCTTGGCTCACTTTGACTGACAAGTTGTTGTCAGATATATCCATGCTATATAAATTTGTGAGATTGGCAAAGTGGGCTTCTGTGATGTCTCCAACCAAGTGGTTTGACTCTAGGTCTAACCACTGTAATGCAGACAATTTCCCCAAGGATGCTGGAACTGAGCCACTCAATTGATTGAAACCAAAGCGTAGATAAATTAATCTTTGAAGCCTCTCAAAATGACTCGGAAAGGGTCCACTTAACCGATTGCTATGCAAGTCAACGGCAAGAAGTTTGTTAGTTCTGCATCTTGATAGTTCTTCAAAGAATTCAGCAAGTCCCCCTGTCATACTGTTATAAGAGAGCCAGATGTCACTCAAGTTGCATAGACTTCCTAAGGTACGAGGGATCGATCCACTTATGTTGTTATAACGGATATCGAGAAATTCTAGCTGAATGAGATTTCCAATTGAATCTGGTATCTTCCCACTAATCTGATTAGATAATAATTTCAAATTCTGCAATGCAGTTAGGTTGCCGATAGTCTCTGGTAAGCCTCCAACAATTTCATTACCAAAAAGGACCAGACTTGACAGTTTACTCAAGTTTCCTATGCTCTTCGGTATTACACCTTCGAGACAGTTATAATGGAGGAACAAGCCTTGTATGTTTTTGAGGTTTCCAATATCTTCTGGTATCACTCCACTGATGTTATTAGTGTTCAGGTACAGGAACTGCAGATTTCTGAGATGGACAAAAGATGCCGGGATTTTTCCAGAAATCCGATTATCAGATAGAGATAAATGACGTAGATGGGAGAGATTGCCAAGTTGGAGGGGAATTTCTCCTCCAAAATCACATTCGGAAAGGTCCAAGCGCTGCAATTGAGTTAAAGAACCAATCGAGCCAGGAATTGGACGACCACCAAAGCCGTTCCCACTTATATTTAAATACTGCAATTGCTTCAATTGAAACAATGAAGGATGCACCTCGTTTCTGATGAAAACATCATCAGATGTATAAATAATTAAAGAGAAGTCAAGTTCTATAACATGACCTATGATGTTGCATCCTACGCGTTCCCAACTGCAACAGTCATCGCCCTCCCATGGAGATAGCCCTCTGTCGACAACAGGGAAACCACTTCTCACACTCAGCAGAGCCTTCCTTTCCTCCTTTACGCAGAGTTGCAAAGATCCAGAGAAGAGAGAAATCCAGAAGAGGTAAAGAAGAAGGTTGAGTGTAGCAGCAGCAGCCATGAGATGAGAGAGATGTTGCACAAAGAGTTCAAAACCAGATCAACAAAAACTTTAGCAACATTTTATTTCACCATCTGAATTAATTTCTTGCTTGGCTATTTCTATTGACTTGGAATTAATAGACTTGGAAAATAAAACTCTAATGATCAATTTAATTCACGATAGTGATGTATATCATTCTAAGTCTTCTTTTTTCAAAAGAAAGATAATTGGTGAAGAAATTCCTACCAAAATAGATATATCCAATAGAGATAATTAATTATACAGAGAGGCTGTAAACTTTAGCAACATTTTCTCCCTCTCTCCCTTACATAATTTAGATAAAATTAACAGGAAATTTATGATTTATGGAAGTCACCATAACCATTAACGTCTTGCCTGACTTTTTCTCCCTCTCTGCCTTATATGATTTAGATAAAATTAATAGGAAATTTATGATCCATGAAAGTCACAATTAGCATTAATTTCTTGCTTAATTGTTTCTATTGACTTGGAAGACTGGGAAAAAAAATCTAATGATCAATTTAATTCACGATAGTGATCAATTTAAAAGAAAGATTATTGGTAAAGAAATTCCTATCAAAATAGATATATTGTATAAAGATAATTGTACAAGGTCTAACAATAATTGTACACGGTCTAACGTAAACTTTAGCAACATTTTCTCCCTCTCTCCCTCGTATAATTTAGATAAAATTAACAGGAGATTTATTATCCATGGAATTCACCATTAGCATTAATTTTTTGCCTAAATGATTCTATTGACTTGGAAGTAGGGCCATACCATAAACGAGCTAAGTCGATATTGAGCCAGCCTAGGCTCAAGCTCGGCTCGACTCGATTTATACTGACTCGACTCGAGTTCGAACTTGCTCGAGCCTGTAGAGTTGAGCTTGATATTTAATTACATGCTCGAACTCAAAAATTTTATTATTTTTTTAATAAATAAATTAATTTATTATAAATATATATATATTATTGTTGGCTCGTTTGGCTTGATGAGCCATCGAACCAGTAATAATTAGGCTCGAGCTCAGCTCGATTTCTAATCAAGCCAGCTTGAGCTTGGCTTAAGCTCGGTCAACTTCAAGTTTGAGTCAAGTTTTGATCGAGCTGCTCACAACCTATTGAAGAACAATTTGATTCATTTGCCTCCTACTATAAAGATTTGGGAAAAAAAAATCTAATAGTTGATTCACAATGGTCATTTATATCATTCACAATTGTCACCGGTAACATTAATTTTTGCTTTCTATTGACTTGGAAGATTTGTAAAATAAAATTCTAATGATTAAGTCACACTAGTGTTGTAAAAGGATGAATATGTTCGCTTTAGTATCTTTGTTTGTCCGTCTCAAGATTAATACGGAGGAGATAAATTACGATAACTGAGAAGATAAATGAATTTTTGCTTTCTATTGACTTGGACCACTTGTAAAATAAAATTTTAATGATTAATTCAGAATAGTGAAGTATATCATTCTGAACCTTAGAAAAAAACAAGTAAAGAAACTCCTACCAAAGTAAATGTATTATATAAAGAATTTAAGAGGTATCTAACTGAGTAAATATATTATACAGAATCAATAACTAGCATTACTACATTTTGTCAAGCTCTCCCAAAATAAATTGAAAAAAGAGGCAGCCAGTATGAAGTAACTAACACAACTATTAATAACCGACATAACTAACTTCTATGGTAAAAACGAAAGACTACCATAATATATCTACTAGAACAGAATCTAAAATTCACATATGGTATTTCTACACTTATAGACAACAGAAATTTAAATTTTATTTTATAATTTAACAATTAAATTAAAGAAGTATTCCTATGGATTTCAAAAATAAATATGATCATGATCTTTAGAATTCTAAGTATACATTACAATTTAATCATTAAAGTAAGATTCTTGAAGCATAACAAAGATGTCTCCTCGGATGAATCTAGTGGCTAGCACATAAGGTGTTGTCATCATGAGGTCTGAGGTTCGAATCTCGACAAAGCCGAGTAAATGTCTCCCTTATGTGCTAGTCAGTATTCCAAAGGCAAGTAGCCGCCCGTGATTTACCTCCTCCTTGTTGACCCTAGGACAGGTTGGCGGGGGCGCTGGGGGTAAGCGTATTCGTCTTTTGTCACCTTGAAGCATAACAAAGATAAACTATCATCTGATTGATTCATCTAATGCCAATTTAATCTTTTTATTTAGACATACAAAACTATTTAATGTAAACATAGTAGATCATTTAAGCATAATCTAAATAAAACTATTAACATATGCATTAATATACAAATTAATCAAAACATAAATGAAAATATACCTTCCAAACAACCTTTGTTTGGGGATGACTCCAACTATTTCGAGTTTAGCGAAATAACTTTTCTTTGTTTGTCTTGAATTTGTGCTTCCTTTGTCTAATAAAGTTCATGATCGGATTCCCTTTTCCAACACTCGATCACACTAGAGATCAAGTGTTGTTTTTTGTCAAGATGGTCATAACGACACAAGAAGATGAGACTCTTTCGATGGAAGATAAGGAAGAGAAGGGGGAAGTGAAAATACAGCCTGACCGACCGGAAGCTGCCACACATATCGGTTCCGACCTAGATCCTGATCTCAGAGAGGATTTGATAAATTGCTTGACCAAAAACAGTGATGTGTTCGTTTGGACACCTAAGGAAGTGAAAGGTGTTGCGCCAATGGTTATGGAGCACGCTCTTCACGTGTATCCGGATGCTCGGCCAGTCAAACAAAAAAGAGGGACATCAAAGTTGACCAGAATAAGATTATCAAAGAAGAAGTAGATAAGCTACTGGAGGCTGGATACATTTGGGAGGTACAATTCTCAAGCTGGCTGACTAATGTGGTTTTGGTTTCTAAGCCAAGTAACAAGTGGCAGTGTGTATTGACTTCAGAGATCTCAACAGTGTCTACCCGAAAGACTATTATCCTCTACCCCGTATAGATCAAATGGTGGATTCCATGGTCGGATGCGAATTTATCAGTATGTTGGATGCCTAACAGGGGTATCATCAAATTCCACTTGGTAAGGTCAATCAAGAAAAGATTAGCTTTACAACTGCTGAAGGTACTTATTGCTATAATGTTATGCCTTTTGGTCTCAAGAATGCAGGGGCTACTTATCAACGACTTATGAACAAGGTTTTCCATAAACAGATTGGGAAAAATATGGAAGTTTATGTGGATGATATCCTTATAAAAACTATACGAGCTTCTAGTTTATGTGTTGATATTGAGGAAACTTGTAGGACTCTGAAAAGTTATGGGCTCAAATTCAATCCCAACAAATGTTTATTCGGGGCCAAGAGCGGGAAGTTCCTGGGATACATGGTGATCGAGCGAGGAATAGAAGTCAATCCTGTTAGGATCCTTTGTACGGCTAGAGAGGGGGGGTGTGAATAGCCGCCCCAAATTCTCGCGTTTCTTCCTACGATTAGGGTTAGCGCAGCGGAAAATACAATGTAGAAACGACAAAGAAAGAGATCAAACCTCAACGCATCGATGTAACGAGGTTCGGAGATGAAACTCCTACTCCTCGGCGTGTCCGTAAGGTGGACGAGCCCTATCAATCCGTCGGTGGATGAGTCCCCGGAAAACCGGCTAAATCAAACACTCCTTCTGGGTGGAGAAACCTCGCCACAAAGTCTCTTGCAACAGCAAGATAAGTGTACAAGAAATACAACAAGAAGCAAGAACAATAAGAATGTAAAAACACACACTATCTTGCCTTCGACTGGTTTCCGTTGACGAAGCAGCAACTTCACGGAACGATAGCAGCAGCTGACCAGCCGGGGAAGCTCACACGAAGCTTCACGAAGTAGAGAGCTCAGCAAAGCTCAAGCACAGCAAGAAGCAGGGGCAAAGAGAAGAAGAAGAAGAAGGAGAGCGACGCACAGCAGATGCCCTTGATCCTTTATACCTGCGAAGAAGAAACAGTGAAGAAACTAGCCGTTGCGTCGCAACGGCTAGGACCCTGATCGGTCCACAGACCGATCAGGGAAGAGGTGGATCGGTCCACAGACCGATCCCCTTCCTTTCCTTCTCGCGATGCTCGTCTCTGATCGGTCCACAGACCGATCAGGACATGGCCTGATCGGTCTGTGGACCGATCAGGCTGCCTTTCTTTTCGCCTCTGTTCGCTTGCTGATCGATCACCAGACCTGTTCGGTATCTGATCGGTCACCAGACCGATCAGAGAAAACAAGGTATCACTGGATCGGTCTGGTGACCGATCCAGAGCTTGGTTTTTGCCCAAACCAAGTCCCAAGACTTCCAAACCAATATCCGGTCAACCTTGACCTATTGGTACTTCATCCCTAGCATCTGGTCACTCCCTTGACCTGCTAGAACTCCCTGCCAAGTGTCCGGTCAATCCCTTTGACCTACTTGGACTTTCCTCAACACCAGATGTCCGATCATCCCTGATCCATCTGGATTTTCCCTTGCCTGGCTTCACTTACCAGGACTTTCACCTGGCTTCACTCACCAGGATTTCCACACTGCCTAACATCCCAGTTAGGACTTTCCCACTGCCTGGCTTCACTCACCCGGACTTTCACCTGGCTTCACTCACCAGGACTTTCCCTTTCACCTAGCTTCACTCACTAGGATTTTCACCTGGCTTCACTCACCAGGATTTCCACACTGCCTAGCTTCACTCACTAGGTCTTTCCCCTGCCTGGCTTCACTCACCAGGACTTTCTCCAACTGCCTGGCTTCACTCACCAGGACTTTCCGACTGCCTGGCTTCACTCACCAGGACTTTCTCCCGTGCCAAACTCCCTGTTTGGACTTTCCCCGTGCCAAGTCTCCATACTTGGACTTTCCGCGTGCCAAGCTACCTGCTTGGACTTTTCCCCGTGCCAAGTCTCCGTACTTGGACTTTTCCAGTGCCAAGTCTCCATTCTTGGACTTTTCGCGTGCCAAGCTCCCTGCTTGGACTTTTCCGTTTGCCAAGTCTCCATTCTTGGACTTTTCGCGTGCCAAGCTCCCTGCTTGGACTTTTCCGTTTGCCAAGTCTCCATACTTGGACTTTTCAGGTCAACCAGGTCAACCTTGACCTAGGGTTGCACCAATAATCTCCCAACCATCTATTCTTGTCCCATAACAAGAATAGAACTCTCTCACAAGAGTCAAACATCAACATGCAACTCAACTAGGTCAATCTTGACCTAAAGTTGCATCAACAATCTTCCCAAGTCAAACATCAAAATACAACTCGAGTCAAGTCAACTCGAGTCGGGTCAACCTTGACCTAAGGTTGCACCAACAATCTCCCCCTTTTTGATGTTTGACAAAATCATAATCAAGTTAGGTTAACCCGATAACCTAACTTAGGTTTTCCAACCATCTTCCAATGTCCAATGTTCTTTCCTTGAACATTCTCTGGACATTCTCCCCTTAGGTTAACCCGATAACCTAACTTGGGTTCTCCAATAATTCTCCCCCTTTTTGACACACATCAAAAGGTATTCCAATGTTCTTCCTCGAACATTCCTTGACATTCTTTCCCTAGCTTAGGTTAAACCGATAACCTAACTTGGGTTCTCTAATAATTCTCCAATGAACACTCTCCCCTTTTTGACACACATCAAAAAGAAAAAGGAGGGTATCAAGGTCAAGAGTTTCTTCCTAATGAAAGTCCCATACCTTTCATTGAAACTCTTATTTTCCCTTTGATACTAAGTTCAACAATCCACTTAATGATAATCCCATATCACTAATCCTCAAGGAGTAAAAACTCCCCCTAAAAGCCAACTCCCCCTTGACCATTGCACCAACAAAACAAGAGTTTCAAACCTTTATAAATCTAAAAACCAACTGTCAGCCGAAATTTCAGACATGCAGTCGAATTTCAGCACATTGGCACGCTATCAGACCTCACTGGATCGGTCACCGGACCGATCAGCACTCTGGATCGGTCCTGTGACCGATCCAGCCCTCCCTGGATCGGTCCAGCGACCGATCCAGACACTGATCACAGGGATTTCTGATTTTTCTTCTCCCGAAATTCAGAAACCCCTAATAAATTCCAGAAAATTCGAAAAATTGTGAAATTTTGAGGATACATTCCTCATAACATACATTATCATGGAAAAATAGTTTTCTATGAAAATAGTTTCCATTTTCAAATCTTGATACAAAATTCGAAAACTTTGAAATAGTTCAAAGTTAAGTCATCTTTGTATCATCTTGCTCAATGAAGAATGCTATCACTAGGAAAGCTTCATCAAGGTTTTTCAAATCAATTTTAAAATGCTTTTAAAACCATTTGAATTTAGGACCATAATCTTAGGGCTAAATGTACATGACTTGTACACAAGCTTTCCCTATGATCCCTATTTTCTTGAATTAGGCTCATCTAGGTACAAAACCTATGCACCTTGATCCTAACTCATGATCCTAATATCTCACACACATCTAAGGTGTATCAAATCACATTCAAGTCAATTTGATGTGAGATATGGGTTTAGGTATCTTAGACTAAGGTCTCATGCATTTTCTAAACACAAATTTGATCTTAATATCAAAATGTGTTTTTCATCCTTAAATCAATTTCATTGATTATTAATGCAAGAGATGATGACATGGCATAAATTAATAACATAAATGAAAACATGTGCCAATGTCATGATGTCATGGCATAAAGTTTGAAACTAAACTAACACATGACATATAGATAACCTAAGCATTATCATGACATTTCAAATGATAATAAAATAAATATGATGTCATGGCATGGCATATGGCAACCAATCATGGCAAGTTAGCACAAATAAAATACCTAAATTCCCTATCTAAGTATCCTTAATCACTTAGCTAACTTAAGTCCTAATCCTAGATTGCCCAAAGTGCTCCAAGAAAATGTCAAAACCCAAATTGGCATTTCTTGATCTCTTGTTTGATTTATACCATTTAAAATTCTACAAGAGTAGCACTTCTAATTTAAGGCCCGGATTGCCTTGATTACCTAAGAGAATATCAAAATCCCAATTTGATATTTCTCTAGGTTTTCAAAATTGTGTCAACTTAAAGTGAGATTAATATATTCTCACTTTGGCACACTTTACTCTTCCAAGGAGTGAATGATAAAGATTATTCCATTTCATTTTCAAAGGTTTCCAAAAACCTTGAAAATGCTCCTTGAGTGTCAATTTCCTCAAAGTTGGGTTAACTACCCTTCTTATTGGAGTTGACACTCTCTAACCCATTTATGGGGTAGAGAAGATGCTCCTAGGAACCCAATACCTATTTGAGCTCATTGGGTTCACTAAATATTCACTAGGGATGACTTCCCTAGCAACCCTCCTAATGACCCTCTTAGGCTTTAAAGCCTTGGTCATTTGGGTCTCATCAAGGTCAACTATAGGGGTGACTTTCCTTGTGACCTTGGTGGTGGTCTTCCTAGCCCTAGGTTTTGTTCCATAATCGAATGGAACACTATGATAAGTGGGCTTGACCACTTGGGACTTAGGTTTGTGACCCAAACCTTTCTTGTCCTTGAACATTTGACCCTTAGGCCCTAGAGTTGACTTCTCTAAATTTTTAAGGGCCTTTTCTAGGGTATCAAGCCTTGACCTCAAGACTTGATTCTCCGTTTCTAATACCTCAATTTTTGATTTATCACTCTTCCTTGAGGTATTCCTAGGCATATGTCTAGTCTTCTTGGGATTTCTACCTAGGTTTTCCTTAACTTTAGAAGCGTTAATCCTAGGGTTGGTATTTCTAGTGTTATCCTTACCTAGGCTAACATGTTTAGCTCCTAAGCACATGTATTGGTTCCTAAAGTTAACATGCTTATCATTATTAACAATTGCAACAAAACTACTAGCATGAGTTTTATTAGAATTGCAATAATGAACCTTAGAGATTACCTTAGGGTTTGCCTTAGCTCCCCCTATCGATGTGCCCGGTCTCTTGCCCTTGTGAGGTTGCCTCCCCCTCGGACAATGGCTCCTATAGTGTCCCCTTTGCTTGCATTGGAAGCACACGATGTGCTCCTTGCCCTTGCGTTTTGGGACTCCGGCTTCCTTGACCTTTGGTGCCGGTGGAGTCTTTCTTACCCTCTTTGGACACTTACTCTTGTAATGTCCATGTTTCCTACACTCAAAACACATTATGTGTAATTTGCTTGAAATCACAGTGTTTGAGTTACCTAGAGTTGTGAATGGAGATGAGCTTTCTTCTTCAACCCTTCCGGAGGTGGAAACTTCTTCTTCTTGCTCCGAACTTGAACAAGAGGAATTCTCCTCCTCTTCTTCCTTGGATGTTGAGTAGCCCTCAACTCCCAATTCGCTCCCTCCATGATGTGAGCTACTTGGCTCACTAGGCTCCTCTTCATGGCTTGAAGTGGAGCTCTCCTCATGGTACTTGGCCAAGTTATCCCATAATTCCTTGGCATTGTTGTACTTACCTATCTTACACAAAATATTAGTAGGTAATGAAAATTCAATTGTTTTAGTTACCTCATTGTTGATTGTAGATTGGTGGACTTGTTCCTTCGTCCACTTGTTCTTCTCTAGAGGCTCTCCTTCTTTATCCATTGGAGGAGTAAAACCTTCTTGTACACAGAACCAATTCAACATATTAGTCCTAAGAAAATACATCATCCTTACCTTCCAATATGCGAAGTTGTCATTGTAGAAGGGTGGAATGGTGATGTCTTCTCCGAATTGATCCATCTCTAGCTTTGCTCCCACGGGTGTTAATCCGATGAATAGCGACCTCGCTCTGATACCACTTGTTAGGATCCTTTGTACGGCTAGAGAGGGGGGGTGTGAATAGCCGCCCCAAATTCTCGCGTTTCTTCCTACGATTAGGGTTAGCGCAGCGGAAAATACAATGTAGAAACGACAAAGAAAGAGATCAAACCTCAACGCATCGATGTAACGAGGTTCGGAGATGAAACTCCTACTCCTCGGCGTGTCCGTAAGGTGGACGAGCCCTATCAATCCGTCGGTGGATGAGTCCCCGGAAAACCGGCTAAATCAAACACTCCTTCTGGGTGGAGAAACCTCGCCACAAAGTCTCTTGCAACAGCAAGATAAGTGTACAAGAAATACAACAAGAAGCAAGAACAATAAGAATGTAAAAACACACACTATCTTGCCTTCGACTGGTTTCCGTTGACGAAGCAGCAACTTCACGGAACGATAGCAGCAGCTGACCAGCCGGGGAAGCTCACACGAAGCTTCACGAAGTAGAGAGCTCAGCAAAGCTCAAGCACAGCAAGAAGCAGGGGCAAAGAGAAGAAGAAGAAGAAGGAGAGCGACGCACAGCAGATGCCCTTGATCCTTTATACCTGCGAAGAAGAAACAGTGAAGAAACTAGCCGTTGCGTCGCAACGGCTAGGACCCTGATCGGTCCACGCATCGATCGTGGAAGAGGTGGATCGTCCACGCACCGATCCCTTCCTTCTTCGCGATGCTTGCCTCGATCGGTCCACGCATCGATCAGATGGCCCGATCGGCGTGGACCGATCAGTCGCTTTTCGCCTCTGTTTCATCGGCCGCTGCATCGACAAGAATCAACAGAGCTTAGATCGATCGGTCACCGACCGATCGAGAAAATATCATCGGATCGGTCGGTGACCGATCCGAGCTTGGTTTTGCCCAAACCAAGTCCCAAGACTTCAAACCAATATCCGGTCAACCTTGACCTATTGGTACTTCATCCCTAGCATCCGGTCACTCCCGACCTGCTAGAACTCCCTCGCCAAGTGTCCGGTCAATCCTTTGACCTACTTGGACTTTCTCAACACCGGATGTCCGATCATCCCCGATCCATCTCGGATTTTCCTGCCCGGCTTCACTTACGGGACTTTCACCGCTTCACTCACGTGATTTCCACACCGCCTAACATCCCAGTTAGGACTTTCCCACCGCCTTGGCTTCACTCACCGGACTTTCACCGGCTTCACTCACGGACTTTCCTTTCACCTAGCTTCACTCACTAGGATTTTCACCGCTTCACTCACCAGGATTTCGCCTTGCTTCACTCACTAGGTCTTTCCCTCTGCCTCACCAGGACTTTCTCCAACCGCCTGGCTTCACTCACCGGACTTTCCACCGCCTGGCTTCACTCACCAGGACTTTCTCCCGTGCCAAACTCCTGTTTGGACTTTCCCGTGCCAAGTCTCCATACTTGGACTTTTCCGCGCCTACTGCTTGGACTTTTCCCTGCCAAGTCTCCGTACTTGGACTTTTCCAGTGCCAAGTCTCCATTCTTGGACTTTTCGCGTGCCAAGCTCCCTGCTTGGACTTTTCCGTTTGCCAAGTCTCCATTCTTGGACTTTTCGCGTGCCAAGCTCCCTGCTTGGACTTTTCCGTTTGCCAAGTCTCCATACTTGGACTTTTCAGGTCAACCAGGTCAACCTTGACCTAGGGTTGCACCAATAATCTCCCAACCATCTATTCTTGTCCCATAACAAGAATAGAACTCTCTCACAAGAGTCAAACATCAACATGCAACTCAACTAGGTCAATCTTGACCTAAAGTTGCATCAACAATCTTCCCAAGTCAAACATCAAAATACAACTCGAGTCAAGTCAACTCGAGTCGGGTCAACCTTGACCTAAGGTTGCACCAACAAATCCCAGCAAGGTGAAAACATTGCAGGACATGGCTCTGGTGTCGGCCTTTTTGCATGTCACAAGGCGCTCCAAATTAATAAAGATTGGAACCCATTTAAGCTAAAGAAAATGCGTGTAGTAAGGAGTCCCAAGTCGTATTTTTCCAAGGATAACTAGTAGGTGTGTATGAATCATATTATTGGTTCCAATCAAAATCTAATCTCAACTTGATCAAGAATAGTATCAAAGAAAGATAACTCTCATCTAAACATGATCCATTTCCTTCTCTTCAGATAAACGCAATTGAATTCAGATTCTTAAGTATCATCTCATCAAATGAGTTAATTAATACACATACCCTTTCAATTCACAATAACAAAGCATTCAAATTCTCAGTAGCCATTAAACTCAAGAACTAAAGACAATTGTGAACCGAAATCAACATTGCATTCACCATTATAATCCAATTCTATACTCATCTCACTTTCCAAATCTTCAATTCTCAATCACAATCAACAATTAATCTCAAGAGTTCAAACACAATGTTATTGGACAAAATCAACAATCAATTCACAATTTCAATCAACTTAAACATTCAATCTTCAACAACATAATGTGAAATAGAGGTAATAATCGGAAACTCAAGTAGCATTTAACATGAAAACAAGATCACAGTAACAAGATTGATTGTATAGAGCAAGGAATCGCTAACAAATTTACCTAACCTATAAACAAGTAGTAATAGATTTTCAGAAACATAATAGAACCTAAATCAATTCTAATGGGTTAGTAAAATCTGGATTTGTAAGCACAAAATCAAAATCTGTAATATAAAAACTCAAACGAGATTGAAATTGCAAGAGAAAGTATCAGATCTGAAGATCTGAGCAAATTTATGAACAATTCAAGGACAAGAACAAAGAAATCTAAACCCTAGCATTCCACAATCCGGATCCAAGCTCAAAAACTTCCTCAATCTGCCAGGAAACCTCCAAAACAGAGGTGCTCTCGGAAACCTCCTTTCAAGCACCCGACAACAATAATCAAGCTTCCAACTATTACCAGGGAATGATCATAGCTCCAGGAAACCTCCCTTCAGCTCACATTCCTCTGATAACCTCACCTGCCGAAGAAACAGAGCTCAGGTTCTGTGAAGTTGCAAACTAGATCGAATAGCCAATTCAACATAATTTGGCTGCGGAATGGAGATCGGAAAAGGTCCAGTAGCTCTCAGGAGACCTCCCTCTAAGCTCTGGTGGATGCGAAGATCGCCGATTGGGAGGCCTCCACAATCGGAATCGCGGCAGTGAGCAGAACCTGAGTTGCGTCCGAGAAACCTCTCTCAACACTCTCTGACCACCGGAAGATGAACGCCGGCAGCTGATGATCGTTGTCGGTGAAGAAACCAAGCTCTCGGATCTGGAACGTGGAATGGGAACTCGGCCGCCGCAAGGAAGAAGACGATGACACTGTAGCGGAAATCACGAAGCCGAGCCCCAGTGTACTGTAGCTTCTCAACAGATTTTATATCCCTTTCAAATTAAATCGGACGGCTGATACTGTTCTGAGCTTGATCAACGGTGAAAGTCATCCAAAATATGATCTGAAGGTACTGATGTTGATCTAGGGTCTGGATCTACTCTCCTGTAGGTCGGATCGATCAGATCATCACTGGATGGTCCAGATCCGCCCAGTCTTCAATGAACGGTCCAGATTAATCCGGCTGGATCAATGGCTGGATGAACTCAGATCTGCATCAAAACTTCTGGATCTTCATCAATGGCTCAGATCTGCTCCCCATTAAGTTGGATCGTCCAGATCTTCAACGGATGGTCCAGATCTGTTCAATCTTGGATGAACGGCCTATAATGCTCCGAGGCTTGATCGACTTGATTAGCTCTTGACTTGAGCCCAAATGTGGTCCAATATGATTGGGTCCATGACCCTTTTGATGCCTACAAAATAAGAATCAAATATTAGCATCAAATACCATGAAAATTAGCTAATTTACAATTATGTCCAAAATCAAATGCAATTACAAAATGTAATGTATATGTGAGTTTAAGCTATGAATAGACCATCAAAAATATGCATTATGAATCAAAATAATAAAGCTAAATCATGGTTATCATCAAATTCCACTTGGTAAGGCTAATCAAGAAAAGATTAGCTTTATAACTGCTGAAGGTACTTATTGCTATAATGTTATGCCTTTTGGTCTCAAGAATGCAGGGGCTACTTATCAACGACTTATGAACAAGGTTTTCCAGAAACAGATTGGGAAAAATATGGAAGTTTATGTGGATGATATCCTTATAAAAACTATACGAGCTTCTAGTTTATGTGTTGATATTGAGGAAACTTGTAGGACTCTGAGAAGTTATGGGCTCAAATTCAATCCCAACAAATGTTTATTCGGGGCCAAGAGAGGGAAGTTCCTGGGATACATGGTGACCGAGCGAGGAATAGAAGTCAATCCCAGCAAGGTGAAAACATTGCAGGACATGGCTCCCCCAAAGAACCTGAAGGAGGCTCAGAGATTGACAGGGAGGATTACTGCCCTATCTCGATTCATCTCTCGGTCGGTCGATCGAAGTCTCCCTTTCTTCAAGGTACTCCGACGAGCAACTAAGTTCCAATGGGATGAGAATTGCAGCAAGGCGTTCGAGGAGTTAAAAGAATACTTGTCTACTCTTCCTGTATTAGCTAAGCCAGTAATAGGAGAAACTTTGTGGATGTACTTATCAGCTAACGATCATGTTGTTGGCTTTGTATTAGTGAGGCAGGAAGAAAAAGAACAATTGCCTGTGTATTTTTTGAGTCATTTATTAAAGGGGGCATAGTGTCGATATACGACACTCGAAAAGTTAGTTTATGGATTGGTTCTAGCAGCTCGGAGGTTATGCCCTTATTTTCTATCACACCCCATTATAGTATTAACTAACAACACTCTCGGGCGGGTGCTTGCTAACCCAGAAGCATCCGGAAGATTGATCAAGTGGACGACTGAGCTCAGTGAGTATTTTATACAGTATCAACCTCGGGTGGCCATCAAAGGTCAAGCTTTGGCAGATTTTATTACAGAAATACCAAGTCCTGAAACAGAGGAAACCTGAACTATCTATGTGGATGGATCTTCTACTCGATAAGGTAGTGGAATTATTATTCTCAGGACAAATACCAGTAAACAATAAGTTTTATTATTGTTCTCATATTATTTCTTTCTCTCCCATTATTCTTCTTCTTGTTGTTACACTACCATGCCAACAAAATCAATGCGATGAACCTATCAAAGCTAACACGACAGACAAACGTTGATGGCGTAAACATTCTTCAAGCCACCCATCACTTCATGGGTGACCACATCACTGTTATCCCACACGATGAAATGCGCCTGCCTCAAGAATTTGGCAAGGGGGTTTCTCCATTTTTCTACCCCACAAATCCAAGCATCCGCGGTATTCCTTGTTATACATTGATCTCCGATGCTATATTATGTCCTCCTAGATAAAGAACATTCTTAGTTGGAACTCCAGCTGTTGTTTCACATTCAAAACACTGAAATATGAGCAGAGAGTAATCACTAAAACTATCTTTTACTTCGTAGACTGTTAGATTGGAAGAAAGAAATCATTCGATTATCTTCATACAGATGCGTGTTAAGATTGCTAGTATCACTTGGGGAGACTCAAACATATTAACACTTTTATTTAAGAAGAATGATGGCCTAATACTTTTTCTGAGGGAAATTGATGATTCCATTTTTTTTCCCAACTTTGAAAGTCAGCATGTATTAGAATATATTGATTCTAACTCTGGTGTTTTATAGAGAGAATTCTTGAGTTAAAACTGATAATGAGCAAGTAGGAGTTTCTATATTCTTAAGCATTTGAATGTATGCTAAGGATGAGTAGAGAAATTTACTTGCAGATTTGGACGTCTAAGTAGGTGTTATAATCCACAGAATGGGATCTAATTAAAGTGGCCAGCCTCGACACCCTTTGCAAGAGAGATTATTATCGGGACACTAATCCTTTCCTTCCAATACTGACTAATCTCCTCATACACTTCCCTTGTCTCTGTAGATGGCAAGCCATTCACCACAATATCAGCATTCCACGCTGCCCTCCAGCAAGTTAGTAACAACCTTCTATTGGATATATATATGAATGGAGAAGAGGTGGAAGAGGAAAAAGAACTCCATTGTAAATGAGATTTTAATCACATATTAATTGGTTTATATTGATTCATATGCATTGATGATATGAATAAATGTATGGGGAGAGATTCTCTTTCACGCGTGGGTGCGCAGGAGGGGATGCAAATCCAGAGCTCAGATTGCACTAAACCAAGTTAACTCGTGTGCGCGCGCCAAATGTTGGACTGGTCGGGGCAAAATTTGCCCAAATAGAATAATCAACTTTTTGCCACATGAACCATGGTTATTGTTTGCTGCTCATTAATCCTTGAGTATTGAATAATCATTACTCGATACGCTTATATAAAGAGATGGGACGAATATGTTTCAAGAAAACTACATCCTTCGTAGGCCTCGATCTGCTTCGGTCGCTCAGGCTACTCTGCCTTTAGGTCGGCCTGCCTATCCCCGATCAACCACTCGCCCTGATCTGCTACTCGACAGCACTACCAGGTTGGTCGATCTACTCGATCGATCACTCGGTCTAATTTGCGACTCGACCGCTCTGCCCACTCAGCTACTCTTCCACTTAGTCACTCGATTCGATCAGTCACTTTGCTACTCGGCCGCACTGACACTTAGCCCGATTAGACGTTCTACTGCTCTGCCAGCTCGGCCGCTCTACTTGATCGACCACTTTGCTCGCTCGGTCGATTTGTCCACTCGACCGCTCTGCTTGCTCAACCACTCCGTAGTCAGCGCTTGGCAGAAACTAGTCTCTGTTGACAGCTTGAGATTATAAGCTCAAGTCTTCTTGACATATAAGTTGAATTTAATTTGGTGCAATTTAAATTCGGCTAATTTTCTAAAATCTCCGGCAGATTGTCCAACATTTTCAATAGACAAAGTGGTGTTTCACTCATATTTAAGCAAAAACCATCCTTCAAGATCTCATCCGCATACATAATTCGATCACCGAGCCTAGTCTCGCCTCCATATAGTTCAAATAGGCGCATCGCCTAGCCCTAGGGCTTTGGTGTGATGGTAAACGATGGGACAGGCTCCCTAAGCAACGAGAGTTCTAATCTCACTCAGGGCATATTACACTTGAGGAGTTTGAATTACTTGTGACATTGGGTCATTCGTCAGGAATCATCTGCACTTTTTGATTTACCCTAGTGGCCCTTAGAAAACTTTTGTGGGGTCAGACTAGTCACTTCTAAGATTAGTTAGATCGTAAGAGTTGAATACCAATCACCTCCAGGAGTAGGTGCATCTCTTGATCAACCAGCACAGAACATCATCTCATGAAATTATGATCTCAAACAAATGCTTAGTTGTGCACCAATCGGCTGACCGATGAGGCCTCCTCTATTTTTTTTATAATCTAAGTATCTAATTTACTAATCCTGAAGAGATAATGAAGAAGGTAGAGTGCAGCCATGAGATGTTGCACAAGGAGTTCAAAGCAAGATCAATAAAAACTTTAGCAACATTGTCTCCCTCTCTCTATTATTAAATATGGTACACAATATAGGCCAAGATAGATTGCGATAATGATGTTATTTCTTTTATAGTTTGTATTCATACAAGATAATAATACAATTATATAATTTCAAATGCAAAATAAAGTCCAAACTTAAATATATAAAACTTTTTTTCTTCCTCCTTTCACCCTAAATTATTGGTATGATACCAACACATCATTCTAGTTAAAAACTAAAGCTTCAACATGATTCAAGATTTTGAATCTTGATTATACCTCTGTTGGCAAAGATCATGTACTAGCAAACCAAATAGTATAGTGCAGCTGATATTATTAACGTAAGCCCTAAGAGTCAATCAAGAGTTGATTGCCTTAAGACACATTATATCATATTTCATTAATAAATGTAAAGTTAATGGTTATTATATTTACTTCATATATGTGCTAGATGAATAAGTAAAATAATGTCCTAGGATAGTAGATTCTAATCTACAGTCTATCAATTGGTTGGATTGATAGTGGAAGACTATAAATATATATATATAGATATTAATCTTAACTATTCCTAGTCAAGCATTAATATAAAAAGATAATATTAATGTATTGAAACTAGCATGTACGTTAACTGATGACTTAATCTCATAAGTCATAGATATAAGATATCAAATTGACACATAGGTATATATTAGAGAATATGTACTTAATTGATCCGCCATGAAAATATTTCATGGATTGTTATATGAGTGTCATAAACATTCTCATAGTGACTATTGACATGAATAGTCCTTAGACCTGAAATCACTATGATTCTCTACATAAAGAGTTGTGTATTTTGGTATCAATAAACATCACATATAATAAGGTGGACTATAAAGTCGATCACTGGAAGTCCTAACTGGAGTTTAGGCAAGGGAAAAGTCCAACGGGAAGGTTGACAGAAGATAAGAGTCCAAGTTGATCAGTATTAACCAGACACTTGGTATGGAAGTCTCGGTGAGTGAAGCTGGGTAGTGAAAAAAATTCTAGTGAGTAAAGCTAGGTGATGAGAAGTCCCGGTGAATGAAGTTGGCCATTTGGAAAAGCCTTAGTGAATGAAACTAGGCAGGTGGAAAATCTTAGTGAATAAGAAGGAGCTAGACGTTAATTATGTGAGTGTCAATAACTCATTTAATTAATGAACATTCGATATCTTAGACACAGGGAGACTAACACACTCATGATAAGAAGGAGCCCAAAATATATTTGAGATTGGTGCGGTAGTTCAATGATAGCTCTTTAGTGGTATGAGTTATTATTGATGAACTTGAGTTGGGTGTTCGGGGCGAACACGGGAAGCTCAAGTTCATCGGGAGACCATAACCAATTCCTCCTCTCGGTCCCTATTGTAGTCTCTTAAGCCTTATATCCACCCAAAGTCTAGCCTCTTAGCCCATGCTAGGGGTCGGCCCCTATCCTTGCTTGGAGCCCAAGCAAGGGGCCGGCCAAGCCAAGGTTGGTGCTTGAGCTAGGGTCGGCCAAGCCTTGCTTGGTGCCCAAGCAAGGGGCCGGCCAAGTGTGAAAGGGAAGAGGGATTTTATTAAAAATAAAATTTTGATAAAATCTTTCCTTTTATGTTTTCATCCACACGGTTTTAAAAGAGAGTTTTAAATTTTAAAATCTTTCCTTTTATAGATTTTCTACAAAGGATTAAAAGAGATATTAGATATCTTTCCTTATTTGTAGTTATCTATAATGTGAAAGAAAGATTTTAATTTTTTGACAAAACTTTTCTTTTTGTAACCATGATATAAAAGGAGTTTTATTTTTAAATCTTATCTTTTATAGATATCCTTAAAAGGATTTAAAAGAGAGAAATTTTAATTTATAAAACATTCCTTTTATAGCTAACCACAAAAGGGATATTTTAAAAGAGAGATTTTAATTTTTGTTTAAAATCTTTCCTTGTTTGTTTGATGAGAGGTGGCCGACCATGTCATGAATATTAAAGGAAGTTTTATTTTTTGTTATAAAACTTTTCTTTTTTGGATTCACCAAGGATTATAAAAGAGAAGGAGAGGGTGCCTTCATGACATACAACCTATTCTATTATTCCTCTCTCTTTTCCTTTGGTGGTCGTCCCTCTCCCTTTCTCTCTTCTCCTTTGTTTTCCACTTTGTAGCCGGCGGCATCTAATCCTCTAGGAGTCTCGGTGGCCAGTTACTAGGAGGAGAAGAAGAAGAGAAAGAAGGCTCTCTTGTCTAGATCCCTTTGGTGGCCGAAGCTTAGAGAAAGAGAAGAAGGCTTAGGTGGATTTCTTCTTGATAGATCGTCACCCACATGACGTCCAAGAGAAGGAGAGGAATACAATAGAAGGTCAAGAGATTTTTGTTAACAAAGAAAGGTATAACTAGTTGCTTTATTCCGCATCATACTAATTTTCTTTGTACGAATTTTTGAAATACCAAACATAAGATGCTAACAATTCTAGGCAATCGATTTTTATGTTTCAATTATGTGTTTTTTTTTATTTTTCGATTTTGTGATTCGATTTTTCTTAGTGGTTAAACCTAGGGTTACTATAAGGAGATTAAATATTGAATTTTGTTGAAAGGCTTTGTCTAGGAAATGGTGGATGGTCCCATACCCAAGAAGACCTAATGCCTCGCCATGTTTAACCTGGAAGTCGATCTCTGAAATAAATATTTAATCAACTTTGTAACATGGGTGGATTTGGATTAATAATGTTAAGCATTGTTTGTGATCCAAGTTTAAAACCTCTAAGAACAGATAAGTTGAATTTGGAATCAATAATGTTAAGTTCTGTTTGCGATTCCAAATTTAATTTCTAAAGAACACAATAGGTTGTTAGAAAAGATTCGGGACTTGTACAAAATTTTTGTACAGGAGAACCAGTACGATGTTCCGAGTAGCAACCAACAGGGACTACTTGGCGAGCTGATTGAGATGGACGACCTAATCGTGATTCTTATTCTTTTCCACCATAAGGGCCTGCTCAGACCCAAGCAGCTGCTCAGAGCTCATGTCCAAGTCTCTTTTTAGTTGGGACACCTCGGTAGTTAGCTGCTCTACCCAAACTTGTGAGGCATCTGTTTGCCTGACTGGGGCTCGCAGTTGTCGGTTCTCATACTCCAAGAAAGCTAGCCTCTAGCACATAGCTAGACCCTTCACCCAGAACTGTAAGTAAAAGAGTTCAATTATAGCTGATCAGGAAAAAATGTGAGAAATTTTGGCTAAACTTACCCCAGTTGCCTTTTGATTGAAATCGTCAGCCAACTCCCTAGGCGGAATTGTAGCTGTGCAGGACCTTGAATCCTAATTTTGTGTTCAGGAGAGCATTGTTCGGTGTCATCTGAATGACACCATTCATCAGTCGGTAGTATGATAATTGTCGATACGTGTCTACCACCGCTCGGACCTGTGGGCTCCGAACTGGACCTACCCTTGGACTTGCCCCGAAGCGTGGATACTAGAAGGGGACTAATAATGGACCTAAGGGTTGCTTGGTCGATCGGGGGAGGGGGTAGGGCAGATTGAGTCCGAGCAGGGTTGGCTTCGACCTGTAGTTTAGATAGGGAGGATGTTCGGTTGGACAATGGAGGAGTCGGCAGACCGACAGTCCTTCTGAGGACCGCTAAAGTGGAGCTTTCACCCCACTCGGATGGGGGTCTTCACAGCTGTAGAAGCCTACAGAATAGAAGTCGATAATCGGGAAGATGCTTTCGATCGAAGCCTCTTCCAACTTTGATGCTGGATCAATAGATCACTAGAGCTGGCCAACTATGACGAAACCGCGACCGATGCCATAGAGGGCCGATCAGGTGGTAGCTCACCCTGTTGTTGCCGCTGCATTGCTTGCGCCCGCTCAGCCTATTCTTGCTTCATCGGTCGGCTCTTCAAAGTGCTCAACCGCCAGTAAACCATGACTTTCCATCTTGGCAACATCCTTGGCTTTGATTTCCGCATCGACAAGCTTACTCTTGCCGCTCAGCAATGCCCTAATCATGATTTGTGCTGCAAAAAAGGAAGAACAATCAATTAGATTCAAATGTGCCAGGGATAAAATTTACTTACCAAGGGGTACGGGCAATCACGTCCGAATGGGGCTTAACCTGAACACATACAGGACTCCCTCCAATAGCAGTCTGTGTATGTGGTACTTCTAACTAGTTAGAGTGCTGGCTTCTTGGAGATAGGTCGGGTCGCCTCGGTATCTCGCAAGCAGAGGAGGTGCCGACATATCTATCCGCCAGCTGGTTGGAAAGGCGGGTCAGCCAGGGAGATGGATGAAGAGATAATGCTCTTTCAGTGTTTGTTCAAGGTGGATATTTTGTCGAAGTAAACGGAGCCCACTCGGGCCTGGAAAAGGAAGGTTTCTAGCTCGAATAGTTTTGGATAATAGAAATAAGGGAAGATGCGAAGCAAAAGGGGGATTCCATATACACGGATCAAGATCACAACCTCGCACAAAAGCCTAAACGAGTTGGCCACTAGTTGATGCAAGAGAATATGGAAGTACCTACAAATCTTAGAAAAAAATGGGTGGATGAGAAAGCACAGGAAAATTATGAATTGGTCTTTGAAAAAAGGCAGAAAACCGTCTGGTGGTGTCTGGGGGTGGGTGTAAGCAGAAGGTATGTCTATTTGGTAATTGTCCAGAAATCGAAAGGTCATTTTTATTTGGTCAACCTCGTCACTGTTAAAATTAGATTCTGTGGAGGTGTACTATAGGCCGGGAATGGCCGGGAGAGGACGAGGAGATTCTGCCATGAATTAAGAAGAAGAAACCAGGGAGTAGAAGGGAGAAAGAAGAAAAAGCTTACTGCGAAAGAAATCATAGGTGAAGAAGGAGCAGGGAAGAGAAAAATGAGCGCAAGGAAGATGATGAAGCGAAAGGAAAAATTAGGAGTTTAAAAACCCTGGGGGATAGCTGCTCGGAGCTGTCGGATCTAGGGCTTCAGGAAACGAGGCTCTCTCTTAATCGTTAAAATCAGAAAAGCAACCGTCACTTCGAATCCCAACAGTCGCCTGTCACATCACACATGCAGCGGCAGTGGGTGGTGAACCATGGCGCTCCATCATAGGAAATATTAATGAGGGATGGGAGCGAATAATCAAATGTCATGATCAGCGTACTTTGCATTGATGGTTAGGGATTTGAGAAGTTTCCAAGAAATCAGGGTGACATCAACAATAATTAAAAGGCACTCAGCGAGGGCGAGTGTTCGAAAAGGAAAATTGAAGGAGAAAACAGCTAAGTTATCTCGAGTGGCACTGCACTCAGAAGGGAAGCGGCCGATCGGAGAAGAAGTCGCCAGGAAGTTAATAAATGCTAAAGGGGTTAGCGTAACAGCCGAACGACGACTATAAATCCTTGAGCAGTCAAGAGCACAGCCGAGAGGTGACTATAAACCCTTGTGAAGCGTGTGTCACAAAGCGGAGAGGCGGCTCTAAATCCGAGAATGAAAGTCGACCAACGACTCTAAACTCTTGTATAGGCGAGTGACAGCTTTAAACCCAATGCGCTGAGTTAGGATGGGAGTTCGCGGAATACTGATTGTCCAATCAGTCGAACTTGCATTCTCTTTCAACTAGATTTTAGGGAAAGACTTGTGATATGGCGGTAAATATGATCCCTACAAATGTGGGTCAATGGGAGAAGGATCGGATGACGTGGCAGTCAAACTCAAAGTGGTCAAAGGCTTAGGGCCATAGAACAGACAAGGAAGCTAAACAGGAGCGTCGAGCGGGCGCAGGCCGAGTGAGCTTGGCCAAGCGGGCGCACGCTGATCCGGTCGGACACAAATTATCCCTCCTACATCGGGAGTGCTGAGCAATCTCGGCCGAGCGGGCGACAGTCAAGTTGAGGCCTCCTCGCTAGGTGTCCTCCGGTCGACTTATAGTAGGACCCGCCTACACATCTGCACGTACCCTTTTGAAAGTTTATGTCGTTGACAACAGAGCATATCCAACATGCAATTGATACTTTGGAAGCTTCTCGTCTGTCACGTCAGAGATTTGAGTGTCCGCTTAGGGAAAGGTGTCAAAGACACTTTTTGACTTTTCTTTTTATAGGATGCTTTGGAAAATGTGTATACTCTTTGAGATACGTGCACAGATGCTACAGTGAAGAGAAAGATTTTGAAGAGAAAGATTTTAACGCGATTCAAACTGAATCGATCAATTGATTGATCAAAACAATTTTTGATCGATTGACTAATCGATTGAAACAAATTCTGTTCTGTTTTCTAATTTTAGACTAGAAAATAATTTTTTAATCCATTTTTCCCTAATCATCCAAAAAAAAACTATAACTACAAACATTCATAAACAATTTTACAATCATGTCGAAGCACGATCAGACTCTGATACCACTATTTGGATATGTCGATGCGGTATATGCTAAAACATGTTTTGTAAACATGCACAGTGGAAGACTAACGCAAACAAATCTAATTTATTACAACACACGCACCACACGCATGCAGGATATAATCGCATAGAAAAGATCATAAAACAAAATGAAAATGAATAATCATTATTTTAGGTATACCTTACGGATGACCTCTAACGAGAATGACATCAACCGTAGCGACATTGTCGAACCTCGCCTCTATTTGTATCCAAGCCGAACTCCTCAAGACAACTCCATGAATACAAGTCTCTCCTTCAGAAGTTACTAGCCACGAGTGAAAAAGAGAGATCATGAGGAAGAAGAGAAGAACACAAGGAAGAGATTTCTTCCTTGTGATGGTCACAACAACAAGGAGAAACTTCTCCTTGTTGGCAGCGAGAGAGAGAGAAGGGGAGAGGGGATAGGAGAAAAATTGGGCTAAGGTTTCTCAAAACCTTATCAAGCCAATTATGATCTCATCTTATAATTTCTCTCAACCATATCAATATATGATCCTTATTAATGAGTTGGATTAGAAAACTCAAATCCAACCCATTATCCCTTAATAAAAAATTAGTCCATTAACCCCTTGGTTTGATTCACAACTAAACCAAGTTGGTTCATGACTAATTCAATTTGGTTTAACTCTTATATAAAATATGTGGTTCATCCGTACTTCCATTTTGACAAATATTTCCATATTTGTCTTTTGTATGGTCCAACCAAATACTTATCTTTTGATCTAAAAATCCTATTCTTTAACTTATTTTATGTCTTTTAGAGACTCATAGTGCATGTGACCCAATATGTTCCTGGTTTATTTTAACCATCCATAATTAACTACTTAATTATAGAACTATCATGTGTGACACTTAATAATATATCATGATCCTTAATTAGTCAAAAAATTATAGTTGATTTCAGAATTAATTCTGAACCCTTCAATAACTACAGTGAGTCATGTCTCGTTCATTTAACTCATCTTATACCCACTTGGTTCAGAACATGGTCTATATGTCAGTCCCTACTAGGCTGACTATCTTACACCTAGCCCAAGTAATATTTCCTCATTCTGTGAATTCAAATTACTCGTACATGTGTACAAGAGTCACATACTCTTAACATGTGATGCTTTGGCCAAAGACTTTGAGTAATAATCATAACGAGTGGTTATAGGATATACGTTTCCTCGCAAGGAGTGGTGAATCCTCTGCGGGCTATCCAAACACTTTCAGGTACTTCAATTTATACCTAATCATCCTGGGTCCACGCCTCGATGAGATGCTTTCTTAAGATGTCAAAGTATAAGACTTCATGACTAAGATGACTTATATAACTCAAGTCGAAGGAAATTTACACTCATGTTGCAATAAGAACTTTCACAAACATATCCATATATATAGAGAATCATATGAAGTCTTACAGCGAGTCACTCCAATGAACTAGTTACCATAACTAGCATCCACGTTTAATTCTCGACATCCCAATGTCTCCAGCCTATGAGAAACAGCTAATTGACGAGTCAAGGAGTATAACTCGTGCTAGTCTTACAGAATTGATGATGTCTGAATGTATCAATTCGACGACTAGGAAAATTTTGATATATTCATAATTGCACATGTAGAGATAATCACTAGTTGTGATCCAATTACAAATTATCTTATGCTATGAATTGTATTGGGAATATTCAGTAAATAAGTTTAAGATAATCAAACATATAATATACACTCAAATAGTGAATCTATATTTATCAAATAAATAGTAAAAAACCATAAGGTAATCGCTTTAGGACATCCCTCAAAATCTAACAGTTTCGGCAATGGAACTCAGAATGAGTTTATGCCTCCACTGCACTGATGGTCTGCGTATCAGCATCCTCACCACGCTTGGGAGGGTCATCGGTCAAGAACCGAGTTAGATTGAGTGTGATCAAGTAGAAGAGCATCTTCTGCTACGACCTCTTGTAGTTTAGTCCACTGAACTTCTCTAGTTTTTCCCCATGATTGATTGACACAATTCGAATCAGGGCAGAGGAGGCCTTTATGTGTTGAGTCTATTATACCTCAACACTTTGTTCTATAGTCATCTCAATAGAATCAAATCTATTTCAAGATTGTTGGACAAAATAATCTGATGTCGGAGATATTGGAGAATTAACTGAATTTAAACTACACTGAATCAAATTCAACTTATTTGTCCAGATGACCTCAACCAATAATCCCAGGTTGCTAGCAATGGTTGGTTTCCTGCCAAGTGCTGAACCCAGATTGCACAATGGTCGAATGACAGATTGGGCTGAGAGGCTGAGAGGTTGAGCGGCAGACCGGTCTGGGAGGTCGAGCGGGTAGTTAGGCCAACCAGGAGAGTCTGATTGGGTAGAGCGATCTCACAGTAGAAGACAAGGTGGCCTGAGCAATAGAGCGATCGGTCGGGCAGTGAATTCGAGTAGGCAGAGCACCCGACTTGGCAGAGCAGACTAGCTGAGCAGGATAGAGTACCCGACTGGGTGAGCAGAGAAGCTAAGTTGCAGACCGAGTGACGCAGCAACCCTAGCGGGTGAAGCGAGCGGCCGAGTGGGCTAAGTGAGCGGACGGGTGAGTCATAGACCAAGTGAGCTGCTGAGCGAGTGACCAACCGAGCAGACTGAGAAAGTGGTCGGGCGGGCAAACCGAGCGACCATGAGAGAGGTCGGGCGGGAGAACCGGGCGGTCGGGAAGAGAGGTCGAGTCGTCAAGGGAACTAAGAGGCCGACCAGGTGGATAGAGAGGTCGATCGGGTGAGCGTATCGAGGCTTGCGAGCAGCCGACCAAGTGAGCGAGCAGTCAGTCGGGCAAAAGCCAAGTGGTTGGGCGAGCATGCGACTAAACGAGCGAAGTAGGCAAGTGGTCGATAGGTGAATGTGTAGGAGCAATCTAGGTGCCCTAAGTTTTGATGTTTGGGCAAAGGTTTAAGTTAGATTTATTGTTGTATTTGATATGCATTGTGAGTGTGCAGGATACAGGTACAACAAGGAAAGTCCAAGGGCGAGTCTTGGCGGTGTAAGTCCAAGCATGTAGTCTTGGCAACGTAAGTCCAAGTGTGATCTTGGAAAAGGAGGAAAGTCCAAGGATGAGTCTTGGCGGTGCAAGTCCAAGCATGTAGTCTTGGCAACGTAAGTCCAAGTGTGACTTGGCAATGGATGAAGTCCCGGAGGCGCGACCTCTTGGTAAAGGAAGACCCGACAACAATGACAAGGTCGATGGAAGCTCCAGACGGCAAGACGTGAAGGATGGGGAGGCATCCGAGGGACGCAAGGCTGATGGAGGAGGCTAGAAGGCTAGGTCTAGGTTGGTCGGGCGAGAACGAGTGCTGAGTGAATGTACTCGAGGTAAAATCCTAGAATTAGGGTTTACTGTAGCGTTACTGTAGCAGTACTGTAGCAGTCGACTGGTGCACTGTAGAGAGCCGTTGAGAGAGTCGTTGGGCTGACACCAGTCGACTGGTGCACTGTAGAGAGCCGTTGAGAGAGTCGTTGGTCTAAGTTAGATTTATTGTTGTATTTGATATGCATTGTGAGTGTGCAGGATACAGGTACAACAAGGAAAGTCCAAGGGCGAGTCTTGGCGGTGTAAGTCCAAGCATGTAGTCTTGGCAACGTAAGTCCAAGTGTGATCTTGGAAAAGGAGGAAAGTCCAAGGATGAGTCTTGGCGGTGTAAGTCCAAGCATGTAGTCTTGGCAACGTAAGTCCAAGTGTGACTTGGCAATGGATGAAGTCCCGAAGGCGCGACCTCTTGGCAAAGGAAGACCCGACAACAATGACAAGGTCGATCGAAGCTCCAGAATGCAAGACGTGAAGGATGAGGAGGCATCCGAGGGACGCAAGGCTGATGGAGGAGGCTAGAAGGCTAGGTCTAGGTTGGTCGGGCGAGAATGAGTGCTGAGTGAATGTACTCGAGGTAAAATCCTAGAATTAGGGTTTACTGTAGTAGTACTGTAGTGTTACTGTAGCAGTACTGTAGCAGTCGACTGGTGACTGTAGCAGTCGACTGGTGCACTGTAGAGAGCCGTTGAGAGAGCCATTGGGCTGACACCAGTCGACTGGTGCAAGGACCAGTCGTGTCACGCCCCGAGGGAGTCTCTGTCCGAAGAAATTTCGGCAGCACTTCCCCTGTACGGGTGACAATCTGAAGCACTTCTACAGGCATAATATACCTCAGCCACATGCGGCTGGAATCATAACAATAAAAGAAATCAAACACCACGCAGTTAATATCAAATTCAGCCTCTGGCTGACACAACCACGCAGTTAAAAGTAAAGCAGCCCACTCGGCTGTACCAAAAGCCAAAACACAACAAAAACTTACAGAAACCAAATACAACCAAACACAAAACTGCTAGCCGGCTAGGCTTACACAACCAACAACATAACACCCGGAAACAAAATCAGAACACAAATCGAAATACAGAAATTTCATATACCAAGATAAAACAACAAAAAGGCAGCGATATGTCTTCTGATGTGACGCGGGGACCAGCAGACAGGATGCTCCAAGCGACACCATAAATAACCTGGTACCTGAAAAGATAGTGTCCACGGGGGTGAGTTCAACAACTCAGCGAATACCAATAGACATGCCTAGTAAGATATATCTAACAGCAATAAACATAGAATACAGCTTCCGAATAATATATAGGAAATATACAAAACTGAAAAGTAACCAAGGAAGCTGTACTCACCAGGAACTCCTATCCTGAACTAAAGGGTCATCAAACCGATACGCAGTATGTCTCCTGTATGCATGTCAAACAAATGCATCCACCAAAATGTAGCATATAAGTGCAGCAAACACAAACAAATAAAGGCAATCAATGCATGTGATGACCGTGCACTCTAACATCACTGCTCCTGAACAGTGACCGAGTGGACAGAATGCTGTCGGAGTACTCCTGTCCTGTGACCCCAAATCATAAATGGGGGAGCTCAATGCTCTCATGGTACCTCTGCCGGCTATCACGCTGAGTCACCTGACCAACGGAGCCAAACAGAGTCCACCATCTGCCGGCTACCACGCTGCTACACTAAATGCCAGCGGAGCCAAACAGAGCGGAACTGACTGCCGGCTACCACGCTGAGTCATATGACCAACGGAGCCAAACAGCAGAACTGCCACACACCTGCATGATATACCACTAAACCATGAGTGGGGGTGTGTGCAGTACATCTAACTGACGATGAGCTCAACAATAGTGGAGCCGACAATCGCACAGCATGCAATCATGATGCATGTCACTATGCATAACAAAAACTGATCAACATAACTATATCCATATATAAAAAAAATGGGTACTGTAAAAGCGATGGTCACATACCAAAATCTAGAGTACACAGGTCAGATAGAATATCAAAAACCTATGTCCTGAACATAATAAGTATGGAATATCCTGATCAGCATAGAAAAATCCATATATACATAATATGGGTACCACAGTATTAGTAGGTCAATCCACGGATCTAGAGTATACAGGTCCTCTAGGGTATAACAACCTAGATCCTAAACATATCCCCCTTCCATAGCATATGTACCAACAATATGCACAGATCAAAGCCACAAGGTTTAGGTACACGAATCATATATGATATACCAATAGAAATACACAATCCAGGCATGGCATAAAAACCTAAGTATCAGATAATTTGGATACACATGCCAGAAACAAAAATCCAGAATCTAATCCTAACCTCAGTAAAGCATGGTATGTCACTCTAGAAACTGAGATACTCATGGCAATAAGATACTCATGGCAACAAATCACGAGAATAAGCACGGACACATCACAGGCGACAAACCTAACATGCTATGGATATCAAACAGTGACATACCAAAGACAAACATGTTCATTGCTTGTAATTATAAAATACTATGCATATCCAATGACAATATCATAAAAGATAAGTCAAGAGGTACCCGCCTCCGATAAGAGGATCGTATCCGGTCCAATCCGATGTCAAGATGCTCGTCTCGTGTCAGAGTCCTATGACTCCCTGTACATAAGCTCCAAGAACACACACAAACCTCAACAGATAAATTGCTGTTGATCCAAAATTGAAGAGTTGTAACGGTATGCTGCTGGTAACTCATGGTTGTAACCACAACAAATCCTCCCACATGCTTGCTGGTCGGAATCAAACCACAGTCCCCAAATTGGAACAAACCACCACTGATCCAAGGCGGAGTTACCATGATCAAACAACCATCGAGAATCAGTCCCGATCTATATATTCCCCTCGTATGAACTCCAACGGCTGCTGTCCACCAAATCAATATCCCAATTCAATCACTGTTAAGGCATGATACAACAAAACGAGACCACAAGAATGGCTTGGATGCTCTGCTTCTGTCCACGACCCAAAGAAGAAGATCGGTGGCCGGAGAGAACTCCAATTCCAGTGACTGTCACAGAGGAGAGCAGCAACCTCGACTGGTAGTGAAGAATTAGAAGGGGAGATAGACTTGGTGGTGGCTGTTGGCGTCGGAGTGAGGCGTCGGCTAAGGCTAATGCAGAGGAAACCGTGGCGGCACTGCTCGGGTCGAGAGTCGGCGGCGGCGTCGACACACAAGGGTGATAGTGGTCGGCAGTGATGCTGCTCGGCGCTAGAGGGTGGCTCGGCTTCACAGGGAAGAGGAAAAAGAATGAGATAGCCGGCGCCGGTTAGAATGAGGAGAAAGGAACCGCCGAGCGGCGCTGGTTAGGGCTTCGGTGTCGCGGAGAGTGAGGGAAGAAGAAGGCAGTAGCGTCGCGTCGGCCAGAGGAGAGGAAGAAGAAACAACAGTCGCGGCGCCGGTTAGGGCAGTGGAGGAGAAGTCATCGCGAGGTTTAGGGCAAGGGTCGGCCTCGCGGGGAAGAAAATGGAAAAAAAAAGAAAAAAATAAGGAAAAGGAAAAAAGAAAACAAAACAAATAAATAAATTCAACTTTTCCTCTTTTAAATGGGGTATTCCAAACAGGCTTTTCCGGATCCCGTTTCTATCCCCGTAACCTGAGCCATACGAGCTCCGAAAAAAATCCAGAAAAATTTCTAAAAATTTCGGAAAATTCCTTTATTGTTTTCTACCATTTTCGGTATTTTACAAGTCGACTGGTAACGGGCAAATCAGCTTACTGATTGCTTCCAAGCTCTATAAGAAGGAGCTTGGAATGGCCGGCCAAGGTGACGAAATTAGACTTGGTTAAAGCCTAATTAGTAGTCACCAAAGTGCTCAAGGATCTCTTGTGTCCAAGTGTTCTTGGTTGAAGTTGTGGTGAGGTTTCTCCACCCACAAGGAGCGGTTTGAGCTAGCTGGAGTTTCCGGTGACTAATCCACCGATGGATTGAAGGATCGTCCACCTTACGGACAGCCGTGGAGTAGGAGCATCATCTCCGAACCACGTTACATCGACGTGCATTGGTTTGCTTGTTCTTTTCTTTATCTTTAGCTTTCGTATTCGTAATTTGTATTGTATTATTCCTCTTGCGCACTAACGAATACGTAGGAAGCCATCGATTTGGGTGAGACGCTATTCATGTAACACCCACTAAGCTTGTAAGATAAATATATGAATGTGGGATTTTGCCTTAGAAAAATAATAGGAAGTGAGTTGAACCAAAAAGGAAATAAAAAGAAATAAAAATAGGGAGAGGTCAAGGATTGAACCTTGAACCTCTTATATTATATTTCATAGAGTTAATGGGTAATAACCAGTTGAGATAGGAATAATATGTTGATAGCAAAGGAGGGAAGCTCATGATAAAGATAAGAGTAAAAGTTAGCCAAAAGGAAACAAGTAAAGAGCAAGAGAAAGGCAACTTGCCTTCCTCCCTTCCTCTCCCTCTTCCTCTTTGATTTTGCCGAAAATAAAAGAAGTTAATTAAGGGGATTCATTCCCCCTTATTTCACCATGAATGATGAGGATAAATAAACAAATAAAAATAAAAATAAAATAGAGAAAAAGGGGCTAAGGGAGAAGGAAAGCAAAAACTAAGTTTGCTACCTCTTCCCCGGCCCCTTAACATAAAAGGGAGCAAGAAAAGAGAAAACTATTTTTCTCTCATTTTCTCTCATTCATCCTCTCCCTCACCGAGAACACCACAGTCCCCTCTCCTCCATCTTCAGCCCCAAAGCCAAGTTTTTTCCCTAAGGAAGCCTAGGATACAAGGAGAACTTAGCAAAGGAACCAAGGGAAAGGAACTAGAAGAAGAGGCTACTTCTTCTTCACCATACCTTAGATCCACAAGCGAAAAAGGATGTAAGCTTCCCCTCACCTGTGGTACAAGGCTTTTATGTGTTTTTCAGATTTTATGAAGATTTTAAAACCTAGAAACAAGTTTGAGAAAATTCGGCCAAGAAGAGCTTCCAAAATCTAATGGTGTTTAAACTAGTCTTCACTACATGATAGATTTTTTTCTATGCTATGTAAAGGGGTTCTTCTTCATGCTTTTATACCTATATGATGCTTGATCAGAGGAGTACTGAACCCTAGAATTTCGGCCAAAAATATTCTTAAGAGGCTAGGGAAATTTATTGTTTCACCCAACTAGTACAAGGTTCTCCCTATGAAATATTAAGGGTTATGTATTAGTTTTTCTTCCTTAGAAGATATTTGAAACTAAAAGAAAACCACTCATATGTTTCGGCCAAGAAAGGGTTTAGGGTTAGAAAGACTTTTAAATTTAAATAACCATGCTCATGTGTTAGAATACAAAGATCTTAAAGGATTGGTATGCTTGAATATTGCTAGAATTCCATGAACTCCTTCTTAGGGTTTTTCGGCCATGATGAGATGGATAGCTTAGAAAAGCTTAAACAAGATTTTAATATGCTCAAGACCTCTGTGCTGTTTAGATATGAAAGTTGTTCAATGCCCTCATGCTTAGTTAGGGTGTAGAAAAATTAGTGGATGACATATAACATGTATAACCACAAGGGGTCCTAGCTTATTCATGAACCAAGTTGTATATATGTTTCTTAGTAACTTTTGCCATGAAACTTACTTAGGTTTTTCATGCTTTAGGCCACTTAAAAACCTAGCTAAAGAATGGTAGGTTTCGGCCATGAGAAAAAAATAAAAGAAAAAGAGGAAAAGAAACCTAGAAAGCCTAAGACACAATTCATATGTATACTCATTATGCTTGTCTTTATACATGCTATGAAACTTGTATAAATTCTCATGCTTTTAGGCTATTTGAAGCAAGTTTATATTCTGTGAGTTTCGGCCAAGTAGGGTTTAAAAGACCTAGAGGCCTTAGAAATGAAACCAAATGTGTTAAAAGTACTTCTTATGTAAATAGGATAATGTATTGATTTTGTCACATACTTGTATAATTTTTCCATGATCTAAATGGACCATTGTGAGTCTCGGCCATGAAGGTTTAGATGCCCTAGAAACCCTAGGACTTAAATTAAATATGCTCATGTCACCCTACATGAAATATGATAAGTAGAAAGCCAAGGTTCAATTACTATATGTTGTTTTATGACCTAAAATGATGCTAGGGTTTGTTTCGGCCATAACTATTGGATGATGCCTTGTATGAATTTATACATAATGTTAGTCCAAGTTCACATGCTTGTATGCTTGTTTGTAGCCCTAATGAGAACTTGTTAAATTTCGGCCATGACATATGTTAAGGGCTTAAAGAACTTAGGAACTAATTCAAATGTGTCAAATGTGTTTACCTTGTTCCTTGGTAAAAATGTTATAAATATGATTTAAAGTTGTCCATGCTTTTATGTCATATGGAACCTTGTTTCACACCTTAAAGTTTCGGCCATATGAAATTAGGGACTTGAGGAACTTAGAAACTAAGTTAATCATGTTTATAATGCTTCCTATGAAAATGTTATGATGATAATTTAGGTGCCACATGCTTGGATGTTGTGTTTAACCTAAATTGAGCTCTAAAGGGTTTCGACCACAAGGGTTTAGGAAGCTTAAAACCAAGATAAATATGATACCATGTTTCCTATGATAGGATAATCACAAGATACACCCTTATGCTTAATATGTATGCTTGTGATTTATGACTTATGATATGATATGCATGCTTTTATGATATGATATGCTTTGTGCTTAAATTATGCATGCTTATGTTATGATATGTGGTTAAATTATGCATGCTTGATGCTATGTTTAGTGCTTAAAATATGCATGATTTCATGATATGATATGTGGTTAAATCATGCATGCTTGACGATATGCTTTATGCTTAAGATATGCATGTTTTTATGATCTATGCCTAAGTGATGCATATTGATATGACATGATGTATGCCTAAGTGATGCATACCTTTATGATATGATGTATGCCTAAGTGATGCATACCTTTATGACATGATGTATGCCTAAGTGATGCATACTTTTATGATATGATGTATGCCTAAGTAATGCATACTTTTATGACATGATGTATGCCTAAGTGATGCATACTTTTATGATATGATGTGTGCCTAAGTGATACATGCTTTTATGATACATGATATGTATGACATGTACTTTACTTTATATGTGAGTGGCTTGTACCAAGGGTGGGCTCCATAAGCGCCCCGGGGACTAAGGACCTCGTTAGGGATGGGCTCCTAAGTGCCCCTAGGACTAAGGGCCTAGTATGTTTGCCTCGTAGGGTTCAAGACTTGCTACCTTGGACCTACAAGGTTGCGCGCAATATGTAAGTGGTACATAGCCGGGATCCCCCTTATGTTGAGATTATTTTCAAGTATATATGTAAAAGAAAATGGTTTAAAAGATCATGAGACATACACATGTTTTTCGGATACATGTTTTCCAAAATCATATTGCATACACCTTATGATTATGCTATGTTTCATGTTATGCTCTTGATTATGATATGCCATGATAAGGTATGATTATGTTATGTTCATGCTATACCTTATAGACATGTTTCGGCCATGAATTTGTGGATGCTTGATATATAAATTTCGGCCATGGATATGATGATGCCTTGATGTACATGTTTCGTCCATAGTATGATGCTTTGATATACATGTTTCGGCCATGCTTTGATATACCATGATACTTGTTTGTTATGCCATGTCTAGCTATGTTTTATGCAATGCACTATGTATATGTTTCGGCCATGGTGATGCTTGATATGCTATGACTAGTTGTGATTATATTATGATGCATGATATGTTTGAATAGAATGCTATGTTATGCCATGATTAGTTGAGATTATGACTTGTTGATGCATTCTTGATTATGTGCTGATTGTTGGTTTTAGTGAGTAGGAAAGGAACTTACCGAGCCATGAGTGCTCATAGCTTACTTTCCTTGTACCACAGATAAAGGAAAAAGCTGGATGAGTTAGAGGAGCAGCAGGAGGGGCAACGAAGATGTGTGTGGCAGTGGCTAGGCAACCAAATAAATAAGAACCTGCTTAAAGTTTCTTTAAAGAACTATGCATTGATATTTTATGACTTGTGATACCTAAACATGTGTGGCTTGACATTATGGTTCCACTGGATTTGATGTTATGATTTTGATGCCATGTGATAGTATAGTTCAAAAGAAATTTAAAAGAAAAGTTTTATTAAAACTATGAAAATTATTTTAAGTCTTCCGCTGTTTTAAAAAGAAAAATTTATACGTAGAGTATCGTAGCCCCGTCCCTTAGGGTTAGCAGGGAGGGTGGGCGTTACAGGTTGGTATCAGAGCCAAGTTTATTGCCAGCTCACTACACACACATCAAGCCTCCTACCTGCCGCTCCAAGTAAGAATGTTTATGCTTAATTTACTTGTTATATGCTTATGTTCAATTTTCTTGTTATATAACTTATGATTTATTTTTCTTTCTTGTTATATTGCCTATGCTTTATTTCTTTACTACATTGCTTATGCTTTATTTCTTTATGTTACATTGTTTGTCATTATATTCCTTATTTTTCCTTATGTTGTTTATGCTTTAATTTAATGTTTTACTTGCTTATGTTTGATGCTTTATTCTATGCTTTTAGTTATAATTTAGATTAGGATTACATATTGGTAGGTTAGGAATAATACCAGAACAAATAGATAGAAACAAAAACAATAGGTTAGATTGGCTAAAAACGATAACCACTTACACTAGTCTGTTTGTCCGTATTTAGATAAACATGGTTAGGACACGCAATGCCCGAACCGGAGGAACAGTGACTCCACCAGATCTGACACAGGTAGTCGCAGACCTCCAGCATCAGATCGCAGAGCAACAGCAGCTGATCACTACCTTGATGGGTCAGCAAGGCAACCCAGTCACCCCACCGGTGAATCCACTACCTGTTGTACCTACAGCTGCACCAGTGCCCCCGGCAGCCCCTACTCCGATGGTCCGACTAGAGGCCTATCTGATTCAGTGGCAAAGGCTTAAGCCGGAAGCATTCTCGGGAAACTGTGAACCATGGGATGCGCAAGCCTGGCTCAAAACCGTGGAGAACATAATGGAATTATTGGATTGGCCTGAACACGAGAAGGTCAAATGCGCGTCGTTCTGTCTTACCGGAGATGCCCGGATGTGGTGGGACAGAGTAAAGGCAAAAAGACAAATCAACCAAATGCAGTGGACAGATTTTGAGACAGAATTCTTAGAGGAATTCTTCCATATGCGAGTGACCAACAAGCACTATGACGAGTTCACTGAGTTCCGGCAAGGTGATCTGTCGGTTAACGAAGCCGTTAAGAGGTTCAACCGCCTAGCCCGATTGTGCCCAGAACTGGTCCGAACCGAAAAAGAAAGGGTCCGGTTAATGTTAAAGATGCTCCGACCCGAGATAGCTCTGAACGTAGCCGGCGGAGTTAATAGACCGCAGACTGCAGAGGAACTAGTCAGCAGCGCCCTGATTACCGAGCACTATCAGGAAGCAATGAATAAGGGCAAGAACCAAGCACTGACCGGAGGACAAAAATCGCACAGTACCAGAACTGACTGGAAAGGAAACTCAAGTGGAAAGAGGAAACAGTGGAATAAAACAAAAGGTGGTCCGGCCAATAAGCAGACTAAGTACCCTCAGTGTGCCACATGTGGGAAGATGCATTCTGGAGTATGTCTTCTGAGCACCAAAAAGTGCTACAACTGCGGAGGGGAAGGTCATTTGGCGAGAAATTGCCCTACTCAGTCTCAGGCACTACCTTCGCAGAACTTCCAGAACATGAGTGCCCCTGCACAGCTTCACCAGATGCAAGCTGCCATAGAAGGGACTTCGATCAGCCAAGGAAGATTAGAGGCCCCTCCCAATATGGCCAATGCCAGAGTCTACTCTCTCGCTCAGGATGATGTGGAAACCGCCTCTACTATCGTCACAGGTCAGATATCTAATTTCAGTCAGTATACTAGAATTTTTATTCAATGCTGAAAGCGAACTAATAAGGGAATCCATCGAGAAACTGAAACATGTTTCGTGTCCATTAGTTGAAACCATGTCCGGACGACTCTCTACCCTCGCCATAACACCAACGTTATTCGAGAACATGTTAGAGAAGCAAACCAAAGACCCGAGCCTTCAAAGAATTAAACAAGAGACCGCAGAAGGAAAGGATGACAGGTTCCGTATCGCAGACGATGGAATATTATACCTCAGGGATCGATTATGTATTCCAGAGGATTCAGAGTTGCGAAAGAAGATACTGGAAGAAGCTCATACAACGCCTTATGCAATGCACCCGGGTTCCACTAAGATGTACCAGGACCTGAAAAAGAAATTTTGGTGGTCCGGTATGAAAAGAGAAGTGGCTCAGTACGTCAGTACTTGTCTGACGTGACAAAGGGTAAAAGCTGAACACCAGAGACCCGACGGATTATTACAACCTGTCCAAATTCCAGAATGGAAATGGGAAGAAATCTCCATGGATTTCATTTCAGGTCTACCCAAGACGACAAACGGGTATGATGCTATATGGGTGATCGTGGACAGACTGACGAAGTCTGCACACTTTTTGGCGATCAAGATGACTTATTCAATTGAACAACTAGCTCAACTATATGTTAAGGAAATCGTCAGATTACATGGTATCCCTAAGACCATTATTTCTGATAGAGACGGACGTTTTATCTCGCACTTTTGGGAGTGCGTTCAGAAGGCTCTTGGCACAAAGTTGTTGTTTAGCACAGCCTTCCACCCACAAACTGATGGGCAGACTGAAAGAGTAAATCAAGTATTGGAAGATATGTTAAGAGCTTGTGCCCTGGATTTCAAGGGGAGCTGGTGTCGATATTTATACCTGGCAGAATTCGCCTACAATAATAGCTACCAAGCTACTATTGGAATGGCACCTTACGAAGCTTTATATGGGAGGAAGTGTAGATCTTCTATATGCTGGTATGAAAGTGGTGAAAAGAAGGAAATGGGGTTCCGAACGGAACTTATTGATGACACCACCCGAGCTATACAAAAGATCCGTCAACGAATAGAAACTGCTCAGAGTCGGCAGAAGAATTATGCCGATAAACGGCGCAGGCCGCTAGAATTCAACATCGGAGACTTAGTATTCCTTAAAGTATCCCCCATGAAAGGGATAATGAGGTTCGGAAAGAAGAGCAAGTTAAGCCCCCGATACGTAGGACCGTACCGGATTTTAGAAAGAGTGGGCCAAGTCGCATATAGACTGGAACTACCTCCAGACATGGCAGCCATTCACAATGTGTTCCATGTATCGATGCTCAAGAAGTGTACTCCCAGCACAGATCAAGTAATTGAGCAGCAGTCGGTACAGATAAGTTACGAAAGTAAACCCATCCAGATTCTGGACCGAGAAATCAAGAGGTTAAGGAACAAAGAAATACCCTTAGTAAAAGTCTTGTGGCGGAATCAACGATTTGAAGAAGCCACTTGGGAACGCGAGGACGATATGAAACAAAAGTACCCGGAGCTATTTTAAAGTTCGAGGATGAACTTTTTATGAGGTACGGGGTACTGTAACACCCACTAAGCTTGTAAGATAAATATATGAATGTGGGATTTTTCCTTAGAAAAATAATAGGAAGTGAGTTGAACCAAAAAGGAAATAAAAAGAAATAAAAATAGGGAGAGGTCAAGGATTGAACCTTGAACCTCTTATATTATATTTCATAGAGTTAATGGGTAATAACCAGTTGGGATAGGAATAATATGTTGATAGCAAAGGAGGGAAACTCATGATAAAGGTAAGAGTAAAAGTTAGCCAAAAGGAAACAAGTAAAGAGCAAGAGAAAGGCAACTTGCCTTCCTCCCTTCCTCTCCCTCTTCCTCTTTGATTTTGCCGAAAATAAAAGAAGTTAATTAAGGGGATTCATTCCCCCTTATTTCACCATGAATGATGAGGATAAATAAACAAATAAAAATAAAAATAAAATAGAGAAAAAGGGCTAAGGGAGAAGGAAAGCAAAAACTAAGTTTGCTACCTCTTCCCCCTTAACATAAAAGGGAGCAAGAAAAGAGAAAACTATTTTTCTCTCATTCATCCTCTCCCTCACCGAGAACACCACAGTCCCCTCTCCTCCATCTTCAGCCCCAAATCCAAGTTTTTTCCCTAAGGAAGCCTAGGATACAAGGAGAACTTAGCAAAGGAACCAAGGGAAAGGAACTAGAAGAAGAGGCTACTTCTTCTTCACCATACCTTAGATCCACAAGCGAAAAAGGATGTAAGCTTCCCCTCACCTATGGTACAAGGCTTTTATGTGTTTTTCAGATTTTATGAAAATTTTAAAACCTAGAAACAAGTTTGAGAAAATTCGGCCAAGAAGAGCTTCCAAAATCTAATGGTGTTTAAACTAGTCTTCACTACATGATAGATTTTTTTTCTATGCTATGTAAAGGGGTTCTTCTTCATGCTTTTATACCTATATGATGCTTGATCAGAGGAGTACTGAACCCTAGAATTTCAGCCAAAAATATTCTTAAGAGGCTAGGGAAATTTATTGTTTCACCCAACTAGTACAAGGTTCTCCCTATGAAATATTAAGGGTTATGTATTAGTGTTTCTTCCTTAGAAGATATTTGAAACTAAAAGAAAACCACTCATATGTTTCGGCCAAGAAAGGGTTTAGGGTTAGAAAGACTTTTAAATTTAAATAACCATGCTCATGTGTTAGAATACAAAGATCTTAAAGGATTGGTATGCTTGAATATTGCTAGAATTCCATGAACTCCTTCTTAGGGTTTTTCGGCCATGATGAGATGGATAGCTTAGAAAAGCTTAAACAATATTTTAATATGCTCAAGACCTCTGTGCTGTTTAGATATGAAAGTTGTTCAATGCCCTCATGCTTAGTTAGGGTGTAGAAAAATTAGTGGATGACATATAACATGTATAACCACAAGGGGTCCTAGCTTATTCATGAACCAATTTGTATATATGTTTCTTAGTAACTTTTGCCATGAAACTTACTTAGGTTTTTCATGCTTTAGGCCACTTAAAAACCTAGCTAAAGAATGGTAGGTTTCGGCCATGAGAAAAAAATAAAAGAAAAAGAGAAAAAGAAACCTAGAAAGCCTAAGACACAATTCATATGTATACTCATTATGCTTGTCTTTATACATGCTATGAAACTTGTATAAATTCTCATGCTTTTAGGCTATTTGAAGCAAGTTTATATTCTGTGAGTTTCGGCCAAGTAGGGTTTAAAAGACCTAGAGGCCTTAGAAATGAAACCAAATGTGTTAAAAGTACTTTTTATGTAAATAGGATAATGTATTGATTTTGTCACATACTTGTATAATTTTTCCATGATCTAAATGGACCATTGTGAGTCTCGGCCATGAAGGTTTAGATGCCCTAGAAACCCTAGGACTTAAATTAAATATGCTCATGTCACCCTACATGAAATATGATAAGTAGAAAGCCAAGGTTCAATTACTATATGTTGTTTTATGACCTAAAATGATGCTAGGGTTTGTTTCGGCCATAACTATTGGATGATGCCTTGTATGAATTTATACATAATGTTAGTCCAAGTTCACATGCTTGTATGCTTGTTTGTAGCCCTAATGAGAACTTGTTAAATTTCGGCCATGACATATGTTAAGGGCTTAAAGAACTTAGGAACTAATTCAAATGTGTCAAATGTGTTTACCTTGTTCCTTGGTAAAAATGTTATAAATATGATTTAAAGTTGTCCATGCTTTTATGTCATATGGAACCTTGTTTCACACCTTAAGGTTTCAGCCATATGAAATTAGGGACTTGAGGAACTTAGAAACTAAGTTAATCATGTTTATAATGCTTCCTATGAAAATGTTATGATGATAATTTAGGTGCCACATGCTTGGATGTTGTGTTTAACCTAAATTGAGCTCTAAAGGGTTTCGGCCACAAGGGTTTAGGAAGCTTAAAACCAAGATAAATATGATACCATGTTTCCTATGATAGGATAATCACAAGATACACCCTTATGCTTAATATGTATGTTTTCGATTTATGACTTATGATATGATATGCATACTTTTATGATATGATATGCTTTGTGCTTAAATTATGCATGCTTATGTTATGATATGTGGTTAAATTATGCATGCTTGATGCTATGTTTAGTGCTTAAAATATGCATGCTTTCATGATATGATATGTGGTTAAATCATGCATGCTTGACGATATGCTTTATACTTAAGATATGCATGTTTTTATGATCTATGCCTAAGTAATGCATATTGATATGACATGATGTATGCCTAAGTGATGCATACCTTTATGATATGATGTATGCCTAAGTGATGCATACCTTTATGACATGATGTATGCCTAAGTGATGCATACCTTTATGATATGATGTATGCCTAAGTGATGCATACTTTTATGACATGATGTATTCCTAAGTGATGCATACTTTTATGATATGATGTGTGCCTAAGTGATGCATGATTTTATGATACATGATATGTATGACATGTACTTTACTTTATATGTGAGTGACTTGTACCAAGGGTGGGCTCCATAAGCGCCCCGGGGACTAAGGACCTCGTTAGGGATGGGCTCCTAAGTGCCCCTAGGACTAAGGGCCTAGTATGTTTGCCTCGTAGGGTTCAAGACTTGCTACCTTGTACCTACAAGGTTGCGCGCAATATGTAAGTGGTACATAGCCGGGATCCCCCTTATGTTGAGATTATTTTCAAGTATATATGTAAAAGAAAATGGTTTAAAAGATCATGAGACATACACATGTTTTTCGGATACATGTTTTCCAAAATCATATTGCATACACCTTATGATTATGCTATGTTTCATGTTATGCTCTTGATTATGATATGCCATGATAAGGTATGATTATGTTATGTTCATGCTATACCTTATAGACATGTTTCGGCCATGGATTTGTGGATGCTTGATATATAAATTTCGGCCATGGATATGATGATGCCTTGATGTACATGTTTCGGCCATAGTATGATGCTTTGATATACATGTTTCGGCCATGCTTTGATATACCATGATACTTGTTTGTTATGTCATGTCTAGCTATGTTTTATGCAATGCACTATGTATATGTTTCGGCCATGGTGATGCTTGATATGCTATGACTAGTTGTGATTATATTATGATGCATGATATGTTTGAATAGAATGCTATGTTATGCCATGATTAGTTGAGATTATGACTTGTTGATGCATTCTTGATTATGTGTTGATTGTTGGTTTTAGTGAGTAGGAAAGGAACTTACTGAGCCATGAGTGCTCATAGCTTACTTTCCTTGTACCACAGATAAAGGAAAAAGCTGGATGAGTTAGAGGAGCAGCAGGAGGGGCAACGAAGATGTGTGTGGCAGTGGCTAGGCAACCAAATAAATAAGAACCTGCTTAAAGTTTCTTTAAAGAACTATGCATTGATATTTTATTACTTGTGATACCTAAACATGTGTGGCTTGACATTATGGTTCCACTGGATTTGATGTTATGATTTTGATGTCATGTGATAGTATAGTTCAAAAGAAATTTAAAAGAAAAGTTTTATTAAAACTATGAAAATTATTTTAAGTCTTCCGCTATTTTAAAAAGAAAAATTTATACGTAGAGTATCGTAGCCCCGTCCCTTAGGGTTAGCAGGGAGGGCGGGCGTTACAATTCTCCCCCCCTCTAACGGGCACATCGGTCCCAACAAGTGGTATCAGAGCGAGGTCGCTCTTCTACGGACTAACCGCCAAGAGTGCAAGAAGCTAGAGGAAGAAGAAGATGGAGTCCGAAGGACCGCTCGGATGGGATATCCGAATTCCACCTCCGTATGACAAAGAAGACTTCAATTATTGGAGGAAGCGGTTGGAGACATGGTTCCAAATGGATTGGAATCAATGGGTTGTCTTGAGTGACCCATTTGAAGCTCCTACGGACAAGAAGGGTAAACACCTCCGACCTCGGCATTGGACCGAAGAGCAACGAGAGCAATCAGAGGCGGACAAGGAGGTAACGAGAATTTTGCATAATTTACTACCTTCTAATATCATTGTGAGTGTAGGTGAATGCACAAGTGCATGTGATCTTTGGAAAAAGATCATTGCCTATCATGAAGACCCGTCACAATTCCAAGGAGTAGAGGAGTCCAAGGAGAAGGGCTCATTGGTCCAAGAAGAGAAGGACCAATCTGATGTTGACATAAGGTCAACATCCGAGGAGGAGAAGGAAGATGAGGAGGTATCATCCACATCTTCAAGGGAGGAAGAAGTGGAATCATCGACATCTTCAAGTGAAGAGAAAGAAGAGCAATCCAAGGAAGAGGAGATCTTGGAAGCTCAACCCTCCACCTCAACTACCAAGAAGAGCACAAAGGACCACATCAAATGCTTTGAGTGTGGTAAGATGAGGCACTACAAGAGTAGGTGTCCTTCACTCAAGAAGGTAAAGGAGGTAAACCCTAAACTCACTAAAGTTAATCTAGAAACTAATATGAGTTGTAGGAAGAAGAAGAAGGAGGAGAAGAAGCACATTAGGTGCTTTACATGTGGTGAGTGGGGTCACTACCACACAAAGTGCCCAAGGAGAGGAGCGCTCAAGAAATTGGTGCACTTGAAGAAGTGGGAGAAGAAGAGAGCTTCAAGGGTAAGGGAGGTAAACCCTAATTTGAATGCTAGTTCAAATTTAAATCGTTATAATGCTATTTATCATGAAAATAGAATGCATGATAAACCTAAGGAAAAATATATCCCTCCTCATGCTAGATTTATCACACCTAAGACTAGGAAGGTAAATAATAATTTAGGCAATAACTCTAAGAATTATAGATATATGCCTAGATATAGAAATGCTCATAGGGGTCAAGAAAAATCCAAGTCTATGGATTCAATGACGGAAAACCAAGTCTTGAGGTCAAGACTTGATAATTTAGAAAGAACCCTAGCAAGAATGGAAAATATTCTTAGGGGTCAAAATGAGCATAACCTAGGAAAAGCTAGACAAGAGCCATCCAATGGCTATATAGGTTTGGGATACAAACCTAAAGCCAAGAAGGATGTGACTTCCTTTCATAGGGTTCCATATAGTTATGGGACCAACCCTAGGTTTAGTGGTCAAGCTAAAAGTACAAGGGAAGTTGTCCCTAAGAGTACTTTTGCAAAGACCAATGTGACTAAGACTTCTAAGAAGTCTAATAATGTCACAAAGAAGGTCACAAGGGAGGTCATCCCTAGAGTTGACTTAGTAAAGGTGACTAAGGCTCCAAAAAGGCCAAACAAAGTCACAAATAAGGTTACAAGGGGAGTTAGCCCTAGAAGTGACCTAGTGGAAGTGACCAAGGCTTCTAAGAAGCCTAGAAAGGTCCTTAGGAAGGTATCTATGGAAGTCATCCCTAGTGAGTACCTAGAGCATCCAAGGAGCACCAATAGGTTTTGGGTTCCTAGGAGCATATTCTCTACACCCTAGATAGGTTAGAGAGTGTCAACTCTAATTGGAAAGGTAGTTAACCCAACCTTTGTAAAGTTGACACTTGAGAGCATTTTCAAGGTTATTGTTAACCTTTGAAAAAGAAAAAGGTTATTGGGTTACTCTTTGAGAGAGTAATATATTTGCCAAAATTTGAAGAGTTAAACTTAATCTAACTTGGCACACTTAAGAAAAGTATAAGAAAAATCAAGTTAGAATTTTGATACTTTCTTAAGGAATTAAGAGAAAACTCATGCTTTAATCAAATGTGCTTAAAGCCTTGAAGAGTAAAAATGTGTCAAAATTTGAGGAGTTAAATCTAATTTAAATTGACACATTTGGAAAAGGATAAGAAATGCCAAGTTGGGGGTTTTGGCATTTTCTTAGAAGGTTAAAGGTGAATCTAAGCCTTAATTTGATTTCATATACTCTTTGAAAGAATAAAATGTGTCATACTTTGAGGAATTTGTTTAATTTAAAAATGGCTCAAATTTAGAAAGGGAAAAAGAAATGTCAAAATTGGGTTTGACACTTTCTTGATGAAATTGGGCAATCTAGGATTTAATTTTAAGGTATAGCTAAGAATTAAGGATACTTAGATAGATTATCTAGGTACATTTTATTTATGCTAACTTGTCATGATTGTTTGCCCATCATATGCCATGACATCATATTTAGCATTCACATTTTATTATGAAAAATACAAAAATACCATGTCATGTTATGCATATATCATGTAGTTATAGCATGCTTTGCTTATTTTGATGTATGCCATTAATCATCATGCAGTATGTCAATTTTCTTGTAATTAAGGACAAAGACATCTATTATGTATGGAAGTGTCCCAACGAGAGGGATCATATCAAGTGACATCCTAGATGGATGATCATGATTTTTACAATGCCTAGATAAAGATGCATGATCCCTTAGTTTAGGGCAAGACCAAATATACATCTCACAAAGAACTATATGGTGACTTGTATATACTTTAATACACGTTAGATACAAGTGAGATGTTAAGATGGTGAACAAAACTCAAGATGTTGATCTAGTGCATCTTGTTGAGTTTTAGGTTCATCAAAACACATAGTTATGTGTCTTCCAATCATTGGGAAAGCTAATGTATAAGTCATGTGCATTGAGCCCAAAGAACGTGGTTGGATATTGGTTTTGAAAATGATTTCAAAATACTTTTGAAAAACCTTGGTGAAGACTATCTTTTGATAGTAATCATCATTGAAAAGTTAGATACAAATTAGGAGAAAACATTGAAGTTTTCAAGAGTTTTCAAATTTGTGTCAATCTTTGAAAACAGGAAGTAGTTTCATAGAAAACTATTTTTTCATGATAAAGTATACCCTAAATAATGTTTACATGAGTTTTCATGATGAAAACAAGTATGGATTGGTTAAGAAAAATCAAAGTGAAGTTTCGATTGAGGTTTAGTTTCATTATTGAATTTTGAACCTCAAAACTTCGAGTTTTGGTTTTCCTAATTATTTAGGAATCCCAAGTCATTGTTGGTGCAATGATGGAAGTTTGACCATATTTTTAGGGGGAGTTACGCTTTGGAAACATAAAAATCTTTTCCAAGACCAAAAGGAGGTCAAGTGTTAAGGTAGCACATGACATTGGTGTGAGAGGTGTTACCAAGGACAAGGGAGAGTCATCCAAGGCCAATAAGAAGGAATATGCTAGGGTAGCATATAATTATAGCAAGGATGAGGTGTCCAAGATTAAGGACAAGAAGAAATTAATCAAAGACAAGGTGTCTAAGGTTAAGAAGGTGAGTTTAGTAGGCCAAGTGTCAACCGAGGTGCACCGAAGTGGCCTAGCCATAGTGGATGAATCACCAAGGGAGGTGACTAAGGTTAAGATTCCTAAGGTTAGGAAGAGCCTTTGGGACCCATGGTAGATGGGTTATCAAATGTGCCAAGTGGTTAGGAGACGGACTTAAGTCTCTAACATAGTGGGTTGGCACAATTGAGTTGAGTTTCATGCATAGAAATATGAATTGGGTTCATATTACATGAAAATTAGTTTTTGATGTATAGATGCCATATAAACTAATGCTAGTGATGCATTGTGGGTTGGTATGGGCAAATACATCAAAAGGAAGTCAAAACTAGGACTTTAGGTCAATGTTCAATTGAACTATTTAGCTAGTTTTGAATTTTGTGTCAATCTTGGGATCTGTGATAAATATATTTTTATATATATTTTTCCCAAGTAGACAAGGGTACAATAGACCTCTCCACAAAATTTGAGAATTTTTGGAGGTCTAGGGAATTTCTGGTGCATTTCTGAAGTTGGCCTGAAAAGGTTGATTTTTGCAGAAATAGGGTGCCAGTCGACTGGTGCAGATACCAGTCGACTGGTAACAGTATTTTTAAGCATAGAATGTTTCTGTAAGCTCATTTTGTCGATACCAGTCGACTGGTGCCGATACCAGTCGACTGGTAACAGTAGATTTCGACCACAGAATGCTTGTGTAAGGTTCTGTCGAAGGGGGCAGTCGACTGGTACCTAGTTCAGTCGACTGATACCAGCCTAAAAGTGTTTTTCAACGTTGTTCTTGACCGTGTCAACTCGTTTAAATGTATGAGATCCATGGGGGATAAATACATGAGTTTAGGGTCAATTTGGATGACATGTTTTCAACAATTGGGATATTGTTGGAGCTCTTTTTGATGTATGCCAAAGGAGGAGAAGTCTAGGTTTAAGTGGGAAACCTATACACCTTTGCGAGAAATCCTAACTCGAGGGAGAGCTTAGGTGAAGGGGGAGCGATTGTTTAGGCAAAGGGGGAGAAGTTTACCTTTGCGGAAAATCCTAGCTCAAGGGGGAGCTTAGGTGAAGGGGGAGCCTAGGGATTTAGGTTCCATTATTTATGCATGAGTTGATTTGCATATTTATTTGCATATGTATTGCATTTATGTTTCCCTAACTTAAACAGGTTGCCAAACATCAAAAAGGGGAAGATTGTTGGAGCAATCTAGGTGCCCTAAGTTTTGATGTTTGGGCAAAGGTTTAAGTTAGGTTTATTGTTGTATTTGATATGCATTGTGAGTGTGCAGGATATAGATACAACAAGGAAAGTCCAAGGGTGAGTCTTGGCGGTGTAAGTCCAAGCATGTAGTCTTGGCAACGTAAGTCCAAGTGTGATCTTGGAAAAGGAGGAAAGTCCAAGGATGAGTCTTGGCGGTGCAAGTCCAAGCATGTAGTCTTGGCAACGTAAGTCCAAGTGTGACTTGGCAATGGATGAAGTCTCGGAGGCGCGACCTCTTGGTAAAGGAAGACCCGACAACAATGACAAGGTCGATGGAAGCTCCAGACGGCAAGACGTGAAGGATGGGGAGGCATCCGAGGGACGCAAGGCTGATGGAGGAGGCTAGAAGGCTAGGTCTAGGTTGGTCGGGCGAGAACGAGTGCTGAGTGAATGTACTCGAGGTAAAATCCTAGAATTAGGGTTTACTGTAGCGTTACTGTAGCAGTACTGTAGCAGTCGACTGGTGCACTGTAGAGAGCCGTTGAGAGAGTCGTTGGGCTGACACCAGTCGACTGGTGCAAGGACCAGTCGACTGGTAACGGGCAAATCAGCTTACTGATTGCTTCCAAGCTCTATAAGAAGGAGCTTGGGATGGCCGGCCAATGTGACGAAATTAGACTTGGTTAAAGCCTAATTAGTAGTCACCAAAGTGCTCAAGGATCTCTTGTGTCCAAGTGTTCTTGGTTGAAGTTGTGGTGAGGTTTCTCCACCCACAAGGAGCGGTTTGAGCTAGCCGGAGTTTCCGGGGACTAATCCACCGACGGATTGAGGGATCGTCCACCTTACGGACAGCCGTGGAGTAGGAGCATCATCTCCGAACCACGTTACATCGACGTGCATTGGTTTGCTTGTTCTTTTCTTTATCTTTAGCTTTCGTATTCGTAATTTGTATTGTATTATTCCTCTTGCGCACTAACGAATATGTAGGAAGCCATCGATTTGGGTGAGACGCTATTCACCCCCCCTCTAGCGGGCACATCGGTCCCAACAGAATGGACCGAGGCCTGTGATGGTCGCATTTTCCTTGAAACAGATTTGCCCCATCTCCGGTTGTAGTTCGAGGTTTACTCGTGTCATCTGTTTCCCAGGAACAATGGTTAACCGTGATTCCTACCAAGCACTGTGGTCACGACGAACTGAGTGGTACCCGACTGCTATCGCGAGCGCTTCGCCGAGCTAGAGTTGCACGATAGAGGAGGAGGGGATTAGAGGTGGAGAGCTACTACTTCTTTTCTGTGTGTGTTGCTCAAGAACATGGTCTCCTTTTATATAGGAGCACCATCCCTTCCTAACATTGAATGGCGAGTAATGACCATTTAATACCCAGTGATTAATGATAGTCAGCAACCATTACTATCTGGGAGGTTATAAAATTGCCATTAATAATGGTTAATGCTTCCGTTATCTTCTTGAGCAGCAAAAAGAATCCACGTAGCAAAATATTGATTGTTTCACTTAGCCAAATTTTGCCCTGACCAAGCCCTGGATTTGCACCCCCATCCGCGCACCCACGCATGAGAGAAAGTCTCTCCCCATGCATTTATTCACATCATCAATGTATGTTAATGAATATAAACCAACAAACATACCTTGAAACTCCTAATGTGAGACTAAAGTCTCATTCACAATAGAGTTTTATGCCTCTTCCGTATCTTTTCCATTCACATATATTCAACACTTGTCCTCAGGTCGTAGCATAGTTGGGGGTACATGGTCTTGTGGTCGAGAGGTCTAGGGTTCGATCCTTGGGGTGTCATGACCTTGGGTTAACGTCTATGTCATGCGCTTTCAACTGTGTACTTGTATTTACCTTCCTCTATATTTATGGAATCGGCTCTAGGGCCACTGATGTGGCGGTTCCACGTATATTCAACACTTTCTATACGAACTAATCTCCTCAAACACTTCCCTTGTCTTTGTAGATGGCAAGCCATTTACTAGGGGCGATCCAGGATTTTAAGTTTGGGGCGGTCGTATAATGAAAATCCTCTACTCCTTTAAATCCATAAACTATCTAAAGATACTTATCAAGGACCTAAGCACAACCTTATGATTAAAAAAAACAAGAGACTAAATTAGCATTTATAATCCTTAGTATATAAATCTAACATAGCATACTATAATCACTACATAAAATTCCATGCATCATATTACTAATTTGTGCTATGCATCCCATAAAGTGTGACACTTTCATGCTTTTTAAAATGAATAATGCAACAACATCTACATATTCTATTAACATTATATAAAATAAACACAAAGAAGAGCAAAGCATACTTACCTTCCCATCCATGTCACTGATTATAGCTGAAGCTTCTTCGCTAGATATAAAAATCACAAAACCAAAACCCTCTAGACCTTCCACTTTCCCTGCCAATGATGCACTTTAGCAGCATAGGTAAATACCAGTGAGTATAATCATGTACTGCAAAGATTAAAAAGAAATCAAAAAGACAATAACGACTTACCATCAACAACTTCACCATAATTCATAAATGCTTCTTTTAAACTCATCATTAGTGTCAAATGAAAGTCCTATGAAGTAATAAGAGCATCATAAGTTGTGTAACAACAAATCAGTAGCGATATTTGGAAATGTATTTTGCCAAACCTATAATAAAAAATTTTGAAGATGACATGTATCATATTGATTGGAATAATGATGGTCGGGAAGACAAAGATTTCTTCAAGAGATTTTCAACTCACAAACACCATGTTAACATGAGAATTATATGAACAATAAATCAGATAATTCATTTTTAACTACAAAGATAAACACAAATAATCAACAAATGTAATGTTGAATCATTCTGACATCCCTACTTCAACCTCACGTCTGAAAGGCTTGCTAAATAACCTTGAAGGCAATAGCAGCAAGACTTAGAAGCTATGAGCTTGCTAAATTTAGAGAGCAACAGATTTTTATTTTCAAACAGAAATACAGAATAGTATAACTAATTGTAAAATAGTTGCATAGTCAAAGAATAAACATGAAGTTCATATACATTCAATTAAGTATCAAATACAATTATCTAACTAAAAGGAATTCGACATTCTTTTAAATTTTCGAAGTCTTCAATGATAGCTTCTATGCTCACATTTCTAGCAATTTCTCGCTCATATATATCATTAACGCGTCTGAGAGAAAATCATCCTCCATTTTGCTCCGAAGTCTTGTTTTCACGATATTCATTGTAGAAAATGATCGTTCTGTAGTAGCAGTGGAAACTGGAAGAGTAAGCACAAGTACAATCACTCTAAAAATGGGATTGTATGTAATAGACTTGTTAGTTTTCACCAACCATTGACATAATTCTGAAATAGTTGCAAGATTGTTGTAGTTGGCCCTTTGACTATATTATACTCGTAATGCTTCAATTGCATCTCTAATTGCTCTTTTTCATCTCTTGTAAAGTCTTGGGCATAAAACTTTTCAACTAATTTACATATATCCTCAACTCTAAAAGACTCCACTGCATTTTGAGGATTTAAGGCATTACTAAGAATAAGCAATTCCATATCATCATCACTAAAGCACCCATTAATTTCTTGCAACTGTGAATATATTGAAGCATAAAAAAGGTCTACCTGATAATGATGCTCAATAGTGAAATTGTCTTGACGAACACAGGCTCGACCTCATCTATTAATATATGGAGCACTGAAATCAGGAATATCAATATTTCGAAGTTCACAAAAAGATTTCACTTTTGCAAGCAAATCATTCCACTTGTTATCCCTCATTTATTGAAGTAAATTCTTAGTAGATAATACAAGCTCCATTGCATTTATAATATCCTAATACTTACTTTGTAAAGCTTGACAAAAGATATCTGTGATTCCCATAATCTCTTTCATAAGATGCAAGATGAATACAAAATCAAAAGAAGTCATTTCATCATAAACAGATGTTGCATTTGCTCGTTGAGAAGGAAGTCCATCATCCATAACCTTAAGCAATACCATACACTAAACATCTTAATTAAGCCTTTCAACGATCTCAAATGAGAACTCCGACATGTATCAGTAGCTCGTTATAAAGTACCTATCTGATTAAGTCCACGCCCTATCTAGAGTTCATTAATAACAATCAAATGTGCAATGTCATCTGCATGAGTATTCTTCGATTCATCATTACGCTTACACGAAGAATCAACAATATTAACTATAAAAGTTAATCTATCAAAAAATTGATGAATAGGTGTCACATTTTTTGATGTTGCAACTAAAGCCAATTGTAACCGATGAGCAAAGCAATGAACATAATAAGCACTTCTACAATCTTTTATGATTAAAGCTTGCAATCCATTAAACTCGCCCCTCATATTACTAGCACTATCATAGCCTTGACCTCTAATATTTTGAGCATCCAAATTGTAGTGAGCCAAAGAAGAATATATAGCGTCCTTTAAAGTCAAAGTTGCAATATCAGATACATGAATAAGCTCAAAAAAACGTTCTTGAATGAATCCATTAGTATCTACAAACCTCAATACTATAGACACTTGCTCTCTTTTTGACTCATCTCGGGCTTCATCAACATTATACAATACTTGCCACTCCAATTTCTTCACGAATTGCATTTTTTACTCTCACTGAAAGCACATGAAGTATTTGTTTCTGAATATCGTGACTTGTATACTTGGCATTTTTTAGAGCTTTCGCAATTGCCTTTGAAAGTTCGTCATTGTACATGCTTAGCACATCCAAAAATTCAAGAAAATTGCCACGATTAGATGAACTAGATTTCTCATCATGGTCTCTAAATGGAATTCCTTGAAGTGCAAGCAACAACACCACATGTATGTGAGCCTTTAATCGAAGACGATTAGTTGCGATTTGTTCATCATTAAAATTATCGAATCTCCTTGATATGTGTTGTTGTTTGTTCATTAAATCCTCATATGCCTTTTCAGCATTACAATAGGGTGAAGATACATTATCTTTCCCTATATGGTTGAGGAAAGCACAAGCTTTTCCATTTCGAACTTTCTTCCAACTATTAAATCCATTAACAGTAAATGCAGTTTGATTTGAGCATCCCGATGACTTATTGAAGATAAAACATAGAAAACAATATGCTTTATCTTTAGCTGGTGAAGACTCCAACCAAGGAAATTGTTCATACCAAGTAGATTGAAATCTTCGTGGATGCTTAATATTTTTATTTAGTGGATATTCTTGAAGAATAGGTTGGTATGCCTTCAGATTCAAATAAGCTCGACGAATTTCCTCTCTTTGGTTAGGATGATATTCCCAAATTTGTCGACGCAATCCTGGATCACGCTCTAAAGAATCGAGATCAACCTCTTCAATTTCTGTATTTTTGAATCTTTTAGGAGAAAATTCAGATGGAAGATCATTGTTATTTGATCTTGTCGATGGGGTTATAGGAGTAGCCGGATTTGGTTCATTTGCTCTCTTCCTTTGAAAAAACTTATCAATCGTAACAGATTTTCCCATTTAAAATATATGAAACTTTTAACAATGAAAAACTCAAATTATTTTAAAATAAGTGAATAATAATTAATAACAACAATATTAAACCAAATATTAAGTCAGTGAATAATAACAACATCATACAATAAAAAAAACACCAAGTTTTTTTTTTCTATTAATCAAATATTAAATCAACAATTCCAACTTCAACTATTTCATCATTTAGGCACTTTAATTTCTAAAATCACAAGATTTAATTTAAATGCTTAAAATTAATCATTTGAGAACAACAAACAAAAGAATCTAGCAAAAAGGAGAAAAGCAAACAAAATAAAAGAATCTAGTAAAATTATGGGCTTTAAACATTTCTATTCTTAGTAAAATGTTATAAATCATAAGTCATAATAGAGATAAATCTATAGGTTTAGGTTACTTCAAAGTCACGGGCCCAACAACTAAATGGTAGGACCATTGATGGATATCTTTTATAATATAATATGTTTGCTTGTGTGTGCATATATTATAGGTAAAAGAAAAAAAAATCTAAAACAACCTTCACTTTCAACAATCAGCAGCAAGAAACCAAGAAGGACAAGGAGGGCCATGTAAAATTAATTATTATAATTTTTTTCTAACAAAATGTATGGAATTGTTTTTGTTTGGTCCTCTGACTTTGCCTCCTGTGTTCTTCTCGCCTCATTCATAAATAAAGGTATTAGGTATATCATAAATAATAAATCTGTGATAAACATTAAGCAACCTAAGCTTCATAGTGGGGTTAGCTTACGGGGTAGAAAGTAGAAAGAAGATGGAAAATACCAAAAAAAAAGTTTTTCTCTTGTTCCCTTCTCAGTTCTCAGTTTTAAGGGTTTCAAAAATCAAAACCCTAAGGACTAAGGAGCGAGTAGAATGAAATTATACCTTTCTTTTGAATCTGGCTCGAGAATATTTTCGTCGCACGAGACTCCACATCCAACGCCCGATTGCTCGTTCAAAGGCACCGGAGCAAGTGTCGAACGACGAGTAGGGCTGCAGCAGTGCAAGACTACAAGCGTATTTGTTTTTATCCCAATTCCCAAATGAGTTTATATTTAGTATTCACTAATAATATTGTTAATAATTAATATTATTATTAATAGGGGGCTCCGCCCATTTATCATAATATCAGCATCCCACATTACCTCCTGCAAATTAGTAACAACCTGCAATGGGTAAAGCGGTCTCAATCATATTTGATCACCGAGCCTCGCCTCCTTCAAGCAGTGCATTGCCACCCTGAGCCATGGTGCGGTGATAAAGTGGTGGGATTTTTTTTTTCCTTATGTACCAAGAGTTTGAATTTTATAATGGTATTTTTGAATGCTCGTAAAGTTTGAATCATTAATGAAATTGAAGATCTTTCTTTAATTTATGTGTACTTCTGAATTTATTCAGTAATAAGCATATGGATTCAGACCGTCCACCTACAAAATTGATAGAATCTAATACTCATGGTCAGCTCAAGACATAGGCCTAGGCCCTTATTATATTGGGGTCCATAAATTTTATATATATATATATATATATATCTATATAAATTAAATATAAATATTATTTTAAAAACATATGAGTTTGATATTAAATATTTAAAATTTTAAAATTTTTATTGATTAAATTTGGATTTTTTTTATTTGTATTAGATTTAATTGATCATTTTAATTTCCTACTATTAAAATTAGATTTGTTTCATAATTTATTTTTTTAATTAAAATTTAATTAGTAATTTTAAATTTTTTACTTATAAAACTTTAATTTATTAATCAAAATTAAAATTTGTTAATAAATTAAAAATATTTATTGGTTATACTTAATTAATATTTTTTCATAAAAATATTTTTAAAGTCAAAACATATTTAATATTATAGTATTATTTCTTTCATAAATTTTATTTTTCTTTCAATTTTTTTAATAATTCACCATTCATATTTTCTAGCTAAATAAATTTTATTAATAATTTATCAAAGTTAAAATTGATAAAAAGAGTTCACAAAGCTCCTCTCAATATAGGATTCTAAGTAAAAGTATCTAGTACTCGAACTTATTTCCTTTAGGTTACACATAATTTTATCGCTGTGTCCCTTCCTCAAAATTAAAAATGATTGCTATTTTTTTAAAAATATTATAATTAAAATGTATATTAATAGTATTATAATAATTTATTACTTGTTTCTAAATTAATTAATATAAAATATTTTTTATTTTTTAAATTTTACTAATAATAAAAAAGTGAGATAAAGTTATTGTTATGTGACTTAATTGGTCATTACTTTCAATTGTATAAATAATCATTGGCAATATATGAAACTGTCTTTTTAAATTTTACTAATAAAATTAAATGTCGCCCCGGGGAGATTGAGTTGGCTAATACAAGGTATATATTGTTACAATGGGTAATGTGTCGAATCTTAACAAAATCAAGAAAAATATTCTCCTCGCAATGACCAACTGTAGCTTGATCGTAGAGTCGATCATGTTGAACTGTTAGAATGATAAATTTCACTTTTTACTGTAATAAATAAAATTAAATATTTCTAATAATATTTATTTAAAAAATATTATTATTTTTTTTTTCGCCTAGAGTTGAGACTGTCATACTGATACTTATCAGCAAAGAATATCCTCTTACGAATTTATTATATAAAGTACAATTATATTAATATATCCTATTTTCATAAACTCGTTTTTATGGAATATGGTATGATAATCTCGTTTGTCAAGAACAATAGATAACTCAATTTGTTAAAAAAAATTGGACGTGAAAAGGGCTTTCAATGCAATTAGATTAAAAAATATTGGACGTGGCCTTTTTGAGAAGGCATCAGAATAGGACCGCGAGCGAACATTCTGGACCCGAAATCTGAAACCCGAAACCCTAAACTAAAAACCGGTACGACCATGCGGCCGTCTTAAGTTTCAAGCATCGCCCGGGCCGCGGATGCCATCTCCCACGCCGATCCCTCTTCTCGAGTAGCTCAAGTCCACCGCTGCCTCCGCCGCCGCCCTCCGCCGCCTTCAGCACGCTGGCCCCGACCTGCTCACCTACCCGTCTGCTTCACATTGTTCAAATGTGAAGGGGGGAAGCAAGAGAGAATCCAGGTGAGATGAATTTTTCACATTTTTCAAATGTAGGTTTGGACATTGGTGGTGAGATGGACTTGACTGCGGGAATCCAGGTGGCTCAGTTGCCTTCCTCTCCTTTTCTATGCACAGTCGCAATGATCCAGAGACTAAAGCTTCTTTCTATTTCTCCCTGCTTCTTTCTCCTTTCACCTCCTATTCACCACAGTATGATATACTAAAATGTCGTTATGATACCAAACACTATCATTCTAGTTAAAGACTAAAGCTTCAACACGATTCAAGATTTTGAATCTTGATTGTGCCTCTCTTGGCAAAGATCATGTAGAATGCATTCAACACTAGTAAACCAAATATTTAGTGCAGTTGATATTACTCAAGAGGATCAATGCTAATGAGGCACTATCTAAAGAGGGAGTAATGATATTTGACCCAAAAGGGGTGCCTTGATCCTTGATAAACTTTGTTATCCTTTTTGGGGAAAAAGACAGATGAACATGGAGATCACATGTTTACAACATGAAGTTTCACAATTCAAGCTGGAAAATTTAGCCATATAGGATATGGAGGTTGATTCGTGTCTAACACACATGTTTAATGGATAAACAATATGTTTTGACTTAAGCACACTTTTCATACAAGATCCATAATTTAAATACTAATGTCAACCTTAATCCATTGCAACAACCTTGGTCTGGATATCATAATAGTACAAGCTCTTATTGTATACATAAATTCTAGAATTAACTCAGGCCTATTTAAGACTAAGTTTTGATTACCTTATACAAATCCTATCAATGATTAGGATGTATTTGATTCTTGTGCTTCTCTTGATCATAACTGCACCAATGAATCCCCAAAAGCCAAACACAAATCCAGGAGCGAATCCAATGAAATACCAAATTCCTCCATGCTCATCATCATCTTTATGCATGCCCTCTTCTTCATTTGTCCCTCTACTATCAATGGTTAGGTTGTCACTTGGGCACTTAGTTTGGAGTGGTTCCCCACAAAGCTGAGAATTGCCAATATAGGATAAGTTGGTGAAAGATTGTAGCTGAGTGCCCGTTGGTATTTTTCCAATGAGATTGTTGTAAGATAAGTTTAGGGTGCCCAAAAAATTTAAATTAGAGATGCTTGAAGGAATTCTACCCGACAATTGATTCTCTGAAAGATCAAGTGATTCTAGTTGACCCATGAGACCAATCTCATTTGGTATGTTTCCTAAGAAATGATTCGAAGACAAGTTGAGAAAGCGAAGGCCTTGGAGGTTTGTGATTTCTCTAGGAATGCTACTTGAGAGATTATTATTCGAGAGGTCAATGCTAGTAACAACTAAAAGCACATAAGTGGTGAATGGAAGTTCCGAATCTTTAGCATTTAAGATGACACTTTCCATGTAATAAATGGAACCACCATATAATGGAGCATCATATAATGGAGCAGATTCTTTTTTGTTCTGGCTCGCCATCATGGAGCTAAACATGCCAAAACTTGGAGGCAAAGAGCCAAAGAGATTATTGTGAGCCAGGTTTAGCACTTGGAGAGATGGGATCAAAGAGAGTTGTGGGGGAATTGCACCAGTGAAATTATTTGACCTTAGAGAAAGAACTCGTAATGTTGATAGTCTACTTCCAAACCAGCTGGGTATAGCTCCGGACAATTTATTCCAGCTCAAGTCCATAACTACAAGTTGCTTGCAATGTTGTAAAGTTGAGGGAATTGTACCAGATAAACTATTATTATTCATGTGCAGTGATTGCAGTCTGGCTAAAAGCCCAAATGTTCTGGGAATGCTGTCGGATAATTTGTTGTTGGAAACATCAATTATCCCTAACTCTGATGCATTACCCCAACAATCTGGGAGTGTTCCAGATAAATCATTATTGGCGAGGTTCACAATATGCAATTCTCTTTGTGTACAAATTGAAGACGGAATGCTGCCATTCAGTTTGTTGTTGAACAAAATCAGATAGGAAATACGCAACTCACCAAACATGCTTTTAGGAATTGGTCCAAAAAAGGAATTGTGAGAAAAGTCCAAATATGCATATGAAAGTTGCATTCTTGGAATGAAGCCTTCAAAGTTGTTGTAACTTAAATCGAAAGATCTTACATTCTTGAAGCATTCTAAAGAGCGCGGCAGCATCCCTCTCATATGATTGTGAGAAACATTTAGCCACATTTCGGGTAAGCACAAGCTCCAAAACCAATCAGGAAAAGCATCTGATATTCCATTATTTGATATGTCTAGGTTATTTAAAATGGTTTGGTTCCGCAGCCATGGAGGAAATCTAGGTCCCAAGTTGCAAGAGCCCATTATAATTGCTTCTGCTTGAAATGGAAGAAGCCAATCTTGGCTCACTTTGACTGACAAGTTGTTGTCAGATATATCCATGCTATATAAATTTGTGAGATTGGCAAAGTGGGCTTCTGTGATGTCTCCAACCAAGTGGTTTGACTCTAGGCCTAACCACTGTAATGCAGACAATTTCCCCAAGGATGCTGGAACTGAGCCACTCAATTGATTGAAACCAAGGCTTAGATAAATTAATCTTTGAAGCCTCTCAAAATTACTTGGAAAAGGACCGTTAAACTGATTTTTATACAAGTCAAGGTGAAGAGGTTTATTATTTCTGCATCTTGATAGTTGTTCAAAGAATTCAACAATTCTCCCTGTTATATTGTTATAACCGAGAACAATTCCACTCAAGTTGCATAGACTTCCTAAGGTACCAGGGATCGATCCACTTATGTTGTTACCCGAGATATCGAGAAATTCTAACTGGTGGAGATTTCCAATTGAATCTGGTATCTTCCCACTAATCTGATTAGATACTAATTCCAAATTTTGCATTGCAGTTAGATTGCCAATAGTCTCCGGTAAGCCTCCAACAATTCTATTAACAGAAAGGTCCAGACTTGACATTTTACTCAAGTTTCCTATGCTTTTCGGTATTACACCTTCGAGACGGTTAAAACCGAGGAACAGGCCTTCTATATTGTAGAGATTGCCAAGTTGGTAGGGAATTTCTCCTTTGAAACCACATCCGGAAAGGTCCAAGTGCTGCAATTGAGTTAAAGATACAATCGAGCCAGGAATTTGATGGCCAGATAAGTTGTTCCCACTTAAATCTAGATACTTCAAATGCTTCAAATGAAACAATGAAGGATGCACCTCGCTTCTGTTGAAAACAGTTTGAGATTGCAAAATAGAGAGGTCAAGTTTGATAACATGACCTGTGACGTTGTGGCATCCTACACCTGCCCAACTGCAGCAATCATTGCCCTTCCATGGAGATAGCCGCCTATCGACGTCAGGGAATCCACTCCTCACGCTCAGGAGAGCTTTCATCTCCTTCTCTATGCAGAGTTGCAAAGATCCAGAGAAAAAAGAGACAGAAATCCAGAAAAGGTAAAGAAGAAGGTTGTGTGTAGCACCAGTAGCCATGAGATGGGATGTTGCACAAAGAGTTCAACAAAGCCAGATCAACAAGAACTTTCGCAACATTTTTCTCCCTCTATTCCTTATTTAATTTAGATAAAATTAATAGGAAATATATGATCCATGGAAGTCAACATTGGCATTAATTTCTTGCCTAACTTTATCTCCCTCTCTCCCTTATTATATGATTTAAATAAAATTAATAGGAAATTTATGATCCATGGAAGTCACCATTAGCATTAATTTCTTGCCTAACTTTATCTCCCTCTCTCCCTTATTATATGATTTAAATAAAATTAAAAGGAAATTTATGATCCATGGAAGTCACCATTAGCATTAACATCGTAACTGTTTCTACGGACTTGGAAGAAACCTAATAGCTGATTCACAATTGTCACCATTATCAAAAAAAAAAAAAAAACAGAGACAGCAAGTTACTAACGTAACTACAAGTAACTAGTAACTGACATAACTAATTTCCATAGATAAAAAGAAAAAGACTATCAAAGTATACCTAGGTATCTAACTAATCAAGGTTAGAAAACAGCACCAAATTTTATAGAAAAATGTGACCCTAGTTGATGTGAATTATCCTTTCTTGACCCCTCCGCATTAAGGAAATATCAAGACTTAAATAATAAATATCCACTCAACAAAATTGAGTGAGCATTTTTAAATTCAGATTAGAATTATAAATATAGAAAATATAAATGGCAAAAAAATGGGGGAAACATACTGTTCTTATTTTCAAAAAAAATTTATATCCTATTTTTCATTAAAATATTTTATGTAACAATTAAGCCCAATAAAATTACTCTTATCTTAGTTAAAATTATTATATAAAATATAATTATAGTAATATATCCTTTATCAACTCATTAAAATTATTCAAACTTAATTAAAATAATTTTAATTAAAAAAAATATTTTTACATTACAAGATGATTTTTTTTAATATTTTTCGAAAATAGGATAATCTCATTGTAAGAATAATCGATAAATAAATTTGGTAAATGGAAATTTGGACTTGATTAGCTTTCAATACAATAGGATTAATTAATATTTTCAAGTGACTTAATTGAAACGTGGGCTTTTTGAAAAGGCGGAGACCCGGAACACTAAACCCTAAGTTAAGAACCGGTACGACGATGCTCCGGCGGCGGCCGCCAAGTTTCAAGCATCGCCGGGGACCGCGGAAGCCCTCTCCCACGCATACGCCGATCCCTCTCCTCGAGGAGCTCAAGTCCACCGCTGACCCCGCCGCCGCCCTCCGCCTCCTTCAGCACGCTGACCCCGACCTGCTCTCCTACCCCGTTTGCTCCTCCCTCCTCTACCGCCTCGCGAAGGCGCGCCTCGTCCCGGAGATCGACTCCCTCCTCGCCCTCCTTCGCGCTCACCGCGTGCCCTGCAAGGAAGCCGCCTTCAACTCCCTCATCCGCCGCTTCGGTAGCGACGGCCTCCCTGACCGCGCCGTCGATCTCTTCCACGCCCTCCGCTCCTTCGAGTTTTGCACCTCCACCCCCTCCGTCCAATCCCTCAACTCCGCCCTCGCCGCCCTCGTCGAGAATTGCCGGCTCGAGCAGGCGAGAGCTCTTCTCGCGCAGTCTGCCGCCACGTTCGGCCTCCGCGCCAACGCCGTCTCCTACAACATCCTCATACAAGGCTGCTGCGCGGCCGAGGGATCCTCCAGCGCGCGGCTCCTGTTCGACGAAATGCTCCAGAAGGGGATCCGCCCCACCGTGGTCACCTACAACGTCCTCATCGGGCATTCCGCCAAAAACGGCGACTTGGGAACCGGCGCGAGGTTGAAGGAGGAGATGGTGCGGAGAGGAGTCCAGCCCAACGCTATCACCTTCGCGTTGCTGATGGACGCCCTGTGCCGGGAGGGCAACTACGCCGCGGCGAAGAAGATGATGTTCGACATGGAGTACCAGGGGTGCAAAGCGGGGCTCGTCAACTACGGCGTGCTGGTGAGCGACCGAGGGCGTAGGGGCGACCTCGACGGCGTGAGGGCGCTGCTGGCCGAGATGAAGCGGAGGAAGCTGAAGCCGGACGTGCCCATCTACGGCGCGCTGATCAACTACCTGTGCGGCGCGGGGCGGACAGCGGAGGCGTACGCGGTGCTGGTGGAGATGCAGGTGGAGGGAGGTTGCGAGCCCAACGCCGCGGCGTACCGCATGATGGCGGACGGCGCGTGCCGAGCGGGGGACTTCGAGATGGCGTCGCGGGTGGTGACGGCGATGCTGGCCAGCAGGCATTGCCCGCGCGAGGAGACCTTCAGGTGCTTGATGAATGGCCTGTGCGGCATCGGGAAGGTGGAGGCGGCGTGCTCGGTGCTGGAGGAGATGGCGAGGAGGGAAATGGAACTGGACGGGAATGGCTGGAAGGCCTTGGTGGAAGCTACTTTGGTACCGGCCGAACCAAAAAAAAAACAACTCAACCCGGTCCAATTCAATTCGACCCAAACCGTGACCCTCTGAACCGGGTTTAGACCCTTATCACCAGGTTTATTAAGACGAATCAAGGATGAGAAATAAGTTCAATACAGATTGGACACTCAAATCTTCAACACACGCCTGAAAAGAGTCTCATCATCTAAATCAGTGAAATGAGAAACTGGGGAAGAGTTGCAAACAGTGTTGGCATACCTCTTCCATGTCCTAAAAAGTTGATAGCGAATGGACCGGCAGCCCGAGTTTGGGTAAGCTGAAACTTGTTTGTTTGACAGGCAATGTTTTCATCCTGCTTCATTCATAGTGGTTTCAAGGCCACCGACATGGCAAAGCTCTTCCAGCTCCGACCCCTAATTAGGCACTTACTGGTTAATGCTAGATTTAAGCATCACATTATTTCCGTGATTAATCCAAAAGGTGAAGAAATTATTATTGATACAGGGAGCATCAGACGATTCAATTTGAGTTTTGATAATGACAATGAGTTCTAAGTTAAGTATTATCATTATTCGAACAAGTTAAACAATAAAATCTTTGTCCAGTAGATTGGGCAAACTTTTGGCGGATCAAGGACGTTAGGCAAAATCCTAGAGTCGAGGGTGCTAAATGAAAATCCTGGGGGTCGCGGACATTAGGTGAAAGACTGGATGGATTGTGAAATGGGCTTCCAGCACAAAGTCCTGATGTTTCGAACGCTGAGCAAAAGTCAAGAGGGTCTAGATGACCGATCTAGCAAAAGGTAATTTCTTCTGAAAGGAGTAGGTGAGGACGTGCTCTCCGAAGAGGAAAACAGTAAGTGTCGGTCTGACTTAGAGTTTTAGCGAAACTCAAAGTCAAGATCAGACAGTCCAAAGGTTGTCCAATTCATATTTTATTTCTTGTACTAATCTTTTTTTGTAGGAAAACTTGCCTGAATTAACTCTTTTTTTTTTTGTAGGATAGCAAGGCTGGAAAAGATAGTGGTCTGGGCACCTGGGAGGGATCTGGGCGTCCAAGAATGGTCCAGGCGCTCGGAGTCGGATCGACCAGGCGCCCTCAAGTGGTGAGCTGGCGCACTCCGGTTGGTTGACCTACATCACAGTCTAGGTGCTCAGGGGTGATCCAAGCGCCCGGAGTTGGATAACTTTTACCGGATTGAATTTCGAGGAGAGCACATCACGTTAGCCCTGTGGGGCGCCTAGGGAAGGTTCTAGGCACTTGGAGTGGGCTATAAAAGGAGGATTTGACTAGCACCTCAAACACATCATTTTAAACGTCTTCCGCTCTTGCTCGCTGCTCTGGAAACGACTCGAAGACGCTCAAATGCTGCTCCGACAATCGACGAACGAATTTCTACCAATTCTCTTCTTGTCAGTAACTTTATTTGATAGCAATTATAATTTAAATTTGTAATCTGTTTCGAGCTATTAGTATTTACCCACCGAAATCACTCTCACATACAGGTCTTCGAGTAAGAGTCATCACATGCTCTGAACCAAGTAAATTTTGGTCGTCTTAGCATTACTTCTTTCTTTTTTGTCTTTATTTCGCTGACCTCTTATCTCTTCGAGATTTTAAAATAAACGTAAAAGTCACGAGCGCTATTCAACCCCCTCCGCTTTAGCGCAACGATCCTACAATTGGTATTAGAGCGGAGCTGCTTCGAATTGGTTAAACCACCATTCAAATAATTTTTTCGTGATATTATTTTTAAATTTTTCGGAGTCGATCGAAATTGGTACAATTGCCCCTTCCGATCATTTTTCTCACAATCGAGTTTTTTGTTTCTTGAAGTTGATGCAACACCACTGAAGTCCATTTAGTTTTTCATAAGTTTTTGATTTTGTACTACTAATCCAAGACCAAGTCTTGGAGCAAATCTACTTATTTTGTTGTATGCTAGCTTTGTTCTTCAAATGGCATACCAACAAGGCTATAGCACTGCACGCTCACCACTCTTCTCCGGCGAAGATTTCGGTTACTAAAGAGTCGAATGGAGTACCATCTCAAAACACAAGTTGAAATATGGATCATCATCCAAATCGGCTTCGCACTTTCATTCAACGGCATTGGAAAACCAGTATGATGCGAAAATTGGGACCAACGCGTAATTAAAAAGATCGAAGCCGATCTAAAGGCAACCCAGGCCCTTCAATGTGGCTTAACCAAAGAAGAGTTGAACTAGGTCGGCTCCTTCAACAACGTTAAGGAATTATGACAAAAGCTAATCGAGCTGCACGAGGGCACCTCCAACACTAAGGTAAGCAAGCGAGACTTAAATTTAAATAAGTTATACAATATTAAAATGCATGATGGTGAGTTGGCAAGTCAACTCCACGCTTGGATCCAAGACTTGCTTAACGGATTACACGTGATCAGCCAGAAGTTAGAGAATCGTGATATAATAAGGTGATGTGAATCTAAAGAGAAAGATATCTCAAGAACCCACAACTAATGGAAGAAGAAAGAAAGAAAGAACTAAATCGATAAGATTGATGAAAAGAACCTCGACCCAATGCTTAGGAAAGCATGAATCTTGGTATAGAAGATGGTATACGTCACAACCTTGGGATGGAGGTTGATAAGTCTTTGAATGCCACAAGGAAATGCCTTGATAAGTTCTAATTCAATGAAGAACCAACAAGTGAGAGCCTCACCGTGCTTTAGATTGAAAAATATGTCAAAGATACATGTGTGGCTGTCACCCCCTTTATTTATAGCTTATAAGGTGACCAAAAAATCCTAAAAGGTCAAAAGAAAGCCCATTTAGTAAAGGCCTATGTAGACTACTTAGCCATTTTAAGCTTATGGCTTTATAACAATCCAAATAAAAGTAGAAATTGAGTCTAAATTAAGTCTACATATCCTTACTACATAGACATGAGACTTAAGTGCTAATTAAGCTCATCTAAGACTTGAATTAGGTTGACTATGCCGAATGACTTGCTCTTGGTCAAACCTTCTTCAATGGTAGCTTTGACCTTCACATCTTCAATTAGTACATTAAATGCTTCCTTCATCTTTCTAGCCTTAGCCATTGTAATTGGGCCTCCATTGATGCATAATGAATCATCATTAACATCTAGAGTGGGTTGACCATGATCCATATCATTAACTTGTTGCTCTCTTTCTTTGACTCCATTATTCCCCCTTTCCCCAAAAGGATTTGTCCTCAAATCTTGATCACCTCAATTTGTCCATCTATTTGTGGATGGCAAGTTGTAAAAAACAAAAGCTTTGTTCCCAATTTTCTCCATAGTGTCTTCCAAAAGTAGCTTAGGAACTTTTCATCACAATCTGAAACAATGCTCCTCGGTACTCCATGAAGCCGCACAATCTCCCGTAATTTTGTTGATAGCCCTGCAATCAACGCACATTCTCCAAGTTCCATCCTTCTTAGGCACAAGAAAAACAGGAATTGAACAAGGACTCAAACTTTCTCGGACATACTCTTTTCTCATCAACTCTTCAACTTGCTTTTGAAGCTCCTTCATCTCCATAGGATTGCTCCTATAGGCTGGTCGATTAGGAATGACTGCTCCTGGGATGAAGTCAATTTGGTGCTCTATTCCCCTAAGTGGTAGCAATCCATCAGGAACTTCTTCAGGAAAGACATCATCAAATTCCTGCAAAAGAGATTTAACAACAGTAGGCAAAGAAGGGTTAAAATTGTTAGTGTTGAAATAAGCCTCCTTGTTAAAGTACAATCATCGGCTGTTGAGAATAAAAAGCTCTCTTAACCTCTCTTTCTTTTGCATAAAAGCTCCCTTTTTTACTCTCTTGTTCTATTTTTTTTTATTTCTTTTTCATTTCTTTTCACTACTCTCATCCTCATTTTTTCTTTTCTCACACTCCTTTTCTTTTTCATTTTTTTTTCTCTCATAATCTTTTCTTTTTTCACTCTCTTTTTTTTATTCTCAATTGATCTTCATATACTTGCTTAGGAGTTAATGGTATAAGAGTTACAAGTTTACCATGCATCTTAAAAGAATATTTATTTGTGAAGCCATCGTGCATGACCCTCCTATCAAATTGCCATGGTCTACCTAAAAGCAAATGACTTGCATGCATTGGTACTACATCACAAAGAACATCATCATGATATCTACCAATGGATAATGAAACCAACACTTGCTTAGTGACCTTAACTTCTCCGCAATCATTCAACCATTGTAGTTTATAGGGTCTAGGATGTTTAGTGGTAAGTAAGCACAATTTCTCAACCAAGATAGTACTAGCAACATTAGTGCAACTTCCCCCATCTATAATCATACTACATACCTTGTCTTTGATGTGACAACAGGTATGAAATATATTTTCTCGTTGTTCTTCATCTTCTTCCTTCACTTGCACATTTAGAGTACGCCTAGTGACAAGGGCTTCATCTTCAACGGGATACTCTTCTACATCACTTTCCATCAATGGTGGCATGACATTATCATCTTCGGACTCACTCTTAGTTTCAATATCACCATTTTCTTTCAAAAGCATAATTATTTTGTTTGGACATTGTGAAGCAATATGTCCTCTTCCTAAACATTTAAAGCATTTAATATCTCTATTTCTTGAAGATTGGATAGGTTCTTTACCTTTGACCAATGGAGAACCAGCATCTTTATTCTTCAAAAACTCGGTCTTACTCTTTGATGCCAATTTATCATCTCTTTTGTTCCAACTAGATTTCCAAGTGGATGAATTTTGACCATGCTTGATTGAACCATTCCTTTTGAGTTGCCTTTCAACTTTCATGGACATATGCACCATATCTTCCAACTCCACATAATGTTGCAACTCCACTACATTTGCAATTTTTGAATTCAAACCTTGTAAAAATCTTGCCATGGTTGCTTCTCGGTCCTCCACATTAGCTTGAATCATGGCAATCTCCATCTTCTTGTGATATTCCTCCACAGTTTTGGATCCTTGGGTTAGACTTTGTAGTTGTTGGTACAAATCTCGATAGTAATGTGATGGCACGAACCTCTTTCTCATAATAGATTTCATCTCTTCCTAAGTGCCAACGGGTCTCTCGTTATTTTTTCTCTTGCTTAGAATAATTTGATCCCACCAAATAATAGCATAATCAATAAATTCAACAGCAGCTAGTTTTACCTTCTTCTCTTCAGAGTAGTTGTGACAATCAAACACTAATTCAACTTTCTTTTCCCACTGTAAATATACGTCTGGATCGCTTTTGCCTTGAAATGAAGGAATCTTCATCTTGATATTTCCCAAGTTTCTATCAACATAATCATTCATTGTTTCTCTTCTCCCACCAATTCTAGCATGACCAGATCTGCTACTGAAACTCTATCATCAATGTCCTCAGATACGCCATCATCATCATCATCATTATTGTCATCACGGTTATATTTCTTTGAATTTCGTGTAGGAACTCTACCCACTTGGCTATTTTGCAATCCTTAAATTACAGCATCTTGTCTCTCTAATCTGTCGAGGATTTGATTAAATCTAATTTCCATGCGTTCCAAGTGTTGTCTCAAGGCTCGTTGTTCAAGTGTTTCTCTCGGTCTTACTTCCTCTCCACTTGTCGCCATTAATGCAATCTGTTGACACTCAATCACTCAACTCACTAATTTTAGCTCTTTAAAGAACTTAGAATTGTGGCAATTTCCCTATAAGCGTTCGTTGACTAATTTAAACTCCCAAGGATATTAGGATAAAAGATAGGAATTGATATAAAAATACAAGTTGCAGAATTGAAAACTGATATTAAGGACTGAAAGGAAATTTGCCAGAATTAAATCTAGGCAAGACTTTAAAGAAGGATACAGAATTGGAAAACACAAGTATACTAGACAAGACTTTAAAGGAGATGCAGAGTATACTAGGCAAGACTTTAAAGAAAGATACGAAATTGGAAAACGCAAGTATACTAGGCAAGACTTTAAAGAAAATACGGAATTGGAAAATGCAAATATACTAGGCAAGAATTTAAAAGAGATGCAGAGTATACTAGACAAGACTTTAAAGAAAGATACGGAATTGGAAAATATAAGTATACTAGGCAAGACTTTAAAGGAGATACGGAGTATACTATGCAAGACTTTAAAGAAAGATACGGAATTGAAAAATGTAAATATAGAAATAACAATTCTCTATACCCACTTTTTTTCTTTTTTTTTTTTTTTAATTTTCGGCCCTTTTTTTTGCTGAAAATATTTTTTTTATTTTTTGAATTTCAGCCTTTTTTTTATAACAACAAGATGACTAAAAACTCACTAAGATTGAGATGATAATGATAAGTAGATAATGTTGAATAAAATAAACAAAGATTCAAGCACAAAAGAAAAAGGATAATGAAATCGATTTAGAAAAACCAAAGCTCTGATACCAAATGATGTGAATCCAAAGAGAAAGGTATCTCAAGAACCCACGACGAATGGAAGAAGAAAGAAAGAAAGAACTAAATCGATAAGATTGATGAAAAGAACCTCGACCCAGTGCTTAGGAAAGCATGAACCTTGGTATAGAAGATGGTAGACGCCACAACCTTGGGATGGAGGTTGATAAGTCTTCGAACGCCACAAGGAAATGCCTTGATAAGTTCTAATTCAATGAAGAACCAACAAGTGAGAGCCTCACCGTGCTTTAGATTGAAAAATATCTCAAAGATACATGTGTGGTTGTCACCCTCTTTATTTATAGCTATAAGGTGACCAAAAAACCCTAAAAAGCCAAAAGAAAGCTCATTTAGTAAAGGCATATGTAGACTACTTAGCCATTTTAAGCTTAAGGCTTTATAACAATCCAAATAAAAGTAGAAATTGAGTCTAAATTAAGCCTACATATCCCTACTACATAGACATGAGACTTAAGTGCTAATTAAGCTCATCTAAGGCTTGAATTAGGTTGACTATGCCGAATGACTTACTCTTGGTCAAACCTTCTTCAATGGTAGCTTTGGCCTTCACATCTTCAATTAGTACATTAAGTGCTTCCTTCATCTTTCTAGCCTTAGCCCTTGTAATTGAGCCTCCATTGATGCATAATGGATCATCATTAACATCTAGAGTGGGTTGACCATGATCCATATCATTAGCTTATTGCTATCTTTCTTTGACTCCATCATAAGGTATGCGTTAAATGCTTTTCCAAGGAATACTTTGTGGGCATCGTGGTAGATGCTTACAAAGTATTTAATGACATTTCCTTAATTAGACTAGATGAGCTATTTTTAGAATTTGAACTTTACAAACATATTAATGCACCTCCGGTTGAGAAAGGTGTTGTAGTGGTTACAGGTACAAGCAAGACAAAGGAGTCTAGGAACAAGCATCAGACCGAACCTGAGTCTGAAGATGAATTGGACTCAGAAGATGATGACAAAATCACTACCAAGCTCGTCAACCTAGTATGAAAACTGTACAGGAAAAAGAAGAGTTTCACAAAACACAAGATCAAGAAGGTAATCCAGTCAAAGACAACGCAACTAAGTCCAACCATAAGGCCAAGTCTGAAGTCACCTGCTACGGATGCAACAAGAAGGGACATATCAAGGCAAATTATCCAAACATGAATGAAGTAAAGAAGCAACGAAAAAAGAAGGCTCTGCAGGCAACGTGGAATGAACTGTCATCGGAAGACTCCGACAAAGATCTCGAACAGATGAGCTTCCTCACACTTTTGTCCCGAGAAAAAGTCATCAAATCTTGTAGAACCTTGTAGACATGGAGCACTACTACCTGCTGCTCAGCCATAATAATGTTTGCAAAATTACATTATAACACATCGTAATAAAGTTTCCTAACATGATAATATAAATACAAAATAATATGGAAGCATAATTTACTTGATCAATAATATAATAATAATAATATTTAAGCATTAACATCTAACTAATCCATATTAACAGTTTATAAGTTCTCATCACTAGACTCTATTAGTTCAACATAATCCTTACTGATAGATATCTCTCCATCATCTATCTCCTCGTAAGTGACATTAACATCTATAAGTAATTAAGAAGTGGATTGGAGTTGTGAATCAATTGAATGTCTCTCCACTTCATCATTCTGAAATATATCATGGTTTTGAGCCGTGATTATGTTCGACATCTCTATAGTTGAGTGAGACTTGATTCGATAAACAAACAACCATTCACTAGATCTTCTTCTCTTCGTAGGATATTCAAGATAGAAAACTTGACCCACTTGTACCTGAAAATAAAAGGTTCAAACTTGTTGAATCTTTTATTTGCATTAACCTTAGCTAAATTATAATTTGAATGTATTCTAGTACCTATTTTTGGGGTCGGATCATACCATGAACATTTAACAACACACATTATTGGATCAAGATGCGCTAGAGGGGGGGGGGGTGAATAGCGCTCGTGGCTTTCACTTTTCGTATTCGGAAAACTTAGGAGTAAATGCAGCGGGATAATAAATAACACACACATAGAGAAGACGTTAAGATTTACTTGGTTCGGAGCCTAGGGAGACTCCTACTCCAAGGTCCATGCTCGTTGAGCGTTTACTTTGGGCAATCACTATAATCACACAAGTATTACAAAAGTTATTACAATAACAGTAATAGAAAAACTATACCGACAACAAAGAAATGAAACTTCGTAGCTTCGGGTCGTCGAGGTCTTGTTGTAGCTCAGCCAGATCGTCTCGTTAGTAGTGCGCAGCTGAAAGATGGCTCAGAATGTGATGATTCATGCTGCTGCTTGAGACCTCCTTATAAAGTCCATTGAGGGTGCCTTCAACCTCCTTAAGGGCGCCCTCAACTCCACTGATTCCGTAATGAAGATGAGAGCTGACTCCTTCGTAGCATATCCACCTGAGGGTGCCCTCAACCTCCATGAGGGCACCTTCAAGGCCATCTGAGGTGCCTTAGCTCTCCATGAGGGCGCCTCCAGCTCCGCTGCGTAGACTCCTCAACCCTTGCACCCAAGGCGCCTCCAAGGTCCATGAAGGGTGGCTCAGGTACTGTTCATCCGAGGTAAAACTTGCTCTTTTATCCCTGCAAGATATGTTAGTCCCAAAATACAAAATATACCCTACAACACAAAGTTAGCACATAATAAAAAAATAAATATAAATGTCTGACAGTCACCGGGCTGTCCGGTTATGACTTCGGATTTCTGACCGGAAACCCTAGGTCGAACCGACGCCTACTATTCCCTCAGCGGAGAACACGTCCTCACCTACTCCACTCAGGAGAGTATACTTGTTGCCAAATCGATCCTCCAGACCGACTGGACTTTTGCTCAGCGTCCGAAGCTTCCGGTCTTCATGCTGGACGTCTGCTCCACGACCGGTCCAGACTTCCACCTGGTTCGCGACACCAGAATTTCAACCTAAGGTTACCGCCCCCTAGGATTTTTGCCCGAAGCTTCGACCCGCCAAGACTTCCCGCCTAGGGTTACCACCCCCTAGGACCTAGGGTTACCACCCCCTAGAGTTTTCCCTTTGCCTAACCGCAGCTAGGACTTTTCTTCACCTAGGGTTACCACCCCCTAGGATTTTCACCTGCCTAATTGCAGCTAGGATTTTTGCGTAAGTAAACTTAGGACTTTCCTTCAATCTCAATCACACATGTTAGATAACAAGATAACTTAATTTTGAATCCTTTGACATAATCAAAACATAAGTTTGATGATCGGATGCTTCCGCACCAACAATCTTTCCCTTTTTGATTATGGCAATACAGTTCAAAGTTAAGTAAAAATATAACAAGCAATAAATAGAGAAATTTTAAACATGAGCATAAATGTAATGAAACTTATGCTTTGCCTTCCATTTTGTTTAAATTCTTAATTTTCTTTTCCTTTTGCTTAACTTTAAATTTTCTTTCCCCCTTTGATATAAATAAAAAAGGAGTAGAGAGAAGAAAATAGAAAAATATTCTATGTAATTCCAAGCTCCCCCTAAAGAGTAGCACTTAGTTAAATTTAGCTTTGAAAATACTTAACTAATTTATAAATATTTTGAAAAATATTTAATTTTTTTTCAACAAAAACTTAGATAAACATAATTTTTGAAACTTTTATATTTTTTTTGGAAAACAAACTTAGTTAAATTTTCAACTTTAAAATGGTTGTGTTGATAAAACACCTTGCTAAATAGCTAAGTATAGAAAACATTTTAATTAAATTTAATATTTAGTTTTGAAAATTACTTAGTTAAAGACATAGCTGAAAGGGAAAACACTTTAAAATTTTGTTTTGAAAACGCTTTTATCAAAGTTTCAGCAAAACTTTTGAAGATAATTGTTTTGTCAAGTATTTAGCTTTAAAAAGACTTAGAAAATTTTAATACTTAGTTTCAAACATAAAGGTTTTGAACAAGGACTTACTTAAAAGTACTTAACTTAAAATTGATTTTGATAAAAGCGTTAGCTTAAAAAATATTTTGATAGAATCTTAGATTTTAAGTTAAAAACTTAACTTAAAAAATGTTTTCTTGTAAAAATACTTAGTTAAGTAAGTGATCTGAAAAATACTTAAGAAAATACTTAGTTTTTGCAGATAATTTATTTTTAATTTTTTTAAAAAAAAATAAATTGAAATTTTTTTAAATTTTTTTTCTAAAAACTTAGCTCGACTGCCTTCACCCCCCCTTGATTAGTGCCTTAATAATTTTGAGGATCCTAGAGTCCAAGCATATAATTAAAAAATATTTATTTTATATTTTCCTAATTTTTAATCTCACCCATTCTAGGTTATCAAATATATTCAGCTTATGAGTGAGTGTGAGACGAAGTTAACTTTATTTTAATTTTATCAATATTTAAGAAAAATATTGAGATTTAAAATATAAGTTTAAATTTTTAATGAGTTTGAATTTTTAAAAATGAGTAAACATTTAAATTTTTGAAGATTTTGAAAATATATAAAAAAAAATAAGTTTGAAATGATGATCTTAAGCATGAGTTGAAAATTTGTTATCATGAAAATTAATTGAAATTTTTGAAAGTCTAAGAATTAATAATTAAAAAAAATTAATTATAATAATTAAGATTTTTGAACTTTTGCTATGATTGAGATTTAAATTAATTAAAGATAATTAATTTTTCAAAATTAATTATGATAATTATAATGATTTGAAAGTAATGATCATTTTGAAAATTAATTTGGAAATATTTATAGAATTAAGTAAGATTAATTATGATTATAAAATTAATTATGATTTTTAAAATAATTATGATTTTTTAAAAATAGTTATGAAATTAATTATAATTTTTAAAATAATTATGAAATTAATTATGATTTTTAAAATAATTATGAAAATAATTATGATTTTTAAAATTAATTATAATTTTGAAATTAAGATTAAAATTAATTAAGTTAAATTGATTAAATTGATTAAATTGAATTAAGGTTGAATAAATTTGACTAAGTTCATCCTAGGTCCATCTCACCCGATTCTAAGTTGTCAATCAGGGAACCTTGTATGTTGTTGTGAGATGATCAACTTTAATTTAGATTATGTCTAAGGATTAATTTACATTTGAGTTAGACTTAGGTTTTCCAATTAGTCAATTAAATACACATTTCAAGGATTGGCTCTCAGGCTGTGGCGAGGCACTAGGCCTTCTTGGGTATGAGATCATCCACCACTTCTAGACAGAGCCTTTCAAAAAAATTATATATTTAACTTTCCTTTTGAAATCCCTAGGACTAACCAGTCAAGTGTAAATTACGCCTGAGTCCTTAATCTATCCTAATCTAAGCATATAATAAAAGCAGGAAAAATAAAGCAATCATCAAACAATTCTTATTTATTTATAAAGATAGTTTTTCTATTGGCTCCTCCAAGATCATAGCCTCGATATGGTCTATCAAGGCAATGTATCTGATCCTTAGGAACCCAATAATGACCTAGTCCAACTTGATTGACCATGTTCAACTTGGCGATCCATGCTTAGACTATATTTTTGTTTGATCTATTCATAATTGACAAATACGATTTGAATTTTTGTTTACGCTTAAATCCAAGTCCGGATTTATTGTAAACGGCTCTTTGCTTTCCAAGAATCAGATTAAGATTCTTGGAACCCAACGTGAACCGTTCCAATGTGTCTTTAAGTTCTTTAACTTGAGTTTTCAAATTAAAATTTTCTTCCTCAAGTTGTTGGACTCGAGTTGAGCTTCCAATTTGAACTGGCTCAGTCAAAGGACTCAAGTTAGTCATTTCCTTAAGGGTTGTTATCTCCTTTTGGAGTGACTTGACCCGAACGTTGGATTTAGCTAATTTCTTTAACAAGTATGAAATTAAAATTTCTAAATTATCTATATTAGTACCAGAGGATATTAGAGATCTTACAGTGGGGTTAGGCCCTTCGGAAACGGATACGGATCCGTGGCTTCGTTCGGACTCAGTTTTCTATTTTCTCTCGACATCGGACTCGAACTCGGACTCGGTTTCGGCAACATTCGCTTGTATCGGTAGTGCGAGGAAGCTTGCTTGTTCTTCTTCATCGGACTCATCTGATGATTTGGACCACGTTGCCTTCAACACCTTCCTTCTTCGTTGCTTTAGGTTTGGACAATCCGGCTTGTAGTGTCCCTTTTGATTGCAGTCGTAACATGTAACTCCAGTCTTGATCTTCGTGTTTGTTTGAGTCACCTTTTTCTTATTGCACATCTTTCGTATGAGCTTTACTAATTCGGCAGTAATCTCGTCATCTTCTGAGTCTGATTCATCTTCGAACTCCAGTTCGGTTCTGCATCTTTCTTTTTGTTCGCACGTTCTACTTGTACCTGCAATTTGAATTCAGCAAACAATTCATCTATTTTAATTAAAGATAGATCCTTAGATACCTTGTAAGCATCTACTATGGATGCCCACAAGGTATTCCTCGAAAAGGTATTTAGGGAATACCTTAGGATGCCGTAGTTCTCCACTTTCTGTCCAATTGTGTGGAGTCCGTTGAGTAGATCTTATATACGGGCATGGAGCTGGCTAGCCGTCTCACCTTCCTGCATTTTAATATTATATAATTTATTAAGTAGTAAGTCACGCTTACTTACCTTTGTGTCGGGCGTTCCCTCGTGCAACTCGATCAGCTTTTGCCACAATTCTTTGGCGCTCAAGAACGGGCCGATGCGGTTCAGCTCCTCCTTGGTTAGGCGGCATTGAAGTGTACAGGTTGCTTTGGTGTTTGCTTCTACCTTCTTTATCAGATTTGCATCCTAGTTCTTGCATGATATCAATTTGTTGTCGCTGTCAGTTGGTAGTTCAAGGTCGGTTTTGACGATCATCCCGACTTCGAAATGTGTTTGAAGGACGACTCCATTTGCCCCTTCGAGTAGCCGAAGTCTTCTCTAGTGAAGAGCGGAGGTCGAGCTGTACTGTAGCCTTCTTGAAGAGCCATAAAAACTTGCACAAGGAAAACAACAAAAAGAAACTTGTCCCACGACTTGATCCTAGATTAGATTACAAAAAATAATGGATCGGAGGGCGGTAAGAATACCGATTCTGATCGACTTCGAAAAATGAAAATCACCACAAAAAATATGTTTGACTAGTGGTTGCACCAAATCAAAGCGACCCCGCTTTGATGCCAATTGTTAGATCAAGATGCGCCAGAGGGGGGTGAATAGTGCACATGGTTTTCACTTTTCGTATTCGGAAAACTTAGGAGTAAATATAATGCAGTGGAATAATAAATAAAACACACATAGAGAAGACTCCAAGATTTACTTGGTTCGGAGCCTAGAGCGACTCCTACTCCAAGGCTCACACTCGTTGAGCGTTTACTTTGGGTAATCATTATAATCGCGTAAGTATTGCAAAAGTTATTACAATAACAGTAATAGAAAAACTATATCGACAACAAAGAAATGAAACTTCATAGCTTCGGGTCATCAGTGTCTTGTTGTAGCTATAAAATACCGAAAAATGATGAATAATGATAAGGGAATTTTCTGGAATTTTTAAAAAAATTTCGGAGTTGTATGGCTAGGGTTATGGGGATAAAAACTGGGCTCAGGAAAGCCTGTTGAGGCTACCCCATTTAAACGAGGAAAAGTTAAGTTTTTCCTTTTTCTTTTCTTTATTTCTTTTATTTTCTTTCTTTCCTTCAATTTTCTCCCTCGCCGTTTCTCTTCTCTCGTGCACGTGCCCTAGCTGTTTCTTCCTTATCAGCGCCGCAACCGCCGCCGACCGTTTCTTCCTCTCCTCCCCTCGCGTTCATAACCCCCGGCCAAAGGAATGCCCGAAGCACCAACGCCACTTCCCTCTTCTCTGCGCCATCACCTCCTCGCCGCTCTGATCTCCGACGCCACAGACCGCCGGTTGCCGATCTCTTTTCCCTAGAGCCTCTGTCCCAATTCTATCCTCTCCCCCTTAGTCGGGCTCGCGCCACAGCCGATGCTGATGTGATGATGTCTTAGGGCTTCGAGGGTGAGCAATCGAAACCTTTCTTCCCTCTTGATCCATTTCCGGATTCCCTAGTTGGTTTACGGATTTCACTAGATTACTGTGTTAATCCTTCTTGTTTGGATTAAGGGGAGTGTCAAACCACTCCATTCCTTTTCCTCCTGATCAGATCTTGCATCTTCTTTTCTATGCTACGGATGGAGGTCACGGGATTAGAGGAAAAGAGGTAAGGTGCATAGTTGTTGCTGGAAATAAGTTGGTGATAGGTTGTTTTGTTGAATTCTGACCTCTTCTTCTTGATCCGGTTGGTGGACAGCAACTTGACCAGGGCCGTGAGGCAAGGTTTTGTTCTGTGGGATCTTTTCTTGGTTCCGGCAGAAATTCCCTCCAGCAGCACCTGGTTTCCGCAGTGGCAGTGAAGTGAGGTAAGGAATGGAATAATTTCTCATTTGTAGCAGCATGCTCAGGATTTGAACTAGGAAAGGTTAATGAAACTAACCCTAATTAACTTGAGTTATAGTTAATTAGGGATTTGAGAATTATTCATTAGTTGACTTCTCTAGTTAGACTAATTCAAGGATATGAACTATGAAGGAAGGATAAGATAATTAAATTAAATGGAGTTAAAACATAGTTTCCTAATCGGATTAGGATTTTGTTTAGCTATTTTGTATTTAGCTAAACTGTACGATTTATTACAGGACATTGATTCAGGACGAGCACTTCGACATTTCGATTGTTGAGCTCGATCTACATTGGAGGCGGGTACCTTGACTTATCTTTGATAATGTCACGTTGATATGTTTAGTAGGTTATAGCCTTTAGTAATAATTATGTTCGTTCTTGTTTCGATATGTCACTACCGGATACCTGTTACATGCTTGTTTGCTCACTTGTTATGCATTTTATGTTAGTACCCACGTGATTATATATATGCTCATATGGTAGTGACATATCATGCCTCATTATGCTCAGGACCTAGGTTTTTATACCCTACCTGACCTGTGTACCTTAGGTCTTCAGATTTGACCATCGATACTATGATACATATTTTATATATATGGATGTTGTTATGCTGATCAGATTATTGCCATTCTTAGTGTCATGCATCATCTCGCATGATTGCATGCTGTGTTATAGTCTGCTCCATTATTGTCGAGTACATCGCTAGTTACATGTATCCGCACACACCACCACTCATGGGTTAGTGGTATATCAGACAGGTGTGTGACAGTTCTGCTGTTTGGCTCCGTTGGTCTGGTGACTCAGCGTGGTAGCCGGCAGACAGTTATGCTCTGTTTGGCTCCGCTGGTTTAGTGTAGCAGCGTGGTAGCCGGCAGACAGTTAGACTTTGTTTGGCTCCGTTGGTCTCTCATGGGTAGTGTGACGCAGCGTGGTAGCGGCAGAGATTCCTCCCCGTCATCATGTACCGGGAGATGAGAGCATGGAGCTCCCCCATTTATGATTTGGGGTAGGAGGATAGGTGTACTCCGACAGTATCCCGTGCACTCGGTCACTCATCAGGAGCAGTGACATCAGAGTGCACGGTTGTCACAACCCTACCCACTCGGTCTCACCATTGTGTGTGAGATGGCTGACTGGCGTCAGGGGTAACCATGTCATTGGTATCATATGCATTGATGCATATACTGATTGTGTTTGTTGCATTTATATACTGCATTTGGATGAATGCATATGTTTGACATGCATACAGGATTTATGATACTCTCGGTCTGACAACCTGACTATTCTGATAGGAGGCCCTGGTGAGTGCAGTTCTCTTCAGCCTTTTTCTATTGTGCATTTCCAGCTTTTATCCACGAGACTGTACTCCATAGATATTACTGTCTATTATAGCTTACTATACATGTCAACTGGTATCTACTGAGTTGTTGAACTCACCCCCGTGGACACTATCTTTTCAGGTACCAGGTTGTTTATGAAGTTGCTTGGAGTATCCTACCTGCCGGTCCCCACGTCACATCAGAAGACCTGTCTCCGTTTTTGTTTATTTGTATTTTGGTATATGAATGTGTGTATTTGGCTTTGTGTTCCGATTTTGTTTCCGGAGTGTTGTGTTGATGTGTGGTGTAAGCCTAACTGGCTAGCAGTCTTTGTTTATAGTTGTATGTGTTGTCTATTGGATTTTTGCTGTGTTTGGTTTTGGTACAGCCGAGTGGGTTGTTATATTTATATATAACTGCGTGGTTGTATTTTTGTGGTATCAGCCGAGTAGGCTGCATATATAACTGCGTGGTTGTGTATATATTCCAACCGCCTGTGGCTGATGTATATTGTGTTTGTAGAAATGTTTCGGATTGTCACCCGTACAAGGGAGGTGCTGCCAAAATTTCTTTGGACAGGGGCTTCCCCGGGGCGTGACAATTTAGTGGTATCAGAGCCAGGTTTACGATACTTGCTATGTGTTCTTGATTTTTGATATTTATCTGATACCAATTTAGTGGCATTAGAGCTCGGTTTACGAGTCTTATTTCTCGTGTTTCGGATTTCGTGTTTTAGTTTTCTCGATGTGACTTTTCAGGTTTTTGGGACCTGGCAGCGGCAGGACATCTCCAAGTTATAGGAGGTATGTTGGTATATTGTCATCCTACCTTTTTGGTTGGTATATGCATTGTTCACTATGATAGTTATGACATGTAATAGCACTTTGTATCTGGTATCTGTCTAATGTTGTAGCCATATTACATGTGATGGGTTAGCCACTGATGATGATTGACCCTATTAGAGATCTTGGATTACAGTTTCTGGTGATTTTTCATATCATACACCAGTAGTTTTTAGCTTCTGTTACTACTAGTTGGTTAACAGATTGAGGCACATACCAGCCTCTGCTATTATTAGCTGGGTAGTGGATAATATCTATATCTTCATGTTGACCTAGCCAGTAGTATACCATTTTATCTTAGTTAATTTCATCAGTAAATATTGATTTACTCTTGTTAGATCGGTCAGTAGAAGACTGATTTACATTTGTCGACTTGGGTAGTCGTAGATCGATATACCTTTGTGATTGTGGAGGATTAACGTACATTTGTTAGATTTAGATAGTCGATCACCGATTCATTATTTTGGTTGGTCCGATCAGCAGGGGATCGACTTACTCTATTTTATAAAAATGTTGATCTTTGGGTTATTCGTGCTTAGTTGGATATCTTGAGCACATTGAGTACATGGCTTGTACTGACGTGGGGAAAGACTGAATTAGCCGTATACCGTTGTCGGTTTGGTCAATCTATAGAGGATCGATGTATCCTATTCCATGGGTATGTTAAATTTTAAACTGTATGTACCTAGTTGGATAACATAGAAGGTAGCACAGGAAATATCAGGTTGATTGGATTAAATATGCTGATTCTGCATATCTATGTGGTGTGTACATATGATTATTATGTGTTGTAGGAGTGTTATGATGGACGGTCTAATTGCATGTAGTGGATGTATACTTTTTCAGTTATGATTGTCGTGGGTTTCTAGTAGATTATACCCGAGTGGTCTGATTGGTTTATTGGAGGTATTTTATCGATTAAATCTATGTTGTGAAATGTGCACATGTGTTTGAGTGTTTTATTGGGGGTATCTTATCGATTTAATCTGAGTTGTGATATGTGCAGATGTGTTCGGTGTAATATTCGAGGTATCTTGTTCATTATATTTGTTCTGTATGTACACTCGTGTCGATTATGATTTGTTGGAAGTATTACGTTGATTATACTCTTGGCATAGGTGTATATATGTCATGTGAGTGTTGTTTGAGGTGTATTGTCGATTATACCTATGTTGATATATGCACACGGGTTCGGTATGCATTGTTGGAGGTATCACGATGATTTATACCTATGTTGTGAGTATGTTTGGTGTGTACTAATTGGAAGATTATGTCGATCATACATATGTTGTGTGTGCACGTGTGCCGGGTGTATGGTTGGTAGCATCATGATGATTCTACCTATTTTGAATGTAGAATGTTGAGTGTCTACATTATGTTATTGGTTGTATTACTCTGTCAACTAATTCTCCTATTAGTGGGCGACCAACCCACTAGGATGATGATAAAGTTGACTATGATTTTGATTTGCTTACTAGGTTGTTATACCTTAGGTTAACCACAGTGATCTGTGGTAGAGAGATCTCGTACAGCCTCTAGCTGGATAATTAGGTGCCTTGGGCACTTATGGATTATATGGGGTGGAGCGTTGCTCCCACATGTTATGGAGCGTTGCTCCCACATATTGCGGATTGAGTGTAGCGGAGCATTGCTCCCATATTTATTGCAGATACATATTTCGAATTATTTGTGGTGGAGCGTTGCTCCCACATATGGAGGATTTCTTGTGGTAGAGCGTTGCTCCCACATATGTGGTATTTAGTGTGATGGAGCGTTGCTCTCACACTGGAGGATCTATTCTTTGGTGATTTATATCGTTGGTGATCAGATTCCTGACTTGTTGTCGGGGATCTTATGGTTAGGAATGTTTGTGATACGGACATTATGTGTCTTGGTTTTACCATTAGGACTTGCAGAGCCTTAGATGTTTTCAGAGACTCGATGAATTTGGTGTTCCTAGGATGTTTGGATCGGTTTCCATTATCTTTGTTGACGATGTTGTGATCTATTTCGGATCCAAGGTGAGTCACGTACACCATCTTCGCATAGTTCTAAAGATGTTTCGACGGAAATGTCTATATGTGAAGATCAGTAGTGCGTATTTTAGTTGTCTTCTGTGAGATGTTTGAGACATACGGTCACCAGTAGAAGTATACCGTGATTCCACAGGAGATAGAGGTTGTTACCATTGGGAGTAGACGGAGTCTATAGAGGAGGCTCGCAACTTCCTTTGCTTGGCTCGATATTTCCGGAGATATGTTGAGGGTTTCTCTCAGATTGCTATGCCACTTACACGCTTGACAAGGAAAGGCGTGAAGTTCACTTGGACAGAGGACTGTGAGACCAGCTTTCAGGAGCTGAAGTGGAGATTAGTGTCGAGTTCGATTTTGGTTTTTAGCTTCTGGAGAGGATGACTTTGTATATTACACCGACACTTCTATACAGGGTTTGGGCGCTGTTTGATGCCGCACGGTAGAGTATTCTCATATGCTTCTCGATAGTTGAAGGAGCATGAGAAGAACTACCCAGTTCATGATCTGGAGTTGGCCGTTATTATTTTTGCTCTGAAGATTTGGCGGCATTACCTGTAAGATATTACATTGAGATTCTCACTGACCATAAGAGTCTCAAATATCTGTTCACTCAGAAGGAACTTAATCTTCGCAGAGGAGATGGATGAAGTTCCTAAAGAATTTTGATAGCACCATTAGCTACCACCCGGGGAAAGCTAATGTGGTTGCCGATGCACTCAGCAGTAAGTCCAGAGAGACTCTAGCTTACCACCGAGTTGTGGTCACAAATTTGATTAAGGGCTTCTCCGAGTTAGACCTTGAGGAGAAGAGACAGACAGAGCAGGGTATTCTTGTTACCATGGTTGCTCAGTCATCGATCAGGACGAGGATCCGAGAGGCCCAGGCCGGTGATCAGCATTTTCAGTTCATTGGCATCCAGATAGCTTCCTGGTAGCCAGATATCTTCCGGGTAGCAGATTGAGTTCACACGAGATGAGGAGGGTATTATATACTCCCGAGGCAGATTATGTGTACCTCAGTCTCACCCGATCTTACAGGAGCTACTCTAGGAGGCTCATCGCTCTCGATTTGCTATCCACTCAGGCGGTACCCGTATGTACCAAGATTTGAGGAGTTCCTACTGGTGGAACGGTATGAAGAAAGACATCGCGGAATTTGTAGCTAGATGTCTTGTCTATCAGCAGGTTAAGGCTGAGCACCAGAGACCTGCTGGTTTATTTCAGCGGATTCCTATTCCCGAGTGGAAATGGGGACACATTACCATGGACTTTGTGGTGGGTTTGCCTAGGACACGACTAGACCATGATGCGATTTGGGTAATCGTTGATTGATTAACCAAACCCGCACACTTCTTAGCGATCCGGAAGACTGATTCCCTGGATCGATTGGCAGATCTGTGTTGCCGGGAGATCATCAGATTACATGATTTCCCCTTTGACTATTATTTCGAATAGAGACCCCCGGTTCACGTCTTGTTTCTGGCAGAGTCTGCAGCAGGCCTTGGGTACGCAACTCCGTTTCAGTACAGCTTTCCATCCGTAGATAGATGGACAGTCAGAGCGGACCATTTAGACTCTAGAGGACTTGCTGATGTTATGTGTATTGGATTTTGGAGGCAGTTGTGATGACCATTTGCCATTGGTAGAGTTCGCCTATGATAACAGCTTTCATTCGACTATCCAGATGGCACTGTTGAGGCGTGGTATGGTAGGTATTGTCGGACACCCACCCTCTGAGTTGAGGTTGGGAAGACCTAGTTGTTGGGACCTTATAGAGCTCAGTAGGACACAGAGTTGGTCCGTACTATCGAACGGAGGATGTCAGAGGCGCAGGACCGTCAGAAGAGTTATGCTGATCAGAGACGTAGACCTCTATTGGCGACCATGTTTTTCTGCGAGTCTCACCCACGAAAGGGGTGACGAGATTTGGCTTCAGAGGTAAGCTAGCTCCGCGATACATTGGACCTTTTCAGATCTTAGAGAGGATTGGAGCGCTAGTTTATCGTCTGGCACTACCACCGTCCCTGGCAGGCGTCCACGACGTATTCCATGTATCTACGCTGGGGAGATACATATTCTACCTGACACATGTGTTGACAGATATACCAGTTCCCTTTCAGCCTGATGTTACCTACGAGGAGGTTCCGGTTCAGATTTTGGACCGGAAAGAGCGTCAGTTGCGGAACAAGACTATCTGGCTGGTTAAAGTCGGATGGCAGCATCATTTGGACGAGGAGGCTACCTGGGAGCTCGAGGATACTATCCGAGCTCAATACCCCCATCTTTTCACTTGAGGTATGTGATTTAAGTTACCGTTCAGCATTTATACTCTTTACCTGTTGATAGTATTTGCTGATGGTAGATAACGAAATTTGGGGACCAAATTTTTATTAGTGGGGGAGAATGTAAAATATCGAAAAATAACGAATAATGATAAGGGAATATTTTAGAATTTTTAGAAATTTTTCGGAAATTTTTCAGAGCCGTATGGCTAGGGTTACGGGGATAAAAATCGGGCCTAGGAAAGCCTGTTGAGCTACCCCATTTAAACGAGGAAAAGTTAAGTTTTTCCTTTTCCTTTTCCTTTTCTTTATTTCTTTTATTTTATTTCTTTCCTTTGTTTTTCTCCCTCGCCGTTTCTCTTCTCTCATGCGCGTGCCCTAGCCGTTTCTTCCCTATCAGCGCCGCAACCGCTGCCGGCCGTTTCTTCCTCTCCTCCCCTCACGTTCATACCCCTCGGCCAAAGGAACGCCCAAAGCACCAGCGTCACTTCCCTCTTCTCTGCCCCATCACCTCCTCGCCGCTCTGATCTCCGACGCCACAGACCGTCGGTTGCCGATCTCTTTGCCCTAGAGCCTCTGTCCCAATTCTTTCCTCTCCCCCTTAGTCGAGCTCGCGCCACAGCCGACATCGACGTGATGATGCCTTAGGGCTTCGAGGGTGAGCAACCGAAACCTTTCTTCCCTCTTTATCCATTTCCGGATTCCCTAGTTGGTTTACGGATTTCACTAGATTACTGTGTTAATCCTTCTTCTTTGGATTAAGGGGAGTGTCAGACCACTCCATTCCTTTTCCTCCTGATCAGATCTTGCATCTTCTTTTCTGTGCTACGGATGGAGGTCACGAGATTAGAGGAAAAGAGGTAAGGTGCATAGTTGTTGCTGGAAATTAGTTAGTGATAGGTTATTTTGTTGAATTCTGACCTCTTCTTCATGATCCGGTTGGTGGACAACAACTTGATCAGGGCCGTGAGGCAAGGTTTTGTTCTGTGGGATCTTTTCTTGGTTCCGGCAGAAATTCCCTCCAGCAACACCTGGTTTCCGCAGTGGCGGTGAAGTGAGGTAAGGAATGGAAGAATTTCTCATTTGTAGCAGCATGCTCAGGATTTGAACTAGGAAAGGTTAATGAAACTAACCCTAATTAACTTGAGTTATAGTTAATTAGGGGTTTGAGAATTATTCATTAGTTGACTTCTCTAGTTAGACTAATTCAAGGATAAGAACTATGAAGGAAGGATAAGATAATTAAATTAAATGGAGTTAAAACATAATTTCCTAACCGGATTAGGATTTTGTTTAGCTATTTTGTGTTTAGCTAAACTGTATGATTTATTACAAAACATTGATTCAGGACGAGCACTTCGACATTTCGATTGTTGAGCTCGATCTACATTGGAGGCGGGTACCTTGACTTATCTTTGATAATGTCACGTTGATATGTTTAGTAGGTTATAGCCTTTAGTAATAATTATGTTCGTTCTTATTTCGATATATCACTACCGGATACCTGTTACATGCTTGTTTGCTCACCTGTTATGCATTTTATGTTAGTAGCCACGTGATTATATATATGCTCAAATGGTAGTGACATACCATGCCTCATTATGCTCAGGACCTAGGTTTTTATACCCTACCTGACCTGTGTACTTTAGGTCTTCAGATTTGATCATCGATACTACGGTACATATTATATATATATGGATATTGTTATGCTGATCAGATTATTGTCATGCTTAGTGTCATCCATCATCTCGCATGATTGGATGCTGTGCGATAGTCTGCTCCATTATTGTCGAGCATATCGCCAGTTACATGTATCCGCACACACCACCACTCATGGGTTAGTGGTATATCAGACAGGTGTGTGACAGTTCTGCTGTTTGGCTCCGTTGGTCTGGTGACTCAGCGTGGTAGCCGGCAGACATATCTGCTCTATTTGGCTCCGCTGGTTTAGTGTAGCAGTGTGGTAGCCGGCAGGCGGTTGGACTTTGTTTGGCTCCGTTGGTCCGCACATTGGTAGTGTGACGCAGCGTGGTAGCCGGCAGAGATTCCTCCCCGGGAGATGAGAGCTTGGAGCTCCCCCATTTATGATTTGGGGTAGGAGGATAGGTGTACTCCGACAGCATCCCATGCACTCGGTCACTCATCAGGAGCAGTGACGTCAGAGTGCACGGTTGTCACAGCCCTACCCACTCGGTCTCACCATTGTGTGTGAGATGGCTGACTGGCGTCAGGGGTGACCATGTCATTGGCATCATATGCATTGATGCATATACTGATTGTGTTTGTTGCATTTATATGCTGCATTTGGATGAATGCATATGTTTGACATGCATACAGGATTTATGATACTCTCGGTCTGACGACCTGACTATTCTGATAGGAGGCCCTGGTGAGTGCAGTTCTCTTCAGCCTTTTTCTATTGTGCATTTCCAGCTTTTGTCCACGAGACTGTACTCCATAGATATTACTGTCTGTTATAGCTTACTATACATATCAACTGGTATTTGCTGAGTTGTTGAACTCACCCCCGTGGACACTATCTTTTCAGGTACCAGGTTGTTTATGAAGTTGCTTGGAGTATCCTACCTGCCGGTTCCCACGTCACATCAGAAGACCTGTCTCCGTTTTTGTTTATTTGTATTTTGGTATATGAATGTGTGTATTTGGCTTTGTGTTCCGATTTTGTTTCCGGAGTGTTGTGTTGATGTGTGGTGTAAGCCTAGCCGGCTAGCAGTCTTTGTTTATAGTTGTATGTTTTGTCTATTAGATTTCTGTTGTGTTTGGTTTTGGTACAGCCGAGTGGGCTGTTAGATTTATATATAACTGCGTGGTTGTATTTTTGTGGTATCTGTCGAGTAGGCTGCATATATAACTGCGTGGTTGTGTATATATTCCAGCTGCCTGTGGCTGATGTATATTATGTCTGTAGAAATGTTTCAGATTGTCACCCGTACAGGGGAGGTGCTGCCGAAATTTCTTCAGACAGGGGCTTCCCCGGGGCGTGACAGTAGCTCAATTTGATCGTCTCATTGGCAGTGCGTAACTGAAAGATGGCTCAGAATGTGATGATTCATGCTGCTACTCGAGACCTCCTTATAAAGCCCGTTGAGGGCGCCTTCAACCTCCTTGAGGACGCCCTTAACTCCGCCGATTCCATAATGAAGATGAGAGCTAACTCCTTCATAGCATATCCACCGGAGGGCGCCCTCAACCTCCGTGAGGGTGTATTCAAGGCCGTCCAAGGCGCCTCAGCTCTCCATGAGGGCGCCTCCAGCTCCGCTGCGTAGACTCCTCAGCCCTTGCACCGGAGGCGCCTTCAAGCTCCATGGAGGACACCTCGGGTACTGTTCATCTGAGGCAAAACTTTCTCTTTTGTCCCTATAAAATATGTTAGTCCCAAAATACAAAACATACCCTGCAATACAAAGTTTGCACATAATAAAAACATAAATATAAATGTCTGACAGTCACCAAACTGTCCAGTTCTGACTTCGAATTTTCGACCGAAAACCCTAGGTCGAACCGACGCCTACTGTTCCCTCAGCGAGGAACGCGTCCTCACTTACTCCACTCAGGAGAGTATATCTGTTGCCAAATCGGTCCTCCAGACCGACTAGACTTTTGCTCAGCGTCCGAAGCTTCCGGTCTTCATGCTGGACGTTCGCTCCACGACCCGTTAGACTTCCACCTGGCTCGCGACACCAGGATTTCAACCTAGGGTTACCACCCCATAGGATTTTTGCCCGAAGCTTCGACCCACCAAGACTTTCCGCCTAAGGTTACACCCCCTAGGGTTTTCACCTGCCTAACCACAACTAGGACTTTTGCCTAAGTAAACTTAGGACTTTCCTGTAATCTCAATCACACATGTTAGATAACAAGATAACTTAACTTTGAACCTTTTGACATAATCAAAACACAGGTTTGATCGTCGGATGCTTCCCGCACCAACACACACCTCTTTATAAGTAATGTAGGATATTCAATCTCTATGATTTCATCAAGTCTACCATAGTAATCAAACTCAGTGTTATTATTATCCATAGATCCTTTGACTTAAACACCAGAATTATAAGTTAATCTCTATGAATCTCATTGTACCACGTGAAATTTTAGGCCATTAACATAGTAACAGAGTACACTTTTATTTTATGGAGGGGTCTTGATGCAGTAATGTCTTTCACTATCCTATCATCCTACGCATTTGATAGTCTATGTTCTTTCACTTATAAAAATAGTTATGATATAAATTATGACACTTTTTAATGGACATGAACTAAAAAATTTCACAAATTCTCTAACTTACATATATTTGAAATCATAATGCAAATTCGGTCTCTAATTTTGCAGCTATCTCACTTGCACCAATTGATAGATTTTATAGATATAGTTATTATTTGGACAAGCTAGGAAAGAAGGTAATTATATAAATTAGGATATCAAGTAAAATAATTAAAAGGTGGATAAATATTTGATTAGAGAAATTAACTTACTTTATGTATGGTTTGATCTCTTCACAATTTAAGAGTATGTATGTTCTTATAGCATGATATTCTTCTTGGATTAACCATCTAGAAAGTGATGCACTCATTGACTTACTAGAAAACTTGAAAATAGAAAGCATCGATGGGTCTATCGACTGAGGAGCATCATCAGAATTTTTAGGATACTTGCGATGTCTTATTTCCACACTATCTGTAAAATAATAGGAGTAAAAAAAGATGCTTCTTCAACCAGATAAGCATTACATATTGACCCCTCAACTCTTATTGTGTTACGAACATTATCCTTTAATTTTCTCAAAAATGGTTCAAATGGATACATCTATCTGTACTGCACAGGACCTACTATTTGTGCCTCGTATGGTAAATGTACTAATAGATATTCCATTAAATAAAAAAAACTAGATGGAAATATGTGCTCTAACTTACATAATATGAGTGGAATATTTGTTTCTATTTGAAGCATATCATCGATTATAATACACCTCACTATCAAATCTTTAAAAATAGACTCAATTGAGTAAGTGCTTGTCAAACATTTTGAGAAAGTAAGTCATGGAAAGTTACTGGAATAAGTCTTTGCATGAAAACATGACAGTCATGACTTTTTATACTGATCATGTCTGAGAAGCTGGACACGACGAAGATCCGGAGAAAAGAAACCCACCGTGCTGATGAAGAATAATGTCTACCGAATACCAATCCGAGAAACCCAAAGCGGATCGGGAAAAAGTAGAGTCACCGGAAACTTTACTTGTATGAAGACTTGATGACGAAGAAAGAAACCGGATCTGAAAGAGAAGAAACCCCAATCCGAAGCTTCCCAGACTTCCTGCGCACACCAGATCAACCAACACTATCGTCAGTGACCTAAGACCGGGGTGGGAATCCCTGGCTAGGCCCTCCGACGCTCAAGTCAGTCCTCTCTATAGGTGTGGATGAAGGAAGAAGAAGATGAAAAGTAGTTGAAAAACTAGGGTTATGAATGTGTATAATGATGTCCACTTGTGAACTTGTGAACCTGTGAACTTACCTAGCCAACGGAGAGGATTCCCCTTTTTATACCACTTCATATAACCTCCGTAGTCATGAAGTGGACCCCGATTTGTTAGAGTTCGTTATAAGGTGACGTCAGCGGCGTACTTGCGGTGAATCACTTTTAAGGAATCTTTTTTGTACCCCAGATGTACCTTCTTTGTCGTTTAGTACCTGCAAAATACTATGAAAACACATTTCCCGCCAAAATATATATTTTCTGTCATATAGTTACATACTATAAATATCTTCATTAGTCATCATTTCACCCCTCCTGCTGTAATTAATTCCATCTACCAATATTCCTTATATCGATTGAAGTCACTATATTCTATCAAGTGTCTTTCCCAATCATGGGTCATTCGACCGGTCTTGACTCCTCCTAGAAGGAATGTCCCGACCGATATTAGCCTAACTTCCTCTGGGGTATATGTCAGTTAATGCGAGTCTTACTTTTGAGAAGTATATTTCTGTCAATATTAGCCTACTCCCTTTAAAGTATATATATATATCTTCTTCCTAGGAGACGTATTTTGGTCGATATAGGCTTACCTCCTATCGGGGTATGTCCCGATCGATATTAACCTACTCCCTTAAAGTATATATATTCCTCCTGGAAGACGTATTTCGGTCGATATAGGCTTACCTCCTATCGGGGTATGTCTCGACCGATATCAGCCTATCTTCATCCTGAAGTTATGTCCTGGCCGATATTAACCTACTCCCTTAAAGTATATATATTCTTCCTGGGAGACGTATTTCGGTCGATATAGGCTTACCTCCTATCGGGGTATGTCCCGACCGATATCAGTCTATCTTCATCCTGAAGTTATGTCCCGGCCGATATTAACCTACTCCCTTAAAGTATATATATTCCTCCTGGGAGACGTATTTCGGTCGATATAGGCTTACCCCCTATTGGGGTATGTCCCGACCGATATCAGCCTATTTTCATCCTGAAGTTATGTCCCGGCCGATATTAACCTACTCCCTTAAAGTATATATATTCCTCCTAGGAGACGTATTTCGGTCGATATAGGCTTACCTCCTATCGGGGTATGTCTCGACCGATATCAGCCTATCTTCATCCTGAAGTTATGTCCCAGCCGATATTAACCTACTCCCTTAAAAGTATATATATTCCTCCTGGGAGACGTATTTCGGTCGATATAGGTCTAACTCCGCCTGGGAGGTATGTCTCGGCCGATATTATCCTAACTCAGCCTGGGAGGTATGTCCCGGTCAATATAGACCTAACTATGCTTGGGAGTATGTCTCGGTCGATATTAGCCTAATTCCGCCTTGGAGATATGTCCTGGCCGGTGTATACTTAACTGTTTTGCTTTTCCTTCTTTTCTTTCCTCATCGGGAGACCCACAAAACCTGACCCATATCACTAGTCTTTCCTTCAAGTCTAGTCAAAGGAGGTGTAGACGACTGACTAGACATGAGTATGGTCTTGTCTTTTCCTACCCGTGACTCTGCTCCTGATATTGAAATGACCTCACAGATTTTGTGTACCACTGTTTCTCTAAACCAAGTATAGTGATCCTGTGAGTCGTTTGCCTCTTTAAATAGGGCTACAACCTTCTCTTCATTCACCACTCATCTCAGTTCTTTTCCTTCCTTGACACCTTTTATTGCTAAGGCTATGGTCTCGGATCCTCCTCTTTGGGGGCGACTTTTGTTGGACAAGGTGAGATCTATATATGAGTCTGTTGGGATTTTTGTTCCGGCTACTTTTGCAGTTTAAGGGATTGTCCTAAGAGATGAAGCCTCACAATCCAGATCTTCTATCCAAAGATGCAGGTGCTCTGAAGGACCTAAGAAACTTCAGAGAAATTTTTACTACTTATAGGGGGGCAGCCAAATGACCCAGGGGTGTTGTGTGAAGGGCACAGCACATATTACCCTTAGGCTAAAATTGGTTGCTTCACTTGCTGAGCTCATACGACTTGAGAGGGGAAGTGGTTTTCACATTTATTTTTCCATTATAGAATGAATCAATGTTTCCCTGTCTCATCTCCCTTGAGCTTTTCTGTTTTTTGTTGCTTTCTTCGTCCCGGGCAAAATATTGCCTCTTATGAGCCTTGGCAAGCTCGGACGGAGTGGGCTATTTCCATTTCTGCTCCATGGTAAGTTTGAATCAGTGGGACTAAGATTTTCTGAGTGCTCTAAGAGTTTATGCTTGTAATATTTGCTATCTATTCGAGGTTTGCTGTTCCTAGGGGAAATGTAATGCTATGTAATTGATCAGATTCTAAGTGTAAAAACAAACCTTTGTATCTAATCAAATGATTCTACCGAATCCTTCTATATTTACAAAATGTGTTGTTGTGTTCATCATTCCTTCGTGTATCTTATGTGTCATTTATCATAGCTAAAGTTATCTTAACTGTTAGTATAGTTCGATAATGTTATACCAACTGATGTTGTCTTATTGACTGAAGTCAATATCATACTTATCTAGCATAACCACAGTTTCCCTCATCAATATAAATTTATTTCGATAAATATTAAGTTGTGTTTTATAAGGATAATTTAAAATTTTGTTATTCTTCTAAATTTCTATTCTTAAAATGTTTTTGTCTATAGCCTGGGTTTGGTCAAAAAGTTCAGTCCTTTTTAATTTATTATGCCCAGTCGATCACGTCTTCTTTCGAGGTTTTTGAACTGGTGGTTGGCCCTCCTTCGAGTGAGAGAATGTTCGAGGTACCACCAACCCTATCGTGATCCGATTCGTCACATCTGATATAAATGCCCCTCTTTTTTTTTTATGATGACCTGACACATATCCTTTCTGGCCGCCACGTCACGTAGGTCTTTTGCCTTTTACGATCCTCAACGTCTGTTGAGATACCAGTGTCCTGATCTGACGACAGTCGTGCGTTTTTCAAAACCCTAAACCCTTCGTCTTCTTTTCAACCTTTTCCTCCTTTTTTTTTTCTTCTCTAGAGTTCTTTTCCTGTTGCTGCCTTCAACCAGACCTCGTGCTCACCGTCTTACGACGATCCTCTTTCTGGTCTCCAGTAAGTAATCCATTGTTTTCTTAGCCTATACCTTTGCCCATGGCCGCGGAAACAATTGCTCCTTGGTATGTCCATATGTCTTCTACCTTTGACAAGAATGCTAGATTATCCATCCGTCGTCAATATGAAATTCCTAAGGAATACAAAATCCTACTCCCGACATCGAATGATCGGCCTCATCATCCCCCTGATAACTGCGTGACTTTTTTCAGGGATCAGTTGATAGGGGGCTTAAGATTCCCCATTCCTCCTTTCTTGATTGAGATAAGTATGTATTTTGACATTCCTTTGCAGCAGTTTGCCCCTAATGCATTTCGTTATCTGTGTGGTACTTACATGTTGTTTCGTCTACGAGATATTCCTCCTACTCCTCAAAATTTCTTCATGTTTTCCTATCCCAAGTACTCGGAACCTGGTGTCTTCTTATTCCAGTCGCGCACTAAAATGGTCCTTTTTGGAGATATGTCGTCGTCTCTCAAAGCCTGGAAATCTTGTTTTTTCTTTTTAAAGTTTTCGGGGCCTATTCCTTGGTCTCATGCTTGGAAATCTTTCTTGCCTCCCTTGCCCGACGTTAGAGAGTTTCATCTTCTTCCCTCTTTTCCTATTTATTGTGAGAAGTTAAACCTGATATCCACATTTCCTTAGGTAACATCTTGTTCCTTTCTTCTCGCTTTTAACTGCCTAAACTGTTTTTCTTTTCTATACAGTGGAGAGTTTTTATGATGCTTTGATTGACGAAGAGCCCGACGTTAGAGAGTTTCATCTTCTTCCCTCTTTTCCTATTTATTGTGAGAAGTTATTAGGTCACCGACTCTCGATCCCAAAATGGTTGAAGGTCGAGCTTCTGTACTTATTTGGTTTAAGCCCCGTCAAACCTGATACCCACATTTCCCTGAATTTCTGGCCGCTATCGCCCCTCCACCCTCAATTGAAGAGTCGGCTTCCTTAACCGAAGTACTTAGCTCTTCAGGGGCTCGTGAGGTTCCTGAAGGTTCTCCTGAGGATCCTACCATAGAGATCCTTCCCAATCCTATACCCACTATTACCTCTCCAGTGGTTGCTGCTGTCTCCTCATCTACCGCTTTAATTGAGCTCACGTCTCCTGGTAGCTCGGGTAAATTGATAGCTGAAGTTTCCGCAGGCAAGCGTCCAAGACACAAACTAACCAGGGCTCCTCCTTCAAAAAGGAGGCTCATTCTCCCTGCGGACGAGTTGGTTTCAGAAGACTTTGCTTCGGGTAGTCTTCCTTCTGATGAGCCGACGCTGGCGGAGCTCTATCCTTCTCTCAACTTTCCTGCCTCGCCTTTCTCCAGTGCCGGCGCCTCTGGAGATGTTTCTTTTACTTTTCCTTTATCTATACCAACTTCTAGGTCTTTGCCTTCCTCGTCTTCCTCTTACTTAGTCTTTGCTCCCCCCTCTATTCCTACTTCTTCCTTCTCGGCCGGTTCTTCTACCATTCATGTTCTCCCTATATTATTAGGGGGTTCTTTTTCCGGCTCTTGGGATGAAGTTCGTCCCCTTTTTGAAGAGCTTTCTATTGCTGAGGCAATTGATCGCTTCTCTCATAAGGAGAATCAGGTATGCTTATTAACGTCTATTTTTTATTTCTCAACTATTATCTTATGACTTCTCATTACGTTTCCAGCGATGGCTAGAAAATATGGGTATTTCTCGACTACTGCACAACCTATATACTGAAAACCAGAGGTTGAGATCGGAGAATGACAAGCTAAAGCAAGAGGTTGTTGAATTGTCTTCTGCTGCGTTTTCTGCTGCCGACAAGGAGCAGTTTGAAGTACAAATTGAAAACCTTCAGGCAAAATTTAAATCGGTTACGGACCTCAATCGAGAATTGACTTCCAAGCTTGGAGAGCTAAAGGATAATTATGAAGCGGAATTGACTGAGAAGCTCAAAGCCTTACAGTTAAAAGAGGATGAGGTAGCCTCTTTGACCACCTCCCTTGATTTGGCTAAAGCTGAAGCTTCTGCCAAAGAAGATGAATTAAAAACCTCTTAGATGGCGTTGGTGGTCTACAAAGGGGGCGAGGATGTTCGTTATAAGGAGCGAGCCACGGCCATGATTGAATCTCCCGAGTTCAACAGACCGATCGTAAGGTCCATTCTATCCGCTTTTACTGCAGGAGCTCAAGGGGCGATTCAGCAATTAAAAGAAGAGCATTATTTATCTTGTGATCCTCCTCCTAATTTCTTGAACAAACGCAAACTAATTGAAAGCAAACCTCCTGATCTATACCCTAGGTTGACTCTGACTTAGGTTCGAGTTATTGCAATTCTGTAATGATAAGCTCGTGTGATTTTGATTACTCCTCTTGGGTTGTGAATCTTACTCTTTCTCAGGATATCTGTTTTCTAGAAATATATCTCATGTTATTTGGTTTATCATAACACGAGATTTCCCTATGGGTCTTTTCTTAACAATCGACCGATATATACTAAATGCCGCTCGATAGTTTATAGCTTAGTTACATCTCGCCTGATTTAACATGGCTTCGTCATGCTATCCTTGATATTGGTCGATTTGTTTTGCTCGACCGGTTTACCATGGTATCCTCACTGGGTTTTATTATAACGTATATTATTCGCCTTACTATAATAAGCCTTTGATCCATATATTTTGAATGATCTTTATTTCGGCCGATTTATCAAAACCGTTCGATTTTCATCTGCAGATTTCGTCTATTAACTACTATTCCGACGCTTGACTTTCCATTTTATTACATCCACACCTCAAACTTATGGTTTATTGTATTACTTTCTATTTGTCCTTGTCAGGGTTTCCTAAGAATACTTCTGAGGAAACTCACACCTTTTTTCTAAGGTAGCTTTTTTAACTTTACTTTTCTGATTTTATTCTTTAATATCATCACCTATTTATGACGATCGATACTCTGAGCACCTTTTTCCCCTTTTGCCGTTTTATCTCAAGGGTTTTAACACAAGGCAAAAAGAAAGATAAGGGCTTGCGAAATTTTCTCTTGTTTTTCTTCATCTCTCGTCTTCTTCCTATGGCGGTTTCTTCTCCTGCATGGTTTCTCTCATGCTCTTCTGACCTCACAGATACAGAAGAAGTGGACTTACAGGCAACCTATGGTTTTCCTTCTTATATCATTCGTCCTGCTTCTCATGAGGGTCCACATCTTCCCCCCCTGGGATGTATTTCCATCTTCAGGGACCAAGTCTTACAAGGTTTTAGGTTTCCCCTTCATCCTTTTTTCTGCAATGTCAGTCGCTATTTTGATATCCCGCTAAACCAACTCGTCCCTCAATCTTTTTCTATTCTGATAGGTTTCATTGGGGTATCGAAACTGTTAGATTTCCCCTTGTCTCCCCGTCTTTTTCATCACTTCTTCATTCCTCGCCGAGTAGATGTTGGCGTTTTCAAGTTTCAGTCTCGTCCCAAAGCCATTCTATTTAACCGCATTCCTCCTCAAGGTGAATGGTATCGTAAATTTTTCTACATGCGTCTCCCTTCTCCCCCTCCGTTTCCTATCCAATGGATACATGATTTACCTCCACTTCCGGACATCCATGATCTTCTTAACGATCCCTCTGTTGCTTCTGCTTTACCTAAATTGTGAGGAGCGAAATTCAGTTTGCCACATCTAATTGAAGAGGGTTTGATGTTTCCCCTCGGGATAGGCAACATTGATACTCCTTTGGATAGTTCCTTTGGTGAGTATAATTATTTTACTTTGCCTTTGCTGATTAGCATATCTCTATGATAACAATGTTTATCCTCTGTATTTCAGCCGATGCTATTCTTCCGGCTTTTATGTACAGGAATTCTGCTATGACCAAGTCCTTTATCAATAATCTTGGAGAGAAATGGTTGTTGGCTCGCCGATCCGATCCTAATCCCTCTACTTTTGGCTTGCTTTCCGAAGAAGAAAGGCGAGCAGAGGGTGTCGCACTCATGGAAGAGGAGGAAGAAGAGCCTTTTGTTACTTTAGTTAAAAAGCCAAATCTTACCAAGGACTCTCCCTTTGGCGATTTTTTTGGTACTTTTGTGCAAGCTCTTCTTGTTCCGACGCCTATTTCTTTTGAGAGAGGTAAGGCACCAATGACTCCTACCAATATTAGCTCCAATCCTGCTCTTCGGATGATGAAGCCCGGTCTGCTTATCTCTTCTTCTTCTATTATTTCAGCTCTTCCTGCTTCTACCTCTGAGATGGCCGTTATCCCTCCCGTGCCTTCTACCTCCTTGGCATTGGCCTTACCTCCCTTGGCTTATAGGCCTCGAGCAAAATGAACACCATGCCAGAGATCTTCTCCCAGTGTCATCCCTTCAGCTGTTAGTGTTTCCACAATTGCAACGACCCCTCCTATGCTACTACCTCCTATTCCATCTAGTTCCTACCCTGCTCCTCCTGCTTCTACTATCCCTTTTCCTTCTATTGCCTCCTCTTCTTCTCCGTCTCCGGCTTCCTCTATTCCCCCTCCTTTATTTAAACTGGTTGCGGGCTTACCTTCTCAATTGGGACAGCCTTCTAGTCCTCCTGACTATGGCACTTTGCAACTGCAAGGTTTATTGGCTGAATCTTGGATGCAGGGTTATGAACAACTACGAGGCCTTAGTCTCCCACATCGAGCGGATCGCCATAGTCATCAGGCAGTGGCTGTAAGTATTCCTAGTTAGGTGTTATTAGCTTTGTAACTTCATCTTTCACTTACATCATCCTCTTGTTTAGTTCCTCGCCACGAGTCTACATATCGACCAACTACTTACAGCTAAAGACCATGAGAACAATTAGTTGAAAGCTCAATTGGAGACATTGAAGTCTGCCTCGTCTTCTTCTAGTAGTGATAGGGCTCAGTTGCAAGAGTAGGTGACCTTGCAAAATCAATAATTGGGAACATTGAAACAAGAATTGAAGGAATGCCAACAACTGTTGAAAGACAAAGAGCTTGCTAGGAGGATGTTAGAATTACAGGTGGAGAGGTTACACTCTGGTCTTCGACTAGAGATTGCTTTGAAAGAGAAAGCTCTTTCGGATGCTTTTCAAAAAAGCCTTATTTTAGAGAAAGTAGAGAAGTTCCATAATGTCAGTCTTTATGACCAAACTCAGGACTTAGCCTCTCATGATTTCATTCTCCTACAGGAACAAGAGCAAAGGAAAGCTCAAGAGGTTGAATTGTCATTGCTTCAAAAGGAATTAGAGCAGCTCAAATCAAAGAAGAATGCTTTGAAAGATCAGAACGCCAAGCTACAAGCTGATTTTAAAAGTTACAAGGAGCAAGAGAAGAACCGGTGGGAGGAATGGCGTCAGACTTATTTGAAGTCTTCAACCTTTGCTCGGGAATTTGTTCGTAGGATAGTAGGTGCTCTAAACCTTTTTGTATCGGGAGTTCTTCAACAATTAAGAGAGGGTGGTTATTTACCCCAAGAACCTCCCCTTTCTTTCATAAATCGCCGCAGGCTTAATGAAGAGCTACCCGTAGATTTAAAAGGCCCCTTTCCGAATGTTTGAAGAGATTATTTATAAAAGACTTGTACTATAGGATCTACTAATGAAAAAAAAACAAGTGTAATTAAAGCTTGTATAATTAAGTACTTGTAGTGTATAAGAAAATTTTGATACTTACCTGCTTCTTCATCATGCTGATCTGAGAATATCCCTTCTAAAATATTTTTGATTGTCTAGTATAAGCTTTATTCGAGAATTCCTGGTTTGTCTTATGAAGTTAAGCCCTGTCTCGATGAGTTCTTCTGCGGACCACATCTAGTATATTTCATAATTCCAAAAGAATGCATAATTTCAACTGATCTGTAGATAGAAAACGGTGTAAAATTCTTGAGTTCTGGGCTGAATATATTGTTCCAGACGAAAATAAAGACTTCTAAATGGATAGTCCTCCAAATGAATAATGCATCATATGTATAGCATCCCTTTTGAATTCCAGCCTCATGTCCACATAATCTCGATTGATTAGGTCTTGAAATTATAAGATCTCTTACTTGTGATTTGTGATGGTTTAGAAGACCCATTCTAGTTGCATACAATCATCCCTTTTGCTCAAAGATAGTTTAGAGTCTCTGGTTCCTCTTATGAGGACCCGACCGAGTTGCTTCATATAATTTCCCGATCGACTTTTGCTCTGGAATAGTTTAGAGTCTCTGGTTCCTCCTATAAAGACCCGACCGAGTTACTTCATAGAATTTCCCGATCGACTTTTGCTCTGGAATAGTTTAGAGTCTCCGGTTCCTCCTATGAAGACCCGACCGAGTTACTTCATAGAATTTCCCGATCGACTTTTGCTCTGGAATAGTTTAGAGTCTCCGGTTCCTCCTATGAAGACTCTGGTTACTTCATAGAATTTCCCGATCGACTTTTGCTCGGAATAGTTTAGAGTCTCGGTTCCTCCTATGAAGACCCGACCGAGTTACTTCATAGAATTTCCGATCGACTTTTGCTGGAATAGTTTAGAGTCTCCGATTCCTCCTATGAAGACCCGAGTTACTTCATAGAATTTCCTGATCGACTTTTGCTCGGAATAGTTTAGAGTCTCCGATTCCTCCTATGAAGACCCAGGTTACTTCATAGAATTTCCCGATCGACTTTTGCTCGGAATAGTTTAGAGTCTCGTTCCTCCAATGAAGACCCGACCGAGTTACTTCATAGAATTTCCGATTGACTTTTGCTCTAGAATAGTTTAGAGTCTCGGTTCCTCCTATGAAGAACCGACCGAGTTACTTCATAGAATTTCCCGATCGACTTTTGCTCGGAATAGTTTAGAGTCTCGGTTCCTCCTAAGAAGACTCGACCGAGTTACTTTATAGAATTTCCGGATCAACTTTTGCTCTGGAATAGTTTAGAGTCTCGGTTCCTCCTATGAAGACCCGACCGAGTTACTTCATAGAATTTCCGATCGACTTTTGCTGGAATAGTTTAGAGTCTCCGGTTCCTCCATGAAGACCGACCAAGTTACTTCATAGAATTTCCCGATCGACTTTTGCTCTGGAATAGTTTAGAGTCTCGGTTCCTCCTATGAAGACCGACCAAGTTACTTCATAGAATTTCCCGATCGACTTTTGCTCTGGAATAGTTTAGAGTCTCCGGTTCCTCCTATGAAGACCCGACCGAGTTGCTTCATAGAATTTTGCTTCTGGAATAGTTTAGAGTCTCCGGTTCCTCCTATGAAGACCCGACCAAGTTACTTCATAGAATTTCCCGATCGACTTTTGCTCTGGAATAGTTTAGAGTCTCTGGTTCCTCCTATGAAGACCCGACCGAGTTACTTCATAGAATTTCCCGATCGACTTTTGCTCTGGAATAGTTTAGAGTCTCCGGTTCCTTCTATGAAGACCCGACCGAGTTACTTCATAGAATTTCCCGATCGACTTTTGCTCTGGAATAGTTTAAAGTCTCCGGTTCCTCCTATGAAGACCCGACCGAGTTACTTCATAGAATTTCCCGATCGACTTTTTCTCTATGCAGAAAATATGACTTTGGTACTAACCTCTTTACAGTTTTTCTTGACCTTGTGGGGAGCTACAGGGGCCGATTAGGATTTCCTCCTATTGATTGCCCAAAATAGAAAATGAAGATTCTCTTGATATTTGTCAATCTGTATGAACCATACTTATTTCCCGTGATGATATTTGTCTTGCCTGGTTTTTATTAAAAGAAATAAGGTACATAAATTGTAGGTATATTTGTCCTCAATCCCCCCAGGACTTCACATAATTGTGAACATTTTCTTAAATAGTGTTATCTGGTCAGGTTCGATAAGGCTGTAAATGATTAGCGCTCCAAGGGCGCTCCAAAATTCTCCCTTCAACATCTTGAAGATAATATGAACCGGATGCGAGCCTTTCTACCACTTTGTAAGGTCCTCCCCATTGTGGTGTCAGCTTACTGACATCCACAACAGGTTTAATTCGTTTCCATACCAAATCCCCTATTTGGAAAAATCTGGGTATCACTCTCTTGTTATAGTTTTGCCTCATTCGCTGTCGATATGATACAAGACGGGTAGCAACTTTATCTCTTATTTCCTCTATCAAATCTAGCTCCATAAGTCGTCGACCTTCGTTGCCCTCATCATATAATCGCCGTCTATCAGATTCTACCCCCACTTCAACGGGAATTATTGCTTCTCCTCCATAAACTAACTGAAAAGGCGTGATTCCTGTAGCTTCCCGGGGTGTAGTGCGGTAAGCCCAAAGAACACTAGGCAATTCGTCTACCCAGCTACCTCCAACATGATCCAATTTGGTTTTTAGACCTCTAATGATCTCCCTATTAGTTACCTCTGCTTGGCCATTACTTTGTGGGTAAGCTACAGAGGTGAAGGCCTGAACAATGCCGTAACTGTCGCACCAGTCTAAAATCCTATCCCCTTGAAATTGCCTTCCATTATCAGAGACCAATTTATGAGGAATGTCAAACCTGCAGATTATATTTTTCCACAAAAATTTAATAACTGCATCTTCAGTAATTCGAGCAAGTGGTTCTGCCTCCACCCATTTAGAAAAATAATCCACTGCTACCAATAAGAATTTTCTCTATGCAGCTGCCATAGGAAACGATCCTACTATGTCCATGCCCCATTGATCAAAGGGACATGCAACTATAGAGGTTCTCAATAACTGTGTAGGATGATGTGAGACATTCTGATGCTTTTGACAAGAAACACAAGTTCTCACCAGCTTGTTAGCATCTTCATGTAGAGTGGGCCAAAAATATCTCGCTAACAGAATTTTACGGGCCAAAGATCATCCCCCTATATGACTACCACACGAACCTTGATGAACTTCTCGTAAAATAAACTGTATATCTTCTGTGCCAATACATTTAAGCAAAGGTCTGGAAAAAGCCCTTTTATATAACTGTTCTCCCACCATAGTGTATTGAGCGACCCTTTTCTTAAATACTCTCGCCTGTTCTACATCACTAGGAAGAATACCTTGCTGCAAGTATAAGGTAATCTGAGCCCTCCAATCACTTTGAATCTCTGCTTCAGCATGTCTTTCAATACAAGATACTAACAGAGTTTGTTCCACGGGTCTGTCAAAACTCCATGGTACTATAGCAGAAGCCAATTTAGCCAATTCATCTGCTACTTGATTTTCAGATCTGGGAACCTTTTGTATATTTACTTCTTGAAACTGAGATTTCAATTTATCAAACGCTTCAGCATATAACTTAAGCCTATCATTATTGATTTCAAAATTACCTGATAGTTGTTGAGCTGCTAATTGAGAATCGGAATAAATAAGGACTCGAGCTGCCCCTATATGCCGAGCAGCTTGCAAACCGGCTATTAAGGCTTCATATTCTGCTTCGTTATTGGTAGCTCTATAGTTCAACCTGATAGAGAGTTGCAATCTGTCTTCCCTTGGTGATATAAGAAGAACACCAATTCCGCTATCTTGCCTAGTTGAAGAACCATCTACATAAACCTTCCAGGTGTTTTCTTCCTCGAGGCCTTGAACTTCTATGATGAAGTCTGCTAGAGCTTGTGCCTTGATGGCCGAGCGAGGTTGATACTGGATATCATACTCCCCAAGTTCAGTTGTCCACTTAATCAGCCGTCCCGATGCCTCTGGGTTGAGTAATACTTGCCCAAGAGTACTGTTAGTTAATACAATAATCTCATGTGCTAAGAAATATGGGCGCAACCTCCGAGCAGTCAGTGCTAGGGCATAAGCCAATTTTTCTAATGTGGTATATCTACACTCAGCTCCTTTTAATAAATGGCTAGAAAAATATACAGGTTGTTGCTCCTTTCCCTCTTGTCTAACTAGTACAGAACCTACGGCGTTCTCATTAGCCGACAAGTATACCCATAGAGTTTCTCCTACTATAGGTTTAGCCAACACAGGGAGAGTAGCTAAATAATCTTTCAATTCTTGGAAAGCCTCATCACACTCCTCATTCCATTGAAACTTATTAGCCTTTCTGAGTATTTTAAAGAAGTGAATACTACGATCAGCCGATCTAGAAATAAATCTAGACAAAGCTGTGATTCGGCCTGTCAATCTTTGAGCTTCCCTCATGTTGCGTGGTGGCTCCATGTTCTGCAGTGCCTTGACCTTGCTTGGGTTGGCCTCTATCCCCGATTCGGACACCATATATCCCAGGAATTTTCCTCCCTTCGCGCCAAATAAACATTTGCTGGGATTCAACTTGAGCTCATATTGTCTTAGAGTCTTGCAAGTTTCCTCTATATCCCTGCATAGATCAGCAGCTTGAAGAGATTTAATTAAGATGTCATCAACATATACTTCCATATTTCTACCAATCTGCTTCTGGAAAACCTTATTCATAAGCCTTTGATAAGTTGCTCCTGCATTTTTTAGTCCAAAGGGCATAACATTATAGCAATAAGTACCTTCAGATGTTATAAAACTGAGCTTTTCTTGATCCTCTTTGGCCAAAGGAACTTGATGATAACCTTGATAAGCATCGAACATAGAGATATATTCGCATCCGGCGGTGGAGTCAACAAGCTGATCAATCCTGGGTAACGGATAATAATCCTTCGGGCAAGCTTTGTTGAGATCCCGGAAGTCTATGCAGACTCGCCATTTATTTCCTGGTTTAGAGACTAACACCACATTAGCCAACCAGCTTGGGAACTGTACTTCTCTAATGTAACCTGCCTCCATAAGTTTGGTAATTTCTTCTCTGATGATTTGATTTTGTTCTGCACTAAAACTTCTTTTTCTTTGCATGACCGGGCGGGCATCTGGGAAGACATGCAAGGAATGTTCCATGACGGCAGGAGAAACGCCCGAGACTTCTTTGGGAGTCCATGCAAAGACATCATTATTCTCTTTCAAACATTGTACTAATGTAGCCTTTAGAGTAGGCTGAAGATCGGCCGCGATATATGTAGTAGCTTCAGGTCTACTGGCCTGGATCTGAATTTCCTCCTTCTCTTCATAAACCAGGGCGGGCTGCTTTTCCCTAATGGCGTTAACTTCCATTCTTTGTATCTTTCGGGCGGTGTTAGCTTCAGCTCGAATTATCTCTACATAACATTTTCGGGTTGTCTTCGGATCACCCCGCACTTCTCCAACTTGATCATCCACAGGAAATTTGATCTTTTGACAAAAAGTAGAAACGACTGCCCTAAACTCATTTAGGGCAGGTCGACCCAATATCACATTGTAAGAAGATGGAGCATCTACCACCATAAAATAAGATCTTCTGGTTCTCATTAGAGGTTCTTCTCCCAGTGAAATGGCCAACTTTATTTGACCTAAAAGTTGTACCTCATTGCCTGTGAATCCATACAGAGGAGTAACAATTTGTTGAAGTTCACTTAGATCAATTTGTAACTGATCAAAAGCCTTCTTGAATATAATATTGATGGAGCTACCCGTGTCTATGAAGGTACGAGCAATGGCGTAATTGGCTATCACAGCTCTGATGATCAGAGCATCATCATGAGGTATTTCTACCCCCTCAAGATCTCTGGGCCCGAAACTTATTTCAGGGCCAGCTGCTTGTTCCATGCTGCATCCTACTGCATGAATCTCCAATCTTCGGGCATGCGCTTTTCTGGCTCTATTAGAATCCCCATCAATGGGTCCGCCCGCAATCATATTAATATTGCCTCGAGCAGCATTATTTCTGTTTTCTTCCTGTCGAGTCATCACAATTTTAGAAGGTGCTTTTTCTGATACTTGGCTAGTGCCGGTCGGAACTGGTATTGCCTCCTGCCGAGTCTCGACCGGACGATATTCCAATTTGGGTGGACTTTGCTACCTGGGGTATTGTTGTCGATAGTAGTTCTGCCTCTGATATCGCTCTCTATTGACCCGTCTATTTCTTAAAACAAAATAGTCTTCAGCATGATGATTGCTAGTTTTATTATAAGTGCACCACCTCCTGGGTGCTTCTGGCTGTATCTCCACATGTTGTACAGCTTGTGGACGATACTCGGGTTGTCGATGGGGTGGATGAGTTATTCTAGGACCTCTTGGTGGAGGCACAGGAGCTGGAGCTTTCTCTTTAACTTGGGTAGGAGAAGAGGTGACACTCTCCTTTCTACGAGCAACTTGAGCTTCTTCTACATTAATAAACTCAGTAGCCCGCTCAATCAAGGAATCAAAATTAACAGGGGGATTTCTTACTAAATCTTTAAAGAAATCATTATCGTTCAGACCTTGAGAGAAAGCACTTACTAATATTTCAGTAGTAGCATTAGGCACATCAATAGCTACCTGATTGAACCTTTTGATGTATGCTCGGATAGACTCTTTAGACGACTGTTTGATTGAAAACAAGCTCCAAGGAGTCTTATGATACCTCTTGTTGCTAGAGAAATGGTGCAGAAAGACTTTCTTGAAGTCCTTGAACTTCCAAATAGATTTTTCTGGTAATCTTTTGAACCAACGCTGTGCTGCTCCTCCGAGGGTAGTAAGAAACATCCAACACTTCACTCCATCAGAGAATTGTTGTAATAATGCTACGTTTTCAAATTTCAGCAGATGATCTTCTGGATCTGTGGTTCCAGTATATTCCTCGATTTGCAGGTTTTGATATCGCTTAGGAAGCGAATCATCCAATACACTTTGGGAAAATGGGGAGATGACCTTCTCAGGTGAGCTATCACTAGTTATCATTTTGATCTTACGCTTTTCTTTATCAGGTGCTTCACCAGAGGATTCTTGGAACACAGGTCTTCTACCCCCCTGCTCCATAGGAGTACGAAGGAAGGCTCGAGGACGCCTCGTCGGAGAAACAACAATTGGAGGAAAATAGGCATGTTCCTCTTCTTCTAGTTCCTTTCCTTTCCGCTGCTCAGTAGTCGATATTGCTGGATTATGAGCTGTCGGCAGAGTAGCTCAGTATAAGCTTGAAGTTGTTGTTGTTGCTGCAAGGCTTTTTGGACATGGGAGTTGATAAGAGAATCCAAATCCTCCCGACTAATAGTAAGTAGGTTTGATTTCCCGGCCTCTTCCATCACGTAGTCTCAGACTCAGGAGAGATTCCCACAGACGGCGCCAAATTTGATCCTGTCTGAGAAGCTGGACACGACGAAGATCCGGAGAAAAGAAACCCACCGTGCTGATGAAGAATAATGTCTACCGAATACCAATCCGAGAAACCCAAAGCGGATCGGGAAAAAGTAGAGTCACCGGAAACTTTACTTGTATGAAGACCTGATGACGAAGAAAGAAACTGGATCTGAAAGAGAAGAAACCCCAATCCAAAGCTTCCCAGACTTCCTACACACACCAGATCAACCAACACTATCGTCAGTGACCTAAGACCGGGGTGGAAATCCCTGGCTAGGCCCTCCGACGCTCAAGTCAGTCCTCTCCATAGGTGTGGATGAAGGAAGAAGAAGATGAACAGTAGTTGAAAAAAAAGGGTTCTGAATGTGTATAATGATGTCCACTTGTGAACCTGTGAACTTACCTAGCCAACGGAGAGGATTCCCCTTTTTATACCACTTCATATAATCTCCGTAGTCATGAAGTGGACCCTGATTTGTTAGAGTTCGTTATAAGGTGACGTCAGCGGCGTACTTGCGGTGAATCACTTTTAAGGAATCTTTTTTGTACCCCAGATGTACCTTCTTTGTCATTTAGCACCTGTAAAATACTATGAAGACACATTTCCCGCCAAAATATATATTTTCTGTCATATAGTTACATACTATAAATGTCTTCATTAATCATCATTTCACCCCTCCTACTGTAATTAATTCCATCTACCAATATTCCTTATATCGATCGAAGTCACTATATTCTATCAAGTGTCTTTCCCAATCATGGGTCATTCGACCGGTCTTGACTCCTCCTAGAAGGCATGTCTCGACCGATATTAGCCTAACTTCCTCTGGGGTATATGTCAGTTAATGCGAGTCTATTGTTGGTTGCTACTCGGAAAACCTATAGGTTCCACTGTACAAAAATTTTGTACAAAGGTCTGAACCTTTTCCTAGCTACCATGTGTTCTTTTAAATTAAATTTTGGATCGCCTACGGAACTTAACACGTTTGATCCAAAACTTAATCTATTTGTTCTTTTAGGTTTTGACTTGGATCTCCTGCGGAACTTTACACGTTCGACCCAAGTCTCCTTAAGTTATTAATTTCATTAAATATTAATTTCCATAATTGGTTCCCAGTACTGACGTGGCGAGGCACATGACCTTCTTGGATATGGGAGCAACCACCACAGACTAGACAAAACCTTTTATAGAAAGCTAATATTTAATTTCCTAAAATAACTTTAGGTTAACCAAAGAGAACAATCAAATCACAAGGAAAAGAAAAAATAAAAGAACACAGCATCGAAAAAATTTATTCGAAATTCTAGAATGTAAGCCTCTTGTATTTGGTATTATTTCCATAAATAACTAGCATGATGCGGAAATAAAAATTACTAGTTATACCTTGTAGAAAAACCTCTTGATCTTCTACCGTATTCCTCTTCTAACCTCGGACGTTGTGTGGGCAACGATCTACCGAGATGAGAAACCACCAACCACCTTCTTCTCCTCCAAGCAAGGTTCGGCCACAAAAGGAAAACTTCACCAAGGAGAAAAACCAAAATACTAACCAAGCTCCAAGAGATGCTAGCTTTCTCTCCTTCTTCTTCTTCTTCTCCAAGTAGTATCCGGCCACCACAAGAGCTCCAAGGAAGGGAGAGAGGTTCGGCCACCACAAGAGGAAGAGAGGGAGATGATGGCCGGCCACACCAAGGAACAAAAGAGGGAGAGAAAATAATAGAGGTTGTATCTCATGAAGGCACCCTCACCCCTTCTTTTATATTCCTTGGCCTAGGCAAATTAGGAAATTTAATTACAATAAAATTTCCTCAATTTCCTTGACATGATTTAATTGAGAAAAATAAAATAAAATTTCCCAAATAAACCTATATTGGCCGGCCACATTATTGGAGAACAAATTGGACAAGTTTCAATCAACAATTAAAACTTCCTAATTTGTTTTCGAAAATTTTAAAAAATAAAATTTCTCTTTAAAATCTCTTCATGGTTGATAAAAGAAAATTTCTATAATTTTAATTTTATCAACATGTGAATAATTTTAAAGAGAAAATAAAATATCTCACCAATCTACAAATAAGGAAAGAGATCTAATCTCTTTCTTTAATCTTTTGTAGATCTTTTATAAGAGAAATATTTTAATTTAAATTCTCTTTAATAAATTATTTCTTCCACATAATAAAAATTAAAATTAAAATTCCTTTTTAATTTAATTTGGCCGGCCCCCACTAGCTTGGGTTCAAGCTAGGTCCGACCACCCAAATTCATACCTAGGCCGGCCCTAGCTTGTTCCCAAGCTAGCTTGGCCGGCCCCTATTGGGTGGGTATAGAAGGTGGGTATAGGTGGGTATAGAACTCTATAAATAAGAGGCTACGATAGGGACCGAGAGGAGGAATTGGTTTTGGTCTCCCGATAAAATTAAGCATCCCGTGTTCGCCCCGAACACACAACTTAATTTTATCAATGATAATTCATTCTACTAGAGAACTATCATTGAACTACCGCACCAATCCCAAATTACATTTTTGGGCTCCTTCTTATTATGAGTGTGTTAGTCTCCCTGTGTTTAAGATATCGAATGTCCACTAATTAAGTGAGTTACTGACAACTCATTTAATTAATATCTAAGTCCAAGAGTAGTACCACTCAACCTTATTATCATGTCGGACTAAGTCCACCTGCAGGGTTTAACATGACAATCTTTATGAGCTCCTCTTGAGGACATTATCAACCTAGTATCTCTAGGACACAGTTTCCTTCTATAATCAACAACACACACTATAAGTGATATCATTTCCCAACTTATCGGGTTTATTGATTCATCGAACTAAATCTCACCCATTGATAAATTAAAGAAATAAATATCAAACATATGTGCTTGTTATTATATTAGGATTAAGAGCACACACTTCCATAATAACTGAGGTCTTTGTTCCTTTATAAAGTCAGTATAAAAGAAACGACCTCTAATGGTCCTACTCAATACACTCTTAGTGTACTAGTGTAATTATATAGTCAAGATAAACTAATACCTAATTACACTACGACCTTCTAATGGTTTGTTCCTTTCCATTTTGGTCGTGAGCTTCTGTTTATAATTTATAAGGTACTGATAACATTATCTTCTGCATATGACACCACATGCTATGTTATCTACAATATAAATTAATTGAACAACTACAAACAAATGTAGATAAATTGACCAAATGTGATTCTTTATTTAACATGAATATTTACAAAGCTTAGGCTTTCAGTATACACTCCAACAATAAGGCCGGACCGTCACATTATACTGTGCTATCTATTCCATAACCATCATTCAATCTACATGCGGAAGCTGTACTAATTAAAATTGAAAGGATCTGCAGTTATCCGCTGATGCAATCTTGGCGATGACAACTTCTCCTCGCTTCACGATATCTCGTATCGGTGGTACTTGCGCTCTATATGTTTACTTGCCTTATGAGCTCGTGGTTCCTTCGAGTTTGCACCGCTATTATCACAATAAATTGTGATGATTTTGGGCAAACCAGAATCACATCTAAGTCCATTAGAAAGTTCCGAGCCATACTGCTTCTTTAGCCGTCTAGGCTGCTACATACTCGACTTCCATGGTTGAGTCCGATACGCATTCTTAACACTCCTCCATGAAATGGCTCCACCTCCTAAAGTAAACACATAGCTGATGTAGACTTACTATTATCCCTATCCGATTGGAAATGTAACCCACAGGGAGCAGATCGTCTGCTTGGTAAACTAGCATATAATCTCTAGTCCTTCTCGTGTACTTTAATATATGCTTTACCGCAGTCCAATGTCCTTGTCGGTTACTCGATGTCTGCGACCATGCCCACGAAAATCGGATATCGGTCTCATACATAAGATTGCATACATTAGGCTTCCTACAGCCGAAGCATAAGGAACTGCTTTCATGTCTTCTATCTCTTTTGACGTCTTTGGAGACATCTCTTTAGACAGAGCTACTCCATGTCTATAAGGTAAGAAACCTTTCTTGGAATCTTGCATGCTAAAACGAGCAAGGATTGTATCTATATATGAAGCTTGGGACAGACACAACATTCTTTTCTTGCGATCCCTTATCACTTTGATCCCAAGAATGTGTGCACACTCTCCTAAGTCCTTCATATCAAATTGTTTGGACAACCATACCCTTACGTCTGATAATACCTTGACATTGTTGCCAATTAACAAAATATCATCTACGTATAGTACAAGAAATACCACCACGTTTCCGTTACACTTCTTGTATACACAAGACTCATCCGGACACTGAATAAATCCATACGACTGGATTACTTCATTAAACCGGATGTTCCAAGACCTTGAAGCTTGCTTCAGTCCATAAATGGACCGATTGAGCTTGCACACTAGATGCTCTTTGCCTTTTTCAATGAACCCTTCTGGTTGCTTCATATGAATGTTCTCTTCAAGACTTCCATTAAGGAATGCCGTCTTGACATCCATTTGCCAAATCTCATAATCCATATGAGCAGCAATGGATAAGAGTATCCGGATAGACTTAAGCATGGCTACCGGTGAAAAGGTCTCCTCATAATCGATTCCCTCTTTCTGAGTGTACCCTTTTGCAACAAGCCTAGCTTTGAAGGTCTCTACCTTCCCGTCTGTCCCTCTTTTCCTTTTGTAGATCCACTTGCATCCAACGGCTTTTACACCATCAGGTGGTTCTACAAGCTCCCAGACTTTATTAGAGTACATAGACTCTATTTCAGAATTCATTGCCTTTTGCCAAGATGCTGCATCTATATCTTGGAGTGCTTTGTCATGTTCAGGTTCATGTTTACCCGGGATCAAGTCCAAGACTCTCCTAAAACATGAATCTTTCAGTCGCTTTACAACCCTCCCACTACGACGAGGCACCGTGCGTGGTTGTGTATCATGTGTGACACGTGTTGCGGTCTCTTGTGGTACTTCATCTTGTCTTGTTAATGAAGTAGACATGTCCTCTCTAAGTTCTTCTAAAACAACTTTGCTCGGGCTTGTGATCCATTATATAGTCTTCTTCTAAAACGGGCATTGGTGCTAACAATGACCTTCGGTCTTTAGGACTATAAAATAAACCACCTTTCGTTCCTTTGGGATATCCTACAAACACGCGAACTTCATGCGGGATTCTAACTTATCGATCTGGTTTGACATGTGCTTGGACTACCCCAATATGTCTTAGGCGGGCTTTCGCCCATTCCACAATTCTATGGGAGTAGAAGAAACGATTTAGAAGGTACTAAGTTCGGAACATAACTCTGTTTCCGAGCATATCCCAAAACGAATTTGGTAATTCGAATAACTCATCATTGATCTAACCATCTCCATAAGAGTCCTATTCCTTCGCTGCCACACCATTCTGTTGGGGTGTTACAGTTGGGATTGAATCCGGCCTTCGATAAGTAATTCCTAAACTCTCCTAAGAGGTATTCGCCACCACGATCGAGTAGTGTCTTGATACTTTTACCTAGTCGTTTCTCCACATCACCTTGTATTCTTTGAACTTATCAAAGCACTCGGACTTCGCGCATTAGGTAAATGTATCCATATCTTGAATAATCGTCTATGAAAGAGACAAAATATTCAAAACCTCCTCTTGCCTGGACAGACATAGGACCACACAAATCAGAGTGAACCAACTCTAACACTTCTTTAGCTCTATACCCCTTGGTCTTGAACGGCCTCTTGGTCATTTTACCTTCCAAGCAAGATTCACAAGTTGGAAAATTTTCCAACTCAAATGAACTCAAAAGTCCATCGGCTATAAGCCTCTGAATCCTACTTAAGTTAATATGACCAAGCCTTAGATGACAAAGATATGCTTGGTTCATTTCCGAAGGTTCTTTTCTCTTATTAGAGTTAGAAGATGAGTTATAAATTTCCATGTTTTGCTTTGTGGAAGAAATTGGATTTAAAGTATACAAATTGCCAACTAATGCACCAGAACAGATAATCACTTTATTTCTTTTAATAACTACATCGTTACTGAAAGAAACTGAATATCCATCTAAAAACAGTTTAGAAACTGAAATTAAATTCTTTCTAAAACTGGGTACATAAAGACAATTTCTTAAAATCAAATTTCTATTTCTACTAAAAGATAAGTAGACGTCTCCCACTGCAACAGCTGCCACCTTAGTAGCATTGCCCATGTAGATGGTAATTTCTCCTTCAGATAGTCGTCGGGTTTCCTGGAACCCCTGCAAGGAATTGTAGACATGATCAGTGGCTCCCGTATCTTCACACCAGGTGCTGGTAGATAACACCGCTAAACATGTTTCAACAACTAGAGTATGAGATATACCTTTGTTTTGGTTCCTACGAGGACAGTCTGCCTGCCTGCTTACAGATGAAGCACTTGCCCTTCGGCTTATTCATTCTAGCTTTAAATCCCGTACTCTGAGATTTATTCACTTTCTTTGCTAAACCAGCTTGTTTCTTCTTCTTCTTTCCTTTCGGTTTAGAAGTAGAACCATTTTCAGCATAGTGAATTTGAGCATTGTGACGAAATAATCCTTCTGCTGCTTGAAGTTCTGTCAGTAGTTCCGCTAATGAATAAACCCTCTTATTCATATTATAGTTCAGGCGAAACTGCTCAAAACTTCTAGGTAGCGTTTGGAGGATCATATCGATCTGGGTTTCCCCATCAATTTCTCCTCCAAGGATCTGTATTTCGTTCAGATAAGCCATCATCTTTAGGATATGATCCCTTACAGGAGTACCCTCTTGCATGGTGGCTGTCATTATCTTTCTCATGGCTTCTTGCCTAGAAGCCCTATCCTGATGACCAAAGAGTTCCTTGAGATTGTTCATAATATCATAAGCTGTTGGTAAATCCTGATGTTGATGTTGCAATACATTTGACATTGAAGCCAAAATGTAACACCGCGCCATCTCATCAGCTTTTACCCATTTCGTATGATATTCAATCTCCTCTTGGGTAGATTCACGAGTGGGTGCATCAGCAATGCTCATCAATACATATTTATAGCTTCAGTAAGAACAATGTCCGGGTTTCTTTTCCAATCTATGTAGTTTGGTCCAGTAAGTCTATTCTGTTGAAGTATGATGGACATTGGGTTGAAAGACATCCTAAGAATCACAAATAACTTTTGGTCAGAACTCTAAATTTAGAATAATATTGATTCATCAAACAATACTATTTTAAATTAACCAACACCTCATAACACCGTGAATTTTGTATGCCACGTTAGTGTGGACGATACAAATTCAACATTTGTAAAAGGAGGGTTTTAACCCATTAATTTTATTATCTTGTCAACCTAATTTTTGACAAATAAAATTAATAGTTGGTATCATTTGGTCACACAAATAATAGCAGTGACTCCGTTGGGAGGATACTATTAGATGTGTCTAAGTGTATACCATTACTTGACACTAAGTCCATTAATAAGATTATGCCCTTCCGCTTGGGAAGATCACACGCTCTTAATTAACTTCCTCTAGTCATCCAAAATGGAAGTCTGCTCTAGTGATCCGCAAACAAGCTCATCCGTTATGGAGGAAGGCACTCGAGAGCCAACGCAAGCTTGTTTGCATCACTTACAAACCAAGAATGGAGACCATGGGATTTATTTAAAATCCCTCTCCCACTTAGTTATTTATAAATGAGGAATTTTAACTATGCTAGCCTACTTTACTTGTAAACTAACATGCACACACAGATAATATAAAAGCAATAGAAACTAATTTTCAACTATTATGGCTTTTATCTCTAGTTGTCCTCAGTGTGTTGTCATCCCAAGCTGCTGCCATATTTGGCCACCGCCACCGGGTCTAGCTGTCGCATCCATCTTGCTCCTTGTTCCGCTGCGCCTCTGGTCCATAGAAGGTTCCACGCTTTGCAAGATTCGATCCGCGACATAAATAGAATTTTACATTTTGATCCTATATTCCATAAAAGGAATGTACATGTATCTAGATCAAAAATAAAATCCTAATAAATCTAAATACAGCTCCTGCTGTATTTTAATACAATCATGCACACACATATAAATGCCCTTAACATGTGCAAGGGTCCAATCACACACATAATAACTAAAAGCCATAATAGTTGGATCCTGCATCCACAAAGTTAGCACATCCTACTATTAACCTGCCTAAATTATGTATGACATGTGCATAATTAAACTAAATACCAAATACACAGAGGCAAAACCCTAGCTCTGATACCAATTGTTGGTTGCTACTCGGAAAACCTATAGGTTCCACTGTACAAAAATTTTGTACAAAGGTCTGAACCTTTTCCTAGCTACCATGTGTTCTTTTAAATTAAATTTTGGATCGCCTGTGGAACTTAACACGTTTGATCCAAAACTTAATCTATTTGTTCTTTTAGGTTTTGACTTGGATCTCCTGCGGAACTTTACAAGTTCGACCCAAGTCTCCTTAAGTTATTAATTCCATTAAATATTAATTTCCATAATTGGTTCCCAGTACTGACGTGGCGAGGCACATGGCCTTCTTGGATATGGGAGCAACCACCACCGACTAGACAAAACCTTTTATAGAAAGCTAATATTTAATTTCCTAAAATAACTTTAGGTTAACCAAAGAGAACAATCAAATCACAAGGAAAAGAAAAAATAAAAGAACACAGCATCGAAAAAATTTATTCGAAATTCTAGAACGTAAGCCTCTTGTATTTGTTATTATTTCCATAAATAACTAGCATGATGCGGAAATAAAAATTACTAGTTATACCTTGTAGAAAAACCTCTTGATCTTCTACCGTATTCCTCTTCTAACCTCGGACGTTGTGTGGGCAACGATCTACCGAGATGAGAAACCACCAACCACCTTCTTCTCCTCCAAGCAAGGTTCGGCCACAAAAGGAAAACTTCACCAAGGAGAAAAACCAAAATACTAACCAAGCTCCAAGAGATGCTAGCTTTCTCTCCTTCTTCTTCTTCTTCTCCAAGTAGTATCCGGCCACCACAAGAGCTCCAAGGAAGGGAGAGAGGTTCGGCCACCACAAGAGGAAGAGAGGGAGATGATGGCCGGCCACACCAAGGAACAAAAGAGGGAGAGAAAATAATAGAGGTTGTATCTCATGAAGGCACCCTCACCCCTTCTTTTATATTCCTTGGCCTAGGCAAATTAGGAAATTTAATTACAATAAAATTTCCTCAATTTCCTTGACATGATTTAATTGAGAAAAATAAAATAAAATTTCCCAAATAAACCTATATTGGCCGGCCACATTATTGGAGAACAAATTGGACAAGTTTCAATCAACAATTAAAACTTCCTAATTTGTTTTCGAAAATTTTAAAAAATAAAATTTCTCTTTAAAATCTCTTCATGGTTGATAAAAGGAAATTTCTATAATTTTAATTTTATCAACATGTGAATAATTTTAAAGAGAAAATAAAATATCTCACCAATCTACAAATAAGGAAAGAGATCTAATCTCTTTCTTTAATCTTTTGTAGATCTTTTATAAGAGAGATATTTTAATTTAAATTCTCTTTAATAAATTATTTCTTCCACATAATAAAAATTAAAATTAAAATTCCTTTTTAATTTAATTTGGCCGGCCCCCACTAGCTTGGGTTCAAGCTAGGGCCGGCCACCCAATATTATACCTAGGCCGGCCCTAGCTTGTTCCCAAGCTAGCTTGGCCGGCCCCTATTGGGTGGGTATAGAAGGTGGGTATAGGTGGGTATAGAACTCTATAAATAAGAGGCTACGATAGGGACCGAGAGGAGGAATTGGTTTTGGTCTCCCGATAAAATTAAGCATCCCGTGTTCGCCCCGAACACACAACTTAATTTTATCAATGATAATTCATTCCACTAGAGAACTATCATTGAACTACCGCACCAATCCCAAATTACATTTTTGGGCTCCTTCTTATTATGAGTGTGTTAGTCTCCCTGTGTTTAAGATATCGAATGTCCACTAATTAAGTGAGTTACTGACAACTCATTTAATTAATATCTAAGTCCAAGAGTAGTACCACTCAACCTTATTATCATGTCGGACTAAGTCCACTGCAGGGTTTAACATGACAATCTTTATGAGCTCCTCTTGAGGACATTATCAACCTAGTATCTCTAGGACACAGTTTCCTTCTATAATCAACAACACACACTATAAGTGATACCATTTCCCAACTTATCGGGTTTATTGATTCATCGAACTAAATCTCACCCATTGATAAATTAAAGAAATAAATATCAAACATATGTGCTTGTTATTATATTAGGATTAAGAGCACACACTTCCATAATAACTGAGGTCTTTGTTCCTTTATAAAGTCAGTATAAAAGAAACGACCTCTAATGGTCCTACTCAATACACTCTTAGTGTACTAGTGTAATTATATAGTCAAGATAAACTAATACCTAATTACACTACGACCTTCTAATGGTTTGTTCCTTTCCATTTTGGTCGTGAGCTTCTGTTTATAATTTATAAGGTACTGATAACATTATCTTCTGCATATGACACCACATGCTATGTTATCTACAATATAAATTAATTGAACAACTACAAACAAATGTAGATAAATTGACCAAATGTGATTCTTTATTTAACATGAATGTTTACAAAGCTTAGGCTTTCAGTATACACTCCAACAAGTCTTACTTTTGAGAAGTATATTTCTGTCGATATTAGCCTACTCCCTTTAAAGTATATATATATCTTCTTCCTAGGAGACGTATTTTGGTCGATATAGGCTTACCTCCTATAGGGGTATGTCCCGACCGATATCAGCCTATCTTCATCCTGAAGTTATGTCCCGGCCGATATTAACCTACTCCCTTAAAGTATATATATTCCTCCTGGAAGACGTATTTCGGTCGATATAGGCTTACCTCCTATCGGGGTATGTCTCGACCGATATCAGCCTATCTTCATCCTGAAGTTATGTCCCGGCCGAAATTAACCTACTCCCTTAAAGTATATATATTCCTCCTGGGAGACGTATTTTGGTCGATATAGGCTTACCTCCTATCGGGGTATGTCCCGACCGATATCAGCCTATCTTCATCCTGAAGTTATGTCCCGACCGATATTAACCTACTCCCTTAAAGTATATATATTCCTCCTGGGAGACGTATTTCGGTTGATATAGGCTTACCTCCTATCGGGGTATGTCCCGACCGATATCAGCCTATCTTCATCCTGAAGTTATGTCCCGGCCGATATTAACCTACTCCCTTAAAGTATATATATTCCTCCTAGGAGACATATTTCGGTCGATATAGGCTTACCTCCTATCGGGGTATGTCTCGACCGATATCAGCCTATCTTCATCCTGAAGTTATGTCCTGGCCGATATTAACCTACTCCCTTAAAAGTATATATATTCCTCCTGGGAGACGTATTTCGGTCGATATAGGCCTAACTCCGCCTGGGAGGTATGTCTCGACCGATATTATCCTAACTCAGCCTGGGAGGTATGTCCCGGTCAATATAGACCTAACTATGCTTGGGAGTATGTCTCGGTCGATATTAGCCTAACTCCGCCTTGGAGATATGTCCTGGCCGGTGTATACTTAACTGTTTTGCTTTTCCTTCTTTTCTTTCCTCATCGGGAGACCCATAAAACCTGACCCATATCATATACTAAACATCTTTAACCTGTTCATATCTTCTCATCAAACATATTTGAGGCATACTCATCTGGAAATTTAATTTCTTTCAACCAATTATATAAAGTTTGCTTACCATCTTTGTCCAATATATAACAAACATTTGGAAATCTATGAGTTGTTTCATCCTAATGCAACTTTAGTCAGTTGATAAGTTCTTTTAATTTTTCATGTGATTTTACAGTGTCTTTAGTTCTTCCAGGTACATTCATCACAATGTTAAAGATATTATCGAAGAAATTTTTCTCAATATGCATGACATCTAAATTATATCAAATAAATAGATATTTCCAATATGGTAACTCCCAAAAAATACTCCTTTTCTTCTAACCACACTTGCACATCCTATAATATATTTATTTATCTCATTGGAACCAGATTGTGATACTGGTAGAAATCTATAACCATCTATTTGCTCAATGATTTGTTCACCTGAAGGATGGACTGGAGGAGGTTTTCTAATTACAATATTTTTTTGATTTTTTTTTATTTCACTTGAAAGGGTGATCAAGTGATAAAAATTTATGATAATTATTAAATCAAGATACCTTCCCACTGTAAGGTAATGAAAATGCATTAGACTCTGTCTTGCAGTGTGGACATGCTAATTTACCTGTCCTGCTCCATCCCGACAATATTGAGTATGCTGAAAAATCACTGATCATCCATAATAATATAACATGCAATCTAAAATTAGTTTTACTTGCAACATTATAAGTCACCGACCTACATTCCATAATTCATTCAACTCGACAATCAGAGGTTGTAAGAAAATATCTATCTTCTCTTTGGGATTGGTTGGACCAGGAATAAGCACTGTAAGGAACATAAAATCATCTTTCATTCACATCTATGACGGTAAATTGTACGATGTTAATATAACTGGTCAAGATGAATATTATTGTCCCAATTGACCAAATGACTAAAATCTATTTGCTGAAAGTTCCAATCTCTCATTACGCGGTTCTATTACAAAAGAGGAAAATACAACATTAAGATGTTTCCATGTAGGGGAATCATAAGGATGACACATTATACCTCCATCATGCTCATACTCATGATACACATCATGTGGCAAGCTGAAGCAGAAGATGTATACAAACGTTGAAATCTAACAGTTAATGGAAAATAATACATCACTTTCCAAGTAATTTTTTTCTTCTTCTATCCTTGTATACAAGTGCCATGTGTTGGATCGGAAAGAGCGCTAGAGGGGGGGGTGAATAACGATCGATGAAGATCGAGCATTAAATCAAGTATGCAGCGGAAGAGAAAAATAAGAACAATGCTAACAAATCAAGTTTTACTTAGTTCGGAGCCTTTGTCGACTCCTACTCCAAGGCTCATACTCGTCGAGTGCTTTTGTTAGGCAATCCACTAATAGTTCGCAAAAAGGGTTATACGATAAGTACAAGAACTATAATATAAAATTACTGACAACAGGGGAAATTAAAATCAGAATCGCAGGTTGTCGGAGAAGCTTCACAATGTTTCCGGAGCATCTTTGGAGCTGCGCATAAGAAGGCAATTACAAAAGAAAAGTTGTGTGTTGTGCTCCTGGTAGAAGACTGCTTATATAGGCAGTTCTGGGTGCCTGGATCCCTTCCGGGTGCCTGGACCGTGACATCAGCCAACCAATTAATGAGCTCCAAGCTGGCGAGCAGATAAGCCTTGGGCATTCCGGGCGCCCAAACCAATTCCGGGCGCCCAGACCACTCCGGGTGCCTGGATCCCTTCCGGGCACCTGGACCACCTTTTCCAGCAAACTATTTTCCTGTAAGAAAAAGTTAGTCCGTGGTAAAAAAAAATTATACTACCCTGTAAAATAAAGTTAGCACAATATATAACAAGTAGAGTAGTAATTAGATTCTGTCTCCTTGAGACCAAAATCTAGTCAAGAACTCAACTTGGATTTTTAAAATGGATCTAAGTTGGATCGACGCCTACTATTCCCTTAAACGGGGAACGCGTCCTCACCAAGTCACTCCCCTCCAGTGACTTACCTTAACTTACCACTTTACTAGACATCCGGTCAGCCCATCGACCTATCTGGATTTCATGCCAGCTATCCGATCGGCCTGTTGACCTAGCTGGACTTCATGCCAGATATCCGGTCAGCCCATCGACCTATCTGGACTTCGTACCAGCTATCCAATCCACCCGTCGACCTAGCTGGATTTCTTGCCAGATATCCGGTCAGCCCGTCGACTTATCTGGACTTCTCCTGCACACTAAGTTAACTTATTAGATCACAATAAACCTAACTTAACTTACTTTGTCATTCATCAAAACCTGAGTTTGACCGTTAGTGCAACCTGCACCAACACCATGCTTATAACGAGGTTGTGTATAGATTTTACATTCACTCAGATCGTTTTCTTCATTTCAAAATATCATGCATTTGTTTATATAACAATCAATCTTCTCTACAGACAAATCTAAACTTCTAACTAATTTCTTTGTACTGTAAAAACTATCAATCATTATGTTATCTGTAGGAAGCAATTCTAACATCAATTAATATATGTCATTGTAAATCTTTCTAAAAAAATGATGTTCTGCTTTCATATTGAATAACCTTGTAGTAGTTGATAGTTGAGAATGACCAAAGGGGATGTCTTCCCATACTTTTCTTTCACAAGCCTTTAACATTTCATATAGTTACTGATATTCAGATGTTAGTGTTTCATCTATATTGGAATAATCAACTGCGGCATTTATCACATCGTGAACCATTGATTGCATTGCAATATCATTAGTTGATGATTTAGACGTAGTAAAAGTTGTGGCAGATGATGAACCACCAGAAGGCCCAATTGATTTATACAAATAAGGCTCTCTGTAACAGTACCAATTGTAGTAATTTGGCACAAAATCATTTCTACATATATGTACTTTCGTAGTATCCTTATTACGGAAGGCTCTATTCCTACATTTTGAATGATTACAAGGACACCATAACTCAGCACCATTCATACATTCTAGATAACTTTTAGCAAAGTTCATAATATCTTCAACTTTAGCAATAAAATCATCTTTAAGAAATCCATTATATAATCAATTATACATCCAAGTTCTGTTCATAAACATTATCATCTAATGAAAATATAATTTCATACAGTTTGTTACAAAGTATATGGGTTGTTAAAACTATTCAATTGAGAATTAAAAATATAATTTGTGAAACCACACATTAAACTTATAATACATATCAACTTAAATAACAAGGAATCTATTGGTGCAATCGATCTCCAATATTTTAATGTCTGAAAAATATGGTTAAGTATGGAGCTTGATCATGGGAAGTCCTAGTCATGGCTAGGCAAGTGTGAGAAGTCAACCGAGTGACTAGTCATAACTGCGGTTAGGCAAGGGAAGTCCTAGTTGCAGGCTAGGCAAGGGAAATCTCAGTAGATCATGGAAGTTAGGAGGATTTGATAGGTCTGGAGGACCAAATCCCTGGGTAGCCGAATACTGAGTCTTGGTGAGTGAAGCCAGGTGGAGAAAATCCTAGGGGGTGGTAACTTTAGGTTCTAGTTGTTGGATCGTGAGAATTCGATAGAGGGGGGTGAATATCGATTCGAAAAATAACGAGTGTAAGCGCGGCGTAATTAACAACAATGGACAAATGAACACGGTGTTTTTACTTCGTTCGGAGCCTGTGACGACTCCTACTCGAAGGCCCGTACTCCGTGAGTACTTTCGTTGGGAAATTTACTAGCAATTCGAAATAATAATTACAAAGACAGTACAAGATATGCTAATAAAAAGTAAAACAAAGCTATACCGACAGAAGGAAAACTACAAGGACAAGAGCGCGTTGTCGGAGCTTCGTTAGCGTCGTTGGAGCGCAGAGCAGCAGAGCAAGCAATCTAAGAGTTCTGAATTGATGTTGAAGCTCCACCCCTGGGGCTTCTTTTATATGCTGCTCCGGGCGCCTGGATCCCTTCCGGGCGCCCTGGTGCGACGTGGCAAGTCTAATAAGCGAACTCCACGTGGCGACGACTCGGCATGGATAATATTTGCTTCCGGGCGCCCGGATCCCTTCCGAGCGCCCGGACCTCCTATTTCCAGAAACTCCTTCTCCTGCAAAATAAAGTTAGTCCGAGACAAATATATATATCCTGTAAAATAGATTGTTAGCACAATTAAAATTCAACAAAGTAATATGATTTAATAGAGAAGAGTATGACTTAGATTCCGTCTTTCCGAGACCGGAATCTAGTCACGATCTCGACTTAGATATCCAAAATGGATCTAAGCCGGATCGACGCCTAATGTTCCCTTCCCGGGAATGCGTCCTCGGAGTCACTCCCCTCCGGTGACTTACCTGCCAGACGTCCGGTCAGCCCGTCGACCCGTCTGGACTTCGTGCCAGCTATCCGGTCAGCCCGTCGACCTAGCTGGACTTCGTGCCTAAGCGTCTGGTCAGCCCATCAACACGCTTGGACTTCGTGCCAGCTATCCGGTCAGCCCGTCGACCTAGCTGGGCTTCGTGCCAGACATCCGGTCAGCCCGTCGACCTGTCTGGACTTCTCCTGCACACTCGATCAAAGTGTTAGACAACAACAAACTAACTTAACCTGATTTGTCATTTATCAAAACCTGAGTTAGACCGTTAGTGCTACCCGCACCAACAATCTCCCCCTTTTTGATGGAATGACAACCTTGTTAAGTTAGTGAAACAGATGCAAGAAAAAAACAAGTAAAAACGAGTAAATGGTTTGTGTTTTCAAATTGATTTAGCTAACTTAGCTAACTTAACCACCTAACCCTCCCCCTTTGGCATTCAACAAAAGAACTAATGTCAAGTAAGCATAAATACAGACTTCAGACAAAGTAGAAAATAATGTCAAGTTAACCTAGGGGAGTTTAGAATTAAAAGATAGTTTTACCTTTATTTCTTAAATTCTTAAAAAAAACTAAGTCTTGAAAAATAGCTGATTTATAACTTAGTAACTTTGAAAAATTTTTAAGTTTGCAAACATCACTTTTAAAAAAAAAATTCAACACTAAGTTTTTGCAAATAAAATTAAGTTAAACCTAATTTTTCAGAACTAGATTCAGGATAATTTTTACAGTGAAGTTAAACATTAACAAAATGATTTTGAACTTTACTTTTAGTTTTCAAAGGAGTTTGGTAAAACTAATTTTGGTAAAGTAAGATCACAAAATAATTTTTAAAATGAAGGAGTTTTCAAAATAATTTTGTAAAATTCTTTTTTCAAAATCAAAATTTCAAAGTTCAAAATTACTAGTTTTAAAACCATGGTTTAAAATACTTGAAAAGTTCAGGTTTCAAAGACTAAGTAAAAAGAATAAAAAGTTTGTGATTTAAAACAAACAATTTTGAGTTGATTAAAAAAAATTTCCATAATTTTAAACAAGTTGATTTTGAAGATTGATTTTTAAACTTTGATTTTCAAAATTAAGTTTAAAATTCAATTTGAAAAACTGAATTAGTTTTATTTCTCCCCCTGAACCTGACATTAAATCAAATGTCTAACCAGTTAGTTACTGACTGATTATCAAAAGATAGCAGCTTTCACTTGGTTAGTCAAGTTAAGTTCAAACTTAACTTGATTAATGTATATTTTGTATTTAACGCCCAGACTTATATCGATGCACTGAAATAAGCATCTTAAGTCTTAGGCAAGTGGCCTATGCATCTCACCCCTTTCTATGTTCATCAAACACAAGCAAGGTAAGCCTAGGGTTTTGGTGAGATACTCAAAAACTAGTCCTATGGGTACATGCTTTCTAAGGATTTTGAACTAGTCTAAGGCTAAAAGTATTTTTTAAAATCTAAAAATAGGAAAGTTTTGAAAATGAAACATGTTTAACCTATAATTTTAGAACAATCTTTTTTGAAAATATTTTTGAAATTTTGAAAATCCTAGTCTATTAGTCACATTCCTAGTTTTCTACACAAATTGCTAAATTCACTTTCAGGGAGTGGTTTGGTGAATATGTCAGCTAAGTTTGACTTGGACTCAATGTATTTGAGCTCAATGTCACCCTTAGTAACATGATCCCTGATAAAGTGGTGCCTGATTTCAATGTGTTTGGTTCTTGAATGATGCACTGGATTTTTTGTTAAATTGATTGAGCTAATATTGTCAATTAAAACTTTTACATTTGTGATTTTTAAGTTGAAATCTTTTAAGGTGTGCATCATCCATAATAATTGGGCTACACATTCTCCTATAGCTATGTATTCTGACTCAGTTGTAGATAGTACAACACAGTGTTGCTTTCTACTAAACCAGCTAACAAGGGATGGGCCTAGTAGTTGACATCCACCACTTGTGCTTTTGCGGTCTAATTTGCACCCAACATAATCTGAGTCAGAATACCCTATTAATTCAAAGTTATTGGTCCTAGGATACCAAATTCCTACATTTATTGTTCCCTTAAGATATCTAAAAATTCTTTTGACTTGAGTCAAATGGGATTCTTTAGCACAGGTTTGGTATCTAGCACACATACTAACTGTAAATAAAATATCAGGTCGGTTTGCAGTTAAGTAAAGTAGACTACCTATTACACTTCTATAATACCTTAGATCCACTGGTTTTCCATTTGGGTCATTGTCTAAGATTGTGTTTACTGCCATAGGTGTTTTTATTTCTTTTGTATTTTCCATTCTGAATTTTTTAAGTAATTCTTTAGTATATTTGTGTTGATAGATGTAATTTCCTTCATTTGTTTGTTTGATTTGTAATCCTAGGAAATAGGTCAATTTTCCTACTAAGCTCATTTCAAATTCTTGTTCCATTAGGTTAATAAATTCTTCTAAAAAGTCTGAGTTAGTTGAACCAAATATTATATCATCTACATATATTTGTGCTATAAATATGTCGTTATTTAGTAATTTAACAAACAAGGTTGGGTCAATTTGACCTTGGTTGAATCCTTTGGATGTTAAGTAAGATGTTAGCCTTTCATACCATACCCTGGGTGCTTGTTTAAGTCCATATAATGCTTTCTTTAACTTAAAGACATAATCAGTGTGTTCTAGATTTTCAAACCCAGGAGGCTGACCTACATAAACTTTTTCTTTTATTAGTCCATTGAGAAAAGCTGGCTTAACATCCATTTGATATAGTTTGAATCCCTTATGGGCTGCATAACTTAGTAACATTCTAATGGATTCTAATCTGGCTACTAGGGCATAGGTCTCATCGTAGTCAAGTCCTTCAACTTGACTGAACCCTTTGGCAACTAGCCTAGCCTTATTCCTAGTAATTTCCCCAGTTTCACTTAATTTGTTTCTAAATACCCATTTTGTTTCTATTATTTTCTTATCTTTAGGTGGTGGTACTAGATCCCAAACTTCATTACGCTCAAATTGAGCTAGTTCTTCTTGCATAGCGATGATCCAATCTGGATTCAGCTACAGTTTTGGGTTCAATTTTTGAAATCAGGGAAATTTGACTTAGGTTCCTAAAGGATGATCTGGTCTGAACCCTTAGGTCTGGGTCACCAATTATTTGATCAGTTGGATGGTTAGGGTTGACTCTTATAGTTCTAGGGGGTTGATTTTCTTGAGTGTGTTCATCTTCTTCATAGTCTAGGGATTGATTGGTTTCTTCAGAATTATTATTTTCAATAGGTTGAAGTTGAGTTTGTCCTTGGGTTTCTTCAAATTTTACATTTGTGGTTTCCTCGATTTTTAACGTAATTTTATTATATATTCTGTAACCCCTACTGTTTAGAGAATATCCTACAAAAATTCCATTTTCTACTTTAGAGGTAAATTTTCCTAAGTGTTCTCTAGTATTTAAGATGAAGGCTTGACACCCAAATACTTTAAAATATTTTATGTTGGGTTGTTTGTTATAAAATATTTCAAAGAAGGTTTTATTATATCTTTTATTTAATGTTGTTCTATTTTGCACATAGCAGGCTATACTAACAGCTTCTGCCCAAAAATATTTAGGTAAGTTATATTCATTTAACATAGTTCTAGAGGCTTTCAGTAAGGTTCTATTTTTTATTTCTACAATTCCATTTTGTTGGGGGGTTTTAGGACACGAAAATTCGTGATGGTAGCCATTTTCAAGACAGAATTTGTTAAAATTATGATTTTTAAATTCTCCCCCGTTGTCACTCCTAATTCTTTTAATTTTAAGATTTTTTTCATTTTCAATTTGTTTGCAAAAGTTTGTAAAGATTTCAAAAGTTTCGTCTTTATGTTTTAAGAATTTTACCCAAGTAAACCTAGAATAATCATCTATTATTACCAAACAATATAAGTTTCCATTTATGGATTTGACTCCATGGGAGTCAAAAAGGTCTAAATGTAGAAGTTCTAATATTGAGTTGGTTTGTGGCTGATTGGTTGGTTTGTGAGTGAATTTTGTTTGTTTACCTTGTTGACAAGCATTACATATGGTTGAATCTAGGTTAGGTAATTTTGGTAAGCCTCTCACTAGTCCATTTAATTTGCTTATATTTCTAAAGTTGGTGTGAGACATTCTCCTATGCCATAACCAAATTTCTTCTTTTTGTGTTAAATAACACTTAATTGAAGAAGTGGTTAAGTTGATAACATAGATGTTGTTTTTTCTAAAACCTTTTAGGCTTATAGTAGGATTATCTAGATGTTTGATTAAACACTCTGTGGATAGAAATTTAACCTTATACCTAGTATCACACAATTGACTTATACTCAGGAGATTGTATTTAAAATTCTCGACAAGTAGAACATTTGTAATTATGAAATCTATTTTTAATTCAATATTACCTATACCAATTACCTTGAGTTTGTCGTTGTTTCCAAAGGCAACTATTCCTAAGTTTTTGTAAGTGAGTTGAGTAAACTTGGTGTGATCTCCAATCATGTGTTTGGAGCAACCACTGTTCAAAATCCACTTGGTTTCCTCATCCGGGCCTTCGGAAATGAGTACGGACTCGTGGCTCGATTCGGGTTCGGACCCGTCTTCCGATTCATCTCCCAATTCGTCTTCCGTTTCAGCTTCACGGGCCATCAGCGCGAGGTGGCTCTAGTGCTTCTGCTCTTCTACCTTTGATTCGTCCGAGGAGGAGTCGTCCCACGTTGCTTTGAGGGCCTTCTTCTTGGTCGGCTTCGGTTTGTTGAGCTTCAGTCTTGGACATTCGTTCTTGTAGTGCCCCTTTTTGTTGCATCCGAAGCAAGTCACGTTCTTTTGTTCCGCGGGAGAACTGATCTTTTGAAGGTCCTTCTTGCTGAAGCTCCTTTTTCTCCTGGTGAACATTTTTCTTACCAAGTTCACCAGGTATTCTTCGTCTTCGGAATCTTGATCGGAATCTTCTTCACATTCAGACTTGCTCTTCTTTTCTTTGGAGGAGCCTGCAAATAAAGCAACACCATTCTTGGCTCCAGCATTAGTTTGTTCATGCAGTTCTAACTCACAAAAGCGCTCGTCTAACTTTAATTTAGATAAATTTTTGGAAATTTTGTAGGTATCTACGATCGATGCCCACAAACTATTACGTGGAAAAGCATTTAGTACGTACCTTATTAAGTCTCTATTTTCCATCTGGTGGCCTATCGCGTGGAGTCTGTTGAGGATGTCCTTGATCCTCGCGTATAGTTAACTTGCCGTTTCCCCATCTTGCATTTTTATATTAAATATTTTATTTAAAAGTAAGTCTTTTTTTGTTACCTTTGTGTCGCTCGTTCCTTCGTGCAGCTCGATCAGTTTGTCCCATAATTCTTTAGCATTCTAATGCGGCCCGACCCGGTTCAACTCTTCTCGTGTTAGACCGTAGTGTAGCGTGTTGATTGCTTTGTTTTCCGTCGACGCCTTTTTCCTCATGTCCGGAGTCCACTGTTCCGGGTCTAGTGGATTTCCAGAGTTGTCGACTGGAGCTCGGTAGGCCTTTATGACGCTGAACCATTGATCGTAGTCCGTCTTTAGGTACACCTCCATTCTTTTCTTCCAGTACGAGAAGTCATCCCCATTGAATAGGGGAGGACGTACTGTGCTGAAGCCTTCTAGTTGAGACATCCTGCACACAAGTAAACAACGACAAAAAAAAAATATATCCCATGACTTGGTCTTGGATTAGCAGTGCGGGAAAAAATAATAGAAGTATCTATATTGGTGTTGCACCAATTTAGATTTAATTGCAACGAAAACAATTTCCAAAACAGGTAATAATACCATATTGGAATTAAGCATAAAACTGAAAACCGAAAAATAAAAGTTAATATTTCACCCCCTGTCTGATTGGTGGTTGCACCAAATCAGAGCGGTACCTGCTCTGATACCACTTGTTGGATCGTGAGAATTCGATAGAGGGGGGGTGAATATCGATTCGAAAAATAACGAGTGTAAGCACGGCGGAATTAACAACAATAGACAAATGAACACGGTGTTTTTACTTCGTTCGGAGCCTGTGACGACTCCTACTCGAAGGCCCGTACTCCGTGAGTACTTTCGTTGGGCAATTTACTAGCAATTCGAAATAATAATTACAAAGACAGTACAAGAGATGCTAATAAAAAGTAAAACAAAGCTATACCGACAGAAGGAAAACTACAAGGACAAGAGCGCGTTGTCGGAGCTTCGTTAGCGTCATTGGAGCACAGAGCAGCAGAGCAAACAATCTAAGAGTTCTGAATTGATGTTGAAGCTCCACCCCTGGGGCTTCTTTTATATGCTGCTCCGGGCGCCTGGATCCCTTCCGGGCGCCCTAGTGCGACGTGGCAAGTCTAATCAGTGAACTCCACGTGGCGACGACTCGGCATGGATAATATTTGCTTCCGGGCGCCCGGACCTCCTATTTCCAGAAACTCTTTCTCCTGCAAAATAGAGTTAGTCCGAGGCAAATATATATATCCTGTAAAATAGATTGTTAGCACAATTAAAATTCAACAAAGTAATATGATTTAATAGAGAAGAGTATGACTTAGATTCCGTCTTTCCGAGATCGGAATCTAGTCACGATATCCGAAATGGATCTAAGCTAGATCGACGCCTAATGTTCCCTTCCCGGGAACGCGTCCTCCCAGTCACTCCCCTCCAGTGACTTACCTTACTTACCTGCCAGACGTCCGGTCAGCCCGTCGACCTGTCTGGACTTCGTGCCAGCTATCCGGTCAGCCCGTCGACCTAGCTGGACTTCGTGCCTAAGCGTCCGGTCAGCCCGTCGACCCGCTTGGATTTCGTACCAGCTATCCGGTTAGCCCGTCGACCTAGCTGGGCTTCGTGCCAGACATCCGGTCAGCCCGTCGACCTGTCTGGACTTCTCCTACACACTCGATCAAAGTGTTAGACAACAACAAACTAACTTAACATAATTTGTCATTCATCAAAACCTGAGTTAGACCATTAGTGCTACCCGCACCAACACTAGTTAGTGAAGCGAGATGAAGAAAATCCTAGGAGTAGATAACCTTAGGAAACGAGAAGTCTTGGAGGATAATGAGCTTCAAGCAAGGTTGATCGTGTTGGTACCCCAAGGTAATTTTGATGTGATCAAACAAGTTAAGTTAGGTTATATTGTGTTTAACTTTATGTCTAAGTGTATAGGAACTTAGGAGTACAAGGCGTCGAGCGAAAGACGTAGCTAGCGAGAAGAATGGGATGGGAGAGAGCCGACGGGCTCGGTGGATTTGAGGGGCGAGATGCTGCGGAAGAGTACACCGGTGGATGAGAAGGGAGTGTGCGGTGTTTTCGAGGGACGAGAAACCAAAGCGGAAGATTGCTCGAGGAGCAAAAGACAGAGTTGTCCGAGGGATGAAAAGCTATGGAAGAGTACGCTGGCGGACGAAAAGGAAGCAAGCAGTGATTCCGAGGGATGAGAAGTTGGAGCGTAAGTTTGCTCGAGAAGGTCGGAAGTTGAGTTCGGATGAGCCCTATTCCGGATGACCAAAATCACCCAACCGAGCGGAGCCGGAGTGGAAGACCCGGACTGAGGCGAGCAAAACCGAAGAAGGAAGCCCGGACCAAAAGTTAGCAAAAGGCTGACTTCTGATGCCCGGGGCGCCAGGACCAGTCAGGGGCACCCGGAACAGGTTGGGGTGCCCGGATCAGTCCGGGGCGCTCGGACCAGTCCGGGGCGCCTGGAGCAGATTGGGGTGTCCAGAACTTGATTTTTATCAAGATCGACGTGACTTTTGATTGTTACGTCGGGGACAGATTTCTATCCCATTCTAGGTGCCTAGAACGCTTCCAGGCACCCCAAGCAGGGCTATAGAAACAGTCATGCTCCTAGAAGCTAAGTACAACAAGAAACTGTGAAACACCACTTGTATGCTTTTAGTTTTCTGTTTAGCTCTCTGATTCGGTGTGTTCACTACTGTAAAAAGGCTTCTCTGCCTGTAGGAGATATAGTGAGCATTAATCTACCTTGGATTAACAACCTCTCCAGTTGTAACCAAGTAAACCTGCTGTGCCTCTGTCTTTTTAGTTTATCTATTACTCATTTTATGCAAGTGTTATTTTTGTTTAAGTTATAAGTTCGAGAAAGGTTGTTTTATTTTATATTTGTGCAGGGGTTATTCACCCCCTATAGTTGACCGCCAAGGGTCCTAACAAGTGGTATCAGAGCCAAGATGCTTCAGGAGAACTAACCGCCGAATGAAGCACACCAGATGGTCGGCCCGAGCATCTACCCATAGTATTTGAGGGGGAGTTCGCTTTTCGGAAACGTTGGATGGAGGTATATTTAAAAACTGATTTTAATATTTCATTAACAATTAAGTATGGTTTTGATATGCCCAAAAGCAAAGAAGGAAAAGAAATTGAGAAGCATCGATGGACTGAAAAGCAATGCAACGACTTCATGGCTAACGGTAAGGCTGAGTTCCACCTTCTGGGCGTTCTGCCTGCCCAGGATGTCGACAGAATCGGCAATTACGAGAATGCAAAAGAACTTTGGGAAAAGTTCTTAAAGCTCTATGAAGAACCAAAAGTAGCCGAATCGAACTCCTCAATGAACTGCGAGTTGTTATCAGAAGCAAAAAATGAGAAAATTGCCAAAACTTCTCTCATAGCTGAGTACCTACCTGAAAATAAAGAAAGTTCTTTAGAAAAACATTGAGAGCATCAATAAAGGGGGAGCAACGTCGGAGGAAAACAACTCTACAGGGGGAGCGTCAGAAGTCAACAAGGTAAGTCAGGTACGGTCTCTACCTCCTCACCAATTATTTAATTTGATAAAAATATTGTCGAAATATTCTTGTAAATCAGAAATAGAAAATAAAAAATTATTAACAGAGAATAATGAGTTAAAAGGAACTCTAGCAACAGCTTGTCGATTAGAGAATTTTGACAAACTAAAAACAGAAAATGAAATGTTAAAAGAACATACACAAACTTTAAAAATTTCTGCATGTTCAAAATTCTCTGCTTAGAATTTTAGAAATTATTATAGACTAAAATGGAAATTTAAATATTACAATGGGCAAATTAGAAAATTGTCAAAAACCTAAAAATTTTCTTGTTAATTCGATAGAAAGGAATCTATTTTGGATTCCAAGATCATACTTGTATTTTTTAGCAATTGATTTTTTAAAACTATAAAATTCCTTTTGAGTTTAATTATTATTCAAAATTAATTTGATCCCAATTTTTTTTTAGAAAGAGGAATTCAATATTTATTTATATAAAAATCTCAATATTTGAATTTTGTTATTCAAAATTTTTGAAAGTTATCCTTACTAACTAAGAAAATTTTTCTGAAAGTTTTGAGTTATTTATCTAAATACAATTTTTTTAAAAGAATTTTTAAATTATAAATCTTGAAAATGTATTTTCTTTTGTCAAAATGCATGCTCTATACATTTTTAAGAAAATATTTCAAGATTTCCAAAATTATTTTAAGGCTTTCAATTTCTATTTTTTTCTCTTAGACTTATGTTTAAGATTCACAAAATTTTTTTAAGTCATTTTAACCTTATAAATTCAGAATTTTGTTTGTTAAACGACTTAAAAATCTTGACAAGTTATCCTTAGACTTTTGAATTACCCCACTTTTTTATGTAATCAAATTGGGAGAAGCAAAAATTAAGTCTAAGGGGAGGTAGTTTAAACTTTTCCAATTTTTACACTTTATTGCAAAATATTGCTTTTACTTTATGTTGGTTTACCCTAACTTAACTTGGGTTGCTCACATCAAAAAAAAGAAAGATTTTTGGTACCCCAAGGTAGTTTTAATGTGATCAAACAAGTTAAGTTAGGTCCTGTTGTGTTTAACCTTGTGTCTAAGTGCACAAGAACTTAGGAGCATAGAGCCTCGAGTGAAAGACGCAGCTAGCGAGAAGGATGGCATGGGAGAGAGTCGATGAGCTCAGTGCGTCTGAGGGGCGAGGTGTTGCGGAAGAGTACACCGACGGACAAAAATGGAGCATGCGATGTTTCCGAGGGACGAGAAGCCGGAGCGGAAGATTGCTCGAGGAGCAAAAGACGCAGCTATCTGAGGGACAGAAAGTTGAGGAAAAGTATGCTGGCGGACAAGAAGGAAGCAAGCAGCGATTCCAAGGGACGAGAAGCCGGAGCGAAAATTTGCTCGAGAAGACCGGAAGTTGGGTTCGGGTGAGCCTTATTCCGGATGGCTGAAATCACCCAAGCGAGCGGAGCTAGAGTCGGAGCGAAAGACCAGAATCGAGGCGAGCGGAACCGAAGAAGGAGGCCCGGACCAAAAGTTAGCAAAAGGCTGACTTCTGATACCCGGGGCACCTGGACCGGTTCGGGGCGCCTGGATCACTTTAGGGCACCCGGACCAGTCCGGGGCGCCCGGAGCAGATCGGGGCGCCCGGAACCTAACTTTTATCCAGATCAACATGGCTTTTGACCATTATGTTAGGGATAGATTTCTATCCCATTCCAGGTGCTTGGAATACTTCTAGGCGCCCTGAGTAGGGCTATATAAATAGCCCTGCTCCCAGAAGCTAAGTATAACAATAAACTATGAAACAACACTTGTACGCTTTTAGTTTTCTATTTAGCTCTCTAATTCTGTGTGTTTACTGCTGTAAAAAGGCTTCTCTGCCTGAAGGAGATATTAGTGAGCATTAATCTACCTTGGATTAACAACCTACCCGATTGTAACCAAGTAAACCTGCTATATCTCTGTCTTTTCAGTTTATCTATTACTCATTTTATGCAAGTGTTATTTTTGTTTAAGTTATAAGTTCGAGAAAGGTTGTTTTGTTCTATCTTTGTGCAGGGACTATTCACCCCCCTTTAGCCGGCCACCAAGGGTCCTAACAGATCTGATGGTTTAGGGCGGTCGACCGGACCAGCGGATTTCGATAAATCTAAGTTTAGGTTTACCATAGTATTCTATATTACTATTATTACTATTGGCTAATATAGTATTGCAAGAAAAGTCTTAGTGGATTAGATGATCAGACATTGAGCAGACAAAGTCCAAACAGGTCTAGAGGACCATGTTTGGTAGGTAGGTTGAGGTAAGCAACTGGAGGAGTGACAATGAGATCGTGTTCCTGAAAAGAACAACCTAATGTCATTGATCCAACTGAAGAAATTGGGAAGGTTTCCAAGTTAAGATCAAGACAGTTCTACTGTCTAATACTCTTCATGCATTAAATATAGTATTACTATGCTAATCTTTGTTTTGCAGGATTATATTGTCTAATAATGTTTTGCAAATCTGACCTGATCAATTGACCGAACGCAGGGATCAATCGACCGACCCAACTTGACACAGATTAGAGATCAGTTCAGACCAAAGCAGAGCACGTTCTGATCAAAGCTTAATCGGTCAACCGAACCAGAGGATCAGTTGAAAGTTTAGATTGAGCAGAAGCAAAGAAGGAAGAATGATTGATCGGTCGACTAAACCAGGAGATCGGTCGATCGAGCAATCATCACTTAATGGCACATTAATTCCATATCTCGACGAACAAGGAAGGATATTTATTTGATCGATCGAACAAGGGGATCAGTCGACCGAACACTTAATTGTCATTAAATGTTAAAGATCGAATCAGCATCAGATCTTAGCAAAGATGGAAGGGAGCTGGTTCGGTTGACCGAACCCAAGGATCAGTCAACCAAACGTCGATGACTCTTATAAAAGAGAGCTCGAGGTCCGAGGCTAAGGTAACGAAATATGATCTGTTTGAAGTTCATCTTTGCACAAGCGACTATCCATTCTACAACTACTCTTCACACGTAAGCTACTACTCCAAGAAGTGTCGACAAGCTGCATACTCATTCTTAAGTCGATATAATTTTACTAGCTTGTAATTGTACTTATTTATTAGTAAAATAGTAAGTTGTTACTATCTTATTCATTTGTATGCACTGCTTCTTTCTGAGATTTTCGGAAAAAAGAGTTTTAGTGAATCATCTAACGGTGCGATCAAGGATCATGGGTCTTGGAGTAGGAGTCGACCTAGGCTCCGAACCAAGTAACCAAACAAGTCTTTTACTTTCCGCTGCATATTCTCATTGTCTTTAAAACATGAAAAGAAAAGTTTTTAAAGTTCGATATTCATCCCCTCCTCCCTCTATCGCACTCTTTTGATCCTACAAAAAGGAGGTTTAAAATTATCTTAGATACTAACACGCAGTTGGTGGCTAGCACAGCTAGCACATCTGGCACAGCTGCGTGTCGACACAACCAATACAGTTGCGTGCCAACACAGCTGCGTGCCGGCACAGCCGCCAACATGTGGCTGGCGACGGCACAACCGTCGGCACACGGCTATCGGCCGGTACAGCCACCCTGGCACACGACTGGCGGCCGGCACAGTCGCCAACACGCGTCTGGTATAGCCGCCAGCACTCAGCTAGCGGCCGGCACATCCGCGAGTGCTGGCGGCCGGCACAGTCGCTAGCAGACAGCCAGTTAGTGGCCGACACAGCCGCCAGCACGCGACTGACATAGCCTCGGGAAGAGGGGGAAAGGGGGGAGGGAGAGATAGGGGAGGATTTACTAGAGAATCGCTCGAGTCAGAGGAGATTGAGGAGATTTTCTGCGCGCGTGAGTAAAGAGAAAGATCATGGCCAAGAAACCCTAATAATCAGGATTACCGACGTAATCACTATTCCGTCAGTATTCACTAAAAGTGATTACCAACGGAATACATATTCTATTGATAATCCCTGAGATTACAGACGAAATACATATTCCGTCGGTAATCCCTATAGAGATTAATGACAGAATTTATATTCCGTCGATAATACCCAGATTGTTCGGCACATATTTGTGAATTCTCGATGGATAAATATTTTATCAGGGAATACCGATGAAAATATCTTTGGTAAGTTCGTCGGTAATCCTAATTTTTTTTAGTGATATGTTCGAAAAGAAGTAAATAAATGTATATTTGAGACACATGAAAACAGTATGAAACATGGAATCATGATGGCAAAAGGTGAATACGCTCGCCTTCGGCGCCCTCGTCAACCCTTCACAGGGCCAACACGGAGGAGGTAAATCACGGGCGGTTACTAGCCTTTGGAATAGTGACTAACACATAAGAGCATCCATATCAGTTTCCTTATCAATATCTCTAAAATTTAAGGTAAACAATCAACTTTATTAAATTTAGAGAATCCCTTTTCAATGCATGGTACACCAGCTACTCTATAATTTACCATATCTTCATTTATTTATTATTATTTCTCTCTCCTCTATACTTTTTTATTATTATCCATATTAATGATTTTGCACCAACTATTCCAACGTCTATATTCCTCAACGACCATATTTTTTTAGTATAAAATCACATAATATCATGAGTACCTATTCATATCATCAATCTCATACAAATACAATTTTCCCAAAAATTTCCAATAATGTCTCATTTCATTAGTAATTACGATTGTCTACTTTCTTCTGATGATGAGTTGGAAATAATTGTAAGTGCCTTTTAAATTGAAGATTCATTAGATGATGAAGAAGGTTCACGATCACAGATCATTCTCGGCAAGCAACGATGTGCGTTTATTAGGAGAAATTCTTTGGAGGGTCACATATGTCTCTTCAATGACTACTTTGCTGATGCATTGGTATATCCTCCTAATATATTCAGGAGGAGGTTTCGAATGAATCATGACCTCTTTCTTCGAATTCTTAACAATGTGGAGAAACATGAACCATACTTCGTTCAAAGAAGAAATGCTGCTGGAACTCTTGGGCTTTCTTCTTTACAAAAGGTAACTGCTACCTTGAGGATCCTTGCTTATGGAGTTGGAGCTGATCTCTTGGATGAGTATGTAAGAATTGGAGAAACCACAACAATAAAGAGCATGAAACTTTTTGTCAAAGCGGTAATCTCAATCTTTGGAGGTGAGTACTTGCGGTCTCCAAATAGCAAAGACATTGCTAGATTGCTGGCAGTCGGTGAGAAACGAGGATTTTCATGTATGTTGGGGAGCATTGAATGCATGCACTGGAAATGGAAGAATTGTCCGACTACATGGAGAGGTATGTATACTGGTCATGCACATGAGCCAACAATTATTTTGGAAGCAGTGGCGTCTTATGATATTTGGATATGGCATGCATTTTTTGGTTTACCTGGGTCACATAATGATATCAATGTGCTGGAAAGATCTAATATATTTACAGAAATTGCTGAAGGTCGTGCTTCTAAAGTTAACTACTCAATCAATGGCCACGATTATACTATGGGATACTATCTTGCAGATGGAATCTATCCTTCATGGTCTACATTTGTCAAAATCATTCCAACACCACAAGGTCGTAAAAGACAATTGTTTGCATCAGCTCAAGAATCTACGAGGAAGGATGTCGAGCGAGCATTTGGAGTTCTATAGGCACGCTTTGCAATTGTTCGTGGGCCAGCACGATATTTTTGTCAATCTGTACTGAAAGATATTATGATGGCCTGCATAATATTACACAACATGATCGTTGAGGATGAAAGAGATTCTTACCTTAGAGCACATGATTTTGATTATGACCAAGAAGATGATACAAACTTAGAACCAATTTCCCGGTATCCCACTTCTCAATTTATGGATTTCCTTCAATGTCATCATGGCATTAGAAACAAAGAAACTCATTCACAACTACAATTTGACCTTATTGAACATCAATGGATGCTACGAGGTGAAGAGTAAACAAATATCAACCAAAATATGTGTTTTTATGTTATATTTGATTTACAATGTTATTGCATTTGAATTTAAGTTGATTTTGATGTAATGTTGTATGATGAAGTAGCATATTTACAAACCATAATAAAATTTCAATGGTTGTTCCAAAAAACAAAATATAGTAGCATATTACAACACAATACCAAAAGTATAAAATTTGATATATCAATTCTTCATATTTTGAAGAATTTGTAATTGTCGTTTCATAATGTACTCTTGTTGCACTTCATCCAATCCACTGATATCCATCAACATAATCTTTTCATTTTTTTCTTCCTCAACCATCGTGATCAAACGATCTTTCTGCTTCACCTTTTCTTTTTCAATTTCTGTTTTCAGCTTAATCTTCTCCTTTTCAATTTCTACCAACATATCTATTTTGGCCATCTTTTCATCGTGGAGTTGCTTCTTGTCATTGGTTATTCACTCAACCACTGCTTCAAGTTGTTTTGATTTTTCTTCTCTCAATCTTTTTGAGCCTTCCTACCTTGTGGTCTCTCCCAATGAGAGGACATTGAAGACAAGTCTTCATCTCCCAAATTTATAGTGTCTAGGGTAGAAGGAGAAGCAGAAGTGACTTTTCTTTTCTTTCCCTTGACTTCTTCTTTCTACAATATCCATTTTGGTTGATATCTTAATATTTCCCAACAATACTCAAATGTGAATTCATTGTTTTCATTCACTTTGTAGCTAGCTTTGGCTAGCTTAATCTGTAAAGAGTACAAATTTATCATGACCGAAAGTGTTTGCATATCAAAGAAAATAACTTGAAAAAATCTAAAAAGTGTTTGCATATCAAACAAAATAACCTGAACCAAAAAAAATATGTACCTTATCATTCTCACTATGACCACTTTGATACAAGTTTTCAACTTGAGCCAAGCAAGCACAAAACTTATTGACTGAATGTTGAATAGTGCTCCAACGATTTGTTAGTGAGTGAACGGTTCGTTCTTGAAAATTAGGCTTCTTGCATTCATGGTAGTATTGATGTATCCTACTCCAAAATGTAATGGATTTTTTTATCGTTCCCAACAATTGCATCTAAGCTCGTACTAAGCCACCACTAACTAATATTTTGTCTTCTTCATGAGTGAAATTCACACCTCGCTGAGTTTTTTTACTAGTGCCTTCGATGATAGTTTGAGGAGTTGGAATAGCCGTCACGAAATCATTCAGAATGTTTGGATCTCTATCTTGTAAAAGTTGAGTGAAGATTCCATCACCACTTTGAGGATCCATAGTGCTAAAAAATTAAACAATTTGTCATATAATCAACATGTATAGATACCAGTCAGAGAAATAGTGAGATATATGTTAACCAAAAAATTTTATAGTAGATGGTGATCTCGATTCCCTTCTTAAGTTAAACTTTCCATGCAGCAAAATCATTTAGTTCCTTACACTCATTGCATAAGACATTACTGATGAAAATACCATTGTTTCAAAGAATCTGTACCGCGAGCAGCATACTAGATCTTACACACAATTAACTCTTCGCTCGATTCCAATGATTTTTCGTTAAGCCAACTCTCGCATTACAAAATTATACATATAAACATGGGAACAAGAAAATGAAAAAAAGAAGTTAAAATCACTAAATGCAAACGAACATGTAGAAATGCAGATGCGCAAACGAACATGTAGAATTGTAGAAATGCAGTATGAAAAAAATAATTGAAAATCACGAAAGAACCCCTTGCTTCAATAAACTATACAAAAATAAAAAAAATAAAATCCTTCGTAAAATCTGCACATTCATACAAAAACAACAACGAAGCAACCAAAAATAAAATTGCAAGATAAATACAAAGAAAATAAGATCGTGAGAAAACTTACAAGTTCCCAATCAATGATCTAGTGATCCGAAACTCAAAATGTGAAATCTGTTGATAAATGCCCCAAAAACCCTAGGGAGAGAAAATAAAAACTCGGAATGCTCTTCCACGGATGGCTGTCAATCTGTAAAATCCAGAGAAATAAAGTGTGAGAGGTTTTAAAAAACAAGGGTTGAGAGAAGAAGAACAGACATTGAGAAAAGAAGAAACGACATACCTTTGAGCAGAGAAGAAGAAATGACAAACCTGAGCGAGAAGAAGAAATAGGTGTTGAGAGAAGAAGAAACGACAAACCTTTGAGCAAAGAAGAAGAAATGGCAAACCTTTGAACAAAGAAAAAGAAATGGCAAACCTGAGCGAGAAGAAGAAATCGACGTTGGCGTTGAGAGAAACGACAAACCTTCGAGAGAGAGAGAAAAAGAAACGATGAGAATAATATTTTAATGTTTAGGATAGCGATTTCATTCCCTAAATTTAGGGAGTTACTGTTCATAAAATCTAAATTTAGGGAACTAGTAGGGTATCTGATACAAGAGAATTTTTGTAGGTAAAATGTAAAATTTAAGGTAAAATGTATATTTAGAGTATCTGATGTTGATGCTTTAAGGAAGGTATTTATCTCGACTTTGTCAAAATTCGAACCCCATACGTCATGGTGATAATACCTCATGTGCTAGCCACTAGACCGTTCCGAGGGGACATAAAACATGGAATCATGTGATTCCTTTGGGGGGAGGGAGGTTGGGGATTGGAAAAATGGTATTAGTGAACTACAGCAAAAAGAAGATAATCATTAAAAGAAAATATCAACCATAGTGGTTGAGGTAGATTGGATTCATTACATGAATTCAAACTTGAGCAGCAATCAGCCACTACGCCTAAAAATCCATTAGAATAAAAGGAGGCAGCACAATAGTTATCTAGTAGATACTCTAGGTACACATCATGAACAAAAAATGTTGCATCGTCTCCTTCACATGCATTGGCATGCAAATGTATGCTACCTTGCAGGACTCTTAGCATTTGGAAGTAAAAACAATATTATGAACCGCCCCATCCCTCCACCCCTATAAAACATTACAAAAACCACTTTTCAGATGACTATCCTGCTACAGATTCTTCTTGTCTTCATCATTTTTTTTTACTCTGATCAATTGTCTTCCACTATCAACAGCCTTACAGTGATATTTCAGCTCAGGAATCAAATTTTGAGACTAAAAAAGATTGAAATTGATTTTTTTTTTATCGATTTATAAGTTTTGACATCAACATTACCAGAAGAAAAACCTACAACACTCAGTATTTACCTTCTTTACGGCAAGTTTCGGAGAAATTCTTGAAGGATCCCTGTGTAACCTTTCGGAGAAGTTCTTTTTGGCAAGTTTTTCCCCCTCGTAATTTATTTTTTGAGAAAAAATCCTCACCGAACCTGAAGATTTCTAAAATTACTCAGTAATTTTGAAGCTTTTATTGGTTATTAATTCATTTAGGCATAGAATTTAAACTAAAAACATTTTTATGTATCCTATCGTCAAAAGCACAAAAGATTAGAGTCGAGGATAATTTCATAATTTGATGGAGAATTTGATATCCGATCTGAGTAAAGTAAAATATGGATAGAATTGTTGAATAAGTGGATGGAGAGGAAATGGAATAGGAAAGAGGTTCCTTTGTGAATGAGACTTTAGTCCCACATTGGAAGTTTTAAGGTACTTTTGTGGATTTATATTGATTCACATACATTGAGGTTGTGAACAAATGCATGGGGAGAGGCTCTCTCTCATGCGTGGGTGCGCAAGGGGGTGCAAATTTAGGGTCCGGATTTGCACTGAACTAAGTTGACTTGTGTGCGAGCGCGACCTGTGCATACGAATGTCGGACCGGTCTAGGCAAAATTCGCCCAAGTGGAAACGCTGCCGTTTCGTATCTTGATGAGTAATGATCATTAATTTTATCGTTCATTTGAGCTGTTATAAAAGGAGCCTGTGACTACAGGCAAAAGGGTTCCGTACACAGCATAGCAAAGGCTCTCCATTTTCTTCCTCCTGCAGCTGCTCGGCGGAGTGCCAGTGATAGCAATCGGGTGCCACTCAGTTCGCCGTGACCACCAGTGCTTGGTCGGATTCACGGTCTACCGTTGTATCCTGGGAAACATATGACCCTTGTAAGCCTCGAAGCACAGCTGGAGGTGGGCGAATTTGTTTCAAGGAAACTGCGACTCTCGCAGGCCTCGGTCAGTTTTTCCCGGTCAGCGAGTCTCCTCGCCCGATCTGTCTTTTGCCAAATCAAGTGCAGACCTGGTCTTCCGCTTTGCAGACCAGCCCTGTCGTTCCGTTCTGCAAACCTGGTCTTCCGCTCTGCAAATCTGGTCTGGCGCTCTGTAGACCTGCTCTACCTCTCTGGTCTTCCGCTTTGCAGACCTGCGCTACCTCTCTGATCTGCTGCTCTGGTCATCCGCACTGCAGCTCTGGTCTGCCGCTCTACAGACCTGCCCTGCTGCTCTGGTCTTCCGCACTACAGCTCTGGTTTGCCGCTCTGCAGACCTGCCCTGCTGACCTGGTCTTCCGCTCTGCTGACCTGCTCGACTGCTCTGGTCTACCGCTCTGCAGACATGGTCTTCTGCTCTGCAGTGCAGACCTGCTCTGCCACTCTGGTATGCCGCTTTGCAGACCTGCTCGACTGCTCTGGTCTACCGCTCTGCAGACCTGGTCTTCTGCTCTGCAGACTTGGTCTTCCGCTCTGCTCTGCCACTCTGCAGACCTGCTCTTCTGCTCTGCAGACTTAGTCTTCCGCTCTGGTCTGTCGCTCTGCAGACCTGCTCTACCGCTCTGCAGACTTGCCTTGTCGCTCAGCTCTGTTGCGTTACGGAAACCAGCTCCTACTGGCAGCCTGAGATTATCCGCTTAGGTCATTTCGACTGTAAGTTGAATTTAAATTCCGTGTAAGTTTTAAATTCAACTAAGTTCCCTAAAATCTCCGGCAACAGATTGTTTGGTTTCTAACAATCTTGAAACAGACTTGATTCTGTTGAGATGGCCATGGAACGAAATGTTGAGGTGCAACAGACTCAACATGTGCAGGCCCCTTCTGCCCCGATTGGAATTGTGCCAATCAGTCATGGGGAAAAGCCAGAGAAGTTCAGTGGACTAAACTTCAAGAGGTGGTAGCAGAAGATGCTCTTCTACCTGACCACGCTCAATCTGGCTCGGTTCTTGACCGAGGACCCTCCCAAGCGAGCTGAGGATGCTGATGTACAAACCATCAGTACAGTGGAGGCATGGACTCATTCTGAGTTCCTTTGCCGAAATTATATTCTCAACTGCCTTGCCGACTCATTATACGCTGTGTATAGTATGAAGAGAACGGCTAAGGAGCTGTGGGAGTCCCTGGACAAGAAATACAAGATGGAGGATGCAGGGGCAAAGAAATTCATTGTGGGCCGATTCCTGGACTACAAGATGGTTGACTCCAAGATGGTGATCAGCCAAGTCCAGGAGCTTCAGGTGATCTTGCACGAGATCCACTTAGAAGGGATGGTTCTGAGTGAAACCTTCCAGGTGGTTGCTATCATTGAGAAGCTTCCTTCCGGCTGGAAGGACTTTAAGAACTACCTGAAGCACAAGCGGAAGGAGATGAATGTGGAAGAACTCATTGTTCGACTTCACATCGAAGAAGACAACAAGAGTTCAGAGAGAAATCTATTCTCTCCGGCTACTGTGAAAGCCAATGTGGTCGAGCACGATCAAAGCTCGAAACAGAAGAACCCAAAATCTTCCAAGATTTGATCAAGTAAATGGAAGAATTAATTTGATCAAGTAAGGAAGAAAACAAGTTTCAACTTGAGGTGGAAGACATGGAACTAGAATTCTATGTGATGTTCAATTTCGGCCAAGCATGAAATTCTGCATTTCTTCTTTTCACTGCTTCTTGTTGCTGATTTGGTTTTGCAAGCACCCCAATCTGCACTCTTCCTTTTACTCCACTTCATTTACAGCACAAATTGTATAGCTTTACATTTTTCCTTCATATCCTCAATTTATAGAATCTGAAATTAGCAGCTAAAATTCTGTTTCTGCAAATTCTCAGCTGCAGCTTCTTCAAAATTTCCAATCGAATATGAAATTCTTTGACTTGGTTTATCTCATGCTCTGAATTACATCCATTCCTCATCAACACATTGAAATTCTGATAACTTATAGCTTGGCATAGTGGTAACATGAATCTACAAACTTTTAGTTTGCTGATTTTGATTCAACAACTTCGATCCTAATTTGCCTAGCTGATAATAAATCAAGATGACTTAAACTCCCCTCATTTCATATTCGAATAACCAAAAAGTTTGGCACAAATCAGCACCAGCACATTACCTGTGATACAAAACTTTTTTGCATTTAAATCAGAATTCAGTTTCTTTTTCAGATGTTCACTTCTTTTCTCTAAGCATCCTCTTCAACAATGGTACGAATTCAAGACTCCACCTCTTTTTCTCCAATGGCACAAAAATTTCAGCTTGGATTTTACTTTTTCTCACTGCAATAATAGTCCAAAACTCAAGCTACAGTTTTGGTTTAATCTTCTTCAGTTTTCAGCTTTATTTTCCTGTTTGTTATCAAATTCCTTGTCTAAAAATCTTGTAAAATCTGGAGAAGAAAGATAACCAATTATCAATACTAAGTGGTAGCTGGGTTTCAGATTTTTCTATGGTCCAGTAGCTCCTTAAACTCCATTCTGCACTGCTGGTTTCAGATTTCTTTCAATGCTGGACTTTGTATCAATCTATCACTGTTGAGTCACAAAAAACTCCAATACTTCTTTCATCTTGTCTCTTAGGACTCTTTACAATGCATCACTAAGAAGCCTACAGGTTTCATCATCTCTTAATAGTTACAATCCATATCTCAATTTGGCACAAAACTGCCATATTTCTGCAAATCTGCACTTTCTGAATTTTCTGCACTATACTCATTCCTGTTATTCCAGCAATCCTCCTCTTTGTTTTTATTGTTCCATTTCAGATTTGACACTCCATTTCTTGGATTAAGTATTACTTCACAACCAACAACCATCAATGACTTCTTTCATTCTTCTCATTTAACCACATGCAGCCCTTCACTTCTGTAAAATGTCATTGCTATATCATACTTTCAGTAATTGAAATGAATCTTGATAGAAACTATTAATGCCAATATTCCATTTGTTACTTCGTGTTACAGCACTTCATCTGAGCTTCTCTTTTCCTTGATATCATTCCTGAAATCTTGATACTCCATTCATTCCAAACTGCACAGCTTTCTAATTCTTTTCAGAACTGCTCAATTCTGCCATATCTTTCAGGGTTCTGAATTTCAGATTGGTTACTTGTTATAACATCTGTTATTACTGCTTCTCAGTGGTTTCAAGCTTCAACAATTTATTCCCATAGAACTTACAATCATTTAAGTCAAAAGATAGATTGATTTCCATCTTGTTCCAGCTTAGTACATCAATAAAACAGCTTGCTGCAACTTCACAATTTCAGCAACTTGATACTATCACAATCCTGTCCAGCAAGTTTGTAGAGTATGGAAAGAAAATAAACAACAATTGCTACAGGAAATACAAGAATTCCAATTCATTCCAAGGGTTTCAAGGCTGATAATGAAAGAATTTCACAACTTGATACAAATGTAAATTGGGTTCTGTTTCTTGCATTTCCCTCACTGCTTAAGGTACCAATTCCTGTCCTTTTCTTCAACTTTTCCCAGTAAATGATACTTTTCTTCAAGTGCCCCTTTGATGAAATGTTAACCACCAATTGAATCCCAATTATAATCCATTGTCGTCAGATTTCATCATCTACAAATGAACTGAATTCTGTTATCCAGATTAAGTTTCTAGATTCTTTTTTTTTCTTTTCTTGCAAATGCCATGACAGGTACATACCATTTGTTTCCAGTCTCTTCTTGAATTTCAATTAGGCTTCCTTCACTTCGAATATTGCACTCTGATTTTGGTACAAAACTGATACAGAATTCCCAGATCTGCTCTTCACTTCTGCAGAATTCTGTTTCTATAAAAACTAACCATGCATCAGTTCCTGGATTTCAATCTATTCACAATATTTTCAATCAAATGTATCAACATTGGAACAATGACACACAGTAAATTTAACCCACTGAGCTTCCTTAATTCTACAGAATTCAATTTCTCCACCTAAACAAAAGAACTCAACAAGAGAACTCAATCAAACTAAGCACCTCCCCCACACTTACTCTTTTGTCCATCCCGGCCAAAATGAAATCATCACATAATATTCAAGGTATCCACATCCAAAGAAATAAGGCATGAGAAAAGAACAAAGATATGATGATTCATGACGAGAAAAAAATAGCAAAAATAGGTGGGGGCAAAATGACAATGGTGTAAATTTCATAAAACATGACTCAATACTACTTTGGTGGTATTAATCAGATTTAAAGCGAGTTCTAGAGTGAAATAAGTTACAAGTGTGTCACTCAAATAGGCTCAAACCTCACTAGGTAAATACAAGTCATCATACCATTTCATCAATCAAGAATCCATCACTAGTATCAACCTCATACAATCCTAGAGTTCATTCAAGCTATAAAGTCTTTAAACTTGATAATTAAATTTAACATTCCTTTTCAAATCCCTAAAATGATACAAAGAAATGTCAAAAGAAGGAAGTACCATTTATTCCTAAAACAAAGACTATCAAACTCAAAGAAATGGTAACTATCATGAACATAAAACCTAAAGTTCAAAACCATAACCATGCAAGAATAAAATCTACTTAAGAGACTCAAAATTTATTAAAGCAAGAAAATTCCAAATGAAACCGAAATTTTACCTAAAAAAATAAGAAAACTACTAGCACCTAAAATTTATTCATTTACAAAGAAACAAAAGATAGAGTGAAACTCCCCTTTAGCTCGGGTAGATAGCATCAACATGTTCCATTTCCTCCACCACCAAGCCCTTAACTCCTTCATGAAACTTTTTAAGCATATGTCCATTCACTTTAAAATTCCGGCCAGTAGACATATCCTGGATCTCAACCACTCCATAAAAGAAAACATTAGTAACACAATAAGGTCCTTCCCATCTAGATCTCAACTTACCTTTAATCAATTTGAGACGAGATCGATATAGAAGTACTTTGTCACCAATTTGGAATTCTTTCACAACAATTTGTTTGTCATGAAATCTCTTGGTCTTTTCTTTATAAATCCGTGAGTTCTCATAGGCTTCCAATCTAATCTCTTCAAGTTCTTGAAGTTGTAATTTCCTTTCTTCTCCAATCGTGTCACTATCAAGATTGCATGCTTTAACCACCCAATAAGCCCTATGCTCAATCTCCACGGGTAGATGACAAGTTTTTCCATACACAAGTCTATATGGAGACATTCCTATAGGGGTCTTGAAAGCAGTCCTATAAGTCTATAGTGCATCTCAAGTCTTTTACTCCAATCCTTTCTATCCGGTCTCACAGTCTTTTCAAGAATTGATTTCACCTCCCTGTTAGACACTTCTGCTTGCCCATTTGTTTGAGGGTGATAGGATGTAGAAACTTTGTGTGTAACCCCGTACTTATGTAGCAAAGCCTTCATGTGTCTGTTACAAAAATGAGACCCTTGATCACTTATGATCACCCTGGGTACTCCAAACCTGCAAAATATGTGAGACCTGACAAAGCTAATAATAATAGAAGAGTCATCAGTCCGAGTGGGAATGACCTCCACCCATTTGGAAACATAATCAACTGCCAATAAAATGTATGCAAATCCGAAAGAGACAGGAAATGGACCCATAAAGTCAATACCCCAAACATCAAAAATCTCACAAAATAATATGAATTGTTGAGGCATTTCATTTCTAAGTCCTATGTTCCCAGTTCGTTGACACCTATCACATGATCGATAAAAAGCATAAGCATCACAAAAAAGGGTAGGCCAATACAAATCATATTCTAATACTTTCCTAGCAGTTCTTTGTGGTCCAAAATGTCCTCCACACTCAAAAGAATGACAAAAAGTAAGTACAGACTGAAACTCAGAGTCAGGTATGCATCTCCTAATGATCAGATCACTACAAAACTTCCACAAATAAGGATCATCCCAAACATAGAATTTTGAATCACTTTTAATTTATCTTTTTGAGCTTTTGAAAATTGTTTGGGATAAACATGTGCAACTAAGAAATTCACTAGATCCGCATACCATGGAGACTCGCCCTGCAACTGTAGAAGTTGCTCATCCCTGAAATCATCATCAATAGCCGAATGGTCCAAGTCTCCTTCGATCCTGCTCAAGTGATCTGCAACCAAGTTCTCCTTCCCGCTCCTATCACGTATCTGTACGTCGAATTCTTGAAGCAGAAGCATCCATCTGATTAATCTAGGCTTTGCATTAGGCTTCTTGAGGAGATACTTCAAAGCTGCATGATAAAAAAAAATAATCACATGAGAACAAAGAAGATATGATCTGAACTTATCTAAAGCAAAAACAATAGAAAGAAGCTCTTTTTCTGTTGTTGTGTAGTTCGATTGAGCTGAGTCTAAGGTCTTGGAAGCGTAACAAATAACATGTGGTGCTCCTTCCACTCTCTGTGCCAGTACATCTCCCACTGTATAGTCTAAAGCATCACACATCAACTCAAAAGGTAAGGACCAGTCTAGGGGTCTGATAATAGGTGCTGAGGTAAGAGCCTCCTTCAATCTGTCAAAAGCCTCCATACACCTCTGATCAAAATGGAACACAACATCCTTCTGAAGTAGCCGAGATAAGGGTAGAGCAATCTTACTGAAGTCCCTAATAAATCTCCTATAGAATCCTGCATGGCCAAGAAAAGTTCGAACCTCCCGCACGCATGTGGGGTAAGATAAAGAAGATATAGCGCTAATTTTAGCAGAATCTACTTCAATGCCCTTCCTAAAGACTATATGACCTAAAACAATGCCATGCTCTACCATAAAGTGACACTTTTCAAAATTCAAAACCAAATCCGTGTCGATACATCTACTCAAAACTCAAGACAAGTTTTCCAAACATGCATCAAATGAAGAGCCATAAATAGAAAAATCATCCATGAATACTTCCATGCAATGCTCTAATAAATCCCCAAAAATACTCACCATGCATCGCTGAAAAGTACCTGGAGCGTTGCATAGTCCGAATGGCATCCTACGATATGCGAATGTACCGAAAGGGCAGGTGAAGGTAGTCTTCTCCTGGTCCTCTGGGTCGATGCAAATCTGAAAATAACCAGTGTACCTATCAAGAAAATAATAATGTGATTTACCTGCCAGCCTCTCCAACATCTGATCAATAAAAGGAAGTGGATAATGATCCTTTTGCCTTGCTTGGTTCAGCTTCCTGTAGTCCACACATACTCTCCAAGAATTCTTAACTCTCGTGGGCACCAGTTCGTTCTCTTCATTAGCTACCACTATCACCCCTGACTTCTTCGGAACCACATGGATAGGGTTGACCCATTTACTGTCAGAAATCGGATAAATAATGTCCGCCTGTAAGAGTCTAGTCACCTCCTTCTTTACCACGCCCAAAATCAAAGGGTTCAGTCGTCTCTGTGGCTGTATCACTGGTTTTACATCCTCCTCTAAGTGAATCCTATGCATACAAATGGAAGGACTGATCCCAAGAATGTTTGCCAGAGTTCATCCAATGGCCTTCCTATACTGTCTCAGAATCTCTAACAATCGTTCCTCCTGATCCGGTTCCAAATTCTGAGCTATAATGACAGGTAGCTGTTGATTCTCTCCCAAATAGGCATATTTCAAATGTTGAGGCAATGACTTCAATTCCTCCTATGTCTGATCCATAGTAGGTGATCCTAGGGGTAGTGCTGCTGAGCAATCCCCTACACATACCTCTTCCTCTCTGAGCGATCATAGGGATAATGCTTCTCCTAAGTAATCCCCTACGCATTCACTTGAGTTAACATTTTCTTCTACATCTAAAATATCTTCCAACAATGAAACAAATTCATTCTCTTGACCAAAATCAGAAACCTCTAAATCTGAATCAACATCTGACAAAAACTCCATGTTATCCAGCTCCTTTGAAATATCCAAGCTAAGAATAGAATGGTCCTCTCTTGAATGCTTCATAGCCTCAAAAATGCTGAACCGAACCACTGTGTCTCCTATCTCCATAGAAAGAGTTCCTGCATGTACATCTATCTTGGTTCTAGCAGTCTTCAAGAATGGACGTCCAAGAATAAGCGGAGATCTGTTTGTAAGCACATCACCCTCCATATCTAAGATGTAAAAATCTGCAGGAAAAATTAACTCCCTCACTTTTACCAATACATCCTCAATCACTCCAGCTGGGTGTGCTTGACTTCGGTTAGCCAACTGAATCACTACACCTGTAGGCTGCAGAGGTTCAATTCATAATGACTGAAAAACTGACTTAGGCATCACATTAATAGAAGCTCCAAGATCTAACATTGCATCCTCAAAAATACAATCTCCTATAACACAAGGAATTGTGAAAACTCTTGGATCTTCACACTTCTGAGGAACTGGCTGAAGTAATGCTGAAACATTTTTTCCCATACTTATTAATTCATTTCCCTTCAATTTCTTTTTGTGCACACAAAGATCCTTGAGGAATTTGGCATATTTAGGAATTTGCTTTATCATGGTAAGCAAAGGCACATTCACTTCAACCTTGCTAAATAATTTCACCAAATCTTGATATTCTCTAGCCTTTTCTTCCTCCATCTCTTTTCTTGGTTATACACTTCTTTGAGGGAAAGGTAACGGAATGGAAGACTCAGCTCCTTGCCTGTTCAGATGATTATCCAGATTCTGTGTTGAATTGTCCAGATTCTATGCTGAATTTGGAGCTGCTGTTGGATTAACTTTCAAGCCGAAATCTGCTTCATCAATTTGATCAGATTCTGACACTGTAGGGTGAGTTAAATGCTGCTGATCAACTCCAAAATTGTCATTCTATGCAGAATTTGTTGGATCTGAATTTGCTGGAAAAATCTGAGAATTCTGTAAAGTTGAATCTGCAGCTGGTTTGGGTAAGCTCTGCTGTGATCCAGCTGGATAATTCTGACTTGGGTCTGGAATTTTTTTATCACTTCGCAAAGACAATGCACTTACATTTCCTTTAGGATTTGGAGTCGGTTGTGAAGGCAATTGTCCAGATCCTTGATTCTACATCTGATTAATGTTACTAGCCAATTGGCCAATCTGCCTTTCAATGTTTTGCAGTGCTGTATCAGTTCTCTACTGATGTTGCTGCTGTTGCATCATCTGCTGCTACTGTTGAAGCACTTGTTGAATCAAATCCTCCATTTTTGAGTTGCTAAAGTTTTGTTGAGGTTGCATTGATCTTGGGCTTGTAGAAGAAGGCAGTGCAAGCTGAAATTGGTGCTGATTTGCATTACTTTGCTGTTGGAAATTCTGCACAAGTTGCTGAACCTGCAAGAAATGATTTTTCTGATTCTGTGAATTCTGAAACTGTGGCTGTGTAAAATACCGAACCAAATAATAATTAAATAATAAGGTTTAATAAGCTAATAGCCTTAACGGAATTTTTAGGAAATTTTAGAAATTTTCTGAGATTTAATTGGAGCTTGTAAGATGTAGGTTAAGGGGATAAATTATTGGATCAAGGTAAAGTCTGTTTAAATAATTTGATTTAAACGAGAAAATGTTTAATTTTCCTAAATATTTTCTTTTTCCTTTTCTATAAAAACCTGCCCGTGCCCTAACCTTAATCGGCGAAAACCTTCCCCTTCTTCATGCGACGCCGCCGACCCTCCTCCCTCCCTCTCGCACTCGCACGCGCAGGCGACGCAGTGCGCCGTGCCATCGCCACCTCCTCATCGGCGAACAACAGCCTCCACCACCGACCTCTCTTCTCTCTCGGAGCCATGCCGATCTCCCTCTTGCGAGACCTCACAGACCACAACCGGCGATCCTCTTCCCTCCATGTTGTGCCCCAACGGATCCGACAACTATTCTTTCTCCTAGTAGCTTGGTTTTGGGACAGATTTGGATATGTGAACCAAACTTGATGTAGTTCTCTTTTGGCAACATAGTTTGAAATTCTGGGCAGATTTATAGATCGGAAATTTGTCTTCGATGTTGACTGGTTGTGGCAAACTGGTTTTGAATTCTAGATTAATTTGGAAGACTATGAATTGAGTTTGATGTTGGTTCTCTTGTGGCCTGTTGGATTGAGATTTCACAGTAGACTTGAAGGTTGAGAATCGATTTCGAAGTCATCTTGTTTTCTTCAAGATAGTAGTAACTTTGTAACAGATTTGGTAGGATGTGTATCATTTTCAATATTGTGAACACTCCTTCGTATTGGCTTGAAATTCTAGTACGGACTTGGAAGTAAGGGAATTGGTGTAGGTTTAATAGTTGTTTTTTTTTGTTTTCTCTAGCTATGCATGATTAGATTGAAACATCATAAAAATGTAGTTAGGTAACCATCTGATGATGTCTCATTTTCCGTAAAGGTTCAATTAATTATTGTGCATGTATGTTGGCAAGTATTACTTCTTCTTGTAGGTAAGGATTTGGGGAGTCGTTTAAGGGGTTGGGAAGCCTCTTTCAGTGGTGACCAAAGGAAAGGATGGAAGGTTGGGATTTGATGGAGATGAGGGTTATTCTTCTTCTTGGTGATTTTCGGCCGCCTAGAACAGATTTAGGTGGGTGAATGGGTTACAATATTTCTTTGTTTTATGGTGATTCGGAAATTCTAGCTTAGATTCAATGGGTTGTAATCGAATTCGATGTTGGTTCTATTTTGGGCATGCTAGTCTCATACTTCTGGATGGATTTAGATGAATCGAGGTTTATAGTTGGATTGGGATTTTCCCCTAATTAAGTTGGGTTTGAGTTTGGCTAGTTGGTGCTTATGAAATTAGCTAATTTGTACAATGTATAATTTACAGGATGTCATTTCGGGATGAGCACTCCGACGCGGGGATTGTTTAGCTCGAGCTATATATTAAAGGCGGGTACTTCTTGCTTTGTTTTCTTTTAGTACATTAACCTTAGTGCATGAATTATTTTGGATAAGGATTGTTTACCTTGACTCCACTCTTATTTTTCCGGTGCTTGATACTTCCACGTTATCTTTGAGATATTCGTTTCCATATCTATACAGTCTCTTTTGTTGTCCATGATCCGTAGCAGATGCTAGATATCATATTTGTATGCTTTAACTGTGTTTGTTTATGTACGATATTGAGCATGCTGGCTTCATGTAGCTTACCTGTTTCTGCTTATATATATATATAATGACTGTTGTATTGTTCGCATCATGTCATTGCATACATGTCGCATCCTCGGCCACTCAAGAGAGTGGTAGCTGGAGTTGATGTCGCTTGTCCTGTCGTGCCGCACTCGGCCACTTGTGTGAGTGATAGCTGGAGTACGAGCAGCAGGGACCCCCCTTCGCTGTGTAGCTAGTTAGCTACTCAGCACCTGTCCATCCGGTCACTCGCGGGAGTGGCGGCCTTTGGGTGGTACAGTTGTCATTGATCCGGCCTCTCGACCATACAGGGGTCATGGTGCAGAGAGGTGGGCGGGGTGACCATCCGTGCATACGCTGTTATTATGCCTGCTTTGGCTGCTGCTGTTTACTTATGTTGTTGTTGCTTACTTATGCTGCTGTGGTATATTTATGTTGCCGTTGCTTCTTGCTGTTGTTCACTTATGCTGATATGCTGTCTTATGTTAAGATATGCTCACGTTGTAGGTGGTTAAACCTTGGTTTAGTAATTGGAAATGTTTATATACCTTACCCATTACCTCTGTAGTTATGAGCAGTACTGTAGCAGATTAGTACCATTTCTGACTTTCTATATCTAGCCTAGGATATCGTTCCAGGTATGAACCTTTATCATGGTTTTAGTTTTGTATCTGCTATTCTCTTATGAGACTGTATTCCTTTTGGGTATTCTTTATTGGTTGATTATGTTCATGCACTATCTCTTTCTATACCCGCTGAGTTTCAATACTCACCAGCTCGTAAATTGGTTTTCTTTCGCCAGGTAGCAGTAGATTATTCATGGATGCTTGGAGAGATGCCGACTGCGAATCCTGGGTCCCGCGTCATATTCAAAAATTGATTTTGGTTCTGTTTCTCTTTACTTGCATTTCGTATTCGTTGGATTTGGTGTTGTGAGAACTAGGTTTTGATACTTGTTGTGTGGATTTGGTATTTGTGATGTTTTGATAACTTTGCAATTTGTGGGTTTTCTCTTCGTTTTCTTTCCGCTGTGCTCATTTTATTTTTTTGTTGTCCAGCCGAGTAGGCTGAGTATAGTAAACTGCGTGGTTGTGTTGTTTCCATTTTCTATGGTATATATATTCCAGCCGAGTGTAGCTGATGTATATTTTGTATGTAGTAATGCTTCATATTGTCACTCGTAGAGAGGAGATGCTGCCGAAATTTTTTCTGGCAAGGACTCCTCTGGGGGCGTGACAATTTAGTGGTATCAGAGCAGTTTCGATCTTGTTTCGATTTATGATTTTTTCGAGTTGATTCCATGTTCTGGGTTTTACGTTTTTGAGATTTTGATTTGGCTTCGATTCCTCGATGTGACTTTTGAGTCTTGGGACCAGGCAGCGGCAAGACATCTCCAAGCTATAGGAGGTATGTTTGTAAATTGTTATCATACATATTTATTAGTACTTGGGTAGTTGGGTATACCATGTGTACTTTTTTTTTAGTTGTTTGTACCATGTGTTTATACTGTGTATGATTTGTAGTGTCAATTATTGGTTAGGTCAGATATGGTGATATGTTGTCCTTTGATGACCTATTAGTTGTCTTTTGATGATCTATTAGTGGATATTAGACTTGATGGTCTATTATTTAGTCTTTGATGTTGATAGTAACTTAAAGAGTATAATGCCTTGATATTTATGGAGTTGGCGATTGTAATTGAAGGTTAGATTACAGACTTTGTGCCAGTGATCTTATTTTTGGGTATGTTTGTTGTACGGACATGAGGAGTCCTTGATATTGCTATTTAGGTTTATATTGCCCTAGATATTTTTATGGACCCGATGTATAGAGTATCGATTTACTCGCATTGATTTGGTTAGTAGAGGACCGATTTACTCTTATTAGCTTGATCAGTAGGAGATCGACGTACTCTTTCATAGGTCTAAGGCTCCCTGTATATATATCAATTATGGAAAGGGAAAATGCAGAGGATGATATTGTGAACTTTAAGGTCTGATTCTCTGTGTGTCAACAAGTGAGGGCAGAATATCAGAGTGGCGCAGTGGAAGCAAGGTGAGTCCATAACCCACAGAAGCATCCTTTTTGGTTAAGGATTTGATCATGACATTATGATGGATTAGTATATGGGTCTCTTGCGTGGTTGTTACCCTTGAATGAGGATTCCTTGAGTTGAGCAGTAAATTTGGGAACCAAATTTTTATTAGTGGGGGAGAATGTAAAATATCGAACCAAATAATAATTAAATAATAAGGTTTAATAGTCTAATAGCCTTAACGGAATTTTTAGGAAATTTTAAAATTTTTTTGAGATTTAATTGGAGCTTGTAAGACGTAGGTTAAGGGGATAAATTATTGGGTCAAAGTATAGTCTATTTAAATAATTTGATTTAAACGAGAAAATGTTTAATTTTCTTAAATGTTTTCTTTTTCCTTTTCTATAAAAGTCTGCCCGTGCCCTAACCTTAATCGGCGAAAACCTTCCCCTTCTTCATGCGACGCCGCCGACCCACCTCCCTCCCTCTCGCACTCATACGCGCAGGCGACGCTGTGCGCCGTGCCATCGCCACCTCCTCGTCGGCCAACAACAGCCTCCACTGCCGACCTCTCTTCTCTCTCGGAGCCATGCCGATCTCCCTCTTGCGAGACCTCACAGACCACAACCGCTGATCCTCATCCCTCCATGTTGTGCCCCAACGGATCCGACAAGTATTCTTTCTCCTAGTAGCTTGGTTTCGGGACAGATTTGGATGTGTGAACCAAACTTGATGTAGTTCTCTTTCGGCAACATAGTTTGAAATTCTGGGCAGATTTATAGATCGGAAATTTGTCTTCGATGTTGACTGGTTGTGGCAAACTGTTTTTGAATTCTAGATTAATTTGGAAGACTATGAATTGAGTTTGATGTTGGTTCTCTTGTGGCCTGTTGGATTGAGATTTCACAGTAGACTTGAAGGTTGAGAATCGATTTCAAAGTCATCTTGTTTTCTTCAAGATAGTAGTAACTTTGTAACAGATTTGGTAGGATGTGTCATTTTCAATATTGTGAACACTCCTTCGTATTGGTTTGAAATTCTACTACGGACTTGGAAGTAAGGGAATTGGTGTAGATTTAATAGTTGTTTTTTTTTTTGTTTTCTCTAGCTATGCATGATTAGACTGAAACATTATAAAAATGTAGTTAGGTAACCATCTGATGATGTCTCATTTTCCGTAAAGGTTCAATTAATTATTGTGCATGTATGTTGGCAAGTATTACTTCTTCTTGTAGGTAAGGATTTGGGGAGTCGTTTAAGGGGTTGGGAAGCCTCTTTCAGTGGTGACCAAAGGAAAGGATGGAAGGTTGGGATTTGATGGAGATGAGGGTTATTCTTCTTCTTGGTGCTTTTCGGCCACCTAGAACAGATTTAGGTGGGTGAATGGGTTACAATATTTCTTTGTTTTATGGTGATTCAGAAATTCTAGCTTAGATTCAATGGGTTGTAATCGAATTCGATGTTGGTTCTATTTTGGGCATGCTAGTCTCAGACTTCTGGATAGATTTAGATGAATCGAGGTTTATAGTTGGATTGGGATTTTCCCCTAATTAAGTTGGGTTTGAGTTTGGCTAGTTGGTGCTTATGAAATTAGATAAGTTGTACAATGTATAATTTACAGGATGTCATTTCGGGATGAGCACTCCGACACGGGGATTGTTTAGCTCGAGCTATATATTAAAGGCGGGTACTTCTTGCTTTGTTTTCTTTTAGTACATTGACCTTAGTGTATGAATTATTTTGGATAAGGACTGTTTACCTTGACTCCACTCTTATTTTTCCGGTGCTTGATACTTCCACGTTATCTTTGAGATATTCGTTTCCATATCTATACAGTCTCTTTTGTTGTCCATGATTCGTAGCAGATGCTAGATATCATATTTGTATGCTTTAACTGTGTTTGTTTATGTACGATATTGAGCATGCTGGCTTCATGTAACATACCTGTTTCTGCTTATATATATATATGATGACTGTTGTATTGTTCGCATCATGTCATTGCATACATGTCGCATCCTCGGCCACTCAAGAGAGTGGTAGCTGGAGTTGATGCCGCTTGTCCTGTCGTGCCGCACTCGGCCACGCATGGGTAGTGGTAGCTGGAGTTGCGAGCAGCAGGGACCCCCTTCGCTGTGTGGCTAGTTAGCTACTCAGCACCTGTCCATCCGGTCACTCGCGGGAGTGGCGGCCTTTGGGTGGTACAGTTGTCATTGATCCGGCCTCTCTACCATACAGGGGTCATGGTGCAGAGAGGTGGGCGGGGTGACCATCCGTGCATACGCTGTCATTATGCCTGCTTTGGCTGCTGCTGTTTACTTATCTTGTTATTGTTTACTTATGCTGCTGTGGTATATTTATATTGTCGTTGCTTCTTGCTGTTGTTCACTTATGCTGACATGCTGTCTTATGCTAAGATATGCTCACGTTGTAGGTGGTTAAACCTTGGTTTAGTCATTGGAAATGTTTATATACCTTACCCATTACCTCTGTAGTTATGAGCAGTACTGTAGCAGATTAGTACCATTTCTGACTTTCTATATCTAGCCTAGGATATCGTTCCAGGTATGAACCTTTATCATGGTTTTATTTTTGTATCTGCTATTCTCTTATGAGACTGTATTCCTTTTGGGTATTCTTTATTGGTTGATTATGTTAATGCACTATATCTTTCTATACACGCTGAGTTTCAATACTCACCACCTCGCAAATTGGTTTTCTTTCACCAGGTAGCAGTAGATTATTCATGGATGCTTGGAGAGATGCCGGCTGCCAATCCTGGGTCCCGCGTCATATTCAAAAATTAATTTTGGTTCTGTTTCTCTTTACTTGTATTTCGTATTCGTTGGATTTGGTGTTGTGAGAACTAGGTTTTGATACTTGTTGTGTGGACTTGGTATTTGTGATGTTTTGATAACTTTGCAATTTGTGGGTTTTCTCTTCATTTTCTTTCCGCTATGCTCATTTTATTTTTTTTGTTGTCCAGCCGAGTAGGCTGAGTATAGTAAACTGCGTGGTTGTGTTGTTTCCATTTTCTATGGTATATATATTCCAGCCGAGTGTGGCTGATGTATATTTTGTATGTATTAATGCTTCAGATTGTCACTCGTAGAGGGGAGATGCTGCCGAAATTTCTTTTGGCAAGGACTCCTCTTGGGGCGTGACAGGCTGGATTGCGACATTTGAATTCTGGAAGTTCTGGAATGGTTGAAGTTGTTGATTTTGGCTGAAGTTTTGCTGAAATTGTTGAGAATGACCTGCTGGATGATTCTATTGATGCTGATAATATGGCTGATGAATCTGCCCTTGTGGTTGTTGCTGATAAAATGCATTCTCATACCTCAAATTAGGGTGATCCCTCCATCTCGGATTGTATGTTGAAGAGTTGGGATCATATTTGTGTTGCTGAAATTGAGGTCTTGAAATGGCTACAACGGATTCATCTTGATGTAGATTAGGACAATGATCCGAAGAGTGATCTTGGCTTGAACAAATTCCATACAACTTCATCATTGATAAAGGAAAATTTGAAACATGACACGAATTTTGCAACGCCATTTACTTAACTAGAGAGGTCAATTCTTGCAAATTGTTTCTAATTTCTTGTTGCTCAGTCGAAACTAAATGAGTTTCATTAACCACTCTAGTACCAAGAGCTCTACTCCCAAATTGCTGTAAATTTTCTGCCATATTTGAAATTAGCTCTCTTGCTTGATTTGGAGTCTTATTCAACAAGGCTCCTCCATCTGCTGCATCTATCATGCTCCTATCCATGGGAAGTAGACTCTCATAAAAATATTGAACAAGGAGCTGATCACTAATTTGATGTTGTGGACAACTCGAGCACAACTTCTTGAATCTTTCTCAATAATCATAAAGAGTCTCTCCCACTGCTTGTTGAATACCACAAATGCTCTTTCTGATAGTTGCAGTCCTAGAAGCTGGGAAAAATTTCTCCAAAAATGCTCTCTTCATATCAATCCAACTTGTAATGTATCCAACTGGAAGGCAATATAACCAGTCTTTAGCTGCTCCCGTCAAAGAGAATAGAAAAGCCCTCAACTTAATGTCTTCTTCTGAAATCCCTTGTGGCTTCATGGTTGAACAAACCACATAGAATTCATGTAGATGGCGGTTGGGATCCTCTCCTGATAAGCCTTGAAATTTGGGAAGCAGATGAATAAGTCCTAATCTGAGTTCAAAATGTCCTGCCAAATCTGGATAAGTGATGCACGAGTACTTATAAGCCACATTTGGAGCTACAAGCTCTTTCATGGTTCGATCGCCTTCTGTTATCTGATTATCCATCTCTGAAATTCTGCTCTCACAAGTTGCTGTTGACCTAGCTTGTCTCCTTAAAGCCCAAAAGGTTCTCTCAATCTCTGAGTCAAGTTCAAGCAATGTTGCAAAGGAAGACCTAGTCATGCAAGCCAATAAACAATCAAAATTCAGTAGATAATCAATAAAATCAATAAAATCAGCAAACTAAAGCTGAGAAAATTATTCACAATCCAAAACAAACAAACAATTCTAGCAAAGTTTAGTGATCCCCGGCAACGACGCCAAAATTTGATAGCTATCAAAATTGATATCACAAATAAACTCCCAAATTAATATTATGATCGAAAACCCACAACTACACAAGGAAATGTTTTAGTATAAGGCCCGAGTCGAGTTTTTCAAGGATTATGCTAGCATCGTGTTTGTTTCGGATTCAAACACTCTTTTTTTTTGGGGGGGTTTTCTAGATATGAAATGGGGGTTTGGCATTAAAATGCAAAAGAGAACAGAATTGAACTTGCTAACAAATTGTTCATTGCTGCAGAAATAAATTTTTAAACAAGCTAGAAATCAAACACTTACACCACACTTGCACTAAATGGAATCCAACCAAACTGACATAATTAAAACTTATTAATTCTGAGCTAAACGTAAACAACTAGAGACTGATCTTAAGTACCAGAATTTGTTATAAAAATTACTCTAATTAACCAATTAAACTTATCTATTGAAAACCTAGGTGCAGAATTTAGATTACTTCTCGGAGAGTAAAAGCAATGACCAAAGCTCAACACCTCATCGATTCACCGACACATAAGGATTAACACTGACTAAAATCTATCAGGCTAACTAAATCATCATCTAATGGATTGCTAAAACAGATGGATAGCTAGAACAGAAATTACTGCACGAACTCAGAAATCAAAATTGAAGAACACTGTGCAGAAATCAGCTTTGAGCTGAGAAGAGTTAAACATAACCTAAGTAAAAGAACAGAAATCGTGCAGGAGAATGACTTGCTAACAAATCTACTCTATGAAACATCAAATTCAGAAACAAAGGTGCAGAAACAAGAAGATCTAAGCTACAAATCAAACTGTAAAGAAAACCTAACATCCCTACAACTCAAATCTCAAATCAGTTTGTCTCCTCTTTGTTGTCACACAAAGAATCTGCAGAGAACACTCTAACAGAAGTCGGTCTGGTGTACTCAAGCTTCAAGACGAACTCAGATTCACTTGTATCAGCTCACAAATCTTCAGCGAGATCAGATTCTGACATGGTACTCTGTTGCACGCTGCTCGGTTCACTGGCGCTGGAATCGCAAGCTGGACGAAGGGCTACGAAGGATGGAAAGCTGTCGAAAAAGGGTCAGAATCACCGGAGGACCACCGCCGATAATCCCGTGAAGGAATGGAACTCAACCCAGAGAAATACCGCTGGGCTGAGGAGCAAAACGCGCCCCGCAGCTACAGTGTGTCGCCTGCAAAAATGCTCGCGGGAGATGTGCTGAAGGTCAGAAATTGGTCGTCGGAAGCTGAGGAACTCCACGCCGATGATGACAACTTGATTCGAAGATCTGGGAGAAGGGAGGGAGTTGCGTCCGCGCTGTCACGAAAACTGGCACGATGAACAGTAGCCCAAGCTCACTGTTCACCGTGCCAAATTCTAGTTTTTTTACCTAGGGTTTGGTCCAGCTAGGGTTTGACTCAAGTCCAAGATCAATTGGGGTCAGTTAGGGTTTTGGGCTCCATTTGGTTGAGTGAACCATGCCTCCACTTGAATCATGAACCCATTAGTACCCTACAAGACCAAATTCACATAATGAGAAATAAATAATGCATAAGATGGAAAAACATCATAAAGCTCATAACAACCTTGTTTGGGGAAATATGATCAAAATTGGAATTAAACATGTGCAAATATATAAAGAACACCAAATATTAACCCAAAATTAATGTGTCAATTCATAGTTTATCAACGTAACATCGTCGAGCGACTAATTGGCCACCCTTGACCTCCCCTACCGGGTCATCCACTGGGAACTTTATCTTTTGGCAATATGTAGATACTACTGCTTAGAACTCGTTGAGGGTCGGTCGACTCAAGATGACATTGTAGGCTGACGGTACATCCACCACGATGAAGTTGGAGGTCATGGTTCTCCTCAATAGCTCTTCCCCAAGCGAGATGGCCAGCTTGGCTTGTCTGAGCCGCAAAACTTCGTTGCCCGTGAAATCGTAGAGAGGGGTTGTCATAGGCAGCAACTCGTTTCAATCGATTTGCAATTGATCAAACGCCTTCTTGAAGATGATGTTCACCGAACTTCCTGTATCAACGAAAGTTCGGTGAATAGTATAATTAGCAATTATCGCTCGGATGATCAGCACGTCATCGTGAGGGATCACCACTCCCTCCAAGTCTTTGGGGCTGATGCTGATCTCGGGCCCTTCGGCCTTCTCCTGCTGCATCCTACGGCGTGAATTTCCAGTCGCCAAGCGTACGACTTCCTGGATCTGTTAGAGTTGTCGTTGGTCGACACTCCGACGATCATACCTATTTCTCCACGGGCAACGTTGCTTCTGTTTTCTTCTTCCCAAGTGGAGGGTCTGTTTTGCCCAGCCAGGACTCAAGAGGGATCATCGCTATCCCTCCGTTGGTGCTGGTGGTGTCACTCGGGCGCCCTTCTTTCATCCTCTCAGCACCCAGTAGATCGAGACCTATGTCGCTGATCGGGAGATGGAGAACAACGGTGGTATCCTCTCAGAGCCAGTCGGCTAACGATCGGTGTTAGATCATAGCAATCGCGCGTGTTGTGTGTCGATGACTGGTGAAAAGAGCAGAACATTGACGTCCATACCTTGCCCTTTGCTACCTTCTGCCGACCGAAAGCCACATGCTGTACAACATGTGTCTTGGCCTCCTGGTGTGGCCGCACTCCCTCTGCCCTTTGCCCTTTGGGTGGCTGGTGGTTGTTTGACGGACGGCGCTCGGATGCAGTCGGTGGTTCGGTCGACGTTTCTTTTTTCCTTGTCGCTTGGGCTTCTTCTACATTTATATATTCATTAGCCTTTTTGAGCAGGTGGTTGAAGTCCCTGGGCGGCTTCCTGATGAGCGATTGGAAGAACTCTCCTTCGACAAGCTCTTGAGTGAAGACGTTCATCATCATCTCGGATGAGACCGATGGGATGCCCATAGCCACCTTGTTGAATCGCGTGATGTAGGCTCTGAGCGCCTCCTTGGGTCTTTGCTTCAAGGAAAAGAGGCTGACGCTCGTCTTCTGATAGCGTCGGCCGCTGGCAAAATGATGTAGGAATGCATCTCGAAAATCTTTGAAGCTGCATATTGATCCGTCCGACAGTCTTCTGAACTACCTTTGGCTGATCCGGAGAGGGTGGTGAGGAAGACTTGACACTTTATCCCATCTATATATTGGTGAAGTGTGGTTGCGTTGTCAAACTTATCCAGATAATCATCTGGATCAGTCGACCAGTTGTATTCCCCGATCGCCAATGGGGTATAATGCATGGGTAGGGGGTCCCACAAGATCTCCTGAGAGAATTGTAGATTGATCCGTTCGGGTGAAGCGTTGTTTCGGAGTGCCTTGTCCTTTCGTGTGTCCCGGATGGGCGCGTCGTCCGAAGACAATCCCCTTTCTTGGTTCACTTGAGCTAGCTCTGAAGGTATTTGGAACAGGGCACGGTGAAAGGGGATCGACGTGTGTGGCGCTTCCCCGAGCGTGTCGATCGGCCCCTATTTTGGCCCCATATAGAAGCCTATTCCGGTCGGTCTTCTAATCCCACTCGTCTTCTGGTTGCCGACGTCGCAGGTTGTGGTGCTTACCGATCAGCCAACGCCTGTTGTTGCTGATGCTCGATCATCTTCGTCGCTTGGGCTTGCACAAGCATCTCGAGCTCCTCCTGGGTGAGCGTCACGGTAGTGAGTCATCCAGCGTTCTCCATCTTCTCGATTCGGATAAAGGTCAACCTCCCACAGACGCAGCCAAATATGATTTTGTCCGAAAGTCGATGAGATGGAAAGCTGGGGATGTGACGCTCCCGCTGACCGTCTATAGACTCTGCTCTACCTCGTAAGACAGATGACGCCAGTGCCAAGTCAGGGAAGGGGTCCCCGACGTTGGCCCTCCAACGCTCAAGTCAGTCACCGACGATGATGGTGCAACAAGAATGAACACTATAGAGCAAATAGTGTGTATTGCGTACCTCCATGATGCTTGGACCCCCTTTATATAGAGCTCCTATAATGCGTATGCACACTTCCCAAGGCAAGCATGCTTCCCAACGTTTTCCTGAAAAGACTTGTCTGTAAAGTGACCTTGACACAATACCTTAACAAGTCGAGCATATCTCTGATTTGATAGTGGAAGCTTCCGTCGTACAATCTTCTGGTTGACCATGCTGGTTGTCAGCGGCACTAACTCCTAAAAGGATGTCGAGAGATAACAGTGGGTTTGTTGCTAGGCCGAGCGGGATAGCCGCTTGACCGGAGTTTTGTTGCGTTGGTACTACGCCTGCTCGGTCGGAACTCCGCTATGACTGTCGATAATCCTACTGTCGGGTCGAGCGGGATAGATGCTTGGCCAGGATATCGTGTCTTGGCATCCAACACCCCATTGAGCGTCGGCTGTTCAGCACATCACTTGAGTCAGAAGTGGGCTCCGGTCGGGTACCTTTTCCTCCCGGTCGGATGACCTGATCGCTCGACCGATCGATATACCTATCGTCCGTCCGACCATATGATATTTGAACATTGATCGCCTTGATTTTTATTTCCATCGTGATAACTATTCTCCGTAGGGTGACCCCTCCTTATCACCTGCATCACTCTATTTTAAAACTATTTTAATTAAAATCATGTCGTATTAGAGCAGTTTAAATTAAAATCGATTAAAAATACTCCGAGCGAAGAAATCTGGATTAATATTATATTATTTTAAAGTAATTTTTAATAAATTTAATTAAAACTACTATAAAATGGTATAACTTTAATTAAAATTAATCAAAATTGTTCTAAAATAATACAGTTTTAATTAATTACTCAATTTTTGAGAATATACTATTCTAAAGCCACGAACAATTTTAATTAATATGAAAGATCTACTACTTTGAAGCAGCTTTTAACAAAATTGTATCACTTTTAACAATATTGGCCAAAGCTACTTGATGAAGCACTAATGGGATGCAATAGTAAAATACTTAGAATAATAAATAAAAGAAATCAGAATTTAAATTACGAATAAATATTTTAGAAATCGCCCACCGCCCAATCTTGATAAGTGAATCGAAGACAAGTCTACCTTCGGGATATTATTCCAAATAGTTTGAACATCTGAATTAAAAGTAAAATAAAAAATATTTTAAATATTAAATTATGATTGCTAACGTTAACTGTTTTAATAATTAAAAAGAAAAGAATAAGATGTTACGGTATGGATAGTTAGAGATCTTCATTTCCATTTATTTATTTTTTATTCTAAAATTCACCTTAATAAAAAAACACATCCACATCCATTTAATTTCAAAATTCAAACCCAAACACCCCTAGTTTTTTACTTTTTGCAATTTCATACAAAAAAAATTTTATTTTTTCTTCTCCAACCCAATCATTTAGACCATTCCTCTGCCGTCCATTTTGATGCGAGACTTAAACATCGTTAATAATTGCCACAGATCCATCACTTCGAAAAGAACAAGTTAACAACTCAAAAAATTCCGCATACTTTAATACCTACGATCGGATCAGCACCGTCCAATTCCAATTCAACGGATTCGATCTATCATCTCTTCATCGGACGGATGAAACCGGAGCCTTCGCATAGGAACGAGCTGCCCCACGATTACGAAGGCATCGATGATGACAAGCTCGGTCCCTGCATCGATCCGTCCATCTCAAAATCGACGGTTGATATGACTTTCCCAATCGCTTTGCCAATCGAACGGGCTTCCATCGAACGGGGTCTAAGTCAATCCTTGTTCTCATTGTCAGATCCATTTCTGTGTGGTTCCTACCCTTCTTGCGAGTTGCGACGATTTCCAATCGCTTGAGGTATAATCGATCTCCAGTTCTTCATGCGTTGCTCGAATTCTGTTTCTTGGGTCTTGTTAGAACTAGAAGGTTTGAGAAAAGCCAGCTTTTACTTCAGTTCGTCTTTTTGTTTTCGCCTCTTTGTCGATGGGTTGATGATTTACTAAAATTTCAATTCTTGCACTTCGTATTAGGCGAGGAAAGTAAACTGAGGTTTATTGATTCAAGCTTATTTTTGTGTTTGATCTATTGCTATTTCCTTATGATGCATGTTAGATTGTTAGTTTTGGTACTTTGTTTAGTTTCATTATGCATGATTATTAATCTTGTCTCATAGTGTGACAATGTGGTACAAGTTTATCAATTATGTATAATTATGTTTTGTTTATTGCTGTTTAGGTTTGTCTTGTTCACTCTCATAATTTAGTTATAAGTCTTGTAATTTCATTTGTTTTCTATCATGCCTATTGGTCGTAGTGTGACAATGCACCTGGTGTAGGGGTAGTCTTCGATAGTTAGTTAGGTTTGATAGTTGATTTCATTTATGCATATTTATTGTGTTATTCATAGTGTAGAGTGACATTGCGCTATGGGTTCATCGTTGCTTGTTAGTTAGAATTTCTTTTATTGCATTAGATGTAGAAACCCCCAAAAAAACAAACCCCTGGTTCGATTTGGTCTGATAACAAACATCCTACCATTAGTTCCACGTGAGAGACGATTCTCTACTATACTACCTTAGTGTAGGTTAAAGGGTTCGGTTGAGTAGAAATTATTAATTTGATCTGAGCGAGTGACAATTGCACAGATGAATTGAGATTATGGTGTTATTTCTTTTATAGTTTATATTCATACAAAATAATAACAAAACTATATAATTTCAGATGCAAAATAAAGTCCAAACTTAAATATATATAAAAAAAATTTCTTCCTCCTTTCACCTTCTATTCACCACGGTATCGTATGCTGAAACCTCGGTATGATACCAAAATACTATCATTCTAGTTAAAGAGTACTAAAGCTTCAACACGGTTCAAGATTTTGAATCTTGATTGTGCCTCTGTTGGTAAAGATCATGTAGAATGCATTCAACACTAGCAAACCAAATATTATAGTGCAGTTGATATTACTCAAGAGGATCAATGCTAATGAGGTACTATCTAGAAAGGGAGTGCAAATATTTGACCCAAAAAGGGGTGTCTTCATCTCTAATAAACATTGTTATCTTTGTAGAGAAAAAAAACACATGAACATGGAGATCAAATGTTCACAATTTGAAGTTTCACAATTCAAGATAGAAAATCTAGTCATATATGGTATGGAGGTTGATCAATGTCTCACACACATGAGTGAGGAAAGAACTGTGGATAAACAATATGGTTTGACTTAAGCACACTTTTCATACATGATCCATATTAAATACTAATGTCAACCTTAATCCATGACAACAACTTTGGTCTGAATATTATAAAAGTACAAGCTCTTATTGTATACATAAATTCTAGAATTAATTCAGGCCTATTTAAGGCTAAGTTTTGATTATCTACACATAAACCAATAACAAATCCTATCAATGATCAGGATGTATTTGATTCTTGTGCTCCTCGTGATCATAACTGCACCCATGAATCCCCAAAAGCCAAACACAAATCCAGGAGCAAACCCAATGAAATACCAAATTCCTCCATGCTCATCATCTTCATGCATGTCCTCTTCTTCATTTGCACCTCTACTATCGATGGTTGGGTTGTCGTCTGAGCACTTGGTTTGGAGTGGCTCCCCACAAAGTTTAGGATTGCCGATGTAGGACAAGTTGGTGAAAGTTTGTAGCTGAGTGCCCGTTGGTATTTTCCCAATAAGATTGTTGTAAGACAAGTTTAGGGTGCCCAAAAAATTTAAATTAGAGACGCTTGAAGGAATTTTACCCGACAATTGATTCTCTGAAAGATCAAGTGATTCTAGTTGACCCATGAGACCAATCTCATATGGTATGTTACCTAAGAAATGATTCATAGACAAGTTGAGGAAGCGAAGGCCATGGAGGTTTGTGATCTCTCTAGGAATGTCGCCTGAGAGATTATTGTTTGAGAGATCAATGCTAGTGACAACTGAAAGCAAAGTCGTGTATAGAAGTTCTGAATCCTTAGCAGTTATACTAACACTCTCTTTGTAATAAAAGGAATCATCATATAATGGAGTAGATTCTTTGTTCTGGCTCGTCATCATGGAACTAAACATGCCAAAACTTGGAGGCAAAGAGCCAAAGAGATTATTGTGAGCCAAGTTTAGCACTTGGAGGGATGGGATTAGAGAGAGCTGTGGTGGAATTGCACCTGCGAAATTATTTGACCTTAGAGAAAGAACTCGCAATGTTGATAGTTTCCTTCCAAACCAACTGGGTATAGCTCCGGACAATTTATTCCAGCTCAAGTCGATAACTACAAGTTGATTGCAGTGTTGTAAAGTTGAGGGAATTGTACCAGATAAACTATTATTATTCATGTGCAATGATTGCAGTCCGGCTAAAAGCCCAAATGTTTTGGTGATGCGGCCAGATAATTTGTTGGTGGAAATGTCAATGATCACTAGCTTTGAGGCATTACCCCAACAATCTGGGAGTGTTCCAGATAAATCATTATTTGCGAGGTTCACAATTTGCAATTCTCTTTGTGTACAAATGGAAGACGGAATGCTGCCATTCAATTTGTTATTGGACAAAAACATATAAGAAACATCGTCAACCTCAACAAACATACTTTTAGGAATTGGTCCAGAGAATGAATTGTGTGAAAGGTCCAAATGTAACTGCGAAGCATGCATTCTTGGTATGAAGCCTTCAAAGCTGTTGTAACTTAAATCGAAAGAATTTACATTCTTGAAGCATTCTAAAGAGCGTGGCAACATTCCTCTCATATGATTGTGAGAAACATCTAGCTCCAAGTACGATGTGCACAAGCTCCAAAACCAATCAGGAAAAGCATCTGATATTCCATTGTTTGATATGTCTAGCTCATTTAAAATGGTTTGGTTCCGCACCCATGGAGGAAATCTGGGTCCCAAGTTGCAGGAGCCCATTCGAATTCCTACTGCTTGAAATGGAGGAAGCCAATCTTGGCTCACTTTGACTGACAAGTTGTTGTCAGATATATCCATGTAATATAAATTTGTGAGATTGGCAAAGTGGGCTTCTGTGATATCTCCAACCAAATAGTTTGAACATAGACTTAAGGTCATTAATGCAGACAATTTCCCCAAGGATGTTGAAACAGAGCCACTCAATTGATTGTAACCAAGGTAAAGATAAGTTAATCTTTGAAGCCTCTCAAACTCACTCGGAAAAGGACCACTAAGCTGATTGCTTTGCATGCCAAGGAAAAAAAGTTTGTTAGTTCTGCATCTTGATAGTTCTTCAAAGAATTCAGTAAGTCCCCCTGTTATACTGTTATAAGAGAGATCGATTGTACTCAGGTTGCATAGACTTCCTAAGGCATCAGGAATCGATCCACTTATGTTGTTAACATGGATATAGAGAAATTCTAGCTGAATGAGATTTCCAATTGAATCTGGTATCTTTCCATCAATATCATTATATGATAAGTCCAAATTCTGCAATGCAGTTAGATTGCCAATAGTCTCTGGTAAGCCTCCAACAATTCTATTAAGAGAAAGGTCCAGACTTGACATTTTACTCAAGTTTCCTATGCTTTTCGGTATTACACCTTCGATCTGGTTATCACTGAGCAACAAACGTTCTATGTTTCTGAGGTTTCCAATATTTTCAGGTATTTCTCCTATGATGGAATTCGAGCTCAGATTCAGTAAATGCAGATTTCTGAGATGGACAAAAGATGCCGGTATTTTTCCAGAAATCCGATTATGAAATAGAGATAAGTGACGCAGATGGGAGAGATTGCCAAGTTGGTGGGGAATTTCTCCTCCGAAATGACAGTGCGAAAGGTCCAAGTGCTGCAATTGAGTTAAAGATCCAATCTCGCTAGAAATTTGATGGCCAGATAAGTTGTTCCGACTTATATCTAGATACTCCAAATGCTTCAAATGAAACAATGAAGGATGAACCTCGCTTCTGTTGAAAACAGTACCAAATTGCAAATGATAAATAGTTGAAGAGAGATCAAGTTCTATAACATGACCTGTGACGTTGTTGCATCCTACACCTTCCCAACTGCAACAGTCATCGTCCGTCCATGGAGATAGCCGCCTGTCGACGTCAGGGAAGCCACTTCTCACGCTCAGCAGAGCCTTCCTTTCTTCCTCTATGCAGAGTTGCAAAGATCCAGAGAAAAATAAGAGAGAAATCCAGAAGAGGTAAATAAGAAGGTTGAGTGCAGCAGCAGCCATGAGATGTTGCACCAAGAGTTCAAAGGGCAGATCAACAGAAGCATTAGCAGCATTTTCTACCACTCACCCTTATTTAATATAGATAAAATTAATAGGAAATATATGATCAATGGATGTCACCATCTGAATTAATTTTTTGCTTGGCTATTTCTATTAACTTGGAATAAATAGGCTTGAAAAATAAAAATCTAATGATCAATTTAGTTCACGATAGTTATATATAAAAAATCTTCCTTTTGTTTTTTTTTTCAAAAGAAAGATAATTGAGGAAGAAAATCCGATCAAAATAGAGTCTAACGTAAACTTTAGCAATATTTTCTCTCTCTCCCTCTTACATAATTAAAATTAAATTAATAGGGGTGTCCGTTGAGACAGGGTAGTGGTTGAGATATGGAAGTATTGTCACATGATATTTTGAGATTGACTATATAAATTAAATTAATAAGAAATCTATGATCCATAGAAGTCACCATCAGAATTAATTTCTTGCTTTGACTATTGGCTTGGAAAATAAAAATCTACTCTAAATTCATAGAGATATTCCTATCAAAATTGATGTATCGTATCGAGTCGTAAACTTTAGCAACATTTTCTTCCTCTCTTCCTTTATAATTTAGATAAAATTAACAGGAAAATTATGGTCCATAGAGGTCATCATCGGAATAGACTTGGGAAAAAAAATCTACTATAGTGATATATCTATCATTCTAAGTTTTTCTTTTCCTTTCAAAAGAAAGATAATTTGTAAAGAAATTTCTATCAAAATTGATATATCGTATAGAGTATACAGTCTTAAACTTTAGCAATATTTTCTCCCTCTCTCCCTTATATAATTTAGATGACATTAATAGGATTCATGGAAGTCACCCTTACCATTAATTTCCGGTTTATTGACTTGGAGGATTTATAAAAAAAATATAATAATTGATTCACAATTGTCACCATTACCATTAATTTCTTGCATATTATTATTGCCTTGGAAGACTTGGAAAACAAAAATCTAATGATTGATTCACAATATCGCATTCTGAGTTTTTTTTTTTCTAAAAAAACAAACAGAAACTAATCGGTAAAGTGATTCCAACCAAAGTAAATATATTGTATAAAAATAATTGTACAGATTTAATAAACTAACATAACTACAGAAGCAAATGGAAAAAAAGACAGCAAGTAACTAACATAACTACAAGTAGATCCGACCCCGGGCCGGATCTGACCCGGACCTGGACCCGGCCCGGGCCCGTAACTGGGTCAACGGACCGGTTGCCTGTTGACCCGGTTCGCCGGGTCGAACTGGAACCGGCCCGCCAAGTTGCCGGGCTGGTTTCGGTTCATTCGCTGTAAAATCGGTGAACCGCCGGTTAATCTGCGGGTTGAACCGCTGGTTCAGCCGATAATTTTTTTTTTTCTTAAACAGCTTGAACCGCCGGTTAACCGGCGGTTCATAGCCATTAGAACTGTCGGTTAACCGACGGTTCCTAGTCGTTGGGAGAGTTTTTTGGATATTTTTTTTCAACGGTTAGAATCATTTGACCGTTTTTTGATCAATGTCTATGATTTAGTGTCCGTTACTATCAAAACTCTATAAATAGAGAGCTCGTTTCATCATTTTTCACACACATCTTCTCTATTCTTAATCTCATTTTCGTATTCTCTAATCTCTAGACTCTACACGCTTTCGTTTCCAATTTTCAATTACAATGGAAGGAGGCCGTGGAGGTGCATCATCTTGAGCTCGGAAGGGAAAGCAATTAATGAATTTGCGGGAGGAGGACCCCAACATTCAATCCACCGATGATGAGATCGAGCATCTTCTAAATCCGACACCCAAAACATAAGGAAGTATCAATGCAATTACTTCTAAGGTTCGGGAACTTCTTCCTCTAAAGTCTTCTATTTTCGCTAAACATTTTGAGAAGGTCACTCTTCCGTCGGGAGAAATGCATGCAAAATGTAAGCACTGCAATGCTTCCTACAAATTCCAAGCCGGCGGCGGCTATGGGTCGTTGAAACAACATGTAGAAACGAAGCACCCGACAGAATATGGACTCGACCGTTCTCAAACACAATTATCAAGATTTTCTTCAACTAGCGGTAGTACCGATTCCGGTTTATTTTTATATTCAGATAAAAAATTAAGAGAATCATTAGCTAAATTTGTTTCCGTAGAACATCTTTCTTTTAGTTTTGAATCTAAATGTACATTTAAAGATTTTTGTAAAAAATCTCTTAATCCATGTGCTAAACGTGTTTCTAAGACTACACTTACTCGTACAATTAAAAAATTAGTAAAACAAGGAAAAAAGAATTTAATTGATGAATTTAGTAAATTAGATAATAAAGTTTCTTTATGTTCCGATATTTGGAGTGATCATTGGTAAACACATTCGTATATGAGTGTGACTTGCCATTGGATCGATAACTCTTGGAACCTCCAAAAATGATTATTAGCTTATAGAGTTTTTGATGAATCACATAATGCTCATAATATCGCACAATTATTATTTTTAATTTTAGAAGAATATGATTTAGCTCATAAAATATTTTCAATATCATTAGATAATGCTAGTTCCAATACCGCTTGTATAGATGATCTAAAATTTGTTTGTCAACCTATTATTGGAGGTTTTTTTTTTCATATTTGTTGTGTATGCCATGTTTTAAATTTATGTGTTCAAGATGCTTTAAAAATTTTAGAAAGTTATATTAAACCAATTAGAATTGTAATTTCTTATTTATGGTCTCATCCATCTATAATGAAACAATGAGGTAGGTTTTGTAAAATTAATGGGATGAGACCTAAAAAATTTCCACGTGATGTACCAACACGTTGGAATTCAACATACCAATTATTACAAGATTCATTTCAATATAAAAAATTATTATGTTCATATTTTGCACAAAACACTAATACTAATATATATTTATTTTCACAATAATGGAATATTTGTAGTAGTATTTGTGAAATTTTAAAAGTATTTAATGATGTAACCGAACAACTTTCCGGTGTTTATTATCCCACTGTTCAATTAGTTTTAGAAAATTTTTCTAATATAGTATTAGTTTTAAATGAATATATTAATAATGAATCTTTATCTCCTTGCATCTTAGATATGAAAACTAAATGGGAAAAATATTTTTATTTAATTCCTAAAATTTATTTAATTGCATTTACTTTAGATCCTAGATTTAAATTAAAAGTTTTACAAGAAATGTTAACTTTATATTATGACGCTTTAATTCCAATTAAAGATTTTTCTTCCCCTGATCCAGTTAATATTATATATAATGTTAGAATTTATTTATATGATATTTATAATCAATATTATACAAAATATGGAACACAAATTAATATTTCTGAAATACAACAAAGTACTAGTAGTAATTTAAAACTTACAAAAGCACAACTCTTATTAAAAGAACTGACAAAACGTCCACGAGGGTTCTCAAGTTTACACAGGAACTTGAGAATTATTTTACGACTTCTTTTGATTTTAATGAAGCAGATAGTGAAAATTTCAATATCTTAAAGTGGTGGTCACAGAAGGCTCAAAGCTTTCTCGTTCTCTCCGTGATCGCAAAAGAAATTTTAGATTGTCCAGTGTCAACTGTTGCTGTGGAGTAGACGTTCAGTGCCGGCGGCAACATATTAGATGAACGATGATAAACTTTGTCTCCCGACTCATTGGAAGCCCAAACATTACTGGACGATTGGACCAGAGCGGAGAAAAGAATCCAAGGAATGCAACTTTCAGATGACAAAGTTGAAGATTTTGATATTGAAGGAACAAATACGACAGGAACAGGAAATGATAGTGAGTGAAAATGTAAAAGGATAAAAATGTAAAAGAACTACATAGGCTTTGATTCTTCTAAAGGGATACGTAGACAACTTAAATAAGTGCAAGCCCTTTTTCCAATAAATTTTAAATTTTAATTTTTAATGTTTAATTTTTAATTTTTAATTTTTAATTTTTAATTTTTAATTTTTTTAACATAATAATCTTGAACCGTGGCAAACCGTGACGAACCATGAACTAAACCGTGAACCGACGGTTCTAAACCATGAACCGTAACCGTCTTGGGCGGTTAAGGTTAAGGGTTGACCTGCCTAGAACCGTCGAACCGACGGTTCGGAACCGTTGAACCGACGGTTTCGAACCGTGGTCAGGTCTAACTATAAGTAACTACAAAACTAATTTCTATAGATAAAAGGAAAAAAAACTACCACAATACATCTAGGTATTTAACTAATCAAGGTTAGAATGCAACACCAAATTTTATAGAAAACTTGGCCCCTAGTTGATCGATGTGAATTATCCTTTCGTGATCCCTTATGAGGAAATATCAAGATTTAAATGAATCAAATGTTCATGAATAAATTTGGTATTCAATTGGATAAGAATTTATTTATATTCGTTCAATATACACAAAGTCAATTAGTTGAACAAGTTTAAATAATTTATTAAATTAAATGAACAAACCTGGACATATATGTATTTAGCTCATTAATATTCATAAATAAAAACTATGAACTGTTTGTGAATAATGTTTAAGGTTGTAAACAAGTCAAATTTAGCTAAGTTTTATGGTTTTTAAGGTTCTTTGATAAGGTAACCGAGTCAAACCAAACCTAAAATGAACAATGCCGTTGAAATCATTGTTCAAGTTTTGCTTAGTTCCCTTTTGATGAGCTTGAGCTTGGTTCAACTTTGGCTTAAGCTTGGTTCGTTTGATGTTATCGAACTCTCAATTCAAGGTTGTTTGATCATTTGAAATTTTTGCATTTTAAGATAATTTGATTAATTATTAAGCTTGATAATGTAAACTTATTTGTTCATTTTTAAAGTTTATTTATTTAGTATGTTGATAAGAGTTTTATTGATAAATATACTTCACGAATATTGTTTACAAATGTTGTTCACACGTTGTTCATAAATGTTATTCACGAACATTAACAAGATGAAAACATGTGTTCAAATTTTGTTTAATTTAACAAGTTATTTAAGCTTATTCATTTAATTGATCTTGTATGTATTGAACGGACATAAATAAACTTTTACTAAGTTGAACACTAAACTTGTTCACTAATATTCAATTCATTTACAGTTATTAATGTTCATTGTAGCAAAGGTACCCTAACGGCCCCACATAGTCGACCTCATGACCATCTATGAGGAGGTAAATCGAGAAGCTGTAGTTGACCACTGCACGAGAGGGTTGTTCGCTCGACTTTGTCGAGAATTAACCCTTACCCATTGTAACAAATTCTGCTCCGCATTAACCAACTCAACCTTACCTCGAGGGCACAATTATTAATGTTCATGTGGTAAAAGGCGATTCATGTGACACAATTATTAATGTTTATGAACAATATTCATGAATAAAATTTACCAATCACGTGTTCCTTTTTTTATTTATTATCAAAATTTTAAATTATTGATAATTTTTATTAAAATAAAATATTTTAATATTAAAATATTATTTATCAACTTATTTAAAATTACTTAAATTTATTAAAATCACTTTAACATAATTAAAATCGCTTAATTAAATACTTTTATCACTATTACAAAAGTAGTTAAGTGATTTTAATGATTATATTAAAATAATTTTAATTAAGTTTTAAAAAATATTAATATAAACTTATTTTATAAGCAAAAATTTTGAACTTAATTAAAAAATATGTTTACACGACAAGGTGATCTTTTAATGTTTTTCGAAAATAGAATGTGTTATTTAGTTTTTTTTTTAAACGATGCAACCTAACAAATATCAATATCAACCCAACATAATTTCTCGACTTAGACCGAAAACTCAATTGAGTGAGTGTTTTTAAATTCAGATTAGAATAATAAATATAGATAAATAAAAATAGGGGAAAAAATGAAAAAGACTGTCCTTATTGTTTTTAAAAAATATTGTATCCTATTTTTCATTAAAAAAAAACTTTATGTAACAATTATGGCCAATAAAATTACTCTTATTAATATATCCTTTATCAACTCATTAAAATTATTCAAAATTAATTAAAATAATTTTAAGTTTAAAAAATATTTTTACATGACAAGATGATCTTTTAATTCTTTTTTTTTTTTCAAAAATAGAATATGTTATTAGACAAGATTAAATGATTAGAATTTGATTAATTAGAATAGAATTTTTTTTAATAATTTTTAAGATTATTATTAAGAGTGTTTAAGTAATATTATATTTTATATTTTATGAGTCAATTATATTCTTTCTTATCTATTTTTATATTTAATTTAAAAAATAATATCTAATTAATTTTTATTAATAATATTTAATTAAATTTATTTTTAATTTATACTTAATTAATTATTTAACAAGATAAATTCATTTTCTCGTCCGTCAGATTCTGGCCAGCCATGTTCGCCGATTAGACAGATGCTTCAATGGGTAAGGCTGAAACTTGTATCGACTGTAGTTGACATACGATATTGCTCGTGTGCGTATCTGTAAAAGGTGAAACGCCGGCATGGGCTAACAATGCTAATTAACATTATACACCTCAGTTTTTGTTGTGTTTCTCAAGAGAAATTGTTATTATTTTTCTTTTTTAACAATGCTTAGGTGGTCTATTTATACAACAACAAATAAGTTTTTATCAATAGGTGATATGGATTCTCTTGAACCATCGGCTATAATAGGTGGTCTATGTCACTCAAGACTGCTGAATTAAGCATTCGAGGATACTTCACTGATAAAAGGCTCCACGGTACACAATTGGAGTTCTGATGCTTTAGCTTCTAGACTAGTAAAGAAACGTTTGAAATTGTCCAATTGAAAGTACCTAACAGGCGACGATGATAGAAGTTTGATGTTGGAAAGTTTGATATTGAAAATTTTTTAAAAAGTTTATAGATTTAAAATGATATAAGATATCTCTATTGTCAGAAGACCTTTTGAGTAGAATTCAACAAAAAAAGTCATGAGGGCTTAGTGAAAATATATGAATATATTTTGGTCACAACAAATGGTATTAGAATTATGGTCCAGACAGATACCATGTGAGCTACCTTGAACGAAGTTGAGTGTGTGGCACGAAGTCCAGATTAGTTGAGATATGACAGAAGGAAGTCCAGCTAAGTTGACAACTGGTTGAAGTCCAGATTGATTGAGATTTGGTAGAAAGTTCTAGTGGGTCAAGGGACCTGACATCAAGGAAGTCTACGATTGGTAAATGGAGGTAAGCAACTGAAAGAGAGATCCAGTAAGGATGCATTCCCAGTTGAGGGAACAATAAGCGTCAATTCAACATACAGTTTTAGTAAAACTCAAAGTTAGGATCGGAGAATCTAGAGACTGTCAAAATTTATCTTACTCTATATATTATTTTTGCCTGGACTAACCTGTGATGCAGGATGAAGATTGCAAGAAAATAGGCATCCAAGCGCTTGGAGCTTGTCCGGGCGCTCGGACTGTCCGAGCGCCCGGAGATTAGACCTGATCATAGTTCAGAAGTGAAGGTTCGACGGTTCAGAATCGCTAGTTCGACGGTTCCAGGCAGGTCGATCCTTAACCTTAACCGTCCAAGACGATTACGATTTACGGTTCGGAACCGCCAGTTTAGGATTCGGTTCACAGTTCGTCACGGTTCAAGATTATTATGTTAAAAAAATTAAAAATTAAAATTTAAAATTTAGAATTTAAGATATAAAATTAAAAATTAAAAATTAAAAATTAAAATTTATTGCAAAAAAGGACTTGCACTTATTTAAGTTGCCTACGTATCCCCTTAAGGTATAGAGGAATCAAAGTGCACGTAGTTCTTTTACATTTTTATCCTTTTACATTGTCACTCACTTCCATTTCCTGTTCTATCGTATTCGTTCCTTCAGTATCAAAATCTTTAACTTTGTCATCTGAAAGTTGCATTCCTTGAATTCTTTTCTCTGCTATGGTCTAATCGTCCAGTAATATTTGGGCTTCCAATGAGTCAAGAGACAAGCTGATCGTCGTTCATCTAATATGTTGCCGTTGGCAATGGACATCTGCTTCACAGCAATAGTTAACACTATACAAGCTAAAATTTCTCTGGCGATCACGGAGAGGACAGGAAAGCTTTGAGCACCACCACTTTAAGATATCGAAATTTTTGCTAGTTGCTTCATTAAAATCAAAAGAAGTCATAAAATAATTCTCAAGTTCCTGTGTGGAACTTGAGGATCCTCGTGAACGTTTTGTCCGTTCTTTTAATAAAAGTTGTACTTTTGTAAGTTTTAAATTACTACTAGTAGTTTATTGTATTTAAGAAATATTAATTTGTGTTTCATATTTTACATAATATTGATTGATCCGGCAGTAAGGTCGGGGGACCCCCTCTGGATGGGAGTCAACGCCACGTGGAAGTCAAAGGTCAAAAGGGTCAGCACGAGGTTCGTCCGATAAGAGAAGGGGTGGGTAGACCGGCCGGACGAGTCCGGGTGGAATCAAAGACAACCCGGCGACGAGCTTTTCGATGACTTTGAAGGGGCCCGCCCAAGGAGCCTCCAACTTCTTTAATTCTTTGTCCACCATCGCTAGACGATTGGAGACAGCGATCTCCTCTACCCATCTATGCAATTAACAAAATCATTAATAGCCGATCGGAAAAAGCGCATAAAGGACTTGAGAAAACACGTTTACCCCAGTAGCCTGTTGCATATGGTTGTTGGTCAGATTGCTGAGAGGGATCAGCACGACGCGTGCCCGAGCGTCGGCCCACATCTCGGCTAAGGGCCCCTTCATCGTGATTATGTGCTCGGGCACGGTTGGCCGGTCGGCTTCAGGCATCAGTTCTTCGGTGGGGAGATGCAGGGAGACCCTGACGGTGCGACGCCGACTGGGAGTCGTATGAGCAGAAGCGGGGGACGGATCGGAGGTCGGCGCAGAGAACTGGGACAAAATTATCGAACGTTCGACTCGGCGGGGAGCGGGCGGAAGGGCACTAACTGGAATGGCCTCGAGAGGGTCTGCAGACGCATCCAGCTGGGATGGGGTCCGATCGGACGAAATCGCCTCGACTGCTGGAGCTTTGCCGCGAGAATCGACAGTGGTCCATTCGGTAGGCTGGACTGCGGAAGTGGCCGAGCGGAGTGGTGTTTCCGTTCGACGTCTCTTTTGTTGAAGAGGGGACTCTTCCTCCTGAGCATAGCCTTCTTCTTGGACTGTTGGTCCCCCGCTGGGGGTGGCCCCTCTTGCTACATCTTGGGGAGAGGCCTGAGTGGCCGACTCTTGTTGAGTCCCACTCTCCCCTTCATGTGAGCCGACCGGCTCAATGCCGAGCGCCTCCATCTCTTTGGTAGCCGCGGCCTCGAGCGCCGCCGCCTTTCTCTTCAAAATTTCGGACATCACCGACTCCATGACAATGTTCGCTGCAAAGGAAAAAGGAGAAAATCAGTTAGCAATCAAGGCAAATGTACAAATAAGATTCTTACCGAAGCCGCTCGGGAGGGGGGTCCTGATCGGACTCAAGCCAAATATGTACATCACCCCTTCTGATAAGAACTTGTTGATATTGAGCTTCAGACTGGCTAGCATGTTGGCAGCGTGAAGATATTCCGGTCGGGTCTTGAACCTCTTTAACTCAGGGGAGATTGGTGGTCCGACCTGCCACTGGGTTCGGAAGGAGGCCCGTTCGGGCATACGGAGGTAGAAATAATATTCTTTCCAATGCTTATTGGAAGAAGACAATTTACTAAAGAAAACTAAACCAGGCCGAGCCTGGAACATGTAAGTGTCCAGCTCGGACTGTTTAGGGTAGTAGAAATAGTAGAAGACCTCCGGTCGGAGGGGAATGTCGTGGATTTTGAACAGGACGACAACGCCGCACAGAAGGCGGAAAGTGTTGGGGACTAGGCTTCCGAGCGGAATGCCGAAAAAATTACAAACTTCAGCGATGAAGGGATGAATTGGAAATCGCAGACCGGCTGTGAACTGGTCGCGGAAAACATAGAAAGCTCCGCGCGGCGGTTTGTGTTGCCGAGCGGAGGGAGAGGGTAAGATGATTTCAAAATCAGAGGGGATATCAAAATTTTCTATCAGGATATCGGCGTTGCGCCGATCGAAGCGTGACTCCAGGGTAGTATACCAAGGGCCGAGGGCTTGGTCTTGAGGCTGAGAGGAACTAGCCATCGTCCGAACGGGCGAAATCACAAAAGGTGAAGAGAGGCGGATGATAGAAGGAAGAAGATGATAGATGAAGCGCCCAGATGACCAAAACTTGGGAAAGAAACGTAAAGAAAACACAAAAACTAAGGATAGAAAAGAAGAAGAGCCTTACAGAGAAGGATGAAGGTCGACGAAGAACACGGAATCGCCGGAAAGAGAAGAAGCAACAACGAGATCACCGGAGCAGGAACGACAAGGAAGGTTCTGGGCACGCGAGAGTAGAAATGCGGCGAAGGCGGAGAAAGCGAAGGCTTTATAGGGTAGAGCCCGAGCGGCCTCCACCGTCGGATTCAGGTCGCGAGAACCGGAGCACGCATTGCGCCGTCAATTTCAAACCGCCTCGGTCTCGTCACCTGCGGCGTTGCCGCCGTACGATGATGGCAGCAATGCCACGTGGCATTCCACCACGGGAGAGTATTTAATAAGCGCCTTAACGAGGCACAGAGCGTGTGCCTGGCCTTAATATCGAAGATTGGCGCAAATTTTGAAGAGATCCGAGGAATATTGCCGTTGACTGAACGTCGTAGCTACTCACGTGGGGATCGAGCGGAAGATAGTTTCATGGAGAAGCCGCTCGGCGCAACTAGCGGTCCAGTCAGTCGGACTAATCGCCTCCTTCGACTAGACTTAAAGGGGAGGCACGTGATCCGGCAGTAAGGTCGGGGGACCCCCTCTGGATGGGAGTCAACGCCACGTGGAAGTCAAAGGTCAAAAGGGTCAGCACGAGGTCCGTCCGATCGGAGAAGGGGTGGGTGGACTGGCCGGACGGGTCCGGGCGGAATCAAAGACAACCCGGCGAGGAGTCGGGTTTCCGACGCTCCTAGTGAACAAGGTCGCCGGGCCGAGCGGGTGGCCCTCTCGGCCGAGGCCAAAAGCAGCAATGCTGTGAAGGAACAGTCTCAGCCGAGCACACGACCGGGAATATCCCGAGCGGACCAGTATCTGCGTCCGGTCGGACATGATGGGACTGCCGAGCGGCTGGGCGCTCGGCGTGGGGAGAGAAAAGACAAAAGGACAAAGGAATATCTTCTGACAGCAAGCATGTTCGAAGACCAAGCCATGCACAGAGTCCTAGGACGGAAGGTTCTACTGTCCCATCAGAGAGGTGCTCGGACTGTAGTAGTATGGTGTCAGGCAAGCTCCTCTGGCAAGTCCATACTGAGGTATGATAAGAGGACACGTATATGCCTCGGTATGTGTGCATAAACCTCCTCACAGATCTATATAAGGGTCCTCATACTTCGCCGGAGGTACGCGATCTCTGAGATTGGAAGCCACTTCATAATTTCCTTTTGCCTGACTTGAGCGTCGGAGGGTCGTCGCCGGGAACCCCTTCCCGGCCCGACTTCTTTGCAAGTTCGCCGGAGCTCCATACGGCCGGTCAGAGATCTACGTCATCAATTCGGAGAGCGCCACGTGCCCAGCGTCCATCGATTCAGCGTTCGGACAGGATCATTGATTATAAATATCATATAAATAAATTCTAACATTATATATAAATATTAACTAGATCAGGAGAAGAAGAATCTTTAATTGGAATTAAAACGTCGTAATATAAAGTTAACATTTTTGGTAAAACTTTCAATTTAAATCTAGGATCTAAAGTAAATGTAATCAAATAAATTTTAGGAATAAAATAAAAATATTTTTCTCATTTAGTTTTCATAGCTAAGATGCAAGAAGAAAAAAAATTCATTATTAATATGTTCATTTTAAATTAATACTATATTAGAAAATTTTTCTAAAACTAATTGAGTAGTAAGATAATAAACACCAAAATTGTTCGGTTGCATCATTAAATACTTTTAAAATTTCACAAATACTACTACAAATATTCCATTGTTGTGAAAATAAATATATATTAGTATTAGTATTTTATGCAAAAAATGAACATAATAATTCTTTATATTGAAATGAATCTTATAATAATTGGTATGTTGAAGTCCAATGTGTTGGTACATCACGTGGAAATCTTTTAGGTCTCATTTCATTAGTTTTACAAAACCTGCCCCATTGTTTCATTATACATGAATGAGACTATAAATAAGAAATTACAATTCTAATTGGTTTAATATAACTTTCTAAAATTTTTAATCCATCTTGAACACATAAATTTAAAACATGGCATACACAATGAATATAAAAAAATAAATCGTCAATAATAGGTTGACAAATAAATTTTAGATTATTTATAGAAGCGGTATTGGAACTAACATTATCTAATGATATTGAAAATATTTTATGAGTTAAGCTATATTATTCTAAAATTAAACATAATAATTATATGATGTTATGTGTAAAATACGATAACAAATATAATTAAATAATAAGGTTTAATGGACGAAAAACCTTAACGGAATTTTTAGAAATTTTTAGAAATTTTCTGGGATTTAATTGGAGCTCGTATGATATATTTAGAGAGGATGCACTAATAGGGTCGATAAAAGCCTGCTAGGAATACCCGGAAGTAGGAGTTGATTAAGGAATCAACTTAGGGTTTAATTGCACTAAACCTAAGTTTTGTTATAAAATCCCTCCAACCCTAATAACCTACCCGACACCTCCTCACCCCCTCCCTCCAGCGCCGAACTCCATCTTCCCCGAGCCCAACGCCGCCGACTCCCCCTTCTTCTCTCGGTTCCGGCCGATCCACCGCCGCCCCTCTCGAGCCGGCAATCTTCTCCTTTCCCTCACATGGGTACCAGCCGACGATCTCTCCCGTGGATGAGCTCCCCCGGACGTCGACGCCCTCTCCTCCTCACGTCAGCACTCGAGACGAGCCCCAGTCGCCGGTCTCCTCCCTTCCTTGCACGCGAGCAGCACATGCGACGACCTCTTCTCACGCGGCTACCACAGCCGCGATCACTCCCTCACACGAGCACCCTAGACGCCACCTCTCCCTTCTGCCCTAGCGCCAGCCGCTCGATCTACTGCCACCTTCGGCCACGACGAGAGCTTGCTAGCAAGTACACCTTTATGATTAATATGATTTCCATGAGGTAAGGGCTAGATGAATAGGATAAGTGGGATATGCCGATTGGGATGATTGTTTGGGTTGATTGAGATGCGATTCGAGGTATTCATGTTGCTCTTACTGGTTCGATTCAAAAGGTTAGTTTGATTCAGAGTAATATTGTGCAAACCTAGTTGTTGTTCCTCCATGCCCTGCGAAGTGATCAGTTATGTTTGAATTTGAGGAAATTCTAGGTCCTATTCAATGTTGCTCTGACTTTCAATATAGCTATGGATTTTCGAGGTTCATTCAAGGGTTTACGATGTGTTACATGGTGATTTTATGGATCGTTGTGTGCCGTTGAAGTTCTGGAATGGTGTGGATTTTTAATTAAGGATTTATTGATTGGATTAATCAAGGTAAATCGACGATTAGTGTTGACTAATAATCATTGCGATGGAGGGTTACCTTATCGGTTTTGGGAACTAGGTTAGTTAGTTGATATATAGCATGATTAACTAAACTGTACATCATGTGATTTGCAGGATTTTGATTCGAGACGAGCATCTCGATGTGGGATTAATTAGCACGATCTAGACATAAGGCGGGTACTTCTTGCTTTGTTTCTTTTAGTACTTTGACCTTGGTGCATGAACTATTTTGGATAAGAAATCATTTTTTTACCTTGACTCCACTCTTATTTTCCTGCGCTTGATACTTCCACGCGATCTTTAAGGAATTCGTTTCCATATCTATACAGTCTCTTGTTGTTGTCCATAATAAGTAGCAGATGCTAGATACCATGTTTGTATGCTTTGATTGTTGTTTATTTATGTACTATATTGAGCATGCTGGCTTCATGTAGCATACCTAATTTTTGCATATATTGGTATGATGATTGTTGCATTTGGCGCATCATGTCATGACATGTATGTCAACGACCGATTCTCCTTTACCGTCGAGAGGGTCGTTGACTAGGGCCGCATCCTCAGCCACTCGAGAGAGTGGTAGCTGGAGTTGATGTCGCTTGTCTTGTCATGCCGCACTCGGCCACTCATGGAGAGTGGTAGCTGGAGTTATGAGCAGCAGGGACCTCGTCGCAGATGTAGCTAGTTAGCTACTATGCAACTGTCCCCTCGGCTACTTGAGAGAGTGGTAGCTGGAGTGGTGTACAGTCTGTCACTGACCCGGCCTCTCGACCATACAGGGGTCATGGTGCAGAGAGGTGGGCGGAAGTGACCATCCGTGCATACGCTGTTTGTTATTATATTTGCTTGGACTGCTGCTGTCTATATATGCTGTTATTGCTTACTTACTGCTGTTGTTCACATATGCTGATATGCTTACTTATTGAGATATATTCTCATTGTAGATGTTTAGTCATTGGAAATTTGTATATACCTTGCTTATTACCTCTGTAGTATGAGTAGTACTGTAGCAGATTAGTACCAGTTCTGACCTACTATACCTAGCCTAGGATATGGTTTCAGGTATGAACATTTATTTTGGTTCTATTATAATATCTGCTATTTCTTGTATGAGACTGTATACTCTTGGCTCACTTTCTAGTTGGTCTTATGTTCATGCACTATCTTTCTTTACTCGCTGAGTTCCAATACTCACCACCTCACAAATTGGTTTTCTTTCGCCAGGTAACAGGTAGATGAGTCATGGGTGCTTGGAGATGCCGACTGCCAATCCCGGGTCCTGCGTTATATCAGTTTTATTTCCACTTTATTTGTATTTTTAGTATACAACGATATTGGTATTGTATGCATTCGTCTGCATTTGGAGTTTGATTCGTAGTGTTTTGTTTTCGTGTTCTTGTGGTTGTGTAAGCCTAATTGGCTAGTAAATTTTAGTTGTGGATTGTGGGTTTTTTCTTCGTTTTTCTGCTGCGTTTTTGATACAGCCGTGTGGGCTAAATATTAACTGCATGGTTATTTTATTCATTTATGTCCAGCCGGGTAGGCTGCGTATATTAATTGCGTGGTTATGTGTTTTTATTTTTTCTTATATCCAGCCGTGTGGGCTGTGGATTATGTTATATGTTGAGTGTGTACGTATTATTGCTTCATATTGTCACCGGTACAGGGGAGATGCTGTCAGCTTTTTGTCTGGCAGAGACTCCTCTAGGGCGTGACATTATGAGCATTATGTGATTCATCAAAAACTCTATAAGCTAACAATCTTTTTTGGAGGTTCCAAGAGTTATCGATCCAATGACAAGTTACACCCATATACGAATGTGTTTGCCAATGATCACTCCAAATATTGGAACATAAAAAAAATTTATTATCTAATTTACTAAATTCATCAATAAAATTCTTTTTTTCCCTTATTTTACTAATTTTTTAATTGTATGAGTAAGTGTAGTCCTAGGAACACGTTTAGTACATGGATTAAGAGATTCTTTACAAAAATCTTCAAATGTGCATTTAGATCCAAAACTAAAATAAAGATGTTCTATGGAAATAAATTTAGCTAATTATTCTCTTAATTTATTATCTGAATATAAAAATAAATCAGAATCAGTAATACCACTAGTTGAAGAAAATCTTGATAATTATTTTGAGAACGGTTGAGTACATATTCAGTCGGGTGCTTCGTTTCTACATGTTGTTTGAATGACCCACAACTGTTGCTGACTTGGAATTTGTAGGAAGCATTGCAGTTCTTACATTTTGCACGCATTTCTCCCGACAGAAGAATGACCTTCTCAAAATATTTAGTGAAAATAGAAGACTTTAGAGGATGAAGTTCCCGAACCTTAGAAGTAATTGCATCGGTACTTTCTTGTGTTTCGGGTGTCAGATTTGGAACGTGCTCGATCTTATCATTGGTGGATTGAATGTTGGGGTCCTCCTCCTGCGGATTCATTATTTTCTTTCCTTTCTGAGCTCGAGATGATGCATCTCCATGCACTCCTTCCATTGTAATTAAAATTTGGAAATGAAAGTGTATAGAGAATATGAAATTGAGATTAAGAGTAGAGAAGATGTGTGTGAAAATGATAAAATTAGCCATCTATTTATAGAGTTTGGATAGTAACGAACACTAAATTATAGTCATTGATCAAAAAATGATCAAATGATCCTAACCGTTGAAAAAAATATCCCAAAAAATCCCCCATCCTCCCCCAACGGCTAGGAACTATCGGTTAACCGCCGGTTCCAACGGGCAAAAAAAAAAAAAAAACCTTGTTGAACCGGTGGTTCGCAGGGTTTGCATTTAAGGAACCAGAACCGGCCCGACAACTTGCTAGGCCAATTTCGATTCGACCCGGCAAACTGGGTTAACGGGAAATCAGCCCGTTGACTCGATTACGGGCCTGGGCCGGGTCCGGGCCAGACTCTGCCTAGGGTCGGGTCTACCGGAGATACTCCAAGCACCTGGGTCAGGCGCTTTGAAGCAGCACTCGGGCGACACCGCGAGCACCTAGAGGGTCCGGGTGCTCGGAGCATGTCTAGGCGCCCAGACCAGCAAGTTCATCCAGAAGCTGAGTTGGAGTGCGACGACTAGCCAACCCAAGTCAGTGGTCCAAGCACCCGGACGTGGATAAACTTTGAGGATGAAGTTTCGACAAGAGCTCGCCATGTTAGCACAGTCCAGGCGCCTGGGGCGAAATCTAGGCACCCAAATAGGGCTATAAAAGGAGGGTTCGATCAGCAGCTTGAAGACACCATTTGTTACAACTTTCATTCTTGCACACTGCTCCGAGAAGGCTCCATCGATCTTGAAATGCTGCTTCGATAACCGACGATTAAAGAATTTTGTTCATACTTTCTTCTTGCGCGCCAGTAACTTTTTATTTTATAGTTCGTGTACTCAAATTTTGTAACTCAAATTTTTGAACTGATAGTGATTGCCTAATAAAAGCACTCAACGAGTGCAGACTTTGGAGTAGAAGTTGTCGAAGGCTCTGAACCAAGTAAAAAATTACTTGTGTTAGCATATACTTTTTTATTTTCATCTTGTTTTTTTCTTAGTTTTATTTCCGATGCGAACTCAGTATTTTAAAAAGAAAAGAATGATTTCAAAATCACGTGATTCACCCCCTCTCATATGCTCACAATCCAATAAGTGGTATCAAAATGAGATTACACTCTAAATTAGTGCAACCACCAATTGAGCAAAGGAGGGTTCTCTTGTTTTCTTTCTTTTTAAATCTCGTCCGGTTTTAAGATTTTTGACCTAGTTCAAATTGGTGCAATCACCTCCTTTGGACAAATTTTCCGCATTGCAAAATACTCTAAATTGGTTCAACACTAATCGAGTTTCTTTTTATATTTATGATCTCCCACACTACTAATCCAAGACTTAGTCTTGGGATTTTTTTGTTAGTTTATTTTTTTGTACAAGGTTTTATCTTTAATGGCCTAAGGCAAAGGTTACGACATTGCTCACCGCCCACTTTTCAGTGGGGATGCCTTTCCCTACTAGAAGAGAAGAATGGAGGTATACTTGAAGACGAATATCGATCAATGGTTCACCATTTGATGAGGATACAAGGCGTCAGTAGATGAAGCAAATAAAGTACTTCTTGACCTAGAAAGATGGAATCTAGAAAATAAGAAGGCCTAGATCGACTCAAAGGCACTGAATACACTTTAGTGTTCTTTGACGAAAGAAGAACTTAATTGAATTGAACCATTCGAGAATGCCAAGGAACTCTGGGACAAACTGATCGAACTGCATGAAGGCACAAGTGATGCAAATGTAATGAAGTGTGACTTATTAGTAAATAATCTATTTAATATTAAAATATAAGATGGAGAAACAGCTACTCAGCTATATGCAAGAATCAAGGATATTCTGAATGGGCTCCACCTAATCAGTCACCAACTAGAGAACAGGAATGTAATCAGGTATGCCTTGAACTCTTTTCCTCGAAATACACTGTGGTCATCTATAGTATATGCCTATAAAGTTTCGAGGAACTTAAATAAATTAAAATTGGATGAGCTATTTTGTGAACTTGAACTCTACAAACAGACTAACTCAAAGAAGGTCAAGAAAGGTATGACTTTTCTTGCAGGTCCATCAAAGGAAACAAAGACTAGAATTCGAGTCAAGCTTGAGTTAGAAAATGAATCTGACTCAAAAACCAATGAAGAAGAACAACTAGTGAACATGATCAGAAGAATGTTCACTAGAAGGAATAACAACTTCACAAAGAAGGACTTACAAAAGGTGATCAAATCTACACCTAACGAAGCAAAGGCAAAGATGACATGCTTCGAATGCAACAAGAAGGGTCATTTCAAGCATGAATGTTTGAATCAAAAAGAAGACAAAGTGGAAGAAGGCACTCCAAGCCACCCCGGGATGACTCCTCTTTCTGAAGAATCAGACACTGAAGATAGAAAGCAAGCTAGTTACCTCACGCTCATGGCAACTAGACCTGAATTTGAAAGTGACTCAAATCAAGAAGAAGAGTTGGAATACGAATCAAGACATGAGTCCGTACTAATTTCCGAAGGTCCTAATAAGGTACAAACTAATTTAATTGAAAAGTTCTTTAAAATTATTGCATGTCTGAATAAAAAGTTAATTAAATAAGAAAATAAAATTAAAATACTTCTGGAGGAAAATCAAGATCATAAGGAACAACTTGAAACAAATTCAACAACTCAGCAAGATCAATCCAGAAGTCCAACTCAAGTTGCAAAACTTGAGGTAGAAAATTATAGATTGAAAAGTGAAGTTGTAGAACATGGAGAACTTTTAGAAAAATTTACAACAAGAGCCAAGTACCTAGATATGATACTTGGATCCCAACAAACTATGTACAACGAATCTAAACTCAGATATAAGTCCAGCTCAACAAACAAAATGTTTATCTCATTAATACGTCAAAATAAAAATTAAACCAAAGCTTGGGTTCCAAAAGCTTATCTAACCTAGAAAGTAGGGCAAAATTAATTTTGTATACCTAAAAATGAAATACACTATATAAAAACAAAACAAGATAAACCAAATCTAAACCCAAGCCATCAATACAACTTAATAGCAAATCAAAATAAACCAAGTAATTCAAACTCAAACCTAAAAACAAAAGTGAAAACTACTAATTCAAATTCAAACCTAACATGTAAAACTAAATCAAGTAAATCAAATTCAAATCCAAACCCAACATGTAAAACTAAATCAAATAACTATAAATTTAATTTAAACTCAAACTATAATCACGTTTATTATAACTATAAAACAAATCGACTTAAACTTAAAAGTTAAAATAAATCCAAGTTCATTCATTTAGGGGGAGGCACCAAACTAGTTGATACATCCAAAAATAATAGTTTACCCAGCTGGGTAAGTAGGACTAGATAAATTAGGGACTGATTTACCTTGGCAAACAATACTAGAAAAGTTTGTGATGATAGTAGGTTAGAAAAATTATGTCTATGTATGTCTAGGAAGAATCATGTATGTTCGACCTAGTGCATTTGGCTTAGTGTAACTAACTGAAGCTACCCCTTATCAATCTAAACTAGTTAGACCAAAGTTTTCTACTAAGTTCTTTGGGCAGGTATTTGAAAAATCTCAAAGTATGTGGTTACTCTAATAATGTCTATGTGACTCACCATATCTTAGAAATTTATTCAAAGAATACTTGCTTGATTAACCTAAAGCTAGAGTTAAACCAATTCCTAAAAATTTAACTTAACTCATCTCACAAAATAATAGGATACATTTGTCTAAAAACTTAGACTGGGGGAGATGATTAAATCAATAAAATCATAATCAAATTTAAAACTTAAATTAAACTCAAAATTAATAACTTAAATTTAATTTAAATAAAAACTAAACTAAATCAAAATTCAAATTAACATAAAATTAAATTTAAAAAATTGAAATCAAATTAAAATTGAACCAAATATATGAAATTAAATTAACAACTCTAATCAAACCTAATTTAAGCTTAATCATGATTTAAAAATCAATAACGACTCCTACTTTTTATAGGAATCTAAGTAGATATTGGATAGTAGTTGTTCCAGACACATGATTGGGGATCACACCAAATTCTTGTTAGAATTTGAGGGATGTCTTAAGGCAATCGCCTTACAATTTTTTTCTATTTATCTGATAAGTATAGATTCACTATTTAAGTGCATATTATATGTTTGATTGTCTTAAACTTATTTACTGAATGTCCATAATATAATTCATATTATGAGAGAATTTGTGGTTGGATCGCAACTAGTGATTATCTCTACATGTGTAATTATGAATATATTAAAATTTCCCTAGTCATCGAATTGATGTATTCGGACACCATCAATTATGTAAGACTAGCACGGATTATACTCCTTGGTTCAACCAACCAGCTGTTTTCTCACTGGATGGAGACATTGGGATGTCGAGAATTAAACGTGGATATTGGTTATGGTAACTAGTTCATTGGAGTGACTCGCTGTAAGACATCATATGGTTCTCTACATATATATAGATATGTCTGTGAAGTTCTTACTGCAGCATGAGTGTAAGCTGTTGGTTGCTACTTGGAAAACCTAATGATTCCACTGTACAAAAATTGTGTACAAAGGTCTGAACCTTTTCCTAGCTACCATGTGTTCTTTTAAATTAAACTTGGATCGCCTGCGAAACTTAACACGCTTGATCCTAAGTTTAATTTATTTGTTCTTTTAGGTTTAGACTTGGATCTCCTGCAGAACTTAACACGTTCGATCCAAATCACCTAGGTCACGAAGACAATTAAATATCTATTTCCAAAATTGACTTCCTGTACTGCATGGCGAGGCACATGGCCTTCTTGGATATGGGAGCAACCACCACCGAGTAGACAAAGCCTTTTAAGGAAATTAAATATTTAGCCTTCCCATAGAAACCCTAGGTTAACCTCTAATAATAATCAAATCACAAGGAAAAGAAAAAAAAAAATAAAAGAACACAACTTCAAAAACTAATTCAAAAAAACTAGAATCGCATGCCTCTTGTATTTGATATTTTTACATGGAGAACAAACTAACATGATGCGGAAAACAATATTAGTTATACCTTTCTTAGTAGATAATGACCTCTTGATCTTCTACCGTATTCCTCTTCTAATCTCGGACGTTGTGTGGGCAACGATCTTCCAAGACGAGGACCACCTAGCACCTTCTTCTTCTTCCTTCAAGTTTCGGCCAAGCAAGACTTCCAAAGGATGAAGATCTTTTTCCACCAACCAAGCTTCAAGGGATGCAAGCTTTCTCTCATTCTTCTCCAAGCTAGGATCCGACCACCACTTGATCTCTAAGAGAGAAGAGAGTTTCAGCCACAAGGATGGAGAGAAGAGAAAAGGAAGAGGCCGGCCACACCAAGGAAGAAAAGAGGGAGAAAAATAATAAAGGTTGTTACCACAAGGGCACCCAAACCCCCTCTTTTATAATCCTTTAGCCTTGGCAAATAAGGAAAATTTAATAAAAACTTCCTTAACTCTATTGCCATTGAAAAGGAAAATTTAATAAATTAAAATTAAATTACTTTTCTTAGTTTATATGGCCGGCCACCTCATGTAAGAAACAAGGAAATTTTTCACAAGAAAAATTAAAGCTTCCTAATTTACTTCTGGAGAAATTTTATAATAAAATTTCTCTTTAATAATCCCTTCATGATTGATGCTATAAAAGGAAATTTCTATAATTTTAAAATTTAACTTTTCAACATGTGGATGATAAATAAGTAAAGTTTAAACCAAAATTAAAATCAACCTTTTAATCTATAAATAAGGAAAGAGATTTAACTCTTCTCTTAATCTTTTGTAGAATCTTATAAAAGGAAATATTTTAATTTTTAAACTCTATTTTAAATCATGTATTCCACATAAGAAAAAATTTAAAATTAAAATTCCTTTTGAATTTATAATGGCCGGCCACCTAGACTTGGGTTCAAGCTAGGGCCGACCACCCATGGACCAAAGCTTGGCCGACCCTAGCTTGGTTCCTAAGCTAGCTTGGCCGACCCCTATAACATGGGTATGAAGGTGGGTATAGGTGGGTATAGTACTCTATAAATAAGAGGCTACGATAGGGACCAAGAGGAAGAATTGGTTTTGGTCTCCCGATAAAATTAAGCATCCCGTGTTCGCCCCGAACATACAACTTAATTTTATCAATAATAATTCATTCCACTAGAGAACTATTATTGAACTACTGCACCAATCCCAAATTACATTTTTGGGCTCCTTCTTATTATGAGTGTGTTAGTCTCCCTGTGTTTAAGATGTCGAATGTCCACTAATTAAGTGAGTTACTGACAACTCATTTAATTAATATCTTAGTCCAAGAGTAGTACCACTCAACCTTATCGTCATGTCGGACTAAGTCCACCTGCAGGGTTTAACATGACAATCCTTATGAGCTCCTCTTGGGGACATTATCAACCTAGATCACTAGGACACAGTTTCCTTCTATAATCAACAACACACACTATAAGTGATATCATTTCCCAACTTATCGAGCTTATTGATTTATCGAACTAAATCTCACCCATTGATAAATTAAAGAAATAAATATCAAATATATGTGCTTGTTATTATATTAGGATTAAGAGCACATACTTCCATAATAACTGAGGTCTTTGTTCTTTTATAAAGTCAGTATAAAAGAAACGACCTCTGATGGTCCTACTCAATACACTCTAAGTGTACTAGTGTAATTATATAGTTAAGATAAACTAATACCTAATTACACTACGACCTTCCAATGATTTGTTCCTTTCCATCTTGGTCGTGAGCTACTGTTTATAATTTATAAGGTACTGATAACATTATCTTCTGTATGAGACACCACATACTATGTTATCTATAATATAAATTAATTGAACAACTACAAATAAATGTAGATAATTTTACCAAATGTGATTTTTTATTTAAAATAAATGTCTACAAAAGCTTAGGCTTTCAGTATACACTCTAACAATCTCTCACTTATACTAATGACTAAGCTGCCATATCTGTTGCCATACATTTGATTCCCATTCCCTCCACATGTCGATCGAAAGCTTTTGCTGGAAGGGCCTTAGTGAAAGGATCTGCCAGGTTATCTACTGATGCAATCTTGGCGATGACAACTTCTCCTCTCTTCATGATATCTCGTATCAGGTGGTACTTGCGCTCTATATGTTTACTTGCCTTATGAGCTCGTGGTTCCTTCGAGTTTGCAACTGTACCGCTATTATCACAATAAATTGTGATGATTTTGGGCAAACCAGGAATCACATCTAAGTCCATTAGAAAGTTCCTGAGCCATACTGCTTCTTTAGCTGCCTCAGAGCCACATACTCAGCTTCCATAGTTGAGTTCGAAATGTATTTCTGCTTAACACTCCTCCATGCAATGGCTCCACCTCCTAAAGTAAACACATAGCCTGATGTAGACTTACTGTTGTCCCTATCCGATTGGAAATCTGAATCCGTGTAACCCACAGGGAGCAAATCGTCTGCTTGGTAAACTAGCATATAATCTCTAGTCCTTCTCAGGTACTTTAATATATGCTTTACCGCAGTCCAATCTCCTTGTCTAGGATTACTCTGATATCTGCTAACCATGCCCACGGCAAAACAGATATCAGGTCTCGTACACAGCATTGCATACATAAGACTTCCTACAGCCGAAGCATAAGGAATTCCTTTCATGTCCTCTATCTCCTTTGATGTCTTTGGAGACATCTCTTTAGATAGAGCTACTCCATGCCTAAAAGGTAAGAAACCTTTCTTGGAATTCTGCATGCTAAAACGAGCAAGGATTGTATCTATATATGAAGCTTGGGATAGACACAACATTCTTTTCTTGCAATCCCTTATAACTTTGATCCCAAGAATGTGTGCACAATCTCCTAAGTCCTTCATATCAAATTGTTTGGACAACCATACCCTTACGTCCAATAATACCTTGACATTGTTGCCAATTAACAAAATATCATCTACGTATAGTACAAGAAATACCACCATGTTTCCGTTACACTTCTTATATACACAAGACTCATCCGGACACTGAATAAATCCATATGACTGGATTACTTTATTAAATCGGATGTTTCAAGACCTTGAAGCTTGTTTCAATCCATAAATGGACCGATTGAGCTTGCACACTAGATGCTCTTTGCCTTTTTCAATGAACCCTTCTGGTTGCTTCATATGGATGTTTTCTTCAAGACTTCCATTAAGGAAAGCTGTCTTGACATCCATTTGTCAAATCTCATAATCCATATGAGCGACAATGGATAAGAGTATCTGGATAGACTTAAGCATGACTACCGGTGAAAAGGTCTCCTCATAATCGATTCTCTCTTTCTGAGTGTACCCTTTCGCAACAAGCCTAGCTTTGAAGGTTCCTACCTTCCCGTCTGTCCCTCATTTCCTTTTGTAGATCCACTTGCATCCAACGGTTTTTACATCATCAGGTGGTTCTACAAGCTCCCAGACCTTATTAGAGTACATAGACTCTATTTCAGAATTCATTGCCTTTTGCCAAGATGCTGCATCTATATCTTTGAGTGCTTCGTCATATGTTCGGGGATCAGGTTCATGTTTACCCGGGATCAAGTCCGAAGACTCTCCCAAAAACATGAATCTCTCTGGTTCCCTCACAACTCTCCCAGTACGACGAGGCACCATCTGTGGTTGTGTATCATGTGTGACACATGTTGCAGTCTCTTGTGGTACTTCATCTTGTACTGTTGGTACTAAAGTAGATGTGCCCTCTCTAAGTTCTTCTAGAACAACTTTGCTACTGGGCTTGTGATCCATTATATAGTCTTCTTCTAAAAATTGGGCATTGGTGCTAACAATGACCTTCTGGTCTTTAGGACTATAAAATAAACCACCTTTCGTTCCTTTGGGATAACCCACAAACATACGAACTTCTGTACGAGATTCTAACTTATCAGCATCTGGTTTCAGCACATGTACTGGACTACCCGAAATCCGAATATGTCTTAGACTGAGTTTTCGCCCATTCCACAATTCTGTGGGAGTAGAAGATACTGATTTAGAAGGTACTAAGTTCAGAATGTGCGCTGTTGTTTCCAGAGCGTATCTCCAAAACGAATTTGGTAATTCTGAATAACTCAACATCGATCTAATCATTTCCATAAGAGTCCTATTCCTTCGTTCTGCCACACCATTCTGTTGGGGTGTACCAGGTGCGGACAATTGGGATTGAATCCCGGCCTCTGATAAGTAATTCCTAAACTCTCCTAAGAGGTATTCGCCACCACGATCAGACCGTAGTGTCTTGATACTTTTACCCAGTCGTTTCTCCACATCAGCCTTGTACTCTTTGAACTTATCAAAGCACTCGGACTTGTGGCGCATTAGGTAAATGTATCCAAATCTTGAATAATCGTCTATAAAAGAGACAAAATATTCAAAACCACCTCTTGCCTGGATAGACATAGGACCACACAAATCAGAATGAACCAATTCTAATACTTCTTTGGCTCTATACCCCTTGACCCTAAAAGGCCTCTTGGTCATTTTACCTTCCAAGCAAGATTCACAAGTTGGAAAATTTTCCAACTCTAATGAACCCAAGAGTCCATCGACTATAAGCCTTTGAATCCTACTTAAGTTAATATGACCAAGCCTTAGATGCCAAAGATATGCTTGGTTCATTTCCGAAGGTTGTTTTCTCTTATTAGTGTTAGAAGATGTATTATAAATTTCCATATTTTGCTTTGTGGGAGAAATTGGATTTAAAGTATATAAATTGCCAACTAATGCACCAGAACAGATAATCACTTTATTTCTCTTTATAACAACATTGTTATTAAAAGAAACATAATATCCATCCAAAACTAGTTTAGAAACTGAAATTAAATTCTTTCTAAAACTGGGTACATAAAGACAATTTCTTAAAACTAATTTTCTATTTCTATCAAAAGATAAGTAGACGTCTCCCACTGCAATAGCTGCCACCTTAGTAGCATAGCCCATGTAGACGGTTATCTCTCCTTCATATAGTCGTCGGGTTTCCTGGAACCCCTGCAAAGAATTGCAGACATGATCAGTAGCTCCTGTATCTACGCACCAGGTGCTGGTAGATAACACCGCTAAACATGTTTCAACAACTAGAGCATGAGATATACCTTTGTTGTTTTGATTCCTACGAGGACAGTCTGCCTTCCAATGCCCTGACTGCTTGTAGATGAAGCACTTGCCCTTCGGCTTCTTCACTCCAGCTTTAGATCCTGTACTCTGAGATTTATTCACTTTCTTTGCTGAGCCAATTTGTTTCTTCTTCTTCTTTCCTTTCGGTTTAGAAGTAGAACCATTTTTAGCATAGTGAATCTGAGAATTGTGACGAAACAAACTTTCTGCTGCCTGAAGTTCTGTTAGTAGTTCCGCCAATGAATATACCCTTTTATTCATATTGTAATTCAGGCAGAATTGCTCAAAACTTCTAGGTAGCGTTTGGAGGATCATATCGATCTGGGTTTCTCCATCAATTTCTCCTCCAAGGATTTGTATTTCATTTAGATAAGTCATCATCTTTAGGATATGATCCCTCACAGGAGTACCCTCTTGCATGGTGGTCGTCATTATCTTTCTCATGGCTTCTTTCCTAGAGGTCCGATCTTGGTGACCAAAGAGTTCCTTGAGATTGTTCATAATATCATAGGCTGTTGGTAAATCTTGATGCTGATGTTGCAATACATTTGACATTGAAGCCAAAATGTAACACCGCGCCATCTCATCTACTTTTACCCATTTCTTATGATATTCAATCTCCTCTTGGGTAGATTCACCAGTGGGTGTATCAGGGCAAGGCTCAGTCAGTACAAACTTATAGCTTTCAGCAGTAAGAACAATGTCCAGGTTCCTTTTCCAATCTATGTAGTTAGGACCAGTAACTCTGTTCTCTTTTAGTATAATGGCAGTGGGTTGAAAGTCATCCTAAGAATCACAAATAACTTTCAGTCAGAACTTTAAATTTAGAATAATATTGATTCCTCAAACAATACTATTTTAAATTAACCAACACCTCAAAACACCGTGAATTTTGTATGCCACGATAGTGTGGACGTATACAAATTCAACATTTGTAAAAGGAGGGTTTAACCCATTAATTTTATTATCTTGTCAACCTAACTTTTTGACAAATAAAATTAATAGTTGGTTTCCTTTGGTCACACGAATAATAGCAGTGACTCCGATAGGGAGGATACTATTAGACGTGCCTAAGTGTATACCATTACTTGACACTAAGTCCATTAATAAGATTGTGCCCCTTCCGATGGGGAAGATCACACGCTCTTAATTAATTTCCTATAGTCATCCTAAATGGAAGTTTGATCTAGTGATCCACAAACAAACTCATCCGATATGGAGGAAGACACTCAGAGCCAACGCGCAAGTTTGTTTGCATCACTTACAAACGAGTAATGGAGACCGTGGAATTTATTTAAAATCCCTCTCCCACTTAGTTATTTAAAAATGAGGAATTTTGACTATGCTAGTCTACTTAACATGCATACTAACAAGTACACACATCACAACATAAAAGCAATAAATAGAAAAACTAATTTTCAACTATTATGGCTTTTATCTATTGTTGCCCTCCGTGTGTCGCCATCCCTAGCTGCTGCCATTTTTGGCCACCGCCACCGGATCTAGTTGTCGCATCTATCTTGCTTCTTGTTCTGCTGTGCATCTGGTCCTCAAAAGGTTCCATGCCATGCAAGATTCAATTCGCGACATTAATAGAATTTTACATTTTTTGATCCTATATTCCTCGAAGGAATGTACATCTATCTAGATCAAAAAATAAAATCCTAAACAAACTAAATACAGCTCCTACTGTATTTTATAATACAATCATGCATACACAATAAAATGCCCTTGACATGTCCAAGGGTCCAATCACGCACATAATAACTATAAGCCATAATAGTTGGATCCTGCATCCATAAAGTTAGCACATCCTACTATTATCCTGCCTAAATTATGTATGACATGTGCATAATTAAACTAATACCAAATACACGGAGGCAAAACCCTAGCTCTGATACCAATTGTTGGTTGCTACTTGGAAAACCTAATGGTTCCACTGTACAAAAATTTTGTACAAAGGTCTGAACCTTTTCCTAGCTACCATGTGTTCTTTTAAATTAAACTTGGATCGTCTGCGGAACTTAACACGTTTGATCCTAAGTTTAATTTATTTGTTCTTTTAGGTTTAGACTTGGATCTCCTGCGGAACTTAACACGTTCGATCCAAATCACCTAGATCATGAAGACAATTAAATATCTATTTCCAAAATCGGCTTCCAGTACTTCATGGCGAGGCACATGACCTTCTTAGATATAGGAGCAACCACCACAAACTAGACAAAGCCTTTTAAGGAAATTAAATATTTAACCTTCCCATAGTAACCCTAGGTTAACCTCTAAGAACAATCAAATCACAAGGAAAAGAAAAAAAATAAAAGAACACAATTTTGAAAACTAATTCGAAAAAACTAGAATCGCATGCCTCTTGTATTTGGTATTTTACATGGAGATCAAACTAACATGACGCAGAAAATAATATTAGTTATACCTTTCTTAGTAGATAATGACCTCTTAATCTTCTACCGTATTCATCTTCTAATCTCGGACGTTGTGTGGGCAACGATCTTCCAAGACGAGGACCACCTAGCACCTTCTTCTTCTTCCTTCAAGTTTCGGCCAAGCAAGACTTCCAAAGGATGAAGATCTTTTTCCACCAACCAAGCTCCAAGGGATGCAAGCTTTCTCTCCTTCTTCTCCAAGCTAGGATCCGGCCACCACTTGATCTCCAAGAGAGAAGAGAGTTTCAGCCACAAGGATGGAGAGAAGAGAAAAGGAAGAGGCCGGCCACACCAAGGAAGAAAAGAGGGAGAAAAATAATAAAGGTTGTTACCACAAAGGCACCCAAACCCCCTCTTTTATAATCCTTTAGCCTTAGCAAATAAGGAAAATTTAATAAAAACTTCCTTAACTCTATTGCCATTGAAAAGGAAAATTTAATAAATTAAAATTAAATTCCTTTTCTTAGTTTATATGGTCCGCCACCTCATGTAAGCAATCAAGGAAATTTTTCACAAGAAAAATTAAAGCTTCCTAATTTGCTTTCGGAGAAATTTTAAAATAAAATTTCTCTTTAATAATCCCTTCATGATTGATGCTATAAAAGGAAATTTTTATAATTTTAAAATTTAACTTTTCAACATGTGGATGATAAATAAGTAAAGTTTAAACCAAAATTAAAATCAACCTTTTAATCTACAAATAAGGAAAGAGATTTAACTCTTCTCTTAATCTTTTGTAGAATCTTATAAAAGGAAATATTTTAATTTTTAAACTCTCTTTTAAATCATGTATTCCACATAAGAAAAAATTTAAAATTAAAATTCCTTTTGAATTTATAATGGCCGGCCACCTAGACTTGGGTTCAAGATAGGGCCGGCCACCCATAGACCAAGGCTTGGCCGGCCCTAGCTTGGTTCCCAAGCTAGCTTGGCCGACCCCTATAACATGGGTATGAAGGTGGGTATAGGTGGGTATAGTACTCTATAAATAAGAGGCTACGATAGGGACTGAGAGGAGGAATTGGTTTTGGTCTCCTGATAAAATTAAGCATCCCGTGTTCGCCCCGAACACACAACTTAATTTTATCAATAATAATTCATTCCACTAGAGAACTATTATTGAACTACCGCACCAATCCCAAATTACATTTTTGGGCTCCTTCTTATTATGAGTGTGTTAGTCTCCCTGTGCTTAAGATGTCTAATGTCCACTAATTAAGTGAGTTACTGACAACTCATTTAATTAATATCTTAGTCCAAGAGTAGTACCACTCAACCTTATCGTTATGTAAGACTAAGTCCACCTGCAGGGTTTAACATGACAATCCTTATGATCTCCTCTTGGGGACATTATCAACCTAGATCACTAGGAGACAGTTTCCTTCTATAATCAACAACACACACTATAAGTGATATCATTTCCTAACTTATCGGTCTTATTGATTTATCGAACTAAATCTCACCCATTGATAAATTAAAGAAATAAATATCAAATATATGTGCTTGTTATTATATTAGGATTAAGAGCACATACTTCCATAATAACTGAGGTCTTTGTTCTTTTATAAAGTCAGTATAAAAGAAACGACCTCTGATGGTCCTACTCAATACACTCTAAGTGTACTAGTGTAATTATATAGTTAAGATAAACTAATACCTAATTACACTACGACCTTCCAATGATTTGTTCCTTTTCATCTTGGTCGTGAGCTACTGTTTATAATTTATAAGATACTGATAACATTATCTTCTGTATGTGACACCACATACTATGTTATCTACAATATAAATTAATTGAACAACTACAAATAAATGTAGATAATTTGACCAAATGTGATTCTTTATTTAAAATAAATTTCTACAAAAGCTTAGGCTTTCAGTATACACTCTAACATAAGCTTCCTTCGACTTGACATATTCAAGTCATCTTGGTCATGAAGATTTATACTTTGACATCTTAAGCAAGCATCTCATTGAGGTGTGAACTCGGGATAATTAGGTATAAGTTGAAGTGCCCGAAGGTGTTTGGATAGCCCACAGAGGATTCATCGCTCCTTGCGAGGAGACGTATACCCTATGGCTACTCGTTTGGATTATTACTCAAAATTTTTGGCCAAACCATCATATGTTAAGAGTGTGCGACTCTTGTACACATGTACGAGTAATTTGAATCTGTAGAACGAAGAAGTATTACTTGGGTTAGGTGTGACGTAGTCAACCTAGTGGGGATAAGACACATAGACCATATCCTGAATCAAGTGGGTATAAGATGAGTGAAAGGAATGAGGCTCAACTCACTGTAGCTGCTGATGGGTTTAGAATTAATTCTAAGATCAACTATGATTTTTTAGCTAATTGGGGATCATGATATACGACTAGGTGCCACTCATGATTGCTCTATAATTAAGTAGTTAATTATGGGCGATCAAGATAAACTAGGAACCTATTGGGTCACACACACTAACGAGTCTCTAAAAGACATAAAACAAGTTAAAGAATAAGATTTTTAGATTAAGAGATAAATGTTTGGTTGGACTATAATAAGACAAATATGGAAATATTTGTCACAATGGAAGCGCAGATAGGCCACATCTCCTATGGAAGAGTTGAACTATATTTGGTTTAATCATGAATTAGTCATAAACCAACTTAGTTTAGTTGTGAACCAAACCAAGGGGTTAATGGGTTAATTTTTGGTTAAGGGATAATGGGTTGAATTTGAACTTTCTAATCTAACTCATTAATGAGGGCTATATATTGATATGGTTAAGAGAAAATTAAACACATGAGATCATTAATTGACTTGTAAGGTTTTTGGAAAACCTTAACCCAATTTCTCTTCTCCTCTCGCTCTCCCCTCTCTCTTTGCCGCCGCCAACAAGGGGAAGCATTTCCCCTTGTTGCCGTGACCACCACAAGGGAGAAAACTCTCCCTTGTGTGCTTCTCTTCCTCTTCCTCTTGATCTCTCTTCTTCACTCATGGCTAGTAACTTCTGAAGGAGAGGCTTGTACTCAAGGAGTTGTCTTGAGGAGCTCGGCATGGATATGAATAGATGCGAGGTTCGACAACGTCATTACGGTTGATGCCCTTCTCGTTATAGGTCATCCGTAAGGTACACCTAGTGTAAATTTATTTTCCATAAAAATTTAATTATATGATCATGTTTGACATGTTGTATCCTTGTATGCATGTGGTGCATGTGATGTAATAATTTAGGAATTATTATTATTTTATTTTCTGTTGCACATGTTTACGAAACATGTTTTAGCACACACCGCATTGGACATATCCCAACAATTCACTCAATTAGAATACAAGAGCTTAGGATCTATTGTATTTGAAAATAATGACAAACTTAAGATAATTAGGATACGTAATATTGAACTCGAATCTAATTTTGTTATTAAAAAGGTATTACTTGTTGATGATTTTAAATTTAACTTACTTAGCATTAGTGAATTATGTGATTCTAGTTATAAAATTAAGTTCTTATCCTCTGAATGCTTAATTAAGCATACAGACAACCCTAACATAAGACTTAAAGGGTTTAGAAGGGACAATATCTATGCAATCAACTTAACTAGCTCCTCACTTAAGTGTCACTTGACACAAAAAGAGAAAACCTGGCTATAACATAGAAGACTGTCTTACACTCACTTTAGAAACCTCATCAAACTAAATCACTTAGTGAGAGGACTATCAAAACCACTCAACTTAGATTCAACAATTTGTAATTCTTGTCAACAAAAAAAAGATCAAATCAACCCACAAACTAACTAATTAAACTCAAACCAATTCAACACTTGAATTATTACACTTAGATTTATTTGACTCACATGAGATTAAAACTATTAATAGAAGTTTATACTATCTAGTAATAATTAATGATTACTCAAGATTCACTTACGTAAAATTTTTAAAAAATAAAGATGAAACATTTGAAATATTTAGTGATTTTTGTAAACAAACTAAAAATAAAAAAGACTTAAAAATCAAAAGAATTAGGAGTAATAATGATGGAAAATTTAAAACCATAGGTTTATAAAATTTTGCTTAAAAAATGGCTATCACCAAGAATTCTCATGTCCTAATACATCTCAACAAAATGGAATAGTTGAAAGAAAAATAGAACCATCCAAGAAGCCAGTAGGACAATGCTTAATGAATACCAACTACCAAAATATTTCTGGGCAAAAGCTATTAGTGCAGCCTGATATGTATAAAATAGAACAACAATAAATAAGAAACATAATAAAATCTTATTTGAAATTTACTATAATAAAATACCTAATATCAAATATTTTAAAGTATTTGAATATTTAGTTTACATATTAAATATAAGAGAACGCTTAGGAAAATTTATCTCAAAAGTTGAAAATAAAATTTTTATAGGATACTCACTAAATAGTAGAGGGTATAAAGTTTATAATAAAAATACCCTAAGAATTAAAGAAACAACAAATGTAAAATTTAATGAATCTAACTCTAAGGAAACTAGCTCAAATCAAACTCAAACTCAAACTCAACCTATTGACTTTGTTAAAGCTAGCACTGATCTAGAGGAGAAGTGAAAACCTAAATCAAACAGACGAACACAAAGATGAATAAAATCAATCACAAGAAAATGAACAAACACAAAATGAATCTAGAATAATAAGAGTCAGCTCAGACCACCCAATTGAACAAATAATAGGTTACCTAAACCTAAAGGTTCAAACTAGATCACCATTTAAAAATCTAAGTCAAATATCTTTAATTTCTAAGATTAAACCCAAAATAGTAGAAGAATCCCTACTTAACCCAGACTGGATTATAGTCATGTAGGAAAAACTGATTTAATTTGAAAAAATAGAGTATGAGATTTAGTATCATTACCTAATCATAAAAAGGTTATAGAAACAAAATGAGTGTTTAGAAATAAACTAAGTGAAAATGGAGAAATTATAAGAAACAAAGTTAATTTAGTAGCTAAAGGGTTTAGTTAAGTAGAGGGACCTGACTATGATGAAACCTATGCCCCAGTTGCCAGACTTGAGTTTATTAGAATGCTACTAAGTTATATAACCCATAAATGATTTAAACTTTATCAAATGGATGTTAAATTTGCTTTCTTAAATGGACTAATCAAAGAAAAAGTATATGTAGGTCAACTACCTGGGTTTGAGAGTTTAGATTATCTTGACCATATTTTTAAACTAAATAAAGCTTTGCATGATCTTAAACAAGTACCTAGGGCTTGGTATGAAAGGTTGACCTCCTATCTAATTTCCAAAGGATTCAACCAAAGTCGAATTGATCCAACTCTTTTTATAAAATCACTTAAACATGATATCTTTATAGCCCAAGTATATATAGATGATATAATTTTTGGATCAACAAATTTAGAATTTTTACAAGAATTTATAACCTTAATGGAACAAGAATTTAAAATGAGCTTAGTTGGTAACTAACTTATTTCTTAGATTTACAAATTAAATAAAAAAATAAAGAAAATTATGTTTATCAACAAAAATATACAAAAGAATTACTTAAAAAATTTGAAATAGAAAATACTAAAGAAATAAAAACACCAATGACAACTAACATAACTTTAGATAGTGAGTCGAATGGAAAACCAATAGATCTAAAATATTATAGGAGTGTCATAGGCGACCTCTTATACTTAATTACAAGTCAACCTAATATTTTATTTGTAGTTAGTATATGTGCTAGATACCAAACCTGTGCTAAGGAATCTCACCTAACTAATGTAAAAATAATCTTTAGATACTTGAAAGGCACACCAAATGTAGGAATTTGGTATCGTAGAACACCTAATTTTGAATTGATAGATTACTCTGATTCAGATTATGTTGGCTATAAATTAGATCAAAAAATTACAAGCAGTGGATGTTAACTACTTGAACCATCACTTGTCAACTAGTTTAGTAGAAAATAATACTGTGTTACTTTATCTACTATTGAAGTGAAGTACATAGCAATGGGCGAGTGTGTGCCATAATTGTTATGGATAATGCACATGTTAAAAGACTTTAACTTAGAACATAAAAATGTAAAAATATTTATTGATAATTTAAGTTCAATTAACTTAACTAATAATCTAGTGTATCATTTAAGAACAAAACATATTGAAATCAAACATCACTTAATTAGAGACCATGTCACCAAAGGAGGCATTGAACTCAACTACATTGAGTCCAAGTCAAATATGGCTGACATCTTTACTAAGCCACTGCCAAAATCTAAATTTAATAACTTACAAAGAAGATTGGGAATGTGCAGGATAGACTAGAACTCTTATTATCAAATAAATTTTTAAATGATTTACAAATTCTAGGCTACTCTTATTTTTATGCTTTTAAAAAACTTTCTATTTCTCTAGAGTTTCAAAAATTATTTTGACCTTAGTCTAGGTCAAACCCCTAGAAAACATGATCCTATAGATCTAGGTAACGAGTATTTCACAAGCACACTAGGTCTACCTTGATTGTGTATTAAAAAATTTAGAATGACATAAGATGCGTAGGCCTTTTGTTTAGACTTTAGATACTTATATCAGTGCATCAAAATAAGTCCGGGTTATAAATACAATAGTACATTGATCAAAATAAGTAGTTCTTTTTTAGAAAATATCTAACTGGATAATATTACTTAACTTGACTAACCTAGTGAATGCTGCTATCTTTTGGTAGTCAGTTAGTAACTAAAGGTTATACATCTAAGAATAAATTTTGGATAAATATTATTTTGAAAATAATATCAGGTTAAGTGGGAGGATATGCTTGGATAACTTAAAAATATTTAAAAATTTACTTTGAAAAATATTTTACAAAATATTTTACAAAATTCATGCAAAGCTTTATGTTTTAAAAAAACTTGTACATTTTTTAAAAATGCCCTTGAAAATATTTGGAACTTTTATTAAAATTTTCTTTAAAAATAAATTTGAAAAATCCTTGTAACATGCTTTTTCACTTTGTTTAACTTTAAATATTTTGAAAATATTTCCAAAACTAATTTGTTTAAATTCTTTGAAAATATTTTATAAAATTCTTGCAAATTTCAAAATTTCCTTTAAAAAACAATTATATGTTTAAAAAATTGCCTTGAAATTATTCTAAAAAATGATTTCAGAAATGGCTTTCAAAAACCTACTCTTTTACCTTAGTTTTGAAACTGATTAAAATTACTTTTTCAAAAATATTTTTAAAAATTACTTTGACAATGTTTAAAAACTTTTTCAAAAATACTTACAAATTTTTAATGAAATACTAAATTACTAAACTGTGTTTGAAAAGTTTGTTTTCAAAACCTTTTCTTCAAAATGTTTTTGAAAATTTAAATGAAAAGTCATTTAAAAAATTTGTTTGTTTTCAGAATTCTATTTATTTTAAAACTTGAATAATCTGTTACCAAAAGCATTTTGAAAAATGTATTTATCTGCTTCAAAACCTGACCTGACAATTTATTTAGTTGAAAATTTATTTGAAAATATCTATTTGAAAATTTTATATTATAGAAAATATCTTCTTTACAAAATATCTACCTGAAAAATTTCTTTCAAAAGATAACACTTTTATTTTCAAAAACTTGTTTCAAAACATTACTTTGAAACCATACTTACTAATGTTTAATGTGTTGTATTTTTTTTTTATGTATACCAAAGGGGGATGATAGTGAGTTATGTTAGAAAAATCACCTCACTTTATTCAAATTTAGAAAAGAAAACTCAATTTTCATTTGATGTTTAATGCTTATTTGCATGTGTATTTTTTTTAACTTTAATTTAGGTTCTCATTACATAAAAAAGGGAAGATTGTTAGTGCAGGTTGCACTAATAATCAAATTTTGATGTATAACTAATAGGTTAAAGTTAGATGTGTTATTTGTGAAACCTTTTACCAAGTGTGCAAGACTTGATGGGTCTAGAGGACTGAAACACCAGGCTGAAGTCCAACTGGTTGATAGCTGCCACGAAGTCTAGTTTGGTTGAGATATGGCAGAAGGAAGTCCAGTTAGGTTGACAACTAGCTGAAGTCCAGATTGGTTGAGATCTGGCGGGAAATCTTGGTGAATCAAGGGACTTGACATCAAGGAAGTCTACGATTGGTAAGTGGAGGCAAGCAATAGGAGGAGAGATCCAGTGAGGACGCAGTCCCGGTTGAGGGAACGGTAGGCGTCCGTCCAATCTAGAGTTTCAACGAAACTCAAAGTCAGGATTGGACAGTCCAGAGACTGTCAACATTTACCTTACTCTATATATTATTTTTACCTGGACTAACCTATGATGCAGGATGAAGATTGTTGGAAAATATGCATCCAAGCGCCCGGAGCTTATCTAGGCACCCAGACGGTCCGGGCGCTCGGAGATACTCTAGGCGCCTGGGTCAGGTGCTTCGAAACAACACCCAGGTGGCACCGCAGGCACTTAGAGGGTCTGAGCGTCGGAGCATGTCCAGGCGCCCGGACCAGCAAAGTTCATTCACAGACTGAGTTGGAGTGCGACGACTAGCTGACCCACGTTAGCAGTCCAGACACCCGGAGGGGGTCTAGGTGTCCGGATGTGGATAAACTTCGAGGATGAAGTTTCGATGAAAGCTTACCACATTAGCATAGTCCAAGTGCCCGAGAGGGGATCCAGGCACCCGGATGGGGTTATAAAATGAGGGTTCGACTAGCAGCTTGAAGACAATATTTGCCACAACTTTTATTCTAGCGGGCTGCTCTTAGAAGGCTCTGGTGATCCTTAAAAGCTGCTCTGACAACCGACGATTAAAGAATTCTATTCATGCTTTCTTCTTATTGGTAGATTTTTATATTATAGTTTGTGTACTCAAATATTGTAAATCAAAATTTTGAATTGATAGTGATTGTCTAATGAAAGCACTCAATGAGTGCGAGCCTTAGAGTAGGAGTCATTGAAGGCTCTGAACCAAGTAAAAAAAATTACTTGTGTTAGTGCGTGCCTTTTTGTTTTCATCTCATGTTTTTCTTTGTTTTATTTTCACTAAAAACTCGGTATTTTAAAAGAAAAGAATGATTTCAAAATCACATGATTCACGCCCCCCACCTCTCACATGCTCATAGTCCAACAAATGGATTAGTCAACATGTCTACAACATTGTCTGCAATGTGAACCTTCTCAAGTTGAATTTTTTCGGAAGCAATCAGCTATCTGATTTTTTGAAACCGCACATCAATGTGTTTGGTTCTCATATGATACACCTGATTCTTCAATAAATAGATAACACTTTGATTTTCGCATAATAACTTGACTCCACATTGTTGAATGCCCAGTTCTTTGATCAACCCTGTAAACCATAAAACTTCCTTCGTTGCTTCAGCTGCTGTCATGTACTCCGACTCCATAGTAGATAATGCAACAATAGATTGTATCATAGATTTCCAAGAGATAGTTGGTACGGGAAGCATCCGACGATAGAACCATTGTTTTGATAATGGCAAAGGAATTCAAAGTTAAGGTTATGTCTGTGAGATCTTGGAAAATTTAATTAATAGGGTTATTTGGAAAATAGCCTTATAGAATTTTTCCGGAATTTTTAGAAATTTTCTGGGAATTTTTCGGAACTCGTACGACGGGTTTCGAGGGGACGAATTTACGGATACGGATAAAGCCTGTTTGGAATACTAGTTTAAGTGAGGAAATGTTTTTGTTTATAAATACTTTTCTTTTCTTATTTCCCTAAACCTATCGCCGATACCCGAACTCCTTCCCCTCTTCTGCCCCGACTCCGATCTCTCTCTGTTCTCTCTCTCGTGGACAAGCGGCGGCGACGGGAGCAAGGCTCCAACTCCGGCGATCTTCCTCTACCGGCATCGGCGGCTGTTGAGCTCAGATCCAGGCGGCGCTATTCCTCTTCGGATCATAGGCACGACATTGTGTCTCCTCTAGCCGACTACCCACCTTTCTTCCCTGATCCGACGCCACTGGGTCGAGCATTTGTCATCCGATTGCCGGCGTGAAGAAAAATTAGGGCTACCAGCGTCGGATTTGTCTGGTACCGACAGTGTGGGTGAGGTACCAGCCCTAGTCTTCATGATTTTCTTGTCGGATCCTCTTCTCTGTTCATCGCAAGAATTCATCGTGCCCTAGCGGTGATTTCGAAGGTAAGCTATTAAACCTAGCTGTGGATTTTAGAGCTTCAATTTTCTTCTCTGTTTACTGATCCTCATCTTCTTAGCGGTGGAATTAGGTCACGGATTTGGAGAGGTTGGTATCGGGGATGTGTTGTTGGATTAGGGGAAGGAATCGGATCAGACTCGTGCTAGGTTTTCCCTTGATCGGATCAGTGGACCTCCTCCTCCTGGCTGTTGACTGAGGTTCCGGTTTGAGGTGAGTTCTTGTTGGAATTTGGGTATTGCTTGATTAGAGATCTCCATTTCTTGTTGATCTGTGATCTCCTTGTTTGATTCTTTCTTGATCCGATTGAATTCCAGTGAGGTTCGATTCTGATTAGTGAGGTGTGCTCGGGATTTCAGCAAGGTTGAGTGTTGTGAACTTTCTTAGGTTCCAACAGCAGCTACCCTAACCGGCAGCTACATTTTTGGTGGTGATCTACTGGTGATCACCTTGGATTTGGGTAAGTTTTTGGAGGTCAATTGTTACTTTGTTTTAATGATACAAATTAGGGTTATATTTAGTTGTTTATGTGTAGAATTATTCAGGGTTGAATTAATCTAATGGAGTGATTAGGGTTAAGGTAATTAACCCTAGTCAACCGTTGGATTTTTAATCTAATGGGAGATTAGGGATTAGATAACTAATCCTAATTGACCGTTAGATTTAATTAGATAGGATAAGGTTGTGGGATTAGGGTTTTGCCCTAATTTAGTTTTAGAGATTTTATTTAGCTAAATAAAACTGTTTGTTTGTATTCTAGCTAAATAAAAGTAAATGTATTTATTTACACAGGACTCTGATTCGAGACGAGCATCTCGACATTGGATTAGGACTGGATTGTACCTTCTATTTGAGGCGGGTACCCTTTGACTTATCTTTTGATAATGTCTTATGATATGTGTAGCTTATATATATACTTACTAGTGGTAGATAGTAGATTATTCTCTCTCTTGGTCTTAGCTAGTTGATACCTATCACATGCTTCATCTGCTAGTTGCTTTACTTCAGGATTGGATATTTTATCTCTTGCCATGTGTATATATGTTCATAGAGATGCATATCTATAGTGCTCTACTCTACTGGATTAGTTGCTTTACATGTATGATACATGCTCTTGGATTCATGACACTTACATCATTGTTATATGTGATGTCTTTGGATTTATGCTGTCTATATCATGGTTATATATATGCGTTTACCTTTTGGGCACATACATATATGGAGGAGGCTATGTTCAGGTATGACATACTATAGCATCATGCACCATCCTGCATGATTGCATGCTGGGCGATTGACGACTCCATTATTGTTGAGCTCGTCGACCGGCTACATAGGCCTGCACACAACGTGTTTCACTGCATGGGTAGTGGCACAACACAGTAGGGTGTGTATGGCAGTAGCTCTGTAGTGCTCCGCTGGTCCGCTCATGTGTAGTGTGACTGCAGCGTGGTAGCAAACAGGGATCCCTCCCCGTCATTGCGTACTGGGAGTTGAGAGCGTTACGCTCCCTCACTATGTTTGAGGTAGGAGGATAGGTGTACTCCGACAGCATCCCGTCCATTCGGTCACTCATCAGACAGAGTGCACGGTGTCACAGCCCTACCTACTCGGTCTCGCCATCGCGTGTGAGACGGCTGACTAGCGTCAGGGGTGACCATGTCATATTGCATCATATGCACATATTGCATTTATTGTGATTGTTGCATATTGGATGATGTACTTGGGTGACTGCATATGATTGACATGCATACAGGATACATGCTTATTTGCTCTGACTATCTTTGTCTGTGTATGTCCACAGTCATTTGCACAAGCCTCGCAGGTGAGTACAGTTTATTACAGTTATGTATTTTCTTATTATTCTTGCTATAGATTGTGCTTTATGCCTATTGTTGGTTATTACAGTTTATTTAAGCTCTGCATATCTGTTGAACTGTTAGGAGACTATACCGTAGGTTGTATGGTTAGAGAACTGTACTATTGATCCTATGGTTTAGGAGACTGTACCTTAGGTTATTACTGGTGGATATATATTGCTGTACATGTCTATTGGTTTACCTGCTGAGTTCTTTGAACTCACCCCGTTGTTACTATTTTTTCAGGTTGAGGCCGTCAGGAGAGAATCCAGTCACTAGCCCCTTGGTCGCGAGGATTTCTAGATATCGTTTTCTGTGTTCGCTTTTATACGTATACATGTGATGTGGGTTTGTATTGTGGACTTTATGACGCACATTGGGTTTACTACTTTTGTTTTCCGCTGCGAATATTTCATTACTTCGTGGATTTCGTTTCTTCGTTGTAGTGGAGTAGGATGTGTACGTATATCTTCGTTGATTTCTATATCATCTTTTCTTTATACAACTGCGTGGATTGTTCATATTATATCTGTGTAGAAATGTTGAATATAACTGTGTGGATTGTTTTCTATTTGTGTGTATTGTTCCGGCCGAGTGTGGCCGAGGTATAGATATATGTATACTGAGATTCATATTGTCACCCGTACAGGGGAGATGCTGCCGAAATTTCTTCAGACAGGGACTACCTGGGGCGTGACAATTTATTTGGTATTAGAGCTAGGCTCCAATTTTGGATTTTTGTGTCCTGGAGTTTGTTAGCGTATCTGGATTTTCGGGATTTTATCTGATACCAATTTATTTGGTATCAGAGCGGCTTTCTGATACTTGTTTCTCATGTTCTGGAGTTTACGAGTTTATCTGGGTGTTTTCGGATTTGTACGGATTTTCGTCGACTTACTCGTTTCGGAATTTCGAGGTATTTTGACGAGGTTATTGGTTCTATTTGGGGCTAAGCAGCGACAGGACATCTCCAGACGACAATTAGGTAAAATAGGTAACTTTATAGTTTTTATAACCTGTAGTGATATCTGGGTAACATTCTGTTACAGATATGGTACATACACGTATTCCGATACTGAGACGTGGTCATCCACGTAAGAGGCCGATAGATTCTCTGGAGATAGAGTCTCCAGAGAGATCTGCTAGGGTTAAGGTTGTCCGTCAGGGACAGACTCGTCAGGATATTATAGGCACGCCGGATTATAAAACCCTGATGGTTCCGACTTCAGAGGTACATAGCTCGACTGTACCACGAGTGGTATCACCTTCAGTATACCCGACACTCCCTCCAGTCGTGCCTACTACTGCGTACTGGAGGTACGAGATGAGGCAGATATAGGGTGGGACACGCAGTGCTCGATTATAAGCGAGCAGCATATTACCTGGACGAGATTTAGGGAGGCATTTGAGAGTCAGTATTTTTCTCAGGCGTATCAGATGACACGTCGGCGGAATTTCCTGAGTCTTCGGCAGAATAACCATTCAGGGATGGAGTATAATGTCGAATTTAATTGGTTGGCTAGATTCTGTCCTGAGTTGGTTACCGAGGATAGATCTCATATGTTTCAGTTTGTCCAGGGACTGGACGAGCATCTTCAGCTGAAGATTTCTGGTTTTGGTAGTTCATCATACACAGAGGCACTGGGTAGAGCTCTTATGATTGAGTCTGCTCATCAGAGAGTGAATGCGGACAAGAAGAGGAAGCAGACTGATCGGACTTCCGGACAAATCCAGTAGCCACAGATTACGGGACAACAGCAGAGCAGTCGCACTCAGATGGGTCAGAGTACTTCAGGGTCATCTGGCCGACCCCAGAAGTTAGGACGATCTTCATCTGGACGTTCCCGATCTTCAAGGCAGAACCGGAAACAGTCCACTGATGACTTGCACTGCACCCGATGTGGATCTCGAGATCACATCACCTCTGCACCACAGGACGATCGGTTGCTATTATTGCAAGCTGCAGGCATGAGCGAGATTATTATTGAAGGCTCGGCATCTGACATCTGGGATCTGTCCGGGAGGACGATTTGGTCGATCTGGGACTCGGTAGTGGCCAATCTTCACCGTCGGCGGAAGGCGGCTCCCCTGCGGCAGTGCGTATAGCATGCAGTCGGGAGCATTCGATGTTCGATGGAGTCGAGTTCTATTACGGACCTCGATATCGGCTCGGCCATGATGCGATTATAGCCCACCACGATTCGATACATCTGCAGCCCATAGCCCGGCTCGACTCGGTATCGATCCAAACTTCGATGGCGTGCTCGGACTCCGCATGACCTTTGGCGATGCTACGCCTCTACCACCGTCGGATCTTGGGCGAGTTCACGCGGTCACGGAGAGGGCCTGACGACGGATCCGTTTTTCACGGTACGGTTTTATTTTATGCATTTTCTGCTGATATGCTAATTGATACAGGTAGTTCACATTCTTTTATATCTTGTGCATTTATGAGAGAGATTGGTAGACTACCTTCTCATAGACCGCGATGACTGACCGTCTCCTTACCATCTGGTGATACCTTGGATATCACTCAGGAGGTCAGAGGTTGCCTGTTAGATTTTGGTAGCATTATACTCACTGTAGATTTGTTAGTATTGGAAATGGTCGAGTTCGATATTATCCTTGGCATGGATTGGTTGTCTGCATACCATGCCACAGTTGATTGCCAGAAGAGGGTGGTTACTTTCCGACCTCCGAACCAACCCTCTTGGGATTTCACTAGCATCAGAGACGATGGGATATCGACCATTTCTGCGATACAGGCGCAGAAACTGCTATCACATGGATGTCAGGGATTTCTATTATCTTTGATTAATACTGACGACAGCAGTAGTTCTCAGCTCTCAGACGTTCCGGTGGTCCGAGAGTATCCAGACGTTTTTCCAGACGAGTTACCAGGTTTGCCTCCCCGAAGGCAAGTGGAGTTTGCTATTGAGCTGATTCCAGGGACTGCACCAACATCGAAAGCTCCTTATCGTATGGCACCGAAAGAGTTGGACGAACTAAAGGTCCAACTCCAGGAATTACTGGATAGGGGATTTATTCGCCCTAGTGTATCTCCGTGGGGGTCTCCAGTACTATTTGTCAAGAAGAAGGATGGTACTCTGAGGTTGTGCATCGATTATAGGCAGCTGAATGCAGTGACTATCAGAAATAAGTACCCCTTGCCACGGATTAAGGATTTATTTGATCAGCTTAGAGATACATCAGTGTATTCCAAGATTGATCTGCGGTCTGGATATCATCATCTTTATGGTATTACTTTTGAGATTCTTACCGATCATAAGAGTCTCAAATATATTTTCACCCAGAAGGAACTCAATCTCCGACAGAGGAGATGGATGGAGTTCCTAAAGGATTATGATTGTACTATTAGCTACCATCCGGGTAAAGCTAATGTGGTTGCTGATGCACTGAGCAGGAAGTCCAGAGGGACTTTAGCTTGTCATCGAGTTACAGTCACGGACTTGATTTAGGGATTCGCCGAGTTGGGCCTTGAGGAGCAGGGACGGACAGAGCAGAGTATTCTTGTTACCATGGTTGCTCAGTCGTCGATCAGGATGAGGATTCGAGAGGCCCAGGCCGGAGATCAGCATTTACAGTTCATTAGCAGCCAGGTAGCTTCCGGACAGCAGACTGAGTTTACACGAGACAATGAGGGGATTGTTTATTTCCGAGGCAGATTATGTGTACCTCGGTCTCACCCGGTCATGGAGGAGTTACTTCAGGAGGGTCATCGTTCTAGATTTGCTATTCACCCAGGTGGGACCCGTATGTATCGTGATTTGAGGCGTTCCTATTGGTGGAACGGTATGAAGAAAGAGATCACGGAGTTTGTAGCCAGATGTCTTGTTTGTCAGCAGGTGAAGGCTGAGCACCAGAGACCTGCTGGAGTACTTCAGAGGATCCCTATTCCCGAGTGGAAGTGGGAGCACATTACTATGGATTTCGTGGTTGGTTTGCCTAGGACTCGTCGAGGCCATGATGCGATTTGGGTAATCGTTGACCGATTAACCAAATCCGCACACTTTTTAGCGATCCGGAAGACTGATTCTCTGGATCGATTAGCAGAGTTATACTGTCGTGAGATTATTAGATTACATGGTGTTCCTTTGAGCATCATATCAGATAGAGACCCACGGTTCACGTCCAGGTTCTGCGTTGGGCACACAACTTCGTTTCAGTATGGCATTCCATCCGCAGATAGATGGGCGATCAGAGCGGACTATTCGAGACATTGGAGGACTTGTTGAGGTCTTGTGTCATGGACTTGGAGGTAGTTGGGAGGACCACCGCCATTAGTGGAGTTCGCCTACAACAACACTATCATTCGGCTATCCGGATGGCCGTTTAAGGCATTAAGGTAGGCCTTGTGGACACCCATCCTCGGGAAGAGGTTGGGGAGGCTCGATTAGTAGGACCTCGAGAGCTCAGCGGGATCGAGTGGTTCGCACTATCGACGGAGGATGTTAGAGGCCGGGACCGTCGGAAGAGTTATCTTGATCGAGACGGAGACCCACAGGTTCTCCTTTGGTGATCACGTGTTTCTTAGAGTTTCACCCACGAAAGGGGTGAAGAGATTTGGTCTCCGAGGTAAGCTAGCTCCCCGATATATTGGACCATTCCGGATCTTGGGAGGATTGGAGCAGTAGCTTCTACCACCATCTCTAGCTGACATTCATGATGTATTCCATGTATCTATGCTGAGGAGATACGTATCCGATCCGGCACATGTTCTGTCAGATATATCTGTTCCTATTCAGCCTGATGTTACTTACGAGGAGGTTCCGGTGTGGATTCTGGACCACCGAGAGCGTCAGCTACGAAACAAGATTGTCCGGCTGGTTAAAATCGGATGGCAGCATCATTCTGACGAGGAGGCTACTTGGGAGCTGGAGGATACGATCCGAGCTCGATACCCTCATCTTTTTACTTGAGGTATGTGGGTTAGAGTTCCTTTCAGCATTTATACTGTTTGGTTATATTTTAGTGTTTGCTGTTAGTTATAGCGAAATTTGGGGACCAAATTTTTATTAGTAGGGGAGGATGTGAGATCTCGGAAAATTTAATTAATAGGGTTATTTGGAAAATTGCCTTATAGAATTTTTCTGGAATTTTTAGTAATTTTCTGGGAATTTTTCGGAGCTCGTACGACGGGTTTCGAGGGGACGAATTTACGGATACGGATAAAGCCTGTTTGGAATACTAGTTTAAGTGAGGAAATGTTTTTGTTTATAAATACTTTTCTTTTCTTATTTCCCTAAACCTATCGCCGATACCCGAACTCCTTCCCCTCTTCTGCCCCGACTCCGATCTCTCTCGTGGACAAGCGGTGGCGACGGGAGCAAGGCTCCAACTCCGACGATCTTCCTCTACCGGCATCGGCGGCTGTTGAGCTCAGATCCGGGCGGCGCTATTCCTCTTCGGATCACAGGCACGACATTGTGTCTCCTCTAGCCGACTACCCACCTTTCTTCCCTGATCCGACGCCACTGGGTCGAGCATTTGTCATCCGATTGCCGGCGTGAAGAAAAATTAGGGCTACCAGCGTCGGATTTGTCCGGTACCGACAGTGTGGGTGAGGTACCAGCCCTAGTCTTCACGATTTTCTTGTCGGATCCTCTTCTCTGTTCATCGCAAGAATTTATCGTGCCCTAGCGGTGATTTCGAAGGTAAGCTATTAAACCTAGCTGTGGATTTTAGAGCTTCAATTTTCTTCTCTGTTTACCGATCCTCATCTTCTTGGTTGGTGGAATTAGGTCACGGATTTGGAGAGGTTGGTATCAGGGAGGTGTTGTTGGATTAGGGGAAGGAATCGGATCAGACTCGTGCTAGGTTTTCCCTTGATCGGATCAGTGGACCTCCTCCTCCTGGCTGTTGACTGAGGTTCCGGTTTGAGGTGAGTTCTTGTTGGAATTTGGGTATTGCTTGATTAGAGATCTTCATTTCTTGTTGATCTGTGATCTCCTTGTTTGATTCTTTCTTGATCCGATTGAATTCCAGTGAGGTTCGATTCTGATCAGTGAGGTGTGCTCGGGATTTCAGCAAGGTTGAGTGTTGTGAACTTTCTTAGGTTCCAACAGCAGCTACCCTAACCGGCAGCTACATTTTTGGTGGTGATCTACTGGTGATCACCTTGGATTTGGGTAAGTTTTTGGAGGTCAATTGTTACTTTGTTTTAATGATACAAATTAGGGTTATATTTAGTTGTTTATGTGTAGAATTATTCAGGGTTGAATTAATCTAATGGAATGATTAGGGTTAAGGTAATTAACCCTAGTCAACCGTTAGATTTTTAATCTAATGGGAGATTAGGGATTAGATAATTAATCCTAATTGACCGTTAGATTTAATTAGATAGGATAAGGTTGTGGGATTAGGGTTTTGCCCTAATTTAGTTTTAGAGATTTTATTTAGCTATTTATTTGATTTAGCTAAATAAAACTGTTTGTTTGTATTCTATCTAAATAAAAGTAAATGTATTTATTTACACAGGACTCTGATTCGAGACGAGCATCTCGACATTGAATTAGGACTGGATTGTACCTTCTATTTGAGGCGGGTACCCTTTGACTTATCTTTTGATAATGTCTTATGATATGTGTAGCTTATATATACTTACTAGTGGTAGATAGTAGATTATTCTCTCTCTTGGTCTTAGCTAGTTGATACCTATCACATGCTTCATCTGCTAGTTGCTTTACTTCAGGATTGGATATTTTATCTCTTGCCATGTGTATATATGTTCATAGAGATGCATATCTATAGTGCTCTACTTTACTGGATTAGTTGCTTTACATGTATGATACATGCTCTTGGATTCATGACACTTACATCATTGTTATATGTGATGTCTTTAGATTTATGCTGTCTATATCATGGTTATATATATGCGTTTACCTTTTGGGCACACACATATATGGAGGAGGCTATGTTCAGGTGTGACATACTATAGCATCATGCACCATCCTGCATGATTGCATTCTGGGCGATTGACGACTCCATTATTGTTGAGCTCGTCGGTACTCAATGTGTTTCAACTGCGTGGGTAGTGGCAGACATGGGGTGTGTATGGCGATGTTCTATTGTGCTCATTGGTCCGCTCGTGGGTAGTGTGGCGGTGTGGTAGCGACGAGGATCCCTCCCGTCATTGCGTCACGGAGTTGAGGCGTTACGCTCCCTCACTATGTTTGAGGTAGGAGGATAGGTGTACTCAGAAGCATCCCGTCCATTCGGTCACTCGGGAGTAGTGATGACAGAGTGGTGTCACAGCCCTACCTACTCGGTCTCGCCATCGCGTGTGAGACGGCTGACTAGGGTGACCATGTCATATTGCATCATATGCACATATGCATTTATTGTGATTGTTGCGTATTGGATGATGTCTTGGTATTGCGTATGATTGACATACATCGGGATCATGCTTATTTGCTCGACTATCTTTATATGCATGTATGTCGCGATCGTTTGCCCAAGCCTCGCGGTGAGTCTGATTTATTCTGATTATCATTTTCTTATTATTCATACTATAGATTGTGCTTTATGCTATTGTTGGTTATTACAGTTTATTTCAGCTCTGCATATCTGTTAACTGTTAGGAGACTATACCGTAGGTTGTATGGTTAGGAAACTGTACTATAGATCCTATGGTTTAGTGATGTTACTGGTGGATATATATTGCTGTACATGTCTATTGGTTTACCTGCTGAGTTCTTTGAACTCACCCCGTTGTTACTATTTTTCAGGTTGAGGCCGTCAGGAGAGAATCCAGTCGCTAGCCCCTTGGTCGCGAGGATTTCTAGATATCGTTTTCTGTGTTCGCTTTTATATGTATACTTGTGATGTGGGTTTGTATTGTGGACTTTATGACGCACATTGGGTTTACTACTTTTGTTTTCCGCTGCGAATATTTCATTACTTCGTGGATTTCGTTTCTTCGTTGTAGTGGAGTAGGATGTGTACGTATATCTTCGTTGATTTCTATATCATCTTTTCTTTATACAACTGCGTGGATTGTTCATATTATATTTGTATAGAAATGTTGAATATAACTGCGTGGATTGTTTACTATTTGTGTGTATTGTTCCGGCCGAGTGTGGCCGAGGTATAGATATATGTATACTGAGATTCATATTGTCACCCGTACAGGGGAGATGCTGTCGAAATTTCTTCGGACAGGGACTACCTGGGGCGTGACAATGTCGTTATCTAACAAGGTTCATGGAGCTTGCAAAAAAGTCCTAAGTGATACTTACGCAAAAGTCCTAGCTGCGGTTAGGCAGGTTGAAAACCCTAGGGGGTGGTAACCCTAGGTGGAAAGTCCTGGTGTCGCGAACCAGGTGAAAGACTGGACGGGTCGGGAAGCGGGCGTCCAGCTGAAAGTCCGGAGGCATCGAGCGCTGAGCAAAAGTCCAGTCGATTTGGAGGATCGCACTGGCAACAGGTAAATCTCCTGAGTGGAGTAGGTGAGGGCGCGTTCCCCATAGAGGGAACAATAGGCGTCGGGTCGGCCTAGGGTTTCCCGTCGGAAACACGAAGTCAGACCCGGGCAGTCCGAAGGCTGTCAGTTTATTTGTTTACATATTATCTATTGTGTTCTAACTCTGTTTTGCAGGAGACAAACATTTTTGTTCAAAGTTAGAAGTGACCGGGATCGGTCGACTGAACCTTGGGACCGGTCGACCGAACCCACAAACCAGCAGATCAGATCTCCAGAGGTTGGACCAGGCTCGACCAAGGGATCGGTCGATCGAACCTTGGGGTCGGTCGACCGAACCTGGGTTGGGTGTCGACTGGATCAGGCTGACTGGGCTGAGTTAGAGCTTATCGGTCGACCGAACCTGTTTATCGGTCGACCGAACCTCGAATGGAGTTTGACCAGAACAAAGCGGAGCGAGAGGATCGGGCGGATCAGATGGGAGAAGATCGCCTGATCGGTCGACCGATCCGCCTCGGGTCAAACTTGATCCCGAAGTTTGGGGATCTGGATCAGACTTTGCAGGGCTATAAAAGGAGGCCTAGAGGTGTAGCTTTGGACATCAATTCGAACAGAAGATCCTGCGTTCTTCCGTGTGCTGCTCCAAACGCTTCTGCGACACTCTGCTACTCCGACAGTCAGCAACTACGTCTATATCTCTTGTACTGTCGGTATATTTTTATTAGTGCACTTATTGTAATAATCCATTGTAAACTTAACGATATTATAGTTGTTGACCACCGAAAGCGGTCAACGACCGCCTGCCTTGGAGTAGGAGTCGTCACAAGCTCCGAACCAAGTAAACGACTGTGTCTTCTGTGTTTGTGTTACTTCCTTTTTTTTCCGTTGCGTTTACACGAACGATTTTCGAAAATGAAATAGTGAAAGCCACGAGCGCTATTCACCCCCCTCTAGCGCCTTCGATCCAACAATTGGTATCAGAGCGGGGTCATTTTGAATTGGTACAACCACCATTCAAAGCAATTTTACGTGGTATTTTTAATCTTTTCAGAGTCAATTAGAAGTAGCTTTGTAGCTACATTCTAATTCTTTTTACGAATTGGTTTTGCTCGAATCAGGTGCAACACCAATTAAGTTCGCAATATTTTTTTTCCCTCTTCTCCCGCACTACTAATCCAAGACTTAGTGTTGGAACAGATTTTCTTTGTTTTTGTCACGCAAGGTTTCAATGGCCCAACAAGAGGGTTATAGCACCGTTCGTCCCCCACTTTTCACCAGAGAAGATTTCGGATACTGGAAGGGACGGATGGAGAATTTCTTGAAAATCCAATTCGAAACTTGCATGATCGTCAAGACCGGACTTAAACTACCAACTGATGAAGATGGCAAGCCAACACCCTGCGAAAAATGGGATCCTACCCTAATCAATAAGGTGGAAGCCAATGCAAGAGCTACCTGCACCCTCTAGTGTGGACTGACCAAGGAGGAACTCAACAGAGTTGGTCCGTTCTCAACTGCAAAGGAGCCGTGGGAGAAATTAATTGAACTGCATGAGGGCTCCTCCGAAACCAAAGTAAGTAAGCGTGATTTACTATTTAATAAACTGTATAATCTAAAAATGCAGGAAGACGAGACGGCCAGTCAACTTCACGCTCGTATTCAAGACATCCTAAACTCCCTCCATGCAATAGGGCAAAAGGTCAAGAATAGGGACGTCATAAGGTACACACTTAATGCTTTTCCGAGGAGCACATTGTGGGCATCAATGGTAGATGCCTACAAAGTCTCCAAGGATTTATCTTCCATTAGATTAGACGAGTTATTTTTTGAATTTGAACTTCATGAGCAGACTAATACACAGCCACCCGAGAAAGGTGTAGCTTTGCTTGCAAGTACCAGTAGAATACGTGAACAAAGATCACGACGAAGAACTGAACCAGAGTCGGAACCAGAACCAGACTCAGACGATGAAGACGATGAACTAACAACTGAACTCGTTAATCTTGTAAAGAAATTGTACAAGAAGAAGAAGGGGTTCAACAAGAAGGACCTCAGGAAGGCTGTTCAGTCCAAGGAAGTTCAATCAAAGGTGAAGTTTGAGGTAACGTGCTACGGATGCAATCAGAAGGGGCACATCAAGGCGAACTATCCAAATCAGAAAGATCCGAAGAAATCAAGGAAGAAAAAGGCCCTAAAGACGACATGGGACGAATCTTCAGAAGAGGATACAGACGACGAGCTCGAACAAACGAGTCTTCTTGCACTGATGGCCCGGGACCAGATCGAACTGTCCGAGAGCGACAGCGAGTCGGAAGCAGATTCGGAAAGAAGCCACGGATCCGTATCCATTTTCGAAGGGCCCGATCCCTCTGTAAGTATCCCTCGACTAAACAATCTAGTCAATTATGTGTTACGAAAATTAGCTAAGTCTAATCTTAGGATTAAGTCACTTCTAAAGGAAGTAGCTGTCCTTAAAGAAGTGACTAACTCCGAACCTTTGACTGAACCAGTTCAGACTGGAAACTCAACTCAAGTCCAAAAACTTGAGGAAGAGAATTCCAGCCTGAAAACTCAGATCAAGGATCTATAGAAAATATTAGAACAATTCTCTTTGGGTTCCAAGAATCTTGACTTAATTCTTGGAACACAAAGGGCACTCTACAATAGAACTGGACTAGCATTCAAATCAAAAAGGAAATATAAATCATATTTATCACTTATACAAAGAACTAATAGAAAAATGGTCCAAGCATGGGTCCCCAAGTCCAACCTGATCAATCAAGTTGGACTTGGACAATATTGGGTTCCCAAGGATCAAATACACTACCTCGATAGACCATATCGAGGCTATGATTCAGGGGGAGCTAGAAGAAAAACAATAAAAGTAAAATTAAATTTAAACTCAAATTAAATAAAAATTCAAATTAAATAAAATTAAATTCCAAATTAAATTAGAATTCAAATTAAAATCCAAAGGAAGACTCCAGAATGGCTGGCACCTCCTAACTTAATCCACCTGATAAGGGTAACCAAGAGTAGACTACCCAGCAGGGTAATTAAGATTAGAGTAAAGTGGGTTAGGTTTAACTTGACCCATGGTACTGGTGAAGTATTGGATGATAGTACGTTGGGGAAGCCTAGTCATCACTGTTGGTGCAACCTTAGGTCAAGGTTGACCTGGTTGACCTGACTCGAGTTGACCTGACTCGAGTTGTATTTTGATGTTTGACACTCGTGGAAGAGTTGTATTCTTGATATGGGACAAGAATAGATGTGTGGGAGATTATTGGTGCAACCGTAGGTCAAGGTTGACCTAGTTGACCTGATTCGGGAAAAAGTCCAAGTATGGAGACTTGGCACTGGAAAAGTCCAAGCAGGGAGCTTGGCACGCGAAAAGTCCAAGTATAGAGACTTGGCACGGGAAAAGTCCAAGTATGGAGACTTGGCACTGGAAAAGTCCAAGTATGGAGACTTGGCACTGGAAAAGTCCAAGTATGGAGACTTGGCACGGAGAAGTCCAAGCAGGGAGCTTGGCACGAGGGAAAGTCCTAACTGGGACGTTAGGCAGTTGGAAAGTCCTGGTGAGTGAAGCCAGGCAGTAGGAAAGTCCTAACTGGGATGTTAGGCAGTGTGGAAATCCTGGTGAGTGAAGCTAGGTGAAAGTCCTGGTGAGTGAAGCCAGGCAAGGAAAAATCCAGATGGATCAAGGGTGATCGGACATCTGGTGTTGGGAAGTCCAAGTAGATCAAGGGTGATCGGACATCTGGTGTAGGAAAGTCCAAATGGGTCAAAGTGATTGACCGGACACTTGGTGGGAAGTTTTAGCAGGTCAAGGGAGTGACCGGATGCTAAGCATGATGTACCAATAGGTCAAGGCTGACCGGATATTGGTTTGGATTTGGTTTGGGCAAAAGCCAAGACCTGGATCGGTCTGGTGACCGATCCAGTGATACTGTGGTTTCCTGACCGGTCTGGAGACCGATCAGAAAGCGATCAGTATGCCTCTGTGAGCTTACTGATCGGTCTGGGGACCGATCAGAAGGAATCCTGATCGGTCCCCGGGACCGATCAGGGTACTCACAGAGAATTGGCAACTCTCTGTGAAAGCGCTCTGATCGGTCTGGGGACCGATCAGCATAGAGCCTAATCGGTCCCCATGACCGATCAGATCAGCCCCAGACCGATCAGGGTGATGCCTGATCGGTCTGGCACTAGCCGCTGGCTCACAACGGCTTGTCTTCTCTTCTTCGCAGGTGAATGCAGGTATAAGGGCTGAGTGCTTCTACAGTGGAGACTCACTTCTTCTTCTTCCTTCCTGTTGCGAAGTGCTGCTTGAGCTTTGTTGAGCTCCTCCTTGTCGAAGCTTCGTGTGAGCTTCATTCCACGACTGGATCAGCCGCTGCTGAGTTGCTTGTTGCATCTGTCCGTGAAGTTGCTACTTCATCCGGGACCCCAGTCGACGAGAAGGCAAGCTATGGTGTTTACATTCCTGTTGTATTTTGTTCTTGCTATTCTCTTGTACTCTTAGCTTGCTGTTGCAAGTGATTGTGGCGAGGTTTCTCCACCCACAAGGAGTTTGATTTAGCCGGTTTTCCGGGGACTCATCCACCGACGGATTGATAGGCTTCGTCCACCTTACGGACACACCGAGGAGTAGGAGTTTCATCTCCGAACCTCGTTACATCCTTGCGTAGAGGTTTGATTTCTTCTCCTGTTTTCTTTCTGCATTTAGTTTCCGCTGCGCTAACCCTAGTTTGTAGAAAGAAACGCGAGTAATTGGGGTCGGCTATTCACACCCCCCTCTCTAGCCGTACGAAGAGATCCCAACAAGTGGTATCAGAGCGAGGTCGCTCTTCATCGGATCAACACCCGTGGGAGCAAAGCTAGAGAATGGATCTACTCGGAGAAGATGTCACCATTCCACCATTCTACGAATGCGGTGACTTCGCGTATTGGAAGGTAAGGATGAAGTACTTTCTTATGACTAACATAATGAATTGGTTTTGTGTACAAGAAGGTTTTATTCCTCCGGTGGATAAGGAAGGAAAACCACTTGAGAAGAAGGAGTGGACAAGAGAACAAATTCACAAATCCGAAATCAACGAAGAGGTAACGAGAATAATTGAATTTTCATTGCCTACTAACATCTTGTGTAAGATAGGTTACAACAATGCCAAGGAATTATGGGATAACTTGGCCAAGTACCATGAGGAGAGCTCCACTTCAAGCCATGAAGAGGAGCCTAGTGAGCCAAGTAGCTCACATCATGGAGGGAGCGAATTGGGAGTTGAGGGCTACTCAACATCCAAGGAAGAAGAGGAGGAGAGTTCCTCTTGTTCAAGATCGGAGCAAGAAGAAGATTCTACCTCCGGAAGGGATGAAGAAGAAAGCTCATCTCCATCCACAAACCTAGGTAACTCAAACACTTTAGTTTCGAGCAAATTACATATATTATGCTTTGAGTGTAGGGAGTATGGACATTACAAGAGCAAATGTCCAAAGAGAGTTAGGAAGACTCCACCGGCGCCTAAGGTCAAGGAAGCCGGAGGCCCGATACGTAAAGGCAAGGAGCACGTGGTGTGCTTCCAATGCAAGCGAAGGGGACACTATAGGAGCCAATGTCCTAGGGGGAGGCAACCTCACAAGGACAAGAAACCAAGCACATCAATAGGGGGGGCTAAGACAAACCCTAAGGTAATCTCTAAGGTTCATTATTGCGATTCTAATAAAACTCATGCTAGTAGTTTTGTTGCAATTGTTAATAATGATAAGCATGTTAACTTTAGGAACCAATACATGTGCTTAGGAGCTAAACATGTTAGCCTAGGTAAGGATAACACTAGAAATACCAACCCTAGGATTAACGCTTCTAAAGTTAAGGAAAACCTAGGTAGAAATCCCAAGAAGACTAGACACATGCCTAGGAATATCTCAAGAGGAAATGACAAATTAACACTTGAGGTATTAGAGAGGGAAAATCAAGTCTTGAGGTCAAGACTTGATAATTTAGAAAAGGCTTTTAAAAACATGGAGAAGTCATCTCTAGGGTTTAAGAGTCAAAAACCCAAGTCCAAGGACAAGAAAGGTTTGGGTCACAAACCTAAGTCCCAAGTGGTTAAGCCCACTTATCATAGTGTTCCATTCGATTATGGAACAAAACCTAGGGCTAGGAAGACCACCACCAAGGTCACAAGGGGAGTCACCCCTAGAGTTGATCTTAATGAGTCCCAAATGACCAAGGCTTCAAAGCCTAAGAGGGTCATTAGGAGGGTTGCTAGGGAAGTCATCCCTAGTGAATATTTAGTGAACCCGATGAGCTCACATAGATATTGGGTTCCTAGGAGCATCTTCTCTACCCCATAAATGGGTTAGAGAGTGTCAACTCCAATAAGAAGGGTAGTTAACCCAACTTTGAGGAAATTGACACTCAAGGAGCATTTTCAAGGTTTTGTGAACTTTTGAAAATGAAATGGAATTATCATTTACTCCTTGGAAGAGTAAAATGTGCCATTATGGAAAAGAATGATTTTAATTGGCACAATTTGGGAAAATCTAGAGAACTCTCGAGGAAAAATGAAACATGCCAAGTTTTGAGGATAAATTTGATCTTTAAGTGGCATGAATTAATCTAGAGTTCAAGAAGTGTCAAAATTAGGATTTTGGCATTTTAGGGCAATCAAGGGTTAAATTTTAGGTTAGCAAAGTGGTTAAGGATACTTAGATAGGTAATCTAGGTATATTTATTTATGCTAAATCTTGCCATGATTGATTGCCCTCACATGACATGACATCATATTTATTTTATTATCATTTGAAATGTCATGATAATGCTTAGGCTAGTTTTTATGTCATGTTTATTTAAGTTTTCAAACTTTATGCCATGACATCATGACATTGACACATGTTTTTACTTATGATATCATTATATGCCATGTCATCATCTCTTGCATTATAATCAATGAAATTGATTTGAGGATAAACATATAATTTGATATTGAGATCAAATTGGTGTTTAGAAAATGCATGAGAACTTAGCCTAAGTTGACCTTAACCCATATCTCACATCAAATTGACTTGAATGTGGTTTGATACACCTTAGATGTGTGTGAGATATTAGGATCATGAGTTAGGATCAAGGTGCATTGTCCTTATACCTAGATGACCCTAATTCAAGAAATCAAGGATCATAGGGAAAGCTTGTGTACAAGTCATGTACATCTAGCCCTAAGATTATGGTCCTAAATTCAAATGGTTTTAAAAGCATTTTAAAATTGATTTGAAAAACCTTGATGAATCTTTCCTAGTGATAGCATTCATCATTGAACATTGTGATACAAAGTTGAGTTAAACTTGAACTATTTCAAAGTTTTTGAACTTTGTATCAAGATTGAAAAATGGAAGTTATTTTCATAGAAAACTATTTTTCCATGATAGTATATGTTATGAGGAATGTATCCTCAAAATTTCATAATTTTTCGAATTTTCTGGAATTTTCTAGGAGTTTCTGAATTTCGGGAAGGAAATTTCAGAAATCTGCCTATCAGAGTCTGGTTCGGGGACCGATCCAGGGAAGATCTGATCGGTCTGTGGACCGATCCAGAGCATTGTGGATCGGTCTGCAGATCGATCCAGTGAGATCCAGGAGCTTGGTGCGATTGGTGAAGCCTCGATCGGTCTGGGGACCGATCCATGGGGTTTCTGATCGGTCTGGGGACCGATCAGAGCGTGCCAGTTTCTGATTTTCAGCTGTTGGTCTGAAATTTCAGCTGGAAGTTGGGTTTTGTGGATTTCTAAAGGTTTGGAACTCACAAAGACATTGTTGGTGCAATGGTCAAGGGGGAGTTAACCTTTAGGGGGAGTTTTACCTAATTGTCAAGGGGGAGTTGACTGTTAGGGGGAGTTTTTACTCCTTAAGACTTTTGAGAATTAGTGATATGGGATTATCACTAAGCTGATTGTTGAGTTTAGTATCAAGGGGGGAAATTAAGAGTTTCAATGAAATGTATGGGACTTTCATTAGGAAGAAACTCTTGACCTTGATACCTTTTTTTTTTTTTTCCTTTTTGATGTGTGTCAAAAAGGGGAGAGTGTTCATTGGAAAATTATTGGAGAACCCAAGTTAGGTTATCGGGTTAACCTAAGCTAGGGAAAGAATGTCAAGGAATGTTCAAGAAAAGAACATTGGAATTCTTTTTGATGTGTGTCAAAAAGGGGGAGAATTATTGGAGAACCCAAGTTAGGTTATCGGGTTAACCTAAGGGGAGAATGTCCAGAGAATGTTCAAGGAAAGAACATTGGACATTGGAAGATGGTTGGAAAACCTAAGTTAGGTTATCGGGTTAACCTAACTTGATTATGGGTTTTGTCAAACATCAAAAAGGGGGAGATTGTTGGTGCAACCTTAGGTCAAGGTTGACCTGACTCGAGTTGACCTGACTCGAGTTGTATTTTGATGTTTGACACTCGTGGAAGAGTTGTATTCTTGATATGGGACAAGAATAGATGTGTGGGAGATTATTGGTGCAACCGTAGGTCAAGGTTGACCTGGTTGACCTGATTCGGGAAAAAGTCCAAGTATGGAGACTTGGCACTGGAAAAGTCCAAGCAGGGAGCTTGGCACGCGAAAAGTCCAAGTATGGAGACTTGGCACGGGAAAAGTCCAAGTATGGAGACTTGGCACTGGAAAAGTCCAAGTATGGAGACTTGGCACTGGAAAAGTCCAAGTATGGAGACTTGGCACGGAGAAGTCCAAGTAGGGAGCTTGGCACGAGGGAAAGTCCTAACTGGGACGTTAGGCAGTTGGAAAGTCCTGGTGAGTGAAGCCAGGCAGTAGGAAAGTCCTAACTGGGATGTTAGGTGAAATCCTGGTGAGTGAAGCTAGGTGAAAGTCCTGGTGAGTGAAGCCAGGCAAGGGAAAATCCAGATGGATCAAGGGTGATCGGACATCTGGTGTTGGGAAGTCCAAGTAGATCAAGGGAGTGATCGGATACTTGGCACGAAGAGGAAAGTCCAAATGGGTCAAAGTGATTGACCGGACACTTGGTGGGAAGTTTTAGCAGGTCAAGGGAGTGACCGGATGCTAAGCATGATGTACCAATAGGTCAAGGCTGACCGGATATTGGTTTGGATTTGGTTTGGGCAAAAGCCAAGACCTGGATCAGTCTGGTGACCGATCCAGTGATACTGTGGTTTCCTGACCAGTCTGGAGACCGATCAGAAAGCGATCAGTATGCCTCTGTGAGCTTACTGATCGGTCTGGGGATGGATCAGAAGGAATCCTGATCGGTCCCCGGGACCAATCAGGGTACGCACAGAGAATTGGCAACTCTCTGTGAAAGCGCTCTAATCGGTCTGGGGACCGATCAGCATAGAGCCTGATCGGTCCCCATGACCGATCAGATCAGCCCCAGACCGATCAGGGTGATGCCTGATCGGTCTGGCACTAGCCGTTGGCTCACAACGGCTAGTCTTCTCTTCTTCGCAGGTGAATGCAGGTATAAGGGCTGAGTGCTTCTATAGTGGAGACTCACTTCTTCTTCTTCCTTCCTGTTGCGAAGTGCTGCTTGAGCTTTGTTGAGCTCCTCCTTGTCGAAGCTTCGCGTGAGCTTCATTCCACGACTGGATCAGCCGCTGCTGAGTTGCTTGTTGCATCTGTCCGTGAAGTTGCTACTTCATTCGGGACCCCAGTCGACGAGAAGGCAAGCTATGGTGTTTACATTCCTGTTGTATTTTGTTCTTGCTATTCTCTTGTACTCTTAGCTTGCTGTTGCAAGTGATTGTGGAGAGGTTTCTCCACCCACAAGGAGTTTGATTTAGCCGGTTTTCCGAGGACTCATCCACCGACGGATTGATAGGCTTCGTCCACCTTACGGACACGCCGAGGAGTAGGAGTTTCATCTTCGAACCTCGTTACATCCTTGCGTAGAGGTTTGATTTCTTCTCCTGTTTTCTTTCTGCATTTAGTTTCCGCTGCGCTAACCCTAGTTTGTAGAAAGAAACGCGAGTAATTGGGGTCGGCTATTCACACCCCCCCTCTCTAGCCGTACGAAGAGATCCTAACAATCACATGTCTAGGAAGATATGACTTCGACTTGGTGTGTTTGGCTAAGTGAAACTAACCGAAGCTATCCTCTATGGATCCGAACCAGTTAGACCAAGGTTTTGTGTTAAGTTCAATGGGTAGGACTATTTGGAAAACCTCGAAGGCATGGTTACTTTAATGATGTCCTTGTGACTCACCATAGCCCAGAAGTTTATCCAAAGACTGTTATTTGTTAAACCCAAAGCTAAATCTGAATCTAACACAAAGTTAAACCAAAACCCTAACTTTGAATCTAATTCATCTCACAAAAATTATAGGATTCCCTGATTGAAAATTTAGATCGGGTGAGATGACTAAGAAATAAAAATTAATTCAAATTTAAAATTAAATTCGTAATTAAAATTAATTCAAATTTAAAATTAGTTCGTAATTAAAATTAATTCAAATTTAAAATTAAATTCATAATTAAAATTAATTCAAATTTAAAATTAAATTCGTAATTAAAATTATTTCAATTTAAAAGTAAATTCGGAATAAAAATTAATTTAAATTTAAATTAATTCAAATTTAAAATTAATTCGTAATTAAAATTAATTCAATTTAAAATTAAATTCGTAATTAAAATTAATTCAAATTTAAAATTAATTCGTAATTTAAATTAATTCAATTTAAAATTAAATTCATAATTAAAATTAATTCAATTTAAAAGTAAATTCGGAATAAAAATTAATTCAAATTTAAAATTAAATTCGTAATTAAAATTAATTCAAATTTAAAATTAAATTCGTAATTAACTCAATTAATTAACTTAAAATATTTTTGAAAATTTTAATTAACTTAAAATATTTTTGAAAATTTTAATTAACTTAAAATATTTTTCAAAAGTTAATATTTTTTAAAATTTAATTAACTTAAAATATTTTTCAAAATTTAATTAACTTAAAATATTTTTCAAAATCTAATTAATATTTTCAAAATTTTAATTAACTTAAAATATTTTTCAAAATTTAATTAACTTAAAATATTTTTCAAAATTTTAATTAACTTAAAATATTTTTCAAAAGTTAATATTTTTCAAAATTTAATTAACTTAAAATATTTTTCAAAATTAACTTAAAACATCTAATATTTATGTCTTAATTATTCAAACCTTCTAACAATCACCCATAGGATTAACTGATAATTAACTTAGATTGGGTGAGATGAAAAACTTAGGGAGCTTACTTCAATTAAACTGTCTTTTGATCCATGAGGAAAAATCCAATTCAACTACTTTATGTATAGGAATTGGATTAATAGATATTGGACAGTGGATGCTCCAAACATATGACTGGAGATATGTTGAAATTTACTAAGCTCAAACTAAAAAACCTAGGGTCGGTTGCATTCAGCAACGACAGTAAACTTAAGGTAATCGGAAAAGGTAATATCGAACTTAACTCAGATTTTATTATTCGAAAAGTTTTATTAGTTGAAAATTTCAATTTTAACTTATTAAGTATAAGCCAATTATGTGATACTGGTTACTCAGTTAATTTTACCAAGTCTGAATGTATAGTCAAACATATTGATCCAAAAATCATACTTAAGGGCGCTAGGAACGATAATGTCTACACCATTTACCTACCAACACCCTCAATAAAGTGTTTTCTAACACAACAAGAGGAAATTGAGTTGTGGCACAGGATTTTGGGTTACACTCACACTAGACTCATTTTAAAAATGAGTCAAACTGGACTAGTTAGAGGGTTGTGTTAGGATCCTTCGTACGGCTAGAGAGGGGGGTGTGAATAGCCGACCCCAATCGATCGTTTCTTTCTGCAATGTCGAGTTAGCGCAGCGGAAATAAAACAATAGAAGCGACAAAGAAAGAAATCAAACCTCAAACTCGATGGATGTAACGAGGTTCGGAGATGAACTCCTACTCCTCGGCGTGTCCGTGAGGTGGACGAGCCCTATCAATCCGTCGGTGGATGAGTCCCCGGAGAACCGGCTAATAATATACTCCTTGTGGGTGGAGAAACCTCACCACAAAGTCTCTTGCAACAGCAAGATAAGTGTACAAGAAATACAGCAAGAAGCAAGAGCAATATGAATGTAAAAACAAACGCTAGCTTGCCTTCGACTGGTTTCCGTTGACGAAGCAGCAACTTCACGGAAGAGCGAGCAGCAGCAGCTGACCCAGTCGTAGAATGAAACTCACGCGAAGCTTCAGAGGAGCTCAACAAAGCTCAAGCACAGCAGCACTTAGAACAGGAAGAAAGAAGAAGAGACATCGCGCAGCAGCAGCCCTCGACCCCTTTATACCTGCGAAGAAGACAGCGAAGAAACTAGCCGTTGCGTCGCAACGGCTAGTACTGAATCGGTCGGGGACCGATCAGACCTATTCGATCGGTCCCGGACCGATCGGCTTTCTTCACGTAAAGCTGCCCACCTTCCATGCGGGTTACGATCGGCGTGGACCGATCGAGACCCTGGATCGGTCCACGCACCGATCCAACCCTTGCTTTCTCGCGACATTGTCTCGATCGGTTCCCGCACCGATCGGGACGCCTGATCGATGATGGACCGATCGGCTGCCTCTCTTGCCTGTTGCTGGCGATCGGTCGATCAAGAATCAACAGAGCTTCATTCGATATCGATCGGTCACCGACCGATCGTAGCAACAGACACCGGATCGATGCGGTGACCGATCCGAGCTTGGGTTTGCCAAACCAAGTCCCAAGACTTCAAACCAATATCGGTCAACCTTGACCTGTTGGTACTTCATCCCTAGCATCCGGTCACTCCCTTGACTGCTAGAACTCCTCAGCAAGTGTCCGGTCAATCCCTTTGACCTACTTGGACTTTCCTCAACACCGGATGTCCGATCATCCCCGATCCATCTGGATTTTCCTTGCCCGGCTTCACTTACGGGACTTTCACCGCTCACCAGGATTTCCACACTGCCTAACATCCCAGTTAGGACTTTCCCACTGCCTGGCTTCACTCACCAGGACTTTCACCTGGCTTCACTCACCAGGACTTTCCCTTTCACCTAGCTTCACTCACTAGGATTTTCACCTGGCTTCACTCACCAGGATTTCCACACTGCCTAGCTTCACTCACTAGGTCTTTCCCCTGCCTGGCTTCACTCACCAGGACTTTCTCCAACTGCCTGGCTTCACTCACCAGGACTTTCCGACTGCCTGGCTTCACTCACCAGGACTTTCTCCCGTGCCAAACTCCCTGTTTGGACTTTCCCCGTGCCAAGTCTCCGTACTTGGACTTTTCCAGTGCCAAGTCTCCATACTTGGACTTTTCGCGTGCCAAGCTCCCTGCTTGGACTTTTCCGTTTGCCAAGTCTCCATACTTGGACTTTTCAGGTCAACCAGGTCAACCTTGACCTAGGGTTGCACCAATAATCTCCCAACCATCTATTCTTGTCTCACATCAAGAATACAACTCTTCCACGAGTGTCAAACATCAACATGCAACTCAACTAGGTCAATCTTGACCTAAGGTTGCATCAACAATCTTCCCAAGTCAAACATCAAAATACAACTCGAGTCAAGTCAACTCGAGTCGGGTCAACCAGGTTGCACCAACAATCTCCCCCTTTTTGATGTTTGACAAAATCATAATCAAGTTAGGTTAACCCGATAACCTAACTTAGGTTTTCCAACCATCTTCCAATGTCCAATGTTCTTTCCTTGAACATTCTCTGGACATTCTCCCCTTAGGTTAACCCGATAACCTAACTTGGATTCTCTAATAATTCTCCCCCTTTTTGACACACATCAAAAAGTATTCCAATGTTCTTCCTCGAACATTCCTTGACAATCTTCCCCTAGCTTAGGTTAACCCGATAACCTAACTTGGGTTTTCCAATAATTCTCCAATGAACGCTCTCCCCTTTTTGACACACATCAAAAAGAAAAGGAGAGTATCAAGGTCAAGAGTTTCTTCCTAATGAAAGTCCCATACCTTTCATTGAAACTCTTATTTTCCCTTTGATACTAAGCTCAACAATCCACTTAATGATAATCCCATATCACTAATCCTCAAGGAGTAAAAACTCCCCCTAAAAGCCAACTCCCCCTTGACCATTGCACCAACAATGTCTTGGAGAGTTTCAAACCTTTATAAATCTAAAAACCAACTGTCAGCCGAAATTTCAGACATGCAGTCGAATTTCAGCACATTGGCACGCTATCAGACCTCACTGGATCGGTCACCAGACCGATCAGGCCTTCTCCAGACCGATCCAGCCCTCCCTGGATCGGTCCAGCGACCGATCCAGACACTGATCACAGGGATTTCTGATTTTTCTTCTCCCGAAATTCAGAAACCCCTAATAAATTCCAGAAAATTCGAAAAAATGTGAAATTTTGAGGATACATTCCTCATAACATATACTATCATGGAAAAATAGTTTTCTATGAGAATAACTTTCATTTTCAAATCTTGATACAAAATTCAAAAACTTTGAAATAGTTCAAAGTTAAGTCAACTTTGTATCACAATGTTCAATGATGAATGCTATCACTAGGAAAGCTTCATCAAGGTTTTTCAAATCAATTTTAAAATGCTTTTAAAACCATTTGAATTTAGGACCATAATCTTAGGGCTAAATGTACATGACTTGTACACAAGCTTTCCCTATGATCCCTATTTTCTTGAATTAGGCTCATCTAGGTACAAAACCTATGCACCTTGATCCTAACTCATGATCCTAATATCTCACACACATCTAAAGTGTATCAAACACATCCAAGTCAATTTTGATGTGAGATATGGGTTAAGGTCAACTTAGGCTAAGTTCTCATGCATTTTCTAAACACCAATTTGATCTCAATATCAAATTATATGTTTGTCCTTAAATCAATTCAATTGATTATTAATGCAAGAGATGATGACATGGCATAAATTAGTAACATAAATGAAAACATGTGCCAATGTCATGATGTCATGGCATAAAGTTTGAAACTAGACTAACACATGACATATAAACTAGCCTAAGCATTATCATGACATTTCAAATGATAATAAAACTAAACATGATGTCATGACATGTGAGGGTAAACAATCATGGCAAGATTTAGCATAAATAAATATACCTAGATTACCTATCTAAGTATCCTTAACCACTTTGCTAACCTAAAATTTAACCCTTGATTGCCCAAAGTGCTCCAAGAAAATGTCAAAACCCAAATTGGCATTTCTTGATCTCTTGTTTGATTTATATCATTTGAAATTCTACAAGAGTAGCACTTCTAAATTAAGGCCCGGATTGCCTTGATTACCTAAGAGAATATCAAAATCCCAATTTGACATTTCTCTAGGTTTTTCCAAATTGTGTCAATTCAAAGTAAGATTAATATATTCTCACTTTGGCACACCTTACTCTTCCAAGGAGTGAATGATAAAGATTATTCCATTTCATTTTCAAAGGTTCCCAAAAACCTTGAAAATGCTCCTTGAGTGTCAATTTCCTCAAAGTTGGGTTAACTACCCTTCTTATTGGAGTTGACACTCTCTAACCCATCTATGGGATAGAGAAGATGCTCCTAGGAACCCAATACCTATTAGAGCTCATTGGGTTCACTAAATATTCACTAGGGATAACTTCCCTAGCAACCCTCCTAATGACCCTCTTAGGCTTTGAAGCCTTGGTCATTTGGGTCTCATCAAGGTCAACTATAGGGGTGACTCCCCTTGTAACCTTGGTAATGGTCTTCCTAGCCCTAGGTTTTGTTCCATAATCGAATGGAACATTATGATAGGTGGGCTTGACCATTTGGGACTTAGGTTTGTGACCCAAACCTTTCTTGTCCTTGGACTTGGGTTTTTGACCCCTAGACCCTAGAGTCAAATCCTTAAAAGCCTTTTCTAGAGAGTCAAGTCTTGACCTCAAGACTTGATTTTCTTTCTCTAATACCTCAAGTTTTGGTTTGTCATTCTTTCTTGAGGTGTTCCTAGGCATGTGTCTAGTTGATTTAGGGTTTCTACCTAGGTTTTCCTTAACCTTAGAAGTGTTAAACCTAGGGTTAGCATTCCTAGTAGTATCCCTATCTAGGTTGACATGTTTAGCACCTAAGCACATGTGTTGATTTCTAGTGTTAACATGCTCATCATTATTGACTAATGCAATAAAATTACTAGCATGTATCCTACTAGAATTGCACGAATGAGCCTTAAAAGATACCTTAGGGTTTGCCTTAGCTCCCCCTATCGATGTGCTCGATCTCTTGTCCTTGCGAGGTTTCCTCCCCTTCGGACATTGGCTCCTATAGTGTCCCCGTTGCTTGCATTGAAAGCACACCACGTGCTTCTTGCCTTTGCGTGTTGGGACTCCGGCTTCCTTGACCTTTGGTGCCGGTGGAGTCTTCCTAACTCTCTTTGGACATTTGCTCTTGTAATGTCCACACTCCCTACACTCAAAGCATATTATATGTAACTTATTTGAAATTGAAATGCTTGAGTTACCTAGGTTTGGGCATGGGTGTGAGCTCTCTTCCTCATCCCTTCCGGAGGTAGATGCCTCTTCTTCTTGCTCCGAACTTGAACAAGAGGAACTCTCCTCCTCTTCTTCCTTGGATGTTGAGTAGCCCTCAACTCCCAATTCGCTCCCTCCATGATGTGAGCTACTTGGCTCACTTAGCTCCTCTTCATGGCTTGAACTTGAGCTATCCTCATGGAACTTCGCCAAGTTGTTCCACAATTCCTTGGCATCGTTGTATCTACCTATCTTATGCAAGATATCACTAGGTAATGAAAATTCAAGGATTTTCGTTACCTCGTCGTTGATTGTGGATTGGTGGATTTGCTCTTTCGTCCACTCCTTCTTCTTGATAGGTTTTCCTTCCTCATCCATCGGTGGGGAAAACCCTTCTTGTACACAAAACCAATTTAACATATTAGTCCTAAGAAAATACATCATCCTTACCTTCCAATATGTGAAGTTGTCGTGAGACTCGTAGAAGGGTTGAATCGTGACATCTTCTCCATAGAGATCCATCTCTAGCCCGTGCTCCCCCGGGTGTTGATCCGTCGAAGAGCGGCCTTGCTCTGATACCACTTGTTAGGATCCTTCGTACGGCTAGAGAGGGGGGTGTGAATAGCCGACCCCAATCGATCGTTTCTTTCTACAATGTCGAGTTAGCGCAGCGGAAATAAAACAATAGAAGCGACAAAGAAAGAAATCAAACCTCAAACTCGATGGATGTAACGAGGTTCGGAGATGAACTCCTACTCCTCGGCGTGTCCGTGAGGTGGACGAGCCCTATCAATCCGTCGGTGGATGAGTCCCCGGAGAACCGGCTAATAATATACTCCTTGTGGGTGGAGAAACCTCACCACAAAGTCTCTTGCAACAGCAAGATAAGTGTACAAGAAATACAGCAAGAAGCAAGAGCAATATGAATGTAAAAACAAACGCTAGCTTGCCTTCGACTGGTTTCCGTTGACGAAGCAGCAACTTCACGGAAGAGCGAGCAGCAGCAGCTGACCCAGTCGTAGAATGAAACTCACGCGAAGCTTCAGAGGAGCTCAACAAAGCTCAAGCACAGCAGCACTTAGAACAGGAAGAGAGAAGAAGAGTCATCGCGCAGCAGCAGCCTTCTATGCGAAGAAGACGGTGAAGAAACTACAGAAGAAATCTGGCCGGCTAGTGACGTTAACGGTCGGGGACCGATCAGACCTATTCGATCGGTCCCGGACCGATCGCTTTCTTCCTGACTGCCCACCTTCGCGGGTTACGATCGGCGTGGACCGATCAGCCACAATGATCGGTCCACGACCGATCCCAACCTTGCTTTCTCGGCGACATTGTCTCGATCGGTTCCCGAACCGATCGGGACATGCCGATCGGTGGACCGATCACCGCCTCTCTTGCCTCTGCTTGCGATCGGTCCTCTGTTGCTGCGATCGGTCACCGATCGACAAGAATCAACAGAGCTTGATATCGATCGGTCACCGGACCGATCGAGCAACAGACACCGGATCGGTGACCGATCCGAGCTTTTGCCAAACCAAGTCCCAAGACTTCCAAACCAATATCCGGTCAACCTTGACCTATTGGTACTTCATCCCTAGCATCCGGTCACCCTTGACTGCTAGAACTCCCTCGCCAAGTGTCGGTCAATCCCTTTGACCTACTTGGACTTTCCTCAACACCGGATGTCCGATCATCCCGATCCATCTGGATTTTCCTGCCCGCTTCACTTACGGGACTTTCACCGCTTCACTCACCGAGATTTCCACACCGCCTAACATCCCAGTTAGGACTTCCACTGCCCGGCTTCACTCACGGGACTTTCACCTGCCTCACCAGGACTTTCCCTTTCACCTAGCTTCACTCACTAGGATTTTCACCGCTTCACTCACCGGGATTTCCACCGCCTAGCTTCACTCACTAGGTCTTTCCCCTCGCTTCACTCACCGGGACTTTCTCCAACTGCCTGGCTTCACTCACCAGGACTTTCCGACTGCCTGGCTTCACTCACCAGGACTTTCTCCCGTGCCAAACTCCCTGTTTGGACTTTCCCCGTGCCAAGTCTCCGTACTTGGACTTTTCCAGTGCCAAGTCTCCATACTTGGACTTTTCGCGTGCCAAGCTCCCTGCTTGGACTTTTCCGTTTGCCAAGTCTCCATACTTGGACTTTTCAGGTCAACCAGGTCAACCTTGACCTAGGGTTGCACCAATAATCTCCCAACCATCTATTCTTGTCTCACATCAAGAATACAACTCTTCCACGAGTGTCAAACATCAACATGCAACTCAACTAGGTCAATCTTGACCTAAGGTTGCATCAACAATCTTCCCAAGTCAAACATCAAAATACAACTCGAGTCAAGTCAACTCGAGTCGGGTCAACCTTGACCTAAGGTTGCACCAACAGGTTGCCCAAATTAAAAGTTATTGAAAACTCAATCTGTAATGCTTGTCAACAAGGAAAACAAATCAAGTCAACCAATCTAGAAAGAACTACTTCTTTACTTGAGCTTCTTCACCTAGACCTATTTGATTCACATGGAGCCAAGTCACTAAGCAAGAACCAGTATTGCTTAGTTATAATTGATGACTTCTCCAGGTTCACCTGGGCAAAATTTCTAAAAACAAAAGATGAAACCTTTGAAGTATTTAGTAGTTTTTGCAAATTAACAGAAAATGAAAAAGATACTAAAGTTAAAAGAATAAGAAGTGATCATGGAGGGGAATTTGGAAATCATAAATTTACCCAATTCTATAAAATCAATGGGTATAAACATGAATACTCTTGCCCTAGGACCCCCAACAAAATGGCCTAGTAGAACGTAAAACTTGGACCCTACAAGAAGCCGCTAGGACCATGCTAAACGAATATAATTTAAATCATCAATTTTGGGCTAAAGCAATAAATACGACAAACTATATTCAAAATCGAATTCTAATTAACAAACTTCATAATAAAACCCCTTATGAAATATATTATAATAAAATTCCTAACTTAAACTATTTAAAAGTATTTGGATGTAAAGTTCATATTTTAAACACTAAAGACTACTTAGGAAAGTTTACACCCAAAAATCAAACCAAGGAATCTTTTTAGGGTACTCTACAACCAGTAGGGCCTATAGAGTCTATAATCAAAATATCCTAAAAGTTGAAGAAACAACTAATGTAATATTTGATGAAAATAATCTACCAAATATAGATCAAAATGTTGACATTAACCCAAGAAACAGAGAAGATGACGAAATTCAACCTGAACCTATTGAATCTGAAGAACAAGTCACTAACTCAAATGATATACGACCAACAAGAACAAGCACAAATCACCCATCTGACCAAATTTTGGGTGACCCAACTTTAGGAGTCAGAACTAGGTCATCTTATAGAAACCAGAGCCAAATTGCCCTTATTTCAAAGATTGAGCCCAAGACTATAGAAGAAGCCCTACCTGACCCAGACAGGGTTATTGCTATGCAGGAAGAGTTAGCTCAATTTGATAGAAACCAAGTCTGGGAACTTGTACCTAAACCCATAGATAAATCAGTAATAGACACCAAATGTGTATTTAGAAATAAGTTGGATGATCAGGGTGAGATAATAAGAAATAAGGCTAGACTAGTAGCCAAAGAGTTTAGTCAAGTTGAGGGCTTAGACTATGATGAAACCTATGCACCAGTAGCTAGACTCGAATCCATTAGGATGCTGTTAGCCTATGCAATACATAAAGGATTTAAGTTATACCAAATGGATGTAAAATCCGCATTCCTGAATGGGTTTATTAAGGAAGAGGTCTATGTAAGTCAATCCCCAGGATTTGAAGACTTAGACTACCCTAACCATGTCTTTAAACTGAAAAAAGCCTTATATGGACTAAAACAAGCTCCTAGGGTATGGTATGAACGATTATCTAATTACCTAATATCCAAGGGCTTTAACCAAGGACAAATAGATCAAACCTTATTTGTCAAAACCTTAGAAAAAGATATTTTTATAGCCCAAATATATGTTGATGATATAATTTTCGGCTCAACAAATTCCAAACTTTTAAAAGAATTCGTTAAATTAATGGAAAATGAATTCGAAATGAGTTTGTTTGGGAAACTCAACTTTTTCTTAGGCTTACAGATTAAATAAACCAAAGATGGTATTTATATTTATCAAACCAAGTATGCTAAAGAACTAATTAAAAAATTTGGAATGAAAAATTCAAAAATTATAAATACCCCAATGGCCACTAACATTAACATTGATTCTGACCCAGAAGGAAAACCTGTAGACTCAAAATACTATAGAAGTGCCATAGGTAGCCTACTCTACCTAACTACAAGCCGACCCGACATATTATTTGCAGTAGGTATTGGCGCAAGATACCAATCTTGTGCAAAAGAGTCACACCTAATCTATGTCAAAAGAATACTTAGGTACATTAAGGGCACCATAAATGTGGGACTTTGGTACCCAAGAACTTGCTCCCTTGATCTTTTTGGCTACTCTGATTCAGACTATGCCGGGTGCAAACTAGACAGAAAAAGCACAAGTGGTAGCTGCCAGATTCTAGGTCAGTGCCTAGTAAGCTGGTCAAGCAGAAAGCAACACTGTGTTGCTTTATCCACTATTGAAGCTGAATACATAGCCCTAGGCGAGTGTGCTTCTCAACTTTTATAGATGATGCATACTCTAAAAGATTACCAACTGGAATATAATAATACAAAAATTTTAATTGATAATATAAGCTCAATTAATTTCACCAAAAATCTAATTCACCACTCTAGGACCAAACATATAGAGGTAAGCCACCATTTTATAAGGGATCATGTAGCTAAAGGTGAAATTATACTTAACCATGTTGAGTCCAAATCAAACCTAGCTGACATCTTCACAAAACCCTTACCTGAATTAGAGTTCAGTACACTTAGACGGCAGGAATGATACATAACATAGAAATTACACTTGGAAAGGGTGGACAATTAGCTAGAGCAGCAGGTGCTGTAGCGAAACTGATAGCAAAAGAAGGTAAATCGGCCACATTAAGATTACCATCTGGTCTCAAGTAAATTGAATAATTTAAAAAGGCTGTTATCAAGCTAAGTACTTTTCAACTTTAGTTATATTTTTTTTGTGTGCTAAACCATCTTATCAAACTAATAATATCCTCTTAGGACCCTTCAAAATTCAATATTTTCAACTAAAGTGTTTAATTATCAAACATGTTTTTGATATATGGCAAAGGGGGAGAGTAGAAAATTCAAAGAAAAATAAAAAAAATTCAAAGAAAATTAATGTTTGTTAAGGGGGAGCTTCTATTAAGGGGGAGCTTTGTATGTGTTTATGCTATATTTACTTGTGCATATTTGTGAGTATCTTAATTGCATTCTTGACTTAACTTTGAATTTTGATTGACATAATCAAAAAGGGGGAGATTATTGGTGCGGGAAGCATCTGACGATCGAATTGTTGTTTTGATAATGGCAAAAGAATTCAAAGTTAAGATTATGTCGTTATCTAACAAGGTTCATGGAGCTTGCAGGAAAGTCCTAAGTTATACTTAGGCAAAAGTCCTAGCTGTGGTTAGGCAGGTTGAAAACCCTAGGGGGTGGTAACCCTAGGTCACAGGGGGTGGTAACCCTATGCGGAAAGTCTTGGCGGGTCGAGTGATTTAGGCAAAAATCCTAGGGGTGGTAACCCTAGGTGGAAAGTCCTGGTGTCGCGAACCAGGTGAAAGACTGGACGGGTCAGGAAGCAAGCGTCCAGCAGAAAGTTCAGAGGCATCGAGCGCTGAGCAAAAGTTCAGTCGATCTGGAGGATCGCACTGGCAACAGGTAAATCTCCTGAGTCGAGTAGGTGAGGACGTGTTCCTCGTAGAGGGAAGAGTAGGCATCGGGTCGACCTAGGGTTTCTGGTCGGAAATCCGAAGTCAGACCCGGACAGTCCGAAGGCTGTCAGTTTATTTGTTTACATATTATCTATTGTGTTCTAACTCTGTTTTGCAGGAGACTAACATTTTTGTGCAGAGTTAGAAGTGACCGGGATCGGTCGACCGAACCTTGGGATCGGTCGACCGAACCCACAAACCAGCAGATCAGATCTCCAGAGGTTGGACCGGGCTCGACTAGGGGATCGGTCGACCGAACTTGGGTTGGATGTCGACTGGATCAAGCTGACTGGGCTGAGTTAGAGCTTATCGGTCAACCGAACCTGTTTATCGATCGACCGAACCTCAGATGGAGTTTGACCAGAACAAAGCAGAGCGAGAGGATCGGGCGGATCAGATGGGAGAAGATCGCCTGATCGGTCGACCGATCCGCCTCGGGTCAAACTTGATCCCGAAGTTTGGGGATCTGGATCAGACTTTGCAGAGCTATAAAAGGAGGCCTAGAGGTGCAGCTTCGGACATCAATTCAAATAGAAGATCCTGTGTTCTTCCGTGTGCTGCTCCAAACGCTTCTGCGACACTCTGCTACTCCTACAGTCAGCAACTACGTCTACATCTCTTGTACTTTCGGTATATTTTTATTAGTGCGCTTATTGTAATAATCCATTGTAAACTTTGCGATATTATAGTTGTTGCCCACCGAAAGCGGTCAACGACCGCGGACCTTGGAGTAGGAGTTGCCACAGGTTCTGAACCAAGTAAACGACTGTGTCTTCTGTGTTTGTGTTACTTCCTTTCTTTTCCGTTGCGTTTACATGAACGATTTCCGAAAAAGAAATAGTGAAAGCCACAAGCGCTATTCACCCTCTCTAGCGCTTTCGATCCAACACTCCTGTCATAGTGAACATATATCCTATAGTAGACCTCCTGTCATCTAAATCTCCTGTATAGTCTATATCTATGTACCCAACAACTGAAGGATCTTTCGATTATGTACTGAATATAATTTCATAATTAGTTGTATTTCTCAAGTATTTGAAAATCCACTTCACTACATCCCAATGTGGTCAACCAGGATTTGAGAGAAACTTACTCACAATACTAACTACTTGTGCCAAATTTGATCTCATGCAAGTTGGATTGTAAAGACGCTAGAGGGAGGGGGTTGAATAACATTCGTTGCTTTTTCAAAAATCATGAGTTAAGATAAACATAGCGAAAAAGAATAGAGAAGAAAAGCTAACGCTAACATAGGTGTTTTACTTAGTTCGGAGCCTTTGACGACTCCTACCCCAAGACCCACACTCGCTGAGTTATTTCATTGGGCAATCACTATAATCATGAAGTAATTACATAACTTAAGTATAATTGCAGGAAATAAATTATACCGATAATACAACTTTGAAAACTTGAGCGCAAGTTATCGGTGTAGCTTTTAGGTATCCCAGAGACCTTTTCAGAGCAATGCGTGAGTACGAAAGTTGTAGAGATTGATGTCTACAAGCTACTGGTTGAAGCCTCCTTATATAGCGTCATCTGGGCGCTTGGATCCCCTCCTAAGCACCTAGACTGTGCTGACATGGTGAGCCCTCACCGAAACTTTATCCTCAAAGTTTATCCACCTCCGGGCGCCCAGACCCCCTCTGGGCACCTGAATCGCTGATGTGGGCCGGCCAGTAATCGAAACTTCATCCTTGAAAATCTTCTTGGTCTCTCCTAAATCTTTCATGTTAAATTCCTTACTCAGTAGCCTCTTTAATTTGTTGACCTCTTTCATCTTCTTCGTAATAATGAGCATGTCATCTATGTATAGTAGTAAGAAAACTAGTGATTCATCTTCAAGGCTCTTCACATATATGTAACAATCATACTCACATCTCCTATATCTATTTTGAATCATGTATGAATCAAAACATTTGTACCATTGCCTAAGGGATACTTTGATCTGATCGAGGTGGTGAGTATTTAAGCCAAGAGTTTCAAGATTATCTAAGGGACAATGGTATATTACCTCAATGGACTACGCCTTATATATCAGAACATAATGGTGTATCAGAAAGGTATAACTGAACCCTGTTAGGAATAGTTAGGTGAATGATGGATCATGCAAATCTTCTCAAAATCTTTTGGGGTTATATACTCATGACAGCTGCTTACTTACTTAACAAAGTTCCGACGAAGGAAATCTCAACTACTCCATATGAGGTATAGACTAGTAAGAAACCCATCATATCTTATTTGAAGATATGAGGATGTCTTACATATGTGAAGAGGACTATATCAGATAAATTGAATACTAAGTCTGATAAGTATTTATTTATTGAATACCCCAAGCAAACTAAGGGTTACCAATTCTATCACCCCTTGAAATAAACGGTGTTTGTTTCAAGGCATGCTGCATTCCTAGAGAAAGAGTTTCTCTTACAGGAAGCAAGTGGTAGTATAGTTGAACTTGACGAAGTGCAAAAAACTCCAATAGACACTAATGAGATGTCTAGTCAAGAACTGCAATAAATTATGACACAACCTCCTCGTAGATCAGGTAGGACACGCAATATTCTTGAGGGATATGAATTTCTTGTAAGAGAATCGAATAACGTGTCACTCATTGAGGATGATAAATCTACTGATTACGAAGAAGCCCTGAATAGTTCAGATTAGGATAAGTGACTTACAACCATGAAGTCGGAAATATATTTCATGTATGAAAACCAAGTTTGGAATTTGGTCAACCCACATAAAGGCATTACGCTTATAGGGTGCAAGTGGGTTTTCAAGAAGAAAACTGACATGGATGGAATGTAATTACCTATAAGAGAAGGTTGGTGGCCAAAGACTATAGTTAAAGGTAAGACATTGACTATGACGAAACCTTCTCACCTGTAGCCATGCTTAAATCCATTCAGATACTCCTAGCCATATCAGCTCATCATGATTATGAAAAATGGAAAATGGATGTGAAAACAACATTCTTTAATGGAAACTTACTCGAGGACATGTATATGATACAGCTCGAATGTTTCACATCTGTTAACAAGAATAAAGTATGCAAACTTTAAGGGTCCATTTATGGATTAAAGTGTAGGGATCTAGCGCGCTAAACACGCTTAAGCACAGCGGAAAATTAACTAGATCCTCTCCAGAAGGTCCATGCGAAGGAGAAAATAATCATATACTAAGTTTTACATGAGAGGTATACCTTTGTTGCGTGCCCTTCGCAATCCCGACAGAAACCTTTTCTTTGGATCCAGATCTTAGCGCGTTCAAGCGTCCGCGCCTCTACGGTATCCACATGAACATATCCTTCATTCGTCGTACGAACGAAACCTTCGGAGAAGAACCATTATCTTGTGCTAGCAAGAAGAATGGTTCGGCCAAGGAGGAAGATTCGACCATGGAAGGAAGATGAAGAAGAGGGAGATGAAGAGTCACCATTCTCTTCACTTTCTCAACTAATGAAAAAAAATCCAAAAAACCTATTTATATTCATCCAATGAATACCATGGGTTTTTTTTTTCTCTTTGTATTCCTCTTAATGGGTTGGATTATTATATTGGATTAACCTTTAATCCAATAACCCAATAAGTCTAACCTATTGAGTCTAACCCATTAATCCAATGTGTCTAATTCAGATTGGACTTAATCCAATGAGTAGGTTCATTTGAGTCTAACTTAATAAGTAACCCAAAAGGTCTAAACATCTCATTATTGGCTCTTAGGGCTAATTACTAACAATCTCCCACTAGCACTAGTGCCAATCACCACTTAGATGACACCAACACTTTGGATTTACCCATTATTCTTAATATCCTTAGTATTTTAGTCAAACTAAAGTACCCATCTCCAAACTAATATGTTCTTTGTGTGTGACCCATTAGGCTCTCATAACGTTGGCAATGTATTCAAATCAATATTTGTAATACATAAACAATGAGTGACATCTAGCAATTCATCATTGCTACCCAAGTGACGAGAAAGTCGAGATCCGACGTAACCTGTCCGTGGCTATTATCTTGTATGACTCAATCCTTCTATCCTTGATATCTAGATTGATCAATGATGCATAGACTGTGTCATCTTCTTATCAATCTTTGTGTTTCTTGATATCTAAGTAGACACACTAAGCAAATAAGTTCAATATCTCATATTGACTCATCTGAGTATGACCATACATTCTTGTGTCCTACTAATCAAGGGGCCCACAGATATCACTTCCGTCATATGGAAGGGATAGATCCCATCTACATCACTCACATCCCTCCGTATAATTTATTGTATACCTAGTGATCAACTTTATAGTCCACCCTATTACGGGTGATGTTTGACGATACCAAAGTACACAACTCCTTATGTAGGGAACTGTAGTGACTTCAGGTCTAAGGACTATTCATACTAATAGTCACATGAGAATGTTTATGACACTCATATAATGATCCATGAAACATCTCATGGCTGGCCAATTCAGTACATATTCTCTAATATATACCCATGTGTCAACCTGATATCTCATATCCATGACTTATGAGATTAAGCTATCCGTTGACTTACATGCTAGTCTTAACGCATTAATATTATCCTTGTATATTAATGCTCGACTAGAAATAGTTTGGAGTAGAGTTCTCTACAATATCTCTACAATATCTCACTATCAATTCAACCAATTGATATATTGTAGATTAGAACCTTCTACTCTAGGACATTATTATACTTATTTATTCGACACTGAACTGAAGTAAATATAATAACCATAACCTTTGCCTTCTTATAAAATAACGAAATATGATACAAAATATCCTAAGTCAATCAACTCTTGATTGTCTCTTATGGCTTATACTAACAATCTCCTTATATCACTAGTGTCAATCACTAAAATATCTAATATCCATTGACCTAGTGTGACTATCATGGTTCCTTGGTGCCAAAGCCTTAGTCAAAGGATCCATAATGTTAGCATTGTTTGGTTCTCTGCATATCCTCATATCTCAAATATCGATGATCCCTCGAATGAGATGGAATCGTTGTAGTATCCAATACCCAAGACCACCATTTAAGTAAAACACATGCCCTAACTGCGATCTAGAATCGCCCTTGTCAATTTTGGAAGCTTGCACCACTGTAACCCTTTACAACAACAACTGTAACCCTTTATAGCAAACTCTACAATGCCTCCAAAGATCAAGAAATAATCTTGAGTTCTTCTCAAGTACTTAAGAATATTCTTGACTGTTGCCCAGTGACCTTCATCTGGATATGACTGGTATCTTCTCGTCATGCTTAATGCATACGAGGCATCTGGATGAGTACAAAACATGGTGTACATGATAGACCCTATAACAGATGCATAAGGAATTTGATCCATGCGGTCTCTTTCTTCCTTAGAAGAAGGGCATTTAGTCTTCGAAAGACTCACACCATGTGACATAGGCAGAAATCCCTTCATGGAATTCTACATGACAAGCACCTTGTCAATATATGTACTCTGGCTTAGACCAAGCCATCTCCCAGATCTATTTCTATAGATCTTGATGCCTAAAATATAGGCTGCTTCACCTAAGTCCTTCATTGAGAAATAATTCCCAAGACAAGTCTTCACTGACTGAAGAGTAGGGATATCATTTCCAATGAGTAGTATGTCATCTACATACAATATGAGAAAGATGACTGTGCTCCCACTAACTTTCTTGTAGACACAAGGTTCATCTTCATTCTTAATGAAACCAAATGTTTGATCGTATCATTGAATCGAATATTCCAACTTCTAGAAGCTTACTTTAATCCACAAATGGATTGTTGCAACTTACACACCTTTCCAGCATGCTCTGGATCGACAAAACCCTCAAGTTGTGTCATGTACACATCCTCGAGTAGATTTCTATTGAGAAATATAGTTTTGACATCCATCTGCCAGATCTCATAATCATAGTAAGCAACAATAGCAAACATGATCCGAATGGACTTGAGCATCGCAGCTGGTGAAAAGGTTTCATCATAGTCTATACCATGAATATGTTTGAATCCCTTAGCCACCAATCTACCTTTTTAGGTATGCATATGACCATCCATGTCAGTCTTCACCTTGAAGACCCACTTACACCCAATGAGTTTGATCCCTTCAGGTGGATCAACCAAAGTCCATACTTGGTTAGTGTACATGGATTCCATTTCAGATCTCATGGCCTCTAGCCATTTCTTAGAATCTGGGCCCTGTACAGCTTTCTGATAAGATGTAGGCTCGTTGAGACCAACTAGCACTACATCACCGTTGTCAGACAAGAAAAAAGAATATCTCTCAAGTTGATGATGGGTCCTATCAGATCTGCGTAGAGCTTGTGCTACTTGAACAGGTTGATGTTCCACAACTTCTTGTAGTGTAACAAAATCCTGATCCACAACATCTTGTGGTACCTGTTCAATTTCCATCAAGGCATCAGTGCTAGTTTGCATATCTTAAATTTCTTCAAGATCAACTTCACTCCCACTAGTTTTTCTAGAAATAAACTCCCTTTCTAGAAAGACATCATTTCTGACAACAAACACCTTTCCTTATGTGGGATTATAGAAGTAATATCCCTTTGTTTCCTTGGGATATCCAATAAAATAGCACTTGTTTGATTTGAGTCCTAGTTTATCTGATACTTGTCGTCGAATGTAAGCCTCACAACCCCAAATCTTCATAAAAGACATCTTGGGACTCTTCCCTGTCCATATCGTATATGGTGTATTTATGACGACCTTATATGGAACACAGTTAAGTGTGAAAGCGGCCGTCTGTAGAGCATGTCCCCAAAAGGAAGTAGGAAGACCTGTATGACTCATCATCGATCGTACCATATCTAATAAAGTATGATTCCTCCTTTTATGATACACCATTCCATTGTGGTGTTCCAGGTCGAGTGAGTTGAGATATGATCCCACACTCAACAAGATGGTCATGAAACTCTTGGCTAAGGTATTCTCCACCTCGATCTGATCGAAGCATCTTAATACTCTTTCCAAGTTGATTTTGTACTTCATTCTTGATTTCTTTAAACTTTTCAAAGGATTCCACTTGTGTCTCATCAGATACACATAGCCGTATCTACTGAACTCATCAGTAAAAGTAATGAAGTAATGTTAGCCTCCTCTAGCTACTATTCTGAAAGGGCCACATACATCAGTATGTATGAGTCCTAACAGATCATTAGCCCTTTCGCTGTGTCCACTAAATGGAGTCTTTGTCATCTCACCTTGAAGACAAGATTCACATATCTCATATGATTCAAAATCAAATGAGTCCAAAAGTCCATCCTTATGGAGTTGGGATATGCAACTCTCAATTTTGTGAACTAAGCGATAATGCTAGAGATATGTTTGATTCAAATCATTAGACTTGAACTATTTAGTATTTATGTTATAGATTGGGTTGTCATAGTTTAGAATATAGAGTCCATTCACAAGACGTGCACTATAATAGAACATTTCATTGAAATAAACAGAACAATATTTGTCCTTTATTACTAATGAAAAATCTTTCTTGTCTAAACAAGAAACAGAGATAATGTTCTTAGTCAAGGTAGGCATAGAACAACACTCTTCAAGTTCTAACACAAGCCTAGTGGGCAAAGATAAGGAATATGGTCCTACATCTATAACAGCAACTCTTGTGCCATTGCTTACTCGTAGGCCCACTTTGTCCTTTGTCAATATTCTACTATTTCTCTGCCACTACACATTAGTACAAATGTGAGATGCACACTCGGTATCTAATACCCGTGAAGAAGAAATAGACAGATTGACTCTATAACATATATACATGAGGCAGAAGTCTCACTTCTCTTCCTTTTCAGTTCCTCTAGGTATAACTTGCAGTTCCTCTTCCAGTGTCCGGTCTCACCATAATAGAAGTAGGTTCCTTCCTTAACAACCCCACCTTTAGGTTTCAATATATGAGTCTTGCCCTTTCCTTTGGCTTGGGTCTTACCCTTACCTTTAGGCTTCCAATTGCCTTTGCCCTTAGACACCATCAAAATAGTACTAGGCTTTGTCTTCTTAAGGTTGAGTTCAGCAGTTCTCAATATGCTCAACATCTCAAGTAGCGGTTTGTCAATTTCATTCATGTTATAGCTCATGATAAATTAACTATAGCTATCGAGCAATGACTGCAAGATAAGATCAGTGGCCAATTCTTGGCCTAATGGAAATCCCAACCTTTATAGATTCTCCACATACCCGATCATTTTGAGCATATAAGGCCCTACGGGACTTCCTTCTTGCATTCTGCATTGAAACAGTGCTTTAGAGATCTCAAATCTCTCATGCCTTGCTAGTCCTTGATACAGTTGTCTAAGACGTTCAACCATATCATAAGCATCCATGTTCTCATGTTGCTTATGAAGCTCAGAGTTCATGGTGGCCAGCATGAGGCATGATACATCTAATGCATCATCTTGATGCTTCTTGTAAGCATCACTATCAGCTCTAGTGGCAGTAGTAAGGGGTACTTCAGGAATAGGCTGCTCTAGGACATACAATTTTCTTTCTCTCTTGAGAACTATTCTCATGTTTCTATAGCAGTCTAGGAAATTAGCTTCATTGAGCTTGTCCTTATCAAGGACAGATCGCAGAGATAGTGTCTTCTATGTACTAGACAACATGGTGATCTACAACAATAAAATACAGAGAAGTATCATACTCAGGTCATTTAATTAGGCATTTAATTAAATGATTCTCTCACTGAATTCTAAAGCTTGATAGGAGCAAGTCACTACTAGCTCTAAACCCAAAAGCAAAGACATTCAAGTGGGACAAGATCCACATTATACCTCATCTTGAGTTAGCTTTAGCTAATCACCCAAGACTTGTATAAATTAGGTAAGCAACATGTACCAATTGGACAAGATCCATATTATACCTTATCTTGAGTTAGCTTTGGCTAATCTCCTAAGACTTAGTACAACTTAAGTAGACAATATTTACCAATTACATCCTATGTAACTCTTGTATCTATAGGTGAACAAGACTATTTGTTCATTTGCCCATCTCATGAAATATACAATATAACTCATCTTGAGTTAGCTTTAGCTAATCGACCAAGACTAGTATAATTTGAATTTCATCATATGGGATATGCCTCTAAGTTCTCAACTTAGTTAAGTCACATCCAAAGTCCAATAGTTGGACATCACAATTATCCTATCACACTCTACCAAGATAAAATGAGTCACTTTACTTTGGCAAACCTAACTACAAATGATCGAGGTAGTAGTGAGTACCAAACTTTGGTAGGCATATGAAAAGGACCTAATTACGATAGCTACACATGCATCACATACATTCATGGCATATCATGGCATACATTAACATATATGCTAATTAAAGCGTGACATGGTTTTGTCCCCCATAAACTACGATCTTCTCAAGCCAATGAGAAGAGCGATAATTCAACCTAGGTCCAAGCATCTTCTCCAAGTGCTTCCTTGGTCGTCGTGTGTTGTTGTCCTTCTCCCTTTTTCACCATCGTCCAGTAGAATAATTTCTCTCTAATTTGTACATTACAAAATCTAAAGAAACCTCGAGTCACATTCGAGGGTAGTCTAATTTTACAACAAGAATAAAAAAGAAGAGGCACGACACGCAGGCCGTATTATGAATTACAACATACACACACATCCAATCACAATGAGCTTAAAGGCCATAACCATGCACCATGTCATATAACATTTACAATATTTTATGACATAAAATTTATTATAATTTCAATAATAAATTATGAGCCGCAATGCCACGGTGGTCCCGCTAGCCGGTTAGCGGGCGGGGGCCAAGGGGCAGTGACCCTTGCGGGGGTTTCAGGGGGCAGCGTCCCCGAAGTAAAATTTATTTTGCATACTCATTTTATGAGTTGCTGCTATACCCGAGACCCTACTACCCACAATACCAACTATGTTTTGTTCCAAACAAAACACTTCTGGTCGAGACCTTGCTGGTCACACACCAACTATGTTTTGTTCATAACAAAACACCCATTTCGGTCAAGGCTTAGGATTTGGCCGAGATATAAAATCTGGCCAAGACTCATAGTCTGGTCGAGATTCACAATCTGGCCGAGACTCATAGTCTGGCCGAGACTCATAATTTTACAAATCACAATAAACCTATCATGCAATTTCTATATCATATATAAAAATTCTAACAACTTAGTATATGCCTTCGCAAGTGGTTCTGATACCACTGTAGGGATCTAGCGCGCTAAACACGCTTAAGCGCAGTGGAAAATTAACTAGATCCTCTCCAGAAGATCCATGTGAAGGAGAAAATAATCATATACTAAGTTTTACATGAGAGGTATACCTTTGTTGCATGTCCTTCGCAATCCCGACAGCAACCTTTTCTTTGGATCCAAATCTCAACGCGTTCAAGCGTCCGCGCCTCTATGGTATCCACATGAACATATCCATCATTCGTCGCACGAATGAAGCCTTCGGAGAAGAACCATTATCTTGTGCTAGCAAGAAAAATGGTTCAGCCAAGGAGGAAGATTCGACCACGGAAGGAAGAGGAAGAAGAGGGAGATGAAAAGTCACCATTCTCTTCACTTTCTCAACTAATGAAAAAAAATCCAAAAAACCTATTTATATTCATCCAATGAATACCAAGGGTTTTTATCTCTTTGTATTCCTCTTAATAGGTTGGATTATTATATTGGATTAGCCATTAATCCAATAACTCAATAAGTTTAACCCATTGAGTCTAACCTATTAATCCAATGTGTCTAATTTGGATTGGACTCAATCCAATGAGTGGGCTCATTTGAGTCTAACTCAATAAGTAACCCAAAAGGCCTAATAATCTCATAATTGGCTCTTAGGGCTAATTACTAACATAAAGCAAGCATCTAAGAGTTAAATTGTCTATTTTGATGAGGCAATCAAAAAGTTTGATTTCTCACAAAATTCAGACGAACCTTGTGTGTATCAAAATGTTAGTGGGAGTGTGGTCATATTCCTAATATTATATATTGATGACATATTACTTATAAGAAACGATGTCAGTTCTATAGTTAGTTAAAGTTTGGTTGTCCCAACATTCTCCATGAAAGACATGGGAGAAGAAACTTACATCCTAGGGATGAAAATCTATAGAGATAGACTTAAAAGGTTACTTGGTCTTTCACAATTAACATATATAGACAGAGTGCTAAAATAGTTTAGTATGTCTAAATCCAAGAAATGCTTCATACATATGAGGCATGAGCCTCATCTTTCGAAGTCTATGTGCCCACGTATAAAAAACTAGAGGATTTGTATGGATAAGATACCTTATGCATCCGTAATAAGATCTATCATATATGCTATGTTATGTATAATGCCTGATATATCGTATGCTCTGAGTGTTATGAGTAGATACCAGTCAGATCAAGGAATGGATCATTGGACGGTTGTCAAGATAATCCTTAAGTACTTGAGAAGAACTATGAATATGTTCTTGGTATAAGGAAATGGTGATATGATCATACGCAGGTATACGAATGCTAATTTCTAGACGGACAAGGATGACTCTAAGTCCCAGTCTGGATTCATATTCATATTAAATGAAGGCACAGTTAGTTAGAAGCAGGGACGGATCCAGGATTTAAAAATGTACTGGGCTGATCCTGAGTTAATTGAGTAGGCTAAGAATTTCATAGAAAGGTACGAATTTATTTCGCACGATTATGTTATCATCTCGTTGTAGAAGAGAATTTCATTGTCCAACGTGAAGTGAGAATGCTATGGTTAAAATCTAAATCTATTAGGTAGACGGAGATAAAAATTATATTACTTAAATCGGAGTTTTTTTATATTTTATTTGATTAAATTATAATCGAACTGAATATATAGATTGATTCGGTGATTTAAAATGATTTAATTATTTTTATCGAATATTTTTTTTTACTCTTCTCTCTCCACACAATAGCCACTACCACTCTCACCGCCTCAGACTTATGTTTTGTTACCTTTCTTTTCTTCTCTTTCCTCTGCTCTATTTTTCCTCTTTGTTCTTCTTCGACGATAGCAGCAACCTCGTTTTTTTCCTTCTTCCAGCCATCAAACTGCATCCTTTCCCTCTCCAGCTCTCCTCTTCTCCTCTTCTCAACAGTAACAACCCTATCTGTTATTTCCTCCTTCTCGAACAGTCGTTTCTCAACAACAAAAGTACAGCCATCTTCCCACCGACCGACTAACAGCTCAACAACAAGTTTCTTCCAAGTTTCCTTTAACCCAAGTAACTGGTTTCAATTGTCATTTTGTTTAGCAAGAGCAACAATAGTGTTCTTCTCTTCTTTCATTTAGTTTCTTTTATTTTTCTCCCAATTCACAGTAGTCAGCTCTAATTCTTCTCTTTCTTTTTTTTTCTGGGTGAGCACATCAGCTATATCCACCAGTGCTGAATATTGCTGAAGCTGACTGAGGCTTCTCTCGTTTCTCTCTTCACTGTTGGTTGCTTGCCATGAGCTAAAGGAGAAGAAACACTAACCTCTTTTTGTGAGGGAATCGATTTCTCTTGACGCTGTACTTAAGCAGGGATGGGCTATAGCCCAGGACATCCCCTGGGTAGCTCCGTCCCTGGTTAGAAGAGTTCCAAGCAAGACACTATTGTAGATTCTACCTGTAAGGCAGAATACATTGCAACTTTGGAAGCAGCAAAGAAACAGTTTAGATCAAAAGTTCGTTACCGAACTTGGTGTGGTTCCATCCACTATTAAAGCATTACTTATTTACTGCGACAACACTGGAGCCATTGCACAAGAAAAGGAACCTATGTCTCATCAGTGATCTAAACATATGCTTCGCCACTATCATCTGATCAGGGAGATCATTAGTAGGAAAGAAATACAACTCGAGAAAATTTTCACTAAAAGGAACCTAGCAGATCCTTTGATAAAGGCTCTACCACAAAGCAAGTTTGAAAGTCACGTCCATACTTACAGTTTTGGACACAGTGGCGATTGGCATTTGGCCAAGTGGGAGTGTTAGATTTTCAGGGATGTCCTAAGGCAATCACCTTATGGTTTTACTATTTATTTGATAAATATATATTCACTATTTGAGTACATATTATATATTTTAATAGCTTAAAATTCATTTACTAAATATCCAAAATACAATTCATAGCATGAGAGAAATTGTGATTGGATTCCAATTTATCATTATCTCTACATGTATAGTTATGAACATATTAGAATTTTTCTAGTCGTCGAATTGGTGCATTCGAACATCATTAATTCTGTAAGAGTAGCACGGGTTATACTCCTTGGTTCATCTAAGTAGCTATTTCTTACTAGCTGGAGACATTGAGATGTCAAGAGTTAAATATGGATGCTAGTTATAGTAACTAGTTTATTAGAGTGACTTGCTGTAAGACTTTATATGATTCTCTACATATATGGATATGTTTGTGAAGTTCTTACTACAACTTGAGTGTAAGTTTCCTTTGACTTGAGGCATACAAGTCATCTTGGTCATGAATACTTATTCTTTGACATCTTAAGCAAACATCTCTTGGAGGTGTGGACCCAAGATGATTGGGTATAAGTCGAAGTGTCCGAAAATGTTTGGATAGCCCACAGAAGATTCATTGCTCCTTGGTAGGAGATGTATACCCTATGACCACTCGTTAGGATTATTACTTAAAGCCTTTGGCCAAAGCATCACATGTTAAGAGTATAGGACTCTTGTATATATGTACGAGTAATTTGAATCCACAGAACGAGAAAGTATTACTTGGGCCAGGTGTGACGTAGTCATCCTAGTGGGGGTAGACACATAGACCATGTCCTAAACCAAGTAGGTATAATATGAGTGAAAATAATGAGTCACGACTCACTGTAGCTGTTAAAGGGTTCAGAATTAGTTCTAAGGACAACTATGATTTTTTAATTAATTGGGGATCATGATATACTACTAGGTGTCACTCATGATCATTCCATAATTAAGTAATTAATTATAGACGACCAAGATAAATCAGGACATATTGGGTCACATGCACTACGAATCTCTAAAAGATATAAAATAAGTTAGAGAATAGGATTCTTAGATCAAGAGATAAATGTTTGGTTGTACCATACATAAGAAAAATATGGAAATATTTATCAAAACGGAAGTGCGGATGAGACACATCTCTTATGAAAGAGTTGGACCGAATTTGGTTTAGCCATAAACCAACTTAATTTAGTTGTGAATCAAAACAAGGGGTTAATGGGCTAATTTTTTGTTAAGACATAATGAGTTGGATGTGGGCTTTCTAATCCAACTCATTAAATATGACTATATATTGATATGGTGAAGAGAGAATTAATATACAATTTATTATTAACTTGATTAAGTTTTAGAAACCTAAATCCAATACCTCCCTCTCTCTTGCCGCCTACCACAACAAGAGGATCTCCTCTTGTTGCCATGAGCCACCCAAAGAAAGAAGATCTTCCTTTTGCTTCTTCTTCCTCTTCTTGATCCTTCTTCTTCACTCATGGCTAGTACCTTCCGAAGGCGAAGCTTGTTCTCTTGGAGTTGTCTTGAAGAGCTCGGCATGGATACGAATAGAGGTGAGATTTGATAATATCACAAAAGGTTGATGCCACTCTCATTACAGGTCATTCGTAAGATATATGTAGAATAATTATTATTCGATTTCATATTATTTTATGATCTTATCTGCGCGATTGTATTTTGCATGCGTATAGTGTGTGTGATGTAATTGATGTGCGCAGTTTACATAAGCATTTATGCATACTTTATTGCACATTCACGAATTTATCTCGAGTATGTTCTATGCATTTGAGCTTCCTTTTATCATTATTTTAGCATAATTACTCTTTTGGGTCGGAGATCTGCTCTTATGTATTTTGTTGTGACAGAAACGATTTTAGAGCGGAAACAGAGCGGAAACGTGCAAAAGAGCAGTTTGTGGAGAAAAGAATGGAGTAGGGTCGTGCCTCTTGGCACGACCGTGTCAATTCACCCGAAGGCAACAAGAGGTTGGTCGTGCCTCCAGGCACAATCGTGTGGCAGATCCATAGCTCAACTTGATTAAGGTCGTGCCAATCGGCACGACCATGCCTCACCACAAGAGACCGACCCTACTGGGGTCATGTGGATTTACACAACTGTGCGCTAGGACTTTGAGGCTAACAAGCTTTGATCGTGCCGATTGGCACAGCCCATGGCAGGGGTTGTGCCAGCATATATAAAGGGTATTCTTCTCCATTTCAAAGGGAGGAAGTTTTTCCCCTTTGGGGAAGATGATTAAAGCTTAGATCTAGTGTCCCAGAGGTCTCAAATCAATGATCTAAGGTCGGAATCCAACTTTTCATCCCTCCATTAGCAAAGATTGCTTCGAAGATCACTCGCTAGCATTTGCTAAGTCTCTTCTTCACTTCTCTCTTGATTTAAATGTTGAGACTTGCTATCTTTATCTTCAGATTCAATTTCCTACTTGTCATGGAGTAGACTTCTCGTTCTAGGGATTAGGGAGTAAATGTAATGAGCATTTGATGTAAACTCTTGGATTATGCTAATGCCCTATTCAAGTAATGTTCTTATTGTTAGAGTGTATACTAAAAGCCTAGCTTTTTGTAAACATTTATTTTTAAATAAAGAATCACATTAGTCAAATATCTACATTTATATGCTAAGTGTAGTTGTTCAATTAATTTATATTGTACATAACATGGTGTGTGATGTCACACATAGAAGATCATGTTATCAGTTCCTTATAAGTTATAAAAAGTAGCTCACGACTAAGATGGAAAGGAACAAACCATTGGAATAGTCGTACTATAATTTGATATTAGTTTATCTTAACTATAAAATTACACTAGTACACTCTGAGTGTATTGAGAAGGACCATTTGAGGTAGTTTCTTTTTATACTGACTATATAAAAGAACAATACCTCTGTTATTATGGAAGTGTGTACTCTTAATCATGATATAATAACAAGAACATACACTTAATACTTATTTCTTTAATTTATCAAAGGGTGCGATTTAGCTCATTAAATCAATAGGCCCGATAAGTTGGGAAATGATATTATTTATATGGTGTGTTGTTGATTATAGAATGAAACTATGTCTTAGTTGTTGGTTGGTCCAAGGAAGATCGTACCGGCTCCACTGTACAAAAATTTTGTACAAGTGTCGAACCTTTCCTAAACAACCTATTGTGTTCTTTAGAAATTAAATTAGGAATTGCAAACGAAACTTAACATTATTGATTCCAAATTTAACTTATCTATTCTTAATGGTTTAGATTTGGATCGCAAATGATGCTTAACCTTATTGATCCAAATCCACCTATGTTATAAATTCAATTAAATATTAATTTCCAAAATTGGCTTCCAGGACTGCATGGCGAGGCACTAGTCCTTCTTGGGTATGGGATCATCCACCACCGCCTAGACAAAGCCTTTTAAGGAAAGCTAATATTTAATTTCCTTATATAACTCTAGGTTTAACCAAAAGGAACAATCGAATCACAAATTCGAAAAACAAAAAAACACAAACTACAAATTCGAAACTCTAGAATCATATGCCTCTTGTGTTTGGAATTCATACAAAGAAAAACTAGCATGATGCGGAAAACAATTACTAGTTATACCTTTTCTTTGTATGCTAATAATCTCGATATCTTCTGCTGTATTCCTCACCTCCTCTTGGACGTCGTGTGGGCGACGATCCTCCAAGATGAACATCACCCAAAAGCTCCTCCTTCTTCTCTAATATTCGGCCACCACCACCACCAAAGAAAAAGAGAGCAAGGGGAAAGGAAAAGAGAGAGGGGCCGGCCACAAGAGAGAGCACAAGCAATAGAATAAGAATTGATGTATCATGAGGCCTCTCCTCCCCTTCTTTTATAATACTTGCCCAAGGCAAACAAGGAAAGATTTTTACAAAAAATTAAAATCTTCCTCTTATTTTTTCCTTTCCTCCTTTTTAATTCCTTTTTCTCCTCTTTAATTGATTCAATTGATTGGCTGACCCCTTGCTTGGGCACCAAGCAAGGGTGGCCGACCTTAAGAGGCAGGAAATAAAAAATTTTGTAAAATTTTATAAGCAAAGAAGGAAAACTCTTATAAAATTTTACAAGCTCTCTTTTAATCTCCTAATGTGGATGTTTAAAAAAGGAAAGTTTTCTTTATTTTAAAACAAGTTTTAAAATTTAAAAATTCTCATTTAAAATTTCCTTTTTTAACATGGTGACAAAAAAGGAAAGCTTCAAATTTAAAACTCCCTTTTTAAAAACCATGAGGATGGTTAAAAAAGGAAAGTTTTAAAACTTTTAAACTTTATTTTAAACCATGTGGCCTAATTCAAATAAGGAAAGTTTTATAATTTAAAATCTCTCTTTTAAAACTTGTAGATATCTACAAAGAGAAGATTTTAAAAATTCAAAATACCCCTCATAATTTGAATTATGTGGCCGGCCCCCTTTGCAAAACTTATGGCCGGCCCCTTTAGAGAAGATAGTGGCCGACCCTTGGCTTGGTCACCAAGCCTTGGGCCGACCCCCTCTTGGACACCAAGATGGGTTTTTCATGGGTGGATATGAGGCATTAATGAGGCTACGACAGGGACCTAGAGGAGAAATTGGTTTTGGCCTCCCGACGAGCTTGAGTATCCCGTTTTCACCTCGAACACACAACTCAAGTTCATCAATAATAACTCATTCCACTAGAGAGTTATTATTGCACTACCGCACCAATCCCAAATTACATTATGAGCTCCTTCTTATCATGAGTGTGTTAATCTCCCTGTGTTTAAGATATCGGGTGTCCACTAATTAATTGAGTTACTGACAACTCATTTTAATTAATGTCTTTGTCCAAGAGTAGTACCACTCAACCTTATCGTCATGTCGGACTAAGTCCACCTACAGGTTTTAACATGACAATCCTCATGAGCTTTTCTTGGGGACATTATCAACCTAGATTACTAGGACACAATTTCCTTCTATAATCAACAACACACACTATAAGTAATATCATTTCCCAACTTATCAGGCCTTTTGATTTATCGAACTAAATCTCACCCTTTGATAAGTCAAAGAAATAAATATTAAATATATGTGCTTGTCATTATATTAGGAATAAGAGCACACACTTTCATAATAACCGAGGTCTTATTCTTTTATTTAGTCAGTACAAAAAGAAACTGCCTCAATGGTCCTACTCAATACACTCTAAGTGTACTAGTGTAATTATATAGTCAAGATAAACTAATACCTAATTACACTATGACTATTCTGATGGTTTGTTCCTTTCCATCTCAGTCGTGAGCTATTGTTTATAATTTATAAGGAACTGATAACATGATCTTCTGCGTGTGACACCACCCACTATGTTATCTATAATATAAATTAATTAAACAACTACACTTAGCATATAAATGTAGACATTTTTGACCAATGTGATTCTTTATTTTAAAATAAATGTTTACAAAAGCTAGACTTTTAGTATACACTCTAACATAATCTAGGTTAATGATGTCTCCTTGAGGAGCTCATAAGGATTGTCATGTAAACCCTGCAGGTGGACTTAGTCCGACATGACGATAAGGTTGAGTGGTACTACTCTTGGAGCTAGATATTAATTAAGTGAGTTGTCAGTAACTCATTTAATTAGTGGACATTCAATATCTTAAACACAGGGAAAATAACACACTCATGATAAGAAGGAGCCCATATAGTAATATAGGATTGGTGTGGTAGTGCAATAATAACTCTTTAGTGGAATGAGATATTATTGATGAATTTGAGTTGGGTGTTCAGGGCGAACACGGGAAGCTAAAGTTCATCGGGAGACCAAAACCAATTCCTCCTCTAGGTCCCTGTCGTAGCCTCTTATTTATAAAGTCTTATACCCATCTAAACCCAACTTCTTACCCACCTTAAGGTGGTCGGCCAAGCCTAGCTTGGAGCTCAAGCTATGGCCAGCCAAACCAAGGAGACTTGGGTTCAAGTAGTGGCCGACCCTTGCTTGGAGCCCAAGCTTAGGTGGTCGACCACAATAGAATAAAGGAGATTTTAATTTTAAAATCTTTCCTTATGTGGAAGCCATGATTTAAAAGAGAGTTTTAAAATTAAATTTTACCTTTTATAGTTTCTACAAAGGATTAAGAGAAATGTTTGATATTTTTCCTTATTTGTAGATTGAAAGGAAGATTTTAATTTTGGAGAAAACTTTCCTTATTGTAATCATCCACATATTTTAATAGAGAGATTTTAATTTATAAAAGTTTCCTTTTATAACCAACCATGAAGGGATTTTTAAAAGAGAAATTTTTATTTTAAAAATTTCTGGAAATAAATTAGGAAGTTTTAATTTTGTGTTTAAAACTTTCCTAGTTTGGAAGACTTATAGGGGCCTTCCATTAAAAGAATAAAAGGAAATTTTAGTTAAATTTTCCTTTTGTTCATTGGTAAGGGAAAATAAGGAAGCTTTAATTATGTTTTAAAACTTTCCTTATTTACCAAGACCAAGGAATATAAAAGAGAGGGTAGAGGTGCCTCACCTCATAACAACACATCTATTTCTCTCCTCTCCTTTCCTTGGTGGTGGCCGGCTCTCTCCTCTCTTCTTTCTCTCTTCTCCTTTTGTTGAGGCTGGCGGCACTTGGAGCTCTTATTTCATCTTGGTGGCCGGTTGCTTGTGGAGAAGAAGAAGAGAAAGAAAGTATCCCTTGGAGCTTGGTTAGTCGCCGAAGTTCTTCATCTTTAGGAGATTGTTGGTGGCCGAAACTTGCAAGGAGAAGAAGGAGGCTTGGGTGGATTCTCATCTCGGTAGATCGTTGCCCACACGACGTCCGAGATAAGAAGAGGAATATGATAGAAGATCGTGAGATCTATAAGCTACAAAGAAAGGTATAACTAGTTGTCTTGTTCCGCGTCATACTAGTTTTCTTTGTATGGATTTTGAAATACCAAACACAAGAGGCTAACGATTCTAGGTTTCGAATTTATGATTCGATTTTGTGTTTCTTTTGTTTTTCGATCTTGTGATTCGATTGTTCTTAATGGTTAAACCTAGGGTTACTATAAGGAGATTAAATATTGAATTTCGTTGAAAGGCTTTATCTAGGAAGTGGTGGATGATCCCATACCCAAGAAAACCTAGTGCCTCGCCATGTTTAACCTGGAAGCTGATCTCAGAAATAAATATTTAATCGAATTTGTAACATGGGTGGATTTGGATTAATAATGTTAAGCATCGTTTGCGATCCAAGTCTAAACCTCTAAGAACAGATAAGTTGAATTTGGAATCAATAATGTTAAGTTCTGTTTGTGATTCCAAATTTAATTTCTAAAGAACACAATATGTTGTTAGGAATGGTTCGGGACTTGTACAAAATTTTTGTACAGGGGAACCAATACGATATTCCGAGTAGCAACCAACACTTATTGCTTGTTCTTGTTAAATCTAATGTGAATGTGTGAATTTGTGCTTAATGATCATGTTAGCTTTGATGGATGTGGTGGATTGTTAGTATGGATTGATCTCTAGATTGTATGACCGGGGCATCCTAGTGACAAGGATACCCTATTAACTAGACATCTAGGGACAGATCTTGATGAAGGGGGCAATTTTCCCACAAGGGAGATTATAACTACATGTAATAGGTTTTTCCTAATCTTGTGCTTATAGGTCATTTGTGTGATTTAGGAACGTATGATCGGGGTGGGGGGGGGGGGGTCCTAGTGACAGATATTCTCTTAATCGGACTTCCTAGATTAATATTTTCATTTAGGAGGATTAGATAACAATAGGGAAAGCACTCCGACACATAGCTGCGGATTAGTGTTGGTACTTCGGTTATGCTTCCAAGATGTATAAGAATTGATGATATGAAATGGGTAAATCCTAGCACATTAAGTTCCATCACATTGAAACTGAAACCCCTAGAACATTTCGCTAAACAAGACTTCCTCATTTTCATCTTTAGTTTACTTTACTTTACTTCTATACTTACTTTTGTGTAGAAAACATCTCCTCGAGAATTTGTTAGTTTAGCTAATTCAAAGTGTGAGTCCTTGAGTGTTCCCAATCCCTATGGGATCAATATTTTAATTACTGACGACGTAACCTTGCACTTGCGGCTTCGAAAATAAGTTTTTGGTACTGTTGCCGGGGATTAGCATAACACTTATTGATTTTCAATTTGAGTTAGTCTAAACTCTATTTTTTTCTATTCTTTTTGCAAGGTTTACTTACACATACTTTGTATACATCTTGTATTTCGTTTATTTCTATTTCTGTATTTATTTTTCTTCATTTCTACACATTTATTTATGTAAATTCTATTTTTGTCTTTCAATTTTTAAATTTTTATTTTCATTTTTTGTTTCTCTTTACTTTTCAATTTTCTGCACTATTATTCTTTAGACACCATTGCTTAGTTTTGCTCTCGCATGCGTAAAATTAATATTGCAAGAAATTTATATCTTATTGTTCTTGAGATTGATAGGATATTTCATAAAATAAAGTACCTGCAAAAACAACAAGTAGAACAATCACATTCAGAAATGGAAGATAGATCTCTCAAAGATTATGCAGCACCTTATGCACGTGGCTTGAGATCTAGCATCACGAGACCATCCATTGAAGCTAATCACTTTGAAATAAAGCTTGCGGTTATAACTATGGTGAATCAACATCAATTTGGGAAAGGACCCCATGAAGATCCGAATCAGCACCTTAAGGTCTTCTATGAGATTTGTGGGACTAAAAAGATGAATGGAGTCCTTGCAGAAGCTGTGAAATTAATGCTGTTTGATTTTTCTTTGAGGGATTGGGCAAAAATGTGGCTTACATCTTTATCTGCCAATACTATCACATCTTGGGAGCAATCTGAGCAATAATTTCTTGATAAGTTCTATCCTCCAAGTAAAATGGCTCATGTGAGGAATCTTATAACAAGCTTCAGACAATCAGATTCAGAATCATTATTTGAAGTGTGAGATAGATTAAAAAATATGCTCAGGAAATGTCCACATAATAGACTTGAGAAGTGGTTAGTTCTACATACTTTTATAACGACATCAATTACTATATAAAGGTGTCTCTTGATTTTGCAGTTGGAGGGGCACTTATGAACAAAAGTCTTGACGAAGCCGAAGATATTATTGAGAGTGTAGCTCAGAACCATCATCAATGGACAATTGAAAGATGTGGAGGCTCCTTCTCTGGAAACCCTATCAAGAGATCAGGAAAATTTGATGTGGAAGCAATCACTCTTATGCCTACAAAGTTGGATGTCTTGACTAAAAAACTCAAGAATATGGGTACTGACACAGTTAATGTAATCGTATGTGTGTGTGAATCTTGTGGAAGCATGAGCCATGCTCAAGAAACTTGTCCTTTGGGGGCTATTTCTACACAAATAGATCAACATAAGTAATGTGATGCAATAGTGTGTTACAATCAGAGATAAAACAATCTGTATTCCAACACATACAACCCTGGGTGGAAGAATCATCCAAATTTTTCTTATCGAAATAATCAAGATCAAGGACCATCTTCAGGGGCAAAGACGAGTTACCAAACCAAACAACAAAGCTATCAACAATAACCATCACAAGACTATCGACTATCCCAGATAGAAAAGATACTTGAAGAAATTCTTAATGAGCAAAAGGAAATGAAGAATGAATTCAAGCAAATGAGTCAAAGGATAGACAATGTGGAGAAGCATCAAAAACTCCAAGATAGTCAAATTGCTCAGATAGTCTCATCTACTACAAGAGCACCGAGCACATTTCCAAGGAGAACATATATGAATCCTATTGAGTATTGTAATAGGATTGAACTAAGTAGTGGACAGACCTTGGGAGATCCCCAAGTGACTGCTCAAAGTCATGAAACTCAAAACAATGGAGAGCTCTCTCCTTCTCTACCAAATGATGAAGGCGCTAAAGAAGAGGAGAAGAGTACCGCAAAGGTTGAAGAGTCTTCTTCACCTATTGTTCAAACACAAGCAGGTCTATTCCCTCAAAGATTGACCAACTTGAAAAGAGATGAAGGGTTTGGCAAATTCTTGGAGAAAGTTAAAAACTTGTGCATTGAGGTACCACTCATTAATGCACTACAAGAAATGCCCAAATTTGCCAAATTTCTTAAAGAAATAATGTCAAGCAAGAGAAGAAAAGGAGGCTATAAAATGGTAGCATTGACAGAGGAGAGTAGCGCTTTGCTACTAGACGATACACCTCCAAAGCTCCAAGATCCAGAAAGTTTCTTCATCCCTTGCAAGATAGGGACTACTTTGATTGAAAGAGATTTTTGTAATTTGGGAGAAAGTGTTAGCCTCATGCCTTACTCAATTTGTAATAAGTTAGGCCTTAAAGACATTAAACTCACTACCATAATACTTCAACTAGTTGATCATTCATGTAGATATCCAATGGGGATAATTGAAGATGTGCAGATAAAGGTGAGTGGTAGTTTTGTGCTCACAGATTTTGTGGTACTTGACGTGGAGAAGGACCCTAAAATTCAAATCATTCTTGGAAGGCCCTTCCTTAATATGGACGGAGCTATGATTGACATGAAACACTATAAGTTGGACTTGGTTATCAGTGAGGAAAGACTTACTTTCAATTTATCTAAGTCTCCTAACCATGTTGCTTTTCTATTGAATGATTGTAGAACACTTGAAGAGTACCATACTGATGAGTGGATGCAAGATTAAGCTCGGTAAATAATGGGAGAAGGCCTCCCATTAAAAGAGAAAAGTATTTTTGTCCAACAAGGGGTCAGATGAAGGATGAAGCAGAAGCATCCATAATCAGGGGAGAAACCCATTCCTCCGATACATAAGGGAGCTCATATGGAGTCAAGCTAAAGACCTTAAACAAGCGCTTCTTGAGAGGCAACCCAAGGGTTTTTTGGTTTAGTTTGTGTGGGTTGTTCCTTCTTTGCTTAGATATTAATGTTCATTTCATTTGTATTCTTTTTCAGATTTATAGGGACCTCTATGAAGATGCTACACACTTACCTTGGGCGTGGAGGCATTTCGATGACCAAAAAGGAGAGATTAGCACCAAAAAGGAGTGATTTTCCTATACACAGTTCAACTCGTTAGATCACAACACAATTTAACTTTGAACCTTTGTCAATATCAAAATACAGGTTTGATTAGCTAGTGCTTCCAGCACCAACATATAGTACATTTCAATAGAGAAGCACAATTTAACTTTGAACCTTTGTTAATATCAAAATACAAGTTTGATTAGCTAGTGCTTCCAGCACCAACATATAGTACATTTTGGTAGAGAAGCACCATTTTAGGGATCGTGTTAGGGATCTTGCCCCTTGATGGAGAAGCACATAAAATGAATAAAACTCAGTTTCATTTTTGTGCACTGAACTAGATCTTCGATTAATATCATACAACTTGAAAAAGGTCACAAGACATTTCATCAGCTGCTCATGTTGAGGTAGCACAATGAAGCCAAATCAGTCTTCGCATAATACATTGCAAGTTTTTTGTGTGATTCGATGTGAAACTTGACCTGCAAATAGATTTTGGTGGAGAGTAATTAAAACAATCTACACAATGTTATTGTGCTCAAAATAGAAAAAGTTTAAGAAGATAAGCAAAGAACACTCCTACCATCAGTATAAATATTGAATAGCTTGCAAGAAAATTATCATGCTAGTAAAATTCATTCGCCATCACTTGGAAATAACTAATAGCCTTTCATCAAGCTCAATTGAAGGATAAAATTTATGTAGACAATCTCAAATAGTTTGATATAATAACAACAACAACCAAACTTTATCCCACTAGATACGGTCGACTATATGGATCCTTTTACGTCATTGAACTCTATCTTTACTATATCATTTGTTGGAATGAATTTTAAATTCAGATATCGTGTTTCTATATTCCTATATACAATAGAAAATTAAAAATATATTTTATGATTTAATAATTAAATCAAAGGAGTGTTCATATGGATTTATAAAAATAAACATAAATATGATCTTTAATCTAAGCATGCATTACCATCTAATTACATATTCAGATAAGATCCTAAAAGCATAACAAAGATAAACTATCATGTGATTGAACAATCTAATATCAATTTAATTATTTTATTTAAACATACTTAACTGTCTAAAACAAACATACTACATCATCTATGTTAGTTAGAGCCCTAGAGCCAATCATTTGATGATTGTTGTATGGACTCGTTGTATCATATTCTTATGTATATATAAAGGCATTTGTTTATGGTTATTATACTTACTTGTATTGGTTCCAAATAACTAAGTATAATAGCGTCCTTGAGTAGAAGGTTCTTACCTATATCAATCGATTGGTTGAATCGATAGTGAGATGATATAGGGAACACTACTCTTAATCTTTCCTAGTCATGTATTAACATTCAGGGGCAATGTTAATGCGACGAGACTAGCATATAGGTCAACTCAATGACTTGATCTCACAAGTCATGGATATAGAGATATCAAGTTGACACATGGGTATGCATTGGAGAATGTATACTGAATGACCCGCCATGAGAAAGTATCATGGATCGTTATATGAGTGTCATATACTTTCTCATATGGCTATTAGTATGACTATTAGTCCTTGGACCGAAGTCACCATGGTTCCCTACATAAGGAGTTGCATACTTTGGCTTCGTCAAACGTCACCCGTAACAGGGTGGACTATAAAGGCGATTACTGGGTATGTAACAAATTATGCGAAGGGATGTGAGTGATGTAGATGGGATCTATCCCTCCTATATGATGGGAGAGACATCGATATTCTTGATAGAGTGAAACCACTAAGTGCATGGCCATGCCCAAATGAGTCAATATGAGATATTGAGCTCATTTGATTGAGTGAGTCTACTTGGAGTTCAAGATTTAGATTGATTAGAGGATGACACGGTCTATGCCTCATATTGATCAATCTAGATGTCAAGGATAGAAGGACACTTGTCATATATTGTGAAGAGTCACAATTAGTAGTCACAAGGTGATGTTGGATCTCAACATTCTTGTAACTTGGGTAGTAATGATGTGTTGCTAGATATCGCTCATTACTTATGCTTCTAAATGGGTTTAGGACCATTGCCAATGTTACAAGAACCTATAGGGTCACACATAAAGGGAAATTAGATGGAGATTAGGTTCATTTGATGAACCAAGAGGATTAGGTTCATATGATGAACCAAATTGGATTAAGAGTAATCCAAAGTAAACTAATTAAGTTGGACTCAATTTGGTTAATGTGTTAAATGAGTCTAATTTGGACTTAGACTCATTGAGCCAATTTAATTCAACGAATAGGGATTCATTAAATTAAAATTGACTTGAACCAATGGTTAGATTTGATCAACCATGGGAGAGAAGTGGTCAAGTTTGACTTGACTTGAGAGGAAGATGAAAGGTCAAGTTTGACTTGACCATTGCCACCTCATTTGTGAGTTGGCATTAAGTGGGCCAATGATGATGTTCCACATCATCAAGGTTGGCTTATGTGTGTGCCACATCATGAGGGAGATCAAGAGTTGTGACTCTTGATATCCCATGGAGGTATATAACCTCCTTTCAATGTGGTCGGCCACTTTATCTCATTGTGTGAGTTTCATTTTGTTTTTTGTAATCTCCTTCTTCTTCCTCTCTACCTTTCTTCTCTCCCTCTCCTCCACCATTGCTGATCCTCTAAGGTTGCTAGCACATCTTTAGAGGTTCTCTCCATCGATTTATTCGTGTGGATACACATAGAGGGTTGTACACTTGACAACCTTGAGATCCGGCGAACCTTGGACGAGCGGGATTTGCGAAGGGCTTCACATCAAGGGTAATCTCCTTTTATTTGTAGATCTAGGTTAGAGAAACTCATACACGTAGAAAATTTTTGTTTTATAACTTCGTACGGATCCGGTGGCATAGGGTTCGGGGTTTCCGCAACTCAAAAAGCGGTTTTTGCGGCCCGAAATACCCAACAGTGGTATCAGAGCTACGTGCGAAGCGTGTACGAGTTTATTTTGTATTTTTATGAAAAATATCAGTTCTATAACTTTCTGTAAATTTATGATTTTTATGTATTTTATGGGTATTTTTCTCGTAGAAGCGAAGCAACAAGTGTTTGACCACTTATAGGCTTCGACTACCGAGAAATACCTTCCGAATCGGCAAAGTATCGCCCAAAATGATTTGGGACAGCGGGCTAAGGCACTGTAGGATCACTTAGGAACACTCACGATGGTTATATCGCAACTAGGGGTGCTGCCCCTAACCCCGCAAGGGGCTTTGTTCCGCGATTGCGCCCGAAAATCGCTAATCGGGACTGCCGGGAAGTTGCGACTCATAAAATCATAAAAATATTAGAAAAATTACAGAAATTTATGGAAATCACATAATTTAGAATTATGTATCATTTTGTGATGGTCATGGCCCAAAGAACCCAATTTGATTGGAAATATGTGTTGTAATTCATAATATGGCCTACGCGCCATTTTGTGTGTTTGTGCGTGTTGTACTTGATTCGCGACCTGCGCGTCATGCCATTCTATTTATATTCCTATTGTAAAATAGTTTTTAGACTTGAATGTAACTCGAGTTTCACCTTTTGTAATGTACAAAATTGGAGCGGTGGAAGGTCCACTCGAGACGGAGTTACGAGGAGGGTGCGAGCAACACATGACGGTCAAAGGGAGGAGCTTGAGGAAGCTGTTGACCCTAGGTTGACCATCCGATCTTCTCATTGGCTTGAGAAGATCGTAGTAGGGTCATGACTAATCACAAAATTTAATTAATTGCTTGTGTGTGTGTATGTGATGCATGCTAGATTAGTAATTAATTAGTACCTTAACGATTAGATTTGATCTAAATCGCGTACTTGATACACATCGTCGATTAGATTAGATCTCAATCACGTCAACTTGAAATGCCTACCATGCCGTGATACCCATCACTACCTCGATCACATGTTGTTGTTGAATCTGCCAAAGCAGAGCAACATATATTATCTTGGTAGGGTGCGGAGGGACAGTCTTGGTCCCGCCTATCAACGCATGGGCGAGTACAACTCAATTAGATTGAGTAAAACTAGTTAAACTCAATTGGATCAGGTTTAACTATAAGCATTTTCCAATGGTTGGTAGATAGGTCAAAATCACGTTTATATTAATTCTTGGGTGATTTAGCCAAAGCTAACTCAAGTTTTAATATATATACGGATCTTGATCCTATAAACAAGAGTTGCATAGAGATGTAATTGGTAATTAGTTACCTACCGATCATATTAAGTCTTGGGCGATTTAGCCAAAGCTAACTCAAGACTTAGTATGATGTGGATCTTGTCCCGCACGAATTATAGCTAGTTGATTAGAATCTAGTAGGTGTGGTTTGACCACATCCATGATTTGATTCTACAAAAATTCTATAATTCAGTGGGAGCATCATTTAGTTAAAGGCCTAATTAAATGATTAGTGAAATATGATTATTTATTTTCTACATTTTCTATTGTAGATTGCCATGTCGTCAAACACGAACACCTTCTCCCTACGTTCTGTCCTCGATAAGGACAAGCTCAATGGAGCTAACTTCTTGGACTGGTACAGGAACCTGAGAATTGTTCTCACACAGGAACGAAAACTGTACGTCCTGGAGCAGCCCATTCCTGAGGCACCTCCTGCCACTGCCACGCGAGCTGACCGTGATGCTTATAAGAAGCATCAAGATGATGCATTAGATGTGTCCTGTCTCATGCTCGCGACCATGAACTCTAAGCTTCATAAGCAACACGAGTTGATGGGAGCTTATGATATGGTTGAACATCTTCGTTAACTATATCAAGGACAAGCTAGGCACGAGAGATTCGAGATCTCTAAGGCACTGTTTCAGTGCAAGATGCAAGACGGGACTCCCGTAGGTCCATATGTACTCAAGATGATTGGGTACATAGAAAACCTACAGAGGTTTGGATTCCCCCTTGGCCAAGAGCTAGCCACTAATTTGGTCTTACAATCCTTTCCAGAGAGCTATAGTCAATTCCACATGAACTATAACATGAATGAAATTGACAAGCCACTGCCTAAGCTTCTGAGTATGTTAAGAACCGTTGAGATCAACCTTAAGAAGGTTAAGCCCAACTCCATTTTGATGGTGCAAAAGGGCAAAGGCAAGGGCAAGCCTAAAGGTAAGGGAAAGTCCCAAGCCAAGGGCAAAGGTAAGGCACTGAAACCCAAAGGAGGGGTTGCCAAGGATGCTACCTGCGGTCAGATCGGGCACTAGAAGAGAAACTGTAAAGTGTACCTGGAAGATTTTAAGAAGAAGAGAAGTGAGACTTCCACTTCAGGTATATATGTTATAGAAGTCAATCTATCTATTTCTTCATCATGGGTATTAGATACCGGATGTGCTTCTCACGTTTGTACTAATGTGCAGGCGCTGAGAAATAGCAGGGCATTGATGAAGGGTGAGGTGGACCTACGAGTAGGAAATGGAGCACGGGTTGCTGCTATTACTGTAGGAACTTATTCTCTATCTCTGCCCTCTGGGCTTGTACTAGAATTGGATGATTGTTGTTATGTGTCTGCTTTGACTAAGAACATTATATCAGTTTCTTGTTTAGGCAAGAAAGGCTTTTCATTTATAATAAAGAATAAATGTTGTTTAGTTTATTTAAATGATATGTTCTATTGTAGTGCACCTCTGATGAATGGACTCTATATTCTAGACCTTGAGAACCCTATCTATAACATAAGTACAAAGAGGTTCAAGTCAAATGACATGAACCAAACCTATATCTGACACTGTCGCTTAGGTCATATAAATGACAAACGCTTATCCCAGCTCCATAAAGATGGTTTGCTGGACTCATTTGATTTTGAATCATATGAGACATGCGAGTCATGCCTACTGGGTAAGATGACCAAGACTCCCTTTAGTGGACACAGCGAGAGAGCGACTGACTTGTTAGGACTTATACATAGTGATGTATGTGGACCTTTTGTTGGAGTGTATACTAAAAGCCTAGCTTTTGTAAACATTTATTTTTGAAATAAAAGAATCACATTGGTCAATATCTGCATTTATTTGTTAAATGTAATTGTTCAATTAATTTATATAGTAGATAACATGGAGTGTGGTGTCACACTCAGAAGATCATGTTGTCGGTTCTCTATAAATTGTAAACAAGTTGCTCACGATTAAGATGGAAAGGAACAAACCATCAGAATAGTCGTAGTGTAATTAAGTATTAGTTTATCTTGACTAATAAATTGCACTGATACACTTTAAGTGTATTGAGTAGGACAATTTAGGTAAGTTCTTTTTGTACTGACTTAGTAAAAGAACTAAACCTTAGTTATTATGGTAGTGTGTGTCTTAATCCTAATATAATAACAAGCACATATATTTAATATTTATTTCTTTGACTTATCAAAGGGTGAGGTTTAGTTCGATAAATCAATATGCCCGATAAGTTGGGAAATGATATTACTTATAGTGTGTGTTGTTGATTATAGAAGGAATCTGTGTCCTAGTTATCTAGGTTGAGAATGTCCCCAAGTGGAGCTCATAAGGATTGCCATGTTAAACCCTGCAGGTGGACCTAGTCTGACATGATAATAAAGTTGAGTGGTACTACTCTTGGAGCTAGATATTAATTAAGTGAGTTGTCAGTAACTTACTTAATTAGTGGGCATTCGTAATCTTAAACACAGGGAGACTAACACACTCATGATAAGAAGGAGCCCATAATGTAATTTGGGATTTGTGCGGTAATAACTCTCTAGTGGAATGAGTTATTGTCGATGAACTTGAGTTGTGTGTTCGGGGCGAACACGGGATACTCAAGCTCATCGGAAGGCCAAAACTAATTTCTCCTATAGGTCCCTGTCGTAGCCTCATTATAGCCTCAAGTCCATTCAAATGTAAGGCTCTTCTTGGTGCCCAAGAAGGGGGGCCGGACCATTGCTTGGTGACCAAGCAATGGCCGGCCACATCCTCTTATAGGGGCCAGCCCTATAGCTTAGTGACCAAGCTTGTAGGGGCCGACCAATATTAATTCAAATATGAGGGTTGTTTTGAATTTTTAAATCTTCTCTTTGTAGAAAACTATAAGTTTTAAAAGGGAGATTTTAATTTTTAAAACTTTCCTTATTTGAATTTGGCTACATGTTTTAATAGAGAGTTTTAAAAGTTTTAAAACTTTTCTTTTTTAACCATCCTCATGGTTTCAGAAAAAAAGGAGATAAGTTTTAAAATTAAAATTTTCTATCCTCATGTTAAAAAAGGAAATTTTATAAGAGAGTTTTTAAATTTTAAAACATGGTTTTAATTTTTAGAAACTTTCCTTTTTTAACTCCTACTTTAGGAAAGAGAGCTTGTAAAATTTTATAAGAGTTTTTCTTGTAAAATTTTATAAAAATAAAATTTCTTTTTCCCCTTGATGAGGTGGCCGGCCACCTTGCTTGGTGCCCAAGCAAGTGGCTGGCCATATTAAATTATTTAAAATCATCACAAAATTAAATTTGGTGATTGATTCAATCAAGAGGAAAGAAAAGGAAAAATAAAAAGGGAAAAGCAAAAAACTCTTGGATAATTTTATTTTTTGTAAAAAGTTTTTCCTTATTTGCCTTGGGCAAGTAATATAAAAGAAGGGGTGAGGGGGCTTCATGAGACACAACTCTTATTCTTATGCTTGGGTGATCTCTTGGTGGCCGACCCTCTCCCTTCTCCCTTTCCCTTTGCTCTCTTCTCCTTGGTGGTGGTGGTGGCCGAATTCTAGAGGAAGAGGAAGGATTCTTTTGGGTGGTGTTCATCTTGGAAGATCGTCGCCCACACGACGTCCAAGGTGAGGCAAGGAATACGGCAGAAGATCTCGAGGTCATTAGCTTACAAAGAGAAGGTATAATTAGTAATTATTTTCCGCATCATGCTAGTTTTTCTCTTTGTAAGAATTCTAAATACAAGAGGCAATTAGATCTAGTTTAATCAAATTTATTTTTTGATTTTGTGTTTTCTTCTTTTTTGAATTTGTGATTCGATTGTTCTTTTTGGTTAATCTAGAGTTATTTAAGGAAATAAATATTAGCTTTCCTTAAAAGGCTTTGCCTAGGCGGTGGTGGTTGCTCCCATATCCAAGAAGGTCATGTGCCTTGCCATGCAGTCCTGGAAGCTAATTTTGGAAATTAATATTTATGGAATTAATAACTTAGGTAGATTTGAATCAATAGTGTTAAGTTCCGCTTGCGATTCAAATCTAAACCATTAAGAACAGATAAGTTAAATTTGGAATCAATGATGTTAAGTTCCATCTGCGATTCCTAATTTAATTTCTAAAGAACACAATAGGTTATTTAAGGAAAGGTTCGACACTTGTACAAAAAAAATTTTGTACAATGGAACCGGTACGTTTTCCTAGGACTAACCAACACCTTTTAATGTCGCTGCTAGGGGTGGTTATAGGTACTTCATTACATTTACTGATGATTTCAGTAAATATGGTTATGTGTATATGATGACACATAAGTCAGAATCCTTTGAAAAGTTCAAAGAATTCAATAATGAAGTACAAAATCAGCTTGGCAAGAGTATTAGATACTTCGATCAGATCGAGGGGTGAATACCTTAGCCATGAGTTTTGTGACTATCTAGCTGAGTGTGAGATTCTATCTCAACTCACTCCTCCTGGAACACCATAGTGGAATGGTGTATCCGAAAGGAGGAATAGTACCTTATTAGATATGGTACAGTCTTTGATAAGTCACACAGATCTTCCCATGTATCTTTGGGGCTATGCTCTAGACACAGTAGCCTTCATACTCAACCGAGTTACATCCAAGGCTGTAATAAAGACACCATATAGGATATGGACTGGAAGAGATGTCCAGTTATCTTTTATGAGGATTTGGGGTTGTGAGGCTTACGTTCAATGTTAAGTCTCGGATAAATTGGGACCCAAATCTGATAAGTGCTATTTTATTGGATATCCCAAGGAAATGAAGGGATATTACTTCTACATTCTGAGTCAACACAAGATAGTTGTGGCTAAGACTGGGGTATTTCTAGAAAGGAATTTTGTTTCTAGAAAGACTAGTGGGAGTACGTTCGATCTTGAAGAAGTTCAAGATATGGACCATAGCATTGAAGCCTCGATGGAAGTTGAACTAGAACCACAAAGTGTTGTGGATGATGTTGTTCCACAAGGAGTTGAGGAACCACAACCAGTTCGAGTAGACCTACCTCTTCACAGATCTGATAGGGTACGTCGTCAGCCTGAGAGATACTCGTTTCTCTTGTCTGACCATGATGACGTTGTGCTCATTGAGGATGAGCCTACCTCCTATCAGGAAGCTGTGATGAGACCAGATTTCGAGAAATGGCTAGAGGCCATGAGATCCGAGATGGAATCTATGTACACTAACCAAGTATGGACTTTGGTTGATCCACCTGAAGGGGTCAAACCCATTGGGTGTAAGTGGGTCTTTAAGAGAAAGACTGACATGGATGGACTTATTTATAAGGGTCGCTTGGTAGCTAAAGGTTTCAAGCAAATTCATGGTATTGACTATGATGAAACCTTTTCTCCAGTAGCGATGTTTAAGTCCATTCGGATCATGCTTGCTATTGCAGCGTACCACGATTATGAGATCTGGCAGATGGATGTCAAAACCATATTTCTGAATGGAAACCTGCTCGAGGATGTGCACATGACACAACCTGAGGGTTTTGTAGATCCACAGCATACTGGCAGAGTATGCAAGCTGCATAGGTCCATTTATGGACTAAAGCAAGCTTCTCGGAGCTGGAATTTTCGATTCGATGATGTAATCAAACAGTTTGGTTTCATCATGAATGAAGATGAACCTTGTGTCTACAAGAAGATTGTAGGGAACACAGTTGTCTTCCTTATATTGTATGTGGATAACATACTACTCATTGAGAAAGACATCCCTTTGCTGCAGTCTGTCAAGACTTGGCTAGGGACTTGTTTCTCAATGAAGGACTTAGGTGAAGCATCCCGCATTCTAGGCATACAAATCTATAGAGATAGATCTATGAGATTACTTGGACTAAGTCAGAGTACATACATTGACAAGGTATTACTTCGATTTGCCATGCAGAACTCCAAGAAGGGATTTCTTCCGATGTTACATGGTGTGAGCCTTTCAAAGACTCAAAGTCTTTCTTCTAGAGAGGAGAGAGACCGCATGGATCAGATCCCTTATGCTTCAGCCATAGGATCTATCATGTACGCCATGCTATGTGCTCGTCCTGATGTCTCGTATGCTTTGAGCATGACGAGTAGATACCAGTCAGATCCAGGTGAATGTCACTAGATAGCAGTCAAGAATATTCTTAAGTACTTGAGAATGACTAAAGAATATTTCTTGATATATGGAGGCGATGACGAGCTAGCTGTAAAGGGTTACAGTGATGCTAGGTTCCAAACTGATCAGGATGATTATCGATCGCAGTCTGCGTTCGTGTTTTGCGTAAATGGGGTGCTGTGAGCTAGAAGAGTTCAAAGCAGGACACAGTCGCTGATTCTACAACAGAGGCTGAGTATATTGCTGCATCAGAAGCAGCAAAGGAGGCAGTTTGGATCTGCAAGTTCGTTACTGAGCTTGGGGTGGTTCCTAGTATAGCTGATCCTATAGAGCTCTATTGTGACAACAATGGAGCAATAGCACAGGCTAAGGAACCTCGCTCACACCAGCGGACCAAACGCATACTACGGCGCTTCCATCTTATTCAAGAGATCATCGATAGAGGAGATGTGAAGATTTGCAGAGTACCCACTGAGGCTAACATCGCAGATCCCTTGACCAAGGCTTTGGCACAGAGAAAGCATGATGGTCACACTAGGTCATTGGGTCTTAGAGCCTATACTGATTGACACTAGTGCTAGTGGGAGATTGTTAGTTAGAGCCCTAGAGCCAATCATTTGATGATTGTTGTATAGACTCGTTGTATCATATTCTTATGTATATATAACGACATTTGTTTATGGTTATTATGCTTACTTGTATTGGTGGTAAATAACTAAGTATAATAGCATCCTTGAGTAGAAGGTTCTTACCTATATCAATTGATTGGTTGAATCGATAGTGAGATGATATAGGGAACACTACTCTTAATCATTTCTAGTCAAGTATTAACATTCAGGGACAATGTTAATGTGACGAGACTAGCATGTAGATCAACTCGATGACTTGATCTCACAAATCATGGATATAGAGATATCAAGTTGACACATGGGTATGCATTGGAGAATGTATACTGAATGACCCGCCATGAGAAAGTATCATGGATCGTTATATGAGTGTCATATACTTTCTCATGTGGCTATTAGTATGACTATTAGTCCTTGGACCTGAAGTCACCATGGTTCCCTACATAAGGAGTTGCATACTTTGGCTTCGTCAAACGTCACCCGTAACAGGGTGGACTATAAAGGCGATTACTGGGTATGTAACAAATTATGCGGAGGGATGTGAGTGATGTAGATGGGATCTATCCCTCCTATATGACGGGAGAGACATCGATATTCTTGATAGAGTGAGACCAATAAGTGCATGGTCATGCCCAAATGAGTCAATATGAGATATTGAGCTCATTTGATTGAGTGAGTCTACTTGGAGTTCAAGATTTAGATTGATTAGAGGATGACACGGTCTATGCCTCATATTGATCAATCAAGATGTCAAGGATAGAAGGACACTTGTCATATATTGTGAAGAGTCACAATTAGTAGTCACAGGGTGATGTTGGATCTCAACATTCTTGTAACTTGGGTAGTAATGATGTGTTGCTAGATACCGCTCATTACTTATTCTTCTAAATGGGTTTAGGAGCATTGCCAACGTTACAAGAACCTATAGGGTCACACACAAAGGGCAATTAGATGGAGATTAGGTTCATTTGATGAACCAAGAGGATTAGGTTTATATGATGAACCAAATTAGATTAAGAGTAATCCAAAGTAAACTAATTGAGTTGTACTTAATTTGGTTCATGTGTTAAATGAGTCTAATTTGGACTTAGACTCATTGAGCTAATTTAATTCAATGAATAGGGATTCATTAAATTAAAATTGACTTGAACCAATGGTTAGATTTGATCAACCATGGGAGAGAAGTGGTCAAGTTTGACTTAACTTGAGAGGAAGATGAAAGGTCATGTTTGACTTGACCATTGCCACCTCATTTGTGAGTTGGCATTAAGTGGGCCAATGATGATGTTCCACATCATCAAGGTTGGCTTATGTGTGTGTCACATCATGAGGGAGATCAAGAGTTGTGACTCTTGATATCCCATGGAGGTATATAACCTCTTTTCAATGTGGCCGGTGACTTTAACTCATTGTGTGAGTTTCATTTGGTTTTTTGTAACCTCCTTCTTCTTCCTCTCTACCTTTCTTCTCTCCCTCTCCTCCACCATTGTTGATCCTCTAAGGTTTCTAGCACATCTTTAGAGGTTCTCTCCATCAATTTGTTCGTGTGAATACACATAGAGGGTTGTACACTTGACAACCTTGAGATCCGGCGAACCTTGGACGAGCGGGATTTGTGAAGGGCTTCTCATCAAGGGTAATCTCCTTTTCTTTGTAGATCTAGTGTAGATCTAGGTTAGAGAAACTCGTACACATAGAAAATTTTTGTTTTATAACTTCGCACGGATCCAGTGGCATGAGATTCGGGGTTTCCGCAACGTAAAAAATAGTTTTTGCGGCCCGAAATACCCAACAATCTAAATATAACCTAAATAAAACTATATATATATACCTCCCAAAATACCTTTGTTTGGCGATATCTCAAACTTGTACTTCCACTGCTTAATCCGGTCCACTATTGAAATCCCCTTCCCAACGCTTGATCGCACTAGAGATCAAGTACCTTTTTCTGTCAAGACGATCGATGAATATACCTCAAACATAAGGGATAAGTTACCAAATTTCCCCTTCACAAGGGTCTGCCTATGGAGCCCTCAACAAAGGGGCGGCACCTTCCAAAAAATTGCAAGGTGATGGGCAGCAATAATGCTTCTCGGAGAGGAAAAACAAACAACAAGGAGATGGATCTCTCTTGATGGAAAAAAGGGAAGAAGATCTCTATCTTCTTCCTTTGAGAAGGACGACAACTTGGTGATGATCTCTTGATGGAAGAAGAAGAAAAACTTCTATATATTTCCTTTTTTTTAAAAGGGGGTTCTGAAAATCTCCAACAAGGAGATGAAGAGTTAGCTAGGATGTGGAAGTTGCCGAAGGAGGAGTGGAGGAAGTGGCGGATAGGGTGAAAAGAATTTTTTTTTCTTCTCATGATACATTAAACCAAGCCTTATTTTTTCTTCTCATAATTATAGATAAAACTTAATGTGATTATAATGGGCTTAAGCTTTCCAAGGCTATTGTATCTCTTCCATCTTAACTCATTGGGATGTAGAACTTTTCTATAGCCCAATGATGTGAGTCCATCATAATCATATCAATGATCCAAAATCACCGGTGTGACGAGCACACTTGCTTACTATTATGACAACACAAATCCAATTTATAGACTCTGTGTGGAATTTTTCCATTCTACTTGTATCCATTGACTGAAAATCATTCATTAACTCTTTTATGAATCATCACATTTGGTCATATCAAATTTTATTTGTCAATACACTGTTTGATCACATTAAATTTTATTTGCCAAATTCAACTACTTGAATTTTACTTTCTCGATGGGAAATAGTGAAACCAATACTTATGTGACCTTCAATGGTTCAGGGATACAGATAGTCGTAGGTCCACAACTCTTTATAATTCAGGATTATACTCGTCTTTTATTCAGGCATGTCATTAATAGCCTCATCCTATGATCAACTATTTAATCATAGGATATCAGAATATATTTTGATTAACACCCAACAAATCATAGTAAAAGTGTCTAGCAGCACCACCCCATGACTCCATATGTATCACTGAATAGTATCTGCAATAACCAGTTGATTATGGTTAACTTACAGTCTGGTCCCTTCATCTCATATATCCTGGTCGAATTTACAACCATTAGTACATCGAACATTGTATATTTATTCAACAACCATATGATTTCCTAAAGCACATCTTATAGCTCTGATCAAACTTAAAGATAATAAAGTACATAGGATATCCACCCCAATAGGTGTGTGATGAATCTCTGACTATAATGCACTAACTCATATATGTTTCGTTATTATACCCAATCTCACCGATTGATAATCTTAATAGAGTTAGTAAATGAGTCAAGGTGCAAATCCAACATATAGAGTCTTAGTGTTGTTTTGGGTCATAAGGACTACTAGTGTACAATAACTGTTAGCTAGAGCCCTAGAGTCAATCATTTGATGATTGTATTATGAACTTGTTGTATCATATTCTATATAAATAAAAGGTATTTGTTTTGGTTATTATACTTACTTGTATTGGTGCCAAATAAACTAAGTATAATAGCGTCCTTGAGTAGAAGGTTCTCACCTATATCAATCGGTTAGTTGAACCGATAGTGAGATGATATAGGGAACACTACTCTTAATCATTCCTAGTCAAGAATTAATATTCAGGGACAATGTTAATGCAATAAGACTAGCATGTAGGTCAACTCGATGACTTGATCTCACAAGTCATGGATATAGAGATATCAAGTTGACACATGGGTATATATTAGAGAATGTATACTAAATGACCTACCATGAGAAAGTATCATGGATCGTTATATGAGTGTCATATACTTTCTCATGTGGCTATTAGTATGACTACTAGTCCTTAGACCTGAAATCACCATGGTTCCCTACATAAGGAGTTATGTACTTTGGTTTCGTCAAACGTCACCCATAACTGGGTGGACTATAAAGGCGATTACTGGGTATGTAACAAATTATGCGGAGGGATGTGAGTGATGTAGATGGGATCTATCCCTCCTATATGACGGGAGAGACATCGGTATTCTTGATAGAGTGAGACCACGAAGTGCATGGCCATGCCCAAATGAGTCAATATGAGATATTGAGCTCATTTGATTTAGTGAGTCTACTTGGAGTTCAGGATTTCGATTGATCAGAGGATGACACGGTCTATGCCTCACATTGATCAATCTAGATGTCTAGGATAGAAGGACACTTGTCATATTTTGTGAGGAGTCACAATTAGTAGTCACAAGGTGATGTTGGATCTCAACATTCTTGTAACTTGGGTAGTAATGATGTGTTGCTAGATACCGCTCATTACTTGTGCTCCTAAATGGGTTTAGGGCATTGCCAACGTTACAAGAACCTATAGGGTCACACACTAAGGACAATTAGATGGAGATTAGGTTCATATGATGAACCAAGAGGATTAGATTCATTTGATGAATCAAATTGGATTAAGAGTAATCCTAATTGGGCTAATTGAGTTGGACTCAAGTTGATTCATGTGTTCAATGAGTCTAATTTAGATTATGACTCATTGAATCAATTTAATTAAATGAATTAGATTCATTATACTAAATTGGCTTGAATTAAATGGTTGGATTAGATCAACCATGAGAGACATTAAATCAAGTTTGACTTGACTTGAGAGGAAGAGGAAAATTCAAGTTTGACTTGACTTTTTGCCACATCATTAGTGAGTTGGCAAGATGTGGACCAATGATAATGCTCCACATCATCATGGTTACTTAAGTGAGATGCCACCTCATGGAGATTACAATTCTTCACTTTAATGGCTCCACATTAATTGCACTTAATGTGGAAATGGAGGTTACACTTTTTGAAAGTGGCCGGCCACTATTGTGAGGGGATGGAATGAATTTTTCATTCAAGGCACATTCACTTCATTCTCTTCCTCAAGCTCTCCCTCTCCCTCTCCTCCTCTACCATTGCTGAGACCCTTTGGAGGGCTAGCACACTCTAAGGCTCTCTCTCCATTGAGTTGTTTGTGTGGATACATGTAGAGAGTTGTCTACGTTGACAACTTCGAGATCCAGCACCATTTGGACGAGCGGGAACGCGAACGGCTTCGCTTCAAAGGTATAACCTTTTTCCCTTGTAGATCTAAGTGTAGATCTAGGTAAACTCATACTCGTAGTTTTTCGAAAAATTTAATTCTTCACACGGATCCGTTGGCTAGGGAGATTCGGGGTTTCCGCGACGCGAAAAGCGGTTTTCACGGCCCGAAAATCCCAACAGTGGTATCAGAGCCACGTGCGAAGGTGTGTACAAGTTTATTTTGGTTTTTATGAAAAAATAAACATTCTGTGAATTTCTATAATTTCATCTTTTTATAGTTTTAAAGGGTATTTTTCTCGTAGAAGCAAAGCACAAGTGTTTAGACACTTGTAGGCTTCGACTACCGAGAAGATTTTTCAGTTACGGCAATGTTTCGACCCAAAACTCTTTGGGACAGCGGACTAAGGCGCTGTAGGATCGCTTAGGAGCAACTCGCGATGGTTAGATCGCGGGTAGGGGTACTGCCCCTAACCCCGCAAGGGGATTTGCTCCGCGATTACGCCCAAAATCGCTAATCGGGACCGCCGGGAAAAATTTACTCATAAAAATTATGAAAAATTACAAAAAATTATGAAAAATATATAATTTAGAATTATATATTATTTTTGTGATAGTCATGGCCCAAAAATACCCAATATGATTGGATTTGTGTTGTAATTTATAATACGGCCTGCGTGCCGTCATGTGTTTGTGTGTGCTGTATTTGATACGCGACCTGCGCGTCGTATCTCCCTATTTATATTCTGGTTGTAAATTAGATTTAGACTCGAATGTAACTCGAGTTTCAAAATGTAATGTAAATTTTCAAGCGGTGGAAGGCCCACTCAAGACGGAGTTACGAGGAAGGCGCGAGCAACACAAGGTGGTCAAAAGGAAGGCGCTTGAGAAGTTGTCGACCTTAGGTTGACCATCCGATCTTCTCATTGGCTTGATAAGATCGTAGTAGGGCAATGACATAATCACAATGTTATTTAATTAATTACTTTTGTGTGTATGTGATGCATGCTAGTTAATTAAGTAATTAATTAGTGTCTAACGATGAGATTAGATCTAAGTCGTGCACATGATGCACCCTTCGATTAGATTAGATCTATCGAGTATATGATACGCATCATCGTTTAGATTAGATCTAAATCACGACAACTCGTAATGCCTACCATGCCGTGATACCTACCACTACCTCGATCGCATGTTGTTGTTGAATCTGCCAAAGTAGAGCAACACATACTATCTTGGTAGGGTACGGAGGGACAATCTTGGTCCCGCCTATCAACGCATGGGTGATAACAACTCAATTAGATTGAGTAACTAGTTAATTCAATTGGATCGAGTTTAACTATAGGCATTATCCAATGGTTGGTAGATAGGTCAAAATCACGTTTATATTAATTTCTTCTGCGTATTAGCCAAAGCTAACTCGAGTTTTAATATAAATGCGGATTTTGATCCTATAAACAAGAGTTGCATAGAGATGTAATTGGTAATTAGTTACCTACCGATCATACTAAGTCTTGGGCGTATTAGCCAAAGCAAACTCAAAGGTTAGTATGATATGGATCTTGTCCCACATGAATTATAGCATTCAGTGGGAGCATCATTTAGTTAAAGGCCTAATTAAATGATTTAAAGAATATGATATTTATTTTCTGCATTTTTCTGTTGTAGATAACCATGACGTCAAATACGAACACTTTCTCCCTGCGATCTATTCTTGAGAAGGACAAGCTCAACAGAGCAAATTTCTTGGACTGGTACAGGAACTTGAGAATAGTTCTCACCCAAGAACGTAAACTGTACGTTCTGGAGCAGCCCATTCCGGAGGCTCCTCCTGCCACTGCCCCGCGAGCTGACCGAGATGCTTTCAAGAAGCATCAAGATGACGCATTAGATGTGTCTTGTCTAATGCTCGTGACCATGAACTCTGAGCTTCAGAAGCAACACGAGTTAATGGGCGATTACGATATGGTTGAACATCTTCGTCAACTGTATCAAGGTCAAGCGAGGCATGAGAGATTTGAGATCTCAAGGGCACTGTTTCAGTGCAAGATGTCAGACGGGGCTCCTGTAGGCCCATATGTACTCAAAATGATTGGGTACATAGAGAACCTACAAAGGTTGGGGTTCCCACTTGGCAAAGAGCTGGCCACTGACCTGATCTTGCAATCCTTGCCGGATAGCTATAGTCAGTTCGTTCTAAACTACAACATGAATGAGATTGACAAGCCACTACCTGAGCTGCTTAGCATGTTGAGAACTGCTGAGCTGAACCTTAAGAAGGCTAAGCCCAACACTGTTCTGATGGTTCATAAACATAAGGGCAAGGGCAAGCCCAAAGGCAAGGGAAAGTCCCAAGCCAAGGGCAAAGGCAAGGCACTAAAGCCTAAAGGAGGGGTCGCCATGGATGCTACCTGCTTCCACTGCGGTCAGACCGGGCACTGGAAGAGGAACTGTAAGGTATACTTGGAGGATCTTAAGAAGAAGCGAAGTGAGACTTCCACTTCAGGTATATATGTTATAGAAGTCAATCTATCTATTTCTACATCATGGGTATTAGATACTGGGTGTGCTTCTCACATTTGTACTGATGTGCAGGCGGTGAGAATAGCAGGGAATTGACAAAGGGCGAGGTGGACCTATGAGTAGTCAATGGAGCATGGGTTGCTGCTGTTGCTGTATGGACTTACTTTCTATCTCTGCCCTCTGGGCTTGAACTAGAGTTAGTCGATTGTTATTATGTGCCTGCATTAACTAAGAACATTATATCAGTTTCTTGTTTGGACAAGAAAGGTTTCTCGTTTACAATAAAGAACAAATGTTGTTCCGTCTATTTAAACGATATGTTCTATTGTAGTGCACCTATGATAAATGGACTTTATATTCTAGACCTTGAAAGCCCTATCTATAACATAAATACCAAGAGGTACAAGTCAAATGGCCTGAACCAAACCTATCTCTGGCACTATCGCTTAGGTCATATAAATGACAAGCGCTTATCCCAGCTCCATAAGGATGGTTTGTTAGACTCATTTGATTTTGAATCTTATGAGACGTGCGAGTCATGCTTACTAGGCAAGATGACCAAGACTCCTTTTAGTGGGCACAGCGAAAGAGCGACTGATTTGTTAGGACTTATACATAGTGATGTATGTGGCACTTTCAATGTCGCTGCTAGAGGCGGTTATAGGTACTTCATCACATTTACTGATGACTTCAGTAGATATGGTTGTGTACTTGATGACACATAAATCTGAATCCTTTGAAAAGTTCAAAGAATTCAAGAATGAAGTACAGAACCAGCTTGGCAAGAGTATTAAGATACTTCGATCCGATCGAGGTGGAGAATACCTTAGCCATGAGTTTCGTGACTATCTAGCTGAGTGTGGGATTCTATCCCAACTCACTCCTCCTGGAACTCTACAGTGGAATGGTGTATCCGAAAGGAGGAATCGTACCTTATTAGATATGGTACGGTCTATGATGAGTCACACAGATCTTCCGACATTCCTTTGGGGCTATGCTCTAGACACGACAGCTTTTATACTCAACCGAGTTCCATCCAAGGTCGTGATAAAGACATCATATAGGATATGGACTGGGAGAGATGCCCAAGTGTCTTTCATGAGGATTTGGGGTTGTGAGGCTTACGTTCGACGACAAGTCTCAGACAAGTTAGGACCCAAATCTGACAAGTGCTACTTTATTGGATATCCCAAGGAAACTAAGGGATATTACTTCTACATTCCCAGTCAGCACAAGGTAGTTGTGGCAAAGACTGGGGTCTTTCTAGAAAGGGACTTTGTTTCTAGAAATACTAGTGGGAGCACGTTTGATCTTGAAGAAGTTCAAGATGCGAACAATAACACTGAAGCCTCGATGGAAGTTGAACTGGAACCACAAAGTGTTGTGGATGATGTTGTTCCACAAAGAGTTGAGGAACAACAACCAGTTCAAGTAGACATACCACTTCGCAAGTCTGATAGGGTACGTCGTCAGCCTGAGAGATACTCATTTCTCTTGTCTGACCATGATGAAGTAGTACTCATAGAGGATGAGCCTACCACCTATCAGGAAGCTGTGATGAGACCAGATTCCGAGAAATGGTTAGAGGCCATGAGATCCGAAATGGAATCCATATACACCAACCAAGTATGGACTTTGGTTGATCCACCTGAAGGGGTAAAACCCATAGGGTGTAAGTGGGTCTATAAGAGAAAGACTGACATGGATGGACTTATCTATAAGGGTGCTTGGTAGCTAAAGGTTTCAAGTAGATTCATGGTATTGACTATGATGAAACCTTTTCACCAGTAGCGATGTTTAAGTCCATTCGGATCATGATTGCTATTGCAGCTTACCACGAATACGAGATCTGGCAGATGGATGTCAAAACTGCGTTTCTAAATGGAAACCTTCTCGAGGATGTGTACATGACACAACCTGAGGGTTTTGTAGATCCAAAGCATACTAATAGAGTATGCAAGCTGCATAGGTCCATTTATGGACTAAAGCTAGCTTCTCGGAGCTGGAATCTTCGATTCGATGATACAATCAAACAATTTGGTTTCATCAAGAATGAAGATGAACCTTGTGTCTACAAGAAGGTTGTAGGGGACATAGTTGTCTTCCTCATATTGTATGTGGATGACATACTGCTCATTGGGAAAGACATCGCTTTGCTACAGTTTGTCAAGACTTGGCTAGGGACATGTTTCTCAATGAAGGACTTAGGTGAAGCATCCCGCATTCTAGGGATATAGATCTATAGAGATAGATCTAAGAGATTGCTTGGCCTAAGTCAGAGTACATATATTGACAAGGTACTCCTTCGATTTGCCATGCAGAACTCAAATAAGGGATTTCTGCCGATGCCACATGGCGTGAGTCTTTCGAAGACTCAAGGTTCCCCTTCTAGAGAGGAGAGAGACCGCATGGATCAGATCCCTTATGCCTCAGCCATAGGATCTATCATGTACGCCATACTATGTACTCGACCTGATGTCTCGTATGCTTTGAGCATGACGAGCAGATACCAGTCAGATCCAGGTGAAAGTCGCTGAATAGCGGTCAAGAATATTCTTAAGTGCTTAAGAAGGACTAAAGAATATTTCTTGATATATGGAGGCAATGATGAGCTAGTTGTAAAGGGTTACAGTGATGCTAGCTTCCAGACCGACCAGGATGATTATCGTTCGCAGTCAGGGTTCGTATTTTGCATTAATGATGGTGCTGTGAGCTGGAAGAGTTCGAAGCAGGACACAGTAGCTGATTCTACGACAGAGGCCGAGTACATTGCTGCATCCGAGGCAGCAAAGGAGGCAGTTTGGATCCTCAAGTTCATCACTGAACTTGGGGTGGTTCCCAGTATCACTGACCCCATTGAGCTCTATTGTGACAATAATGGAGCTATAGCACAGGCGAAGGAACCTCGCTCACACCAGTGGACTAAACACATACTACGGCGCTTCCATCTCATTCGAGAGATTATCGAGAGAGGAGATGTGAAGATTTGCAGAGTACCCACAGAGGCTAACATCGCAGATCCCTTGACCAAGGCTTTGGCACAGAGGAAGCATGATGGTCACACTAGGTCATTGGGGCTTAGAGCCTACACTGATTGGCACTAGTGCTTGTGGGAGATTGTTAGCTAGAGCCCTAGAGCCAATCATTTGATGATTGTATTATGGACTTGTTGTATCATATTCTATATAAATAAAAGTCATTTGTTTTGGTTATTATACTTACTTGTATTGGTGACAAATAAACTAAGTATAATAGCGTCCTTGAGTAGACAGTTCTCACCTATATCAATCGATTAGTTGAACCGATAGTGAGATGATATAGGGAACACTACTCTTAATCAATCCTAGTCAAGTATTAACATTCAAGGACAATGTTAATGCAATAAGACTAGCATGTAGGTCAACTCGATGACTTGATCTCACAAGTCATGGATATAGAGATATCAAGTTGTAACATGGGTATACATTAGAGAATGTATACTGAATGACACGCCATGAGAAAGTATCATGGATCGTTATATGAGTGTCATATACTTTCTCATGTGGCTATTAGTATGACTACTAGTCCTTAGACCTAAAATCACCATGGTTCCCTACATAAGGAGTTATGTACTTTGGTTTCGTCAAACGTCACCCGTAACTAGGTGGACTATAAAAGCGATTACTGGGTATGTAACAAATTATGCGGAGGGATGTGAGTGATGTAGATGGGATCTATCCCTCCTATATGACGGGAGAGACATCGGTATTCTTGATAGAGTGAGACCACGAAGTGCATGACCATGCCCAAATGAGTCAATATGAGATATTGAGCTCATTTGATTTAGTGAGTCGACTTGGAGTTCAGGATTTCGATTGATCAGAGGATGACACGGTCTATGCCTCACATTGATCAATCTAGATGTCTAGGATAGAAGGACACTTGTCATATTTTGTGAGGAGTCACAATTAGTAGTCACATGGTGATGTTGGATCTCAACATTCTTGTAACTTGGGTAGTAATGATGTGTTGCTAGATACCGCTCATTACTTGTGCTCTTAAATGAGTTTAGGGCATTGCCAACGTTACAAGAACATATAGGGTCACATACTAAGGACAATTAGATGGAGATTAGGTTCATATGATGAACCAAGAGGATTAGATTCATTTGATGAATCAAATTGGATTAAGAGTAATCCTAATTGGGCTAATTGAGTTGGACTCAAGTTGATTCATGTGTTCAATGAGTCTAATTTAGCTTATGACTCATTGAATCAATTTAATTAAATGAATTAGATTCATTATATTAAATTGACTTGAATTAAATGGTTAGATTAGATCAACCATGAGAGAGATTAAATCAAGTTTGTCTTGACTTGAGAGGAAGAAGAAAAGTCAAGTTTGACTTGACTTTTTGCCACATCATTAGTGAGTTGGCAAGATGTGGACCAATGATGATGCTCCACATCATTATGGTTACTTAAGTGAGATGCCACCTCATGGAGATTACAATTCTTCACTTTAATGGCTCCACATTAATTGCACTTAATGTGGAAATGGGGGTTACACTTTTTGTCAGTGGCCGGCCACTATTGTAAGGGGATGGAATGAATTTTTCATTCATGGCACATTCACTTCATTCTCTTCCTCAAGCTCTCCCTCTCCCTCTCCTCCTCTACCATTGCCGAGACCCTTTGGAGTGCTAGAACACTCTAAGGCTCTCTCTCCATTGAGTTGTTTGTGTGGATACATATAGAGAGTTGTCTACGTTGACAACTTCGAGATCCAACACCATTTGGATGAGCGGGAACGCGAAGGGTTTCGCTTCAAAGGTATAACCTTTTTCCCTTGTAGATCTAAATGTAGATCTAGGTAAACTCATACTCGTAGTTTTTCGAAAAATTTTATTCTTCACACGGATCCGTTGGCTAGGGAGATTCGGGGTTTCCGCGACGCGAAAAGCGGATTTCGCGACCCTAAAATCCCAATAGTGGTATCAGAGCCATGTGCGAAGGCATGTACGAGTTTATTTTGTTTTTTATGAAAAAATAAACATTCTGTGAATTTCTGTAATTTCATGTTTTTATAGTTTTAAAGGGTATTTTACTCGTAGAAGCGAAGCACAAGTGTTTAGACACTTGTAAGCTTCGACTACCGAGAAGATTTTTTCGTTACGGTAATGTTTCGACCCAAAACTTTTTGGGACAGTGGGCTAAGGCGCTGTAGGATCGCTTAGGAGCAACTCGCGATGGTTAGATCACGGGTAGGGGTACTGCCCCTAACCCCGCAAGGGGATTTGCTCCGCAATTGCACCCGAAATCGCGAATCGGGATCGCCGGGAAAAATTTACTCATAAAAATTGTAAAAATTATGAAAAATATATAATTTAGAATTATATATTATTTTTGTGATAGTCATGGCCTAAAAAAACCCAATATGATTGGATTTGTGTTGTAATTTATAATACGGCCTGCGTGCCGTCATGTGTTTGTGTGTGCTGTATTTGATAGGCGACCTGCGCGTCGTACCTCCCTATTTATATTCTGGTTGTAAATTAGATTTAGACTCGAATGTAACTCGAGTTTCAAAATGTAATGTAAATTTTGAAGCGGTGGAAGGCCCACTCAAGATGGAGTTACGAGGAAGGCGCGAGCAACACAACGTGGTCAAAAGGAAGGCGCTTGAGAAGCTGTTGACCTTAAGTTGACCATCCGATCTTCTCTTTGGCTTGATAAGATCGTAGTAGGGCCATGACATAATCACAAAGTTATTTAATTAATTACTTTTGTGTGTATATGATGCATGCTAGTTAATTAAGTAATTAATTAGTGTCTAACGATTAGATTAGATCTAAGTCGTGCACATGATGCACCATTCGATTAGATTAGATCTATCGAGTATATGATACGCATCATCGTTTAGATTAGATCTAAATCGCGACAACTCGTAATGCCTACCATGACGTGATATCTACCACTACCTCGATCGCATGTTGTTGTTGAATCTACCAAAGCATAACAACACATACTATCTTGGTAGGTATGGAGGGACAATTTTGGTCCCGCCTATCAACTCATGGGTGAGTACAACTCAATTAGATTGAGTAACTAGTTAACTCAATTGGATCGAGTTTAACTATATGCATTATCCAATGGTTGGTAGATAGGTCAAAATCACGTTTATATTAATTTCTTGGGAGTATTAGCCAAAGCTAACTCGAGTTTTAATATAAATGCGGATTTTGATCCTATAAACAAGAGTTGCATAGAGATGTAATTGGTAATTAGTTACCTACCGATCATACGAAGTCTTGGGTGTATTAGCCAAAGCTAACTCAAAGGTTAGTATGATATGGATCTTGTCCCACATGAATTATAGAATTCAGTGGGAGCATCATTTAGTTAAAGGCCTAATTAAATGATTTAAAGAATATGATATTTATTTTCTGTATTTTTCTGTTGTAGATAACCATGACGTCAAATACGAACACTTTCTCCCTGCGATCTGTTCTTGAGAAGGACAAGCTCAACAGAGTAAATTTCCTGGACTGGTACAGGAACTTGAGAATAGTTCTCACCCAAGAACGTAAACTGTACGTTCTGGAGCAGCCCATTCCGGAGGCTCCTCCTACCATTGCCCCGCGAGCTGACCGAGATGCTTTCAAGAAGCATCAAGATGACGCATTAGATGTGTCTTGTCTAATGCTCGCGACCATGAACTCTGAGCTTCAGAAGTAACACAAGTTAATGGGCGCTTACGATATGGTTGAACATCTTCGTCAACTGTATCAAGGTCAAGCGAGGCATGAGAGATTTCAGTGCAAGATGTCAGACGGGGCTCCTGTAGGCCCATATGTACTCAAAATGATTGGGGTACATAGAGAACCTACAAAGGTTGGGGTTCCCACTTGGCCAAGAGCTGGCCACTGACCTGATCTTGCAATCCTTGCCGGATAGCTATAGTTGACAAGCCACTGCCTGAGCTGCTTAGCATGTTGAGAACTGCTGAGCTGAACCTTAAGAAGGCTAAGCCCAACACTGTTCTGATGGTTCATAAACATAAGGGCAAGGGCAAGCCCAAAGGCAAGGGAAAGTCCCAAGCCAAGGGCAAAGGCAAGGCACTGAAGCCTAAAGGAGGGGTCGCCAAGGATGCTACATGCTTCCACTGCGGTCAGACCGGGCACTGGAAGAGGAACTGCAAGGTATACTTGGAGGATCTTAAGAAGAAGCGAAGTGAGACTTCCACTTCAGGTATATATGTTATAGAAGTCAATCTATCTATTTCTACATCATGGGTATTAGATACTGTATGTGCTTCTCATATTTGTACTGATGTGCAGGCGCTGAGAAATAGCAGGGTATTGACAAAGGCCGAGGTGGACCTATGAGTAGGCAAAGGAGCACGGGTTGCTACTGTTGCTGTATGGACTTACTTTCTATCTCTGCCCTCTGGGCTTGTACTAGAGTTAGTCGATTGTTGTTATGTGCCTGCATTAACTAAGAACATTATATCAGTTTCTTGTTTGGACAAGAAAGGTTTCTCGTTTACAATAAAGAACAAATGTTGTTCCGTCTATTTAAACGATATGTTCTATTGTAGTGCAGCTCTGATAAACGGACTCTATATTCTAGACCTTGAAAGCCCTATCTATAACATAAATATAAAGAGGTTCAAGTCAAATGGCCTGAACCAAGCCTGTCTCTGGCACTATCGCTTAGGTCATATAAATGACAAGCGCTTATCCCAGCTCCAAAACGATGGTTTGCTGGACTCATTTGATTTTGAATCTTATGAGACGTGCGAGTCATGCCTACTAGGCAAGATGACCAAGACTCCTTTTAGTGGGCACAGCGAAAGAGCGACTGATTTGTTAGGACTTATACATAGTGATGTATGTGGCCCTTTCAATGTCGCTGCTAGAGGCGGTTATAGGTACTTCATCATATTTACTGATGACTTCAGTAGATATGGTTGTGTACTTGATGACACATAAATCTGAATCCTTTGAAAAGTTCAAAGAATTCAAGAATGAAATACAGAACCAGCTTGGCAAGAGTATTAAGATACTTCGATCAGATCGAGGTGGAGAATACCTTAGCCATGAGTTTCGTGACTATCAAGCTGAGTGTGGGATTCTATCCCAACTCACTCCTCCTGGAACACCACAGTGGAATGGTGTATCCGAAAGGAGGAGTCGTACCTTATTAGATATGGTACGGTCTATGATGAGTCACACAGATCTTCCGACATTCCTTTGGGGCTATGCTCAAGACACGGCAGCTTTTATACTCAACCGAGTTCCATCCAAGGCCGTGATAAAGAGACCATATAGGATATGGACTGGGAGTGATGCCCAAGTGTCTTTCATGAGGATTTGGGATTGTGAGGCTTACGTTCGACGTCAAGTCTCAGACAAGTTAGGACCCAAATCTGACAAGTGCTACTTTATTGGATATCCCAAGGAAACTAAGGGATATTACTTCTACATTCCCAGTCAGCACAAGGTAATTGTGGCAAAGACTAGGGTCTTTCTAGAAAGGGACTTTGTTTCTAGAAAGACTAGTGGGAGCACGTTTGATCTTGAAGAAGTTCAAGATGCGAACAATAGCACTGAAGCCACGATGGAAGTTGAACTGGAACCACAAAGTGTTGTGGATGATGTTGTTCTACAAAGAGTTGAGGAACAACAACCAGTTCAAGTAGACATACCTCTTCGCAGGTCTGATAGGGTACGTCGTCAGCCTGAGAGATACTCATTTCTCTTGTCTGACCATGATGAAGTAGTACTCATAGAGGATGAGCCTACCACCTATCAGGAAGCTGTGATGAGACCAGATTCCGAGAAATGGTTAGAGGCCATGAGATCCGAAATGGAATCTATGTACACCAACCAAGTATGGACTTTGGTTGATCCACCTGAAGGGGTAAAACCCATAGGGTGTAAGTGGGTCTTTAAGAGAAAGACTGACATGGATAGACTTATCTATAAGGGTCGCTTGGTAGCTAAAGATTTCAAGTAGATTCATGGTATTGACTATGATGAAACCTTTTCACCAGTAGCGATGATTAAGTCCATTCAGATCATGCTTGCTATTGCAGCTTACCACGATTACGAGATCTGGCAGATGGATGTCAAAACTGCGTTTCTAAATGGAAACCTACTCGAGGATGTGTACATGACACAACCTGAGGGTTTTGTAGATCCAAAGCATACTAGCAGAGTATGCAAGCTGCATAGGTCCATTTATGGACTAAAGCAAGCTTCTCGGAGCTGGAAGCTTCGATTCGATGATACAATCAAACAATTTGGTTTCATTAAGAATGAAGATGAACCTTGTGTCTACAAGAAGGTTGTAGGGGACATAGTTGTCTTCCTCATATTGTATGTGGATGACATACTGCTCATTGGGAAAGACATCCCTTTGCTACAGTCTGTCAAGACTTGGCTAGGGACATGTTTCTCAATGAAGGACTTAGGTGAAGCATCCCGCATTCTAGGGATACAAATCTATAGAGATAGATCTAAGAGATTGCTTGGCCTAAGTCAGAGTACATATATTGACAAGGTACTCCTTCGGTTTGCCATGCAGAACTCAAAGAAGGGATTTCTGCCGATGTCACATGGCGTGAGTCTTTCGAATACTCAAGGCCCCCCTTCTAGAGAGGAGAGAGACCGCATGGATCAGATCCCTTATGCCTCAGCCATAGGATCTATCATGTACGCCATGCTATGTACTCGACCTGATGTCTCGTATGCTTTGAGCATGACGAGCAGATACCAGTCAGATCCAGGTGAAAGTTGCTGGATAGCGGTCAAGAATATTCTTAAGTACATAAGAAGGACTAAAGAATATTTCTTGATATATGGAGACAATGATGAGATAGCTGTAAAGGGTTACAGTGATGCTAGCTTCCAGACCGACCAGGATGATTATCGATCACAGTCAGGGTTCGTATTTTGCATTAATGATGGTGCTGTGAGCTGGAAGAGTTCGAAACAGGACATAGTAGTTGATTCTACGACAGAGGCCGAGTACATTGCTGCAACAGAGGCAGCAAAGGAGGCAGTTTGGATCCGCAAGTTTATCACTAAACTTGGGGTGGTTCCCAGTATCACTGACCCCATTGAGCTCTATTGTGACAATAATGGAGCTATAGCACAGGCGAAGGAACCTCGCTCACACTAGTGGACTAAACACATACTACGACGCTTCCATCTCATTCGAGAGATTATCGAGAGAGGAGATGTGAAGATTTGCAGAGTACCCACAGAGGCTAACATCGCAGATTCCTTGACCAAGGCTTTGGCACAGAGGAAGCATGATGGTCACACTAGGTCATTGGGGCTTAGAGCCTACACTGATTGGCACTAGTGTTAGTGGGAGATTGTTAGCTAGAGCCCTAGAGCCAATCATTTGATGATTGTATTATGGACTTGTTGTATCATATTCTATATAAATAAAAGGCATTTGTTTTGGTTATTATACTTACTTGTATTGGTGCCAAATAAACTAAGTATAATAGCTTCCTTGAGTAGACAGTTCTCACTTATATCAATCGGTTAGTTGAACCTATAGTGAGATGATATAGGGAACACTACTCTTAATCATTCCTAGTCAAGTATTAACATTCAGGGGCAATGTTAATGCAATAAGACTAGCATCTAGGTCAACTCGATGACTTGATCTCACAAGTCATGGATATAGAGATATCAAGTTGACACATGGGTATACATTAGAGAATGTATAGTGAATGACCCGCCATGAGAAAGTATCATGGATCGTTATATGAGTGTCATATACTTTCTCATGTGGCTATTAGTATGACTACTAGTCCTTAGACCTAAAATCACCATGGTTCCCTACATAAGGAGTTATGTACTTTGGTTTCGTCAAACGTCACCCGTAACTGGGTGGACTATAAAGGCGATGACTGGGTATGTAACAAATTATGCGGAGGGATGTGAGTGATGTAGATGGGATCTATCCCTCCTATATGACGGGAGAGACATCGGTATTCTTGATAGAGTGAGACCACGAAGTGCATGGCCATGCCCAAATGAGTCAATATGAGATATTGAGCTCATTTGATTTAGTGAGTCTACTTGGAGTTCAGGATTTCGATTGATCAGAGGATGACACGGTCTTTGTCTCACATTGATCAATCTAGATGTCTAGGATAGAAGGACACTTGTCATATTTTGTGAGGAGTCACAATTAGTAGTCACATGGTGATGTTGGATCTCAACATTCTTGTAACTTGGGTAGTAATGATGTGTTGCAAGATACCGCTCATTACTTGTGCTCCTAAATGGGTTTAGGGCATTGCCAACGTTACAAGAACCTATATGGTCACACACTAAGGACAATTAGATGGAGATTAGGTTCATATGATGAACCAAGAGAATTAGATTCATTTGATGAATCAAATTGGATTAAGAGTAATCCTAATTGGGCTAATTGAGTTGGACTCAAGTTGATTCATGTGTTCAATGAGTCTAATTTAGATTATGACTCATTGAATCAATTTAATTAAATGAATTAGATTCATTATATTAAATTGGCTTGAATTCAATGGTTGGATTAGATCAACCATGAGAGAGATTAAGTCAAGTTTGACCTGACTTGAGAGGAAGAGGAAAAGTCAAGTTTGACTTGACTTTTTGCTACATCATTAGTGAGTTGGCAAGATGTGGACCAATGATGATGCTCCACATCATCATGGTTACTTAAGTGAGATGCCACCTCATGGAGGTTACAATTCTTCACTTTAATGGCTCCACATTAATTGCACTTAATGTGGAAATGGGGGTTACACTTTTTGAAAGTGGTCGGCCACTATTGTGAGGGGATGGAATGAATTTTTCATTCAAGGCACATTCACTTCATTCTCTTCCTCAAGCTCTCCCTCTCCCTCTCCTCCTCTACCATTGCCGAGACCCTTTGGAGTGCTAGCACACTCTAAGGCTCTCTCTCCATTGTGTTTTTTGTGTGGATACATATAGAGAGTTGTCTACGTTGACAACTTCGAGATCCGGCACCATTTGGACGAGTGGGAACGCGAAGGGCTTCGCTTCAAAGGTATAACCTTTTTCCCTTGTAGATCTAAGTGTAGATCTAGGTAAACTCATACTCGTGGTTTTTCAAAAAATTTTATTCTTCACACGGATCCGTTGGCTAGGGAGATTCGGGGTTTCCGTGACGCGAAAAGCGGTTTTCGCGACCCGAAAATCCCAACAATAACAACCAAGGACTTATTCACTCGATAAATGATAATTACTCCATGTGAGGGTTGTTCTATGAACTCATCATATGAACATCCATTTCTATGCTTAAACATCTCTATGTCCTTACCAATGAAACTTGGTATACTACATCACAAATGCTAGTCTCTAACTCGAGCGACCTTTTATCCTTATTTATTAGGTAGCCCAATTGATTAGGAACATATTTAGAATATAAGTGAATATTGATATATTTCATGATGGTCATCATATGTACCAGTATATCTCACTATAGTATATTCAAGAACTTTATCTATGCATCTAGCATGAGTATAAAGATAAAGTAAATGCCAAACGGAATTAAATTATATTAAAATAAATGTTTTCTATTTACAAGACTCAATAAAGTCCTAGCCAACGGTTGACTTGTAAGGCACCTACTCTAGCATCATTATCTATACTTAAATAATTTTTATCTTATTATATTATTGCTAACTAAGTCTTTTTTGGACTTTCTCTTTCTCATTTAATATGTGCATTTTCCATAGTTTTATATCGCCTAACTATAGCAGTTATTGGTTATCTAAGTACATGTTTGTACTATCTTAAATGTGTCTCTTAGAATTTTTATTCAATAGATGTAACTCTGACTTTTTCTCTAATATTCTCTCATTTCTTATTCTGTCCATCCTCGTATATCCATACATCTACCTTAACATCCTCATCTTTGTAACTCTTATCTTCTACTTATATACTCGAGTCATAGTCCAATATTCAACATCATATAATATAAGGTCTAACCGCTATTTTGTATAACTTCTCTTTAAGTTTTAGTTGTACTTTACAATTACAAAAAACACCTGATGCTCTCCTCTATTTCAATCATCCTACTTATATTCTATGTCAGATATCTTTCTCATCCATCCATTATTTTACAAAAATAATCTTAAATACTTAAAGTTCTTAGTTTTATACAACTCATCATCTCATATCTTAATAATTATCTCGTTATGTCTAATATTGTTAAACGTAAATTTCATATATTCTGTCTTTACGCTACTAAGTCTAAAACCTTTCACTTCTAGTATTTCATCTAGATTCTAGTTTAGCATTTACTCCTTCACGTATCTTATCTACCAAAACAATATCATCTATAAACAACATGTACCATATTATATCTTAAATATGTCTAATGAGTTCATTCATGATTAGTGTAAAAAGATAAGAACTTAAAGTTGATACTTGATGTAACCCTATCTTTATTGGAAATATTTTAGTTAATTCGTTTGAAGTCTTCACTTTGGTCATTACATCCTCATACATATCCTTAATTAATTTGAGATATGCTATATTTTAATATTATAAAATATTATAATGGAAAATTAATTCCTTGATAGAGTGACATGCTAATTTAATGGTTCAAAGGAAGTTACCCTTCATTTTGACCCTCCAAATGAAGTGTTCTCAACTAAAAACAATGGCAAAGAATCATTGAAAATAGCAGCAAAGAAGGATGTCATACCATTTCCTCATACGCACAAATTGCTTGATCAAGGATTTTCTATCTAGTGAGATCTTGTCGAATAGATCATGTTATATCAAAAAAAAAATCATGAACAACTTCAATAGTTGATATGATATGTTGACCAAGTCCATGAGATACTTCAATGTGCTTCTTAACACTGGGAGAAGCCTTATATCTACTTCCCGTAGTTCTACATTGGCCATTAATCCTGTCCGGAATCTGAGTCAGACGAAGGTCGGGTGAGCTGTCAGTGATGTTGACGAGGGGTGCCTGAGCTTCTTCCAAAGTACTATTGCAGATGGCTAATGAGGGATGATGACGAAGAGCGTGGTACAGGGGTTCTGCGCACACTCAGACGAGCACCCTGTACGTTAGGGACCAAGAACCAGGGAAAAAGTCCCCAGAGCAGGCCCTCCGACGCTCAAGTCAGGTACTTGTTCCCTAGAAAAATAGGAAAACACAGAAAGTAGAAGACAGATGTGAAAAAGTGAGTAAGCGTCCCTGTGTAAGAGAGAGAACTCCCCTTTTTTATAAGACAGTGCGTACCTCTTGCCTTTGATAGGTGTCAGGGAATGTCAGATGTCAGATCTTGTCTGGCGATGAGTGACACGTGGCATCCTCTTATAGGTTGGAGGAAGGTTCTGCTAGCAATGAATTATAGACCATTAGAATATTCCCTGACACGTTGCAGTTATTCTCTGATAGGTGGTTATGCTTCCCTGACTCAGTTGTCATTTTTGTTGCTCAGGCATGGACCAAAGAACTCTTGACAACCAGCAATCGACGAGCCTAACCTGGATATATCTGAGTAGTCCGCCGTGTCCTGGCCAGGTGTACCAGGTTCTTATATGTGGGTCTTCTTGGGAAAACCTGAGCGGTAGAGATAGTTGTCGCTCTTCCTTCACTGTTCCTTATGCCATCAGTCTGAGTTCCCGGTCTAAGCATCCCGATCGGGCCACTGGTTTGAATTCCCGACCTGGACATCCTGACTGAGCAACTGGTCTAAATCCCCGATCTGAATGTCCCGACCGAGCATTAACTGGCTAGCGGCTTCTAACCGTTATAGCCCTTCTGTTGAGTGATACGCCCCTTCAACCTCTGACTGCCACGTCCCCTGGACTTTTGACTGCCATGTCCCCTTGACTTCTGACTGCCACATACCGTTGACTTTTGACTGCCATGTACCCTTGACTTCTGATTGCCACGTATTGTTGACTTCTGACTGCCATGTACCCTTGACTTCTGACTGTCACATCCCCTTGACTAGACCCTACCATTATGCACCGTATCATAAGCCTCCCCACCAAGTCTAGTCGAAGGAGGCCCAGGACCAACAGACTAGACCAGAATCTAGTTTCACTTGCTCTTATTACAGAGATATTAACTACTTCTCCGATTTCCCTGGTGCTTGGGAATTTATCCTGCTATCCAATGCTGCATCATTTCCCAATCGTTTGGGCTGCTACCTCAATCCCAAGATCTAGGAATACGAACCGTGTCTTTGAATGTGACGCCATTTCCTGTATGCCGTTGCACACTCTAAGAAGAACTCTTTACTTCCATCTCTTTAAGAAGAGCTGACCCCTCTCCTACCCTTATGCTTTCCTTGTGCTCCTTCATGCCATGGAACCTGTTGGGTTATTGGGCCGCGAAAATCGCGTTTTCATGTCGCAGAAACCCCGAATCACCCATGCCACTAGATCTCGTGCGAAGGATAGATTTCAAAATTTTAAATATGAGTACGAGTTTACTAAAACTTAGATCTACTCCTAGATCTACATGGAAGAGATCTATACCTTCGATGCGTGCCCTTTTCGTATCCCGCTGGTCCAAGATTCGTCGGATCTCGAAAGTATCAAAAATAGATACTTCTCTTTAAGTATCCACACGAACACACTAGGTGGAGATGACCAAAACAAGGTGTGCTAGAACTTTATGGGATTCGGCCAAGGAAAGGAGAGGGAGAGCAAAAATGGCTAGAGGAAGGAGATGAAGTGAATGCACATGAATAAGAAAATGAATTCACATCCACAACAAAAGGTGGCCGGCCACTTTCCCAAGTGTAACCCCTATTTTTGCATTAAGTGTAGCCATTAAGAGATTTGTAACCTCCATGAGGTGGCACACACATGTGCTAAACATGATGATGTGGTACCTCATCATTGGCCACTTAATGCCAACTCACCAATGAGGTGGCATGAAGTCAAGTCAAACTTGACTCTTCATCTTCCTCTCAAGTCAAGTCAAACTTGACTTAATCTCTCTCATGGTTGATCTAATCCAATCATTTAATTCAAGCCAATTTAATATAATGAATCTAATTCATTTAATTAAATTGATTCAATGAGTCATAATCTAAATTAGACTCATTAAACACATGAATCAACTTGAGTCCAACTCAAGTTAGCCCAATTAGGATTACTCTTAATCCAATTTGATTCATCAAATGAATCTGATCCTCTTGGTTCATCATATGAACCTAATCTCCATCTAATTGTCCTTAGTGTGTGACCCTATAGGTTCTTATAACGTTGGTAATGCCCCTAAACCCATTTAAGAGCATAAGTAAGGAGCGGTATCTAGCAACACATCATTACTACCCAATGTTAAAAGAATGTTGAGATCCAACATCACCTTGTGACTACTAATTGTGACTCCTCACAATATATGACAAGTGTCCTTCTATCCTAGACATCTAGATTGATCAATATGAGGCATAGACCGTGTCATCCTCTAATCAATCTAAATCTTGAACTCCAAGTAGACTCACTAAATCAAATGAGCTCAATATCCTATATTGACTCATTTGGGCATGGCCATGCACTTCGTGGTCTCACTCTATTAAGAATATCGATGCCACTCCCATCATATAGGAGGGATAGATCCCATCTACATCACTCACATCCCTCTGCATAATTTGTTACATACCCAGTAATCGCTTTTATAGTCCACCCAGTTATGGGTGATGTTTGACAAAACCAAAGTACATAACTCCTTATGTAGGGATCCATGGTGACTTCAGGTCTAAGGACTAGTAGTCATACTAATAGCCACATGAGAAAGTATATGACACTCATATAACGATCCATGATACTTTCTCATGGTGGGTCATTCAGTATACATTCTCTAATGTATACCCATGTGTCAACTTGATATCTCTATATCTATGACTTGTGAGATCAAGTCATCGAGTTGACCTACATGCTAGTCTTATTGCATTAACATTGTCCCTAAATGTTAATACTCGACTAGGAATGATTAAGAGTAGTGTTCCCTATATCATCTCACTATCAGTTCTACTAACCGATTGATATATGTGAGAACTGTCTACTCAAGGACGTTATTATACTTAATTTATTTGGCACCAATACAAGTAAGTATAATAACCAAAAACCAAATGCCTTTATTTATATAGAATATGATACAACAAGTCCAAAATACAATCATCAAATGATTGGGTCTAGGGCTCTAGCTAACAATCTCCCACTAGCACTAGTGCCAATCAATATAGGCTCTAAGCCCTAATGACCTAGTGTGACCATCATGCTTCCTCTGTGCCAAAGCCTTGGTCAAGGGATCTTCGATGTTAGCCTCTGAAGGTACTCTGCAAATCTTCACATCTCCTCTGTCGATGATCTCTCGAATGAGATGGAAGCGCCGTAGTATGTGTTTGGTCCGCTGGTGTGAGCGAGGTTCCTTCGCCTATGCTATAGCTCCATTGTTGTCACAATAGAGCTCAATAGGGTCAGCAATGCTAGGAACCACCCCAAGTTCAGTGATAAACTTGCGAATCCAAACTGCCTCCTTTGCTGCCTCTGATGCAGCAATATACTCGGCCTCTGTTGTAGAATCAGCTACTGTGTCATGCTTTGAACTCTTCCAGCTCACAGCATCACCATTAATGCAAAACACGAACCCTGACTACGATCTATAGTCATCCTGGTCGGTCTGGAAGTTAGCATCACTGTAACCCTTTACAGCTAGCTCATCATTGCCTCCATATATCAAGAAATATTCTTTAGTCCTTCTTAAGTACTTAAGAATATTCTTGACCGCTATCCAGTGACTTTCACCTGGTATCTGCTCGTCATGCTCAAAGCATACGAGACATCAGGTCGAGTACATAGCATGGCGTACATGATCGATCCTATAGCTGAGGCATAAGGGATCTGATCCATGCGGTCTCTCTCCTCTCTAGAAGAGGGACCTTGAGTCTTCGAAAGACTCACACCATGTGACATCTGCAGAAATCCCTTCTTGGAGTTCTGCATGGCAAACCGAAGGAGTACCTTGTCAATGTATGTACTCTGACTTAGGCCAAGCAATCTCTTAGATCTATCTCTATAGATCTGTATCCCTAAAATGCGGGATGCCTCACCTAAGTCCTTCATTGAGAAGCAACTCCCTAGCCAGGTCTTGACAGACTGAAGCAAAGGGATGTCCTTCCCAATGAGTAGTATGTCATCCACAAACAATATGAGGAAGACAACTATGTCCCCTACAACCTTCTTGTAGACACAAGGCTCATCTTCGTTCTTGATGAAACCAAACTGTTTGATTGCATCATCGAATCGAAGATTCCAGCTCCGAGAAGCTTGCTTTAGTCCATAAATGGACCTATGCAGCTTGCATACTCTGCTAGTATGATGTGGATCTACAAAACCCTCAGGTTGTGTCATGTACACATCCTCGAGTAGGTTTCCATTCAGGAACGCGGTTTTGACATCCATCTGCCATATCTCATAGTCATGGTAGGCTGCAATAGTAAGCATGATCCGAATGGACTTAAACATCGCTACTGGAGAAAAGGTTTCATCATAGTCAATACCATGAATCTGCTTGAAACCTTTAGCTACCAAGCGACCCTTATAGATAAGTCCATCCATGTCAGTCTTTCTCTTAAAGACCCACTTACACCCAATGGGTTTTACCCCTTCAGGTGGATCAACCAAAGTCCATACTTGGTTAGTGTACATGGATTCCATTTTGGATCTCATGGCCTCTAGCCATTTCTCAGAATCTGGTCTCATCACAACTTCCTGATAGGTGGTAGGCTCATCCTCTATGAGCATAACCTCATCATGGTCAGACAAGAGAAATGAGTATCTCTCAGGCTGACGACGTACCCTATTAGACCTGCGAAGAGGTATGCCTACTTGAACTGGTTGTTGTTCCTCAACTCTTTGTGGAACACCATCATCCACAACACTTTGTGGTTCCAGTTAAACTTCTATCGAGGCTTCAGTGCTATTGTTCGCATCTTGAACTTCTTCAAGATCGAACGCGCTCCCACTAGTCTTTCTAGAAACAAAGTCCCTTTCTAGAAAGACCCCAGTCTTTGCCACAGCTACCTTGTATTGACTGGGAATGTAGAAGTAATATCCCTTAGTTTCCTTAGGATATCCAATAAAGTAGCACTTGTCAGATTTAGGTCCTAACTTGTTTGAGACTTGACTTCGAACGTAAGCCTACAACCCCAAATCCTCATGAAAGACACCTAGGCATCTCTCCTAATCCATATCCTATATGGTTTCTTTATCACAGCCTTGGATGGAACTCGGTTAATTATAAAAGCTGCCGTGTCTAGAGCATAACCCCAAAGGTATGTCGGAAGATCTGTGTGACTCATCATAGATCGTACCATATCTAATAGGGTACAATTCCTCCTTTCGGATACACCATTCCACTGTGGTGTTCCAGGAGGAGTGAGTTGGGATAGAATCCCACACTCAGCTAGATAGTCACGGAACTCATGGCTAAGGTATTCTCCACCTTGATCGGATCAAAGTATCTTAATACTCTTGCCAAGCTGGTTCTGTACTTCATTCTTGAATTCTTTGAACTTTTCAAAGGATTCTTACTTATGTGTCATCATGTACACATAACCATATCTACTGAAGTCATCAGTAAATGTGATGAAGTACCTATAACCGCCTCTAGCAGCGACATTGAAAGGGCCACATACATCACTATGTATGAGTCCTAACAAATCAGTCGCTCTTTCGCTGTGCCCACTAAAGGGAGTCTTGGTCATCTTGCCTCGTAGGCGTGACTCACATATCTCATAAGATTCAAAATCAAATGAGTCCAGCAAACCATCCTTATGGAGCTGGGATAAGCGCTTGTCATTTATATGACCTAAGCGACAATGACAGAGGTAGGTTTGGTTCATGTCGTTTGACTTGAACCTCTTGGTATTAATGTTATAGATAGGACTCTCAAGGTCTAGAATATAGAGTCCGTTTATCAGAGGTGCACTACAATAGAACATTTCATTTAAATAGACGGAACAACATTTGTTCTTTATTATAAAAAAAAAACCTTTCTTGTCCAAACAAGAAACAGATATAATGTTCTTAGTTAAAGCAGACACATAACAACAATCATCTAATTCTAGTACAAGCCCAGAGGGCAGAGATAGATGGTAAGTTCCTACAGCAATAGCAGCAACCCGTGCTCCATTGCCTACTCGTAGGTCTATCTCACCCTTCGTCAATGCCCTGCTATTTCTCAGCGCTTGTACATTAGTACAAATGTGCGAAGCACATCCGGTATCTAATACCCACGATGAAGAAATATAGAGGTTGACTTCTATAACATGTATACCTGAAGTAGAAATCTTATTTCTCTTCTTCTTAAGATCTTCCAGGTATTCTTTGGAGTTCCTCTTCCAGTGCCTTGCTTGTCCTTGATATAGGTGACAAAGATGTTCAACCATATTGTAAGTGCCCATCAACTCATGTTGCTTCTGAAGCTCAGAGTTCATGGTCACGAGCATAAGACAGGACACATCTAATGCGTCATCTTGATGCTTCTTGTAAGCATCTCGGTCTGCTCGCGTGGCAGTGGCAGGAGGAGCCTCCGGAATGGGCTGCTCCAGAACGTACAGTTTACGTTCTTGGGTGAGAACTATTCTCAGGTTCCTGTACCAGTCCAGGAAATTTACTCCGTTGAGCTTGTCCTTCTTAAGGACAGAACACAGAGAGAAGTTGTTCGTGTTTGACGTCATGGAAATTCTACAACAAAAATAAATGCAGAAATAAATATCATATTCTTAATCATTTAATTAGGCCTTTAACTAAATGATGCTCCCACTGAATTCTATAATTCATGTGGGACAAGATCCACATCATACTAACCCTTGAGTTAGCTTTGGCTAATACGCCCAAGACTTAGTATGATCGATAGGTAACGATTACCAATTACATCTCTATGCAACTCTTGTTTATAGGATCAAAATCCGCATTTATATTAAAACTCAAGTTAGCTTTGGCTAATACGCCCGAGGGTTAATATATATGTGATTTTGACCTATCTTTCCAATCGTTGGAAGAATGCCTATAGTTATACTCGATCCAACCGAGTTAACTAGGAATACTCAATCTAATTGAGTTATACTCACCCATGCGTTGATAGGCGGGACCAAGATTGTCCCTCCGTACCTTACCAAGATAGTATGTGTTGCTCTGCTTTGGCAGATTCAACAACAACATGCGATCGAGGTAGTGGTAGGTATCACGGCATGGTAGGCATTACGAGTTAGCTTTGATTTAGATCTAATCTAAACAATGATGCGTATCATATACTCGATAGATCTAATCTAATCGAAGGGTGCATCATGTGCACGACTTAGATCTAATCTAATCGCTAGGTACTAATTAACTACTTAATTAAACATGCATCACATACATATAAGAAATTAATTAACTTATTTTGTGATTGTGTCATGGCCCTACTACGATCTTCTCAAGCCAATGAGAAGATCAGATGGTCAACCTAAGGTCAACAGCTTCTTAAGCTTCTTCCTTTGACCACCTTGTGTTGCTCGCGCCCTCCTCGTAACTCCGTCTCGTGTGGACCTTCCACCGCTTCAAAATTTCATTACAATTTTGAAACTCGAGTAACATTCGAGTCTAAATCTAATTTACAACCAGAATATAAGAGAAATGCACGACGCGCAGGTCGTGAAAATAAAATTAAAAAAAAATACAGCATGCACATCACATAACGGCACGCAGGTCGTATTATGAATTACAATATATTTCCAAATCCAATTTAGGTCGTTTGGGCCATGACTTTCACAAAATTTATATATAATTCTAAATTATATATTTTTCATAATTTTCATATTTTTTTTTTTTACAATTTTATGAGTAAATTTTTCCTAGCGGTCCTGTTTAGCGTTTTCGGGCACAATCGCGGAACAAATCCCCTTGCGGGGCCAGGGGCAGCGCCCCTACCCGCGATCTAACCATCGCGAGGGTTCCATTGCGATCTAATAGCACCTTAGCCCGCTTTCCCAAAAAGATTTGGGGCGAAACCAAACCGTTTTGGAAAAATCTTCCCGGTAGCGGAAGCCTACAAGTGCCAAAACACTTGTGCTTCGCTTCTACGAGAAAAATACCCATTAAAACTATAAAAACATGAATTTACATAAAGTTTACAGATCTATATTTTTCATAAAAAATACGAATCTAAACTCGTACTCGCTTCGCACGTGGCTCTGATACCACTGTTGGGTTATCGGGCCGTGAAAACCGCGTTTTCGCGTCGCGGAAACCCCGAATCACCCATGCCACTAGATCTCGTGCAAAGGATATATTTCAAAAATTTAAATAGGAGTACGAGTTTACTAAAACTTAGATCTACTCCTAGATCTACATGGAAGAGATCTATACCTTCGATGCGTGCCCTTTTCGTATCCCGCTTGTCCAAGATTCGTCGGATCTCGAAAGTATCAAAGATAGATACTTCTCTATACGTATCCACACGAACACACTAGGTGGAAATGACCAAAACAAGGTGTGCTAGCACCTTATGGGATTCGGCCAAGGAAAGGAGAGGGAGAGCAAAAATGGCTAGAGGAAGGAGATGAAGTGAATGCACATGAATAAGAAAATGAATTCACATCCACAACAAAAGGTGCCCGGCCACTTTCCCAAGTGTAACCCCCATTTTTGCATTAAGTGTGGCCATTAAGAGATTTGTAACCTCCATGAGGTGGCACACACATGTGCTAAACATGATGATGCGGCACCTCATCATTGGCCACTTAATGTCAACTCACCAATGAGGTGGCATGAAGTTAAGTCAAACTTGACTCTTCATCTTCCTCTCAAGTCAAGTCAAACTTGACTTAATCTCTCTCATGGTTGATCTAATCCAACCATTTAATTCAAGCCAATTTAATATAATGAATCTAATTCATTTAATTAAATTGATTCAATGAGTCATAATCTAAATTAGACTCATTAAACACATGAATCAACTTGAGTCCAACTCAAGTTAGCCCAATTAGGATTACTCTTAATCCTATTTGATCCATCAAATGAATCTAATCCTCTTGGTTCATCATATGAACCTAATCTCCATCTAATTGTCCTTAGTGTGTGACCCTATAAGTTCTTGTAACGTTGGTAATGCCCCTAAACTCATTTAGGAGCATAAGTAATGAGCGGTATCTAGCAACACATCATTACTACCCAATGTTACAAGAATGTTGAGATCCAACATCACCTTATGACTACTAATTGTGACTCCTCACAATATATGACAAGTGTCCTTCTATCCTAGACATCTAGATTGATCAATATGAGGCATAGACCGTGTCATCCTCTAATCAATCTAAATCTTGAACTCCAAGTAGACTCACTAAATCAAATGAGCTCAATATCCTATATTGACTCATTTGGGCATGGTCATGCACTTCGTGGTCTCACTTTATCAAGAATATCGATGCCACTCCCGTCATATAGGAGGGATAGATCCCATCTACATCACTCACATCCCTCTGCATAATTCGTTACATACCCAGTAATCGCCTTTATAGTCCAACCAGTTACGGGTGACGTTTGACGAAACCAAAGTACATAACTCCTTATGTAGGGATCCATGGTGACTTCCCTGAATGTTTGCATTAACATTATCCCTGAATGTTAATACTCGACTAGGAATGATTAAGAGTAGTGTTCCCTATATCATCTCACTATCAGTTCAACTAACCGATTGATATAGGTGAGAAGTGTCTACTCAAGGACGTTATTATACTTAATTTATTTGGCACCAATACAAGTAAGTATAATAACCAAAAACCAAATGCCTTTATTTATATAGAATATGATACAACAAGTCCAAAATACAATCATCAAATGATTGGCTCTAGGGCTCTAGCTAATAGAACCTATAGTCATCTGACTTGATTACTCGCACAGAAAGATGAGGCCCTATTGGAGATGACCCAGAGTAGAGACCTTTAGTCTTCCCTTCTTCGAGAGATGGAAGAACTCTGGTTGGCAACTAAGTCTCGGACCCGGGCTGAAGTGGCTTTAAAACATAAGTCTTACGTAGATTTGAAGAGCCAGACCCACTTTATCACATATATGAAGATAAAACATGAGAATTCTCTGACCTTTCTTCAAGAAGAAAATCGGATAAAAGATGAAACTATCGCCCAACAACGCCGCACCATTCAGCATATCAAGACGGAACTAATTCAGGTACAAACTCAGTTGGAGTAGGCAGGCCAGGCAAATAACTCCAACCATCAGTGCCCACTCGACCCCTGCCATCTGAAAGGGAGTTTGGCATGACTTGCACTCTGAGTATGATAGTGTGTATTTTGAAGAATGCCTTCTGAACTTTATCAAATGAATGCTAGTCAGGCTATGTTGCGGGTCTCTGTTTATTTTTTTCTCTTGAGTTTTCCTCCCTTCTTCTCTAGCACTTCTCCTTTTGTGTGACCTCTTAAATCGTTAAAACTTACGCCGAGGAGAAGGTCTAGAGTCCAGACTGAGAGGTCGTTGATCGTGAGAGCAAGCTCACTTATAACTCACACTAGGGCGAGAGTCTGGAGGCGTGAGAGCATTATCACTTATAACTCGCTCTGAGATGAGAGTCTAGAATCCCGACCGAGAGGTCATTGATTATGAGAGCAAGCTCACTTATAACTCGCACTGTGGCGAGAGTCTGGAATCCCGACCAAGAGGTCATTGATCGTGAGAGCAAGCTCACTTAACTCTCACTGGGGCAAGAGTTTGGAGGCGTGAGAGCATGCTCACTTATAACTTGCACTGAGGCGAGAGTTTGGGACCCGACCGTGAGGTCATTGGGCGTGAGAGCAAGATCACTTATAACTCACATTGGGGTGAGAGTCTGGACGCATGAGAGAATGCTCACTTATAACTCACCCTAGGGCGAGAGTCAGGGACTCGACCGAGAGGTCGTTGGGCGTGAGAGCGAGCTCACTTATAAGTCACACAGAGGTGAGAGTCAAGGACCCGACCGAGAGGTCGTTGGGCATGAGAGCAAGCTCACTTATAACTTACACTGGGGCAAGAATCTGGAGGCATTGGAGCATGCACACTTATAACTTGTAATGAGGCGAGAGTATGGAATTTCGACCGAGAGGTCGTTCGGCATGAGAGCAAGCTCACTTATAACTCGTACTAGGGCGAGAGTCTGGGACCCGACCGAGAGGTCGTTGGATGTGAGAGCAAGCTCAATTATAACTCGCACTGGGCGAGAGTCTAGAGGTGTAAAACAATGCTCACTTATAACTCGCCCTGGGGCGAGAGTTTGGGACCCGATAGAGAGGTCGTTAGGCGTGAGAGCAAGCTCACTTATAACTCACACTGGGGCGAGAGTCTGGGACCCGACCGAGAGGTCATTGGACGTGAGAGAAAGCTCATTTATAACTCACACTGGGGTGAGAGTCTAGAGGCATGAGAGCATGCTCACTTATAACTCGCCCTAGGGAGAGAGTCTGGGACCCGACCGAGAGGTCGTTGGGCGTGAGAGCAAGCTCGCTTATAACTGGCACTGGGGCGAGAGTCTGTGACCCGACCATGAGGTCATTGGGCGTGAGAGCAAGCTCACATATAACTTACACTAGGTTGAGAGTCTCGAGGCATGAGAGCATGCTCACTTATAGCTCGCCCAGGGGAGAGAGTTTGGGACCCGACCGAGAGGTCGTTGGGCGTGAGAGCAAGCTCACTTATAACTCGCACTGGAGTGAGAGTCTGGAGGCGTCAGAGTATGCTCACTTATAACTCACCCTGGCGAGAGATTTTGGGACCCGACCGAGATGTCGTTGGGCGTGACAGTAAGCTCACTTATAACTTACACTGAGGTGAGAGTCTAGAACCCGACCGTGAGGTCGTTGGGCATGAGAGCAAGCTCACGTATAACTCGCACTAGGGTGAGAGTCTGGAGATATGAGAGCATGCTCACTTATAACTCGCCCTGGGGCGAGAGTCTGGGACCCGACCGAGAGGTCGTTGGGTTTGAGAGCAAGCTTACTTATAACTCGCACTGGGGCGAGAGTCTAGGACCTGACCGAGGGGTCGTTGGGCGTGAGAGAAAGCTCACCACTGGGGTGAGAGTTTGGAGGCGTGAGAGCATGGTCACTTATAACTCGCCCTGGGCGAGAGTCTAGGACCCGACCGAGAGGTCCTTGGGCGTGAGAGCAAGCTCACTTATAACTCGCACTGGGGCGAGAGTCTAGGACCTGGTTGTGAGGTCGTTGGGTGTGAGAGCAAGCTCACTTATAACTCACACTGGGGCAAGAGTCTAGAGGCATGAGAGCATGCTCACTTATAACTCGCCCTGGGGAGAGAGTCTGGGACTCGACCGAGAGGTCGTTGGGCGTGAGAGCAAGCTCACTTATAACTCACACTAGGGCGAGAGTCTGGGACCCGACATTGAGGTCGTTGGGCGTGAGAGGAAGCTTACTTATAACTTGCACTAGGGTGAGAGTCTAGAGGCATGAGAGCATTCTCACTTATAACTTGCCCTAGGGCGAGAGTCTGGGACTCGACCGAGAGGTCGTTGGGCGTGAGAGAAAGCTCACTTATAACTCGCACTGGGCGAGAGTCTGGGACCCGACAGTGAGGTTGTTGGGCATGAGAGTAAGCTCACTTATAACTCACACTTGGGTGAGAGTTTGGAGGCGTGAGAGCATGCTCACTTATAACTCGCCCTAGGGCAAGAGTGTGGGACCCGACCGAGAGGTCGTTGGGCTTGAGAGCAACCTCACTTATAAGTTGCATCGGGGTGAGAGTCTGGGACCCGACCGTGAGATCATTGGGCGTGAGAGCAATCTCACTTGTAACTCGCACTAGGGTGAGAGTCTGGAGGCGTGAGAGCATGATCACTTATAACTCGCCGTGGAGCGAGAGTCTGGGACCCAACCGAGATCATTGGGCGTGAGAGCAAGCTCACTTATAACTCGCACTGGGGCGAGAGTCTGGGACCTGACCGTGAGGTCGTTGGGCATGAGAGTAAGCTCACTTATAACTCGCCCTAGGGCGAGAGTCTGGGTCTCGATCGAGAGGTGATTGGGCGTGAGAGCAAGCTCACTTTTAACTCGCACTATGGCGATATGCTAGGACCCGACTGTGAGGTCATTGGGCATGAGAGCAAGCTTACTTATAACTTGCACTGGGGCGAGAGTCCGGAGGAATGAGAGCATGCTAACTTATAACTCTCTCTAAGGCGAGAGTCTGGGACCCGATCGAGAGTTTGTTGGCCATGAGAGCAAGCTCACTTATAACTCGCACTAGGTTGAGAGTCGAGTACCCGACCGTGAGGTCGTTGGGGGTGAGAGCAAGCTCACTTATAATTTGCACTGGGGCGAGTGTCTGGATGCGTGAGAGCATGCTCACTTATAACTCACCCTGGGGCGAGAGTCTGGGAGCTGACCGAGAGGTCATTGGGCGTTGGAGCAGGCTCACTTATAACTCACATTATGGCGAGAGTCTGGGACCCGACCGTGAGGTTGTTGGGCGTGAGAGTAAGCTCACTTATAACTCGCACTGGGTGAGAGTCTGGGACCCGACCGTGAGGTCGGTAGGTGTGAGAGCAAGCTCACTTATAACTCGCATTGGGACGAGAGTCTGTAGGCGTGAGAGCATGCTCACTTATAGCTCGCCCTGGGCCGAGAGTCTGGGACCCGACCAAGAGGTCGTTGGGCGTGAGAGCAAGCTCACTTATAACTCGCACTAGGGTGAGAGTCTGGGACCCGATCGTGAGGTCATTGAGTGTGAGAGCAAGCTCACTTATAACTTGTCCTGGGGTGAGAGTCTGGGACCTAACCGAGAGGTCATTGGGCGTGAGAGCAAGCTCACTTATAACTCGCACTCGGGTGAGAGTCTTGGACCCGACCATGAGTTTGTTGGGCGTGAGACCAAGCTCACTTATAACTTACACTGGAGCAAGATTCTGTAGGCGTGAGAGCAAGCTCATTTATAACTCGCCCTGGGGCAAGAGTCTGGGACCCGACCGTGAGGTCATTAGGCATGAGAACAAGCTCACTTATAACTCGCACTGTGACGAGAGTCTGGAACCCGACCGTGAGGTCGTTGGGCGTGAGAGTAAGCTCACTTATAACTGTTGGGATGTATACTATAAGCCTAGCTTTTGTATGAACATCTGTTTTGAAATATTTTGAAATGAGAATCATTTTAGTCAAATGTCTGTATTTTATATTTATATATATGCCAATGCAGTTGTGCATTTAATTTATATTGTAGATAACAAGGTGTGGTGCCACACAGAAGATCATGTTATCGATTCCATATAAATTATAAATAGTAGTTCACAACCAAAATGGATTGGGACAAATCATTGGAACGGTTGTAGTGTAATTTGGTATTAGTCTGTTTTGACTATAAAATTAGACTAGTACACTATGTGTGTATTGAGCAGGACCATTTGAAGTTGTTCAATTTATACTGACTATATAAAAGAATAGAACCTCTGTTATTATGGATGTGCATCATCTTAATCCCTATATAATAACAAGCATGTATACGTAGTATTTTTTTTTTTTTAACTTATCAATGGGTGAGATTTATTCGTTAAATCAATAGGCTCGATGAGTTGGAAAATAATACTGTTTATATGGTGTGTTGTTGATTATAGAAGGAAACTATGTCCTAATTATTTAGATTGATGATGCCCCCTTAAGGAGCTCATAAGGATTATCATGTAAACCCTGCAAGTGGACTTAGTCCGGCATGATAATAAAGTTGAGTGGTACTATTCTTGGAATAAGATGTTAATTAATTGAGTTGTCAGTAATTTATTTAATTAACGGACATACGATATCTTAAACACAGGGAAATTAACACACTCATGATAAGAAGGAGCTCATATTGTAATATGGGCTTGGTGTGATAGTCCAATAATAACCCTTTAGTGGTATGAGTTATTATTGATGGACTTGGGTTGGGTGTTCGGGCCGAACACAAGAAGCCCAAAGCCCATCAGGAGGCCTAAACCAATACCTCCTCTAGGTCCCTGTCGTAGCCTCTATATAAAGCCTCACAGCCACCCATCCATAACTTGGTTTGGTTTAACTTGGTTTGATTTAACTTGGTTATAGAAAGGGAGACTTTTTAATGGAATTCTATTTTTTTTTCTTTCTTTGTAACCGATGACAAAGGTTATAAAAGGAGTAGGTGGTGCCCCCTAAAACCTAATTTTCCATAAGCCCCTTCTCTCCTTGTGGCTGGTGCCCCTTCTCTACCTAGGGTTGGCGCCCCTCTCTTCCTCGTTGCTTGTGGCCTGCACCCTTTCTCCACCTAGGGTCGGCGCCCTCCCCTCCTTCTTGCTTAGGGTCGGTGCCCCTTCTCCCTTGGTGGGCGGTGGCTTGAAGAAGAGGAAGAAGACGAAGAAGAAGAGAAGGAAGAAGATTAGAAGGTGCCCCATCCTAGAGCCTCCTTTTATAGCCGGCGGTTTGGAAACTGAGAAGAGAAGGAGGGTGGTGTTGTCTTGGTAGATCGTCACCCACATGACATCCAAGAAGAGGAGAGGAATACAGCAGAAGATCAAGAGGTCTTTAACTATAAATAAAAGGTACAACTAGTTCTTTAATTCCGCTGCGTAATTATTTTGATTTTCTTTGTATCGATTTTGAATACTAGCAGAAGAGGCAATCGATCTTGTACTTCAATCAAGGTGTGCTTTGATCCATCAAGAACTTGCTTGATTGATCAAACACATGTCGGATCGAACATGAGGGTTGCTAGAAATAGTTCTATACTTGTACAAATTTTGTACGGGGAAATTTAAACAAAATAGAATTCCAGCACCTTCAATAACTCGCACTGGGGCAAGAGTCTGGAGGCATGAGAGTATGCTCACTTATAACTCGCCCTGGGGTGAGAGTCTGGGACCTGATTGAGAGAGCATTGGGCGTGAGAGCAAGCTCACTTATAACTAGCACTGGGGCGAGAGTTTGGAATACCGACCGAGAGGTCGTTTAGAAACCCCCTCGGAGCTGGTCTGGAGATCTGATCAGTCCCTGATATGGAGGTTTGCCCAGGAATTGGTCCAGAAGCTTCTGCTTTGGTGGTGCGTCGAAGCTCGAGCCAACTATGCTTAATCGTGAGGTCCTCTGCAATCTTAAAATGTCTTACGTAAGGCATTAATTAAATAAGTAGTATTAAATCTTACTCTGCTTCCGAGGTAGAAAAATAAGGTGAGGGCGCCAAATTCAAATCGACGCTTCCCTTCGTCCTCCTTTACATTTCGCAAGGTAACAACATGGTCGTCCCGATACCTGACGTATGGTCTTCTTGTCCATTTCCCAAGGTAATCGCATGGTCGTTCTAATACCCGACGTATGGTCTTCTTGCAACGAAGTTCTGTCGTACGCAAATCTCTCTTCATGATTTGCTTGTCACGTCCATCATTAATACCTTTCATAGGGGAGTGACACGTGCTCCACGAACACTTACGCTTGATAAGTACTTTTTGCACATGACCCTAGATACCTTTTGATCTGACGGTGACCATGCATTTTACCACTCGAGTTATCCTACTCCCTTTCGATGTTTCCTAGGGGCTTTGCTTTATAAACCCTAAAGGTTGTCCGTCGTCACCTTCCTACCGCCTTACCTGCCTCCAACCCTTTACTGTCTTCTTGCTCTTGTCGGTGCTCCTTCCCTCTTATGCTTACCCTCTATAAGTACTTCCCAATTGGTATAGTCGTAGTAAGCCCTAACTCTAATAATTGTTAGAGTGTATACTAAAAGCCTAGCTTTTGTATAAACATAAAGAATCACAGTGGTCAATATCTACATTTATTTGTTAAATGTACTTTGTTCAATTAATTTATATTGTAGATAACATGGTGTGTGGTGTCGCACACAGAAGATCATGTTATCAGTTCTTTATAAATTATAAACAGTTGCTCACGACTAAGATGGAAAGGAACAAACCATTGGTATAGTCGTAGTGTAATTAGGTATTAGTTTATCTTGACTAATAAATTACACTAGTACACTCTAAGTGTATTGAGTAGGACCATTTAAGGAAAATTCTTTTTATACTGATTTAATAAAAGAACAAGTCCTTAGTTATTATGGAAGTATGTGTTCTTAATCCTAATATAATAACAAGCACATATATTTAATATTTATTTCTTTGACTTATCAAAGGGTGAGATTTAGATCGATAAATCAAAATGCCCGATATGTTGGGAAATGATGTTACTTATAGTGTATCTTGTTGATTATAGAAAGAAACTATGTCCTAGAAATCTAGGTTGATAATGTCCCCAAGAGGAGCTCATAAAGATTGTCATGTTAAACCCTGCAAGTGGACTTAGTCCGATATGATGATAAGGTTGAGTGGTACTACTCTTGTGTTGGTACGGGAAGCATCCGACGATCGAACCTGAGTTTTGATAATGGCAAAGGATTCAAAGTTAAGGTGTGTTGTGAACTGACATGCTTGATTGAGTGTTTCAGGTAAGTCCTAACTGTGGTTAGGCAAGGTAAAAACCCTAGGGGGTGGTAACCCTAGGTCATAGGGAGTGGTAACCCTATGCGGAAAGTCTTGGTGGGTCGAGTGCTTCAGGCAAAAATCCGAGGGGGTGGTAACTCTAGGTGGAAAATCCTGGTGTCGCGAACCAGGTGGAAGACTGGACGGGTCGGGAAGTGGGCGTTCAGCAGAAAATCCGGAGGCATCGAACACCGAGCAAAAGTCCAGGCGATCTGGAGGATCGCACTGGCAAAAGGTAAAATCTCCTGAGTGGAGTATGTGAGGATGTGTTCCCCGTAGAGGGAACAGTAGGCGTCGGGTCAACCTAGGGTTTCTGGTCGGAAACCCGAAGTCAGACCTGGACAGTCCAATGACTGTCAAATTTGTTTATATATACTATCTTTTGTGTTCTAACTCTGTTTTACAGGAAACTAATCTTTTTGTACAGGGTTAGGACTGACCAGGATCGGTCGACCGAACCTCCAAGCTACCAGACCTGGACCAGGTTCGACCAGGGATCGGTCGACCGGACCTCAGGATCGGTCCACCGAACCTGGGATAGGTGTCGACTAGATCAAGCCGAGGTGTGCGGGTCAGAGGAGACTGATCGCTCGACCGAACCTTGGGATCGGTCGACCGAACGTAGGGATAAAGTTTGACCAGATCGAAGCGGAGCAACGGATGGATGGATTAGATGCAGTGGAGATCATCTGATCGGTCGACCGAACATGAGGATCAGTCGACCGATCCGCTTCGGGTCAAATCTGATCCCGAGACTTGGGGATCTGGATCAGACCTTACAGAGCTATAAAAAGAGGCCTCGAGGTGCAGCTCAAACATCAACTTCGAACAGAAAACTCTGCTCTTCCATGTGCTACTGCTAAACACCTCAACAACGCTCTGCTACTCCAACGAATCACTCCAAAGTTTTCTATTTCCCTTTTTCGTTGGTATAGTTTCTTTACTGCACTTACTTGTACTTATTCACTTGTAAAGATTTACGCTATATAGTTGTTGCCCACCGAAAGCGGTCAAGGACCGCGGGCCTTCGAGTAAGAGTCGAAATAGGCTCTGAACGAAGTAAATCAATTGTGTCTTTGTATTTACTTTACTTTTCATTTCCGATGCGTTACTTTAGTTACTCGAACGATTTTCGTAAATCGATAAAATAGCCACGAGCGCTATTCACCCCCCCTCTAGCGCTTTTGATCCATCAATTGGTATCAGAGCCCGGACTGCCAGAAGGTTTAACCGCCGACTGTGCACAAGAGCTATGATCTGATTGAGCCATGTGAGTACAATATTGACCTCAAACAAAGAAAGTGAGGGCTCCTATGTTCAGATCAAGAGGACCAGACACCAGGCAAGAAGTCCTAGTTGTAACTAGGCAAGGAAGTCCTAGTAGGTCGGGTGGATTGAGGGGCAGGAAGACCTGGTGGGTCGAGGATCGGACATGAGAAGCCTATGGTCCTTTGTTTGAGGGGGGGATTGTTGGGGTTGTAAGGTTGCAAACATAGTCCCATATTGCTTTCAAGGCCTTCTTCCTCCTTGGTTTCTTTGGATCCTTTTGGTTCGGGCAGTTTGCCTTGATGTGCCCCTTCTGATTGCAGTCGTAGCAGGTCACTTCAAATTTGACTTTCGAGCTTGGTTGGGCTTCTTTGGACTGGATGGCCTTTCTGACATCCTTTTTGTTGAAGCTCTTCTTTTTGTAGAGTTTCTTTACCAGGTTGACTATTTCAGTTGTAAGCTCGTCGTCGTCTTTCGAATCTGGTTCTTCTTCTGACTCAGGTTCGGTCCTGCGCTTTATCTTTGATTTGCGCATTCTCCCTGTTCCTGCAACCAAAGCCAACCCTTTCTCGGTTGGGCGTGCATTAGTCTGTTCATGAAGTTCGAATTCTGCAAAAAGTTCATCTAACTTAATAGTAGATAATGTTGGTGCGGGAAGCATCCGACGATCGAACTCGTGTTTTGATAACGGCAAAGAATTCAAAGTTAAGATGTTTTGTATTCTAACAAGTCTACTTGAGAATTTTAGGAAAGTCCTAGCTGCGGTTAGGCAAAGGGAAAACCCTAGGGGGCGGTAACCCTAGGTCATAGGGGGTGGTAACCCTATGCGGAAAGTCTTGGCAGGTCGATGGCTTCAGGCAAAAGTCCTAGGGGGTGGTAACCCTAAGTGGAAAGTCATGGTGTCGCGAACCAGGTGAAAGACTGGACTAGCCGGGGAAGCGGATGTCCAGCAGAAAGTCTGGAAGCATCGATTGCTGAGCAAAAGTCCAGTCGATCTGGAGGATCGACTGGCAACAGGTAAATCTCCTGAGTGGAGTAGGTGAGGACGCGTTCCCCGTAGAGGGAATAGTAGGCGTCGGGTCGACCTAGAGTTTCCGGATGGAAATCCGAGGTCAGACTAGGATAGTCCAGAGACTGTCTATACTTCATTTATCATGTGTATTGTGCTAACTTTGTGTTGTAGGATAGTGTTTGGGACTAACGTATCTTGCAGGTGCAAAGGAGCAACCTAAACCCTCGGATGAACAGTGTCTGAGGCGCCTCCATGGAGCTTGGAGGCGCCTCGGGTGCAAAAGCTGAGCTGGCTTCGAAGCACCACTGGAGGCGCCTTGGAAGGCGCCTTGAGAGGGATATAAGGCGCCTTGAATGGATGAAATTCGACCAGGTCAGGTTTGATCCACGCGGAAGACCAGGCAGCATGGAGGCGCCTTGAACACCCTTTATAAGGGGGATTCGACCAGCACTTCAATACAACGCATTCCAAGTCTTCTCTCTTCAATGTGCTGCTCCGAAAGACGCCCGGAAGTGCTGCTACAAGTCTCCGATGACCCGAAGCTTTAAAATTCTACTCTTGTCGTCGGTATAACTAGTTTTTCCATTTACTTGTACTTCATCTTGTAATCCTTTTATCGAGCTTATAGTTGTTGCCCACCGGAAGCGATCAAGGATCGCGGGCCTTCGAGTAGGAGTCCATCAAGGCTCCGAACGAAGTAAAAATCCTCCTGTCTCTGTGTGCTTGTTTTGTTTTATTCTGCTGCTTAATTACTCCGATAATTCTTACGATTCCGATAATCGAATAAAATAGCCACGAGCGCTATTCACCCCCTCTAGCGCGATCTCGATCCAACAATTGGTATCAGAGCGGGGTCATTTTGAATCAGTGTAACCATTGTTCAAAACAATTTTCACGTGGTATTTTCATTTTTTTTGGTCGATTAGAATCTGGCCTCATAGCTATATTCTAATTTCTTTTCACGAATCGATTTTCTACTCAAAGTTGGTCAATACCACTTGAGCCTGTTATTTTTTCTTCTTCCTCCCGCACTACTAATCCAAGACTCAGTCTTGGAATAGATCTTGTTGTTTCTGTTTTTGTAGATCTAAATGGCCCAACAAGAAGGATATAGCACCGTTCGTCCCCCACTATTTTCCGGAGAAGACTTCGGATATTGGAAGGGGTGAATGGAGATATATCTGAAGATCTAGTTCGACACCTGGATGATCGTCAAAACAGGACTGCAACTACCAACTGGTACAGACGGTAAGCCTACATCCTGTGAGAACTGGAGCCAACATTTATCAAAAAAGTGGAAGCCGACGCCAAAGCCACCTGCACCATCCAGTGCGGTCTTACCAAAGAAGAGCTCAACAGAGTCGGTCCATTCTCCTCCGCAAAGGAACTATGGGAGAAACTGATCGAACTTCACAAGGGCACCTCGGAAACCAAGGTAAGTAAGCGTGATTTGTTACTTAATAAACTATACAATTTGAAAATGCAGGAAGACGAGACAGCAAGTTCTTTACATGCTCGAATTCAAGATATCCTGAATTCCCTTCATGGAATCGGGCAGAAGATAGAAAACAGAGATATAATAAGGTATGCTCTTAATTCATTTCCTAGGAGTACATTGTGGGCATCAATGGTAGATGCCTACAAAGTCTCTAAGGATTTATCTTCCTTAAAATTAGATGAACTATTTAGTGAATTTGAACTCCATGAACAAAATAATGCACAGCCATCTGAGAAAGGTATTGCTTTGATTGCAGGTACGAGTCGAACACGGGAATCAAGAGGACGGCGAAAAATTGAATCGGAATCAGAAGACGAACCCGATTCAGAAGATTCAGAAGATGAACTGACCAGCGAACTTGTGAATCTTGTAAAGAAGCTCTACAAGAAGAAGAAGGGCTTCAACAAGAAAGATCTGAAGAAGGCAGTTCAATCTAAGGAGGCCCAATCGAACTCAAAGGTAAAATTCGAAGTCACATGTTTCGGGTGCAACCAGAAGGGGCATATCAAGGCCAACTGTCCCAACAAAAAGGAGGCCAAAAAGCAAAGAAGGAAGAAGGCCCTGAAGGCATCCTGGGATGAATCTTCTTTGAAGGACGACGATGATGAACTTGATCAAACAAGTCTACTCGCACTGATGGCCCGGGACCAGATCGTCGAGACCAAGAGCGAATCAGAAGTCGACTCCGAGCAAAGCCACGGATCCGCATCCATTTTCGAAGGGCCAGACTCCGCTGTAAGTATTCCTAGGCTTAATAATTTAGTCAATTATTTACTTCGCAAATTAGCCAAATCAAATCTGAAAATAAAGTCACTTCTAAAGGAAGTAGCCATTCTTAAAGGAGTAACTAAATACTTACCTGATCAAGTTCAAACTGAAGATTCAACTCAAGTTCAACAACTTGAGGAAGAAAATTCAAGTTTAAAAAATCAGGTAAAAGAGTTAAAAAATGAGTCACAATGGTCTAGTTAGAGGTTTGCCCAAATTAAAATTCATTGAAAACTCAATATGTGATGCATGTCAAAAAGGAAAACAAACCAAGTCAATCCACAAATCAACCAATCTAGAAAGAACCAACACCATACTCGAGCTCCTTCATATTGACCTATTTGACTCACATGGAGCCAAATCACTAAGCAAGAATCAATATTGCTTAGTAATAATTGATGACTACTCTAGGTACACATGGGTAAAATTCCTAAAAACAAAAGATGAAACCTATGAAATATTTAGTAACTTTTGCAAATTAACGGAAAATGAAAAAGATATTAAATTAAAAGAATAAGAAGTGATCATGGGGGAGAATTTGAAAATCATAGGTTCACGCAATTTTGTAAAATAAATGGATACCAACATGAATTTTCATGTCCTAGAACACCCCAACAAAATGGACTAGTAGAACGTAAAAATAGAACACTACAAGAAGCCGTTAGGAAAATGTTAAACGAATATAAGTTAAGTCATCAATTTTGAGCTGAAGCAATAAATACGACAAATTATATTCAAAACAGAATTTTAATAAACAAATTTCACAATAAAATACTGTATGAACTCTACTATCATAAAATTCCTAACCTAAACTATTTAAAAGTATTTGGTTGTAAAGTTCACATTTTAAATACTAAAGATTACTTAGGAAAATTTACACCCAAATCTAACCAAGGAATATTTTTAGGATACTCCTCAACCAGTAGAGCCTTTAGAGTATATAATCAAAACACCTTGAAAGTTGAAGAAACAACTAATGTAATATTTGATGAAGAAAACAATTTACCCAATATAACTGACAATGTTGACATCCATCCAAGAGCTATAGAAGATGATGAAATCCAACCTAATCCTAATGAGGCAGAAGAACCAGTACCTGAACCACAACCAAGACCAGCTAGAGTAAGTACTTCTCACCCACCTGACCAAATTCTGGGTGACCTAAACCTTGGAGTCAGAACTAGATCATCCCATAGAAACCTTAGTCAGATTGCCCTCATTTCCAAAATTGAACCCAAAACAATAGATGAAGCTCTTCCTGAACCAGACTGGATCATTGCAATGCAAGAAGAATTAGCACAATTTGAGAGAAACCAAGTCTGGGACCTTGTACCTAAACCCATCGATAAATCAATAATACACACCAAATGGGTTTTTAGAAACAAGTTGGATGATCACGGTGAAATAATAAGAAACAAAGCTAGGCTAGTAGCCAAAGGGTTTAGTCAAGTCGAAGGCTTAGACTATGATGAAACCTATGCTCCGGTAGCTAGACTCGAGTCCATTAGAATGTTATTAGCCTATGCAGCAAATAAAGGGTTCAAGTTGTACCAAATGGACGTTAAGTCAGCCTTCTTAAATGGTTTTATCAAGGAAGAGGTCTACGTAAGCCAACCCCCAGGGTTTGAAGACATAGACTATCCTAACCATGTATTTAAATTAAAAAAGACATTATATGGACTAAAACAAGCCCCTAGAGCATGGTATGAAAGATTATCTAATTACTTAATATCGAAAGACTTTAATCAAGGTCAAATCGATCCGACCTTGTTCGTAAAAACTATAGAAAAAGAAATCTTTATAGCCCAAATCTATGTTGACGACATAATCTTTGGTTCAACTAATTCAAAAGTTTTGAAAGAATTTGTTAAATTAATGGAAAGTGAATTTGAAATGAGCATGGTTGGAGAACTCAACTTTTTTTTAGGCTTACAAATAAAACAAACCAAAGATGGAATCTACATTTATCAAACTAAATATGCTAAAGAATTAATCAAAAAATTCAACATGGAAAATTCAAAAATTATAAACACTCCAATGGCAACCAACGTAAACATTGACTCTGACCCTGAAGGAAAACCTGTAGACCCAAAATACTATAGGAGTGCCATAGGTAGTTTACTTTATCTAACTGCAAGTCGACCTGACATACTGTTTGCAGTAGGTATGTGTGCTAGATACCAATCCTGTGCAAAAGAGTCACACCTAACATATGTTAAAAGAATACTTAGGTATATTAAAGGAACTCTAAATGTAGGACTTTGGTATCCAAGAACTTGCACCTTTGATCTTTATGGCTATTCTGATTCAGACTATGCTGGGTGCAAGTTAGATAGGAAAAGCACAAGTGGTAGCTGCCAAATTCTAGGTCAGTCCCTAGTAAGTTGGTCAAGCAGAAAGCAACATTGTGTTGCTCTGTCCACTACAGAAGCTGAATACATAGCTCTAGGAGAATGTGCATCTCAATTGTTATGGATGATGCATACACTAAAAGACTATCAATTAGACTATAAAAATACTAAAATCTTTATTGATAATATCAGCTCGATTAATCTGACCAAAAACCCTATTCACCATTCTAGGACCAAACACATAGAGGTAAAACACCACTTTGTAAGGGATCATGTAGCTAAAGGTGAAATTGCACTCAACCATGTTGAGTCTAAATCAAACCTAGCTGACATCTTTACAAAACCCTTACCTGAACTTGAGTTCAGTGGACTTAGAAGGAAAATAGGAATGTGTTGGGTAGAGTAGATATATTACCATTATTTCTTTTATTGTTTTTCAAATTCTAGGAAAAATAGTTTTCAAAACTTCAATTTTTGTTAGATTGTTAAAAATTTTGGAATTAGCCTAGGCTTTCCCCCTAGATATCATGTTCCCCTAGAATTAAGCCAGAGCATCTCACAAACACCTAGGTTTACCTTGATTGTGGTTGAAGGACATAGAACGGCGTGAGATGCATAGGGTATAGCCTGGACTCAAGAATGCTTATATCTGTGCATCAATATGAGTCTGGGCGTTAAATATGCAATAAACATTAATCAAGTTAAGCTCTCCAGCTCTAGTCAAGTCTATCTGGACGAAAATAACTTAACTTGACTAACCTATTGAAAGCTATTGTCCTGTAGACAATCAGCAAGTAACTAAAGGTTAGACAGTTGGTAAAGGATACTCAATTTTTTAGTTAAGAATGTTTTGTTCTCTATGGCTCTGATACCTAATAAATCAATCTAGTGAACATGACTTGTGCTTGGACTTAAGGACAAACTGAACTTAAATGAATAATCTTGTCCTAAAAACTTAAAATATTATTCCAATTGACCTTAACTTTCAAACCCTGTTGAACATTGCTAACCTTAATAAAATCATGTACAACTCAATCAAACACCTATTATTGCCCATTTTTGAGTTATGGCAAAGGGGGAGAGTAGATGTAAATATAAACATAAAATTCAAGTTAAAAATTAAGGGGGAGCAAAAGTTAAGGGGGAGCCAAAGTTAAGGGGGAGCATATAGGGTAAATTTGCTTTAGTTACCTTGTTCATCTATACTTAGCAGATTTGCCTGTGTTAAAAATGTCTATCTATTCGTTTGTTTACTTAACTTTGAATTTGAGTTACCATAATCAAAAAGGGGGAGATTGTTGGTGCGGGAAGCATCCGACGATCGAACTCGTGTTTTGATAACGGCAAAGAATTCAAAGTTAAGATGTTTTGTAGTCTAACAAGTCTACTTGAGGATTTCAGGGAAGTCCTAGCTGCGGTTAGGCAAAGGGAAAACCCTAGGGGGAGGTAACCCTAGGTCATAGGGGGTGGTAACCCTATGCAGAAAGTCTTGGCAGGTCGATGGCTTCAGGCAAAAGTCCTAGGGGGTGGTAACCCTAGGTGGAAAGTCCTGGTGTCGCGAACCAGGTGAAAGACTGGACTAGCCGGGGAAGCGGATGTCCAGCAGAAAGTCCGGAAGCATCGAGTGCTGAGCAAAAGTCCAGTCGATCTGGAGGATCGACTGGCAACAGGTAAATCTCCTGAGTGGAGTAGGTGAGGACGCGTTCCCCGTAGAGGGAACAGTAGGCGTCGGGTCGACCTAGGGTTTCCGGATGGAAATCCGAAGTCAGACTCGGACAGTCCGGAGACTGTCTATACTTCATTTATCATGTGTATTATGCTAACTTTGTGTTGCAGGATAGTGTTTGGGACTAACGTATCTTGCAGGTGCAAAGGAGCAACCTAAACCCTCGGATGAACAGTGTCCGAGGTGCCTCCATGGAGCTTGGAGGCGCCTCGGGTGCAAAAGCTAAGCTGGCTTCGAAGCACCACTGGAGGCGCCTTGAAGCAGGCAGAAGGCGCCTTGGAAGGCGCCTTGAGAGGGATATAAGGCACCTTGAATGGATGAAATTCGACCAGGTCAGGTTTGATCCACGCGGAAGACCAGGCAGCATGGAGGCGCCTTGAATGGATGAAATTCGACCAGGTCAGGTTTGATCCAGGCGGAAGACCAGGCAGCATGGAGGCGCCTTGAACAACCCTCAAGGCGCCTTGAACACCCTTTATAAGGGGGATTCGACCAGCACTTCAATACAATGCATTCCAAGTCTTCTCTCTTCAACGTGCTGCTCCGAAAGACGCCCGGAAGTGCTGCTACAAGTCTCCGATGACCCGAAGCTTTAAAATTCTACTCTTGTCGTCGATATAACTAGTTTTTCCATTTACTTGTACTTCATCTTGTAATCCTTTTATCGAGCTTATAGTTGTTGCCCACCGGAAGCGATCAAGGATCGCGGGCCTTCGAGTAGGAGTCGATCAAGGCTCCGAACGAAGTAAAAATCCTCTTGTCTCTGTGTGCTTGTTTTGTTTTATTCCGCTGCTTAATTACTCCGATAATTCTTACGATTCCGATAATCGAATAAAATAGCCACGAGCGCTATTCACCCCCCCTCTAGCGCGATCTCGATCCAACAGATAAATCCTTAGAAACCTTGTAGGCATCTACCATGGATGCCCACAATGTGTTCCTCGGAAAGGCGTTTAAAGAATACCTTATGATGTCCCGGCTATCTACCTTCTATCCAATTGCATGAAGACCGTTGAGCAGATCTTGAATCCGGGCATGGAGTTGGGCAGCTGTCTCACCTTCTTGCAGTTTGATATTAAACAATTTATTGAAAAATAAGTCTCTTTTACTTACTTTGGTGTCGGACGTCCCTTCGTGAAGTTCAATGAGCTTCTCCCACATCTCCTTGGCACTGTTGAAGGGGCCGACACGGTTGAGTTCTTCTTTTGATAGACCACACTGGAGAGTGCAGGTCGCCTTGGCATTAGCTTCCACCTTCTTAATCAGAGATGCGTCCCAGTCTTCATATGGTAGTGGTTTTCCGGCGCTATCAGTTGGTGGTTGGAGTCCGGTTTTGACAATCATCCAGACTTCAAAATGAGTCTGGAGATATGCCTCCATCCGACCCTTCCAGTACCCGAAGTCGTCTCCGGTGAATAGCGGGGGACGGGCTGTACTGTAGCCTTCTTCAAGGGCCATTTTAGATCAACTAAAAATAAACAACAAGAAAGTTCCAGGACTTGGTCCTGGCTTAGTAGTGCGGTATAAAAAATATAGAAAACGAACTTGGGTGGTGTTGCACCAACCTCGAGCAAAAAACTGATTCGAGAAATGAATTAGAATATAGCTATAAAGTCAAATTCTAATTAACTCCGAAAAATCTGAAAATACCACGAAAAATTTGTTTTGAATGGTGGTTGCACTGATTCAAAATGACCCCGCTCTTGTAGGATCGAAAAGAATTTAGATATCTCCACAATCGTATGATATTGTCCACTTTGGGCCTAAGCCCTCATGATTTTGCTCTTGGGCTCTACCCAAAAGGCCTCATGCCAATAGAGATATCTTTTCTTTTATAAACCCATGATCTTTCCCATGTGTTTCCAATATGTGACTATGTTTGCAACCTTGCAACCCCAACATCTTGGACTGAGATATTAATTAAAATGAGTTGTCAGTAACTCAATTAATTAGTGGACATCCAACATCTTAAACACAGGGAGAATAACACACTCATAATAAGAAGGAGCCCAAAATGTAATTTGGGATTGGTGCAGTAGTTCAATAATAATTCTTTAGTTGTATGAATTATTATTAATGAAGTTAAGTTGTGTGTTCGGGGCGAACACGGGAAGCTTAATTTCATCGGGAGACCAAAACCAATTCCTCCTCTCGGTCCCTATCGTAGCCTCTTGTATATAGAGAATTATACCCACCTATACCCACATTTCTACCCACTGTAAGGTGGCCGGCCAAGCTAGCTTGGAGCCCAAGCTAGGGCTGGCCAAAGCTAATGGTGAATCTAAATTTAGGTGGCCGGCCAAAGCTTGGGTCCCAAGATTAGGTGACCGGCCACTAGAAAATAAAAAGGAATTTTTATTAAAATGATTTCTTATGTGGATATCATGGTTTTAAAAGAGAGTTTAAAATTTAAATCTTTCCTTTTATAGCTTTCTACAAAAGATTAAGAAAAGATTTGAAATCTTTCCTTATTTGTAGATTGACAGGTAGATTTTAATTTTGAGAAAACTTTCCTTTTTTAACTATGTTCATGATTTAAAAGAGAGTTTAAAAATTAAATATTCTCTTTTATAAGTTTCTACAAAAGATTAAGAAAAGATTTGATATCTTTCCTTATTTGTAGATTGAAAGGAGATTTTAATTTTTAGAGATAACTTTCCTTTTTAGAAATCATCCACATATTTAAAAGAAAGATTTTAATTTATAAAATTTCCTTTTTACAAACCACCATGAAGGGAAAATTTATTGGAGAAATTTTTTATAAATTTTCGGAGACAAATTAGGAAGTTTTAATTAATTAAAACTCTCCTTGTTTATAGCTTTAAAGTGGCCGGCCACGATGTTTAAGAAAAGCAAATTGGTTTTTAATTAATTAATTTTTCTTAATCATGACAAAAGAATTAAGGAAGTTTTTATTTAAATTTTCTTATTTACCAAGACCAAGGAATATAAAAGAGGGGGTAGAGGTGCCTTCATGGCTAACGACTCTATTCTATTCTTCCTCTTTTCCTCCTTGGTGCCCGGCCCTAGCTTCTCCCTCTTCTCTTCTTCTTGTGGCCGGCGACAACTTCTCTAGGAGCTTGGTTGGTGGCCGGATTTTACTTGAGGAAGAATAAGAATAAGGAGACTTTGTTTCCTAGCATCCCTTGGAGATTGGTTGGTGGTCTAAGTTCTTCATCCCTTGAAGAAAAGAAGGTGGCCGAAACTTGGAAGAAAGGAGAAGGGCTTGGGTGGTTCTCATCTCGGTAGATCGTTGCCCACACAACGTCTGGGATAATAAGAGGAATACGGTAGAAGATCAAGAGGTTATTTGCTTACAAAGAAAGGTATATCTAGTAATTGCTTTCTGCATCATACTAGTTCTCTTTGTATAGTTATTTTTGGAAATACCGAGCACAAGAGGCATTAGATTCTAGAGTTTCGAATTTGTTTCGAGTTTGTATTTTTTTTTGTTTTTCGAATTTGTGATTCGATTGTTCTTTTTGGTTAAACCTAATGTTATTTTTGGAAATTAAATATTTAATTTCATTAAGAGGTTTTGTCGAGGCAGTGGTGGATGTTCCCATACCCAAGAAGGTCATGTGTCTCGCCATGTTTGTCCTGGGAACCAATTTTTGAAATAGATATTTAATTGAATATGTAACATATATAAGTTGATTTGGATCAATAGTGTTAAGTTCCGCTTGTGATTCAAATCTAAACCATTAAGAACAGATAAGTTAAATTTGGAATCAATGATGTTAAGTTCCGTCTGTGATTCCTAATTTAACTTCTAAAGAACACAATAGGTTATTTAAGGAAAGGTTCGACACTTGTACAAAATTTTTGTACAGTAGAACTGGTAAGTTTTCCTAGGACTAACCAACAATTGGTATCAGAGCTAGGGTTTGCCTCTGTGTGTTTTGGTTTTCAAATTAATTATGCACATGTCATACATAATTTAGGCAGGATAGTAGGATGTGCTAACTCTGTGGTTGCAGGCTCCAACTATTATGGCATTTAGATATTGTGTGTGATTGGACCCTTGTACATGTCAAGGGCATTATTTTGTGTGCATGATTGTATGTATCAAATACAGCAGGAGCTGTGTTATTTTTAGAATTTTATTTTTTGTTCGATCTAGAATACATGTACATTCCTTTATGGGAATATAGGATCGATATATGTAAAATTCTATATTTGTCGCGGATTGTATCTTTGTGAGGCGTGGTGCTATTGGAGGACCAGAGGCATAGTGGAATAAGAAGCAAGATAGATGCGACAACTCGACCTGATGGTGGTGGCTAAAGATAGCAGCAGCTAGGGTTGGAGCATACTGAAGACAGTGATGGAAAATACCATAATAGTTGGAAAATTAATTTCCAAATTTATTGCTTTTATTTACTGTGATGTGTGTGTGTATGTTTACATAGTTAAAATTCCTCACCTTAAATAACTAAGTGGGAGAGGGATTAGTATATAAATCCCACGGTCTCCATTACTGGTTTGTAAGTGATGCAACAAGTTTACGTGTTGGCTCTGAGTGTCTCCCTCCACAACGGATGAGTTTGTTTGCGGATCACTAGATCAAACTTCCTTTATGGATGGTTATAGGAAGTTATTTAGGATGTGTGTGATCTTCTCCAACTGAAGGGGCACAATTCTATTTAATGGACTTAGTATCAAGTAATGGTATACACTTAGACACATTTAATAGTATCCTCCCCAACGGAGTCACTGTTATTACTTGTGTGACCAAAAAGGAAACCAACTATTAATTTGTCATAAAACTAGGTTGACAAGATAATAAAATTAATGGGTTAAAACTCCTCTTACAAATGATTGATTTTGTATACGTCCACACTAACGTGGCATACAAAATTAACGGTGTTTGAGATAATTTTATTTGTCATAAAGTTACGTTGACAAGATAGTTAATGGGTAAAACTCTCCTCTTACAAACGTTGATTTTGTATACGTCCACACTAACGTGGCATGCAAAATTCACGGTGTTTTGAGGTGTTGGTAAATTTAAATAGTATTGTTAGAGGAATCAATATTATTTTAAATTTAGAGTCTTGACCAAATATTTGATTAAAGACAAGACCAACTATTAATTTTATTCGTCATAAAGTAAGGTTGACGAGATAATAAAATTAAATGATAAAATCTCCTCTTTGAATTTGTATATGTCCATACTAACGTGGCATACAAAATTCATGGGGATTTTTAAGGAGTTGGTCTTGACCAAATATTTTTGTGATTCTTAGGATGTTGGTCAATCCCCTAGCTGTTATACTTTAGGATAGACTTAGTGGTCCCAATTATAATGATTAGAAATAGGATTTGGACATTAAGGTAGACTGTCCTCTTAGAACTAAGAATAAGATAGGTGTATTTTATTCATTAGTTGATACATGTTTAGTGGAATTATCTACCAGTACCTGGTGTGTAGATACGAGAGCTACTAATCATGTCTACAATTCATTGAAGGGTTCTAGGAAACTCGACAACTATATGAAAAAGAAAACACTGACTACATGGGCACTACTGCAAAAGTAGCAGCTGTTGCAGTGGGAGATGTTTATCCTCTGATAGGAATAAAATATGTATTTTTAGAAATTATCTTTACGTACTAAGTTTAGAAAGAACCTAATTTCGGTTTCTAAACTATTAAAGAATAGATATTCTGTCTATTTTGACAACAAACTTATTATCAAGAAAAATAGGGAAGTTATCTATTCTGGTACGTTGGTTGACAATTTATAATCCAATAAATCCCACGATGCAATAAATGGAAATTAATAACATATTTTCTAAATTTAATAAGAGAAAGTAACCTTCGAAAATGAACCAATCATATTTTTGGCATCTAATGCTAGGTTATATTAACTTGAGTAGGATTCAAAGGATAATAACCAATGAACTTTTGGGTTCATTGGTAGTGGAAAATTTTCCAACCTGCGAGTCTTACTTGGAAGGAAAAATAACCAAGAAGCTTTTAAGACTATGGGGTATAGAGCCAAAGATATGTTGGAATTGGTTCATTCTGATTTGTGTAGACCTTTGACTATCCAGGCAAGAGGTTGTTTCAAATATTTCGTCTCTTTTATAGACGACTATTCGAGATAAGGATACATTTACTTGACGCGCCACAAGTCTAAGTGCTTTGATTAGTTCAAAGAGTACTAAGCTGATGTGGAGTAACGTCAAAGTAAAAGTATCAAGACACTACGATAAAAACGTAGTAACAAGTACCTCTTAGGAGAGTTTAGGAGTCACTTATCAGAAGTCAGGATTTAATCCCAACTAACTGCACCTGATACACCCCAACAGAATGGTGTAGTAAGAACGTATAGGACTCTAATGGAAATATTTAGATCAATGATGAGTTATTCAGAATTACCAAAATTCATTTTGAGGATATACACTGGAAACAGAAGTGAACATAGTACCTTCTAAGTCAGAACTCTCTACTCCCATAGAATTACAGAATGGGCATAAGCCTAGTCTGAAGCATATTCAAGTGGTCTAGCACATGAGAGACACTGATAAGTTGGACATGAGTTCACTTGTTTGTGAGTTATCCTAGAAAAATTTAAAGAGGTTTATAGTCCTTAAAATCGAAAGGTCATTGTTGGTACCAATGCCCGATTTTATAAAAGGACTATACTATGAACCACAAGCCCATGAGTAAAAATTATTCTTAAGGAAATTAAAGGACACGTCTAATCTAGTACCAACTATACAAGATGAAATATCACAAGAAACTGCAACACGTATCACAAATGATACACAATTGCAGAAAGTGTCTCGTTGTAGTGGGAGGGTTGTTATGCAACCTAAAAGATTCATGTTTTAGGAGAGTCTTTGGACTTGATCCCTGGTGGACATGAACCTGATCCCTGGATATATGACGAAGCACTCCAAGATAAAGATGCAGCATCTTTGCAAAGAGCAATAAATACAGAATTAGAATATATGTATTCTAATAGAGTCTGGGAGCTTATAAAATCACCAAATGGTGTAAAAGCCATTGGGTGAAAATAAGTATACAATAGGAAAAAAGGGATAGACAGGAAGGTAGAAACTTTCAAAGCAAGGCTTGTTGGAAAAGGAAACTTTTTCACCGGTAGTCATGCTTAAGTCTATCCGAATTCTTTTATCTATTACTTCTCATATGGACTATGAGATTTAGCAAGTGGATGTCAAGACAACTTTCCTTTATGGAAGTCTTGAAGAAAACATCCATATATAGCAACCAGAAGGGTTCATTGCAAAGAGCAAAGAGCATCTTGTGTATAAGCTCAATTAGTCTCTGGACTGAAGTAAAGCTTCAAGGTCTTGGAACATCCGGTTAAATAAAATAATCCAAACCTATGGATTTATTTAATAACCGAATGAGTCTTGTGTATACAAGAAGTGTGGTGGAAACGTGGTGGTATTTCTTGTACTATACGTAGATAACATTTTTGGTAGTTGGAAACAATATCAAAGTGTTGTCAAAAGTAAGGGTATGGTTCTCCAAACAATTCGATATGAAGGACTTAGGAGAATGCATATATTCTTGGGATCAAAGTAATAAGGGATCACAAGAAAAGAATATTTTACTTATCCCAAGCTTCATATATCGAAACAATCCTTACTCGTTTTAAGCATGCAAGACTCCAAGAAAGGTTTCTTGCCTTTTCAGCATGGAGTAGCTTTATCTGAAGAGATGTCTCCGAAGACATCGAAGGAGATAGAGGAAATGAAGGCAGTTCCTTATACTTCGGTTGTCGGAAACCTAATGTATTCTATACACGATATCAAAAATCTGTTTTGCTGAGGGTATAGTTAGTAGATATCAAAGTAACCCTGGACAAGGACATTGGACTGCGGTAAAATATATATTGAAGTACCTTAGAGGCACTTGAGATTATATGCTAGCTTACAAGGCAGATAATTTGGTCGTTGTGGGTCGCACGGATTTTGACTTCCAATCGGATAGGGACAATGTAAGTCAACCTCGGGGTTTTGTGTTTACTTTAGGAGGTAAAGTCATAACTATGGAAGAGTGATAAGCAAAGGTGTTTTTTCGGACTCCACCATAGAAGCTGAGTAAGTGGCAGCCTTTGAGGAAGTCATAGAAGCTGTATGGCTCAGATACTTCATGATGGACTTAGACATGTTTTCTGGTTTGCCCAAAATTTTTATAATTTATTGTAATAATAGTGGTGCAGTAGCAAACTTGAAGAAACCATAAGTCCATAAGGCAAGTAAACACAATAGAGCGCAAGTACCACCCAATACGAGAAATCGTATAAACGAGGAGAAGTTGTTGCCGCCTAGATTGCATCAGGCGATGACCTGTAGATCTTTTCACTAAAGTCCTTAAGGCAAGAGCTTTTGATGAGCATGTTGAAGGGTTGGGAATCAGATGTATGGCAACATTTATGGCAGCATAGTCTTTTAGTATAAGTGGGAGATTGTTAGAGTGTATACTAAAAGCCTAGCTTTTGTATAAACATAAAGAATCACAGTGGTCAATATCTACATTTATTTGTTAAATGTAATTTGTTCAATTAATTTATATTGTAGATAACATGGTGTGTGGTGTCACATACAGAAGATCATATTATCAGTTCTTTATAAATTATAAACAGTTGCTCACGACTAAGATGGAAAGGAACAAACCATTGGTATAGTTTTAGTGTAATTAGGTATTAGTTTATCTTGACTAATAAATTACACTAGTACACTCTAAGTGTATTGAGCAGGACCATTTAAGGAAAGTTCTTTTTATACTGATTTAATAAAAGAACAAGTCTTTAGTTATTATGGAAGTGTGTGCTCTTAATCCTAATATAATAACAAGCACATATATTTAATATTTATTTCTTTGACTTATCAAAAGGTGAGATTTAGCTCGATAAATCAAAATGCCCGATAAGTTGGGAAATGATGTTACTTATAGTGTATCTTGTTGATTATAGAAGGAAACTGTGTCCTAGAAATTTAGGTTGATAATGTCCCCAAGTGGAGCTCATAAAGATTGTCATGTTAAATCCTGCAGGTGGACTTAGTCCGATATGACGATAAGGTTGAGTGGCACTACTCTTGGACTGAGATATTAATTAAAATGAGTTGTCAGTAACTCAATTAATTAGTGGACATCCGACATCTTAAACACAGGGAGAATAACACACTCATAATAAGCAGGAGCCCAAAATATAATTTGGGATTGGTGCGGTAGCTCAATAATAATTCTTTAGTGGTATGAATTATTATTGATGAAGTTAAGTTGTGTGTTCGGGGCGAACACGGGAAGCTTAATTTCATCGGGAGACTAAAACCAATTCCTCCTCTCGATCCCTATCGTAGCCTCTTGTATATAGAGAATTATACCCACCTATACTCACCTTTCTACCGACCTTAAGGTGGCTGGCCAAGCTAGCTTGGATCCCAAGCTAGGGCTGGCCAAAGCTAATGGTGAAGCTAAATTTAGGTGGCCGACCAAAGCTTGGATCCCAAGCTTAGGTGACCGGCCACTAGAAAATAAAAAGGAATTTTTATTAAAATTATTTCTTATGTGGACACCATGATTTTAAAAGAGAGTTTAAAATTTAAATCTTTCCTTTTATAGCTTTCTACAAAAGATTAAGAAAAGATTTGAAATCTTTCCTTATTTGTAGATTGAAAGGTAGATTTTAATTTTAAGAAAACTTTCCTTTTTTAACCATGTTCATGATTTAAAAAAGAGTTTAAAAATTAAATATTCTCTTTTATAAGTTTCTACAAAAGATTAAGAAAAGATTTGATATCTTTCCTTATTTGTAGATTGAAAGGAGATTTTAATTTTTAGAGATAACTTTCCTTTTTGGAAATCATCCACATGTTTAAAAGAAATATTTTAATTTATAAAATTTCCTTTTTACAAACCACCATGAAGGGAAAAATTATTGGAGAAATTTTTTATAAATTTCCGGAGACAAATTAGGAAGTTTTAATTAATTAAAACTCTCTTTGTTTATAGCTTTAAAGTGGCCGGCCATGATGTTTAAGAAAAGAAAATTGGTTTTTAATTAATTAATTTTTCTTAATCCTGACAAAAGAATTAAGGAAGTTTTTATTTAAATTTTCTTATTTGCCAAAACCAAGGAATATAAAAGAGGGGGTAGAGGTGCCTTCATGGCTAACGACTCTATTCTATTCTTCCTCTCTTTTCCTCCTTGGTGCCCGGCCCTAGCTTCTCCCTCTTCTCTTCTTCTTGTGGCCGGCGACAACTTCTCTATGAGCTTGGTTGGTGGCCGGATTTTACTTGAGGAAGAAGAAGAAGAAGGAGGCTTTGTTTCCTAGCATCCCTTGGAGATTGGTTGGTGGTCTAAGTTCTTCATCCCTTGAAGAAAAGAAGGTGGCCGAAACTTGGAAGAAAGGAGAAGGGCTTGGGTGGTTCTCATCTCGGTAGATCGTTGCCCACACAACGTCCGGGATAAGAAGAGGAATACGGTAGAAGATCAAGAGGTTATTTGCTTACAAAGAAAGGTATATCTAGTAATTATTTTCCGCATCATACTAGTTCTCTTTGTATAGTTATTTTTGGAAATACTGAACACAAGAGGCATTATATTCTAGAGTTTTGAATTTGTTTCGAGTTTGTGTTTTTTTTTGTTTTTCGAATTTGTGATTCGATTGTTCTTTTTGGTTAAACCTAATGTTATTTTTGGAAATTAAATATTTAATTTCGTTAAGAGGTTTTGTCGAGGCAGTGGTGGATGTTCCCATACCCAAGAAGGCCATGTGCCTCGCCATGTTTGTCCTGGGAACCAATTTTCGAAATAGATATTTAATTGAATATGTAACATAGGTTGATTTAGATCAATAGTGTTAAGTTCTGCTTGCGATTCAAATCTAAACCATTAAGAACAGATAATTTAAATTTGGAATCAATGATGTTATGTTCCATCTGCGATTCCTAATTTAACTTCTAAAGAACACAATAGGTTATTTAAGGAAAGGTTTGACACTTGTATAAAATTTTTTTACAGTAGAATCGGTACATTTTCCTAGGACTAACCAACACATTTTACCACTCGAGTTATCCTACTCCCTTTCGATGTTTCCTAAGGGCTTTGCTTTATAAACCCTAAAGGTTGTCTGGCATCACCTTCCTACCGCCTTACCTGCCTCCAACCCTTTACTGTCTTCTTGCTCTTGTCGGTGCTCCTTCCCTCTTGTGTTTGCCCTCTGTAAGTACTTCCCAATTCTTCCTCTTCCTTTCCATTTCGTTTATGGATGAAGAGATGGAGAAGCCCTGGTACTCATTCTTCATCTCCGATTTGGTTAGAAGTAACCTTAAAGCCATCCATCATAACTTGCACCTGCCCTCAGATTATAAGCTTCTACCTCCAAAACCCCATGAACATCCTTCTTCTCCCCCAGCCGAATACGTGACTTTCTTTAAGGATCATTTCCTTAGCGGTCTCCGATTCCTTATTCACCCTTTCTTTTCCTCCCTAAGCCAGTATTTTGGTATTTCTCTTTCACAATTTGCTCCCAACATTTTCCGCGCTATGTGCGAAATGGTAATCCTTTGTCGTTCATATCAAATCTCTCTGACCCCACAACTCTTTCTTCACTTTTACTCCTTTAAATATATAACGCCCCGGCTCAGGCGAGCCCCACCCGGACCGAACCGAGAACGCTACCAGAATTGGCCATCGGGTTGACGACTAGCTCCACAGACCACCGAATGTCCTTTCAGCGTGCTTTGTCCTCATTCACACGCACCCTGGAAAACTTCCCAAGAGGTCACCCATCCTCAGATTACTCCAAGCTGAGCACGCTTAACTTTAGAGTTCTTAAGTTTGGGCTTCCGAAAAGGAAGGTGCACCTTGGTGATATGGATAGTATCAGAGGAACCTTGCGACCGTGAGTGCACCTGTGGCAGGAGCACCCAGGGCACCACCTAGCGAGGGAGATTCTGGGATTTGTCTGTGGTGTTATTCATGGTTACACAACGAGAACGTTGTGTCTGTAAGTATCAGAGCCATTTTTCGATGCCTGTTTTTCATGTACTGAATTTTTGATTTAATCTGATACCAATTTAGTGGTATCAGAGCAGTTTCGATCTTGTTTTGATTTATGATTTTTAAGTTAATCTGATACCAATTTAGTGGTATCAGAGCTCAGGTTGCGTAGCCTATTTTTTATGTTTCAAATTTTGCGATTTGTTTTTCGTATTATGGATTTTCAAGTTAATCTGATACCAATTTAGTGGTATTAGAGCGAAGTTTTATGATGCCTATTTTTTTGGTATTTTGGTTGTTTCATTTTCCCTTTGTAATTTGGTTCCTCGATGTGACTTTCGAGTTTTGGGACCAGGCAGCGGCAGGACATCTCCAAGCGATAGGAGGTATGTTTGTATACTGTTATCATTCATATTTATTAATACTTGGCTAGTTGGTTATACCAGGTGTACTTGTGTAGTTGTTTATACCTTATATGACGTGTTGGGTCAGCCACTGCTTAGGACCATCAAACCTTAGTAGAGATCATGGATATAGTCATAAGGATTGGGCGTGTACTATTATGTTTACTCGATATATCAATTCTTCTATATTCATTAAATGATAGATTGGTGTAAACTATTTACAGAACCTTGTACATGATTAAATTCAATTTCAGATTCTTGTTTTGTAGAGAATGGATAAAATTTTAGTTGTTCTCGGTTGTTGGAAAGGTGCAAGATATTCATTTGGAATTAGCTTTTTAGGATTAAGTTCCAATTGTCTAACTCATAGGAAGTAGTAAGTGGAATTCTGTTTCTATACCTAATGCAAATGCTTATCTTTAGTGTATACTGTATTTGCTTTGCACATGTATAACTTGGGTTTGGCTATGTCCATAGATGCTTAAGCGTTAGGTTCTAGTTGCTTGGTATGAACTTAATATAGAATGTGTTGGAATTTGATGGAGAATCAAGTTGTTGTTCCATAGAATCTAAGGATGTTAGATCTGAAATTTGGATTGTGGTTATATATCTTATTTGGATCTTTGTTCCTTTGGTGTTTGGTTTGTCTTGAGTTGCTTTGTAGCTGAGGGGCAATGTTGGGGATTGGATGTGAATGAATGTATTGGATAACAACAGAATAATCAATTTGAAGGGCATTGGCTGCTTGGTGATGGAAAAGAAAAAGTGATTTGTGGGATTCTCATTCAAAATTGATTTTCCTTGAGTTAATGCATACGAGAAGGAGATATGGTCTGTTGCTATATGCCTAGATATATTTGAACTTGCCAATTTTGGTATCAAACATATCCTTTGCTTTTGGAGTAATTATTCTTTCCTCATCTCAGATTACGGCTCCTCACATCCCATTCATAGCCTGATGGATGGATCTTTCTGATTATGGTCTCTGTCCTTGTTATTGAACATAGTATATAAGTTAAATACTTTAATATGGCCAACAAATACTCTGTTGTTCATTTTGACTAATAGTAATCGAGTAAATTCAGAAATTCTGCAGTGCAGTTTGCAGCATTTCAGAAATACTAAATCAGATTAAAATGTATCTCTTTAACTATTTTTTTTTTATAAAACAAGAGAAAGTAAATTGAAATGTTATGGATTTCAGATATAATTAATTTACCCACAGTTATTGGTTAGACAGCAGTGTGAGTGTAGCGAAAGCATGATGAACTTATAATCCACAGAGTTATCCCTTGAGGTTGGAGATTTGTTCATGATACTAAGATAGGGTAGTATATATGTATGATGCATAGTTGTTATCCTTGAATGAAGATCCCTGAGCTAAGTCATAAATTTGGGGACCAAATTTATATTAGTGGGGGAGAATGTAAAATATGGCAACAAATAATAATTAAACAATAAGGTTTAATAGACGAATAACCTTAACGGAAATTTTAGGAATTTTTAGAAATTTTTCTGGATTTAATCGGAGCTCATATGACGAGTTTAAGAGACGCGGATTGGTTAAGCTAGATAAAGCTTGTTTGGAACATCCGGAGGTGGGAGTTGATTGAGATGCCAATCTATGGTTTGATTTAAAATTTCCTATGTTATAAATCCTTCAACGCCGAACCTTCCTTCTCAAAAACCCCTCACGCGGCTAATGCTTCTCGCGCCGATCCTCATCCTCGAGCCTCACCCAGCGACGCCGCCGGCTCTCCTCTCCTCCGTCGAGCCATGACTGCCGAATCCCCCTCTTCCCCGAGCCCTTCCTCTCGTGAGTTCCTGCACCACAGCAGCCGACGACCGTTTCCTCCTCCTCACGCGAGCACCACCGCCGTCGGTCTCCTTTCCTCCTCGCACAGGCACCATAGCCGGCGATCTCACCCTTTCTTGAGCCGCAGCCGCCGGCCATGTTGGGAGCCGCCGTCACACCCTTCAGTTATGCTAAGCCCGGTGACCGATCCACCTCTCCATCTTCACCGCGTCGTGCCCTAGCTAGGATCGCCGATGTCGCTGGTCGTTGCGAGAGTCGCGAATCTCGTCTCCCACCCCACAACCACTGTTGACCACTGGAAAAGAAGAGGCAAGCTTCTACACCCTCATAGCTTCATCCACAGCCGATTGCCGTTGTTACTCATCGCTAGAGGAGCTATAGGGTAACAAACTCTTTAACCTAGTTAGATCTATTCATTGATTTGGTTAATTGAACGTTGTTGAGGTCAATTGGAGTTACTTGAGTTATGATGCTTGAGAGTTAATTCAAGTTAGCTTAATCCAATGTAGTTGTGATTTTTGTGGATGGGTTGATCAATTGGTAATGAAGTAACTGAGTTTAGATTGATTATGCTTCTAGTATGCCCTAATTGGAGGTTAAAAGATTAAGGTTGCTTAATCTATTTAGTCATGAAATTAGAAATTCATTTATGAGTTGATTTCTCTAGTTGAATTAATTCACCAGGATGTTATCTACGAGGAAGTATTGGATTATCAAATGGAATGGAAACATAGTTACCTAATCGTATTAGGATTGAATTTTGGGGTTTAGCTAGTTGTTATATATGTGATTAGCTAAATCATATATCATATTATTTGCAGGACATTGATTCGAGATGAGCGTATCGACGTGAGATTATTTACCATAATCGACATATAAAAGCGGGTACTTCTTATTTTGTTTTCTTTTAGTACTTTGACCTTAGTGCATGAATTATTTTGGATAAGGACTGTTTACCTTGACTCCACTCTTATTTTCCTGCCCTTGATACTTCCACGCAATATTTGAGAAATTCGTTCCATATCTATACAGTCTCTTGTTATTGTCCATGATCAGTAGCAGATACTAGATACCATGTTTGTATGCTTTCACTGTTGTTTATTTATGTACGATATTGAGCATGATGGATTCATGTAGCATACATGTTTCTGTTTATATATATATGATGACTGTTGCATTGTTCGCATCATGTCATTGCATGCATGCCGCATCCTCGGCCACTCATGGAGAGTGGTAGCTAGAGTTGATGTCGCTTGTCCTGTCGTGCTGCACTCGGCCACTCGTGTGAGTGGTAGCTGGAGTACGAGCAGCAGGGACCCCGTCGCAGATGTAGCTAGTTAGCTACTATGCAACTGTCCCCTTGGCCACTCGCGTGAGTGGTAGCTGGAGTGGTGTACAGTCTGTCACTGACCCGGCCTCTCGACCATACAGGGGTCATGGTGCGGAGAGGTGGGCGGGAGTGACCATCAGTGCATACGCTGTTATTATATTTGTTTTGGTTGTTGCTGTCTATATATGTTGTTATTGCTTACTTACTGCTGTTGTTCACGTATACTGATATGCTTACTTGTGTTGAGATATATTCTCATTGTAGATTTTCAGTCATTGAAAATTTGTATATACCTTGCTTATTACCTCTGTAGTTATGAGCAGTATTGTAGCAGATTAGTATCAGTTCTGACCTACTATACCTAGCCTAGGATATGGTTCCAGGTATGAGCATTTATTTTGGTTCTATTGTAGTATCTGCTATTTCCTCTTATGAGACTGTATACTGTTGATACTCTCTACTAATATGTTATGTTCATGCACTATCTCTTTCCTTACCCGCTGAGTTCCAATACTCACCACCTCGCAAATTGGTTTTCTTTCGCCAGGTAATAGGTAGATGAGTCATGGATGCTTGGAGAGATGCCGGCTGTCAGTCCTGGGTCCTACGTCACACTCAAGGATAGTTTTTGTTTTGGTTTTGTTATCGTTTGGGGTGGTATAATGATTTTGTGTATTCTGTTTTTCAACAAGTCGATGTGAATTTTGGATCAAGTCTATGATGACAGATATTTTTGTTAGTGTCGTTGTTAGTTTTACGTTCGTATCGTTTTATGTCTTCTGCTGCTGTGTGTTTATGTTCAGCCGTGTAGGCTTATTAATAATTGTGTGGTTGTATTTATTTTTGTCCAGCCGGGTAGGCTAAGTATATTAAACTGTGTGTTCTGTTGTTTTTATTTTGTATATATATATTCCAGCTGAGTGTGGCTGAGGTATATTTTGTATGTAGTAATGCTTCAGATTGTCACCCGTACAGGGGAGATGCTGCCGAAATTTCTTCGGACAGGGACTCCTCTGGGGCGTGACAAAACAAGTCGAGCCTGGTGTGTTCCTAGTACAATCCTGGGTCAGATATAAGTTTTTCGATGACATGCCTTCTTCCAATAAAGGTTGGAAGTCTCTTTTCTTTTTAGTTCAATTGCCCGAACCTGTATCTTGGCCCACTCAGTGGCGTTATTCCCTACCCACTACCCCCGAGCTACAAGAACACCATCATCAGCCGGACTGTCTTGCCGCTTCAGAAAAACTGGATGGAGTGTGCCTCCGACTTTTTGTGATAACGCGGGAGGGCTTTCTGCATACTTTTGGGCTTAGTCTCATCCCAGCGTCCATAGGCGCCCCTTTCGGTAAGATTTCCCATCTTCTTTTCCTTGCCTTCACTAACTGAGGTATCTTTTTCCTATTTTTGCAGAAGCCGCCATATTTCGCGCATATTTTGTTGACTCCTCCAAGCTGCCCAGCAGCGTTTTGAAGAGTGTAGGAGAAGAGATTACAAGAGGTTTAGCAGCTTCTTCAGGGGTTCCTATCCCTGAACCAGCAGGGACTTCTTCAGTGACTCCCATCCCTGAACCAACAGGGACTTCAGTTCCTTCCTCTGCAAAACCTGTGACCTCTGAAGCTGGTCCTTTGTCTATAGAGCCGACGGAAGATGAGCCAGCCCCCTCTCCTCCCCCGGACAAGCGTCTACGCCTTCAACATAAGAGAAAGCACATTACTCCCTCATTCTAAGCGTCCACCTCTCTGCCAACTACTGGACAAACCTCTTCAAAGGCATGGACCAAAACTCCTGCCCGGATGTCTCCTCCTCCTGCCAAAGAAGTAGCTGCTTCCGCCACCATCTTAGATGCCTCCCCTGAGTAGACTAACCCTCAGACTGGAGACCAACTCGGGAGTTCTTCACCCCCTCTTATCCCCATCCCAGCTACCACCACCTCGGCTCCCTCTCGTACTAAGGAGCGATCTAAGAGCAAATACACCTTTTCCTCCTCCTTTCACCTACCCTCCATAGCTGGGCTAGACTCCATGCCTTCAGGTAGCACCCCCTCATTCCATGGCCAAGTTCAACTGCATGGTGCATTGGCTACCTCTTGGAAAATGGCCAATGAGAAGTTTTGGGAGGGCTCCTTGTTGGAGGGAATAGATCTATTTTCTCAGCGCATCTTATCGGTGAGTTCCTCTTTTTCCTCCTAGGAGGTATGAAATTCATTCGGACTCATCCTTATTTTGTACAGGCCTGTTCTGTGGGCCTGAGCCTTGCTCATGTAGTGGCCGGCCTATAACGCGAGAACGAGTCGCTGAAGGCTCGCATACGAGAACTAGAGTTACCTGTAACCCCTCGGCATGTGCTTGATCCAACGGACCCGGACAACCCTGTGCAATCCTACCTCAATGCTATTAGGGAGTCTACTCAATCTGCTTGGAGCTTGGCCTATACAGTGTTAGAAAAAATAAAGACTTTGGAAAGTGCCCTAAAAACTACCAAATCCCAGATGAAATAAGAGGGGAAATGCTGTATCCAGATCCTTGCCGTCCTGAATGAGAAAGAAGCAAAGGTGACTACTCTTTCGAAATAGCTGAAGACTCTTCAAGAGTCTTACACCGCCTTGGAGAAAGACCTGGCGACCACCAAGGCGAACTTAGCTGCCAGCAACGATCGAGAGGCGACCCTTAAAAGCCAATGGGAGGTCGGGCAAGCTACCATCAAGTCCCTACAATCAGACCTACTCCAGGCCCAAGAGGAACCTTCCACCTATAACAAGAGATGTTGCTGGCTCTGGTCGACGTGGATAAAGCCAAGGGCGAGCTAGCAGGATACCGGGTGGGCGAAACTGACCGCTTGAAAGCATACAGAGTCGCCTATGCCAAATCCCCCTCCTTTGGGAAGAGGATATGCCATCTAATTGATGAGATGATATGCTACGACAGTGCGGGTGCAGCACGTCAGCTGTTCGAGCAAGGTCTTCTCCGATCAGCTGCGTCAGAGGATTTCTTAAATAGGACCTGCCTCCTAGAAGAGCTACCCGAAGAAGCCTTTCTAATTTTTGACGATGACGACTGATCTGTATTTTCTTCCCTAGCTTTGCAATGCATTAGACCTGGGGGTGTAAGCACTTTACCTTTGAACTTATCTTTGAATATATACCTGTTATTGAATCCTGTGTATTTGTGTTTGTTTCTATCTTGGTATGCCCAAAAGATTTGTCCAGTATGTGCCCCCTCCAAAGCAAGGCCGACCTACTTACCGACCAGGCCCTAATTTTGACTTCGCTACGGACCTGACCGAGATTATCGATCGGGGTTTCTGATTCCTCACTGTCCTTTTACCTTGATTTTCGAAGGTCCGAGAGAGCAATCACTGTAACGGCATCAGTTCCCTAGGTCACCATTGTTGGATCGAGATCGCGCTAGAGGGGGGGTGAATAGCGCTCATGGCTAAATCGTTCATTTATCGTAATCGTAAAACTATCAGAGTAATTAAAATCTCATTTAGAAATTAATGCAGCAGAAATGAAATAGAGAAACACACACAGAAGAACGCGGAGGATTTACTTCGTTCGGAGCCTAAGGCGACTCCTACTCGAAGGCCCGCGATCCTTGATCGCTTCCGGTGGGCAACAACTATAATCTCGATAAGAATTACAAATTACAATGAAAGTATTGAAATAACTTTGTACCGACAACTTAAGAAAGAAGAAAATGGAGCTCCGGGTCGTCGGAATGTTGCAGCAGCACTTCGGAATGATTGAGTTAGCAGCACGTTGAAGGAAGAAAGCTTAGAACTTGATTATTTGAAGTGCTGGTCGAAACCCCCTTATAAAGGATGTTCAAGGCGCCTTAAGGCTGTTCAAGGCGCCTCCATACTGCCGAGTCTTCCGCGTGGATGAGACTTGAACTGGTCGAACTTCATCTGTTTAAGGCGCCTTATACCCTGCTCAAGGCGCCTTATACCACCTTCAAGGCGCCTCCATTGAAGCTTCACAGCCAGGTCAGCTTTTGCACCCGAGGCGCCTCCAAGCTCCATGGAGGCGCCTCAGACACTGTTCATCTGAGGCTTTAGGTTGCTCCTTTGCACCTGCAAGATACGTTAGTCCCAAACACTATCCTGCAACACAAAGTTAGCACAATAAATATGATAAATGAAGTATAGACAGTCTCCGGACTGTCCGAGTCTGACTTCGGGTTTTCGACCGGAAACCCTAGGTCGACCCGACGCCTACTGTTCCCTCTACGGGGAACGCGTCTTCACCTACTCCCCTCAGGAGAGATTACCTGATGCCAGTTCGATCCTCCAGATCGACTGGACTTTTGCTCGGCATTCGAGGCTCCCGGACTTTCTACTGGACTTCCGCTTCCCGACTTATCCAGTCTTTCACCTGGTTCGCGACACCAGGACTTTCCACCTAGGGTTATCACCCCCTAGGACTTTTGCCTGAAGCCATCGACCTGCCAAGACTTTCCGCATAGGGTTACCACCCCCTAGGGTTTTCCCTTTGTCTAACCGCAGCTAGGACTTTCCTGAAATCCTCAAGCAGAATTGTTAGATTATAAAACACCTTAACTTTGAATCCTTTGCCATTATCAAAACACGAGTTCGATCGTCGGATGCTTCCCACACCAACAATCTCTCCCTTTTTGATTATGGCAACTCAAATTCAAAGTTAAGTAAACAAACGAATAGATGAACACTTTTAACACAGGCAAAATTTGCTAGAATAGATGAACATATTTGACAAAGCAAATTTGCTAAAGTAAACCCTACGAATTTAAAGTTTTAGCATAAACTATATGCTCCCCCTTAACTATTGCTCCCCCTTTTATATTAATTTAAATTTGAATTTTACATTTACATTTTTGTTACTCTCCCCCTTTGCCATATATCAAAAATAAGCAATAATAGACTTTTGAATAACTAGATTTGTGACCACTTAATAGTCATTTCCTATTTTTAGCTAAGTGAAAAGATAAAACTGTTAGGAAGTGTATCTTTTTGATAGATTTTAAAAGTTAGTAAAAATATAACTCTTACTTAGGAGAAAATTTGCTTTTTAATTTTTAAAGGTACTGAGTTAAGTTTTGAAAAATTATGCAGGAATTTACAAAGTTAGATTTCAAAGTTAGCTAAGTTCAACAAGTTTTGAAAATTAAGATTGGAACTTTAGCTTAGCTCTTTACAAGTATTGAATTTTGAAAACTTAGGTTAACAGTAAACTTAGCTTAAGTTTGAACAATATTTAAATTTTAGGACAAGGAGGGAAAAATTTTGATTATTCATTCAAAGTCAGTTGGTCCTTAAGTCCAAGCTTGAGTCATGTTCAATGGATTAACTTACTAGGTATCAGAGCCCTAAAGATCAAACATGCTTAACTAGAAAACTGAGTATCCTTTACCAACTGTCTAACCTTTAGCTACTTGCTGGTTGTCTACAGGGCAACAGCTTTCACATGGTTAGTCAAGTTAAGTCACTTTAGTCCAGATAGATTTGACTAGAGATGGAAGACTTAACTTGATTGATGTATATTGTGTATTTAACGCCCAGACTCATATCGATGCACAGATATAAGCATTCTTGAGTCCAGGCTGTACCCTATGCATCTCACGTCGTTCTATGTTTTTCAATCACAATCAAGGTATGCCTAGGTGTTTGTGATATGCTCTGACTTAAGTCTAGGGGAACATGATTTCTAGGGGGGTAAGCTTAGGCTAGGGCCAGCTTTTAGAAAAGTTTAAAAAAATGGAATTTTGAAAGCAATTTTTTTTCTTAGAGGTTTGAAAAACAATAATAAAAACAAGATGAGACACCTACTCTACCCAACGCATTCCTATTTGCCTTCTAAGTGCACTGAACTCAAGTTCAGGTAAGGGTTTTGTAAAGATGTCAGCTAGGTTTGATTTGGACTCAACATGGTTGAGTGCAATTTCACCTTTAGCTACGTGATCCCTTACAAAGTGATGTTTTACCTCTATATGTTTAGTCCTAGAATGGTGAATAGGATTTTTGGTCAGATTAATTGAGCTGATATTATCAATAAAGATTTTTATATTTTTATATTCTAGTTGATAGTCTTTTAATGTATGCATCATCCATAGCAATTGAGATGCACATTCTCCTAGAGCTATGTATTCATCTTCTGTAGTGGATAAAGCAACACAATGTTATTTTCTGCTTGACCAACTTACTAGGCACTGACCTAGAATCTGGCAGCTACCACTTGTACTTTTCCTATCTAATTTGCACCCAGCATAATCTGAATCAGAATAGCCATAAAGGTCAAAGGTGCAAATTCTTGGGTACCAGAGTCCTACATTTAGAGTTCCTTTAATATACCTAAGTATTCTTTTAACATATGTTAGGTGTGACTCTTTTGTACAGGATTAGTATCTTGCGCACATACCTACTGCAAACAAAATGTCGGGTCGACTTGCAGTTAGGTAAAGTAAACTACCTATGGCACTCCTATAATATTTTGGGTCTACTGATTTTCCTTCAGGGTCAGAGTCAATGTTTATGTTGGTTGCCATTGGAGTATTTATAATTTTTAAATTTTCCATGCAGAATTTTTTAATTAACTCTTTAGCATATTTAGTTTGATAAATGTAGATTCCATCTTTGGTTTGTTTTATTTGTAAGCCTAAGAAAAAGTTGAGTTCCCCAACCATACTCATTTCAAATTCACTTTCCATTAATTTAATTCTTTTAAAAATTTTGAGTTAGTTGAGCCAAAAATAATGTCGTCAACATAGATTTGGGCTATAAAGATGTCTTTTTCTATAGTTTTTACGAACAAGGTCGGATCTATTTGTCCTTGCTTAAAGACTTTGAATATTAAGTAATTAGATAATCTTTCATACCATGCTCTAGGGGCTTGTTTTAGTCCATATAACGCCTTTTTTAGTTTAAATACATGGTTTGGGTAGTCTAAGTCTTCAAATCCTGGAGGTTGGCTTACGTAGACCTCTTCCTTGATAAACCCATTTAAGAAGGCTGACTTAACGTCCATTTGGTATAACTTAAACCCTTTATTTGCTGCATAGGCTAATAACATCCTAATGGACTCGAGTCTAGCTACCGGAGCATAAGTTTCATCATAGTCTAAGCCTTCAACTTGAGTAAATCCTTTGGCTACTAGCCTAGCTTTGTTTCTTATTATATCACCGTGATCATCCAACTTGTTCCTAAAAACCCATTTGGTGTCTATTATTGATTTATCTATGGGTTTAGGTACAAGGTCTCAGACTTGGTTTCTCTCAAATTGTGCTAATTCTTCCTGCATTGCATTGATCCAGTCTGGGTCAGGTAGGGCTTCTTCTATAGTCTTGGGTTCGATTTTAGAAATGAGGGCAATCTGACTAAGGTTTCTATAGGATGATCTAGTTCTGACTCCTAGGTTTGGGTCACCCAAAATTTGGTCTAGTGGATGAGATGTACTTACTCTAGTTGGTCTCAGCTGTGGGTCAGAAACTGGTTCTTCTGACTCATTAAGGTTAGGTTGGATTTCATCATCTTCTAAAGCTCTTGGGGTGATATTAATATTTTCATTTATATTGGATAGGTTATTTTGTTCATCAAATATTACATTAGTTGTTTCTTCAACTTTTAAGGTATTTTGATTATATACTCTAAAGGCTCTACTGGTGGAGGAGTATCCTAAAAATATTCCTTGGTTAGACTTGGGTGTAAATTTTCCTAAGTAATCTTTAGTATTTAAAATGTGAACTTTACACCCAAATACTTTTAGATAGTTTAGATTGGGAATTTTATGGTAGTAAAGTTCATAAGGTGTTTTATTGTGAAGTTTGTTAATTAAAATTCTATTTTGAATATAATTTACAGTATTTATTGCTTCAACCCAAAATTGATGATTCAAATTATATTCGTTTAGCATAGTCCTAGCGGCTTCTTGTAGTGTTCTATTTTTACGTTCCACTAGACCATTTTGTTGGGGGGTTCTAGGACATGAAAATTCATGTTGGTATCCATTTATTTTACAAAATTGGGTAAATCTATGATTTTCAAATCCCCCCCCCTCCCCCGTGATCATTTCTTATTCTTTTGATTTTAGTATCTTTTTCATTTTCCGTTAAATTGCAAAAATTACTAAATATTTCATAAGTTTCATCTTTTATTTTTAAGAATTTTACCCATGTATATCTAGAGTAGTCATCAATTATTACTAAACAATATTGATTCTTGCTTAGTGATTTGGCTTCATGTGAATCAAATAGGTCAAGGTGAAGGAGCTCAAGTATGGAGTTAGTTCTTTCTAGGTTGGTTGATTTGTGGGTTGACTTGGTTTATTTTCCTTTTTGACACGCATCACAGATTGAGTTTTCAATAACTTTTAATTTGGGCAAACCTCTAACTAGACCATTTTGACTCATTTTTGAAATGAGTCTAGTGTGCGTGTGACCCAGTCTTTTGTGCCACAGTTGGGTTTCCTCTTGTTGTGTCAAGAGACACTTTATTGAGGATATTGATAAGTAAATTGTGTAGATGTTATTCTTCCTAAGTCCCTTAAGTCTAATCTCAGGGTTTTCGATGTTTTTAACTAGACATCCAGATTTATCAAAATTAACTAGATATCCATTGTCACATAATTGACTTATACTTAGTAAATTAAAGTTAAAATTTTCAACCAATAAAACATTTCGAATAATGAAATCGGAACTGAGTTCAATATTACCTTTTCCAATTACTTTAAGTTTACCGTCGTTGCTGAATGCAACTGATCCTAACTTCTTGTACTTGAGTTTAGTAAACTTCAACTTATCTCCAGTCATATGTCTAGATCATCCACTATCTAACATCCATTAATCCAATTCCTACACATGAAGTAGTTTCAATTGGTTTTTAATGGATTTAAAGATAGCATAATTGAAGTAGACTCCTTAGATTTTTTATCTCAACTGTATTCGAAGTAATTTTAGCAAACACATAATCCTATGGTTATTTTCAATTGACGTTTTTTTAAAAAGATTTTAAAGTTAATTAATTTTAAGATATAATTTTGGAGTTAATTTTAATTTTGAAAATGATTTTGAGTATTAAAATGATTTTGAAAAATAATTTTGAGTTTTAAAATGATTTTAAGTTTAAAATAATTTTGAACTTTTAGTTTTAAAATAATTTTGAAATTTGAGTTTAAAATAATTTAGAAATTTATTATTTAAATTAATTTTGAGTTTTAAAATGATTTTGAAATTTAGTTTTAAAATAATTTTGAAATTAAGATTTAAAATAATTTTGGATTTAAAATAATTTTGAAATTTGAGTTTAAAATAATTTTGAAATTTAGTTTTTTTTAAAATAATTTTGAGTTTTAAAATGATTTTGAAATTTGAGTTTTAAAATAATTTTGAAATTTAGTTTTAAAAATAATTTTGAAATTAAGTTTTAAAATAATTTTGAAATTTAGTTTTAAAAATAATTTTGAAATCAAGTTTTTGAAAATAATTTTGAGTTTTAAAATGATTTTGAAATTAAGTTTTTGAAAATAATTTTGAGTTTTAAAATGATTTTGAAAAATAATTTTGAGTTTTAAAATGATTTTGAAAAATAATTTTGAGTTTTAAAATGATTTTGAAATTTAGTTTTAAAATAATTTTGAAATTAAGTTTTAAAATAATTTTGAGTTTTAAAATGATTTTGAGTTTTAAAATGATTTTGAAATTAAGTTTTAAAATAATTTTGAGTTTTAAAATGATTTTGAGTTTTAGTTTTAAAATAATTTTGAAATTAAGTTTTAAAATAATTTTTAGTTTTAAAATGATTTTGAGTTTTAGTTTTAAAATAATTTTGAAATTAAATTTTTGAAAATAATTTTGAGTTTTAAAATGATTTTGAAATTAAGTTTTAAAATAATTTTGAGTTTTAAAATGATTTTGAAATTAAGTTTTAAAATAATTTTGAGTTTTAAATTGATTTTGAGTTTTAGATTTAAAATAATTTTGAAATTAAGTTTTTGAAAATAATTTTGAGTTTTAAAATGATTTTGAAATTAAGTTTTAAAATAATTTTGAGTTTTAAAATAATTTTGAAATTTGAGTTTAAAACAATTTTCATTGTTTAATTTCTTAGTCATCTCACCCGATCTAAATTGTCAATCAGGGAATCCTATAATTGTTGTGAGATGAACTATTGTTGAATTTAAGGGACTGGTTTAACTTTATGTTAGATTCAGGTTTAGCTTTGGGTTCAACAAGTAAGCATTCTTTGGGTAAACTTCTGGGCTATGGTGAGTCACAAGGAGCTCATTAAAGTAACCATGCCTTCGAGGTTTCCCAAATAGTCCTACCCATTGAACTTAATACTAATCCTTGGTCTAACTAGTTAGGATCCATTTAAGGGTAGCTTCAGTCAGTTCCACTTGGTTAAATGCAACAGGTCGAAGCCATATCTTCCTAGACATGCGATGCCCAAGCTTCCCTAACATACTATCATCCAAAAACTTCACCAGTACTGTGGTTCAAGTTAAACTTAGCCCGTTTTAATCTAACCTTAATTACCCTACCGGTTAATCTACTCTTGTTTTACCCATTTCGAGTAGATTAGGTTCAGTTACCCTGTCAGGTAGTTCAGTTGGAGGTGCCAGCTAGTTTGGATCCTCCATCTATTTTTGAATTTTGAATTTTAAAACTTTTAAGATCGTTTTTCTTTTAGCTCCCCCTGGATCATAGCCTCGATATGGTCTATCGAGGTAGTGTATTTGATCCTTCGGAACCCTGTATTGGCCAAGTCCAACTTGATTGATCAACTTGGACTTGGGGACCCATGCTTGGACTGATTTACTACTTTGTTTGTTTATTAGGGATAAATAAGATTTATTTTTCTTTTTACTCTTATATCCTAGCTCAGTTCTATTGTAGATGGCTCTTTGTGTCCCAAGAATTAGGTCCAGATTCTTGAAACCCAAAGAAAACCGTTCTAAGGTATTTTTTAAATCCTTGACCTGATTTTTCAAACTCAAATTTTCTTCCTCAAGTTTTTGAACTTGAGTTGAATCTTCAGTCTGAACTTGATCAGGTAAGGATTTTGAGTTAGTTACTTCTTTAAGGACAGCTATTTCCTTTAGAAGTGATTTAATCCTAAGGTTTGACTTGGCTAATTTGCGAAGTAAATAATTGACTAAATTATTAAGCCTCGGAATACTTACAGCGGAGTCTGACCCTTCGGAAACGGATGCGGATCCGTGGTTTTGTTCGGAGTCGGCCTCTGACTCGCTCTCGCTCTCGGATTCGATGGTTTGGTCCCGGGCCATAAGTGCGAGTAAACTCATCTGATCGAGTTCATCGTCGTCGTCCTCTGAAGAAGATTCGTCCCAGGTTGCCTTCAGGGCCTTCTTTCTTCTTTGCTTCTTGGATTCCTTTTGGTTGGGGCAGTTGGCTTTGATGTGCCCCTTCTGGTTGCGCCCGTAGCAAGTGACTTCAAACTTTACCTTCGAGTTCGGTTGGGCCTCCTTGGATTGAACTGCCTTCTTCAGATCTTTCTTGTTGAAGCCCTTCTTCTTCTTGTAGAGCTTCTTCATGAGATTCACTAGTTCGCTGGTCAGTTCATCTTCTGAATCTTCTAAGTCAAGTTCGTCTTCTGATTCCGGTTCAATTTTTCGTCGGGATCTCGGTTCACGTGTTCGACTAGTACCTGCAAGCAAAGCTATACCTTTCTCGGTTGGCTGTGCATTAGTTTGTTCATGAAGTTCAAATTCACTAAATAACTCATCTAATTTTAAGGAGGACAAATCCTTGGAGACTTTGTAGGCATCTCCCATTGATGCCCACAATGTACTCCTAGGAAATGAGTTAAGAGAATGTAAAGCCCGAAAAAAATTCCCAAATTTATTTTAGAAATATTCTAGGATTTTTCTGGAATTTTTAGATATTTTTCCGGAATTTTCCGAGTAGCGGAAGTAGAAAAAAGAAATATAAGCGTAAAACGGCCTAGGCGGGGATTGAACCCGAGACCTATGATTTAGAGGGACAATGTCATAACCAGTTGACCCAGCAGGGCTGTGCTGAAAGAGGAGGGGAACGATTATATTTAAGTTGGGTTTAGCCGAATTAACCACTTAATATAAATAGAAGGTTTAAGTGGGTTTGGTTTATTTTTGCTTGGTTCGACAACCTTCTCCCTCTCCAAACCCTCAACGCCGACTCCTCTCCCTCCTCTCCTTCTTTCGGCGCCACACCAAGGAGAACCTAGGGTTCTTCTCCTAGGGTCCCAAGATCACTTTCCGGCGACGATTTCAACACAAGGACGTTCCCCTCCGCGAGTAGAGCACGTGGACGGGAGCGAAACGTCGAGAAGTCGTCTCCACCGGAATTCCTAGCGATTAGAATCGTAAGAAATTACGATCAAGAGGTAAGAGACCCCTCACCTGCGGTATAATAGCTCCGTTTGGTTTTCTACGCATTGGTTTTAGCTATACGCAGGTTTTCACGTAGGGTGTGTTTAAACCCTCCTCGAGGATGTAGGGATCTAGTTGAACACCTCTAGACGGGCCGGACGTTGTTCTCCTTTAGTTGGAGATTCTAGACGTTGTCGGGTGCCTAGAGGTGATCTCCCGATTAGAGGAGAGAGTTGAAGCACGCCAAGTGTTCGGTAAATTGTTGGTGTAGCTAAATACCACTTCAGTTATGTTTAATAGCTCAGTTAAGTGCATTAGGAGCACTTAAAACAGTACCTTAGTTTAGTTCAGCTTATTATATCTTATATGGATCAGATATCCAATGGGTGGGCTCCCACAGTCGCCTCTAGGTTCAGATAACCTAGCTCTAGGTTCAGATAACCTAGAAACAGCATGTTATATCAGTTAGCTATAGATATCAGTATTTTATTTTCAGTGGCACTGTACTGGATCAGATATCCTAGTAAGGTTCAGATAACCTAGTCGCTAGGTTTAGATAACCTAGTAGACCCTACTAAATTCGGGACTTGCAAACCCGGGTCTAGTTAGGGATGCGCGCACAGCAAGTACAGTTGCCGGGCCCAACAGTATGTTTATTATTTTCACTTATTATGTACTAGTTTTCCAAACTCAAAATCAGTTATGTTAGATGAGTTGAGTTCAGCTTCAGTTTAGTTTAGTTTAGCTCAGCATTATGCTTCAGTTCAGTTCTCTATGTGGGCTTTATAATTAGTTTGTATGCTATCCATGATTAGCTCAGTATGCCATGTTTATATGATTGTATGCCATGCCATGCTAGCCTGTTCATTATGTTTTCGAATAGCATGTTTTCAAATCATAATTGCATCGTATGCATGATTTTGTGAGGTAGATGGTTTCTTACTAAGCTTTTAGCTTACAGATACTACTTTTCTTATACTGCAGATAAAGGTAAAGGAAAAGTGGACCAGTAGCGGAGGCTGGAGGTCAATGCAGATGAGGATGTGTGTGCATGGAACTGGAATCAAAGGTCCTTAGGGGACGTAGCAAATTGAGCATTGGACTCCTTAGCATTTACTTTAGCGTTTTATTTATTGGTTTTGGTTTCCATGTTCTAGGCACTTTTAGTTGCGTGTTGCCATGAAATTCCTAAACTATGTCTCATGTTAAGTTAGATTACTAGTTTATGCCGTTAGAATGTTAGTACATGTGGTTAGAATAGTTCCTGATGCATTAATTAGTTGGTATGTGGAGTTGGTACAACCCAGTTGCTGGAAATCAGAGTGCAGACTCGAAATCAGACCTCTGATCGGTCTACAGACCGATCAGAGGCTGAATTGTGCCACTGGATCGGTCAGCCGACCGATCCAGCGAGATACAGTAGCATACTGTATCCTCCTGGATCGGTCAGCCGACCGATCCAGCACGATACAGTAGCCTCCAGGAGAATTTCGGGTGCCTGGATCGGTCTGCCGACCGATCCAGCTATACCTGGATCGGTCTGCCGACCGATCCAGCCTCTACTGGATCGGTCCCCAGACCGATCCAGCCAGTGTTAGCGTGGGGGGGTCAGTGGATCGTTCAAGGGACCGATCCAAACCCTAGTTCCACCTCCTTAGTATAGCTATGAACATTTATAAGGTAGTGGGATATGAAGTCTCACCCTCACGGAGTTTAGCAGAGGCAACTACAATAGTTTAGTAAAATTTTTATTTTACCCAGTTTTCCGCACAGTATAGTTTAGCACTAAACTGTAGCGATTCGCCTTATAGCCTAGTAGTAGAAGGCGGGTCGTTACAGAGTGGTATCAGAGCAGTGTTCCATACTTCCTACACACACATCAGCATTGTACCTGCAGCCTCCAAGTAAGGATACCTCTACTCTCCTTAATGTTCTTGTTTATAGCTACAGTTCATGTTATATGTTTCTTGCTTATAATTACAGTTCATGTTATATGCTTGTGCTTGTTAGTACATGGTAGTTTAATCATGATATCAGAAATTTTATAACTGTGATAGTATTAGTTATACATATGTTCTCTATGTCATTAGAAATGGCACGAGGACGCCCAGCAAAAAGGGCACTAGCCAGTGAGCCCCAGCAAGAGGCAGGCAGTTCAGTGCCTCCTCCAGATCTTACAGCATTAGTGGCTCAAGCTGAATAGTAACAGGAAATAGCCACCTTAAAGGCTAATCAGCAGAATACCCCCACAGTCACCCCGGAGCCAAACCTGACGACTCCAGTAGTTTTAGAGGTTCCACCAGCTCAGCCTGCAGCACCAGCCCCAGCACCAACAGTCCCAGCAGCTGAGCCAAGGAAGGAAGCCTATCTGATCCAGTGGCAGCGAGTCAAGCCAGAGAACTTCTCAGGCACTAGTGAACCATGGGATGCACAAGCATGGTTCAAAACACTGGAGAGCACGATGGAGCTTCTGGACTGGCCAGAACACGAGAAGGTGAAGTGTGCCTCCTTCTGCCTGACAGGAGACGCACGCATGTGGTGGGAAAGAATCAGAACGAAGCGCCCAGTGAATCAGATGTCATGGGGGGACTTCGAGAAGGAATTCTTTGAGGAGTTCTTTCACATGCGGGTTACAAACCGCCACTACGACGAGTTCACGGAGTTTCGTCAGGGCAACCTTTCGGTGGAGGAAGCCGTGAAGAAATTCAACAGGTTGGCTCGTCTATGTCCAGAGTTAGTCAGCACAGAGAAGGAACGAGTCCGGTTGATGCTCAAGATGCTGAGGCCGAGATCGCGATGAACGTGGGGTGGCATTCATAGGCCACAGACCACGGAGGAGCTAGTGGCGGTGCCTTGACCACGAGCATTACGAGCGGCATGAAACAGCGAAGCAAGTCTCCTCGAGTTCAAAGGCCAAGGAAGCTCTCACACTCGAAGCAGCAGGCCAGCTCCAACTGGAAAAGGAACTCCAACAACAAGCGCAAATCAGGGAGACAAAAGGAGGACCATCTAGCAAGCGACCCAGTTATCCAAAGTGTGTCACTTGTGGGAAATTCCACCCAGGGGTTTGTCGTAAGGGCACACGAGGATGCTTTGAATGTGGACAAGAAGGACACATGGCCAAGCAGTGCCCGAACAAGACCGGTCTTCCTCAGCCACAGCAGACTCCGTATGCAGGCCAGTCAGCTCAGTTACATCAGATGCAGGCCGCTCTAGAAGGTCCACTTATCAGCCAGGGCAGATTAGAAGCCCCTCCAGCTTTAGCGAATGCGAGGATCTACGCACTCACCAGAGAGGACGTAGCCAATGCCTCGACGGTTGTCACAGGTCAGATTAGCATTTTCCAGTATAGTGCTACTGTTCTATTTGATACTGGGGCAACCCATTCATATATAGCCAGGATGTTCTCCGAAAAATTAGAGGTACCTCCAGAGATACTCAGCGGTCAGTTTTTGACGACGCTACCTTCAGGAGAGATCATGGCGTCCACGCACTGGCTCAGAGCAGTGCCGGTCATTATAGCAGACAGGGAGCTCTTTTGCGATCTGATAGTGCTAGAAATGACCGACTATGACATTATCTTCGGAATGGACTTTTTGGTCAAATACGGTGCCTCTATCGAGTGCCGTAAACAGAAAGTCACGTTCCAACCTGAAGCGGAAGCACAGTTCGAATTCGTCGGGGAACCAAGGAGAAAGGCCAAGAGGTTTCTCTCAGCTATGAAGGCACGGAAGTTACTGGATTCAGGATGCACGGGATTCCTAGCACACGTAGTCAGCACCAGTCAGGACAGGGACCAACAGCAAGCAGGGGTCCGAGTCGTTTGTGACTACCCAGCAGTCTTCCCTGAAGAGCTACCAGGCTTAGCACCAGACAGGGAGATTGAATTTAAGATAGAGCTTGTTCCCGGCACAAATCCAATTTCCAAGGCACCATACCGCATGGCTCCAGCAGAACTGAAGGAACTTCAGGAGCAACTACAGGAGCTGCTTGACAAGGGCTTCATACGCCCTAGTCACTCACCATGGGGAGCGCCTGTACTGTTCGTGAAGAAGAAGGATGGAAGCATGCGGCTATGCATAGACTACAGAGCACTGAATCAGGTCACGATCAAGAACAGGTACCCTCTTCCCAGAATAGATGACCTGTTCGACCAGTTAAAGGGAGCAGCTGTGTTCTCTAAGATTGACCTCAGATCAGGATATCACCAAGTCAGAGTCAAGGAGGGTGATATACCGAAGACAGCATTCAGAACCAGATACGGACACTACGAGTTCGTGGTCATGCCCTTTGGCGTGACCAATGCTCCAGCTACATTCATGGATCTCATGAACAGAGTATTCAGGGAGTATTTAGATAAGTTTGTTATTGTGTTTATCGATGACATTCTTATCTACTCAGGAACTCAGGAAGAACATGCAGAGCACCTGAAACTAGTATTGCAGACACTTCAGCAGAACCAGCTTTACGCCAAGTTCACGAAATGCGAATTTTGGCTAGATCAGGTGTCCTTTCTGGGTCACATCATCTCAAAGGATGGTATTATGGTGGATCCCAGCAAGATAGAAGCAGTAAGTAACTGGAAGCGACCAAGAACGCCGGTGAAATCGGGAGCTTTCGGGATTAGCAGGATATTACAGGAAGTTTGTAGAGGATTTCTTACCAGAAAGAACAGGAAATTTCAGTGGACAGAGGACTGTGAGAACAGCTTCAGCGAGCTAAAAAGGAGGTTGACCCGTGCTCCCATTTTGGCTCTACCAGATGACACCAGCGGCTTTGACATCTATAGTGATGCCTCTAAGTTAGGACTAGGAGCAGTACTGATGCAAAATGGCAAGGTGATCACCTATGCCTCCAGACAACTCAAGGATTATGAGAAGAATTACCCTACTCATGACCTTGAGCTGGCAGCAGTAGTATTCGCTCTCAAAATTTGGAGACATTACTTATATGGAGCTCAGTGCAGAGTGTACACGATCATCGTAGTGCAAGTACTTCTTCACTCGGAAGGATCTGAATATCGACGCAGATGGCTTGAGCTGGTCAAGGACTACGATATAGACATCCTCTACCATCGAGGGAAAGCCAATAAGGTAGCAGATGCACTTAGCGAAATCCAGTGCTACCTTATTGTCTCTACACCATGTCGCCGCCCCTACGAAGGAGATCGTGGATTTTGGTCTCGAGCTCATCGTGGGACAGCTCTCTACTATGACCTTAGAGTCTACCTTGGTTGAGGATATTCAGAGATGGGATCCTGAAATTCAGAAAAATCAAGCAAGGGCTAGCGAATCGAAAGTGGAGAATTGAGTGTCAAGCGGTAGGGTGTTGTATTTTGGCGGCAGACTACGTGTTCGGATCGGGAGGAGCTACGAGAGCAGATTTTAGATGAGGCTCACAGGACTCCCTATGCGATGCATCGAGCTCCACCAAAATGTATCAAGACACGAAGAAGCGTTTTTGGTGGATGAAGCGAGACATCGCCAGATATGTTAGCATCTGCCTCACTGTCGGAGGGTCAAGGCGAACATCGGCGACCAGGAGGAGTTCCTATACTGATTCCAGAATGGAAGTGGGAGGATATCTCGATGGACTTCATAGGGGCTACCGGAACCACAAATGGTTTGATGCCATCCGGGTAATAGTTGTGAGGTTGACTAAATCACCCACTTTCTAGCTATCAAGATATCCTACTCCATGGAGAAGCTAGCTCGATTGTATCTCCAGGAGAGTTCGACTACATGGAGTCCCACGAACCATCATCTCAGAGACAATGATTTACATCACACTTCGGAAGTGTGTTCAGTCAGCTATGGGCACCCAGTTAAAATTCAGCACAGCTTTCCATCCTCAGACAGATGGTCAGACGGAGCGAGTAAATCAGGTACTCGAAGATATGCTCCGAGCTTGTGCCCTAGATTTCAAGGGAAGTTGGTGCAAATATCTGAGTCTAGCAGAATTTGCATACAACAACAGTTATCAGGCCACTATCGGCATGGCACCTTATGAGGCACTCTATGGGCGGAGGTGCAGATCACCAATCTGCTGGTATGAGAGTGGTGAACAGAAGGAACTAGAACTTCAGACAGATCTAGTAGCAGATACCACAGCAGATTCGCCAGAGGATAGAGACAGCACAGAGCCGTCAGAAGAGCTATGCTGATACACGACGCAGACCCCTAGAGTTTTCAGTTGGGGATACAGTTTTCCTCAGAGTAGCTCCCATGAAGGGAGTCATGCGTTTTGGGAAGAAGGGCAAGTTAGCTCCCAGATATGTGGGACCATACCTTATCACGAAGAGAGTGGGCAAGGTAGCATATGAGCTAGAGCTACCTCAGGAGATGTCAGCAGTCCACAACGTATTTCATGTTTCCATGCTGAAGAAGCATATTCCAGACGCCACCCAGGTGATTGAGCCCCAGTTGGTACAGGTCCGTGATGATCTCAGCTATGACAGTCGGCCTATTCAGATAATAGACCGAGCAGTAAAGAAATTACGGAACAAGGAAGTACCATTAGTTAAAGTCAGCTGGCAAAATCACACAGCAGCAGAGGCGACTTGGGAGACAGAGGCCAGCATGAGACAGAAGTACCCAGAATTGTTTTAAGTTCGGGGACGAACTTTTTATAAGGTATGGGGGATTGTAAAGCCCGAAAAAAATTCCCAAATTTATTTTAGAAATATTCTAGGATTTTTCTGGAATTTTTAGATATTTTTCCGGAATTTTCCGAGTAGCGGAAGTAGAAAAAAGAAATATAAGCGTAAAACGGCCTAGGCGGGGATTGAACCCGAGACCTATGATTTAGAGGGACAATGTCATAACCAGTTGACCCAGCAGGGCTGTGCTGAAAGAGGAGGGGAACGATTATATTTAAGTTGGGTTTAGCCGAATTAACCACTTAATATAAATAGAAGGTTTAAGTGGGTTTGGTTTATTGTTGCTTGGTTCGGCAACCTTCTCCCTCTCCAAACCCTCAACGCCGACTCCTCTCCCTCCTCTCCTTCTTTCGGCGCCACACCAAGGAGAACCTAGGGTTCTTCTCCTAGGGTCCCAAGATCACTTTCCGGCGACGATTTCAACACAAGGACGTTCCCCTCCGCGAGTAGAGCACGTGGACGCGAGCGAAACGTCGAGAAGTCGTCTCCACCGGAATTCCTAGCGATTAGAATCGTAAGAAATTACGATCAAGAGGTAAGAGACCCCTCACCTGCGGTATAATAGCTCCGTTTGGTTTTCTACGCATTGGTTTTAGCTATATGCAGGTTTTTCGGCACGTAGGGTGTGTTTAAACCCTCCTCGAGGATGTAGGGATCTAGTTGAACACCTCTAGACGGGCCGGACGCGTTGTTCTCCTTTAGTTGGAGATTCTAGACGTTGTCGGGTGCCTAGAGGTGATCTCCCGATTAGAGGAGAGAGTTGAAGCACGCCAAGTGTTCGGTAAATTGTTGGTGTAGCTAAATACCACTTCAGTTATGTTTAATAGCTCAGTTAAGTGCATTAGGAGCACTTAAAACAGTACCTTAGTTTAGTTCAGCTTATTATATCTTATATGGATCAGATATCCAATGGGTGGGCTCCCACAGTCGCCTCTAGGTTCAGATAACCTAGCTCTAGGTTCAGATAACCTAGAAACAGCATTATATCAGTTAGCTATAGATATCAGTATTTTATTTTCAGTGGCACTGTACTGGATCAGATATCCTAGTAAGGTTCAGATAACCTAGTCGCTAGGTTTAGATAACCTAGTAGACCCTACTAAATTCGGGACTTGCAAACCCGGGTCTAGTTAGGGATGCGCGCACAGCAAGTACAGTTGCCGGGCCCAACAGTATGTTTATTATTTTCACTTATTATGTACTAGTTTTCCAAACTCAAAATCAGTTATGTTAGATGAGTTGAGTTCAGCTTCAGTTTAGTTTAGTTTAGCTCAGCATTATGCTTCAGTTCAGTTCTCTATGTGGGCTTTATAATTAGTTTGTATGCTATCCATGATTAGCTCAGTATGCCATGTTTATATGATTGTATGCCATGCCATGCTAGCCTGTTCATTATGTTTTCGAATAGCATGTTTTCAAATCATAATTGCATCGTATGCATGATTTTGTGAGGTAGATGGTTTCTTACTAAGCTTTTAGCTTACAGATACTACTTTTCTTATACTGCAGATAAAGGTAAAGGAAAAGTGGACCAGTAGCGGAGGCTGGAGGTCAATGCAGATGAGGATGTGTGTGCATGGAACTGGAATCAAAGGTCCTTAGGGGACGTAGCAAATTGAGCATTGGACTCCTTAGCATTTACTTTAGCGTTTTATTTATTGGTTTTGGTTTCCATGTTCTAGGCACTTTTAGTTGCGTGTTGCCATGAAATTCCTAAACTATGTCTCATGTTAAGTTAGATTACTAGTTTATGCCGTTAGAATGTTAGTACATGTGGTTAGAATAGTTCCTGATGCATTAATTAGTTGGTATGTGGAGTTGGTACAACCCAGTTGCTGGAAATCAGAGTGCAGACTCGAAATCAGACCTCTGATCGGTCTACAGACCGATCAGAGGCTGAATTGTGCCACTGGATCGGTCAGCCGACCGATCCAGCGAGATACAGTAGCATACTGTATCCTCCTGGATCGGTCAGCCGACCGATCCAGCACGATACAGTAGCCTCCAGGAGAATTTCGGGTGCCTGGATCGGTCTGCCGACCGATCCAGCTATACCTGGATCGGTCTGCCGACCGATCCAGCCTCTACTGGATCGGTCCCCAGACCGATCCAGCCAGTGTTAGCGTGGGGGGTCAGTGGATCGTTCAAGGGACCGATCCAAACCCTAGTTCCACCTCCTTAGTATAGCTATGAACATTTATAAGGTAGTGGGATATGAAGTCTCACCCTCACGGAGTTTAGCAGAGGCAACTACAATAGTTTAGTAAAATTTTTATTTTACCCAGTTTTCCGCACAGTATAGTTTAGCACTAAACTGTAGCGATTCGCCTTATAGCCTAGTAGTAGAAGGCGGGTCGTTACAGAGAATACCTTATAATGTCTCTATTTTCTACCTTCTGCCCGATTCCATGTAGAGAGTTCAGAATATCTTGAATTCGAGCGTGTAACGAACTTACCGTCTCGCCTTCCTACTTTTTTAAATTGTATAGTTTATTAAATAACAAATCACGCTTACTTACCTTGGTTTCCGAGGTGCCTTCATGAAGTTCGATCAGTTTCTCCCACAGCTCCTTTGCGGAAGAGAACGGACCGACTCTGTTGAGTTCTTCCTTGGTAAGACCGCAATAGATGGTGCAGGTAGCTTTGGCGTCAGCTTCCACCTTTTTGATAAAGGCTGGCTCCCAGTTCTCACAGGATGTAGGCTTTCCGTCTGTATCAGTTGATAGTTGCAGTCCTGTCTTGACTATCATCCAGGTGTCGAACTGGATCTTCAGATATATCTCCATTCGCCCCTTCCAATATCCGAAGTCTTCTCCGGAAAATAGTGGGGGATGAACAGTGCTATATCCTTCTTGTTGGGCCATTTAGATCTAAAAAAAACACAAACAAGAAGATCTATTCCAAGACTGAGTCTTGGATTAGTAGTGCAGGAAGAAGAAAAAAAAACGAGCTCAAGTGGTATTGACCAACCTTGAGCAACACCGATTTGAAAAGAATTAGAATTTTAGCTATTTAGCTAATTTCTAATTGACTCCGAAAAATACCACGAAAAAAAATGTTTTGAATGGTGGTTGCACCAATTTAAAACAACCCCGCTCTGATACCAATTGTTGGATCGAGATCGCGCTAGAGGGTGGGTGAATAGCGCTCGTGGCTAAATCGTTCATTTATCGTAATCGTAAAACTATCAGAGTAATTAAAACCTCGTTCAGAAATTAATGCAGCGGAAATGAAATAGAGAAACACACACAGAAGAACGCGGAGGATTTACTTCGTTCGGAGTCTAAGGTGAATCCTACTCGAAGGCCCGCGATCCTTGATCGCTTCCGGTGGGAAACAACTATAAGCTCGATAAGAATTACAAATTACAATGAAAGTATTGAAATAACTTTGTACCAACAACTTAAGAAAGAATAAAATGGAGCTCCGGGTCGTCGGAATGTTGCAGCAGCACTTCGGAATGATTGAGTTAGCAGCACGTTGAAGGAAGAAAGCTTAGAACTTGATTATTTGAAGTGCTGGTCGAAACCCCCTTATAAAGGATGTTCAAGGCGCCTTGAAGGCTGTTCAAGGCGCCTCCATACTGCCGAGTCTTCCGCGTGGATAAGACTTGAACTGGTCGAACTTCATCTGTTTAAGGCGCCTTATACCCTACTCAAGGTGACTTCCAAGGCGCCTTATACCACCTTCAAGGCGCCTCCATTGAAGCTTCACAGCCAGGTCAGCTTTTGCACCCGAGGCGCCTCCAAGCTCCATGGAGGCGCCTCGGACCTTGTTCATCCGAGGCTTTAGGTTACTCCTTTGCACTTGCAAGATACGTTAGTCCCAAACACTATCCTACAACACAAAGTTAGCACAATAAATATGATAAATGAAGTATAGACAGTCTCCGGACTGTCTGAGTCTGACTTCGGGTTTCCGACCAGAAACCCTAGGTCGACCCGACGCCTACTGTTCCCTCTACGGGGAACGCGTCCTCACCTACTCCCCTCAGGAGAGATTACCTGATGCCAGTTCGATCCTCCAGATCGACTGGACTTTTGATCGGCATTCGAGGCTCCCGGACTTTCTGCTGGGCTTCCGCTTCCCGGCTGATTCAGTCTTTCACCTGGTTCGCGATACCAGGACTTTCCACCTAGGGTTACCACCCCCTAGGACCTTTGCCTGAATCCATCGACCTGCCAAGACTTTCCGCATAGGGTTACCACCCCATATGACCTAGGGTTACCACCCCCTAGGGTTTTCCCTTTGCCTAACCGCAGCTAGGACTTTCCTGAAATCCTCAAGCATACTTGTTAGATTACAAAACACCTTAACTTTTAATCCTTTACCATTATCAAAACACGAGTTCGATCGTCGGATGCTTCCCGCACCAACAACCATTACTCTTTTTTCTCCTCGTATTCCTTGCCGCTACTTTTTCTGACACATTCCATTGGCTCCGCTTTTTATGACGATCCAACGATCTCTATTACTTTAATGCCATGAGCTACTTTTTCCCTGGGCCGTTGAATGACCGCTGACAATAGTGCCCCTTAGAGTGGTGGCTATAACTATATTCCCTTCTCCATTCCCTTAAACTTTTTATCGCCCCCAGCTTTCATCTTTTTCTTGTTTACACTCCCTATTGCACTTGCCTCCTTGCGTCCTATTCCCATCTTCCCCATGAATTCACCAACCCCCGTTTTTGCTCTGGGAGTTTCCACTTTCACTGGAGTGGACTTGGATGACCTCCGTTACTCATACGAGATTTCGAGAGACATACACATCATTATACCTTCTGAGATTCACCGAGTCTCCTCCCCTCCAGCAGGATATATTACTTTCTTCAAAGAGCAGTTTATCACTGGCCTTCGCTTTCCTGTTCACCCTCTGTTTTCCGTGGTGAGCCGCTACTTCCGAATCCCTCTGGGTCAACTAACTCCCAACTCCTTAAGGATCTTGTGTGGGTTCGTGGCACTTTGTGAAGTATGTGACATATCTTGGCCCCCCCCACTTGTTTCACTACTTTTTCACCCTCCGCCGCCACAGTGAGGGTCTGTTTCATCTTCAAGCCCATCTCCGCACCACTTTCTTTTCTTTCCTCCCTTCCTCTGATTCTGAGTGGAAAGATAAGTATTGCTTCCTAAAATTTTCATTTGCTGTGGAGTGGCCCACTCAATGGAAATCAGTCCTTCCTTCAGCACCCCATTTGGGAGATTTTCAAATAGATCCCCTTTTCATGAAGGCTTCTATGCAGCTAGCGGGCTGGCGACTGGATTTGCCTAGGCTGCTAGCGGAGGACGTGTTATTCTTGTTCAGGATGAGCCATATCCCTTCCGAGCTACTTCATTCCCTAGGTAAGTTCCATCTTACCTCAACTCCGTTTATCCTACTTTTATCATACCCTTTTAACTCTGGTATTTCTTACTTAGCCAACACCCTGAATCGGTATCCGAGATCCAACCCCTCCCTTTAAGCAACCAGGAAATAAACCGCTGAGGCCGCATCATAGTGGCTAGAAGGAGCCTTCCCCACTATGCTCCTCCCCACTCGGGGTCAACAGCAACAACAACTCCTCAATCAACCCCTCACTCAGTTCCCTGATCAGCCACACGCATACGCTTTGCTACTGATCCTGTTGGCCAGAGCGCCTATTTACTCCCTACTCACCGACCCCGAACCCTCTTAGAGGATTCGGACTCAGATGACCTGCCATTATCCTGCCGGTCTCGACGCAGATCTACTGGTCCTGCTCAGGTCTCCGGGAGTCCATCCACGACCCAGGCCTCCCGACCGCCCTCAACTGCTGCTTCAAGTTCACAATTCTCGGGTGCTTCCGAGCCCCGACCTGAGGCTCAAGCAGGAATCTCACGAGGAAAAGCTCCGGTTATTAAAGAAGAAATCCTTACAAAACCCTCCTCAACTCCCGTGGGTCCTTCTTCAGCATCTGTGTCCCTCAATATTTTTGTAACTCCATCCCAACCTTTCCTATCACAGTCGTCTACTTCCTATCTTTCTTCCAGACCCCCCTAACATCTCTGCGGATCCTGTAACTCATCCTTCTACCAGCGACACCCAGGCTGAGCAGTCTCATTCGCAACCCCCAAATCCCAGCGCAATAGCTGCTGGTTCTTCATAGTCTCAGCCCCCCATCTACCACCATTATCGAACCACAAAACCCTTAGAACTGGGTTTAAGGGACCAGCCTAGTGCTCCTACTAGCCGTCTTACTATGAGAGGCCAGTTGTCGACATGATGGGAAGAGAGTATCCAGCAAATGCAAGATCTCCCTATGCCTGCTCAAACAAATAGGTTTTTTGAGGTGTATGTTAAGATGACCTCTAATCATCTTTTACAGCTTTCCTATTGCTTTCCCTGAATATTTGCTTTCTGGCCTAGGCTTTTGCTGAATCCATGATATTAAATCAAACGACATTCCTCTTATACCAACACAAAAAAGAACTAAAGGACCGCATAAAGGAGCTCGAGTCCCAACAGTCTGACCCTGGCTCGGCCGAGTACCTATTAAGGGCTGAAATACAAAATTTAAAGAGAGCAAATGCGACCCAAGATCAAGCCTTGAAGGAAGCTCAACTTGAGATCAGCCGTCTGCATGACGAAAAGAGCAAGTTAGATGCTTTCTATAAACAAGAGCTAGACCAACGCACATAGGAATAGCAATCTAAGGATTTGCTCCTTATGGACCAGAGCAGGGACTTAGAGTCCCAAGCCACCGAACTTCAGAATATGCAGGCTGAGTTATCTAAAGCTCAGTCTACTCTGTCGGCTAATATTGGCGCTCTGGAGACTTATAAGGCGGATGAACAAGAGCGTCTAAGGGTGAGCCGAGAGGAATACTTACGCTCCCTGGGCTTTGGCGCCCAAGTAGGAGATCGTTTTGTGGTATCCATAGCCTACGGGGTAGCAGGGGTGCTCAGGCAACTATACGAACAAGGGTATTTATCGACTGCTCCCCTTGAGGATTTCTTAGACCACCGTCGGATTCTACGAGAGATACCTGATGAGGTTTTTGTAGAGTTCAAGTAGTTCAATTCTATGTATCTGAACAGTTTCTGTCTATTTCTGTCTATATTCCATTAGTTCGCATTATGGCTATAACCCCAAATTGGAGATTAACAAAACTTACACGCACTGCTCTTATAATCTGATCGAATCTTACAGTGTATGAGTAGTGGAGACCCCTTACCCCCGGCTGAGCATGTTAGACCTACCTAGTCTTGTTTTTCACTCTTCACTCTTTACAAAAGGAGAGATTTAATTAAGTATGATAAGGCTGCAGGTAGTTAGCGCTACAAGGCCGTTCTAGTGTCCTACCTCGGGCATCCTGCAAGTAATAGGCACCTGATGCTAACTTCTTAATGATTTTATAAGGCCCGTCCCACGGGAGTGCTAGCTTAGTTACCTCCCCTACATACTTCATTTTCTTCCATATCAAGTCCCCCTCTCCAAAGAATCGAGGAACTACTTTTCTATCATAATTCTGACGCATCCATTGCCGATAAGCCGCCAGCCTGGCTGTTGTTTGTTCACGAACTTCACTAATAAGATCTAGCTCTGAAAGTCGCCGCTCGATGTTTCCTTCATCATATAGCATCCTTCTAACGGAAGGCACCCCAATCTCTATGGGCACCACTGCTTCATTGTCGTAGACCAAATGAAACGGAGTAAGCCCCGTACTCTCCCTAGGAGTCGTGCGATACGTCCAAAGGATGCTATGCAATTCTTTCGACTAGTTGCCTCCCACATGATCTAGCTTAACCTTCAATCCCTGCACTATCTCTCGATTGATAATTTTCGTCTGTCCATTGCTTTGAGGATATGCTACAGACGTAAAGGCTTGACTTATGCCAAACCCTTGACACCAGGCCTGGATCTTACTGCCCTAAAACTACCTCCCATTGTCAGAAACTAGTTTGTGCGGTATGCCAAATCTACAAAGGATATTCCTGCACAATAACTGAATGACAACTCCTTCTGTAATTCTGGACAGAGCTTCTGCCTCCACCAACTTAGAAAAACAATCCACAGCTACAAGTAAGAATCGCTTTTGGCCGGGTGCCATGGGGAATGGTCCAACTATGTCCATACCCCATTGGTCAAAAGGACAAGAAACTACAGATGTTTTCAACACTGATGTTGGTCTGTGTGTCAAATTTTGATGTTTTTGGCAAGACAGACAAGTATTTACCAAATGCTAAGCATCTTTTTGCAGGGTGGGCCAGAAATACCCGGCCAGTAATACCTTTCGAGCTAACGTCCTACCTCCAACATGGTTGCCACAACATCCCAAGTGTATTTCTCGTAAAGCATGATCTACTTCCTCCACTCCTAAGCACCTGAGCAGCGACCTAGAAAATGCTCTCTTGTACAATTGGTCTCCGATTAGGGTATAAGTGTGAGCTCGCCTTTTGATTAGTCGTGCTTCTTCAAGGCTTGATGGTAAGATGTTTCGCTGGAAATAATTAATCATTGGTGCCCTCCAATCAATCGGCTCTTCAATATTATTTTGCGAATCTATTTGAGCTATAAGAAAGGTCTAGGCTATTGACCTATCCAACACCCAAGTGGTTAGAGAGCTAGCCATCTTAGCTAATTCGTCAGCTCGGCTATTTTCAGCTCTGGGAATCTTAGTCACCGTGACCTCTTTGAACTCCTCCTTCATTTTCTCATATGCTTCTTGGTATACTTGCAGCTTATCACTATTGACCTCGAAATTGTCTGCTACTTGCTGAGCTACCAATTAAGAATCTGAAAACAAGTACCCGGGCAGCTCCCATATGTCGAGTTGCCTGTAGCCCTACTAGCAAAGCCTCATATTCTACTTTGTTATTGGTGGCTCTGAAATTCAACCGGAAGGCTAGCTGCAATAAATCCTCTTGAGGGGATATCAGAAGGATTCCTACACCACTTCCTTGTTGAGTAGCCGACCCATCCACATAAACCTTCCAAGTTTCCTCATAGTTGGATTGATGGACTTCTGTCAAGAAATCTGCAAGGTCTTGAACTTTAATAGCTGTCACGCCCCAGGGGAGTCCCTGCCCGAAGAAATTTCGGCAACACCTCCCCTGTACGGGTGACAATCTGAAGCATTTATACAAAGCTCTCAGGGCCACATATACTTCGGCCAACACGGCCGGAACAATAACAGTAATAAAAATATAACACAAAGTCATCCACGTAGTTTATATCATCAGCCCACTCGGCTGGAACAAAAATCCAAAACACAGCAGAAAAACGATAGAAAACCAAATTACATGACATGCTAGCCGGCTAGGCTTACACCACACCACAAAACACCACTCCGGAAACAAAATCTGAAACACAAGCTTGATGCACAAATAACAAAGTACAGATGGACAACAGCGAAAACAGATCTTCTGAGGTGACATGGGACCAGCAGGCAGGATACTCCAAGCGACACCATAAACAACCTGGTACCAAAAAAAGATAGTGTCCATGGGGGTGAGTTCAACAACTCAGCGAATACCAATAGACATGCCTAGTAAGATATATCTAACAGCAATAAACATGGAATACAGCTTCCTACTCATATATAGGAAAATGCAAGACTGAAAAGTAACTAAGGAAGCTGTACTCACCAGGAACTCCTATCCAGACAAAAAGGTCGTCAAACCAGATACACATTATGTCTCCTGTATACATGTCAAACAAATGCATCCACCAAAATGCAGCATATAAGTGCAGCAAACACAAGCAAATAAATGCAATAAATGCATATGGTGCCAATGACATGGTCACCCCTGACGCCAGTCAGTCATCCCACACAAATGGTGAGACAGAGTGGGTAGGGCTGTGACAACCGTGCACTCTGACGTCACTGCTCCTGATGAGTGACAGAATGGATGGGATGCTGTCGGAGTACACACATACTCCTGCCCCAAATCATAAGTGGGGGAGCGCAATGCTCTCATCTCCCAGTATACCATGACGGAGAGGGATCTCTGACGTGCTACAACGCTACGTCACACTACCCCTGAGCGGACCAACGGAGCACCGAACAGAGCAAAAACTGACGTGCTACCACGCTGCATCACACTACCCATGAAACTGGCGATATGCTCTACAATAATGGAGCAGCCTACCACGCAGCATGCAATCATGCGAATGGTGCATGAAACTAAGCATAATAATATCCTGAACCAAATCCACATATATATAAAAATGTGTACCCTAGTACAAGTAAGTCAAATCCACAGATCTAGGGTATACAGGTCCTCTATGGTATAATAACCTAGGTCCTGAACATATCCACCTCCATAAAATATGTACCAACAATGTACATGGATCAAAGCAAAGGTCTAGGTACACAGATCAGGTATGATATAAAAATATAGATACACATGTCAGATAATAAAAATCCAGAGTCTAGTCCTAAACTCAGTAAAGTATGGTATGTCACCTACTCCAGGAACTAAGGTACTCATGGTAATAATCATGAAGTATAAACATGAATACATAACAAGCGACCAAACGGATCATGCTATGGGTATCAAACCGTGACATACCAAAGACAAACATGATCATTGCTTGTAGCTATAAAATACTATGCATATCCAATAGACAATATCATAAAAGATAAGTCAAGAGGTACCCGCCTCAAATGTAGACCGAGCTAAACAATCACCACGTCGAAGTGCTCGTCTCGAACCAATGTCCTGTAATAGCCACATTTAATTTAGCTACATGTATATATCACATAGCTAAAATAATTTCTTAATTACCAGAACCCTATTTCGTTCATTTATTCTCGGTTAACTAATAATTCGGATCTAATCACAGTTTAGATTAGACCCGACCCTTAAACCCTAATTTCATATTATAAAATTAACTACCCACATAATTACTACTAATCAAATTCTAGATACATGAACTAACCAACCTTACCTATAGTCGTTTGCTCTTGTATCAGCCCACTGCTGAAAATTATAGTCGGCCCGAGAAAATTGCTGATCTCCAAATCCAATTCTCCAATTCAACCCTTTCTTTCTTCTTAGTCAAGGAATCCCTGGCGGCAGTCCACAACCACAACAGAGAATCAAACCCAAATCCACAGCTAACCAAGGCACTTACCTCCAACTAGTAGCCCTAAATTTCCTCCGTAAGGATGAAGAAATCCATGCTCTGATTAGGGGAAAACAGCAAGAACCGATCCAAAATCTTCCTCCTAGCATAGAACATGAAGAGTGTCACGGATCATAACATCAATAACCTGATTTTGGAAACCCAAAATTACCTTCAATCGAGACTTCTATCACAGCAAGGAAAGGAAAATCAAAGATCCTTGGAACCCTAGTCGCCTGTTCACACCGGCGATCGGGAGAAGAGGCGGCGGTGTCGCGAGCCCAGGGAGGAGGAAACGGTCGGTTGTGAACCTAACCTAGGGCTCAGGAAAATGGCTGAATCAGGCGACGATGGCTCGGCGGGACGATGGCTCGGCGGTGTGGGGTGAGGCTAGGGCACAACCTCGATGCAAAGAAGATTGCGTGGAGAGGACAGGAAGCATAGATGGGGGAAGAGGAGAGGGGAGACTCGAAGCTTCCCTCGGCTACTGCCTTTGCACTGGAGAGGAAGAGAGGAAACGACACTGGCGTTGGCGGCACGTCGGTTGAAGAAGAACAATTAGGGCACGGCGTCGGGGAAAATCGAGAGAGGAGGCGCGGGGAGGTAAAGAAAACGGCAGAAATAAAATAAGAATAAAAGAAAAACAAATAAAAAGGAAAAGAAAAATAACTTTTCCTCACTTAAATGGGGTAGCCTAAACAGGCTTTCTCGGACCCCGTTTTTATCTCCGTAACCTGATCCATACGAGCTCCGAAAAATTCCAGAAATATTTCTAAAAATTCTGAATAATTCCTTTATCATTATTCATTTTTTTTCCGGTATTTTACATTATCCCCCACTAATAAAAATTTGGTCCCCAAATTTCGTAATCTACCATCAGCAAATACTAACAACAGGTAAAGAGTATAAAATGCTGAACGGAAAATAACTCACACACCTCATGTGAAAAGATGGGGATATCGAGCTCGGATAGTATCCTCGAACTCCCAGGTAGCCTCCTCGTCCGTGTGATGCTGCCATCCGACTTTAACCAGCCGGATAATCTTGTTTCGCAACTAACGCTCTTTCCGGTCCAAAATCCGTACCGGAACCTCCTCATAAGTGACGTCAAGCTGAACGGGAACTGAGATATCTGTCTGTACATGTAACGGGTCGGGTATGTATCTTCTCAACATAGATACATGTAACCCATCGTGAACACCTGCCAAAGCTGGTGGCAACGCCAAACGATAAGCTACCGCTCTAATTCTCTCCAAGATCTGGAAAGATCCAATGTATCGTGAAGCTAGCTTACCTCTAAGGTCAAATCTCTTCACCCCTTTCATGGGTGAAACTCGCAGAAAAATATGGTCGCCAATAGAGAACCCTAGGGGTCTGCGTCTCCGATCAGCATAACTCTTCTGGCGATCCTACGCCTCTGACATCCTCCGTTTGATAATACGGACCAACTCTGTCTCAAGCTGAGCTCTATGAGGTCCCAATAACTGGGCCTCCCCAACCTCATCCCAGAGGGTGGGTGTCTGACAAGGCCTACCATACAACGCTTCAAACGGTGACATCTGGATAGCCAAATACAACCGTTGTTGTAGGCAAACTCTTCCAATGGCAAATGGTCCTCCCAACTGCCTCCAAAATCCAATACACAAGACCTCAGCAAATCCTCTAGAGTCTGAATGGTCCGCTCTGACTGTCCATCTGTCTGCAGATGGAAAGCTGCACTGAATTGGAGCTGAGTGCCCAAAGCCTACTGCAGACTCTGCCGAAAATGAGACGTGAACTGGGGGTCTCTTACCCAAATAAATTGTCAAAGGGACACCACGTAATCTGATGATCTCCCCGCAAAATAGATCTACCAATTGATCCAGAAAATCAGTCTTCCGGATCGCTAACGAGTGCGCGGATTTGGTTAATCGATCAACGATTACCCAAATCGCGTCATGGCCTCGTCATGTCCTCGGCAAACTCACCACAAAGTCCATAGTAATGTGTTCTCATTTCCACTCAGGAATAGAAATCTGCTGAAGTAAGCCGGTAGATCTCTGATGCTCGGCCTTCACTTGCTGACAGACAAGACATCTAGCTACAAAATCCGCGATGTCTTCCTTCATGTCGTTCCACTAATAGAAACACCTCAAATCTTGGTACACACGGGTACTGCCTGGGTGGACAGCAAATCATGAGCGATGAGCCTTCGGAAGTAACTCCTATAAGACCGGATGAGAATGAAGTACGCATAATCTGCCTCAGATGTGTATAACACCCTCCTCGTTTCGTGTGAACTCGGTCGGCTACCCGGAAGCTATCTGGCTACAAATAAACTGCAAATACTGATTAGCAGCTTAGGGCTCTCGTATCCTCGTCCTGATCAATGACTGAGCAACCATGGTAACCAGAGTACCCTGCTCTGTCTGTCCTTACCCCTCAAGGCCCAAATCGGAGAAACCTTAAATCAAGTCTATGACTACAACTCGATGGCAAGCTAAAGTCCCTCCGGACTTCCTGCTAAGCGCATCGACAATCACATTAGCTCTCCCCGGGTGATAGCTAATGGTACAATCATCATCCTTCAGGAACTCCATCCATCTCCTCTGTCGGAGACTAAGTCCCTTCTAAATAAACAGATATTTGAGACTCTTATGGTCAGTGAGAATCTCAAATGTAACGCCATATAAATAATGTCGCCAAATCTTCATGGCAAAAATAATGGCGACTAGCTCCAGATCATGTACAGGGTAGTTCTTCTCATGCTTCTTCAACTGCCGAGAAGTAGGAGACTACCCTGCCGTGCTGCAGCAAAACAGCGCACAAAACCTGTAGAGATGCGTCGGTATAGAGCACGAATCCGTCCTCTTCAGAAGGTAAAACCAAAATCGAAACCGACACTAGTCTCCGCTTCGGCTCCTCGAAGCTGGTCTCGTTGTCCTTGAACCACGTGAACTTCACGCCTTTCCTGGTCAGGCGTGTCAGTGACATAACAATCCGAGAGAAACCCTCAACGTATCTCCGGAAATATCGAGCCAAACTAAGGAAGTTGCGAGCCTCTTCTATAGACTTCGTCTACTCCCAACGGTAACAACCTCGATCTCCTGTGGAACCATGGTATACCCTACTGGTGACCGTGTGTCTCAAACATCTCACAGAAGACAACCAAAATACGCACTACTGATCTTCGCATATAGATGTTCCCACCGAAACATCTCTAGAACTATGCAAAGATGATGTGCATGACTCACCTCGGATCCGAAATAAATCACAACATCGTCAACAAGGACAATGGAAACCAATCCAAACATCCTAGTGATACCAAAATCATCAAGTCTCTGAAAACATCTAAGGCTTCCCAAGCCCTAACAGAAAAACCAAGATACATAATGTCCGTATCACAGACATTCCTAACCATAAGATCTCCGATAATAAGTCAAAAATCTGATCACCAACAACATAAATCACCAAAGAATAAATCCTCCAGTGTGAGAGCAACGCTCCATCACAGAAAATACCACATATGTGGGAGCAACGCTCTACCACAAGAAATCCTCCATATGTGGGGGCAACGCTCCACCACAAATAATCCGAAATATGTATTCACAATTAATATGGGAGCAATGCTCCGCTACAAGCAATCCGCAATATGTGGGAGCAACGCTCCACCACAAATAATACATAAGTGCCCAAGGCACCTAACTATCCAGCTAGAGACTACACGAGATCTCTCTACCACAGATTATTGTGGTTAGCCAAAGGTATAACAATCCAGCAATCAAACCAAACTCATCGTCAATTCTATCAACATCGTAGTGACTTGCCCACTGATAAGAAAATGGGTTGACAGGGTAATCCAACAAATGACATAATGCAGACACTCCACATCCTGCATTGAACATACGTAGAATCATCATGTTGCTACCAACAATACACCTGGCACACGTGCACACACAACATAAGTATGATCGACATAATCCTCCAATTAGTACACACCAAACATACTCACAACAAGGTATAAATCATCGTGATACCTCCAACAATGCATACCGAACCCGTGTGCAAAAACCAACGTAGGTATAATCGACAATACACCTCCAATAATTCTCACAACACATACCAAATGAGTATAATCACTTAATACTTCCAATTAAGCCTAATAGACACAAGTGCACCCCATAAATCAAATATAATCCAAAATAAAGCAGTCTAATCATCAGAAAACAACAATATATCACAATATCTTATCTAACAATATCCATTGCGAGCCTGAAGAGGTTGGAACACCTAACGGCAATAGAAGACTAAGTGCTCCACTTGGAACGTTACTTCAGTGCTCGGTTCTGCTCAGCAGTAGAATTCAATAATTCTATTCCTTTGCTACTCTTGCCCTATTCTTCCAAGGTGCAATAACTGTTGGATAATCGGTGGCCGGCTAGAAGGGGGGTTGAATGGACGGCGCCCCAAATAACTCGCTTCCTACGTATTCGTTAGTGCGCAAGCGGAAATACAAATACTAATTACAAATACGAAAGCTAAAGACAAAGAAAAGAACAAGCAAACCAATACACGTCGACGTAACGTGGTTCGGAGATGATGCTCCTACTCCACGGCTGTCCGTAAGGTGGACGATCCCTATCCGTCGGTGGATTAGCCCCCGGCAACCTCCGACTATCTCAAGTCGCTCCTTGTGGGTGGAGAAACCTCACCACAAACACACCAAGACCTCTTGGATTACACAAGCACTTGAGAACTCTTGTGACTACTAATTAGGCTTTAACCAAGTCTAATTTCGTCAGGTTGGCCGGCCATCCCAAGCTCCTTCTTATAGAGCTTGAAGCAAATCAGCATCCTGATTTGCCCGTTACCAGTCGACTGGTCCTTGCACCAGTCGACTGATGCCAGCCCAACGGCTATCTCAACGGCTCTCTGCTACAGTGCATCAGTCGACTGGTACATACACCAGTCGACTGCTACAGTACGCTACAGTAACTGCTACAGTGCCGCTACAGTAAAACCCTAAAACTAGGATTTTACTCCGAGTACAATCTCTCATGCACTCGTACCCTCACGACTCATTTGACTCTTCTTTGCAGCCTTGACCTCTTGCCTTCAAGCCTACTTCCTTTGGCTCTCGTCCCTCGGATGCATCCAAGCCCGCGGCTCGTCTCCAATGCCATCCTTCGCGTATGCCTTGAAGTCGCTTCCCTCGGCCCTTGTCCTCGCTGCCTTGTCCACGGTCCATCGGATGCTCCATCCTTCACCGGACCCGAAGCCGTCAACCTGAGTCACATGTGTCACCTGCAGTCCTACACAACTCAAGTACACATATCAAATAACGAGGGTAATCCTAACTTAAACCCTTTGCCCAAACACCAAAACACATGGTCCCGCGGACCATTGGGATTGCTCCAACAATTTCCCCCTTTTTGGTGTTTGGCAATACGTTTAAGTTAGGGAAAACAAATAGCAAAACAATATGCTAAAACAAATGGACTTACGATGCCAAGGCTACACACTTGGACTTACACCGCCAAATGGACTTATGTTGCCAAGGCTACACACGTGGCAATCGCCGAATGGACTTACGATGCCAAGGCTACACACTTGGACTTATAATGCCGAATGGACTTACGTTGCCAAGGCTACACACTTGGCAACCGCCGAAATAACGCCCCAAGCATTGGAACCTATCACAAGGCTCCCCCTACACCTAAGCTTCCCATTGAGCTAGGATTTTCCCACATGGCTTTTTAAGAACCTATCCCAAGGCTCCCCCTACGCAAAGGCACTAAAGGTTTTCCCAACTAAACCTTAATTCTCCCCCTTTGCCTAACATCCAAAAAGTTCTCCAACAATATCCCAATTGTTGAAAATTTTCTCATCCAAACTGACCCTAAACTCATGTATTAATCCCCCTTGGATCCCATACATCTAAGTGAGTTGACATGGTCACAAACCAATGTTGAAAACAGTTTCAGACTGGTATCAGTCGACTGCCCTGAGTGCAAGTCGACTGTCCCCTTCGACACAACCTTACAGAACCATTCTGTGGTCGAAAAACACTGTTACCAATCGACTGGTGTCGGTACCAGTCGACTGCCCTCGTCAAAATGAGCTTACAGAACCATTCTGTGCTCAAAAACATTGTTATCAGTCGACTGGTATCTGCACCAGTCGACTGGTACCTTATTTCTGAAAAAATCAGCCTTTTCAGGCCAACTTCAGAAATGCACCAGAAATTCCCTAGACCTCCAAAAATCCCCAAATTTTGTGGAGAGGTCTATTGTACCATTGTCTACTTGGGAAAAATACATTACAAAATGTATCTATCACCAATCCCAAGATTGACACAAAATCCAAAACTAGCTAAATGGTTCAATTGAACCTTGACCTAAAGTCCTAGTTTTGGTTTCCTCTTGATGTATTTACTCATACCAACCCACAATGCATCCCTAGCATTGGTTTATATGGTATTTATACATCCAAAATCAATTATCATGCTATATGACCCCAAATGTCATATTTCCTTGCATGAAACATAATCTATGTGTGCCAAATCCCTAGGTTTGAGACTCAAGCCCGTCTCTAAATCATTTGGCACACTCCATGGCTCCTCTAGACTCCCAAGTAGTACCCACCTGAGATCCATTGGCCATGGGTCCCTATTTGACTCTTTAAGCTCCTCCTAGAGCTCTTAACCTTAGTCACCTCCCTAGGTGACTCATCTATTGTGACCAAACCACAATGATGTCCCTTAGAAGATCTCCTTATCTTCTTGATCTTGGACACATCATCCTTGCCATAGTCATATGCAACCCTAGCATATTTATTTTTGGCCTTGGATGACTCTCCCTTGTCCTTATCATGTGCCACCCTAGCATATTTATTTTTGACCTTAGAGACACTAGATCGGTATCCCAAACCCGATCTATCATTGTTGGGTTTTTGACTCCCCAACACCATACTTAATCCCTTAGATCCAATAGTGAATCTTTTAAGGAATTTCTCTAAACCATCAAGCTTTGCCTTCAAAGCTTGATTCTCCCTTTCTAGGTTCCTAAACCTAGAGTCAACATGTCCACCATGGACATTCCTAGACCTACCCTTTCTAGGCATATGTCTCCCCTTCTTGGGATTAATGCCTTGGGTCTCCTTAGGTCTACCATTTCTAAATTTATCATGCATAGATTTCCTAGGGCTATGATCCACATTTACCCTACTCCTATCATTATATCTAAATCCAAAATTTTTCATTGCTACATAATGATAATCATTATTTCTCCTAGCATGCATGGGAACATAAGAATTTGAATTCCATTTCAAATTAGGGTATACCTCCCTTACCCTTGAAGCTCCCCCTTGATTTGAGCTCCTTTTCTTCTCCCATTTCTTTAGATGCGCAAGCTTCTTGATTTCCCCCTTCTTGGGGCATTTGGTGTGGTAATGTCCCTTCTCCCCACACGTGAAGCACACAATGCGCAATCTTCTTTTTTGGGCTTCTTCATTCCTACAACCCTTGTTAGCATTTATAATAACTAGATTGAGTTTAGGAATTACCTTTTTCTTACCCATAGGACATCTACTCTTGTAGTGTCCCTTTTTATTGCACCCGAAGCATACTATGTGATCTTTTGACTTTGCTTCGGTGGAGGTGCTCACTAAGTTGACCTCCTCCAAGACTTCTTCTTCATCCTTTGAGGATGTAGATGCTACTTCATCCTCCTTCTCCTCCTCGGATGTTGAGCATGGCTCAACTTCCGTTTGCTCCTCTTCAACTTGAGCAACTAGACCCATCTCAATGGGTTCTTCTTCCTCTTGTGTAGGTTTAGGTTCTTCTTGTAGAACCATCTTCACCTTACTCCACAACTCGTGGGCATTCTTATACTCACCTACACCATTTAACACATTAGATGGCAATATATCTATTAAGATTGATATTACCTTTGAGTTTGCCTCCGATCGTGTGGTTTGCTCTTCCGTCCAACGTCGTGGTCGAAGTCTTTTTCCCTTCTTATCTCTTGGGACTTCGAATGGGTCCTTGATAATCATCATGATGTCCCAATCCGTATTGAAGAAGACCTCCATCCTCATCATCCAATACGTGATGTCCCCAAGGCTTCCTCCTTCAAATTTTGGAGGGACAATCAACCCGGCCATCTTCTTATATGCGTTGCTCTTCTCGGCGGTTAGTCCGGTGAAGTGCGTCCTCGCTCTGATACCACTTGTTGGATAATCGGTGGCCGGCTAGAAGGGGGGTTGAATGGACGGCGCCCCCAAATCCTTGCTTCCTATGATGTTAGTGCAGCGAAATACAAATACTAATTACGAATACGAAAGCTAAAGACAAAGAAAAGAACAAGCAAACCAATACACGTCGATGTAACATGGTTCGGAGATGATGCTCCTACTCCACGGCTGTCCGTAAGGTGGACGATCCCTATCCGTCGGTGGATTAGCCCCCGGCAACCTCCGGCTATCTCAAGTCGCTCCTTGTGGGTGGAGAAACCTCACCACAAACACACCAAGACCTCTTGGATTACACAAGCACTTGAGAACTCTTGTGACTACTAATTAGGCTTTAACCAAGTCTAATTTCGTCAGGTTGGCCGGCCATCCCAAGCTCCTTCTTATAGAGCTTGAAGCAAATCAGCATCCTGATTTGCCCGTTACCAGTCGACTGGTCCTTGCACCAGTCGACTGATGCCAGCCCAACGGCTATCTCAACGGCTCTCTGCTACAGTGCATCAGTCGACTGGTACATACACCAGTCGACTGCTACAGTACGCTACAGTAACTGCTACAGTGCCACTACAGTAAAACCCTAAAATTAGGATTTTACTCCGAGTACAATCTCTCATGCACTCGTACGCTCACGACTCATTTGACTCTTCTTTGCAGCCTTGACCTCTTGCCTTCAAGCCTACTTCCTTTGGCTCTCGTCCCTCGGATGCATCCAAGCCCGCGGCTCGTCTCCAATGCCATCCTTCGCGTATGCCTTGAAGTCGCTTCCCTCGGCCCTTGTCCTCGCTGCCTTGTCCACGGTCCATCGGATGCTCCATCCTTCACCGGACCCGAAGCCGTCAACCTGAGTCACATGTGTCACCTGCAGTCCTACACAACTCAAGTTCACATATCAAATAACGAGGGTAATCCTAACTTAAACCCTTTGCCCAAACACCAAAACACATGGTCTCGCGGACCATTGGGATTGCTCCAACAATCTCCCCCTTTTTGGTGTTTGGCAATACGTTTAAGTTAGGGAAAACAAATAGCAAAACAATATGCTAAAACAAATGGACTTACGATGCCAAGGCTACACACTTGGACTTACACTGCCAAATGGACTTATGTTGCCAAGGCTACACACGTGGCAATCGCCGAATGGACTTACGATGCCAAGGCTACACACTTGGACTTATAATGCCGAATGGACTTACGTTGCCAAGGCTACACACTTGGCAACCGCCGAAATAATGCCCCAAGCATTGGAACCTATCACAAGGCTCCCCCTACACCTAAGCTCCCCATTGAGCTAGGATTTTCCCACATGGCTTTTTAAGAACCTATCCCAAGGCTCCCCCTACGCAAAGGCACTAAAGGTTTTCCCAACTAAACCTTAATTCTCCCCCTTTGCCTAACATCCAAAAAGTTCTCCAACAATATCCCAATTGTTGAAAATACACTAAAGCTCCTTCACCGGACCCGAAGCCGTCAACCTGAGTCACATGTGTCACCTGCAGTCCTACACAACTCAAGTACACATATCAAATAACGAGGGTAATCCTAACTTAAACCCTTTGCCCAAACACCAAAACACATGGTCCCGCGGACCATTGGGATTGCTCCAACAATAACTACATCAATTGTCAACTAGATAGAAACCCTTGTGCCAGCTAATCAAAACCAAATTTGGTAGGTCAATGTGTAGCCTTAGTGTCCCCATTTATCCAATTGTTGTATTGAATTACTTATCCTATTCCTTATCTCCACTTCTATTGATGTGAAGTGCAGTATCAAACTCAGCGTGTTGGTCCAGGTGAAATTCAAATGCAATTTCTCTGTATGAGACATAATTTTTGTAATAAGGACTTAGAAAATTCTCAACTTTCCTCATTTTATAAAGAGAATCCAATTTACTCATCCACGTCCAATTGCTTCAAAATGAAATGGGCAATGTTTCCATCTCCAAGCTTGGTCTATTCCACTTATATGCAAATTATTGGAAGTCATCAATACTACAATGGTAGCTAAGGTTCAGTAAGATACAACATCACCAAGACTACATGATTACACTATTATCTATGGTGAACAATTATCATTAATCAATAATTCAATTTCAAATCTGCATAACACATCCTCAAACATAACCTTGACTAATTCTTTAGGCACAACAATTACACGCCAATCCAAGGTTCTTTTAATATTCACCTTAGTCTTAATTAGTTCTTAAAAAAAATAGTCATCCTACAATGGAAGTCATCCAACATGATCATTTTTAAATATGTCATGTATAATTGTTTTGGTCTTTCTATATAACCTACCCTTTATACTCCAAATCCAGATGATTCAAATTGTCCATCTGTAGAATCTATCAAACATGTTCATGCAATGTCAACCTATGTTCTCACATTATACCTTTTAGAGCCTACTACACTCAATCATCAAAACACAGTAGTGAAATATAGACGAGCATGAGATATATATAATTCATGTTTTTGCTACAATTATTCAACAATGTGGTGTACATATACGAAAATTGGAAACACCAAAAAAAAAAAAAAGCTTCAACCAACTCAACACTTTAGGAAAACCAATCATTTAGAATATTCCAATTCTTTTGGACAACAATGTACTTAATTAATAAACTTGTAATAAGGTTCTTTTAAAAGTCCCTTTGAATCAATGTTTATCATTTATCTACTGATAAAGTTAACTAAGATAAAATGATATATTACTGGATAGGTCAACATGAAGATATAGATACTATCCACTACCCAGCTAATAACAGCAGAGGCTGGTATGTGTCTCAATCTGCTAATCAACTAATAGTAACAGTGTCACGCCCCAGAGGAGTCCCTGTCTGAAGAAATTTTGGTAGCATCTCCCCTGTACAGCGGACAATCTGAAACTTCTACATAACACATATACCTCAGTCACAGGCGGCTGGAATTATAACAATAAATAAAAACAATCACCACGCAGTTTATATAGATATTCAGCCTCTGGCTATCACAACCACGCAGTTAATAATAGTAATCATAAAAAAAAGTACTCTGACTCGAAATCCACCCTACTCAACTACACTCGTAAAGCTCAAATCCGACGAACCCACCTCTTCTGCTGTCCAGGCAGGCATGTAGTAGAATAAAATCCAAATCATACCAAAAGTCCATTAAACGGAAGGATTCCATACAATATCCATATGTAAAATCCAAAACAAGACTAAAACAAAGTCTGATAGAGAAAAGAAAAATAAAATAACAAATCCAAACTAGCAGAGGACTAGCACTACGTGTTGTGGGAACCAGCGACTGGAACTGCTCCTGACAGCCTCAACCTGAAAATATATCAACAATGGAAGTGAGGTGAGTCCAACACTCAGCAGGTACAACTGATATGCATAATAATACAAATAACAGACAACACTAATCATGCGTACAGTCTCCTGAATACGAGAAGGATAAATGCAACTGAAACGAAATCAGGAGATAACTGTACTAACCGGAATCAAAGTACAAAGGTAACAGGGTTGTCAGACCGGGGAAGTCATAATCCTGTATGCATGTCAATCATATGCATCCATATAAATGTAGCAAGTAAATGCAGCAATCACAAACAATAAATGCAATAAATGCATATGGTGACCGTGCACTCTGACATCACTGCTCCTGATGAGCGACCGAGTGGACGGGATGCTGTCGGAGTACTCCTGTCCTCTGACCCCAAATCATAAATGGGGGAGCTCAATGCTCTCATCTCCCGGTACACGATGACGGGGAGGATATCTCTGCCGGCTACCACGTTGAGTCATCTGACCAACGGAGCCAAACAGAGTCCACCATCTGCCGGCTACCACGCTGCTACACTAAATGCCAACGGAGCCAAACAGAGCGGAACTGACTGCCGGCTACCACGCTGAGTCACCTGACCAACGGAGCCAAACAGCAGAACCGCCACACACCTGCCTGATATACCACTAACCCATGGGTGGTGGTGGTGTGTGCAGTACATGTAACTGGCGATGGGCTCAACCATAGTGGCGCCGACAATCGCACAGCATGCAATCATGATGCATGACACTAAGCATGGCAATCTCATGAATAACATAGTAATGACCATATAAATAATACAAAGTGTGTACCACTGGAAGATGTATCAGATAGAAGGTACACAAATCAGATAAAGCATCAAATAAACCCTAGATCCAGAAGATAACATAGCATGTGGTTGGGTCACTACCTAAAGCATATATGATCAAGTAAATAATATGCAGTGCAGAATAAATAAACAAGCAACCATGTAACTATCATGTAGTGACCAACCGAACAAAATGATTACACGATCACTGCTATATGTTAAACATATTATTAACCATATCAAAGACATAAGTCAAAGTACCCGCCTCCAATAGGAAAATAAGATTGGTCCGGTCCAACTCGGACGTCGAGATACTTGTCTCGCGTCAAAGTCCTGTAATACCAATACACATATATTTTATTTAGCTAAAAATCCAAATGAATTGCTAAATAAAATTCCCAACATAATTTAGGGCAAAACCCTAAGTCATAATCATTAACCTACCTAATTAAACACATATAATTTAGTTACTCAACATGTATCAAATAACTAAATCAAACTCCTAATTCAATTAGGAAAACCCTAATTATTGATCAACCTTAACTAATCATCAATTAACTTATCAACATCAAGACCTAAATCCACAAACATTAAACCCAAAAACCTTACCTTTCACTGATCTCTTGGTTCAATCCGTATCACCAACACCTGCAAACATTCTAACAAGCATAAAGATTCTGGTGGAGCTAAAGGTGATCAGACAAGAGATTGAATCTATGCTTACCCCTAAGTGGCTACTATTGACTCTCAGCAAAAACACAAAATTCCAGCAGCCTGTACCAACGAATAGCAACAATGAAGTCTCAAACCACACAGAAGCCCTAGGTCAGCGCTGGCGAAAAGAAGAAAAGGGAGAACCTAGGCTCGACAGAATTCTGCGACCTCCACTAGAGCTCACGATAACCAGTGCTAGGGCTGAGGCTTCGTCGACAATGGCAGCAAGTTTTCTGATAACCGGCTAGGTCAAGAAATGGCGGTGCTGGGTCGGCAGATTTAGGGCAAAGGAGCTTGGTCGGCTGTCGGCGCTCGGAAGAAGAGATAGAGTCACGGGTCGGCCGGCTAGGGCTCGGATGTCGGCGCTCAAGTGCCGGTGACGAGAAAACAACGACGGTGATCAACAGCAGCACAAGAGGAGAAATCGCAGAAGAAGGGCTCGAGATGATGAAAAGAAAAATCGGCGGAGGAAGGGGGAAAAGAAGGAGGAGGAGAAGAAACCGCCTCCGAGCGGTTTTGGGCAGAAACGATGGCTCGGCGCGAGGAGGGAGGCTAGGGCACGCGGGGAAGACTCGGCATCTCGAGAGAAAAAGAAGAGAAACGGATAAATAAAAGAAAAATAAAGGAAAAGAATTAAGAAATTCATCTTTTCCTCATTTAAATGGGGTAGCCAAAACAGGCTTTTCCCGACCCCGTTTTATCCCCGTAAACTCATCCATACGAGTTCCGAAAAATTCCCGAAAAATTTCCAAAAATTCCAAAAAAATTCCCTTATTAAGATTCGCCTATTTTCCGGTATTTTACATTCTCCCCCACTAATAAAAATTTGGTCCCCAAATTTCGTTATTTACCATCAGCAAGTACTAACAATAGACAGGAAGTATAAATGCTGAACGGTAAACTAAATCACATACCTCAAGTAAAAAGATGGGGATATCGAGCTCGGATAGTATCCTCGAGCTCCCAAGTAGCCTCCTCGTCCGAATGATGCTGCCATCCGACTTTAACCAGCCGGATAGCCTTGTTCCGCAACTGATGCTCTTTCCGGTCCAGAATCCGTACCGGAACCTCCTCATAAGTAATGTCAGGCTGAACTGGAACTGGAATATCTGCCAGCACATGCGTCGGGTCGGGAACGTATCTCCTCAGCATCGATACGTGGAATACATCATGAGCGCGGCGAGGGACGGTGGTAGTGCGGTCGGTAGCTACGCTCGATCCTCTCTAAGATCTCGAAAGGGCCAATATACCGCGGAGCTAGCTTACCTCTGAGGCCAAATCTCTTCACCCCTTCGTGGTGAAACTTGCGAAATACATGGTGGCAAAGAGAACTCTAGTGAGTGCGTCTCCGTCGGCATAACTCTTACGGCGGTCCTGCGCCTCGACATCCTCCGTCGATAGTGCGGATCAACTCTGCATCTCTGCTGAGCTCTATGAGGTCCCAACAACTAGGCCTCTCAACCTCATCCCGGAGGGCGGTGTCAGACAAGGTCTACCGCGCCTCAACCGGTGCCATCTGGATAGCCGAATGAAAGCTATTGTTGTAGGCAAACTCTACCAACGGCAGATGGTCCTCCCAACTGCCTCCAAAATCCATAACACATGATCTCAGCAAGTCCTCAAGAGTCTGAATAGTCCGCTCTGACTATCCATCTGTCTGTGGATGGAAAGCTGTACTAGGAGCTGTGTGCCCAAGGCCTGCTGCAGACTCTGCCAGAAACGAGATGTAAACCGTGGATCTCTATCCGAAATAATACTCAACGGAACACCATGTAGTCTGATGATCTCCCGACAATAGAGATCTGCCAATCGATCCAGAGGATCAGTCCTGCGGATCGCTAAGAAGTGCGCGGATTTGGTTAATCGATCAACGATTACCCAAATCGCGTCATGGCCTCGTCGTGTCCTCGGCAACCCTACCACAAAGTCCATGGTAATGTGATCCCACTTCCACTCAGGAATAGGAATCCGCTGAAGTAACCCTGCAGGTCTCTAGTGCTCAGCCTTCACCTGCTGACAAACAAGACATCTAGCTACGAAATCCGCGATGTCTTTCTTCATACCATTCCACCAATAAGAACGCCTCAAGTCTCGATACATACGGGTCCCACCTGGATGGATCACAAATCGAGAGCGGTGTGCCTCCTGGAATAGCTCCTGTAAGACCGGATGAGACTGAGGTACGCATAATCTGCCTCGGAAGTATATGATACCCTCCTCGTCTCGTGTAAACTCGGTCTGCTGCCCGGAAGCTATCTGACTGCTAATGAACTGCAAATGCTGATCACCAGCCTGTGCCTCTCGGATCTTCATCCTGATCGACGACTAAGCAACCATAGTAACCAGAATACCCTGCTCTGTAGATCCCTGCTCCTCAAGGTCTAACTCAGAAAAACTCTGAATCAAGTCCGTGACTGAAGTCCGGTGGCAAGCCAAAGTCCCTCTGGACTTCCTGTTAAGTGCATCGGCAACCACATTAGCTTTCCCCGGGTGGTAGCTAATGGTACAATCATAGTCCTTTAGGAACTCCATCCATCTCCTCTGTCGGAGATTAAGCTCCTTCTGGGTAAAGATGTATTTGAGACTCTTATGATCTGTGAGAATCTCAAATGTAATACCGTATAAATGATGACGCCAAATCTTCAAAGCATAAATGATGGCGGCTAACTCTAGGTCATGAACTGGGGAGTTCTTCTCATGCTCCTTCAGTTGACGAGAAGCATAAGAGACTACTTTGCCGTGCTGCATCAGAACAGCACCCAAACCCTGAAGAGAAGCGTCGGTGTAGAGTACAAATCCGTCCTCTCGGAAGGTAGAACCAAAGCTGGGCCGACACTAATCTCGCCCGACACGAAAGGCGGTCTCGCAATCCTCGGTCCGTAAGCTACGCCCTTCACGGTAAGGCGTGTTAGCGGCATAGAAATACGTGAGAAACCCTCGACAAAGCGTCGGTAATATCCGCCAATCCCGAACTGCGGATCTCTGTCGACTTGTTGCTCCCAACGGTGTGACCTCGATCTTCGAGTCTCTTGAAATACCTCTACTAGAAACCACGTGTCCGAAAACCGATGAAGATAACCAAAATGCACAGCGTACAGCTGATGTCGTCTAAGAATCTCCAAGACTATACGAAGATGTGCATGCTCCTCCTGGAATGCGAGTAGACCAATATGTCATCAATGAAAACGATAACAAACTGATCAAGATACCAAATATCGGTTCATCAAATCCATAAACACATTGGAGCATTGGTAAGACCAAATGGCATTACCAAAAACTCATAATGACCGTATCGAGTACGGAAAGTCATCTTACGAATATACGAGTCTCGACCCTCGGTGATGATATCCGGATCGCAGATCAATCTTAGAATACACTGATGTACCTCTGAGCTGATCAAACAAATCCTCGATCCGTGGTAAAGGATATTTATTTCTGACGGTCACTGCATTCAGCTGTCTATAGTCAATACATAACCTCATAGTACCATCCTTTTTCTTGACAAATAATACCGGAGAACCCCATGGGGAAACGCTAGGGCGAATGAATCCCCTGTGTAAAAGCTCCTGGAGTTGAACCTTCAGCTCGTTCAACTCTTTTGGTGCCATACGATAAGGAGCTTTCGATGCCTGTGCGGTTCCCGGAATCAACTCAATAGCGAACTCCACTGGCCTTCTGGGAGGCAAACCTGGCAGCTCCTCTGGAAACACCTCTGGGTACTCCCGTACAACAGGAACGTCGGATAGCTGCGAACTACTGCTGTCATCAGTACTGATCAAAGATAACAGAAAACCCTGACAGCCATGTGACAGCAACTTCTGAGCCTGTATCACCGAAATGATCGATAAGCCGTCGTCTCTGATGCCAGTGAAATCCCACGAGGGTTGGTTCGGAGGCCGAAATGTGACCACCCTCGTCTGGCAATCAACTGTGGCATGATATGCTGACAAACAGTCCATGCCAAGAATAATATCAAAATCGACCATTTCTAATACTAAAAGATCCACTGTAAGTATTAGGTTGCCAAAATCTAATGGGCAACCTCTGACCTCCTGGGTGACTTCTAAAGTATCACCGGACGGTAAGGAGACGGTCAATCGCTGGGGTCTGAAAGTGGGTAATCTACCAACCTCCCGCATAAAAGTGTGAGATATAAATGAATGCGAGCTACCTGTATCTATCAGTATATCTGCAGATAAGGCATAAATAGAAATCATACCACGGAAAACGGATCCATCGGCTCGCTGCGCATCCTCTCTGGTCATCGCATGAACACGCCCAGTCTCTGGCGGAGGAGGAGGTGGTAATGCTGCCAGCGGCTGCTGCGGCTGGGAAGAAGCCTGCCACTGAGGCGGTGCTGGATAATGTGCCAGAGAAGACTGAGAGGACGGTGACTAATACTGTGCAGCTGGCTGAGACTGAGTCTGGTACTGGCCTAAAGACTGAGGCTGCATCTGATACTGCCCCTGCGTCGGATAATAAAGTCCCGAAACAGAACTCTGAGGTGTTATGTAAGCACTGGAGAACTCCTGTCCAAGCATGACATATGCCGCTGCTGCAGGTGAAGCACTCCGCTGCTGGCCATGCGAAGGTTGGGCTCTTCGCCCTCCTCGATAAGTTCTGAACTAACCGGACTGTCCTCCATGATCAGATCCTCCGGTAGTCATATGCTAAGTCTTCTACGGACAATCTCGGCTCTGGTGCCCAGGCAGTTTGCAATGAAAGCAAATTGACTGTCCCAGAGAACAAGCTGAAGTGACATGATCTCTGGACCCACATCTGAAACAGCGAATGTCGCTGGCGGGTTGTTTCCGGCTCTGCTGGGAAGACCAAAAATGTCCCGAAGAAGCCTGCCCTGATTTCTGAGGTTTACGTGATACCCCAGATGTACCCTGATCTGATCGACTACGCCTGCTCTGCTGTGATGTAGCCTGAGGCTGCTGGATCTGTCCAGATGTCTGACTCGGCTGCTTCCTTTTCCTATCCGTAAAAACTCTCTGCTGAGCTGACTCAATAATGAGGGCTCTGTCCAACATCTCCGCATAAGATGTGATACCAAGACCGACAAGTCTTAGTTGCAAATGTCCATCCAGCCCCTGAATGAACTGCTGCATACTTGAACTGTCATCAGCAACTAGCTCTGGACAAAATCTGGCCAATCTGTCAAACTCTGTATTATACTCTGTCACCGATTGGTTGTTTTGTCGCAAACTCAGGAAATCCTGCTGACGAGCCATCTGATAAGCTCGTGGAAAGAAACGGCTCTCAAAAGCCTCTCTGAATCTGGCCCAAGTAATGTTCTGCTCACCGATGACGGAACGCTGAGTAAGCCACCAAGTGTCGGCCGCGTCCCGTAAGTGAAAAGCAGCCAGCTCTGCTTTCTCCCACTCGGAGCAAGCAATATAAAAGAAAGTCCGCTCCATAGTCTCAATCCAAGACAAGGCCACACTCGGATCTCTGTCTCCTCGGAAAAGTGTGAATCGACTCTTCATCGATTCTGCCAACACTGGAATCCTGGCTCGTGCCGCGGCAATGTCAGTGAGGTGTGTCGGAACAGCTGTCGGAACTGGCGGAACCACTGGAGCTAGTGCTACGGGTGGTACCGCTGTATAAACCGGAGGAGGTACTCCGATGCTGCTGGGTAAACTGGAGCATATGCTGTCGGTGGCACTGTAGGGTGAACATAGGTGGCCGCGACTGGAGGTACAGTAGGTAATGGTACCGCATAAGAAGTAGCCGGTATCCCTAATGCAGGTGCTGCTGGGTACACCGTATGTACTGGGAGCACAGGTGTCGCTGGTGTCGGGTACACTGTAGGCACAGGTGGCGGTGGTGCCGCGTATGCCATAGGCTGGGCTGGAGCTGGTGTCAGAAATGTCAACGGTACCCCTGATGATACCGGAAATACGGTAGGAGTAGGTACACTCGGCGTAACTGAGGTAGGTACCTCTATAGGAGTCATCGGGGTCTGAGAGCCCGACGCGCCCGCAGCATGCTGCGTCTGTCCCTGGCTGACAGGCTCATCAACAGAAGGCATCTCTGGCGTATCCAGAGATCCCGCGGTCCTCGTACGTGGTCGTCCAGCACCACGTCTCGCATCAATACGTGTAGATCGCCTCATATCTGTTAAATTATATTACAGATATTACGACCAGTATAACCAACTACCAAAATAACATCATACCTAATTGCTGTCAGGAGATGTTCCGTCGCTGTCCAGTCCCCAAATTGACCTCAAAATTCCGAACGAGAAAATTGCCGGAAATCCATAATAAAATCCGAAACGAAAGTCCAAAACATATACGTAATGGAAAATCCGTACAACCAAAAATAACTACCAAGTTTGACTCACAAACTTGGGATAGCACAATATATCCAGAATACCAACAACAAGTATCCGATAAATCTCCAGAACACCAAAAGCAGGTATCATAACCCTACTCTGATACCACTAAATTGGTATCAGATAAATCTTAAAATCCAACACACGGAAACCAACCAAGTATCGCCAAACTTTGGCGCTCTGATACCACAAAATTGGTATCAGGTTATCACAAATATCCAAAATACGAAAACAACGATCGCAAAACTTGGCTCTGATACCAAATAAATTGTCTCGCCCCAGAGGAGTCCCTGTCCGAAGAAATTTCGGCAGCATCTCCCCTGTACGGCGGACAATCTGAAACTTCTACATAACACATATACCTCAGCCACAGGCGGCTGGAATTATAACAATAAATAAAAACAATCACCACGCAGTTTATATAGATATTCAGCCTCTGGCTGTCACAACCACGCAGTTAATAATAGTAATCATAAACAAAAGTACTCTGACTTGAAATCCACCCTACTCAACTACACTCGTAAAGCTCAAATCCGACGAACCCACCTCTTCTGCCGTTCAGGCATGCATGTAGTAGAATAAAATCTAAATCATACCAAAAGTCAATCAAACGGAAGGATTCCATACAATATCGATATGTAAAATCCAAAACAAGACTAAAACAAAGTCTGATAGAGAAAAGCTAAAATAAAATAACAACTCCAAACTAGCAGAAGACTAGCACTACATGCTGTGGGAACCAGCGACTGGAACTGCTCCTGACAGCCTCAACGTGAAAATATATCAACAAGGAAGCGGGGTGAGTCCAACACTCAGCAGGTACAACTGATATGCATAATAAAACAAATAACAGACAACACTAATCATGCGTACAGTCTCCTGAATACGAGAAGGATAAATGCAACTGAAACGAAATCAGGAGATAACTGTACTAACCGGAATCAAAGTACAAAGGTAACAGGGTCGTCAGACCGGGGAAGTCATAATCCTGTATGCATGTCAATCATATGCATCCATATAAATGCAGCAAGTAAATGCAGCAATCACAAACAATAAATGCAATAAATGCATATGGTGACCGTGCACTCTGACATCACTGCTCCTGATGAGCGACCGAGTGGACGGAATGCTGTCGGAGTACTCCTGTCCTCTGACCCCAAATCATAAATGGGGGAGCTCAATGCTCTCATCTCCCGGTACACGATGACGGGGAGGATATCTCTGTCGGCTACCACGCTGAGTCATCTGACCAACGGAGCCAAACAGAGTCCACCATCTGCCGACTACCACGCTGCTACACTAAATGCCAACGGAGCCAAACAGAGCGGAACTGACTGCCGGCTACCACGCGGAGCCAAACAGCAGAACCGCCACACACCTGCCTGATATACCACTAACCCATGGGTGGTGGTGGTGTGTGCAGTACATGTAACTGGCGATGGGCTCAACCATAGTGGCACCGACAATCGCACAGCATGCAATCATGATGCATGACACTAAGCATGGAAATCACATGAATAACATAGTAATGACCATATAAATAATACAAAGTGTGTACCACTGGAAGATGTATCAGATAGAAGGTACACAAATCAGATAGGGCATAAAATAAACCCTAGATCCAGAAGATAACATAGCATGTGGTTGGGTCACTACCTAAAGCATATATGATCAGGTAAATAATATGCAGTGCAGAATAAATAAACAAGCAACCATGTAACTATCATGTAGTGACCAACCGAACAAAATGATTACACGATCACTGCTATATGTTAAACATATTATTATGCATATCAAAGACATAAGTCAAAGTACCCGCCTCCAATAGGAAAATAAGATCGGTCCGGTCCAACTCGGACGTCGAGATACTTGTCTTGCGTCAAAGTCCTGTAATACCAATACACAGATATTTTATTTAGCTAAAAATTCAAATGAATTGCTAAATAAAATTCCCAACATAATTTAGGGCAAAACCCTAAGTCATAATCATTAACCTACCTAATTAAACACATATAATTTAGTTACTCAACATGTATCAAATAACTAAATCAAACTCCTAATTCAATTAGGAAAACCCTAATTATTGATCAACCTTAACTAATCATCGATTAACTTATCAACATCAAGACTTAAATCCACAAACATTAAACCCAAAAACCTTACCTTTCACTGATCTCTTGGTTCAATCCGTATCACCAACACCTGCAAACATTCTAACAAGCATAAAGATTCTGGTGGAGCTAAAAGTGATCAGACAAGAGATCGAATCTATGCTTACCCCTAAGTGGCTACTATTGACTCTCAACAAAAACACAAAATTCTGGCAGCCTGTACCAACGAACAGCAACACTGAAGTCTCAAACCACACAGAAGCCCTAGGTCAGCGCTGGCGAAAAGAAGAAAAGGGAGAACCTCGGCTCGACAAAATTCTGCGACCTCCACTAGAGCTCATGATAACCAGTGCTAGGGCTGAGGCTTCGTCGACAATGGCAGCAAGTTTTCTAATAACTGGCTAGGTCAAGAAATGGCGGTGCTGGGTCGGCAGATTTAGGGCAAAGGAGCTTGGTCGGCTGTCGGCGCTCGGAAGAGGAGATAGAGTCACGGGTCAGCCGGCTAGGGCTCGGATGTCGGCGCTCAAGTGCCAGCGATGAGAAAACAACAGCGGTGATCAACAGCAGCACAAGAGGAGAAATCGCAGAAGAAGGGCTCGAGATGAGGAAAAGAAAAACCGGCGGAGGAGGGGGGAAAAGAAGGAGGAGGAGAAGAAACCGCCTCCGAGCGGTTTTGGGCAGAAACGGTGGCTCGGCGCGAGGAGGGAGGCTAGGGCATGCGGGAAAGACTCGGCGTCTCGAGAGAAAAAGAAGAGAAACGGATAAATAATAGAAAATTAAAGGAAAAGAATTAAGAAATTCCTCTTTTCCTCATTTAAATGGGGTAGCCAAAATAGTCTTTTCCCGGCCCCGTTTTATCCCCGTAAACTCATCCATACGAGCTCCGAAAAATTCCCGAAAAATTTCCAAAAATTCCAAAAAAATTCCCTTATTAAGATTCGCCTATTTTCCGGTATTTTACAAACAAAAGCTAAAAACTACTGGTGTATGATATGAAAAATCACCCGAAACTGTAATACTTGATCTCTAATAGGGTCGATCATCTTCAGTGGCTAATTCATCACATGTACTATGGCTACAACATCAGACAGATACCAGATACCAAGTATTATTACATGTCACAACTATCACAGTCAACAATGCATATACTAACAAAAAAGGTAGGATAACAGTATACCAACATACCTCCTATAGCTTGGAGATGTCCTGCTGCTGTTAGGTCCCAAAACCTGAAAAGTCACATCAAGAAGACTAAAACACGAAATCCAAAACACGGGATACAAAACTCGTACCATACTCTGATACTAAATAAATTGGTATCAGATAAATCTCGAAAATCCAGAACACATAGCAAGTATTGTATACCTGCTCTGATACCACTAAATTGTCACGCCCCGGGGGAGTCCCTGTCCGAATAAATTTCGGCAGCACCTCCCCTGTACGGGTGACAATCTGAAGCATTTATACAAAGCCCTCAGGGTCACATATACCTCTGCCAACACGGCCGGAACAATAACAGTAATAAAAATATAACACAAAGTCATCCACGCAGTTTATATCATCAGCCCACTCGGCTGGAACAAAAATCCAAAACACAGCAGAAAAACGATAGAAAACCAAATTACATGACATGCTAGCCGGCTAGGCTTACACCACACCACAAAACACCACTCCGAAAACAAAATCCGAAACACAAGCTTGATGCACAAATACCAAAGTACAGATGGACAACAGCGAAAACAGATCTTCTGAGGTGACATGGGACCAGCAGGCAGGATACTCCAAGCGACACCATAAACAACCTGGTACCTGAAAAAGATAGTGTCCACGGGGGTGAGTTCAACAACTCAGCGAATACCAATAAACATGCCTAGTAAGATATATCTAACAGCAATAAACATGGAATACAGCTTCCTACTCATATATAGGAAAATACAAGACTGAAAAGTAACTGAGGAAGCTGTACTCACCAGGAACTCCTATCCAGACAAAATGGTCGTCAAACTAGATACACATTATGCCTCCTGTATGCATGTCAAACAAATGCATCCACCAAAATGCAGCATATAAGTGCAGCAAACACAAGCAAATAAATGCAATAAATGCATATGGTGCCAATGACATGGTCACCCCTGACGCCAGTCAGTCATACCACACAAATGGTGAGACTGAGTGAGTAGAGCTGTGACAACCGTGCACTCTGACGTCACTGCTCCTGATGAGTGACCGAATGGATGGGATGCTGTCGGAGTACACACATACTCCTACCCCAAATCATAAGTGGGGGAGCGCAATGCTCTCATCTCCCGGTATACCATGACGGAGAGGGATCCCTGACGTGTTACCACGCTGCGTCACACTACCCCTGAGCTGACCAACGGAGCACCGAACAGAGCAAAAACTGACGTGCTACCACGCTGCATCACGCTACCCATGAGCGGACCAACGGAGCACCGAACAGTGATGAAACTGGTGATATGCTCTACAATAATGGAGCAGCCTACCACGCAGGATGCAATCATGCAAATGGTGCATGAAACTAAGCATGACAATATCCTGAACCAAATCCACATATATATAAAAATGTGTACCCTAGTACAAGTAAGTCAAATCCACAGATCTAGGGTATACAGGTCCTCTATGGTATAATAACCTAGGTCCTGAACATATCCACCTCCATAAAATATGTACCTACAATGTACATGGATCAAAGCAAAGGTCTAGGTACACAGATCAGGTATGATATAAAAATATAGATACACATGTCAGATAATAAAAATCCAGAGTTTAGTCCTAAACTCAGTAAAGTATGGTATGTCACCTACTCCAGGAACTAAGGTACTCATGGTAATAATCATGAAGTATAAACATGAATACATAACAAGCGACCAAACGGATCATGCTATGGGTATCAAACCGTGACATACCAAAGACAAACATGATCATTGCTTGTAGCTATAAAATACTATGCATATCCAATAGACAATATCATAAAAGATAAGTCAAGAGGTACCCGCCTCAAATGTAGACCGAGCTAAACAATCACCACGTCGAAGTGCTCGTCTCGAACTAATGTCCTGTAATAGCCATATTTAATTTAGCTACATGTATATATCACATAGCTAAAATAATTTCTTAATTACTAGAACCCTATTTCGTTCATTTATTCTCGGTTAACTAATAATTCGGATCTAATCACAGTTTAGATTAGACCCGACCCTTAAACCCTAATTTCATATTATAAAATTAACTACCCACATAATTACTACTAATCAAATTCTAGATACATGAACTAACCAACCTTACCTATAATCGTTTGCTCCTGTATCAGCCCACTGCTGAAAATTGTAGTCGCCCGAGAAAATTGTTGATCTCTAAATCCAATTCTCCAATTCAACCCTTTCTTTCTTCTTAGTCAAGGAATCCCTGGCGGCAGTCCACAACCACAACAGATAATCAAACCCAAATCCACAGCTAACCAAGGCACTTACCTCCAACTAGTAGCCCTAAATTTCCTCCGTAAGGATGAAGAAATCCATGCTCTGATTAGGGGAAAACAGCAAGAACCGATCCAAAATCTTCCTCCTAGCATAGAACATGAAGAGTGTCACGGATCATAACATCAATAACCTAATTTCGGAAACCCAAAATTACCTTCAATCGAGACTTCTATCACAGCAAGGAAAGGAAAATCAAAGATCCTCGGAACCCTAGTCGCCTGTTCACGCCGGCGATCGGGAGAAGAGGCGGCGGTGTCGCGAGCCCAGGGAGGAGGAAACGGTTGGTTGTGAACCCAACCTAGGGCTCAAGAAAATGGCTGAATCAGGCGACGATGGCTCGGCGGGACGATGGCTCGACGGTGTGGGGTGAGGCTAGGGCACAACCTCGGTGCAAAGAAGATTGCGTGGAGAGGACAGGAAGCATAGATGGGGGAAGAGGAGAGGAGAGACTTGAAGCTTCCCTCGGCTACTGCCTTTGCACTTGAGAGGAAGAGAGGAAACGACACCGGCGTTGGCGGCACGTCGGTTGAAGAAGGACGATTAGGGCACGGCGTCGGGGAAAATCGAGAGAGGAGGCACAGGGAGGAAAAGAAAACGGCAGAAATAAAATAAGAATAAAAGAAAAACAAATAAAAAGGAAAAGAAAAATAACTTTTCCTCACTTAAATGGGGTGGCCTAAACAGGCTTTCTCGGACCCCGTTTTTATCTCCGTAACCTGATCCATACGAGATCCGAAAAATTCCAGAAAAATTTCTAAAAATTCCGAATAATTCCTTTATCATTATTCGTTTTTTTTCCAGTATTTTACAATAGCAGTACGAGGCAGGTATTGTATGTCGTATTCTCCCAACTCGGTCGCCCATTTGATGAGGCGACCCGCGACTTCCACATTAGTAAGGACTTTTCCCATGGTGCTATTAATTAAGACAATAATGGGGTGAGCAAAAAAATAAGGCCTCAAGCGGCGAGCCATGAGCACCAATCCATAAACCAATTTTTCTAGGGTTGTGTACCTAGACTCAACCCCTTCAGTAAGTGACTGAAAAAGTACACCGACCATTGTACATTGTCTTGCTCCTTTACCAACACCGCCCCCATGACCTCAAGGGTGGCTGAAAGGTATATCTAGAGTGGTTCCCCTATCACGAGGTTGAATAAGGAAGGCAAGGTCTCCAGATACTTCTTTAGTTCTTTAAAGGCTTGAGTGCACTCCTCGTCCCATTGAAACTTGGCGGCTTTCTTGAGCACTTTAAAGAAAGGTGTCGCTCGATCCACAGACCATGAAATAAACCTGGACAAAGCTATTATTCCGCCTACTAATTTTTGAGCCTCCTTCAGATTTTGAGGAGCCTTCATGTCTCGGAGTGCCTGAACCTTCTCAAGATTAGCGTCAATTCCCCGCTTGGTCACAAGATACCCCAGAAATTTCCCTCCTCGAGCTCCAAACAAGAATTTCAATGGATTTAACTTCAATCCATATTGTCTGAGGGTGCAGCACGTTTCTTCCATGTCAGTAATCAAATTTATGGCTAAGTGGGACTTGATGAGAATATCGTCCACATATACCCCCACATTTCTATCGATCTATTCATGGAAGATCTTATCCATCATCCTTTGATAGGTAGATCATGCATTTCTCAGCCCGAAAGGCATGACAGTATAACAGAAAGTACCATCCGCCGTGATGAAGCTAACTTTTTCCTGGTATTCCGATGCCAAGGGAATTTGATGATACCCTTAATAGGCATCCAACATACAGATCCTTTTGCAGCCAGCCGTTGAGTCTACCATTTGGTCGATCTTAGGCAATGGATGACAGTCTTTAGGGCTGACATGATTAAGGTCATGGAAGTCAATGCAAACTCTCCATTTGTTGTTGGGCTTGGCTACCAGGACTACGTTAGAAAGTCAAGACGGGAATTATACTTCTCTGATGTGACCGGCCTTCCTGAGCTGGTCCACCTCGGCTCGGATGATATTATTTTGTTCGGCCGAGAAGTTCCTCTTCTTTTGCGTAACTGGGCGGGAATCAGGCAGGAGATGCAATTTATTCTCAGCCACCTCGGGTCGGACCCCTGGCAATTCCTCGGGGGACCAAGCAAAGACATCCCTGTTACGTGTTAAACACTGGATTATGTCCACTTTGAGCTCGGCGGGCAGATCACTTGCTATACGGGTAAGGCTCTCCGGTCGCTCAGGGTGAAGTTGGACCTCCTACCAAGGAATGAACTCTTCTGTTGTAGAAAGAGGTTCTTCTTGGATGGCATGAACGCCCCCATCCAGGGTTCTTTGAGCTTTTCGAGCCTCCACCTTACCATATCTATATAACATTTGCGAGAGACCCGTTGTTCTCCTTTGACTTCTCCTACTTGGTCCCCTACAGGGAATTTGATCTTTTGATGAAAAGTGGAGGCCGTCGCCCGGAACTCGTGTAATGTCGACCTGCCCAGGATGACGTTGTATGATGAGGGTGAGTCTACCACTATGAAAGTACTTCTCCTTGTTTGCACAGTGGCTCATTACCCAGGGATATAGCCAGATTAATCTGGCCCATGGGTTTTATTTCGTTACCAATGAAGCCATACAAGGAGGTGGCCACCTGCTATAACTCGTTAGCATCAATTTGCATGCCTTCAAAAGCGGTCCTGAATAGGACGTTGACAGAGCTTCTAGTGTCCATGAAAACCCTGGCCACGCGACTGTTAGTGATGATAGCCTTGATGATTAGGGCATCATCATGAGGAAGTTCCAATCCCTCTAGATCTTGTGAACCAAAGTTGATGAGGGGGTCGACAGCCTGCTCCTGGCTGCATCCGACAGCATGAATTTCTAAACGACGTTCATGAGATTTCTGCGCCCTGCTAGAATCTCCATCTGTAGGCCCTCCAAAGATCATTCCTATCTGTGGGGTCGTCGTATTGCTCCTATTCTCTTCCTCCCGAGTTTCCCCTAGCTCCTGGCCACGAACATGCTGCTGCATATTTGGACCAACTTGCTTCGGTCGGGATCTTCCTGCTTGGCCAACCCCGACACATTGATCATCCAATAGCTTATGTACTTGAGTAGCTAGCTCTGGTGGTGGCAGACCCAACTCAGCAGCGCGTCGAGAGTAACGAGTGAATTGGAAACAGTCGTTGGTGTTAGGATGTATACTATAAGCGTAGCTTTTGTATGAACATCTATTTTGAAATATTTTGAAATGAGAATCACTTTGGTCAAATATTTACATTTTATATTTATATATATGTCAATGCAGTTGTCCATTTAATTTATATTGTAGATAATATGGTGTGTGGTGTCATACAGAAGATCATGTTATCGGTTCCTTATAAATTATAAATAGTAGCTCACAACTAAGATGGATTGGGACAAACCATTGGAACGGTTATAGTGTAATTTGGTATTAGTCTGTCTTGACTATAAAATTACACTAGTACACTATGTATGTATTGAGGTTCACTACAACAAAAATAGCTTTTCGCAGCTTGCTATTAACAACACACATTAAAAGCACACTGCTAATAGTATTATTAATGGCGTGCATGTTGATGTGCGCCGTTAATAGTATAAATTTGAATAAGAAAAAAATTTATGTCTAAATATTAACGGCGCACATTAAAAGCATGCCATTAATACTATAAATATTTAATAACAATAACAGCGTACAAGAATAGGCATGCTGCAAATACTTTTATTTATTATCAATAGCATGCAACATATATACTGCGATTAGTTTGGAAATAATAAAGAAAAAGTAATAAAAAAATAAAGTTATGTTAAACAAAATTAAATTAAAAAAATACATGAAACGAAAACGTAACTTAATTGGTTAAAAAAATCAACAGCTTGTAACTTGGTTAAAAAAGTCAACAACTCCTTGCGATTAGTTATATGCGTTCATTGTAATTAACTTGGTTAAATAAAAAGTAAGATCCTGCTAAATAAAAAAAATGCATAGGGCATTATCCATCGCCCGAAGCCTTCGCCGCCGAAGCCTTCGCCGCAACCTCTCCGCAATAGCTCTCTGCCTCTCTTCACTACCGTCGCCGTCGCCGTCGCCGGACTCCTCTCTACCTCTCGGCATTCACTGCCACCAGTCGTAGGAATCCTCTCCGCCTCTCTGCACTAACCATCGCCGGCCGCACGACTCCACTCTACCTCTCCGCACTCGCCATCGTCTGCTGCAAGACTTCCTTCCATCTCTCCGTATCATAGGACCACAGCAAGAGTAAGCAAGCCCTTTGATAGCCACTCCACACTCTACATCATGCCAAAAGCTCAAATCAAAGGTAACCCTAATCTCTAAGTCCCTAAACTTATTTGGACGACACTCTATAGCAAGTAGTTTTATTCATAAGTTGGAGCTCGAGTGTATTTATATATTTTACAATATTGTGTTCATTCTACTTACATTGAAGATTTTAATCTTGCATGTTCATATTGCCAGCACAACATTGTTCTATCAGTTTTTTTCTTTGATCCCCATTCCAGTTGTTTGACGTATTTATATTGTGGACCAATCCCAGTTCATGAGTTTTCATGCCACTCTGGTCATGTATGCTAGAACTTAGTAGTTACATTTAATGCACATCTAGTTTTAGTCTGTATCAGATGTGATTCTGTAAGCATGTTCATTCATTTTAGATTTCTTGGAAATTTTATTCCACTGATATGGTTTTTTATAAGCATTTATACTTAAGATCTCCATTTATACTCTTACCAATGTCTCCGTAGAAAGACTTTTATCATGTTAAGCAAGTATTCCACTAATCTTGTTTTTTCTATAACTCCTTGCCTATTACTTGGATCTAAGATATGGCCAAGAATGCTAACGAAACCATACAATACACAGCTCTAACTGTTCTGCTTTGCATCATGACCTTATCAAATGAAGCAAGGAGTTTCCTTTGGAGAACAGATGGATTATATTGAACAGAAGTTCCAACTGTACCAAACTTAAATTCATCAGACTTTGTGAAGCTTATCAATCTTTGGCTCCTTTGGTTCTTTCATTAACCAACTATGTAAAGGAGCTTCATTCCACACTAACTAAACTTGCACGTGTTTCCAATCTCCATGCAGGAAATCTTCATAAAGTAATTCTCAAGTTATAACTTCTTTGTGCTTAATTGTGGTTTTTATTACAATATTGAGAAAACAAATGGCTGATGATGTAGGAAACCAAACTTGCACGTCTTTCCAATCTCCATGTAGCAAATCATTCTGTTCAATCATGATAATTGTGGTTTTTATTGCAATATTGAGAAAACAAATGGGCATACATTTGCATAAACATAGATGTGCTACTGGGCCTATACCAATTTCTTAGAATAATTATCTAAAACAACCAATTAGATCTTTTATTAAAGTACGTACATGTGATTTATTGAACTATGTGCATTATATGTTGATTTCATTTACATGCATTATATGTTGATGTTCAATATAGTCATCTATTATATTAATGATAATATATTGAAAGTTATTTTTTGTTGTAGAAAAAAATATTAGAATGTCCACCCGAATCTCAAAACACAACTAATATTGCTGATGATGCAATTAGCATTGTGTTTGGCAAAGAAGCTCGGGGTAGAGTGCGTGGAATGGGCTTTGGAGTAACACCATCGAAAGTTGGAGCTTCTGTGCAACAAAATGGAATGGTTCAACAACTTCAAACTATAGTACAAAATGTTCAACAACAAATGCAAGAAATGAGGCAACAAAATCAACTGGAAATGCAAGAAATGAGGTCTATGTTTTTACAAAGTATGAGACAACAAAATCATCCAGAACAAGTTAGTAAGTAAACAATATATATAAAATAAGTTTGATATGTACACTTAAATGCTTTTGAATTATCATGATGACATTGTTTGACATGATTTGGTTATAAAATTAGATTGCTAGTGGTGGTATTTGTAGCGGTATTGGGAATGAATTTGGTAGCAATAGCGATTTTAATATTGGTGCCAAAAAAAGTGGTGATTTTGGTCATGTTTTTCAGGTGATTATCATAAAATTATGTATTTCTGAATCACAAAATTGTTACAAAAATATATATGATTGAATTAATAACTTTGTATTGTTTATTTACAGTCAAATTCGAGAAATGCGAGTCGTGGAGATATATATGTGCTAATACTAAATGTAAGCTGCTTCATTGGTCTGCTGATGAATTAGTTGTTGCAGAAGGTCGAATTGCATCCACAGATCCAAATACAAAAGTGCATCGCGTTATTCTTGGTGGATCATGTTGGAAAGTTTGGGTTGATAAAGTTTTGGTGGAAAAGGTGGACCTAATTCGACCAAATGATGAAATGCAGTTTCTTGATGATGCAATAGGAAGCACGGTTGCATGGTTATCGAAATTTATAGTATTGTGTGATTGATACATAATATACTAATTTGTGTGGATTGCAAGTTTAATTGTTGTTATGTAATAACTAGTTTGATAGAGATTTTGTATCTTGTTTAAGATCTTTAAATTTTTTTGGTATAATGAAAAACTATGACTTTTGTTAATTTTGTGGATTTATTTGCACTAAATTTATTGTAAAATTTTGGTTTATTATTTTCATCAAATTAATATTTTTTTTAATATATCTAAGACTATCAACAGCGTACATTTATAAGTTGCAGATTGTTATCCTTAGTGCATAAAAATGCTTTCTGCGGCGTGCTTTGCGCGCTACGGATAATATTATCCGCAACGCGCAAAGCACATCGCGGAAACTATTATTTGTAGCGTGCTTTGTGCGCTGCGGATAATGTTATCCGCAGCGCGCAAAGCACGCAGCGGAAAGTATTATCCGCGGCGAACAAAGCATGCCGCAGAAAGTATTATCCACGACGCGCAAAGCATGCCACGGAAAGTATTATCCGCGGCGCATAAAGCATGCCGCGGAAAGTATTATCCGCAACACGCAAAGCACACCGCGGATAATATTATCCGCAGCGCGCAAAGTACGCTGTCAATAATTTAGGACTTTTAACAGTTTTTAATTGTGCAGCATGCAATGCGCGCTGCGAAAAGTGAATTTGCGCACTGCGAAAAGCTATTTTTGTTGTAGTGGTTGTTCGATTTATACTGACTATATAAAAAAATAGAACCTCTATTATTATGGATGTGCGTCCTCTTAATCCCTATATAATAACTGTAACACTCGAAAATTCTCAAAACTATTTTAGAAATATTCTATAATTTTCTGGGATTTTAGAATATTTTTATGGAATTTTTAGAGTAGCGGAAGTGGCAAAAATAAATAGGACCGTAAAATAGCTTACGCGGGAATTGAACCCGAGACCTATTGAGTCCTATGACTTATGGTGAACCATAGTAACCAAGTGAACCCAGCAGGGCCGTGCTGAAAGGAAAGGGAAGCAATTAAATTTATATTCAAGTTGGGTCGAGATTACCACTTAATATAAATAGGGAGGAATTAAGTGAAGAGTTATTTTTCTTTTAACGTGACTTTTATCCTCCTCACCCTAGGTTCCGCCGACCCCTCTCCCTTCCTCTTCTTCTCTCGGCGCCAACCACAAGCCAAGGCTAGGGTTCCGTCCCCTAGGCTAGGAGCACCTCCCGGCAACACAAAAGCACGAGGACGCTTCCCTCCGTGAGAAGAACGCATAGGCGCGAGAAGATCATCGTAAGGATCGTCTCCTCCGGAGATCTAGTGATTAGAACCTTAAGAAAATTCGAACAGGAGGTAAGAAACCCCTCACCTGCAGTATAAGTAGCTTTTCGTAAGATAGAATGCTTTTAAATTAGCTATATGTAGATTTTTCGACGCATAGGGTGTATTTAACCGTCCTCGCAGATTTAGGGATTTATTTGAGCACCTCTAGATGGGCCAGACACGTTTACTCCTTTTAGTTGGAGATTCTAGAAGTCGTCGGGTGCCTAGAGGTGGTCTCCCTAATAGAGGGGAGAGTTGGAGCACACTGAGTGTTCGATAAAATGCTTAGCTCAGTAAAATGCTACAGTAGGCATTTTTAATAGCTCAGTAAATGCAATAGAAGCATTTAAAATAGCTTAGTTAGTCTTGCTACAGCATATATGGGACTGCGGTCCAATGAGTGGACACCCACAGTCGCCTCTAGGTTCAGATAACCTAGTAAAAGCAAGAAAAATTAGTTAGCTATGATCCAGTATTTTACTTTCAGTAGGGGCACTGTACAGGACTAGATGTCCTTGGGCTGGGCTCCCATAGTCGGTCCCTAGGTTTAGATAACCTAGTAAACCTTACTAAATTCGGGACTTGCAACCTCGGGTCTAGTTAAGGATGCGCGCATAGCATATACAGTTGCCGGGCCCATTAGCAGCATGATTATGTATTTTAATATATTATGATAATAGTTTTCCAAACTCACAATCAGTCATGTGATTATATTCTAAATCAGTTCTAGTTCAGCTTTAGTTTAACTCAGCTATGTTTCAGTTTAGTCCTTTCTTATTGATACTTCAGTTATTGCCATGACTAGTTTTGATTTCTATGTTTTGTAAGATAGTATGTCATGCCTAGCATTCTCTATCAAGTTTTCAATCAGCATCTTTCAAAATCATAAACTCATCGTATGCATGTGATAGTGAGGTAGATGGTTTCTTACTAAGTGAAAGCTTACAGATACTTTCTTTTCCTTATACTGCAGATAAAGGTAAAGGAAAGACAGACTAGCGGAGGCTGGAGGGCAATGCTACGAAGATGTGTATGGGCAGGAACTTGGAATAAAGATCTTAGGGAATTTCAGTAAGTTTGTTTAAGTATTAGAACCTTTAGCATTTCTTATTACGCTACTCTTGCTTATTTAAGTGTTTGCATGCATGGAGTAATAGAAACTCTGCTTAGATTGTTAGTAAACCTATTTAGAATGCTAGCTGTTTGTTATTAGAACGTTTCCCGGTCATTTTAGAACTTGTAATGTGATTGAGGCACAAAACAGTGCTGAAATCATAGCTTAGCTGCAAAATCAGAAACTCCAATCGATCGGTGGATCGATTGGCGGTTCCCAATCGATCAGCTGATCGATTGGGCAATTTGTTCCACGAACAGTAGACTTCTGGATCGATCAGCCGATCGATCCAGCAGTTTCTGTTACGAACAGAGAGCTCTGGGATCGATAACCGGATCGATTGACAAGTCTGGATCGATCAGCCGATCGATCCAGAATATTGTCCCGAGCACAGTAGCGTGCTGGATCGATCACTGGATCGATCCAACCCAAGTCCTGCATACAGTAGCCGGCTGAGTCGATCACTGGATCGATTCAACCATTCCAATCGATCTGTGGATCGATTGGGAGGTCTGATAACAGCTGGAAAATGTTTATTTCAGTTCCATGACCATAGAGGATGTAGTATATGTTAAGTACACTTTAGTTACACCCCTTAGTACATGTAGAACCAAGAAATGTTGACAGTTTAGCAAAATTTTAATTAGTACAGCTTCCGCACCTAGATTTGATGATGGTCTTGGAATAGTTAGCACAGCATAATGTGACGATCGGCCTTACAGCTTAGTTAGTAGAACGCGGGTCGTTATAGAGTGGTATCAGAGCAGTTCCCATACTTCCTACACACATATCAGCATTGAACCTGCAGCTTCCAAGTAAGAACGTCTCTCACTTTCTCTATGTTTCTTGTTTCCATGTTCAGATATAACTAAAGCATGCTTGTTTATGATAGTAGTTAATATGGTAACAGTAGTTACTCTATTAAGATTGTATTAGTCATATATGCCTCTATGTCTCTATAATGGCACGAGGACGCCCAGCTAGAAGGGCACCATCTACTGAGCCCCAGCATGAGGCAGGCAGTTCAGTGCCTACCCCAGATCTTACAGCATTAGTGGCTCAGTTACAGCAGCAGCTAGATAAACAGCAACAGGAAATAGCCACCTTAAAGGCTAATCAGCAGAATACTCCCACAGTTACCCCGGAACCAAACTTAGCGACACCAGTAGTCTTAGAGGTTCCACCAGTCTAGCCTGCAGCACTAGTAGCTCCAGCAGCAGGAACACAGAGAGAAGCCTATCTAATCCAGTGGCAGAGAGTCAAGCCAGAGAATTTCTCAAGCACCAACGAACCATGGGATGCTCAAGCCTGGTTCAAAACACTGGAAAGTACGATGGAGCTCCTGGACTGGCCAGAGTGTGAAAAGGTGAAGTGCGCCTCTTTCTGCTTGACAGGAGATGCACGCATGTGGTGGGAGAGAATTAGAGCGAAGCGCCGAGTAAACCAGATGACATGGGCAGACTTCGAGAAGGAGTTCTTTGAGGAATTCTTTCACATGCGGGTCACAAACCGCCACTACGACGAGTTCACCGAGTTTTATCAGGGCAACCTATCAGTTGAGGAAGCCGTGAATAAATTCAACAAGTTGGCTCGTTTATGCCCTGAACTAGTCAGTACAGAAAAAGAACGAGTTCAGTTGATGCTCAAGATGCTGAGGCCGGAAATAGCAATGAACGTGGCTGGCGGCATTCTTAGGCCGCAAACCACTGAAGAACTAGTTAGCAGCGCCCTTACCACTGAGCATTACCAGAATAGCATCAAGCAGCAGAAGCAAGTTCTCTCAGAATCTAAACGTCAAGGAGGCTCAGGCACTCAGAAACACCAGGGCCACAACTCCCACGGCTCTAATTGGAAAGGGAACTCCAGCAACAAACGCAAACCAGGGAGTTACCCAAAAGGAGGACCAGCCAACAAACAACCTAGTTATCCCAAATGTGCTACTTGTGGGAAATTTCACCCAGGAGTTTGTCGTAAGGGCACACGAGGATGTTTTGAACGTGGACAGGAAGGGCATATGGCTAAGCAATGCCCGAACAAGACAAGTATTCCTCAACCACAGCCGATACAGTATGGAGGCCAGCCAGCGCAGCTACATCAGATGTAGGCCGTTTTAGATGGTCCACATATCAGCCAGGGCAGACTAGAAGCCCCTCCCACTATGACGAATGCAAGGATCTACTCCTTAACCAGAGAGGACGTAGTGAATGCCTCGACAGTTGTTACAGGTCAGATTAGTATTTTACAGCAAAGTACAACTGTCTTATTCGATACTGGGGCAACCCATTCTTATGTATCTAGAGCATTTTCCGAAAAGTTAGCAATACCTCCAGAGGTACTCAGTAGTCAGTTTCTGACGACACTACCTTCAGGAGAAATTATGGCATCCACGAACTGGCTCAGAGTAGTGCCAGTCATTATAGCAGACAGAGAACTATTTTGTGATCTGATAGTGCTAGATATGACTAATTACGATGTCATATTTGGAATGGACTTCCTAATCAGATACGGTGCCTCTATCGAGTGTCGTAAACAGAAAGTCATATTCCAACCAGAAGTAGGAGTACAATTTGAGTATAGTGGAGAACCAAAGAGAAAAGCGAAGAAATTTCTCTCAGCTCTGAAGGCACAGCAATTAATGGATTCGGGATGTACGGGATTCCTAGCACATGTAGTCAATGCCAGTCAGGACAAGGGCCAACAGCTAGCAGAGGTCCGAGTCGTATGTGACTACCCAGCAGTCTTCCCTGAAGAGTTACCAGGCCTAGCACCAGACAGGGAGATCGAATTTGAGATAGAACTCATTCCCGGTACTAATCCTATCTCCAAAGCACCTTATCGCATGGCTCCAGCAGAACTGAAGGAACTTCAGGAGCAATTACAGGAGCTGCTTGACAAGGGCTTCATACGCCCTAGTCACTCACCATGGGGAGCGCCTGTATTGTTCGTGAAGAAGAAGGACGGGAGCATGCGCTTGTGTATAGATTACAGAGCACTAAACCAAATCACGATTAAGAACAGGTATCCTCTTCCCAGAATAGATGACCTGTTTGATCAGCTGAAGGGAGCAGCAGTGTTCTCTAAGATAGACCTCAGATCAGGTTATCATCAGGTGAAAGTTAAAGAAGGGGATATACCCAAGACAGCATTCAGGACTAGATACGGACACTATGAGTTCGTAGTCATGCCCTTTGGCGTGACGAATGCTCCAGCTACTTTTATGGATCTCATGAACAGAGTATTCAGGGACTACCTAGATAGATTTGTTATTGTTTTTATCGATGACATTCTTATCTATTCAGGAACTCAGGAAGAACACGCAGAGCACCTGAAAATAGTACTGCAGACCCTTCAGCAGAACCAGTTGTACGCCAAGTTCACAAAATGTGAATTTTGGTTAGATCAGGTGTCTTTCCTGGGTCACATCATCTCAAAGGATGGTATTATGGTAGACCCCAGTAAGATAGAAGTTGTGAGCAACTGGAAAAGACCCAAGAACGCTAGCGAGATCAGAAGCTTTCTGGGATTAGCAGGTAATTACAGAAAATTTGTAGAGGATTTCTCCAGGATAGCCTCCCCACTGACAGCTCTCACCAGGAAGAACAGGAAATATCAGTGGACAGAGGACTGCGAGAACAGCTTCAGCGAGCTAAAAAGAAGATTGACCAGTGCACCTATTCTAGCGCTACTTGAGAACACAGACAGCTTTGATATTTATAGTGATGCCTCTAAGTTGGGACTAGGAGCAGTGCTGATGCAAGACGGAAAGGTAATCGCCTACGCCTCCAAACAACTCAAGGATTATAAGAAGAACTATCCTACTCATGATCTTGAGCTTGCAGCAGTAGTGTTCGCTCTCAAAATTTGGAGACATTACTTATATGGAGCTCAGTGTAGAGTGTATACAGAATATCAGAGTCTGAAGTACTTCTTCACTCAGAAGGATCTGAATATGCGACAGCGCAGATGGCTAGAGTTGGTCAAGGACTACGATATAGACATCCTCTACCACCCAGGGAAGGCAAATAGGGTAGCAGATGCACTTAGCAGAAAGTCCAGTCCTGCCCTATTATCTCTAGCAGCCATGTCACCGCCCCTACAGAAAGAGATCACAGACTTTGGTCTTGAACTCATAGTTGGACAGCTCTCTACTATGACGTTAGAGTCTACCTTGCTTGGTGATCTTCAGACAGCTCAGGAACAGGATCCTGAAATTCAGAAAATCAAGCAAGGATTAGCAGAATTAAACAGTGGAGAATTCAGAGTATCTGATAGTGGGGTATTGTACTTTGGTGACAGATTATGTGTTCTAGATCAGGAGGAACTACGCAGGAAGATTCTAGATGAGGCTCACAAGACTCCTTATGCGATGCATCCAGGCTCCACCAAAATGTACCAGGACTTGAAGAAGCATTTTTGGTGGCCTGGGATGAAGAGAGACATCGCTCGATATGTCAGCACCTGCCTAACCTGTCAGAGGGTTAAGGTAGAACATCAGAGACCAGGAGGAGTTTTGCAGCCCATTCAGATACCCGAATGGAAGTGGGAAGACATTTCCATGGATTTCATAGTGGGACTACCCAAAACCACGAATGGTTTTGATACCATCTGGGTAATAGTCGACAGGTTGACTAAATCAGCCCACTTCTAAGCTATCAGGATATCATACTCCATGGAACAGCTAGCACAGTTGTATCTCAAGGAGATCGTTAGACTACATGGAGTCCCACGAACCATTATATCAAACAGAGACAGTAGGTTCACATCACACTTCTGGGAGTGTGTACAGTCAGCTTTGGGCACGAAGTTAAAGTTCAGCACAGCTTTCCATCCTCAGACAGATGGACAGACGGAGCGGGTAAATCAGGTGCTTGAAGATATGCTCCGAGCATGTGCCCTGGATTTCAAAGGAAGTTGGTGCAAATATCTGAGTTTAGCAGAATTTGCATACAACAATAGCTATCAGGCCACTATTGGTATGGCACCTTACGAGGTTTTCTACGGGCGGAGGTGTAGATCTCTAATCTGCTAGTGTGAGAGTGGTGAACAGAAGGAACTAGAACTTCAAACAGATCTAGTGGTAGATACTACAATAGCTATACAACAGATCCACCAGAGGATAGAGACAGCTCAGAGCCGCCAGAAAAGCTATGCTGATACACGGCGCAGACCCTTAGACTTTTCAGTTGGGGATTCAGTGTTCCTCAGAATAGCTCCCATGAAGGGGGTAATGCGTTTTGGGAAGAAGGGCAAACTAAGTCCCAGATATGTGGGACTATACCTTATCACTAGAAGAGTGGGCAGAGTAGCATATGAGCTAGAGTTACCTCAGGAAATGTCAGCTGTCCACAATGTATTTCATGTCTCTATGCTGAAGAAGCATATCCTAGATGCCACCCAGGTGATTGAGCCCCAGCTGGTATAAGTCCGCGAAGACCTCAGCTATGACAGTCGGCCTACTCAGATAGTAGATCGAGCAGTTAAGAAATTGCAGAATAAGGAAGTAGCATTAGTAAAGGTCATTTGGCAAAATCACACAGCAGAAGAGGCAACTTGGGAGACAGAAGCTAGTATGAGATAGAAGTACCCAGACTTATTCTAAGTTCAAGGACAAACATTTTATAAGGTATGGGGGATTGTAACGCCCGAAAATTCTCAAAACTATTTTAGAAATATTCTATAATTTTCTGGGATTTTAGAATATTTTTATGGAATTTTTAGAGTAGCGGAAGTGGCAAAAATAAATAGGACCGTAAAATAGCTTACGCGGGAATTGAACCCGAGACCTATTGAGTCCTATGACTTATGGTGAACCATGGTAACCAAGTGAACCCAGCAGGGCCGTGCTGAAAGGAAAGGGATGCAATTAAATTTATATTCAAGTTGGGCCGAGATTACCACTTAATATAAATAGGGAGGAATTAAGTGAAGAGTTATTTTTCTTTTAACGTGACTTTTATCCTCCTCACCCTAGGTTCCGCCGACCCCTCTCCCTTCCTCTTCTTCTCTCGGCGCCAACCACAAGCCAAGGCTAGGGTTCCGTCCCCTAGGCTAGGAGCACCTCCCGGCAACACAAAAGCATGAGGACGCTTCCCTCCGCGAGAAGAACGCATAGGCGCGAGAAGATCATCGTAAGGATCGTCTCCTCCGGAGATTTAGCGATTAGAACCGTAAGAAAATCCGAACAGGAGGTAAGAAACCCCTCACCTGCAGTATAAGTAGCTTTTCGTAAGATAGAATGCTTTTAAATTAGCTATATGTAGATTTTTCGATGAATAGGGTGTATTTAACCCTCCTCGCAGATTTAGAGATTTAGTTGAGCACCTCTAGATGGGCCAGACACGTTTACTCCTTTCAGTTGGAGATTCTAGATGTCGTCGGGTGCCTAGAGGTGGTCTCCCTAATAGAGGGGAGAGTTGGAGCACACTAAGTGTTCGATAAAATGCTTAGCTCAGTAAAATGCTACAATAGGCATTTTTAATAGCTCAGTAAATGCAATAGAAGCATTTAAAATAGCTTAGTTAGTCTTGCTACAGCATATATGGGACTGCGGTCCAAAGGGTGGGCACCCACAGTCGCCTCTAGGTTCAGATAACCTAGTAAAAGCAAGATAAATTAGTTAGCTATGATCCAGATTTTACTTTCAGTAGGGGCACTATACGGGACTAGATGTCCTTGGGCTGGGCTCCCATAGTCGGTCCCTAGGTTTAGATAACCTAGTAAACCTTACTAAATTCGGGATTTGCAACCCCGGGTCTAGTTAAGGATGCGCGCATAGCATGTACAGTTGTCGGGCCCATTAGCAGCATGATTATGTATTTTAATCTATTATGATAATAGTTTTCCAAACTCACAATCAGTCATGTGATTATATTCTAAATCAATTCTAGTTCAGCTTTAGTTTAACTCAGCTATGTTTCAGTTTAGTCCTTTCTTATTGATACTTCAGTTATTGCCATGACTAGTTTTGATTTCTATGTTTTGTAAGATAGTATGCCATGCCTAGCATTCTCTATCAAGTTTTCAATCAGCATCTTTCAAAAGCATGAACTCATCGTATGCATGTGATAGTGAGGTAGATGGTTTCTTACTAAGCGAAAGCTTACAGATACTTTCTTTTCCTTATACTGCAGATAAAGGTAAAGGAAAGATGGACTAGCGGAGGCTGGAGGGCAATGCTACGAAGATGTGTGTGGGCAGGAACTTGGAATAAAGATCTTAGGGAATTTCAGCAAGTTTGTTTAAGTATTAGAACCTTTAGCATTTCTTATTACTCTACTCTTGCTTATTTAAGTGTTTGCATGCATGGAGTAATAGAAACTCTGCTTAGATTGTTAGTAAACCTTTTTAGAATGCTAGCTATTTGTTATTAGAACGTTTCTCGGTCATTTTAGAACTTGTAATGTGATTGAGGCATGAAACAGTGCTGAAATCAGAACTTAGCAGCAAAATCAGAAACTCCAATCGATCGGTGGATCGATTGTGGGTTCCCAATTGATCAGCTGATCGATTGGGCAATTTGTTCCACGAACAGTAGACTTCTGGATCGATCAACCAATCGATCCAACAGTTTCTGTCGCGAACAGAGAGCTCTAGGATCGATCACCGGATCGATTGACCAGTCTGGATCGATCAGCCGATCGATCCAGAATATTGTCCCGAGCACAGTAGCGTGCTGGATCGATCACTGGATCGATCCAACCCAAGCCTCCCATACAGTAGTCGGCTGAGTCGATCACTGGATCGATTCAACCATTCTAATCGATCTGTGGATCGATTGGGAGGTCTGATAACAGCTGGAAAACGTTTATTTCAGTTCCATGACCATAGGGGATGTAGTATATGTTAAGTACACTTTAGTTACACCCCTTAGTACATGTAGAACCAAGAAATGTTGACAGTTTAGCAAAATTTTAATTAGTACAGCTTCCGCACCTAGATTTGATGATGGTCTTGGAATAGTTAGCACAGCATAATGTGACGATCGGCCTTACAGCTTAGTTAGTAGAAGGCGGGTCGTTACAATAACAAGCACGTATACTTAGTATTTATTTCTTTAACTTATCAATGAGTGAGATTTATTCGTTAAATCAATAGGCCCGATGAGTTGGGAGATAGTATTATTTATATGGTGTGTTGTTGATTATAGAAGGAATCTGTGTCCTAATTATTTAGGCTGATGATGTCCCCTTGAGGAGTTCATAAGGTTTATCATATAAACCCTACAGGTGGACTTAGTCTGGCATGATAATAAAGTTGAGTGGTACTACTCTTGGAATCATATGTTAATTAATTGGATTGTTAGTAACTCAATTAATTAACGAACATACGATATCTTAAACACAAGGAGATTACACACTAATGATAAGAAAGAGCCCATATTATAATATGGGATTAGTGCGGTAGTTCAATAATAACCCTTTAGTGGTATGAGTTATTATTGATGGACTTGGGTTGGGTGTTCGGGCTAAACATAGGAAGCCCAAGCCCATCAGGAGGCATAAACCAATTGCTCCTCTAGGTCCCTGTTGTAATAAAGCTTCGTATCCACCCATCCATAACTTGGTTTGGTTTAACTTGGTTTTGGTTTGGTTTTCTCCATCCTCCTAGGGCCGGCGACAAGGTTATAGAAAGGGAGATTTTTTCTAAATAGAATTCTGTTATTTTTCTTTCTTTGTAACCGACGGCAAAGGTTATAAAAAGGAGTAGGTGGTGCCCCCTAAAACCTAATTTTCTAATTTTCCCACAAGCCTCCTCTTCTCCTTACCTAGGGCCGGCGACATCCCACCTCTTCCTTGGTGGCCGACGCCCCCCCCCCCCCCCTTCCTCCTCCTCGGTGGTCGGCGCCCCCTCCTCCTTGGTGGCCGGCGGATTGGAGAAGAAGAAGAGAAGGAAGAAGATTAGAAGGTGCCCCATCCTAGAGCCTCCTTTTGTAACCGGTGGTTTGGAGAAACGAGAGGAAGGGTGGTTGTTTGTCTTGGTAGATCGTCGCCCACACGACGTCCAAGAATAGGAGAGGAATATGACAGAAAATCAAGAGGTCTTTAGCTATGAAGAAAGGTACAACTAGTTCTTTAATTTCACTGCGTAATTAGTTTAGTTTTCTTTGTATCGATCTTGAAAACCAACACAAGAGGCCAACAATTTTGTACTTTGATCAAGGTGTGCTTTGATCCGTCAAGAACTTGATTGATTGATCAAACATATGTCTGATCGAAAATACGGGTTGTTAGAAAAAGTTCTATTCTTGTACAATTTTTATACAGGGAAATTTAAACATAACGGAATTCCAGCGCCCTTCAAGTGGTATCAGAGCATGTTTTCTGGTTCTGTGTGATTGGTTTTCGGTTAAATTATGCACTGCTCATATATAAGTTTAGGCCGGATAATAGTAGGATGTTCAAGAAAGATTAACTCTGTGGTTGCAGGCATCCTATATCCAACTATTATGGCTTTGTGTGTTTGTGTAACACCCACGAAATTATAAAATAGGTATAGGAATATTATTTTCCTTAAAGCATAAAAATGAAAAGAATAGGAGAAAAAGGAAAATAAAAACAAAAGAAAATATAGAATAAGAAGATGTGAGGTCAAGGATTGAACCTTAAACCTCCCATAATAGATGGAGATAAATTTATGAATGATAACCATTAGGAAAAGGAGAAATGATTGGATAGAAAGGAATGAAAAATTTAGTTAAAGGAGAAAAGAAAAGTAAGCAAAAAGAACAAGAGAAAACCAAGTTGCTTACCTTCTTTTCCCTCTTGGTTAAGAAAAGGGAGCAAGCAAAAGAGGGATTTACTACTCCTCTCCCTCTCTCTATTTTCGTGGGAATTAATGGAGTGGGGGAAAAGAGGAGTTGGGGGAATGAATGGGGACATGTCTCATTGGCAAAGGGATAAATAGGATTAGAGAAGAAAAACAAAGGGATTTAATTCATTTTCTTCTTCCTCCTTCTCCATTCTTCATTCTCACCGAACCAAGAAACCCCTTTTCTCTCCTCATACCAATTTCTAAGTTAAGTTCTTCTCCAAGAAAGCTAATTTTCGAGAAGGAAACTTCAAGTTCTAGCCCTTACAAGCAAAGGAAACAAGAGGAGGTACAAGAAGAAGAAGCTTCCACCTTCCTTAGCACTAGAACACTTTTCTCTCTAAGGAAAACCACAAGCGAAAGGATGTAAGTTCCCCTCACCTGTGGTACAATAGCTCTTATTTTTCTATGTAGAATTCGGTCACATAAAAATCTAAGAAAACATCATGAAGAAATTCTAACCAAGATAAGACCAAAGGAAGGACCTAGAGAAAGAAAGGATCTAAAAATTTATATGCTTGATATTTCTCTTGTAGCGTGTATTTTATGGTAAGGAGTTATCTATGTTAAAATGTTTGGTAGAACTTAGATTTATAAGTATTCGGCCATGGTAGAACTAAGGGCCTAGGAGAGCTTTAATTTTAAACTAAGTATGCCAAGATCTCCTTAAGATAAGATATGAAACTATTACGATATGCCCATGATTATATGTTAAGTTGAACTCTATTTTATGTCCATGAAGGTTCAGCTGTGTTTGGATGTTTTGTTCTTAAAAAGCCTAGGAGAATTTAAAGCAAATCTAAGATGCTCATGATCTCCTTGATGAAATGTTATGTAGCTAATCTAATGTGCTAAAGTTAATTGTTGTATGGAAATTAAATTCATGCTATATAACCTTCGGCCACTTCATGATTTAGGACTTAGGAAAGTTAGAACCCAACTCAATCAAGCTCATGTTATTCTTTGAAATGTTTGTTAAGAAAATTGTTAAGGTTCTCATGTTTTTAGGGCACTTGAACCCTAATATGAAGCCCTACAAGTTTCGGCCACTTCAAGATTTAGGGCTTAGGAAACTTAGAACCTAACTCAACTATGCTCAGGTTTTTCCTTGATATATTTGCTATGAAGGTTGTTTAAGGTTCTCATGTTTTTAGGGCACTTGAACCCTAATTTTAAACCCTACAAGTTTCGGCCACTTCAAGATTTAGAGCTTAGGAAACTTAGAAACTAACTCAACTATGCTCATGTTATTCCTTGATATATTTGCTATGAAGGTTGTTTAAGGTTCTCATGTTTTTAGGACACTTGAACCCTAATATGAAGCCCTACATGTTTCGGCCACTTCAAGATTTAGGGCTTAGGAAACTTAGAACCTAACTCAACTATGCTCATGTTATTCCTTGATATTTTTGCTATGAAAGTTGTTTAAGGTTCTCATGCTTTTAGGACACTTGAACCTAAATTTTATGTCCTATAATATTCGGGCAATACATGATGAAGGACTTAGGAAACTTAGAACCTAACTCAACCATACTCATGTTATTCCTTGAAATGTTTGCTATGAAAGTTGTTTAGGGTTCACAAGCTTGAATGATAGTTTTTAACCCAATGTATGCTTGATAAGGTTCGGCCATGATATGTTGTAAGTTTAAGTAACCTAGAACTCTACCTAAACTTGCTCATGATAGTTCTTATGGTATAAGAAGTGATGCTTACTTAGGGTTCACATGTTGGGATGAAGTTTTACCAAAAACCCAACCTATATGGTTCGGCCACTAAGAGACATTAGGGTTAGAGATCGAATTATGTTTTCCATGTATCTTATATGCCATGATTTTGAGATTTCTATGCTTCTATGTTTAATTATGCACACTTATGATCTATACATTATGGAAACCCTTATGCTATGGTGTGTATTATTTATGATGAAGCTATGTATAAATTTATGCATGAAATATATGATGTGCTGTGTGCTAGTTTATGCATAAAATATATGATGTGCTGTGTGCCCAATTTATGCATAAAATATATGATGTGCTGTGTGCCAAATCTTTACATACCATTATGATGAGCTGTGTGCCCAAAAGTCTATATGGTATGATATGATAAGTGACACGATGTACAAGAAAAGATAAGAACCATGATATGTAAAAACATGCTATTTTACTTTACGTATGGCTTGTACCAAGGGTGGGCTCCATAAGCTCCCCGGGGTCGATGGACTAAGAAACGGGCCTCGTTAGGGATGGGCTCCTAAGTGCCCCTAGGTCGATGGACTAAGAAACGGGCCTAGTATGTATGCCTTGTAGGGTTCAAGACTTGCTACCTTGGATCTACATAGGACGCGCGCATTTATGTATGTGGTACAAGCCGGGGCCCTAATCATGTTAAGATTATGTTTAAGTATGTATATTATAAGTTTTCAAAGGACATATTGCATATGTTTTTATGATACATGTTTATGAATTCACCTTGCATATACTTTATGATTATGCCATGATATTTATGATGATGTTATGATATGTCAAGGTGCAGTTGATGATTATGTTATGTTATGCCATGATACCTTATGCTTACGTTATGATATGCCATGATATGCTGTATGATATAATGAATTTCCTCCATGTGTTATGTCTTGTGATTTTAATATGTTATACGGTTTTGTGAGTAGGAAAGGAACTTATTGAGCCATGAGTGCTCACAGCTTACTTTCTTGTACCACAGATAAAGGCAATGAATGGATGAACTAGGGGAGCAGCAGGAGGGGCTAGAAGGATGTGTGTGGTAGTGCCTTGGATAAAGGAGAAAGACCTGCTTTTGTTTAATAAGAACTATGACTAGTTATGTTAATACTTTATGACTCCATGACATTTAAATTTTGTGTTGAGCATTATGACTTAAAAATCATGTTAAGCATGCTATGTGATGTTCTATGTCTAGGTAATTAGTCATGTTGATTTTAAAGAAAAGAAATGTTTTTAATTTCTATAAATAAGACTTCCACTGTAGCAAGTAAGTATACATAGGTATGTGTAAGTAACCTCCGTCGCTTTAGCAGGAGGGGCGGGGCGTTACAGTTTGGTATCAGAGCAAGGTTTAGCCAATTTACTACACACATGTCAAGCCTCCATCCTGCCGCTCCAAGTAAGAATCTATGTGCTTAATTTAAATTGTTGTTGTTTGTTTTATGATGCTTTAATATTATGCATGTTTATTTATGTTCGTTATTTAGTTTAGGTATGCATGATGGTAGGATAGGAATGGTACTAACCTTTTTGCAACTGAATAGGAATAACGATAATTTATTGTTATTTAATGAAGATAAGCATGGCTAGGAGACGTACTACCCAAGCAGACGAGGCACCGACTCCACCAGATCTGACCCAGGTAGTCACTTATCTCCAGCGTCAGATCACGGAGCAACAACAGTTGATCACTACACTAATGGGCCAACAAGGAACTCCTACTACCCCGCTAGTAAATCAGAATGCGGTGCCCGTCGTGCCAATAGTTGCACCAGTACCACCGGTTGCCCCTGCCCCAATGGCTCGACAGGAAACCTACTTGATACAGTGGCTGAGGCTGAAATCGGAAAACTTCTCGGGTACTTGCGAGCCATGGGATGCCCAGGCCTGGTTCAAGATAGTAGAAAGCATAGTGGAACTACTGGACTGGCCCGAAACGGAGAAGATCAAGTGCGTATCTTTCTGTTTTTCCGGAGACGCGAGAATGTGGTGGGAAAGAGTGAAAGCAAAAAGACAGATTAATCTGATGAATTGGACGGACTTCGAGACAGAGTTCTTCGAAGAGTTCTTCCATATGCAAGTGACGAATTGACACTATGACGAGTTCACCGAGTTTCGGCAAGGTGATCTATCAGTAAACGAAGCAGTAAAACGTTTCAACCGTTTGGCACGCCTATGTCCAGAATTGGTGCGCACAGAAAGAGAAAGGGTCAGACTGATGTTAAAGATGCTTCGACCCGAAATAGCACTGAACGTGGTCGGCGGAGTTAATAGACCTCATACTACAAAGGAATTGGTCAGCAGTGCCCTCATCACAGAACATTATCAGAATGCAATGAACGGAAATAAGAGTCAGGTCCGAACAGAAGGACAGAAATCTTTAAGCAATAAGACAAGCTAGAAAGGGACCTCCACTAGAAAAAGAAAACAATGGGACAATGCAAAAGGTGGCTCAGTGAATAAGCAACCGAAGTACCCTCAGTGCACAATTTGCGGAAAGCTGCATTCCGGAGTATGTCATAAGGGTACCAGAAGATGCTATAGTTGCGGAGGAGAAGGACATCTTGCCAGAGACTGCACCAACCAGTTCCAGGCACCACTCCAGCAGAACAACCAAAACAAGAATACCCCCTCACAACTACATCATATGCAAACTACTGTTGAAGGAACATTGATCAGCCAAGGGAGATTAGAAGCTCCACCAACTACAACGAACGCCAGGGTTTTCTCGCTTACTAAGGAGGATGTGGCAAGCGCCTCTACTGTCGTCACAGGTCAGTTACCTACTTTTAGTCCATATACTAAAGCTATATCTGATACTAAAGGCGAACCCATGTTCAAAATTATTGGGAAACCGAGAGATATTACTAGTCAATGGATCGAAAATATGTCTGGGCAGCTCTCTACTATGACCATAGCACCCACATTATTCGATAATCTATTAGAGAAACAAACCAATGACCAAAGTCTCCAAAGGATTAAACAAGAAATCCTAGAAGGAAAGAATGACGGATTCCGGATCACGGACAATGGAATATTATACCTCAGGGATCAATTATGTATTCCCGAGGATCCAGAGTTGCGAAGAAGGATACTAGAGGAAGCTCATTCAACACCCTATGCAATGCACCCGGGATCCACCAAAATGTACCAAGATTTGAAAAAGAAATTTTGGTGGTCCGGTATGAAAAGAGATGTGGCTTAGTATGTCGGTACTTGCCTGACCTATCAGAGGGTTAAAGCAGAACATCAGAGACCGGGAGGATTACTGCAGCCTGTCCAAATTCCAGAATGGAAATGGGAAGATATCTCTATGGATTTTATAACAGGGTTACCCAAGACAACAAACGGCTATGACGTCATATGGGTAATTGTGGATAGATTAACTAAATCCGCACATTTTCTAGCAATCAAAATGACTTATTCGATTGAGCAACTGGCTCAATTATATGTCAAGGAAATTGTCAGACTACATGGGATCCCGAAGACCATTCTTTCAGACAGAGATGGTCGTTTCGTTTCGCATTTCTGGGAGTGCATTCAGAAGACTCTTGGTACGAAGCTATTGTTCAATACTGCCTTTCACCCTCAGACCGACGGACAAATAGAAAGGGTTAATCAAGTGCTAGAAGATATGTTACGGGCATGCGCATTGGACTTCAAGGGAAGCTGGAGCCGATATTTATGCCTGGCGGAATTTGCCTACAACAATAGTTACCAAGCTACTATTGGGATGGCACCCTACGAGGCTCTGTACGGAAGGAAATGCAGATCTCCTATATGTTGGTACGAAGGCGGTGAAAAGAAGGAGATGGGATTCCAGACCGAGTTCATCGATAGCACCACTCAGGCTATACAGAACATCCGCCAACGAATAGAAACTGCTCAAAGTAGACAAAAGAATTATGCGGATAAGCGACGAAGGCCATTGGAATTCAGTGTTGGAGACTCAGTATTTCTCAAAGTAGCTCCTATAAAAGGGGTAATGAGGTTTGGTAAGAAGGGGAAGCTAAGCCCACGTTATGTGGGATGATACCGAGTTCTGAAAACAATTGGCAAAGTAGCTTATGAAATAGAGCTGCCTCAGGAGATGTCAGCCATCCACAACGTGTTCCACGTCTTGATGCTAAAGAAATGCATTCCGAACACAGATCAAGTAATTGAACCACAGGCAGTACAAGTGCAAGAGGATCTAACTTACGAGAGCCGACCAATTCAGATATTGGATCGAGATGTCAAAAGACTAAGGAACAAGGAAGTCCCCTTAGTAAAGGTTCTATGGCAAAACCAACGATACGAAGAAGCCACGTGGGAACGAGAAGATGATATGAGACAGAAGTATCCATCGCTATTCTAAGTTCGAGGACGAACTTTTTATGAGGTATGGGGTACTGTAACACCCACGAAATTATAAAATAGGTATAGGAATATTATCTTCCTTAAAACATAGAAATGAAAAGAATAGGGGAAAAAGGAAAATAAAAACAAAAGAAAATATAGAATAAGAAGAGGTGAGGTCAAGGATTGAACCTTAAACCTCCCACAATATATGGAGATAAATTTATGAATGATAACCATTAGGATAAGGAGAAATGATTGGATAGAAAGGAATGAAAAATTTAGTTAAAGAAGAAAAGAAAAGTAAGCAAAAAGAACAAGAGAAAACCAAGTTGCTTACCTTCTTTTCCCTCTTGGTTAAGAAAAGGGAGCAAGCAAAAGAGGGATTTACTACTCCTCTCCCTCTCTCTATTTTCGTGGGAATTAATGGAGTGGGGGAAAAGAGGAGTTGGGGGAATGAATGGGGACATGTCTCATTGGCAAAGGGATAAATAGGATTAGAGAAGAAAAACAAAGGGATTTAATTCATTTTCTTCTTCCTCCTTCTCCCTTCTTCATTCTCACCGAACCAAGAAACCCCTTTTCTCTCCTCATACCAATTTCTAAGTTAAGTTCTTCTCCAAGAAAGCTAATTTCTGAGAAGGAAACTTCATGTTCTAGCCCTTACAAGCAAAGGAAACAAGAGGAGGTACAAGAAGAAGAAGCTTCCACCTTCCTTAGCACTAGAACACTTTTCTCTCTAAGGAAAACCACAAGCGAAAGGATGTAAGTTCCCCTCACCTATGGTACAATAGCTCTTATTTTTCTATGTAGAATTCGGTCACATAAAAAGCTAAGAAAACATCATGAAGAAATTCGAACCAAGATAAGACCAAAGGAAGGACCTAGAGAAAGAAAGGATCTAAAAATTTATATGCTTGATATTTCTCTTGTAGCATGTATTTTATGGTAAGGAGTTATCTATGTTAAAATGTTTGGTAGAACTTAGATTTATGAGTATTCGGCCATGGTAGAACTAAGGGCCTAGGAGAGCTTTAATTTTAAACTAAGTATGCCAAGATCTCCTTAAGATAAGATATGAAACTATTACGATATGCCCATGATTATATGTTAAGTTGAACTCTATTTTATGTCCATGAAGGTTCGGCTATGTTTGGATGTTTTGTTCTTAAAAAGCCTAGGAGAATTTAAAGCAAATCTAAGATGCTCATGATCTCCTTGATGAAATGTTATGTAGCTAATCTAATGTGCTTATGTTAATTGTTGTATGGAAATTAAATTCATGCTATATAACCTTCGGCCACTTCATGATTTAGGACTTAGGAAACTTAGAACCCAACTCAATCATGCTCATGTTATTCTTTGAAATGTTTGTTAAGAAAATTGTTAAGGTTCTCATGTTTTTAGGGCACTTGAACCCTAATATGAAGCCCTACAAGTTTCGGCCACTTCAAGATTTAGGGCTTAGGAAACTTAGAACCTAACTCAACTATGCTCATGTTATTCCTTGATATATTTGCTATGAAGGTTGTTTAAGGTTCTCATGTTTTCAGGGCACTTGAACCCTAATTTTAAACCCTACAAGTTTCGGCCACTTCAAGATTTAGGGCTTAGGAAACTTAGAACCTAACTCAACTATGCTCATGTTATTCCTTGATATATTTGCTATGAAGGTTGTTTAAGGTTCTCATGTTTTTAGGGCACTTGAACCCTAATATGAAGCCCTACATGTTTCGGCCACTTCAAGATTTAGGGCTTAGGAAACTTAGAACCTAACTCAACTATGCTCATGTTATTCCTTGATATTTTTGCTATGAAAGTTGTTTAAGGTTCTCATGATTTTAGGACACTTGAACCTAAATTTTAAGTCCTATAATATTCGGCCAATACATGATGAAGGACTTAGGAAACTTAGAACCTAACTCAACCATGCTCATGTTATTCCTTGAAATGTTTGCTATGAAAGTTGTTTAGGGTTCACAAGCTTGAATGATAGTTTTTAACCCAATGTATGCTTGATAAGGTTCGGCCATGATAAGTTGTAAGTTTAAGTAACCTAGAACTCTACCTAAACTTGCTCATGATAGTTCTTATGGTATAAGAAGTGATGCTTACTTAGGGTTCACATGTTGGGATGAAGTTTTACCAAAAACCCAACCTATATGGTTCGGCCACTAAGAGACATTAGGGTTAGAGATCGAATTATGTTTTCCATGTATCTTATATGCCATGATTTTGAGATTTCTATGCTTCTATGTTTAATTATGCACACTTATGATCTATACATGATGGAAACCCTTATGCTATGGTGTGTATTATTTATGATGAAGCTATGTGCAAATTTATGCATGAAATATATGATGTGTTGTGTGCCAGTTTATGCATAAAATATATGATGTGTTGTGTGCCCAATTTATGCATAAAATATATGATGTGCTGTGTGCCAAATCTTTACATACCATTATGATGAGCTATGTGCCCAAAAGTCTATATGGTATGATATGATAAGTGACACGATGTACAAGAAAAGATAAGAACCATGATATGTAAAAACATGCTATTTTATTTTACGTATGGTTTGTACCAAGGGTGGGCTCCATAAACGCCCCGGGGTCGATGGACTAAGAAACGGGCCTCGTTAGGGATGGGCTCCTAAGTGCCCCTAGGTCGATGGACTAAGAAACGGGCCTAGTATGTATGCCTTGTAGGGTTCAAGACTTGCTACCTTGGATCTACATAGGACGCGCGCATTTATGTATGTGGTACAAGCCGGGGCCCTAATCATGTTAAGATTATGTTTAAGTATGTATATTATAAGTTTTCAAAGGACATATTGCATATGTTTTTATGATACATGTTTATGAATTCACCTTGCATATACCTTATGATTATGCCATGATATTTATGATGATGTTATGATATGTCAAGGTGTAGTTGATGATTATGTTATGTTATGCCATGATACCTTATGCTTACGTTATGATATGCCATGATATGCTGCATGATATAATGAATTTCCTCCATGTATTATGTCTTGTGATTTTAATATGTTATACGATTTTGTGAGTAGGAAAGGAACTTACTGAGCCATGAGTGGTCACAGCTTACTTTCTTGTACCACAGATAAAGGCAAGGAATGGATGAACTAGGGGAGCAGCAGGAGGGGCTAGAAGGATGTGTGTGGTAGTGCCTTGGCTAAAGGAGAAAGACCTGCTTTTATTTAATAAGAACTATGACTAGTTATGTTACTGCTTTATGACTCCATGACATTTAAATTTTGTGTTGAGCATTATGACTTAAAAATCATGTTAAGCATGCTATGTGATGTTCTATGTCCAGGTAATTAGTCATGTTGATTTTAAAGAAAAGAAAAGTTTTTAATTTCTATAAATAAGACTTCCGTTGTAGCAAGTAAGTATACATTGGTATGTGTAAGTAACCCCCGTCGCCTTAGCAGGAGGGGCGGGGCGTTATAGTTTGTGTGTGATTTGAACTCTCGGGCATGTCGAGGTTGTTGTGTGTGTATGATTGTAATAATTAAATATGGCCAGTTGCTGTATTATTATTTTTTTACATTCTATTTGATCTATATTACATGTAAATTCCTTTGTAGAATATAGGATCAATAAATGTAAATTTTATTTCTTTTTGTTACGGTGTGTATCCTTGCTATGCATGGTGCTATTTTGAGGACCGCAGGCGTGGCGGAGAAGGAAGCGAGATGACGTGACGACTTGATCCATTAGCGGCCTATTGGAGGACAACGTTGGATGAGGCCATAATAGTTGAAATTTTTTTTTCATATTTATTGCCTTTATATGCTGTTTGTGTGTGCCGTGATAATGGTTTTATGTGCTGTGATTTGTGTGCTTGTTAAAATTCCTCAATTTAAATAACTAAGTAGAAGAGGGGTTATTTAAATAAATTTCACAGTCTCCATTACTGGTTTGTAAGTGATGCATTCAAACTTGTGCGTTGACTTTAAGTGCTTTCCTCCATATCGGATGAGTTTGTTTGTGGATCAATAGATCAAACTTCCTCTATGGATGATTATAGGAAATTATTTTGGTATGTGTGATGTTCTCCATCTGAAGGGGCACAATCCTAATTAATGGACTAAGTATGAAGTAATGGTATATACTTAGGCACATTTAATAGTATCCTCCCCATAGGAGTCACTGCTATTATTTGTGTTGGATGAAGATGAACCAACTATTAATTTTATTTGTCATAAAGTTAGGTTGACAAGAAAATAAAATTAATGGGTAAAAACTCCTCTTACAAATGTTTGAATTAGTATATGTCCATACTATTGTCGCATACGAAATTCACTGTGTTTTGAGGTGTTGGTGAATTTAAATAATATTATTTAAGAAATCAATATTAATTTAAATTCTAAAGTTTTGACCAAATATTTTATTTTGTGATTCTCAGGATTTCAAGATGGCTTTCAATCCTCTTGCTGTTATTTTAAAAGAAAACAAACTTACTGGTCCAAATTATGTTGATTGTAAACGAAACTTGGACATTGTCTAAACTACTGAAGAATACAAGTTCGTACTTCTTGTTGATTGCTACTCGAAAAACCTAGAGGTTCCACTGTACAAAAATTTTGTACAAAGGTCTGAACCTTTTCCTAGCTACCATGTGTTCTTTTAAATTAAATTTTGGATCGCCTGCGGAACTTAACACGTTTGATCCAAAACTTAATCTATTTGTTCTTTTAGGTTTTGACTTGGATCTCCTGCGGAACTTAACACGTTTGATCCAAATCACCTAACTTATTAATTCCATTAAATATTAATTTCCAAAATTGGTTCCCAGTACTGACGTGGTGAGGCACATGGCCTTCTTGGATATGGGAGCAACCACCACCGACTAGACAAAACCTTTTAAGGAAAGCTAAAATTTAATTTCCTAAAATAACTTTAGGTCAACCGAAAAGAACAATCAAATCACAAGGAAAAGAAAAATAAAAGAACACTATATCGAAAACAAATTCGAAACACTAGAATCGTATGTCTCTTGTATTTAGTATTATTTCCAAAAATAACTAGTATGATGCGGAAAGAAAAATTACTAGTTATACCTTTTAGAAAGACCTCTTGATCTTCTACCGTATTCCTCTTCTAACCTCGGACGTTGTGTGGGCAACGATCTTCCAAGATGAGAACCACCTAGGCACCTTCTTCCTTCTTCATCAAGTTTCGGCCAAGCACAAGAACTTCCAAATGATGAAGAATTTTCCACCAACCAAGCTCCAAGGGATGCATGCTTTCTCTCCTTCTTCTCCTTCCTTGATCCGGCCACATCCTCCAAGCTCCAAGAGATGATAGATTTCGGCCACAATAAGAGGAGAGAAGAGAAAGGGAAGGGCCAGCCACCACACCAAGGAAAAGAGGGAGAAAAATAGAATAGAGTCCTTAGCCTTGAAGCCTCTTCTACCCCCTCTTTTATAATCCTTGGTCTTGGCAAATAAGGAAAATTTAATAAAAACTTCCTTAATTCTTTTGCCATTGAAAAGGAAAATTTATTTAATTGAAACAATTTTCTCTTTTCAAATTACAATGGTCGGCCATAACAAATAAAATCTCCAAGCAAATAAAATTTTAAACACCAATTAAAACTTCCTTATTTGCTTCCGGAAATTTATAAAATTTCTCCAATAATTTTTATCCCTTCATGATTGGTTTATAAAAAGGAAATTTAATAAATTAAAATCTTTCTTTTAAACATGTGGATAAAAAGAAAGTTATCTCTATAAATTAAAATCTCTTTTAATCTACAAATAAGGAAAGATATCAAATCTTTTCTTAATCTTTTGTAGAAACTTATAAAAGAGAATATTTAATTTTAAATTCTCTTTTAAATCATGAACATGGTTAAAAAGGAAAGTTTTCTTAAAATTTAAAATCCTCCTTTAGTCAACAAATAAGGAAAGATTTCAAATTTTAAACTCTCTTTTAAACATGTAGACGATTTACAAATAAGGAAAGTTTTTACCAAAAATTAAAATCATCCTTTTAAACTACAAATAAGGAAAGAGATTAATCTTTTCTCTTAATCTTTTGTAGAAAGATATAAAAGGAAATTTTTAATTTTTAAACTCTCTTTTAAAATCATGATATCCACATAAGAAATAATTTTAATAAAAATCCTTTTTAATATTCTAGTGGTCGGCTACCTAAGCTTAGGACCCAAGCTTTGGCCGGCCACTTACATGGCTCATCCACTTGGTCTTGGCCGGCCCTAGCTTGGGTTCCAAGCTAGCTTGGCCGGCCCCATTGGATGGGTAAGAAGGTGGGTATGCGGTGGGTATAAATCTCTATATACTAGAGGCTACGATTGGGACCGAGAGAAGGAATTGGTTTTGGTCTCCCGATAAAATTAAGCATCCCGTGCTCGCCCCGAACACACAACTTAATTTTATCAATAATAATTCATTCCACTAGAGAACTATTATTGAACTACCGCACCAATCCCAAATTACATTTTGGACTCCTTCTTATCATGAGTGTGTTAGTCTCCCTGTGTTTAAGATAACAAATGTCCACTAATGAAGTAAGTTACTGACAACTCACTTAATTAATATCTAGCTCCAAGAGTAGTACCACTCAACTTCATCGTCATGTCGGACTAAGTCCACCTGCAGGGTTTAACATGACAATCCTTATGAGCTCCTCTTGGGGGCATTCTCAACCTAGATTACTAGGACACAGTTTCCTTCTATAATCAACAACACACACTATAAGTGATATCATTTCCCAACTTATCGGGCTTATTGATTCATCAAACTAAATCTCACCCATTGATAAATTAAAGAAATAAATATCAAATATATGTGCTTGTTATTATATTAAGATTAAGAGCACACACTTCCATAATAACTGAGGTCTTTGTTCCTTTATAAAGTCAGTATAAAAGAAACGACCTCTAATGGTCCTACTCAATACACTCTTAGTGTACTAGTGTAATTATATAGTTAAGATAAACTAACACCTAATTACACTACGACCTTCTAATGGTTTGTTCCTTTCCATCATGGTCGTGAGCTATTGTTTATAATTTATAAGGTACTGATAACATGATCTTCTGTGTGTGACACCATACACCATGTTATCTACAATATAAATTAATTGAACAACTACATTTATTACAAATGTAGACATTTGACCAATGTGATTCTTATTTCTAGATAAATGTTTTATACCAAAAGCTAGGCTTTTAGTATACATTCTAACAATCTCCCACTTATACTAAAAGACTAAGCTGCCATATCTGCTGTCATATATCTGATTCTCATGCCTTTCAAAAAACTCTTGCCTTAAGGACCTTAGGTTATCATTTGATGCAATCTAGGCGGCAACAACTTCTCCTCGTTATATAATTTCTCGTATTGGGTAGTACTTGCGCTCTATCGTGTTTACCTGCCTTATAGACTTATGGTTTCTTCGAGTTTGTTACTGCACCAATATCATTACAATGAATTGTAATAATCTTTGGACAAATCAGAAATCATATCTAAGTCCATCTTGAGGTTATTGAATCATTTAGCTTTTATGGCTACCTCAGAGGCTTGCCATATACTCAGCTTCTATGGTGGAGTCCAGATAAACACCTATGTTTATCACTCTTCCATAGTTATGACTTTACCTCCTAAAGTAAACACAAAACCCCGAGGTTGACTTACTATTGTCCCTATCCGATTGGAAATCAAAATCCGTGCAACCCACATGGACCAAATTAACTGCCTTGTAAGCTAGCATATAATCTTATGTGCCTCTAAGGTACTTCAATATATGCTTTACTGCAGTCCAATGTCCTTGTCCAGGGTTACTTTGATATCTGCTAACTATGCCCTTGGCAAAACAGATTTCTGATCTCGTGCATAGCATACATTAGGCTTCCGATAGCCGAAGCATAAAGATCTGCCTTCATTTTCTCTATCTCCTTTGATGTCTTCGAAGACATCTCTTTAGATAAAGCTACTCCAAGCCCAAAAGGTAATAAACCTTTCTTTGGAGTTCTGCATGCTTAAAACGAGCAAGGATTTTTTTTCGATATATGAAGCTTAGGATAATTAAAATATTCTTTTCTTGCGATCCCTTATTACTTTGATCCCAAGAATATATTCATTCTCCCAAGTCCTTCATATCGAATTGCTTGGACAACCATACCCTTACTTCTGACAATATTTTGATATTGTTTCCAACTACCAAAAATGTTATCTACGTATAGTACAAGAAATACTACAACGTTTCCATCACACTTTTTGTATACACAAGACTTATCCGGTTACTAAATAAATCCATAGGTCTGGATTCCTTTGATAAACCGGATGTTCCAAGACCTTGAAGCTTTGCCTCAGTCCATAGACTGATTGAGCTTGCACACGAAATGCTCTTTGCCCTTTGTAATGAACCCTTCTAGTTGCTTTGTATGGATGCTTTTTTCAAGACTTCCATTAAGGAATGCTGTCTTGACATCCACTTGCTAAATAGATAAAAGAATCCGGATAGACTTAAGCATGACTACTAGTGAAAAAGTTTTCTTTTTCATCAAGCCTTGCTTTGAAAGTTTCCACCTTCCTGTCTATCCATCTTTTCCTATTGTAGACATATTTTCACCCAATGGCTTTTACACCATCTGGTGGTTCTACAAGCTTCCAGATTTGATTAGAATACATATATTCTAATTCTGTATTCATTGCTCTTTGCCAAGATGCTGCATCTTTATTTTAGAGTGTTTCATCATATTTCCGGGATCAGACTCATGTTCATTTGGGATCAAGTCCAAAAACTCTCCCAAAACATGAATCCTTTTGGTTGTTTGACAACCCTCCCACTACGATGATGTACTGTCTATAATTGTGTATCAATTGTGATACGTGTTGCAGTTTCTTGTGATATTTCATCTTGTACAGTTGGTACTAGATTAGACATGTCCTTTATAATTTCTTTAAGAACAAATTTACTTATGGGCTTGTGGTTTATTACATAGTCCTTTTCTAAACATCGATCATTGATGCTAACAATGACCTTCTGATTTTTAAGACTATAAACCTATTTTCATTTCTCTAGGATAACTTACAAACAAGTGAATTCCTGTCCAACTTATCATTGTCTCTCTTCAGCATATGTGCTGGACTACCCGAATCCGAATATGTTTCAAAATAGGCTTATGCCTATTTAGCAATTTTATATGAGTAGAGAGTTCTGACTTTGGAAGGTACTATATTCACTACCGTTTCCAGAGTATATCCTTAAAATGAATTTGGTAATTTTCCAAATAACTCATCATCAATCTACTTATTTCCATAAGAGTCCTATACCTTCCTTTTTCTACACCATTCTGTAGGGGTGTACCAGGTGCAGTTAGTTGAGATTGAATCCCTACTTCTGATAAGTGACTCCTAAATTCTCCCAAGAGGTACTTGCCACTACGATCTTACCATAGTGACTTTTACTTTAACATTTCTCCGCATCAGCCTTGTACTCTTTGAACTAATCAAAGTACTTAGTCTTGCGGTACATTAAGTAAATTTATTTGTATCTTGAATAGTTGTCTATAAAATAGACAAAATATTCAATACTACCTCTTGTCTGGATAGTCATAGGATCATACAAATCAGAATGAATCAATTTCAACATATCTTTGGCTTCATACCCCTTAGACTTAAAAGCTTCTTGGTTATTTTTCCTTCCAAGTAAGACTCGCAGGTTGAAAAGATTTCCACTACCAATGAACCCAAAAGTTCATCAGCTACCAATGAATCCTACTCAAGTTAATATAACCTAGCCTTAGATGCCAAAGATATATTGGTTCATTTCCGAAGGTTGCTTCCTCTTAAAGTTAGAAGATGTGTTATAATTTCCATTTATTACATCGTGGGAGTTATTGGATTATAAATTGTCAACCAACATACCAGAATAGATAACTTCTCTATTTTTCTTGATAACAACTTTGTTATCAAAATACACACAATATCTATTCTATAATAGTTTAGAAACTGAAATCAGGTTCTTTCTAAACTTAGTACGTAAAGACAATTTCTAATAATCCATATTTTATTCCTATTAAAGGATAAACATCTCCCACTGCAACAGCTGCCACTTTTACAGCAGTGCCCATGTGGACGGTGTTTTTATTTTCATTTAGTTGTCGGGTTTCCTGGAACCCTGCAATGAATTGTGGTCATGATTAATGGCATCTGTATCTACACTCCAGGTTCTGGTAGATAAAACCACTAAACATGTTTCAACTAATGAATTAAATACACCTATATTGTTCTTTAGTTCTAAAAGGACAGACTATCTTAATGTCCAAGTCCTATTTCCAATTATAACAATCGGGACTACTAAGTCTTTTCTATAGTATAACAACTAGGGAATTGACAAACATTTTAAATCCTAAGAATCACAAAAATATTTGGCCAAGATCAATTCCTTAAAATCCCCATGAATTTTGTATGCCACGATAGTGTGGACGTATACAAAATCAAAGAAGAGATTTTATCCATTAATTTTATTATCTCGTCAACTTTACTTTATGACGAATAAAATTAATAGTTGATCTTTCTTTGATCAAATATTTGGTCTAAACTTTTGAATTTAAAATAACATTCATTTCTCAAACAATATTATTTAAATTCACCAACACCTCAAACACCGTGAATTTTGCATGCCACGATAGTGTGGACGTATACAAAATTAAACATTTGTAAGAGGAGGGGTTTACCCATTAATTATCTTGTCAATAAATCTTTATGACAAATAAAATTACCTCAAACACCGTGAATTTTGTATGCCACAATAGTGTGGACATATACAAAATCAAACATTTGTAAGAGGGGTTTTTAATTTTATTATCTTGTCAACTTATTTATTTGACAAATCAATAGTTGGTTTTCTTCGGTCACACAAATAATAGCAGTGACTCCGATGGGGAGGATACTATTAGATGTGCCTAAGTGTATATCATTACTTGACACTAAGTCCATTAATAAGATTATGCCCCTTCCGATGGGGAAGATCACACACTCTTAATTAACTTCCTATAGTCATCCAAAATGGAAGTTTAATCTAGTGATCCGCAAACAAGCTCATCCGATATGGAGGAAGGCACTCAGAGCCAACGCGCAAGCTTGTTGCATCACTTATTAACTAGTAATGGAGACCGTGGAATTTATTTAAAAATAAATCCCTCTCCCACTTAGTTATTTAAAGTGAGGAATTTTGACTATGCTAGCCTACTTAGCATGCATACTAACAAGCACACACAACACAGCATAAAAAATAATAAACAGAAAAACTAATTTTCAACTATTATGGCTTTTATCTATTGCTGTCCTCCGTGTGTCGCCAACCCTAGCTGCTGCCATCTTTGGCCACCGCCACCGGGTCTAGTTGTCGCACCCATCTTGCTCCTTGTTCCGCTGTGCCTCTGGTCCTCAAAAGGTTCCACGCCTTGCAAGATTCGATCCGCCACATAAATAGAATTTTACATTCTCGATCCTATATTCCTCGAAGGAATGTACATATAAACTAGATCGAACATAAAATAAAATTTACATCCATCGATCCTATATTCCATAAAAGGAATGTACATGTAACTAGAGCAAAAATAAAATCCTAATAAAACTAAATATAGTGTAGGACCGTGAACGTTCGATAGAGGGGGGTGAATATCGATTCGAGAATATCGAGTATAAGCGCAGCAGAAAAGTAAAGTAGACACAGTGTTTTTTACTTCGTTCGGAGCCTGTGACAACTCCTACTCGAAGGCCCGTACTCCGTGAGTACTTTCGTTGGGCAATCACTATCAATTCAAATATTACAAGGTTAAGTACAAGAATTGACAGATAAAGAAAATACCGACAATAGAATTAAAATAGAACCAGCACTGAGTCGGAGAGCTTTTCGTGGCGTCGCAAGAGCACAGAGCAGCAGATCTTGGATTCTAAGTTCATATAGAAGCTCTACCCTTGCCCCTTCTTTTATATGAAGCTCAGGGTGCCCCGGATCCCTTCCAGGCGCCCTGGTGAGACGTGGCAGGTCCAACCAGTGACCTCCACATGGCGACGCGCAATCAGGATAAAGTTTGCCTCCCGGGCGCCCGGATCCCCTCCGGGCGCCCGGACCCCTCTTCTCCAGAAAGTCCTTCTCCTGCAAGAAAAGGTTAGTCCAAGGCAAATGTACCCTGCAGCAAAGATTGTTAGCACAGTTTTATAGATAAGCAAAGTATGACTTAGATTCCGTCTTTTCGAGACCGGAATCTAGTCACGATCTCGACTTAGATATCCGAAATGGATCTAAGCCGGATCGACGCCTAATGTTCCCTTCCCGGGAACGCGTCCTCACAGTCACTCCCCTCCAGTGACTTACCTTACTTACCTGCCAGACGTCCGGTCAGCCCTTCGACCCGTCTGGACTTCTCGCCAGCAATCCGGTCAACCCGTCGACCTAGCTGGACTTCTCGCCAAGCGTCCGGTCAGCCCGTCGACCCGCTTGGACTTCTCGCCAGCTATCCGGTCAGCCCGTCGACCTAGCTGGACTTCTCGCCAAGCGTCCGGTCAGCCCGTCGACCCACTTGGACTTCTTGCCAGCTATCCGGTCAGCCCGTCAACCTAGCTGGACTTCGTGCCAGACATCCAGTCAGCCCGTCGACCTGTCTGGACTTCCCCTGCACACTGGATCAAAGTGTCAGACAACAACAAAACTAACTTAACCTGATTTGTCATTCATCAAAACCTGGGTTAAATCGTTAGTGCTAACCGCACCAACATATAGCTCCTGCTGTATTTTATAATACAATCATGCACACACAATAAATGCCCTTGACATGTCCAAAGGTCCAATCACACACATAATAACTATAAGCCATAATAGTTGGATCCTGCATCCACAAAGTTAGCACATCCTACTATCATCCTGCCTAAATTATGTATGACATGTGCATATCTAAACTAATACCAAATACACAGAGGCAAAACCCTAGCTCTGATACCAATTGTTGATTGCTACTCGGAAAACCTAGAGGTTCCACTGTACAAAAATTTTGTACAAAGGTCTGAACCTTTTCCTAGCTACCATGTGTTCTTTTAAATTAAATTTTGGATCGCCTGCGGAACTTAACACGTTTGATCCAAAACTTAATCTATTTGTTCTTTTAGGTTTTGACTTGGATCTCCTGCGGAACTTAACACGTTTGATCCAAATCACCTAACTTATTAATTCCATTAAATATTAATTTCCAAAATTGGTTCCCAGTACTGACGTGGTGAGGCACATGGCCTTCTTGGATATGGGAGCAACCACCACCGACTAGACAAAACCTTTTAAGGAAAGCTAATATTTAATTTCCTAAAATAACTTTAGGTCAACCGAAAAGAACAATCAAATCACAAGGAAAATAAAAACAAAAGAACACTATATCGAAAACAAATTCGAAACACTAGAATCGTATGCCTCTTGTATTTAGTATTATTTCCAAAAATAACTAGTATGATGCGGAAAGAAAAATTACTAGTTATACCTTTTAGAAAGACCTCTTGATCTTCTACCGTATTCCTCTTCTAACCTCGGACGTTGTGTGGGCAACGATCTTCCAAGATGAGAACCACCTAGGCACCTTCTTCCTTCTTCCTTCAAGTTTCGGCCAAGCACAAGAACTTCCAAAGGATGAAGAATTTTCCACCAACCAAGCTCCAAGGGATGCATGCTTTCTCTCCTTCTTCTCCTTCCTTGATCCGGCCACATCCTCCAAGCTCCAAGAGATGATAGATTTCGGCCACAATAAGAGGAGAGAAGAGAAAGGGAAGGGCCAGCCACCACACCAAGGAAAAGAGGGAGAAAAATAGAATAGAGTCCTTAGCCTTGAAGCCTCTTCTACCCCCTCTTTTATAATCCTTGGTCTTGGCAAATAAGGAAAATTTAATAAAAACTTCCTTAATTCTTTTGCCATTGAAAAGGAAAATTTATTTAATTGAAACAATTTTCTCTTTTCAAATTACAATGGTCGGCCATAACAAATAAAATCTCCAAGCAAATAAAATTTTAAACACCAATTAAAACTTCCTTATTTGCTTCCGGAAATTTATTAAATTTCTCCAATAATTTTTATCCCTTCATGATTGGTTTATAAAAAGGAAATTTAATAAATTAAAATCTTTCTTTTAAACATGTGGATAAAAAGAAAGTTATCTATATAAATTAAAATCTCTTTTAATCTACAAATAAGGAAAGATATCAAATCTTTTCTTAATCTTTTGTAGAAACTTATAAAAGAGAATATTTAATTTTAAACTCTCTTTTAAATCATGAACATGGTTAAAAAGGAAAGTTTTCTTAAAATTTAAAATCCTCCTTTAATCAACAAATAAGGAAAGATTTCAAATTTTAAACTCTCTTTTAAACATGTAGACGATTTACAAATAAGGAAAGTTTTTACCAAAAATTAAAATCATACTTTTAAACTACAAATAAGGAAAGAGATTAATCTCTTCTCTTAATCTTTTGTAGAAAGCTATAAAAGGAAATTTTTAATTTTTAAACTCTCTTTTAAAATCATGATATCCACATAAGAAATAATTTTAATAAAAATCCTTTTTAATATTCTAGTGGCCGGCCACCTAAGCTTAGGACCCAAGCTTTGGCCAGCCACTTACATGGCTCATCCACTTGGTCTTGGCCAGCCCTAGCTTGGGTTCCAAGCTAGCTTGGCCGACCCCATTGGATGGGTAAGAAGGTGGGTATGCGGTGGGTATAAATATCTATATACTAGAGGCTACGATAGGGACGGAGAGGAGGAATTGGTTTTGGTCTCCCGATAAAATTAAGCATCCCGTGCTCGCCCCGAACACACAACTTAATTTTATCAATAATAATTCATTCCACTAGAGAACTATTATTGAACTACCGCACCAATCCCAAATTACATTTTGGGCTCCTTCTTATCATGAGTGTGTTAGTCTCCCTGTGTTTAAGATAACAAATGTCCACTAATGAAGTAAGTTACTGACAACTTACTTAATTAATATCTAGCTCCAAGAGTAGTACCACTCAACTTCATCGTCATGTCGGACTAAGTCCACCTGCAGGGTTTAACATGACAATCCTTATGAGCTCCTCTTGGGGACATTCTCAACCTAGATTACTAGGACACAGTTTCCTTCTATAATCAACAACACACACTATAAGTGATATCATTTCCCAACTTATCGGGCTTATTGATTCATCGAACTAAATCTTACCCATTGATAAATTAAAGAAATAAATATCAAATATATGTGCTTGTTATTATATTAAGATTAAGAGCACACACTTCCATAATAACTGAGGTCTTTGTTCCTTTATAAAGTCAGTATAAAAGAAACGACCTCTAATGGTCCTACTCAATACACTCTTAGTGTACTAGTGTAATTATATAGTTAAGATAAACTAACACCTAATTACACTACGACCTTCCAATGGTTTGTTCCTTTCCATCATGGTCGTGAGCTATTGTTTATAATTTATAAGGTACTGATAACATGATCTTCTGTGTGTGACACCACACACCATGTTATCTACAATATAAATTATTTGAACAACTACATTTATCACAAATGTAGACATTTGACCAATGTGGTTCTTATTTCTAGATATATGTTTTATACCAAAAGCTAGGCTTTTAGTATACATTCTAACACTTCTTGAGGTCTATCCTAGCGTGCCTGATAAGGATTCTAGTGAAAAGGAGATAGAGAGACATAGGAAATGGGTCAAGGCAGATGAGATGGCGCGGTGTTACATTTTGTCTTCTATGTCAAATGTGTTACAACATCGGTATCAAACCCTACCCACTGCTTATGATATAATGCTCAATCTCAAGGAACTCTTCGAACACCAGAATCGTGCTGCCAGGCAGAAGGCTATGAGAAACTTAATGACGACCACCATGACTGAGGGGACACTCGTGAGGGATCATATCCTCAAGATGGCTGCCCAAAAGTTTTGAGCAGTTCCTCTTGAATTACAACATGAACAAAAGGGTTTATTCATTTGCGGAACTTTTGACAGAACTCCAAGCGACAGAAGGGTTGTTTCGTCAAAGTTCTCAAGTTCACATTGCTGAAAACGTTTCTACCTCTAAGCCGAAAGGCAGAAAGAAAAAAAAGAAACAAGTTGGTTCGACAAAGAAAGTGATTCGATCTCAAGGGACTGGGCCGCAGGCAGGTGTGAAGAAGTCGAAAGGCAAGTGCTTCACATGCAAGCAATCTAGACATTGGAAGGTGGACTATCCTCGTAGAAAGGAGAACAATAAAGATATATCTTATTCATTAGTTGTTGAAACATGTTTAGCGGTGTTATCTACCGGTACCTGGAGTGTAGATACGGCATCCATTGATCATGTCTGTAATTCATTGCAGGGGTTCCAGGAAACCCGACGACTACATGAAGGGGAGATCACCGTCTACATGGGCAATGCTACGAGAGTGGCGGCTATTGCAATGGGAGATGTTTATCTATCTTTTGATAGGAATAAAACTTTGATTTTGAAAATTTATCTTTACGTACCATGTTTTAGAAAGAACTTGATTTCAATTTCTAAATTATTTATGGATGGATATTCTGTTTCTTTTTATGGCAAAGTGATTGTCAAGAAAAATAGGGTGGTTATCTGTTCTGGTGCATTGGTTGGTAATTTGTATACTTTTAATCCAATAACTCCCACGAGGCAACAAATGGAAATTAATAACACATTTTCTAATTCTAATAAGAGAAAGCAACCTTCGGAAATGAACCAAGCATATCTTTGGCATCTAAGGTTGGGTCATATTAACTTGAGTAGGATTCAAAGGTTAATAGCTGATGGACCTTTGGGTTTATTGGTAGTGGAAAACTTTCTGACTTGTGAGTCTTGCTTGGAAGGAAAAATGGCCAAAAGGCCTTTTAAGGCAAAGGGGTATAGAGCCAAAGAAGTGTTGGAATTGGTTCATTCTAATTTGTGTGGGCCTATGACTATCCAGGCAAGAGGTGGTTTAGAATATTTTATCTCTTTTATAAACGACTATTCGAGATATGGGTACATTTACTTGATACACCGCAAGTCTGAGTGCTTTGATAAGTTCAAAGAGTATAAGGCTGATGTGGAGAAATGTCATGGTAAAAGTATCAAGACACTATGGTCTGATTGTGGTGGAGAGTACCTCTTAGGAGTGTTTAGACGTTACTTATCAGAGGTCGGGATTAAATTCCAATTGTCTGCACCTAGTACACCCCAACAGAATGGTGTGGCAGACCGAAGGAATAGAACTCTTATGGAAATGGTTAGATCAATGATGAGTTATTAAGAGTTACCAAATTCATTTTGGGGATATGCTTTGGAAACGACGACGTATATTCTGAACTTGGTACCTTCTAAGTCAGTACCCTCTACTCCCACAGAATTATGGAATAGGTGTAAGCCTAGTTTGAAAAACATTCAGATTTGGGGTAGTCTAGCATATGTGCTGAAGGGAGACGCTGATAAGTTAGAATCTCGTACAGAAGTTCGCTTGTTCGTGGGATATCCTAGAGGAATGAAAGGTGGTTTGTTTTATAGTCCTAAAGATCAAAAGATCAAAAGCTCACTTATAACTGTTGGGATGTATACTATAAGCCTAGCTTTTATATGAACATCTATTTTGAAATATTTTGAAATGAGAATCACTTTGGTCAAATGTCTATATTTTATATTTATATATATGCCAATGTAATTGTGCATTTAATTTATATTGTAGATAACATGGTGTGGTGTGATAACCATCATTTTATCACATTGTTTAGGATCCTAAACTCATGCTTTTGAGTTGATTGTGTGTTTAAATCCACATTTAAATCACATGCTAAGAGTATGAATTGATTTTGATCTTTGATGCAATATATCATCTATTTGTGGAATTATGGTTAATCATTTGAATGTGGTCTTGTAGGTGATCGAAGGGGCAAAGGATTAGAGCAGATCAGACCAAATTTGGGCTCAAATCTAGGGCTAATTAAAGGGATCAAGCTCTGAAGCAATATAGACTGTTCATTCAAGACTTGAAGAGATCTGAGTCATCTATCATTATCAAGCCCATCCAAGCCACTGGGGAGTCAATCACAACCATTGATCAAGATCTGAAGATTTGGAACAGATTTGGAGCAATTTCCACCATTGGATCGATCCGGAGAAGTCACAGCCGTCCATTCTAATCTTGATCAGATTTAAAGGGATGTGAAGCTACAGTGATCGGTGAATGGCTACAGTCTGCGTCAAGAGACAGGGGAGCGCAAGCTCGCTCCGGCGATCTTCTTCCTCGATCCATTCCACCGCCGGCGGTCAAGAGAGGTCAAGGGCGTCCCTTCCTCCGGTCACCAGCCATCTTCCAGCCGGCGATGCCATCTCAACCATCAGAACACCAATTTCTGTCGTGACTTTGTGCAAGGAAGAAGAAGCAAAGAAGGTGGAGGAATTTGGTGGTTCCAGCCGATTCACTTTCCTTCCGGCCGGCGATCTTCCTTTCTTGAAGCTTCTAACTTCTCTGATTTTTGCATCGATTTCTAGTTTCAGCTGCGTTCCATATGATTTGATCGGTTGTTCATCACTTGTGTGCGCTGGACATCTTCGTCCAATCCAGTGAGTGCTTGGGAATGCCCTAGCTCACTTCGGTTCAGCACTTTCCTCCTCTTTAATTTCTGCACTTCTCTTCTTTTCTAGCCAAGAATGTTTGTTCTTGTTTCTGTTCAATTTCATAGATCCGAATTAGCTTTAGTTAGTTTTAATTTCTAGTTGTTGTTACTTTTTATCTGTTTATCTTCACATAACTGAGTAGTTTTCCTTCCATGCGACAAATGGTTGAATTTCTATTGCATGTTGTTTTGCTTTGGTTTTGTTCCCATTTTGGCTCTATTATGTTCAGTTTCTATTCAAGTCAACTTGCAGTAGCTAGGTTAGTTTAGTTTCATATTTGTCTTGTTATTTTTGTTCCTCAATTTAATTCTGTTGATGATGGTTTTGATAGCGTAGGGTGACAATACGTTGTGGATTCATTGTTGATGATTAGTTAAGGTTTCCTTCTATTGCATTAGGTTTAGTTTCATTATCTGTCTCACTTTTCATTTGTCAAGCTAAGGACTCAACAAAATCCAAGACTTTATTTCCAAATAAACTAATCCTGAGATTTATCAAGCATTGACTATATTCATTGGGAGACGACCCGAGTTATCTCTATGCTACATTAGTGTAGAATGGATTCGGTCATTAATTCTTTTGATACCCATTTTACGACAAAAATAAGGGTTTATCAAATTGGTGCCATTGCCGGGGAATGTAGCGGTGTTTGATACCTTGGGATTGTTTCTTTTTCTTTTTACATAAAAAAATTTTATTTCAATTGCTTTCATGTTCATATATCCATGTGTTTGATATTATATGCTCCTGTGTCTTCTGATTCTATTTGCTAGTATTTCAGTGTAAGAGTAGGAAATTTCTTTGACCATGGATCCATTTTATCAGTACTATCAGCCTCAGACTTGGTTCTATCATCTTGAACATCAGTACTACCCACCTGTGGATCAATCAAATTTCAGGTGTGAGGTTACACATAGTTAGTCTACTGAGGCATATCCAGCATATCAAAGCCTACAAGAAGTTCAGAATGATTATATAGCTATACAGAAAAAGATTCGTGTATTCAACAATTCGAGGAGGAGACATTGCATGAATATTGGAAGAGATTCAAGGAACTTTGCTCTAGTTGTCCTCAACATCAAATCAGTGATCAGATGCTTATCCTACATTTCTATGATGGGCTTTTGCCGTTTGATCTGTATATGGTGGATAAAGCTAGTGAAGGGCCCTTGATTGATAAGACTCCTGATGAAGCTATGAAACTTTTGGAAACCATGGCAGCCAACCCTCAACAATTTAGAAATGGGCAACCTGTTACCTTAAGAGAAGATGTCGACAGACCTGATCTCCTTTCCATTACTCCACAGGACTCCTCTAATATTTCTTGTTGTGATGTTGTAGTTGTAAGAATTTCTGACTCTGCTGATCCTGTTTTTGTAGATGTTGTTGATGATGCAGGTACTGATGTGGATGATGATGTAAGTGTAGGGGATTGCACAATGGAAGCAATACCCCAAGAATCACCTGAACCAAATGTTGATAATGAGAGTGTAGGGACTTATGTTGTGGAAGCAGAGCCCCAAGAATCACTACCTATGGTTGTACATTCACCTGAGTCAAAGCAAGAATCTGAGCTATTATCTGATGATGAGGAGGTCACAGTCACCATTTTAGAACCTCCAGGTACCTTTCAACATGACAAGGTTAGTATTTCTTGTAATTCATTAGAAGATTTTATAAAGGTACCATTAATTGATTTTATTGGATGTGATATATTTTTTGAACCATGTAATGTAAAAACTAATATTTTCCCATACTTGCAAGAGGTGTTGTCTTCCTTTGGCTTTGTAGGTCGTCGTAGGCTTCCAAAATGGTTACTCCATCTAAACCGTCTCCGACCTCCAGGAAGAATTTTCAAAGGAAAAATGTTGGATGAAGTGGACTTGACTGCAACTACAATTATTCCACGTCCAACTTGGATTTTGCACCTTAATCGACTCCAACCACCGGGAAGGACCATTCCAATACCGGCATGGATTCTACTCTTAAATCTTCTTCAACCGCCGGGAATAAAGGGGAGTTCATTCCTTACTTTTCTTTTTGCTTTATATTTTTCATTAGTTTCATACTTTACATTTGCATTTTGCTTCCATATTTTGCACTTTGTCTAGTCTACATAGCATGTCAATTTGAATAAATTCCCCATGAAATTGTTTTAGTAATACTTTTAAGATGGTAAAAGTTTCTTAAATTTGATCATCAATTTTAGGTCATGTGACATGATTGGATGCTTTTCTTACATGATATTGGTTAAAATGGTGGTGAATTCCAATTTGATTAATTGAGCTTGATTGCATGATAATACCTAGAGAGGACCACTTTATGCCTAAACACTATTTTATCTTTGTGTGACATGCACTCATAGCGATTGAAACTCTAGAACTTGCTTAGTTTCTTTTCAAAATCACAATAACATTTGTGTGCATGGAAATTGAGGATTTTGTCGATTTTGTTCCCCTTCATACTTTCCAATTCCTTTCCTCATAATTTTCTTTATACATTCTCATCTAGCATTTTAATTCTTGATCACCTTTTCTTTTCCATTCTTTCATTGAGAGTTTGGATTGATGTTTTGATGAGTTAGAATGACCAAAATTCTAAGTGTGGGGGTAGGGTTGCATATGTGGGGAGATCTTGAGGTTTTGGGTGGGTTCATGATGTTTATATCTCTGATTTCTGAGCATGTTTTGGGAGTTTAGTTAAAGTTTATGCTATTGTGGAAAATGGGAGCAAAGGGTATTCTGTGGGTGTATTAAGCATTGCCTTGCTATTGTCATTTGGTGTATTGTGATGTTTAGTAGTTATGGCTTCCAAACTGATTAGATGCACTCTAATTCTTGATGTTGGTGAAGTCCTTGAGCTAGAAAATTCAGAGACTGAGGAAGCAATAGTCAGGTTCTTGTGCAAATATGAGGGAATACTATATTTGTGGTGTATGATTTAGTAACACATCTAATAGAAAAGAATTTAGAAGAAGAGCTTAAGGATTGCTACTGAGGAAGAATACCATATATGCAAGGGAAATATCAGCTACATTCTGAATTGGAATGTAGAGAAATGAGTTGCAGAAAAGGACAATAACTGGAAAAAGGAAAAAAAAAAAACCCAATAGCTTGAATTCGATCTCCAATCAGTTCAGTGCTAAATAGGATCTTACTCCATGCTAAACCTTCCATGATTTGAGTCGAGATTTCCTGGAAGTTTGAATTCTAAACTAAAGTTCAGTGAAAAAAATCCAAAGATGGAAATGCATTATAGATTCAAGAATTCAGACACCTGCAAATTCAACAGTGATACACATGCTGGCAGCTTTATGAATTGATCAGTGCAACTTCAGTGCAAGGAAATCAAGTTGAGTCAATTACATTTTCTGTACAGTAGTTTCAGAATTCAGAGGTGTATAGAATACTAACAGACTCTGAAAGAAGGAATTGTAATGACTTAAGCATGGATTGAGAACCTTTCAGGAAAGGGCATGAATTAAATTGCAGCAGTGGAATTCTACAGCAGCATGAATAAGATTCTGATTTCTTGAAGCTGAGATGTAGCAAATTAGTGTTCTTCTTCTACCATGACTTTGTGATTGGAATTATATTGCATCTGAGAACCTGAGTTTGAAATCAGAATCCTGAAATTGATTTCTGAACTAATCCAGATTAGTATGAAGTGGAGATGCAGAATTCAAATATGTCTCATGTTGCTGTTGTTTGAAAATCAACTTTGTTTGCCTTTTCAACTATACAACCGGAGAGTACTTCACGTGCTACTCAAGGGATAGGATTCAACTATTATATAAAGAAATCAGAGACATACAACTATGAATAACCTGAAATTTACAAGAATCTATTCAGAGGAGCTGAAGTTTGCAAAATTGCAGAAATAGAATCAATGTACCATTAAGTACATGTTTTGTACCAAGTTTTCTTAATGTCTTTCATCAGAAACAGTTTCAATTAAAGTGTTATCAGTTGAATATCAAATGATATCCTTTGGTAAGCTGAATTTTTAATGGACTGAGCTGAAAGTATATTAAAATTCCATTTCTGAAACTATAGATCAAAAGTTACGGATTTATAAGATTAACATTTGGAATGACAAGTGTGTGGAAGTGGACTTCACTGTGTCTTTTATGACATCAATTTTTGTTAGAGGTTAACGACACAATTTGCAGAATTCAATCAGTTTTAGTTCATCAACTCCACAAACTGAGTAACTGAATTTACAGCAGTTGTGTTTTGGTTGAGATGACATTTGATTCTGAAGTATGTACTTAAGTCTGGAATTTCCAGAAATGAGATGAAATGGAACTTCATGTGCACTTTTTAAACCGTAATTTAGTGTTGTTGTCAGAAGTGGAGATTCTTTGTTCAGATCTCTTGTTCATGATTCAAATTGAAAACTGAAATTCCATCAACTGGAGTTTCTGAAGCTAAAATCAAAAAACTAGAAACTAAGTGCCAAATGATCCTCTCTTCCAAGCTGATTTCTTAATGATTTTAAGTGAAGCTACCTTGAAATTACAGTTCAAAACTTAAGCTTGGGGTCTGGAATTCTGAAAGCTTCATCTGGTAGCAGCAATAAGTTATAGATTGATGAAATGACTGTAGTTTTGTAAAATCTGTAGAAATGAGACATGAAATTGATATGTCAATTATTTCAAGTTGTGTGCCAATGGCAATCTGTGATGTGTTTAATTCTTTGTGCAGCTTCTGAACATGACAAAACTAAAGTAAACTTCTTGTCTTCTCATTGACAGATGGTTTCTAGAATCCAGAATTCAGAAGTTGCTGAAGATAGGCTGATGTAGGTGATTAATGAAGTGAATGTTTATGAGTATAGAGTAAGAAAAGTTCACAGAAGGAAGTGTTTAGTTTGATACAGAAATAAACAGAGTGTTCCACAATTGCTGCTATGGTTTGCGATTTATGGAGTTTGTGCAATATCTGTATAATGGCAGATTTCTGAAACTTAATGATGTAATCATGTTGACTTCATTACGTTGTTTATATACTCAATTTCTGGATCTCTGAAGTTGGAATTCTGTTTAATTCTGTTTCTTTAAGCTGTTGTTGACTAAACACAACTGGAATTCAATCTACAGTTATTGACAGTATTGATTTCTGAAAATACTGCATATGTAAGTTTCTGAAATTCTACTTCTTCTTGTAATGATCTGAGCTCTTGCTGGAGTAAGGTTTTGAATCAAATTTCTTGGTTATTTAAGTTCCGAAAGAATAGGAAAAGGAAGAGAGAAGAAAGAAGAAAAGAAAAAGAGGAAGAAAAGAAAGGAAAACAGTGGAGTATTAAGTAAGTGATAGCATGATGTATTCCATTGCCCGAGATGACCAATGCTTTAAGTGTGGGGGAGGGAATTATTATTCATGATTTGAGATTATTTTTGAGTTCAAAGTGCTGGAGTTGAAGTGAAAAAAAAAAACAGAAAACAGAAAAAAAAACAGTGAAAGAAAAAGAAATATGGCAAGTAAGAGCGTATCAAGTGTTGAGATAGAGTATCAAAATTTTTGGATTGCCATCAAATTGAAGGGGAGGTTAGCTTTGTATTTTGAATTGGTAATAACAAATGGTATACAACTCTTTTCACATCAAATTGGTCAACTCATCAAGTATATTCCTCCAATACTCTCATCTTCTCAATTTCTTCAGTAAATTCTTTTCTTTTGCCAATTTTATTCACTTTCATTGTCCTTTTTGATTCCATTTTAATTCTTGTTGATTAAATCCTTTTGATTCATGTATGCTATGTTTTATAGTGGTGGAGAATTAGAAAATAAGCAAGCTTATGGTGGTGAAGTGTTGTGAGTGACATTGAGTTGAGCTCCATTTATACACATGTTTGAGTGTGAGAGTTAGAATAGGTAAATTCCCTTGTGAGATTGCAACTTGTTTAATTTTTCAATTGGATTGAAACCACCATACTTACTGATTATTGTTTGGATTGTATTCATGATTGTTGGTGATGTTTAGATGGTCATAGTTAAATTTTTTTTACTATCTTTTAGGCATTGCTAGGGAATTATTGTGGAGATGAATTTTAGTTGTTTCTTTATTTTGTTTGCTTGCTCGGGACGTGCAAGAATAAGTGTGGGGGAATTTGATAACCATCATTTTATCACATTGTTTAGAATCCTAAACTCATGCTTTTGAGTTGATTGTGTATTTAAATCCACATTTATATCACATGTTAAGAGTATGAATTGATTTTGATCTTTGATGCAATATATCATCTATTTGTGGAATTATGGTTAATCATTTGAATGTGGTCTTGTAGGTGATCGAAGGGGCAAAGGATTAGATCAGATCAGACCAAATTTGGGCTCCAATCTAGGGCTAATTGAAGGGATAAGCTCTAAAGCAATATAGACTGTTCATTCAAGACTTGAAGAGATCTGAGCCATCTATCATTATCCAACCCATTCAAGCCACAGGGGAGTCGATCACGACCATTGATCAAGATCTGAAGATTTGAAACAGATTTGGAGCAATTTCCACCGTTGGATCGATCTGGAGAAGTCACAACCGTCCGTTCTAATCTTGATCAGATTTAAAGGGATGAGAAGCTACAGTGATCGGTGAATGGCTACAGTCTGCGTCAAGAAACAAGGGAGCGCAAGCTCACTCCGGCGATCTTCTTCCTCGATCCATTCCACCGTCGGCAGTCAAGAGAGGTCAAGGGCGTCCCTTCCTCCGGTCACTAGCCATCTTCCAGCCGGCGATGCCATCTCAACCATCAGAACACCAATTTCTGTCATGACTTCGTGCGAGGAAGAAGAAGCAAAGAAGGTGGAGGAATTTGGTGGTTCCAGCCGATTCACTTTCCTTCCGGCCGGCGATCTTCCTTTCTTGAAGCTTCTGGCTTCTCTGATTTCTGCATCGATTTCTAGTTTCAGCTGCGTTCCATATGATTTGATCGGTTGTTCATCACTTGTGTGCGCTGGACATCTTCGTCCAATCTAGTGAGTGCTTGGGAATGCCCTAGCTCACTTCGGTTCAGCACTTTCCTCCTCTTTAATTTCTGCGCTTCTCTTCTTTTCTAGCCGAGAATGTTTGTTCTTGTTTCTGTTCAATTTCATAGATCCGAATTAGCTTTAGTTAGTTTTAATGTCTAATTGTTGTTACTTTTTATCTGTTCATCTTCACATAACTGAGTAGATTTCCTTCCATGCGACAAATGGTTGAATTTCTATTACATGTGGTTTTGCTTTGGTTTTGTTCCCATTTTGGCTCTATTACGTTCAGTTTCTGTTCAAGTCAACATGCAGTAGCTAGGTTAGTTTAGTTTCATATTAGTCTTGTTATTTTTGTTCCTCAATTTAATTCTGTTGATGATGGTTTTCATAGCGTAGGCTGACAATATGTTGTGGATTCATTGTTGATGATTAGTTAAGGTTTCCTTCTATTGCATTAGGTTTAGTTTCATTATCTACCTCACTTTTCATTTGTCAAGCTAAGGACTCAACAAAATCCAAGACTTTATTTCCAAATAAACTAATCCTGAGATTTATCAAGCATTGACTATATTCGTTGGGAGACGACCCGAGTTATCTCTATACTATATTAGTGTAGAATGGATTCGGTCATTAATTCTTTTGATACCCATTTTACGACAAAAATAAGGGTTTATCATGGTGCCACACAGAAGATCATGTTATCAATTCCTTATACATTATAAATAGTAGCTCACAATCAAGATGGACTGGGATAAACCATTGGAACGGTTGTAGTGTAATTTAGTATTAGTCTATCTTGACTATAAAATTACACTAGTACACTATGTGTGTATTGAGCAGGACCATTTGAGGTTGTTCAATTTTTACTCACTATATAAAAGAACAGAATCTCTGTTATTATGGATGTACGTCCTCTTAATCCCTATATAATAACAAGCACGTATACTTAGTATTTATTTCTTTAACTTATCAATGAGTGAGATTTATTCGTTAAAGCAATAGGCCCAATGAGTTGGGAGATAGTATTATTTATATGGTATGTTGTTGATTATAGAAGGAATCTATATCCTAATTATTTAGGCTGATGATGTCCCCTTGAGGAGCTCATAAGGATTATCATGTAAACCCTGCAGGTGGACTTAGTCTGGCATGATAATAAAGTTGAGTAGTACTACTCTTGGAATCAGATGTTAATTAATTGGGTTGTCAGTAACTCAATTAATTAATGGATATACAATATCTTAAACACAAGGAGATTAATGCACTCATGATAAGAAGGAGCTCATATTGTAATATGAGATTGGTGCGGTAGGTCAATAATAACCCTTTAGTGGTATGAGTAATTATTGATGGACTTGGGTTGGGTGTTCGGGCCGAACATAGGAAGCCCAAGCCCATCAGGAGGCCTAAACTAATTCCTCCTCTAGGTCCCTATTGTAATCTCTATATAAAGCTTCGCATCCACCCATCCATAACTTGGTTTGGTTTAACTTGGATTTGGTTTGGTTTTCTCCATCCTCCTAGGGTCGGCGTCAAGGTTACAGAAATGGAGATTTTTTCTAAACAGAATTATGTTATTTTTCTTTCTTTGTAACCGACGGTAAAGGTTATAAAAAGGAGTACGTGGTGCCTCCTAAAACCTAATTTTCTAATTTTCCCACAAGCCTCCTCTTCTCCTTACCTAGGGCCGGCGGCATCCCACCTCTTCCTTCCCCCTCTCCTCCTTGGTGGCCGGCGCCCCATCCTCCTTGGTGGCCGACAGATTAGAGAAGTAGAAGAAGAAGAGAAGGAAGAAGATTAGAAGGTGCCCCATCCTAGAGCCTCCTTTTGTAACCGGCGGTTTGGAGAAACGAGAGGAAGGGTGGTTGTTTGTCTTGGTAGATCATCACCCACACGACATCCAAGAAGAGGAGAGGAATACGGCAAAAGATCAAGAGGTCTTTAGCTATAAAGAAAGGTACAACTAGTTCTTTAATTCCGCTATGTAATTAGTTTAGTTTTCTTTGTATCGATCTTGAAAACCAACACAAGAGGCTAGCGATCTTATACTTCGATCAAGGTGTGCTTTGATCGGTCAAGAACTTGCTTGATTGATCAAACACATGTCTGATCGAAAATGCGGGTTGCTAGGAAAAGTTTTGTTCTTGAACAATTTTTGTACAGGGAAATTTAAACAGAATGGAATTCCAGCGCCCTTCAGTTGGTAGCATGTGTATGGGACCGATGGTAGGTGCAATAGGGCAGATCCCACGGACCAAGTCGAGGAAGGTGGACCGTGGCTACCCATGGAGCTGACCGGGAATCCGGACAAGGCGGAAAGGGAGGTTGGGCTTCCCGGGCACGAGGAAGATGCTAGGCTGGTGGTTGAGGTATCCTCTTCTCTGGCTTCTTGATAGGCTCAGGAGCTTTGTCTGCTTTTCTACTACGACTTGCGCCTCCTCCTCGTGAATATAGCTAGCCGCCCTTTCCGACATCTCATCAAATTCTTCACGGGATTGCGGATGAGATCTCTGAAGAACTCTCCTTCCACCAATCCATGTGAGAAGGTGCTCATTAATATCTCTGAAGTGGCAGAGGGGACATCCTGAGCCACTTGATTAAAGCGCTTAATATAACTCCTCAAAGGTTCAGCAGATCCCTGCTTGAGGGCAAAGAGGAAATGGTCTGTTTTTTGATATTTCGTGCTACTAGCAAAATGACGTAGGAAAGTGGTTTTGAAATCTTTGAAACAAGTGATGGACCCGTGTGGCAGTCCATCAAACCATTTTTGTGCTGAGCCCGACAAAGTATTCAGGAATACCCTGCACTTGACGACATCACTATATTGATGTAATATCGCGACAATCCTAAATTTACGGAGATAATCTTCAGGGTCTTTGCTGCCATCATATTCCCCAATGGCAGGGGACTCATACCCTTTAGGCAGCTTCTCTTCTAATACCCTTATGGAGAAGGGCACTTGCTACAGTTCTACTCCGGGCTCTTCCCTGAGGACGATAGCTTTTCCTTTCTTAGAGTCCTTGGGCAGGGAACTCTCCACCGTAGAAGCCTGCGGTTGTTCTTTCTTGGGATTGTAGCACCCAGGATCCCGCTGATAGAAACCCATACCGGGCTCCCTGTAGAAGGCCGGAGGAAATTCCTTGGGCTGCTTTCTTTTATATCCTCGATTAGAAATTTTCGTTGGATCTTTGGAAACTTCGGGCAATTTATGTGGTCGGGAAACAGTAGTCTATTTTGCTGAAGTCGCCCGCTTCTTGGCTTCCTTGAAAAGCTCATATTCTCCTACTGTCATAGTGACATTGATTCTGTCGGTCTCCTCCATCTTCACATCCCGGAACAGGTAAGTGTGTTCCCACAGACGATGCCAAATTGATCCCGTCCGGAATCTGAGTCAGACGGAGGCCGGGCGAGCTGTCAGTGATGTTGACGAGGGGTGACCGAGCTTCTTCCAAAGTACTATTGCGGATGGCTGACGAGGGATGATGACGAAGAGGGTGGTATAGGGGTTCTGCTCACATTCAGATGAGCACCCTGTACGTTAGGGACCAAGAACTAGGGAAAAAGTTCCTGAAGCAGACCCTCCAACGCTCAAGTCAGGTACTTTTCCCCCAGAAAAATTAGAAAATGCAGAAAGTAAAAGATAGATGCGAAAAAGTGAGTAAGCGTCCCTACGTAAGAGATAGAACCCCCCTTTTATAAGACAGTGTGTATCTCTGGCCTCTGACAGGTGTCAGGGAATGCCGGATGTCAGACCTTGTGTGGCGGTGAGTGACACGTGGCATCCTCTTATAGGCCGGAGGAAGGTTTTGCTAGCAACGAGTTATAAACCATTAGAATATTCCCTGACACATAACAGTTATTCTCTGACAGGTGGTTACGCTTTCCTGACTCAGTTGTTGTTTTTGCTGCTCAGGCATGGACCAAAGAACTCTTGACAACCAGCAGTCAATGAGCCTGACCTGGATATATCTGAGTAGTCCGCCGCATCATGGCCAGGTGTACCAGGTTCTTATATGTGGGTTTGCTTGAGAAAACCCGACCAGTAGAGATAGTTCCCGCTCTTCCTTCACTGTTCCTTATGTCATCAGTCTGAGTTCCCGGTCTAAGCATCCCGACCAAGCCACTGGTTTGAATTCCCGACCTGGACATCCCGACCGAGCCACTGGTCTAATCCCCGATCTGGATGTCCCGACCGAGCATTAACTAGCGGCTTCTAACCGTTATAGCCCTTCTGTTGAGTGATACGCCCCTTCAACCTCTGACTGCCATGTCCCCTGGACTTTTGACTGTCACGTCCCGTTGACTTCTGACTGTTACGTACCATTGACTTCTGACTACCACGTACCATTGACTTCTGACCGTCACGTATCGTTGACTTTTGACCACCATATCCCCTTGACCAGATTCTACCATTATGCACCATATCAGGCATAATTCTATAACACTAATAAAAACCAGTCAAAGCAATTTTCAAGAATTGTATGTAAGAATTTTTAAGACATAGGAGACATTAGAAATTTTTGCACTTCCATTTTGAAACCAATTATGCTGCACGTTGCCGAATGACACAAGTGAATTTGGCACTGATATTATTATTAAGAAACATAGTCACAAATAGAGATTCTGTACCATTCACAGGTGAAATTACAAACTATATATAGATGCAAAAGATACTACATACATTACACAAGAGAACAAGGCGAATGAAGGCACCAACTCTGAGTACTAAAGAGTTGCTTAAAAACCAAAGCCATTGCGTTTAAAAAGAAATGAGATTCTTTGAAAAGTACAATATTGGAAACCGTATGTGATGATAATCTCTTGAAGTTATGAAGCATGAAAGTAGCATTTGAATTCAATTGGAATTGAGTGTTACAGTTCAAAAAATTCTAAAATAAATGTCAAGGTTGCAAGTTCATGAATGAGGAATAATTTGTGAAGATTCAACATAATAATTCATGTGATTCCTTGGGGGGAGGGAGGAGGAAGGGGATTGGAAAAATGGGATTAGTGAACTATAGCAAAAAAAGAGATAATCATTCAAAAAAATTATCATCCTTAGTGATTGAGGTAGATTGGATTCACTACATGAATTCAAACTTGAGCAGCAATCAGCCACTACACCTAAAAATCCATTAGAATAAAAGGAGTCAACTCAATAATTATCTAGTAGATACTCTAGGAACAAAAAATGTTGCACTGCCTCCTTCACATGTGATCCCGTCCGGAAATTGAGTCGGATAGAGGTCGATCGCGTTGTCGTCGGGGTTGATGGAAAGTCGCTGCGAAGCCTGGTCGATCTGGCACCCATCGAAAAAGCTTACACGAATGGATAACGAGGGGTGATGATGAAGCAAGGGTCCTGCGCACAATCGGACGAGCCCACGAGTCGTTAGAGACCAGAAACCAGGAAAAAAGTCCCCGGGTCAGGCCCTCCGACGCTCAAGTCAGGTACTTTTTCCCCAGAAGCATAGAGAAAGGATGAAAAGTGAAAAATGAATGTGAAAAAAATGAGTGAGTGTACCTGCGTAAGGGACAAAGCTTCCCTTTTTATACTGTAAAGGATACTTCTGTAGTCTGACGGGTGTCAGAGAATGTCGGATGTCAGGCTTTGTCTGACGGTGAATGACACGTGGTATCCTCCTATAGGTCTAGGAGGGAATCAGCGGGTGGTGAGCACCAGACTGTTAGCATATTCTCTGACAGGCAGCATTTATTCCCTAACAGGTTGTTACGATTCCCTGGCTTGCTTGTCGTGTAGTGCATGCTTGCCCCGATCTGTTAACCCTGGACTGGGCTCCTGTGCCTACCGGCCTCGCTTTGTGGGGTGTTGATCTATATTTCCTAACCTGCGTTAGCCGCTTCACAAATTTAGATCTGTACACCAGGCCTATCCTGCTTGTCCTATCTTGTGAACTCCTGACCTGCCTTACCTTGTATCTTGACCTGTATGCCCTAGTTTGGTTCCACTTATCCTGTGTCTTGACCTGTATGCCTTAGTCCAATTTTGTATGTCCCGACCTGTACGCCTTAGTCTGATTCCATCTATCCCGACCTGTACGCCTCAGTCCGATACTGTCTGTCCTGACATGTACGCCTTAGTCCGATTCTCTCTGTCCCAACCTGTACGCCTTAGTCCGATACTATCTGTCCCGACTTGTACACCTTAATCCATGTATCCTATGTCAGAAATCCTCATCTGTATCCTTAGCTTGCACATCCCGACCTGCAAGCTTTGATCCAGGTACCTTGTGCTGCAAGGCTATAAATCCTGACCTGTATCCTTGGTTGGCACATCCCGACTTGTACGCTATGGTCCCTGTGTTCTGTGTCGCAAGGCTATAAATCCTGACCTTTATCCTTGGTTGGCACATCCTGACCTGCACGTTTTGGTGCTTGTGTTCTGTGCCGCAAGGCTATAAACCTTGACCTGTATCTTTGGCTTGCACATCCCGACCTGCACGTTTTGGTGCCTGTGTCCTGTGCTGCAAGGCTATAAGTTCTGACATGTATCCTTGCTTCCGAGTTCCTACTCGACGCGTAGGCTTAACCTCAGATTAGCACTTGTGCTTGACCAGGACCATCTTATAACCTGACCCTTTGATCTCCATGTAGGCCGGATTCTTGACCTCCATGTAGGCCATACTCTTGACCACCACGTAGGCCTGACTTTTGACCGTCACATGAGCTTGACTTCTAACTTCCATGTGAGCTTGACTTCTAACCATCCCAAGGGATTGACTCCCGACCAAGTCATCTCCCTGACCCCGCGATCATGCACCATATCACAAGTCTCCCCCTCAAGTCTAGTCGAAGGAGGTTTTGGTCCGACTGACTAGACCCCAGCCTCAGTCTTACCTGTCCTGACTTGTATTTCATTATTTCTTGACCCCTTCTCCCCACGTCCCACTAAAAAATTTATCACTGCCCATAAAAGATAAGCGAAATTTTATTACACGTGTGTTGATTCTTCGATTTCTGATCATGCATCTTTCCCATAAATGTCACACGGTTGCCTCTTTCCCATAAATGTCACACGGTTCCCCAAATGTCGTCTCAGGTTCCGAGGTAATCCCTTCAGCTTCTTCCTCCTTCATCTTCTTCCTCCTTATAAAAGGGTTGCATATACTTCCATCTTCTTTTCTTCAAGTTAACCCTCTCTTACTCATGGAACCCGACGAGCTATCCTCTCTACGTCACCAGCTTGCTCTTAAAGAAGAAGCCTTGCTTGAAACGACGATAAGTCGGGACCTTCAAACCTCTCTCCGTAGGGAAATGGAAGAGCTCTGGCTGGCAGCCCAATCCAGAACCCAGGCCGAGGTAGCTCTCAAGCTTAAGGCTCATGCGGATTTCCAGAGTCAGGCCCATTATATTATTTACCTGAAGATGAAACACGAGGATACTATGACCCTCCTGAAAGAGGAAAATCGGATAATGGATGAAACCATTGGCCAACTGAAGAGAACCATCAAACTTATTAAGGAAGAACTAGCTCAAGCTCAGGCTTATCTGGCAAAGAGGAATCAGGCCTCTGGATCTGGATCTCGTAATGATAATGGGAACTGAAAAATGTTCTTGAACTTTTCTTGGATCTGTACCTCAGCTTCTATTAAATAATATTCTTTGCATCGTTTGAATAATATCGTTTTCCTTCAAAGTTGTGGGTTTTTACTTCCTTGTTTCTTATAGTACTGTGTTCCCTAGACACACGACTCCCAGGAAATTTGCTAGAAAGGAAAACTTAGAAAAGATAATTTATTTACCATACCTCTTTCTTACCAAAAAGGGCGGGAAAGTAGTAGTCTGCATGGACTTGCCTGTTTGTACCTTCGTATTGGCCATAGAAGTACGACTGCAGATTTGTTGACACGAAGGTAGACTGTGCAAATTCATATTGAAGCGAGAGGAAGAGATACTGATCGAGAAAGTTGTTAATCGTGAGGGCAGACTCATTTATAACTCGCAATGGGTCGAGAGTCTGGGACACCGACCTATATGGTCGTTGGGCGTGAGAGTATGCTCACTTATAACTCGCACTGGGACAAGAGTCTGGGACACCGATCTGGACGGTCGTTGGGCATAAGAGCATGCTCACTTATAACTCTCACTGGGGTGAGAGTCTGAGACACCGACCTGGACGGTCATTGGGCGTGAGAGCATGCTCACTTATAACTCGCACTGGAGCGAGAATCTGGGACACCGACCTGGACGATCGTTGGGCGTGAGAGCATGCTCACTTATAACTCGCACTGGGGTGAGAGTCTGGGACATCGACCTGGACGGTCGTTGGGCATGAGAGCATGCTCACTTATAACTCGCACTGGGGCGAGAGTCTGGGACACCGACCTGGACGGTCGTTGGGCGTGAGAGCATGCTCACTTATAACTTGTACTGGAGCGAGAGTCTGGGACACTGACCTGGACGATTATTGGGTGTGAGAGCATGCTCACTTATAACTCGCACTGGGGCGAGTGTCTAGGACACCGACCGGGACGGTAGTTGGGTGTGAGAGCATGCTCACTTATAACTCGCAGCATCGTTCCTTCCCCGCTCTCTTCCGATGCTTCTTAGAGTTTTGGCTTTATAAACCCTAAAGGTTGTCCGTCGTCACCTTCTCACCTTGCTGTCGGCTTTCGGCTCTATTATTTATTCTTGCTCTGTTGCTTAAGTTCTTCCATGTTTGCCGCTTGCCAGTGCTTTTTCTCTTCATCTTCATCCTTCTCCTTATTCTCTCATGGCTGAAGGTAATGTGGCACCGTGGTATTCGTATTACATTTCCGACTTAGATGATAGCGACCTAGCTCAGATTCGGGAAAGCTTACGCCTCACTAATGATTATCCACTGCGTGCTCCCTGACCTAATGACACCCCTCTTCCCCTCCCAAGGGTTTTATAACTTTCTTTAAGGATCAACTCTTGGGAGGCCTCCACTTTCCTCTTCATCCAGTTTTCTCCTCTTTGAGTCAATACTTTAGGATCCCGCTTTCACAATTTGCTCCGAACGCTATTCGTGCTATCTGCGGCATGGTCATCCTCTGTAGGGTGTACCAGATTCCTCTAACCGCGGAGCTTTTTCATCATTTCTATTCGCTGAAGTGATCCGAACCTGGCGTATTCATGGTGCAATCTAGGGTTGGATATAAATTCTTCTCGAATATGCCTTCCTCCAACAAAGGTTGGAAGTCTCGCTTTTTCTTTATACGACTGTCCGAGTTGGTAACCTGGCCGACCCAGTCGCGTTCCACTCTTCCCACCACTTTTGAATTGTCTGAACATAGGCATCAGTCTGCCTGCTTCTCATCTTCAGAGAAACTACAAGGAGTCCAACTTCTCCTATCTATAATTTTGCGAGAAGGCTTTTTTCACTTTTTTGGACTCAACCTGGTCCTTGCAGATATAGGAGCTCCTTTTGGTAAGATGTTGCTCTTCCTTCCACTAGTCTTCGCTAACTGAGGTATTTCCTTCTTGCTTTGCAGATACTACTATGTTCCAAGCCTACTCAAAGGATTCAGCTCGAGCGCCCAGCCATCTTTTGAAGGCTGTAGGTGAGGAGGTTGTGAAGGGCCTGGCCGCTCCTTCAACTACTTCCTCACATGAAACCGTGGAGGAGCCATCAGAATCCTCCACTCCCCTTCTTCTAGCCGCGGGCCCTTTTGAGGCTGGCCCCTCAACTTTAGAGCCCATCGAGGAAGAGCGGGCTCCCTCTCCTCCTCCAGACAAACGCCTACGACTCCAGTGTAAATGTAAGAGAGTCGCTCCTTCGACTCAGGCTTCTCCACTTCACCCGCCCGAGCGGACTTCTTCCATGCTTCCCAAAGTCCAAGTGCCGACAACTAAAATTCCCGCTCAGGAGTCTTCCAGGGTGGCAGAAGTCCCGGCCCCTACTCCTGTCCAGGTTTTGGCTCCAGAACAGGCTGGTCCTTCTACTGGAGGCCAACCCGGGGGCTCTGCGTCCCCTTCTGTTGTACCTACCGCCCCCTCGTCGTCTTCTGCACGCACCAGGGCCCGACCCCAATGGAACGAACGGGATTTCACTTCTTCCTGGAGCCTACCCTCCGAGGTCGAATCAGATCCAGTGGGGACTTCAGCAGAGACTGGTGGCATTCCCGTTCGCGACAAAATTCAGCTGCACGGCGACCTAGCCACCCTTTGGCGATCAGCCAACGAGCTGTTTTGTGGTGGCTCTCGGTGGGAAAGTCTGGATTTGGCTTCCCAGCATATTATATCAGTAAGTTTTCCCTTTTCTCGACTTAATTCTGACATTATTGCTGATTTTCTTCTTTTTACCGGGCAGGCCTGCTCTAGTGGCCTGTGTTTGACCCATTTTGCCGCTGACCTGCTCCGAGAAATCGAGTCACTGAAGGCTCGCATCCGAGAATTAGAGTTACCGCTGACTCCCCGCGACCTGTTTGACCCTCTGAACTCTTATCTGCACGCAGTCGGGGAGTCTACTCAGTCTGCCCGAGACCTGGCTCAGGAATCCACCGAGAAGATAAAAGAGCTGCAAGCGGCCCTGCAGACCAGCGACTCCAAGTTGAATTCGGAGGGGCAACGTCGTCGTCAGATGGCGGCCGAGTTGAAGGAGAAAGACTCAAAGCTGGCCGCTCTTTCTGTAGATCTGAAGGAGCTCCAAGAATCCAACAAGAGGATACAAAAAGACTTGGAGGTTGCCCGAGCGGACCTGGCCACCAGCGCTGACCGAGAGAAGGCTTTTAAGGCTCAATAGGATAGGGATCAGGCCACGATCAAATCTCTCCAGGCAGATCTTCTCAAAGCCCAAGCGGAGGCTTCCACTTTAAAGCAGGAGAATGCACTGGCTCTTGCAGCTACAGAGAAAGTAAAAGTAGAGCTGGTGGAGTACCGGTCAGGCGAAGATGAGCGCCTCAGAGCCTATCGAATTTCTTATATTAAGACTCCGCTCTTCTAGAAGAAAATAGATGACTTCGCCGACCGGATGCTCTGCTACGGGGGCGTGGGTACAGTGTGTTAGCTGTTTGAGCAGGGACTTCTTCGCTCTACCCCCTCTGCGAACTTCTTGGATAGAGAACACCTGCTGCGAGAAGTTCCAGATGAAGCCTTCCCTTTTTTCCTGGCCGATGATGACTTCTTAACTCTCCCTGTGCCTCCCCCCAGTGATGTGCATCCCACGAATCCCAAATCATGATGTACCAACTTTTTTTATATATGACATTTGGGGACTCGCTTTTTATTTGAAGTCATTTGTCTTTACGAAACCTCCCGATCTGCCGTTATCCATAATTATTTGGACTCAAGAAATCTCTCGGTCCTTTCTATCTCGATAACTATTTCTTATTCCCCGACCTGACTTGCTTATTCCCAGACTAAATATCTGTTTGCTCCCCGATCTATGATCTGTGTACTCCCCGGCCTGAAATCTGTTTGCTCCCCGACCTGGGATTTGTTTTGAGTTTGATGACGTTGCCTAGTGCCCCTGCCCTGGAACTCTGTTCGCTCAATGTCCCGAGCTGGCTCCCGAGCGGGGTTCATCCCTAAAACTTAGCAAAGGTGAAACATTGTCTGAGACCCCCCACGCTTCATGCTACAGTATCGTTCTTTCCCGAGGTAACTCATGATGACCCTCGTATTTCATGCCATTTACTATTTCCCGCCCCTCTTTTCCCACTTCATTTTCTACGACGATCGTACGACTCCTTTTTGCGTGAATATCTTAAACTGCTTTTATTATGAGCCGTTGGATGATGATTTGACCCTTCTGCCCTTGTGGATATCGGCTATAAATAAGTCACCGCTGCTTCTTCATAGCACTTTTTTATCTGCTTCTTCTTTTTGCTCTCACTTCCTTGCTTTCTCCGGCTTCTTGATTCCTTGTGCCCTCCACCTTCTGCATCATTCTTTTGTTCCTGACTATCGCTTAAGCCCCACCTATGGCCTTTCCTAATATTATATACCCCCCTGGAGTTTCTACTTTCGATGGTATGGATCTGGATGATCTTCGATTCACTTATGAAATCTCCAGGGACATGCATATAATTATTCCCAACACACTGCACCAACCTTCTTCTCCTCCGGCAGGCTACGTCACCTTCTATAAGGAACAGTTCTTGGAAGGGCTTCGTTTCCCCATTCATCCTTTGTTCTCCGACGTAAGCCGTTATTTCAGAATTTCTCTGGGCCAGTTGACTCCCAACTCTATAAAGATTTCGTGTGGCTTCGTGATCTTGTGCGAAGTTTGCGAACTTTCTTGGTTTGCCCGCCTATTCCACTATTTCTTTACCCCGCGCCAGCACAGTGAAGGTTTATTCCGCTTCCAGGCCCGCACTAGGACTACCTTCTTCTGTCCTATTCCCTCCTCTGATCCGTCTTGGAAGGATAAGTATTTTTTCCTCAAGTTTCCTTCCGCTGTAGAGTGGCCTACTCGTTGGCAGCGAATCCTCCCTGTGTTACCTTATGTGGGGGATTTTAGTAATGACCCCCTTTTCATAGACTCTCTAGCTCAACTGAGATGCTGGCGACTAGATTTGACAAGATTGATATCTGAAGATGTGTTGTCCTTCTTCAGGCTGAGCCGCATCTCTTCTTCTAAGTTGCCCCGCTCTCTAGGTGAATTCTGTCTGACCCTGAATTGCTTCACTATTTTGGTATGATGACCAGAACTTTGATTTCACCGTGCAGCCAACACCCTGCTCCGTGCCTCAGAAGTCCAGCCTCTCCCCCTTAGCAAAAAGGAAATAATGCGGAGGAGCCGAATCATATTGGATCGAAGACTTCTCCCACATGCTGCCCCTGCCAGGCTAGGAACAACTGCCACTGCCATTCCTCAGTCAATCCCTCAATCAACTTCCAGGTCTGCCACCCGAACGGCTCCTGAAGCTTCTATCAGATAGACCCCCCCCGACCTCCCTCTGGGTCAGGGGACATACCCCCCGCCAGTCCTTCCTTCCGAGCGGCTTCCCGGGCGTCCTGGCAAGCGCGTCTAGCCAGACCTGCAGCGCCCACTTCTGTTCGACGACCTCGACCTTCCTCTGAAGAGTCAGATTCAGATGACCAGCCATTGGCTCACAGACTTCGTCGAAGGTATGTTGATCCAGACTTGAATAATACTGGTTCGTCCGATGAACCGGTCCCTCCAGCCCGTCACGCCCAAGAGACCCGTGTGCCCGCTCCCAGTCCTAGGGCGACCACGGATCCTCCTTCCACACGTTCTCCCACGCGTTCTCAGGCTCAAGAGCAAATTACCACTTTCTCTCGACCTATTTCTTCTTCCCGGCCTGTCACTGTTCCTTCGCGAGCCTCTGGCGACACAGCAGGACCCTCAGCTACACCCCTGCCCGGTGAATCAAGACCGGGCCATCTCATTCGACCCCTCATAATCCTCCCGAACCGACAGCCTCATCTCCACAACCGCCGAGCTCTTCCTATCACCACTATTATTCCACCACACCCTCTGAGTCAGGGCTACTACGACAACAGGATGCTCCCACTAGCTGCCTTTTCATGAGAGGGCAACTGGCTACCTGTTGGGATGAAAGCGTTGAGCAAATGGAGGACCTATCTGTGCCTGACCGAATAGAGAGGTTCTCAGAGTTGTGCGTTCAGGTGCGCTTCCCTTATTCATGCAACAAAACTTCTTTTACTCTTCTTAAACGCTTTAATTTTTTAGCTTAGGCTCATGCTGAATCCGCGGTGATAAATAAAACGCTCCATCTCAATTATCACCGTAATAAGGTGCTATCCGATAGGGTAACCGAGCTCAAGTTGCAACTGAATGATCCCGCAGCAGCCGGCCGGGGCCAAAGAGCTGAAATAGGGGCTTTAAAGAGGGTGAATGCTCAGCACCAGCAAGCTCTGCAGGTGGCCGACTAGGAGCTCCAGGCCCTTCGCGAAGAAAAAGTCAGGCCAAGGGTCTCCATAAACAGACTGTGGATCAGCTGACCCAGGAGATGAAATCAAAAGAGGCCCTCTAACAAGAGCAGAGCCAGACTTTGGAATCACAGGCCACTGAACTACTTGCCCTGAAAGCGGAATTGTCCCAGGCCCGCTATGGTCTTTCTGGAGTTACCTCAGCTCTGGAAGTATATAAAGCAGGGGAAGATGAACGCTGCAGGCAGAGCCGGGAGGCCTACCTCCATTCTCGAGAGTTTGACGTCCAGGTCAGGGATCGCTTCGCAGTTTTTGTATCTTCTGGCGCGGCAGGGGCTCTGCGGCAACTATACGAGCAGGGATATCTTAAATCCGCTCCTCCCGCTGACTTTTTATATCATCATCGCATTTTGGACGAAATGTCTGATGAAGTTTTTTCAGCTTTCAAGTAGTTTGCACTTGTACATCATGTAAATTGAACTGTTCTATGCCTAATGTTCTATTCTACTTCTCATTATCTGCTTTTTGGATGAATCCAAAATAAGCTTAATGACTTACAAAGATGTAACAATCCTGACCAGGAAGGCATTTTACCAACCGATCAGGTGATTATTTCTGACCTGACCTGTCTCACCTCAAACTACACTTAGGTGTGGTAAGGTCGAAGGTAATTAGCGCTCCAGGACCGGTCTATATTCCTGCCCTGGTCGTCCTGCAGGTAGTACACGCCAGATGCCAACTTTTTGACAACTTTATAGGGTCCATCCCATTGAGGTGCTAACTTGGCTACGTCTCCCACAGGTTTTACTCGTTTCCAGACCAGGTGCCCTTCTCCAAAGAAGCGAGGAACCACCTTCCTATCATAATTTTGTTTCATCCTCTATCGATAGGCCATTAACCGGGCTGCTGTTTGCTCGCGAGTCTCGCCAATGAGGTCCAACTCTGCCAGCCGTCGCTCAGCGTTCTCCTCGTCATATAGCATTCTCCTAGTTGAAGGTACCCTGACCTCCACGGGTACCACTGCTTCACTGTCGTAGACCAGGTGGAACGGAGTAAGACATATGCTTTCTCGGGGTGTTGTACGATACGTCCAAAGAACACTTTGCAGCTCTTCTGCCCAGTCTCCTCCCACATGGTCTAGCTTAATCTTTAATCCTCGTACAATTTCACGGTTGATAACCTCGGTCTGCCCGTTGCTCTGTGGGTACGCTATGGAGGTGAATGATTGAGTAATGCCGAACCCTCGACACCAGGCCTGGATCTTCCGACCTTGAAACTGCCTTCCATTATCTGATACCAATTTATGGGGTATGCCGAATCTGCACAGAATGTTCTTCCATAGAAATTGAATAACTACTCTCTTAGTAATCCTGGACAGAGCCTCGGCTTCCACCCACTTGGAAAAGTAGTCTACAGCCACCAGTAAGAATCACCTTTGACCGGATGCCATAGGGAAAGGTCCGACAATGTCCGTACCCCACTGATCAAAGGGGTAGGAAACTATATATGTCTTTAACATCGAGGTGGGCATATGCGTTAGATTTTGATGTTTCTGGCAGGACAAGCAAGTGTTCACCAATTGCTGAGCATCCCTCTGGAGAGTGAGCCAGAAATATCCAGCCAACAATACCCTACGAGCTAGGGTTCGGCCTCCGGCATAGCTGCCATAGCACCCCAAATGCATTTCTTTTAAGACCTGATCTGCCTCTTCTATGCTTAAGCACTTGAGTAAAGGTCTGGAAAACACCCGCTTATATAATTGATCCCCTATCATAGTGTAAGCATGGGCATTTTTCCTGATCAGTCGCACTTGTTCTAGGTCTGTTGGCAGGGTGCCCTGTTGAAGATAGCTAATCATCGGTGTTCTCCAATCAATAATCTCGTCCCTATTATTTTGCAGATCTATCTAGGTTATGAGAAAGGTCTGGGCCATCGACCTATCCAGTACCCAGGTAGTCAAAGAGCTAGCCATTTTGGCTAACTTGTCAGCCCTGCAATTCTCTGCCCTAGGAATCTTGCTGACTGTGATCTCCTTGAATTCTTCTTTCATCTTCTCATAAGCCTCCCGATATACTTGCAGCTTGTCACAGTTGATCTCAAAGTTCTCAGCTACTTGCTGAGTTACTAATTGGGAGTCTGAATAAATGACAACTTGAGCGGCTCCCACATGACGAGCTACTTGCAGCCCTGCCAATAAGGCCTCATACTCCGCCTCATTATTGGTAGCTCGGAAGTTTAATCGTACAGCTAGCTACAAGATGTCTTGAGGAGATATCAGAAGAATGCCGACGCCACTCCCCTGATGTGTGGTTGATCCATCCATATATACTTTCCAAGTTTCTTCTGAATCAGTCTGATGCACTTCGGTCAAGAAATCAGCCAGGGCTTGTGCCTTAATAGTCGTGCGAGGTTGATAGGTGATATTGTATTCTCCCAATTCGGCTGCCTATTTGATGAGTCGGCCAGCAACTTCAACGTTGGTAAGAGCTTTACCCATAGTGCTATTGGTTAGGACCGTGATAGGATGAGCTAGGAAATAGGGCCTTAAACGCCGAGCCATGAGCACCAATCCATAGATCAACTTTTCCAGAGCTGTGTATCAAGACTCAGCTCCCTTTAATAGATGACTGAAAAAATACACTGGTCGTTGTACATTGTCTTGTTCCTTCACTGATACCGCCCCCACCGCCTTAGGGGTAGCTGACAAGTAAACCCAGAGTGGCTCTCCCGTAATAGGCTTGAGCAGATAAGGCAGAGTCTCCAGATACTTCTTTAGCTCTTCAAAAGCGCGTGCGCATTCTTCATCCCACTAAAATTTGGAAGCTTTTCTGAGCACCTTGAAGAAGGGCGCCACTCTGTTCACTGATCTGGAGATAAATCTAGATAGGGATGTTATCCTGCCTACCAGCTTTTGAGCTTCCCTCAAGTTTTGGGGGACTTTCATATCTCGAAGCGCTTGGACTTTTTCAGGGTTGGCTTCAATTCCCCTCTCAGTGACGAGATAGCCCAAGAACTTCCCTCCTTTGGCTCCAAATAAGCACTTTAAGGGATTCAATTTTACTCCATACTGTCGGAGGGTGCCACAGGTCTCCTCCACATCAGCTATCAGTTTTACAGCTAAGGGAGACTTGATGAGTATGTCATCTACGTAAACTTCCACATTGCGTCCCGCCTGCTCCCGGAAGATTTTGTCCATCATCCTTTGATAGGTGGCTCCGGCATTCCTAAGCCCAAAAGGCATGACAGTGTAGCAGAAGGTACCATCTGCCGTGATAAAGTTAACCTTCTCTTGATCTTCCACGGCCAGGGGGATTTGATGGTACCCCTGATAAGCGTCCAGCATGCAGATTCTTTCACAGCCGGCCATTGAGTCTACCAGCTGATCGATTCTAGGCAAAGGATAACAGTCTTTCGGGCTAGCTTTATTGAGATCTCGGAAGTCTATGCAGACTCTCCATTTATTGTTGGGCTTTGCCACTAAAACCACATTGGAAAGCCAGGACGGGAACTGTACTTCCCTAACGTGGCCTACTTTCCTGAGCTGGTCCACTTCAGCTCGGATGATTTTATTTTTGATTAGCAGAGAAGTTTCTCTTCTTTTGCTTGACGGGCCGAGCGTCAGGCAGGAGATGTAACTTGTGTTCTGCTACTTCAGGCTTGACCCATGGTAGTTCTTCAGTGGACCAGGCGAAGACATCCCTATTACGGATCAAGAATTGAATCAACTCTTCTTTTAGCTCGGGCGACAGGTCCCCAGCTATGCGAGTAAGAGTCTCCGGGCGCTCAGAATATAGCTGGACCTCTTCACAGGGGATAGGCTCCTCCGCTATTGGCATGGGATCCTCCTGAATGGCGTGAACAGCCCCGTCCTGCGTCCTCTGAGCCTTGTGAGCTTCCACCTTGACCATGTCGATGTAACATCGTCGAGAAACCCTCTGCTCCCCTCGAACTTCACCGACTTGCTCTCCCACAGGAAACTTGATCTTCTGGTGGAAGGTGGAGACGACAACCCAGAACTTATGCAGGGTTGGTCGGCCTAATATGACATTATAAGAGGAGGGCGAGTCCACCACGATAAAGGTGCTCCTCCTGTTCCTTACTAGTGGCTCTCTTCCCAAGGATATGTCCAACTTGATTTGGCCCATGGGTTTCACCTCATTACTGGTAAAACCATACAGAGAAGTGGCCACTGGCTGTAGCTCACTAGCGTCGATCTGCTTCTCTTCAAAAGCAGACCTGAATAGTACGTTGACAGAGCTGCCGGTGTCAACGAAGACTCTAGCCACACGACTATTGGCAATAACAGCCTTGATGATGAGGGCGTCATCATGGGGCAGCTCTAGTTCCTCTAGGTCTTGTGGACCAAAGCTGATGACGGGGCCAGCAGCCTGCTCCCGGCTACATCCCACAGCATGGATTTCCAATTGACGTTCATGGGATTTGCACGCCCGGCCTGAATCTCCGTCGGTGGATCCTCCAGAGATCATACCAATGTCTCGGATGACCGCGTTGCCTCTGTTCTCGACCTCGCGAGCCTCTCCTGGCTCCCCGGTGTGCCCTTGCTGCGGCATGCTAGGGCCTCCCTGCTCTGCTCGGGGTCTGCCGGCTTGCCCCACCGCGTTGTGTCTCTCCTCTATCATTTTTGGATATGAGGAGCTAGTTCTGGAGGTGGCAGGCCCAACTCAGCGTCACGATGGGAGTCTCGAGCGAATTGCACACAATCACTAGTTGCATGTGTGTGCGACCGATGGTAAGTACAATAACGTGCTTCCCAAGGGACAGGTCGGGGGACCTGGACTGCTGCTACACGTGGGCCCGATCGAACGTCCTGACCGGGCTGGAAAGTCGGTCAGGCATCTCGAGCACGTGGGAGAGGTTGAGCAGGCGGTTGAGGTGCTCTTCTTTCCGGTCTGTTAGTAGAGGGAGGTGGTTTATCTACCTTCCTTCGGGCCGCCTGTGCTTCCTCTACATTGATGTAGTTGGCCACCTTCTCCAACATCTCATCAAAATTTCTTATAGGATTTCTGATGAGATCTCTAAAGAATTCTCCCTCGGTCAGCCCATGGGAGAAGGCACTCATAAGTATTTCAGATGTGGCCGAGGGAACGTCCTGGGCCACTTGATTAAAACGCCTGATGTAGCTTCTTAATGGTTCAGCGGACCCTTTCTTGAGAGCGAACAGGTAGTGGTCCATTTTTTTATACTTCTTGCTACTGGCGAAATGGCGCAGGATGGCGATCTTGAAGTCGGAAAAACAAGTGATGGACCCATGAGGCAGTCCATCAAACCACTTCTGGGCGGAGCCCGATAGAGTGATCAGGAACACTCGGCATTTAATGACATCGCTGTATTGATGTAGCAGAGCTGCAGTCCAGAACTTGCGGAGGTGATCCTCAGGATCTTTGCTGCCATCGTATTCCCCGATAGCAGGGGATTGGTACCCTTTGGGTAGCCTCTCGTCCAAGATTTTGGAAGAGAAAGGCACACTTTCTCTTTTGGCTCCGCTCGACGTTCTTCATGGAGGATGGTAGTCTTCCCCTTCTTTGAATCTTTAGGCAATGAACTTTCAGCCACAGAAACTTGGGGTTGCTCCTTGTGGCTGTAGTATCTAGGCTCTGGTTGATAGTACCCCTGGTCCGACTCTCTATAGAAGGCAGGAGGAAATTCCAGAGGTTGTTTCCTCTTGGACCCCCGGTCTGAAGCGTGAACCAGTTCTTTGGAAACCTCAGGTAACCTTTTCAGTCTGGATGCGGTAGTTTGTTGCTTTTCGGAGGCCGCCCGCTTCTTAGCCTCATTGAAGAGCTCATATTCTCTAGCGGTCATGGTCATGTTGATGCGACCAGAGTCCTGTATCGTCACGTCCCAAATCAGGTAGTTGTGTTCCCACAGACGGCGTCAAATTTGATCCCGTTCGGAAGCTGAGTCGGATAGAGGCCGGTCGCGCTGTCGTCGGAGTTGACGGAAAGTCGCTGTGAAGCCTGGTCGATCTGGCACCCGTTGGAAAAGCTTACATGAACGGATGACGAGGGGTGATGATGAAGCAAGGGTCCTGCGTACACTCGGATGAGCCCATGAGTCGTTAGAGACCAGAAACCAGGGAAAAAGTCCCCGGGTCAGGCCCTTAGACGCTTAAGTCAGGTACTTTTTCCCCAAAAGCATAGAGAAAGGACGAAAAGTGAAAGACGAGTGTGAAAAGACGAGTGAGCGTACCTGCGTAAGGGACAAAGCTTCCCTTTTTATACTGCAAAGGATGCTTCTGGAGTCTGACGGGTGTCAGGGAATGTTGGATGTCAGTCTTTGTCTGGTGGTGAATGACACGTGGTATCCTCCTATAGGTCTAGGAGGGAATCAACGGGTGGTGAGCACCAGACTGTTAGCATATTCTCTGACAGGCAGTGATTATTCCCTGACAGGTTGTTATGATTCCCTGGCTTGCTTGTCATGTAGTGAATGCTTGCCCCGATCTGTTAACCCTGGACTGGACTCCTGTGTCTACTGGCCTCGCTTTGTGGGATATAGACCTATATTTCCTAACCTGCGTTTGCCACTTCACAAATCTAGATATGTACACCAGCCCTGTCCTTCTTGTCCTATCTTGTGAACTCCTGACCTGCCTTACCTTATATCTTGACCTGTATGCCTTGGTTTGGTTCCACTTATCCTGTGTCCCGACCTGTACGCCTTAGTCCGATTCTGTCTGTCCCGAAATATACGCCTTAGTCTGATTCCGTCTATCCCCACATGTACGCCTCAGTCCGATACTATCTGTCCCGACCTATATACCTTAGTCCAATTCTCTCTGTCCTGACCTGTACGCCTTAGTTTGATACTGTCTGTCCCGACCTGTATGCCTTAATCCATGTATCCTATGTCAAAAATCTCTATCTGTATCCTTAGCTTGCACATCCCGACCTGCACGCTTTGATCTAGGTACCCTGTACCGCAAGGCTATAAATCCTGACCTGTATCCTTGGTTGGCACATCCCGACCTGTACGCTTTGGTCCTTGTGTTCTGTGCCTCAAGGCTATAAATCCTGACCTGTATCCTTGGTTGGCACATCCCGACCTGCACATTTTGGTGCCTGTGTTCTGTTGGAGCAATCCCAATGGTTCGTGTGACCATGTGTTTTGGTGTTTGGACAAAGGGTTTAAGTTAGGTTCACCCTTGTATTTGATATGTGTATGTGAGTGTGCAGGTATGCAGGATACACATGTGACTCAGGTTGATGGCTTCGGGTCCGGTGAAGGATGGAGCATCCGAGGGACCATGGACAAGGCAGCGAGGACAAGGGCCGAGGGAAGCGACTTCGAGGCATATGCGAAGGATTGAATTGGGGACGAGCCGTGGGCTTGAATGCATCCGAGGGACGAGAGCCAAAGGAAGTAGGCTTGAAGGCAAGAGGTCAAGGCTGCAAAGAAGCGTCAAGTGAGTCATAAGGGTGAGGGTACGAGTGCACAAGAGATTGTACTCGGAGTAAAATCCTAGTTTTAGGATTTTACTGTAGCAGTACTGTAGCGCTACTGTAGCAGTCGACTGCATGTTTTATCAGTCGACTGGTGCAGTCGACTAGGTGCGAACAGAATGGTTCTATTCATTCGGTCAGTGTGGATCAGTCGACTGCATGTTTTAGCAATCGACTGCACCAGTCGACTGCTAGTTTTAGCAGTCGACTGGTATCGAGCCGTTGGGATGTAATGGTCGAATTTCCACAGAGGGCAGTCGAATGGTAGGCGGAGTTTTCAACCCGTGGCATATATAACCAAAGCTTGGGAGCTTGGTTATAGTCGACGAAATTAGTGGTGGTAAACCCTAATTAGTAGTCTACTTGTTATCAAGTGTTTGTGAGTGTGGTGAGGTTTCTCCACCCACAAGGAGCTACTTGAGATAGCCGGAGTTTATCGGGGGCTAATCCACCGACGGATCAGGATCGTCCACCTCAAGGACACGCCGTGGAGTAGGAGCCCTAATCTCTGAACCACGTTAAACGAACGTGTTAGCGGTTTACATTTCCTTTCTTAGTTTTAGCCTTTAGCTTGTTTGTTTTGTTTGTATTCCGCTACGCAAGCTAACATCGTAGGAGAAGCGATCGATTTGGGGGCGCCGTCTATCTAACCCCCTTCAAACCGGCCACCGATCCCCTCACAAGTGGTATCAGAGCGAGGCCGCTCTCCGTTGGACTAACCACCAAGGAAGCACAAGATGACCGGCTTGATAGAACCGCCAAAGCTTGAAGGTAGTGGCTTATGGGACATCACGTATTGGATGATGAAGATGGAGGTGTTCTTCAATACGGATTGGGACACCATGATGGTAGTAAAGGAACCGTTCGAAGTCCCGAAGGACAAGAAGGGAAAGAAGCTCCGACCACGACATTGGACGGAGGAGCAAACCACACGATCAAAGGCAAACGACAAGGTAATATCTATATTGATTGATATTGTGCCTAATGACGTGATGAGCCATGTAGGAAAATACGAGAACGCTCATGATTTGTGGAGCAAGATAAAGAAGGTTCAATGGGAAGAACCTTTGTCTACACAAGAGGAGGAAAAATTTGAAGAAACGGATGAAGAAGCTCAAGTAGAGAAGGATCAATCGGATGTGGTGTAACACCCATAGGATCCCTAGAAATTTTACATAAATTTATGCATGATTAAAATGGGCCTTATGTGGATTTTTCAAAAATGAAAGAAAATAGAACCAAAAAGAGGCATGACCAAGGTTTGAACCTTAGACCTCTTAGCAAGTTACAAGCCTTATGAGATATGTGATAACCAGTAGCCCCAGCAGGGGTGTACTGTTAGGAAGGAAAGGAACATGGTAGTTAAGGGTAAGGGAGGTGAATGCTCCCTTCACTTAGAAGGAAAAGTTTGAGTTTCCTTCTTCCTTCCTAATGAAAAGATGGTTTTGCCTTCTTCCTTCATTTAGAATAAATAGGAGAAAGAGAATGGAAAATTTATTTTTCCTTTCTTCTTCTTCCTCCTTCCTTCCTCCCACCGAAACCCTAAGTTCTCTCCTTCCCGTAGCCGAATTCAAGTTAAGGGGTCTTCTTCCTAGGAAAACTTCACAAAGCAAGGGTACTTTTCCTTAGTAAATCAAGCGAAAGGATGTAAGTATTCCCCTCACCTACAGTATAAGTAGCTTTGAGTGTATTCCATGTTCTAATGTTGCTTACAACTTAGGATTAAGCCTTACATGTTTCGGTCAAGACATGAAATAAGATTCAAAATTTGAACCATGCTTGCCTATGACTCCCTATGATGTGTAACTATTATATGATGAAGTGTCATGTTTCAAATTGTTAAAAGAAAACTAGAAACATGCTTATAGGTTTTGGCCAAGGCTTGAGCATTAGGGTTGGAAACTCATTTGTGTTTTCTCACTTGCTATGACATGTATGGTATGATATTAGATTAAAAGTTTCATGCTTAAAATGGTTTAAAAGAAACTAGAAACATGCTTATAGGTTTCGGCCAAGGCTTGAGCATTAGGGTTGGAAACTCATTTGTGTTTTCTCACTTGCTATGACATGTATGGTATGATATTAGCTTAAAAGTTTCATGCTTAAAATGGTTTAAAAGAAACTAGAATCATGCTCCTTTAAGGTTTCGGCCAAGAAGGAATAAGTGAATTAGAGGAAGTTTAGAAACTTAACTATGCTTGCTTATCATTCCTTATGATGTGTAACCCACTGTAGGATGTTAGTTTAAAGTTTTTCATGTCTTATGTTGCTTAAAATGATATGAGCATGCTTACATGTTTCGGCCAAGACAAGGAAATTAGGTTAAGGAGCTACCTAGGGCTCCTAAATGTCTCACATGTTATGCTAAGTGTCATGAGATATTAGGTTAATGATTCCATGTTTTTATGTTGCTTGAAAACCCATGAGCATGCTTACATGTTTCGGCCAAGACAAGGAAATTAGGTTAAGGAGCTACCTAGGGCTCCTAAATGTCTCACATGTTATGCTAAGTGTCATGAGATATTAGGTTAATGATTCCATGTTTTTATGTTGCTTGAAAACCCATGAGCATGCTTACATGTTTCGGCCAAGACAAGGAAATTAGGTTAAGGAGCTACCTAGGGCTTCTAAATGTCTCACATGTTATGCTAAGTGTCATGAGATATTAGGTTAATGATTCCATGTTTTTATGTTGCTTGAAAACCCATGAGCATGCTTACATGTTTCGGCCAAGACAAGGAAATTAGGTTAAGGAGCTACCTAGGGCTCCTAAATGTCTCACATGTTATGCTAAGTGTCATGAGATATTAGGTTAATGATTCCATGTTTTTATGTTGCTTGAAAACCCATGAGTATGCTTATATGTTTCGGCCAAGTCATGATTTAGGGTTTGTAGAAAGTTCAAAACCCCATTTATGCATGAAAATGACTTTTATGATATGCTATATGTTGGGTGCACTTATGCCATCATGTTATGATTCCCTATGATATGCTATATGTTAGGTGCACTTATGCCATCATGTTATGATCCCCTATGATATACTATATGTTATGTGCACTTGTGCCATTATGTTATGATTCCCTATGATATGCTATATGTTGTGTGCACTTGTGCCATCATGTTATGTTTCCCTATGATATGCTATATGTTATGTGCACTCATGTCATCATGTTATGACTCCCTATGATATGCTATATGTTATGTACACTTTATGCCATCATGTTATGCTTATGCAAGGCTTATGTATGATGAAAAGCCTAAGAGATGCTTCCCTATAAGTTGGGATTAAGAGCACTCTTCATGATATGACAAGGAACATAATATGCTATGATATGACAAGAAATATGATATGCTATGATATGACAAGGAACATGTATGCTATTTTACTTTGTATGGCTTGTACCAGACCCTAAGCATGGTCCACGGGATGGGCTCCTAAGTTGCCCCTAGGTCGATGGTCAATGAAACGGGCCTAGTATAGGATGGGCTCCTAAGTTGCCCCTAGGTCAATGGTCAAGGAAACGGGCCTAGTTCCTAATAAGTTCGAGATTAGCTACCTCGGATTTATTTAGGATGCACGCAAATTCATGTATGTGGTACAATGTCGGGCCCTCATATTGAGATTATGTTTAAGTACTTATATGATATATGTTTTCAAAAGATCATCTTGCATTTACTCATTCCATGCTATATGATATATGTTTTCAAAGGACCATCTTGCATCTACATATTTCATGCTATTTGATTTCGTATGCTTTAGGTAGATGCTCTTTTGAGATGTTTTCATGCTATATGATGTCTATGCCTTAAGAAGATATTCTTTTGAGATATGTTTATGATGCCTAGATGAACATGCTACTACCTTATGCTTATGCTCTTATATGCTAGGTTTATGGTTTGCCCCAATAAGTATAACATTATTTTAATGCTAGCATGCTATTGTTAAATCTAGATTTTGGGTAAATGAACATGACACTACTCTATGTTTAATTCATGATTTATGATTTTTGTGAGTAGGAAAGGATCTTACTAAGCCTATGTGCTTATAGCTTTATGTTTCCTTGTACTGCAGAAAAGGGTAAAGAATGGCTAAATTAAGGGGAGCAGCAGGAAAGGCAAAGATGTGTGTGGTAGTGGCATGGTGGAATAGATCTATTTGAGTTACAAGACTTATATATGTCTAAGTTTTGCATGTGAACCTATTATGCTACTTGATACTTTTAATGGATACTACTTGATATTAACTTGAATATGTTTTGATGATTTATACGCTTATGTTCCCCTTATTCCATGTTAGTATGATTTATGCTCTCATATTAAAATATCATGTATCATGTTCAAGTAGTAGATATTAAACCAAGTTATATGCATGAATGCTAGTATGTTCACATGATATGTTGAAAGGATTAGCATGCCACATGTTTAATATGTTACATGATTATATATTGTTCACATGTCATGTATTGTTAATATGATTTTATGATTAGAATATAGAATTAAATTCTTCCGCTGCCATGATTTTATGTATGTATGTATGTATGTATGTATGTTCCCAGTAACCCCATCCTTTCTAAGTAGTAGGAAGGGCAGGCGTTACATGTGGAGACCAATTCAACATCAAAAGAAGAAGAGGAAGTGAATTTGGTCACATTTGAGGAAAAGGATGAAGAAAGGTCATCCACAAGTGTGGATAAGGAAGTTGAGGCATCATCGACATCCTCAAGAATTGAAGAAGAATCCAAGGCAAGTGAAGAAGAAGAAGAAGTCTTGGAAATCAACCTAGTGAGCACCTCCACCGAAGCAAAGTCAAAAGCTCACATAATTTGCTTCGGTTGCAATGAGAAGGGACATTACAAGAGTAGATGTCCTTTGCTCAAGAAGGTAAAACCTAAACCCACTCAAATTATTTTAGATATTAATATGGGTTGTAGAAATGATGGTGCCAATAAGAAGAAGAAGAAGAAGAAATGACACATAGTGTGCTTCACGTGTGGTGAGCGAGGACACTACCACACCAAATGCCCAAAGAAGAAAGAAATCAAGAAGTTGGCGCATTTGAAGAAGGAGGAGAAGAATGGAGGCTCATGTCAAGGGGGAGCTCCAAAGGTAAAGGGTAAGGTAAACCCTAGTTTAAATTTGAATTCAAATTTAAACTCCTCCATGCATGTTAGAAATAATTCTTATTATTTTCCCATGCATAACTTCAGTTTTAGATATCATGATAGAAATAGGGTAAGTGTAGATCAAAACCCTAGGAGACCAATACATGATAAATCTAGAAATGGTAGACCTAAGGAGACCCAAGGCACTAATCCCAAGATAGGGAGACATATGCCTAGAAAAATGGGTAGGTCTAGGAATGTCCATGGTGGACATGTTGACTCTAGGTTTAGGAATCTAGAAAAGGAGAATCAAGCTTTAAGGGGAAAGCTTGATAAGTTAGAACAATTCCTTAAGAGATTCAATGTTGGATCTAAGGAATTAAGGATGATGTTGGGGAGCCAAAGACCCAACAATGATAGATCGGGCTTGGGATACCGATCTAGTCCCTCCAAGGCCAATGAGAGTTCATATGCTAGGGTGGCAAATGATCATGGTAAGGGAGAGGTCTCCAAGGCTAAGGGAAAGTTGTATGCTAGGGTGGCATATGACTATGGCAAGGAGAAACCAATAAATGGCAAGGGAAATCCATTTAAAGGCAAGGAGAAATTAGCCAAGGACAAGGTGTCCAAGGTTAAGAAAGTTAGGTTTGTAGGCAAAGTGTCACCAGAGGTGCACCGATGTGGCCTAGCAATTGTAGATGAGTCACCTAGGGAGGTGACTAAGGATAAGAGCTCTAGGGGGAGCTCAAAGAGTCAATTTGGGACCCATGGCCAATGGATCTCAAGTGGATTTTACTTGGGAGTCTAGGTTAGGTCATGCAATGTGCCAAGTGGTTTGGAGACGGACTTGAGTCTCAAACCTAGGGAATTGGCGCACATGGGTTGTGTTTCATGCTTGGAAATATGACATTGGGGTCATACATCATGATAATTGGTTTTGGATGTATAGATGTCATATAAACCAATGCAAGGGATGCATTATGGGTTAGTATGGGCAAATACATCAAGAGGAAGCCAAAACTAGGATTTTAGGTCAAGCTTCAATTGAACTTTTTAGCTAGTTTTGTGTTTTGTGTCAATCTTAGGATTTGTGATAAATATATTTTTATATATATTTTTCCCAAGTAGACATTGATAAAATAGACCTCTCTACAAAATTTGAGAATTTTTGGAGGTCTTTGGAATTTCTGGCGCATTTCTGAAGTTGGCCAGAAAAGGTTGATTTTTTCATAAATAGTGTACCAGTCGACTGGTACAGTTACCAGTCGATTGGTAACAGTGTTTTTGAGCACAGAATGGTTCTGTAAGCTCGTTTTCATGGGGCAGTCGACTGGTACTTCTTGCAGTCGACTGATACCAGTCTGAAAGTGTTTTCAGCACTAGATTTTGACCGGGTCAGCTTATATAGATGTATGGGATCCATGGGGGATAAATACATGAGTTTAGGGTCAGTTGGATGATAAGTTTTCAACAATTGGGATATTGTTCGAAAGCTTTTTTGGATGTTAGGCAAAGGGGGAGAAGTAAGGTTTAGTTGGAAAAACCTTAGTACCTTTGCGTAGGTGGAGCCTTGGGATAGGTTCTTAAAAAACCTTAGTGCCTTTACGTACGGGGAGCCTTGTGATAGGTTCTTAAAAATCCTTGTGGAAAAATTCCTAGCTCAATGGGGAGCATAGGTGTAGGGGAAGTCTTGGGATAGGTTCAAATGTATGTTGCATTGTTTTCCATTTAGCGTTGTAAGTCCAAGTGTGCAGCCTTGGCATCGTAAGTCCATTCAGCATTGTAAGTATAAGTGTGTGGCCTTGGCAACGTAAGTCCATTCGGCGGTGTAAGTCCAAGTGTGTAGTATTGGCAACGTAAGTCCATTTTTTTTAGCATATTATTTTGCTATTATGTTTTCCCTAGCATAAACGTATTGCCAAATATCAAAAATGGGGAGATTTTTGGAGCAATCCCAATGGTCCGTGCGACCATGTGTTTTGGTGTTTGGGCAAAGGGTTTAAGTTAGGTCCACCCTTATATTTGATATGTGTATGTGAGTGTGCAGGTATGCAAGATACACATGTGACTCAGGTTGATGGCTTCGGGTCCGGTGAAGGATGGAGCATCCGAGGGACCATGGACAAGACAGCGAGAACAAGGGTCGAGGGAAGCGACTTCGAGGCATACACGAAGGATGGCATTAGGAATGAGCCGCGGGCTTGAATACATCCAAGGGACGAGAGCCAAAGGAAGTAGGCTTGAAGGCAAGAGGTCAAGGCTGCAAAGAAGTGTCAAGTGAGTCATAAGGGTGAGGGTACGAGTGCACGAGAGATTGTACTCGAAGTAAAATCCTAGTTTTAGGGTTTTACTGTAGCAGTATTGTAGCGCTACTGTAGCAGTCGACTGCATGTTTTATCAGTCGACTGGTGCAGTCGACTGCGTAGTCGACTGGGTGCGAACAGAATGGTTCTGTTCGTTCGGTCAGTATGGATTAGTCGACTGCATGTTTTAGCAGTCAACTGCACCAGTCAACTGCTAGTTTTAGCAGTCGACTGTTATCGAGCCGTTGGGATGTAGCGGTCGAATTTTCACAGAGGGCAGTCGACTGGTAGGCGGGGTTTTCAACCCGTGGCCTATATAACCAAAGCTTGGGAGTTTGGTTATAGTCGACGAAATTAATGGCGGTAAATCCTAATTAGTAGTCTACTTGTTCTCAAGTGTTTGTGAGTGTTGTGGTGAGGTTTCTCCACCCACAAGGAGCTACTTGAGATAGCCGGAGTTTGTCGGGGGCTAATCCACCGATGAATCGGGATCGTCCATCTCAAGGACACGCCGTGGAGTAGGAGCCCTAATCTCTGAACCATGTTAAACGAACGTGTTAGCGGTTTGCATTTCCTTTCTTAGTTTTAGCCTTTAGCTTGTTTGTTTTGTTTGTATTCCGCTGCGCAAGCTAACATCGTAGGAGAAGCGATCGATTTGGGGGCGTCGTCTATCCAACCCCCTTCAAGCCGGCCACCGATCCCCTCACATGTTCTGTGTCGCATGACTATAAACCTTGACCTGTATCCTTGGCTTGCACATCCCGACCTACACGTTTTGGTGCCTATTTCCTGTTCCGCAAGGCTATAAGTTCTGACATGTATCCTTGCTTCCGAGTTCCTACTCGACGCATAGGTTTAACCTCTAATTAGCACTTGTGCTTGACCAGGACCATCTTATAACCGGACCATTTGATCTCCATGTAGGCCGAATTCTTGACCTCCACATAGGTCAGACTCTTGACCACCACGTAGGCCTGACTTTTGACCGCCACGTGAGCTTGACTTCTGACCGCCATGCAAGCTTGACTTCTGACCATCCCAAAGGCTTGACTCCCAACCACGTCATCTCCCTGACCCTGCGATCATGCACCGTATCAACATGCAATGACATGCTAATGTATGCTGCCTTGCACAACTCTTAGCATTTAGAAGCAAAACCAATATTATGAACTGCCCCATCTCTTCACCTCTGTTTCCATTTTTTTTGTTCTTCCCCTTTTCTCAGGGATCTGAAGGAACCAGCGATGTGAGTGTTCGAGTAGATGAGAGCATTGCCATTGTCGAGGTATGAGCATATTGATCCTTGAATTCTCTTTGCTGTAATGAAGTTAAATCACTTGAACTTTGAATTCATGCTTAGTTTGTTCAGAATTTAGCCCATAAAATATTCTTAAGTTAGGGTTTGGATGCTGCCTTTGCAGATAAGCCTACAAATGGGTTTTAAATCTACTAAACATACAGCTTGCAATTTGCGTTACTTACTCCAATCTTTCAAAAGTGTTTTTGTTAGTTTTGCAAAGCCCTCGGTGGTTCTGTTGCAAGTTAAGTCGATCATGACCCAGTAATTTCTGTATCAGTACTTACAACAATGCATTAGGTTTTTCTATTCTGCAATTGACAAAACAAACCACAGTGCAAGTAACTGGAGTGGCTTCCAACCTAGTGGAGATCATTCAAGGATGCTGCTGCTGTTGCTGCAGTCGATTAATATTGTAAGTCAATTAATTTTTGTGTTTTTTTTTCTTTCTATGAAGAATGAATTGGCCAATGCTTATAACTCTCTACGTATGATCTACTTTAACATCCTATTATTGTCAGTAAACCTGTTAAGTTTGTCTCCCTAGTCAGTCGGTCGGATCGGTTGAGTAGGTGAAGTTCGATAGACTAGTTAGCCTAGTCTAGTCTAGTCTAGTCTAGGTCGGTCCAATTGAGCGATACATTTCGATATTACAATCCAAACAACAGAGGGAGCCATCTTCTAATGTTTCAAATAGTGCGATAGTAGAACATAGTTCGTAACTTACTCTTATGAAGTTTAGGCAGTCATAGGTCATATCTCGTTGAAGATCCTCTGCTCGGAAGCAAGAATGGCCAGTGGATCATATTCGCGCTTCCTCTGCTCGAACTTCTTCCATTTGGCACCGAAATGAGCTTTCCATTGCTCCTGATTCGTATACTGCGGCAGATAGGCCTTCATGCCTGATCCCATCCAGAAGCTGAGTCGGATGAAGGCGGGCCTCGGTGTGCTGGAAGTTGACGGAAAGTCACCGCGGAGTAGGATCTACCTGGCACCCCTCGAAAAGGCTGGAACGGGCGACTGACGACGGCAGGTGTCCAGGGCGATGACGCTGCGGCCCTACGCACACTCAAACGAGCTCACCAGTCGTTAGAGACCAGAAACCAGGGAAAAATTTCCCGGGCCAGGCCCTCCAACGCTCAAGTCAGGTACTTTTTCCCCAGAAAGCACAGAAAAAAGGACGAAAAGTAAAGACTAGTGAGAAATGACGAGTGAGCGTACCTGCATAAGGGACAAGGCATCCCTTTTTATACTGCAACGGAAGTTTCTAGGTCTGACAGGTGTCAGGGAATGTCGGCTGTCTGGCGGTGGTTGACACGTGTCTCTTCTTAATAGGCTGGCGGCAAAACCAAAGGTGTATTGAGCCCCGACTGTTAGCATATTCCCTGACACTGAATATTCTCTGACATTCTCTAACAAGTGGTTACGATTCCTTGGCTTGTTTGTCCTGTAGTGTCTGGACAACGAGTCTGTATTCCGAGATCTGCACCCCGACCTGCTTCTATATACTTGTTATCATCGGCGGGTGTGTCCCAACCCGAACGCTAGGTTTGTATCCTGACCTGCCGACCTGTAAACCGGGTATGTATCCCGACCTGCTCATATCCACTGCTATCCTTGGCTGATACGTCCCGACCTACACGTTAGATTCGTTTCCAGACCTGTTTACTGTTTACTACTATCCAATGCTTGTACGTCCCGACCTGTATGCTAGGTCGGTGTCCAGACCTGCTGTTTACTGTATACTTGATATCCATGGCTTATACGTCCCGACCTGCACGCTAGATCCGTTTCCAGACCTGTTTACTACTATCCAATGCTTGTACGTCCCGACCTGCACGCCAGGTCGGTGTCCAGACCTGTTGTTTACTGTATACTTGATATCCATGGCTTGTACACCCCTACCTGCACGCTAGGTCCGTGTCCAGACCTGTTTACTGTTTATTGATATCCTTGGCTTGTACGTCCTGACCTGCACGCTAGGTTTGTGTCCAGACCTGCTGGTTACTATATTCTTGATATCCATGGCTTGTACGTCCTGACATGCATGCTAGGTCCGTGTCCAGACCTGCTGGTTACTATATTTTTGATATCCATGGCTTGTACGTCCCGACCTGCACGCTAGGTCTGTGTCCAGACCTGCTGGTTACTGTATTCTTGATATCCATGGCTTGTATGTCCCGACCTGCATGCTAGGTCCGTGTCCAGACCGGCTGTTTACTGTTTACTGCTATTCTCGGCTTGTACGTCCCGACCTGCATGCTAGGTCCGTGTCCAGACCTGCTGTTTACTGTATACTTGATATCCATGGCTTCTACGTCTCGACCTGCACGCTGGGTCTGTTCGTTGAGTTTATTCTACGCTAGGAGCCTTATTTCCTTTACCTTTAATTGGCTTGTAGGCTCAGTCCCCAGCTATATCTGGCTCGTGGGCCCGATCCTTGCCCATTATCAGGGTTGGTCCTTGTCCGGCTTATCCTCCCTTCCTTTGACCGCCCCGTCAGCTGAGACTTTGATTTTGGCCATGTAAGCTTGACTTCTGACCTCCCTGATCTCCATGTCATCGTGACTCTCGACCAGCCATGGAGGCTTGACTTCTGACCTTCCTGACCTCCATGTCATCTTGACTCTTGACCGGCCATGGAGGCTTGACTTCTGACCTTCCTGACTTCCATGTCATCTTGACTATTGACCGGCCATGGAGGCTTGACTTCTGACCTTCCTGACTTCCCCGTCATCGTGACTTCTGACCCTCTTGTGGTCTTGACTCATAACCACATCATCTCACCGACCCCACAAACATGCACCGTATCACAAGCCTCCCCCTCAAGTCTAGTCGAAGGAGACTCTAGTCTGACTGACTAGACCCCCATCCTTGTGTCAACTGACCTGGTTCCCGCATCCTTTGCCGACCTGTCTTCCCTCTGCCTTTTGGAGAATTTCCTGTCATCCTAGGAGATGAATGGTCTCCTTTTGTGCTCCTGTTGACTCTTTAACTTCTGAGTGCATTTTCCTCCTATAAATGTTACACTGTTTTCCAAGCGCCGCCTCGAGTTCCAAGGAAATCCTTTCACCTTCCTCTTCCTTATAAAAAGTTCATGTCTCCCTGCAACAACACCCGTATCTCTATCTCTTTTGTTTCCTTGTGATCCTTTTCTAACCTATGGAGTCCGCTGAGATATCCTCCATACGTCACCAGCTGGCCCTTAAGGAAAAAGCTCTGCATGATATGACCCTGAGCAGGGATCTGCAAACCTCCCTCCGTCGGGAAATGGAGGAGCTTTGGCAAGCGGCCAAATACCAAACTCGGGCTGAGATAGCCCTCAAGATGAAAGCACAAGCGGATTTCTAGAGTCAAATCCATCATATCATGTATTTGAAGCTAAAGCACGAGGATGAACTGACTTTGCTGAAAGAAGAAAGTCGTCTAAAGGATGAGACCATCTGCCAATTACGACACACTCTTGAAAGTGTTCGGGAAGAACTAATTCGAGCACAAACTCGTTTGGGAGAAAAGGGGCCAGCCTCTGTATCTGGCAGCAACTGAAACCTCTGAAAAATATACCTTTGATTTTAACGAAATAAAACCCGTCTTCTGCATTCCACTCTTATTGTAGCTCCCCACTATATTGCTCATGTGTCATTGTGTTTTTATTGAACCCCTGCATTTCTCTAATATTTCTAGCAAAACATAGCAAAAATAATAAAAACAACCTGCTTACCCCTTGAGATGCATCTGTGAGTCGCGAATGTGCCTGCGAAATTTCATGCTTAGCCAGAACCCTTGAAATATGGCTTATTGATCAGTCCGGCATGATAACTTGGCCTGCTGCATTTTGCGTCGGAGGATATAAGAAGTATTGACCAAGAGCATCATTGCACCGACCACGAAGGTCGTTGGGCGTGAGAGTCTTGCTCACTTATAACTCGCACTGGGGCGAGAGTCTGGGACGGCCGACCTGGAAGGTCGTTGGGCGTGAGAGCCTTGCTCACTTATAACTCGCACTGGGGCGAGAGTCTGGGACAGCCGACCTGGAAGGTCGTTGGGCGTGAGAGCCTTGCTCACTTATAACTCGCACTGGGGTGAGAGTCTGGGACCGCCGACCTAGAAGGTCAATGGGCGTGAGAGCCTTGCTCACTAATAAATCGCACTGGGGCGAGAGTCTGGGACAGCCGACCGGGAAGGTCGTTGGGCGTGAGAGCCTTGATAACTTATAAATCGCACTGGGGCGAGAGTGTGGGACAGCCGACCCGGAAGGTCGTTGGGCGTGAGAGCCTTGCTCACTTATAACTCAAACTGGGGCGACAGTCTGGGACAGCCGACCGGGAAGGTCGTTGGGCGTGAGAGCCTTGCTCACTTATAACTCGCACAGGAGCGAGAGTCTGGAACATTCGACCGGGAAGGTCGTTGGGCGTGAGCGCTTTGCTCACTTATAACTCGCACTGGGTCAAGAGTCTGGGACAGCCGACCAGGAAGGTGGTTGGGCGTGATAGCCTTGCTCACTTTTAATACACACAGGGGCGAGAGTCTAGGACAGCCAACCGGGAAGGTCGTTGGGCATGAGAGCCTTGCTCACTAATAAATCGCACTAGGGCGAGAGTCTGGGACAGCCGACCGGGAAGGTTGTTGGGCGTGAGAGCCTTGCTAACTTATAAATCGCACTGGGGCTAAAGTGTGGGAAAGCCGACCCGGAAGGTCGTTGGGCGTGAGAGCCTTGCTCACTTATAACTCACACTGGGGCCAGAGTCTGGGCTAGCCAACCTGGAAGGTCGTTGGGCATGAGAGCCTTGCTCACTTATAACTTGCACTGGGGTGAGAGTCTGGGACAGCCAACCTGGAAGGTTGTTGGGCATGAGAGTCTTGCTCACTTATAACTCGCACTGGGGCGAGAGTCTGGGACAGCCGACCTGGAAGGTCGTTGGACGTGAGAGCCTTGCTCACTTATAACTCGCACTGAGGCGAGAGTCTGGGATAGCCGACCTGGAAGGGAATTCCTGACCAGGATCGATGTTGCCGACCTGAGGTGCCTTCTCGACCTGAATAGATATTGCCGGCCCGGAGGTGATTTCCTAACCAGGAAAGATGTTGCCGACCTGGAGGTGATCTCCCGACCAGGAATTACTTGAAGAGAATGCTTCGACTTCGTCTGCCATCAAGAAATATACCATCAGTTGTATTGTGATGATAACAATATTAAAATCTTACTCAGCCCTGGCCTCGCCGCATTTGAATTTCTTTCCTGCCACTTTTCTTCGCCGCTTCCCGAGAAAATCGCGTGGTAAGCGTTTTCGTACTCCCGCTTCATCTCATGATTTCCTTATCACGTCCATCATTAATACGCCTCCTAGGGGATCGACACCTGTCCCATGCCTTTATTGCTTATGTAGTATGACGCCGCCGACGCCACACCTTTTTGTACACGATTTCCCATAAGAGCATGTCCCTCTGCCATCGGACGGCTTTAAGCGCTTTACCCAAAAAGATACTCGACATCTATTTTCGATATTCCCTAGGAAAACCCTCTTTATAAGCCCTAAAGGCAGTCCGTCGTCGCTGCCTTAAGCGTTTTGACTGACTTCGTCTTCTTGTTGCTCCGCCGTCTCTAGCGTCTCGGCCCTTCCCCTTCTAGACTCTTCCTGCCCGGTGCTCTTCTTCTTCTCAACTGACCTCTTCTCCAACCTCCCTCACCCTGATAATGGCTGATGGTAAGGCCACCCTTTGGTATTCGTGCTTCATTTCAGATATAGATGATCATGACCTATCTGTGATTCGATCTGACCTGCGACTTAGTGATGCATATGAACTCAGAGTTCCAACACCCCATGAATACCCCGCCAACCCTCCTGAAGGCTTCACGACCATTTTTAGGGACCAAATTTTAGGCGGCCTTCGGTTTCCTATACCTCCCTTTATCTCTTCCCTGAGCCGTTACTTTGGCATCTGCCCCTCTCAATTTGCTCCCAATTTTTTTAGAGTTGTGTGTGGCACAGTCATTCAATGTCGTGTATACCAAATTCCCTTGATCGTTCAACTATTTCATCACTTTTACTCTTTCAAACGTTCAGAGCCGGGAGTGTTTATGGTACAAGCTAGACCTGGTTTCAAGTTTTTTTTTGACATGCCCTCTTCCAACAAGGGGTGAAAGTCACGCTTCTTCTTTAATAGATTACCTACATCCTCACCCTTGGTAGAGCCGACCCAGTGGTGCTCTGACATCCCTTCCAACCTCCCCGTACATCACCATCAATCTTCTTGTGACGCCGCTTCACAAAAACTTCAAGGAGTGAGCGTTCGCTTGTCTATACTACTACTGGAAGGCTTTTTGTGTTTTTTCAGGCTCAACCCAGTTCAGACGGAGATAGGGGCTCCATTAGGTAAGACCCCATTTTCCTCTTTACTATTCTTCGCTAACTGATGTATCTTTCTTTCCCTTTGCAGAGGCTGCCATGCTCCGAGCGTATTCCTCAGATATAAAATGCCAATCTTTCACCATTTTGAAAGCTTTAAGTACGGAACTTAAGCAGGGCCTAGCTGCCTCTTCCCGGGCTGCCCCCTCTGCATCACAGTCTGCCCCCTCTGCGTCAAAGTCTGCCCCCTCTGCCTCACAGTCCGCTCCACCGGTGCCAGCTCAGGAGGAAGTTTCCTCGGTTCTTCCCTCGGAAGTGGCTTCTGTGGAAGACCCTGCCACCTTGGAACAGGTCGAGGAAGAATGAGCAGCGTCTCCCCCTCCATCCAAACGTATACGGCTTCAGCGCAAGAGGAAGAAGGTTACTCCAGCGACCCAGGCGTCAGCTCCACCACTCCGTCTGGTCGTCGCTCACCCGCCGTTTCTCATTCTTTAGGGGCCTAGACTGATACTCCCGACCGGGAGACGGCCCTGGGGCCAGAAGTTCCCCTTCTGCCCCCACCAACATCAGTCTCCCCACCTGATCGGGCTATAATTCCCGAGCAAGCCTCTTTTCCCACTGAGCAGGCCTCTTTTCCTGCTCAGGCCTCCTCTCCCGGGCAACTACCTCTTCCTTTAACGGACCAACCCGGGAGTTCTGCAACTCAATCTGCCTCCCTCCCGTTAACTGTTCCGGCCTCTACTTCTCGATCTCGGAGGAAAATTCGCAAGAAGTACGTCTTTACTGATTTTTGGCGCCTGCCTTCTTCCACAGAGTTCGGCGCCACCGAGGAAACTGCAGAGGCGGCTCCTCCCCCGGTTGTCCTGGTTGAACTAGAGGGCGATTTAGCGATGTCCTGGTGATCAGGCAACCGGAAGTTTTGGAAGAATCCTCCGATGGAAGGGTTGGATCAAGCCGCTTGTCAGATAATTTCCGTAAGTTCTCTTGTATTAGAGCTCCTCCGCTGGAATTTTTTTAGAATTTTTCATCTATCTAACGTAGGCCTGCTCCGCCAATCTAAGCGCCATTCAGTACGCCTCTCGCTTGTAAAAGGAGAATGAAGTGCTAAAGACTCGTCTCCAGGAATTGGAACTGCCGCAACATCCCCGCGATCCTTTCAATCCGACCCCTGGGGATTTAGCGAGTTATCTTCGACTGATTGGGGAGTCTGTAGAGTTTGCCCGTAACATTTCCCATGCAACTTTTGACAAGATTAAAACTTTGGAAGCGGCTCTGTGGACAAGCGAGTCTAAATTTGCTTCTGAGGCAGAAAGGCGTCGCTCGCTGGTTGTGGAGCTGGATGAAAAGGATGCCCAGTTGGCGAGTCTACAGGAAACCCGAGAAGCTCTTCAAAAGACTTTAACTGATGTCCAGGGCCAATTGGCTTCCAGCGCCGACCGGGAGAAGACCCTCCAAAGCCAGTGGGAGGCCAGCCAAGAGACCCTTAAATTAATACATGCCAACCTTTTGAAAGCTCAAGAGAATGTCTCCCAAGGTCAACAAGATTTGACTTTGGCCCGAGATGATGCAGAAAAGTCCAAAGCTGATACGGAGAAGGCGCAAGCAGAGTTGACTGATTACCAGGCGGGAGAAGTGGGTCATCTACGAGCATACAGGCGAGCTTATGTCTCCTCCCCCTTCTTCTTGAAGAAAATCGGAGGTATAATGAATCTCATGTTATGCTGTGGCACGACCGGCGGGGCTCGACAAATGTTTGAGCAAGATCTGCTCTGCGCTGCCCCTTCAGAAGATTTCTTAGACACTTCCCGTCTAATGAACAAGATTCCAGACGGGTTGCTCCCTTCCTTTAAAGACGACGATGATTTATTTCTCCTCCCTGAGCCTCCTACTGACGCTAAGCTTGACCCCCCTGCGCCTCCTCCTGATAATGATCCTTGATGTGGCTTTATATGATGAACTATTAATGTAAACATGGACCTGTCAAAACCTTCACTCATACTGCTGGCGGTGTAATTTCAAATTTGCCTTCCCCCTGGACTATTTAACTCTTTTGTGATGTATTAACCCCTTTAGGATATGCCATGCTTGCTTATTTTCAATCTTCCCTTAGCTCATTGACTTCTTATTAGTTGCTTTGTATGCTTCTTGATCCTTATAAACCTGTTTCCCTTGTCTTTTTTGGCTATCCGCTTCATTAAGTTTAGCAAATCACCCTGGTCTGCTCCTTTTCCCTGCAATCTCAGACCGGGATAACCGCCGACTTGGGAATTGAGAGTTAAGCCCAGACCGGGTATATCCCGAACTGCTTAGCTTGTCTTTCTCTGCCGATTGCCCTAGCTCGGTCCTGCTCCTTGATTTGTTCTTTCCCTCGTAATCCAGGTATGTATAACCACAGATCGGGGAATTAAGAGTTAAGCCCGGGCCGGGTATATCCCGAACTGCTTAGCTTGCCTTTCTCTGCCGATCGCCCTGGCTCGGTCCTGCTCCTTGATCTGTTCTTTCCCTCGTAATCCAGGTCTGTATAACCATAGACCGGGGAATTAAGAGTTAAGCCCAGACCGGGAAAGCGAGGGTACTTTTCCAAAACTATATCTTTTCCCGAGATCTATCTCCTCGTACTTCGCGCCGATACTTTTCCAAATATACCCTTGGGCGTTATTTCCAAAGAAGATCCTTCGGTTCTATCTTGCTCCCGCCAATTATTGTGAGCCGGTGGATGATATCTGACGAAATTACCCCTCTGTCCAGCGGCTATAAATAGTCTCTTCTAGTTTTTGCTTCTAGACTTTGCTTGACTTCTTCTTCCTTCCCGCTTGATTCTCTTATTGCTCCTGAGTCTTTGTTGCGTGAATAACTTCCCTCTGGATCTTTCCTTCCTCTGTTTGTTTTCCTCATGGCATCCCCATCTTTTCTTTCTTCTCTGGCGGCGATATACTACCCTGGCTCATCCACCTTTGACGAAATAGATCGGGATGACCTGCGATATACCCATGGGGTTAAGGATGACGTACACGTGGTCATCCCCACTGGAATACACAAATTCTTCAATCCTCCTGCTGACTATTGCACCTTTTTTAAAGAGCAATTTTTTGTTGGTCTTCGTCTTCCTCTCCACCCTTTCTTCTCCGACATGTGCCGCTACTTCGGAATTCCCTTAGGGCAACTGACGCCAAACTCTATAAGGATCCTTTGCGGATTTGTAGTGCTCTGTGATGTATGTGAGCTATCTTGGTCTGCCCATTTATTCAACTGCTTTTTCACCCTCCAGCGCCAAGAAGAGGGCACATTCCGCTTCCAGCCTCATCTCCGAACTGTTTTTTTCTCCTCCCTACCGCCTTCTGTCCCGAACTGGAGGAGCAAATTCTTCTTTATTTGATTTCCCCAAGAGGTGGGCTGGCCCTTGCGATGGCAATCATCACTTCCCCCCTCTCCATAACTGGGGGAATTTCGCTTGGATACCTCTTACAGGGAAGCTTCATCTCGCTTAGCCGGCTGACATCTGAACTTGACCCGTCTACTATCTGAGGAATTGCTGTCTTATTTCCGCCTGAGTTATCTCACTCTGGAGATGCCTCGTTCCTTGGGTAAGCTTCCCTTTTAGTTCTATTACCATTTCATAAGCATTTATTTTTCTTACTGTAGCTGACCTCCGTTATATTGTACAGCTGAAGTCTTAACCCATGCCTCAGAGGTTCAGCCTCTTCCTTTGAGCGATATGGAAATAATGAGGCGTGGTCGAGTCATTTTACAAAGAAGATCACTCCCCCACTCGTCTTCGACCTCTGTCGGTGGGACTTCTTCTACAAATTTTCGACCTCGTCCCCCTCGCAGAGGATCTTCCACTATCCGACCTGCTTCTATTGCTCGTCCTACTCGTCCCCAAACTGCACGTCCACCCCGGCCTGCCGGCCCTATTAGGTCCCGGGCTAGGACTACTGTTCATCCCCGACCTGCCAACACAACTCGGCCAACCACCCCGACGCCTCTTCAGTCCATTGATCCTCCCCGATCGACTTATATCCCTGGTCGCGGCCTCGGTCGAAGATTCGCTAATGTCACTTATGCAAGCTCGACCTTCAGAGAGGCTTCTCAAGCAGCTCGCCAGGCCCGCTCCGCAAAGCCTGAGCCAGGATGCCCCTTCTTCTTCTAGACGCAGGGCTCGGCCACCTTCCGATGATTCTGATTCGGATGATCAACCGCTGGCCCAGAGACTTCGCCGCCGAGACCCTCAACTTGCGCCAGACTCGGGTCCGTCTACTCTCCCTTCTCCTTCCCCTCCTGTGGCTGTCGCTCCTCCTCCTCCGCCTCTTACTGCAACCCCAACTCCTGTTCCACGCCAGGCCAATGTTCCACCCGATTTCACCACAGCTCCGGTCAAGCCTCCCACTGCTCAATCTTCTCCTCTAGCTCAACCTCCTACTCAACCTTCTACGTCACCACAGCCCCAAAGCACCGAGGTTGACCCCTCACGTCACACTTCGCCAACTACCTCACCTCCAGAGCCATCTCCTGTGCCTCCATCGGCTCCTTCTGGGTCAGCTGCTAGGCCTTCTAGCTCCACCGCGGGGCCTTCACAACCACCTCCACCTGTCCCTCTTTATTATCGTACCACTGCTCCTTCAGAGGCTGGACTACAGTCAAGGCGGGGCGTTCCCACTAGCTCCCTGACCATGTAAGGTCGTCTAGCCACTGTGTGGGAAGAAAGCAGGCGTCAGATAGAACTTTTGCTGCCCTTCACCCAGATGAATAGATTTTTTGAGCTATACATCAAGGTCAGCTTCCATGATGTCTTACTGTAACTATTATCTTCCCCATTCTTATCAAATGTTTCTTCTATGTCCCAGGCATGTGAAGAATCCGTGACGATAAATCAATCCTTTCACGCAGCTCATCATCAAAATAAGATGCTGCAAGACAAGGTAGCTGAACTGGAACTTCAACTGAGTGACCCGGCGCAGGCCAGTCATGCCTTGAGGGCTGAAATAAAAGCTATAACAAAAAAGAAGAATAGTCTGGAAGTATCCTTGACGATATCTGACCAAAAGCTGAAGAACCTCAAGGAAGAAAGAAGTCAAGTCGAGGTTGTGCATCAGCAACTCATGGATCAGGGAGCTTTGGAGCATCAGCGAGCTATGGATCAATTGGCTCAAAAGTTGCGTGCCGCCGAAACTTTAGCGCAGGAGCAAGACAAGAAGCTAAAATCCTTGGAGGCCCAATTGACATCCCAAACAGCAGAACTATTGGCTGCTCGAACTGAACTAGATCAGGCTCGGGCTGCTACAAAAGGCGTATCGACAGCCCTGGCCCTTTATAAAGAAGGAGACAATGACCACCACCAACAGAGCCGCGCTCTGTACCTGCGTTCTCCAAAATTCTGTACCCAAGCAGGGCAGTGCTTCTCCACTTCTGTTACTTATGGTGCGGCCGGGGCTCTGCGTCAACTTTATGAACAAGACTATTTGAAGTCAGCTCCGCCTCCTGAATTTTTAGATCATGACCGGATCCTTAAAGAGATCTCAGATGAGATTTTTGCTCCTTTCAAGTGATCTTTCTTGGCTACTTGTATATGACAACAATTTCTTGTAAAGTACTTTACTATTTTTCCACTTGCATTCTAAGTTTTATTTTTGCCAGAATTGCTTAGTTGGCCGAAAGGAATACTAGGACATACAGTTTCTGCTCTCATATCCCCTCATCGCTCTATCCGCTCTGCCTTTTACCCGGTATGTCAATCAGGTGACAGCTCGACTTACAGCTCGGCTTACTCCTCTTTGTACACTCCTTCAGACTCTGTAAAGTCTCAAGTAGTTAGTGCTCCATGGTCGATCTAACTTCTTGCCTCGATCATCTTGTAAATAATAAGCTCCGGATGCTAATTTTTTGATGACCTTGTAAGGCCTGTCCCACTGAGGTGCTAGCTTGGTCACGTCCCCCACGGGCTTGATTTGCTTCCAGACCATATCTCCTTCTCCAAAGAATCGAGGAATCACTCTTTTGTTATAATTTTGTCTCATTCTTTGTCGATAGGCCTCCAGCCGAGCCGTCGTTCTGTCTCGAGTTTCGCTAATAAGATCTAGCTCAAACAACCACCGTTCTATGTTTTCTTCATCATATAATGTCCTCCTGACCGATGGCACTCTGATTTCTATGGGTACAACCGCTTCATTGCCATAAACCAGGTGGAATGGTGTCAGACCTGTACTTTCCCAAGGTGTTGTATGATACGCCCATAGAATGTTTGACAGCTCTTCCACCCAATTGCCTCCCACATGATCCAGCTTAACCTTCAGACCTCGTACTATTTCTCTTTTGACTACCTTGATCTGACCATTGCTTTGTGGATATGCTACTGAAGTGAAGGCTTACGTTATGCCAAACCCCTTGCACCAGGCCTGGATTTTTTGTCCTTGAAATTGCCTTCCATTGTCTGACACCAATTTGTGAGGAATACCAAATCTGCAAAGAATGTTCCTCCATAGAAATTGAATGATGGCATCTTCTGTGATTCGGGCCAAGGCTTCTGCTTCGACCCACTTAGAAAAATAATCCACTGCCACCAATAAGAAACGTCTTTGACCTAGTGCCATGGGAAACGATCCCACAATATCCATGCCCCATTGATCGAAAGGACATGAGAGTATAGGCATTCTCAACATAGATGTAGGTTGATGTGTTAAATTTTGATGTTTTTGACAGGACAAGCAGGTATTTACCAATTTGTGAGCATCTCTCTCTAAGGTGGGTCAGAAATACCCGGCCAGGAGTACCTTGCGAGACAATGTCCGACCGCCTACATGATTACCACAGCATCCCAGATGTATTTCTCGCAAGGCCTGGTCGGCCTCCTCCATACCCCAGCATTTGAGTAAGGGTCTAGAGAAGGACTTCTTATAGAGCTGATCCCCGATCATGACATAAGCATGAGCCTGCTTCCTTATCAACCATGATTCTTCTGGGTCGGCCGGTAAGATCTCCTGTCTGAGATAGTTGATCATGGGTGCCTCCAATCGATAGTCGCTTCTCTATTATTTTGTAGATCTATCTGAGCTATAAGGAAAGATTGTGTCGTTGACCGATCCAACACCCAAGTGGTTAAGGAACTGGCCATCTTTGCTAGTTTATCTGCCTTCTCATTTTCCGACCTGGGTATCTTGGTTACAGTGACCTCTGCGAATTCCTCCTTCATCTTCTCATAGGCTTCCCGGTATACTTGCAATTTATCGTAATTTATCATAAAGTTGCTAGTCACCTGCTGAGTTACCAGCTGTGAATCTGAATAAATGATTACCCGGGCTGCCCCTATGTGTCGGGCTGCTTGTAGTCTTGCCAACAAGGACTCGTATTCTGCCTTATTGTTCGTGGCTCGGAAGTTCAATCGAACGGCCAATTGGAGTATATCCCCTTGCGGAGATATCAACAAGATCCCGACCCCGCTTCTTTGGTGATTAGTCGATCCATCCACGTAGACCTTACAGGTTTCTTCAGAGTTGGTCTGATGAATTTCTGTTAAGAAATCTGCTAAGGCCTGCGCCTTAATGTTGTGCGAGGCTGATATTGTATATCGTATTCCCCCAACTCTATCACCCACTTGATAAGCCGGCCTGCAACTTCTACATTAGTTAGCACTCTTCCCATGGTGCTATTGGTAAGAACCGTGATAGGATGCGATAAAAAATAGGGTCTTAACCGTCGATCCATAAGGATCAATCCATAAACCAACTTCTCGAGGGTCGTGTAGCGAGTCTCGGCCCCTTTCAATAGATGACTGAAGAAATACACTGGTCGTTGTACATTGTCATGCTCCTTAACAAGCATAGCCCCTACGGCCTCGGGGGTGGCAGATAAGTAGACCCATAAGGGTTCCCCAACAACTGGCTTAAATAAAGATGGCAGAGCCTCCAAGTACTTCTTCACCTCCTCAAAAGCTCGAGTACAGTCTTCATCCCATTGAAATTTGGAAGCCTTCCTGAGTACTTTAAAGAAAGGAGCAACCCAGTCTGCAGATCTGGAAATGAATCTTGACAGGGTTGTTATTCTGCCGACCAGCTTCTGATTTTCCTTCAAATTTTGAGGAGGCTGCATATCCCGTAGTGCCCGAACTTTTTCCGGATTTGCTTCTATTCCTCGCTCGGTCACCAAGTAGCCCAAGAGTTTTCCTCCTTTAGCCCCAAACAGGCACTTCAAGGGGTTCAACTTCAGCCTATATTGCCAGAGAGTCCTGCATATTTCTTCCACATCTTTGACCAGGTTCGCTGCCAATGGAGACTTGATGAGTATGTCATCCACATAGACTTCCACATTGCGCCCGATCTGTTCCCAGAAGATTTTGTCCATCATTCTTTGGTATGTGGCTCCAACGTTCCTGAGACCAAAGGGCATGATAGTATAGTAGAAAGTACCATCAACCGTGATGAAACTAACCTTTTCTTGGTCCTCCATCGCTAAAGGTATCTGATGATACCCCTGGTACGCGTCCAACATGCAGATCCTTTCGCAGCCGGCCGTGGAATCCACCATTTGATCGATCCGGGGTAGAGGATAGCAATCTTTGGGACTGGCTCGGTTAAGGTCTCGGAAGTCTATACACACCCTCCACTTGTTGTTGGGCTTCTTTACTAGAACCATGTTAGAGAGCCAGGATGGGAACTGTACTTCTCTAACGTGGCCTGCCTTCCTTAGCTGGTCCACCTCAGCTCTGATTATTTTGTTCTGGTCGGCTGAGAAGTTTCTTTTCTTTTGCTTGATAGGTCAGGAATTCGGCAGTAAATGCAACTTATGCTCGGCTACTTCCGGCTTGACTCCGGGTAACTCTTCTGTAGACCAAGCGAAGACGTCTCGATTACGAATCAAGCATTGAATCAACTCTTCTTTGAGGGGAGAGGGAAGGTCGCTGGCCAAACGGGTCACACTCTCAGGACGCTCAGCATACAGTTGCACCTCCTCCCAAGGGATGGGTTCTTCCGCTATAGGCAGAGGCTCCTCTTGAACAGCATGGACACCTCCATCTTGCATCCTTTGATTTTTCTGAGCTTCTACTCGGACCATGTCAATATAGCACCGGCGAGAAACCCTTTTTCACCTTTAACTTTCCTGACCTGCTCACCCACGGGAAATTTGATTTTCTGATGGAAAGTCGAAACAGCAGCCCTAAATTCATGCAGGGCGGGCCTTCCCAAAATGACATTATAAGAAGAAGGGGAGTCCACTACTATGAAAGTGTTCCTCCGTGTGCGCACCAATGGCTCAGTGCCCAGAGATAGGGCCAGCTTAATCTGACCCATCGGCTTCACTTCATTGCCTGTAAATCCATATAGAGATGTGGCCACCGGCTGGAGTTCAGCAGCATCGATCTGCATCTCCTCGAATGCAGTCCTGAACAGAATATTGACCGAGCTTCCGGTGTCTACGAAAACTCAAGCCACTCGGCTATTGGCGATGATAGCCTTGATGATGAGGGCATCATCATGAGGCAACTCCAGGCCTTCCAGATCCGCTGGCCCGAAGCTAATAACAGGGCCGACAGCCTTCTCTTGACTGCATCCAAAAGCATGAACCTCCAAGAGACACACATGAGACTTGCGTGCCCTCCCTGAATCTCCGTCAGTTGGCCCTCCAGAGATCTTACTGATCTCTCGGACGGTAGCATTGCCTCTATTCTCAGCCTCCCGTGATCCCTCTGGCTCTTTCCCCCGGCAAGGTTGATGAGTGTTGGGTCCTGCTAGGTCGGGGCAGGGTTGCCCGGCTTGTCCAGCTGCGGTTTGTTGCTCCTCCATCCTCTTGAGCACGTGAGGGGCTAGTTCAGGTGGTGGTAAGCCTAGCTCGGCGGCCCGCTTGGAATCTCGGGCAAACTAAAAACAGTGGTTAGTATCATGAGTTCGAGAACGATGGTAAGTGCAATACCGATTGTTCCACGGTCCTGGTCAGGGAGCATGCACAGCTGCGACTCAGGGAGCGAATCTGATCTCCGACCCGGGATGGAAGGTAGGTCTGGCTTCCCGGGCGCGCGACAGAGGTTGAGAGGCGGTTAAGGCACTCTTCTCTCTGGCTTGTTGGTAGAGGGGGGTGGTCTTTCAGCTTTCCTCCTAGCTTCTTGCGCTTCTTCCACTTTGATGTAGGAGGCAGCTTTTTCCACCATCTCATCAAAATTCCGAGCGGGATTTTTGATGAGATCCCTGAAGAATTCTCCTTCTCCTAGTTCATGAGAGAAGGCACTCATCAAAATCTCCGAACTGGCAGTGGGAACATCCTGGGCCACTTAATTAAAGCGGTTGATGTAACTTCTTAAGGGCTCGGTCGGACCTTGCTTCAGAGCGAAAAGGCAGTGATCCGTCTTCTGATACTTCTTACTACTAGCAAAACGACGCAGGAAAGCCATCTTGAAGTCTAGGAAACAGGTGATGGACCCTTGAGATAGCCCGTCAAACCACTTTAACGCCGAGCCAGCTAAAGTGTTCAAGAAAACTCTACATTTGACAGCGTCACTATATTGATGTAGCAGGACTGCATTTTTGAATTTTCGTAAATGCTCTTCCAGGTCTCTGCTCCCGTCATACTCTCCGATCGACGGGGCCCTATAACCCTTGGACAGTCTTTCATTTAAAATCCTGGCCGAGAAAGGTACTTTCTCGTCCGGATCTTCCGGAAATACTTCTGGTATCATAAGATCCTTCCCCCTCTTAGAGTCCATGGGCAAGGAGCTTTCCGCAATGGAGACTTGTGGTTGTTCTTTCTTGAGACTGTGGTGCTGGGGCTCTAATTGATAATACCCCACACCGGGCTCATGATAAGGGACTTGAGGGAACACCTCAGGCTGTTTCCTTTTAGAGCCCCGATCTGAGACAGGAAGGGGCTCCTTGGAAGCTTCAGCCGGAGCTTGTCGCAGTCGTGAAACAGTCGCTTGCTTCTCGGAGGCTGCTCGCCTTTTGGTCTCCTTGAAGAGCTTGTACTCCCCGGCGGTCATAGTGGCATTGATGCGGCCAGACTCCTCCATTATCACGTTCCGGAACAGGTTGTGTGTTCCCACAGACGGCGCCAAATTTGATCCCGTCCGGAAGCTGAGTCAGATGAACGCGGGCCTCGGTGTGCTGGAAGTTGACGGAAAGTCGCCGTGGAGTAGGATCTACCTGGCACCCCTCGAAAAGGTTGGAACGGGCGGCTTACGACGGGAGGTGTCCAGGGCGATGACGCTGCGGCCCTACGCACACTCAGACGAGCTCACCAGTCGTTAGATACCAGAAACCAGGGAAAAAATCCCCGGGTCAGGCCCTCCGACGCTCAAGTCAGGTACTTTTTCCCCAGAAAGCACAGAAAAAAGGACGAAAAGTAAAGACTAGTGAGAAATGACGAGTGAGCGTACCTGCATAAGGGACAAGGCATCCCTTTTTATACTGCAATGGAAGTTTCTGGGTCTGACGGGTGTCAGGGAATGTCGGCTGTCAGACTCTGTCTGGCGGTGGTTGACACGTGTCTCTTCTTAATAGGCTGGCGGCAAAACCAAAGGTGTATCGAGCCCCAACTGTTAGCATATTCCCTGACACTGAATATTCTCTCAGATTCTCTGACAAGTGGTTATGATTTCTTGGCTTGTTTGTCCTGTAGTGTCTGGACGACGAGTCTGTATTCCGAGATCTGTACCCTGACCTGCTTCTATATACCTGTTATCCTCGGCGAGTGTGTCCCAACCCGAACGCTAGGTCTGTATCCTGACCTGCCGACCTGTAAGCCGGGTCTGTATCTCGACCTGCTCATATCCACTGCTATCCTTGGCTGGTACGTCCCGACCTGCACGTTAGATCCGTTTCCAGACCTGTTTACTATTTACTACTATCCAATGCTTCTACGCCCCGACCTGCACACCAGGTCGGTGTCCAGACCTGTTGTTTACTGTATACTTGATATCCATGGCTTGTACATCCCAACCTGCACGCTAGATCCGTTTCCAGACCTGTTTACTGTTTACTAATATCCAATGCTTGTACGTCCCGACCTGCACGCTAGGTCGGTGTCCAGACCTGTTGTTTACTGTATACTTGATATCCATGGCTTGTATACCCCGACCTGCACGCTAGGTCCGTGTCCAGACTTGTTTACTGTTTACTGATATCCTTGGCTTGTACCTCCCGACTTGCACGCTAGGTCTGTGTCCAGACCTGCTGGTTACTGTATTCTTGATATCCATGGCTTGTACGTCTTGACCTGCACGCTAGGTCCGTGTCCAAACCAGCTGGTTACTGTATTCTTGATATCCATGGCTTGAACGTCCTGACCTGCACGTTAGGTCTGTGTCCAGACCTGCTGGTTACTGTATTCTTGATATCCATGGCTTGTTCGTCCCGACCTGCACGCTAGGTCCATGTCCAGACCTGCTGTTTACTGTTTACTGCTATCCTCGGCTTGTACGTCCCGACCTGCACTCTAGGTCAGTGTCCAGACATGTTGTTTACTGTATACTTGATATCCATGGCTTATACGTCCCGACCTGCACGCTGGGTCTGTTCGTTGAGTTTATTCTACGCTAGGAGCCTTATTTCCTTTACCTTTAATTGGCTTGTAGGCTCAGTCCCCAGCTATATCTGGCCCGTGGGCCCGATCCTTGCCCATTATCAGGGTTGGTCCTTGTCCGGCTTATCCTCCCTTCCTTTGACCGCCCCATCAGCTGAGACTTTGATTCTGGCCATGTAAGCTTGACGTCTGACCTCCCTGATCTCCATGTCATCGTGACTCTCGACCAGCCATGGAGGCTTGACTTCTGACCTTCTTGACCTCCATGTCATCTTGACTCTTGACCGGTCATGGAGGCTTGACTTCTGACCTTCCTGATCTCCATGTCATCTTGACTCTTGACCGGCCATGGAGGCTTGACTTCTGACCTTCCTGACTTCCCCGTCATCTTGACTTCTGACCCTCTTGTGGTCTTGACTCATAACCACATCATCTCACTGATCCCACAAACATGCGCCGTATCAATGTCGATCCCTTCCTTCTCGCAAAACTCCACAATCCTTGCATTCCTCTCCGTAGCGACCTTCAAGCTTTCATCATCTAGTGCGCCGCTCAAGAGCCCCACCAAGTAGAACACATCCTCGTCCGGAAACACCGCCGATGTCCTATCATCCCACCTGAGACAAACCAACACCAAAACCCAATTCATTTGCCACTCTGTGGCCGGAAGGAATGTAGAAACATGAAGCTAAATTAGTTTGTCGGACTTGGACTTGTTGACGGGGTAGACGGTGAGGGTGACATCTTCGGTGCTAGTAATGATCTTCCCGAACACTCCGTTCCCAAAGTCCTGAATTCCCGATCCAGGTACGAGAAGGTTGAGCCACGGGTGGGGAACTTCCCGGATGTTCATGGCTCTCCGCTTCAGCTCTGCCATGTGGACTCTCTCCAAAAACACTGTGTATGGCACCTCGGTTTCCAGCCGAGTGCTGGGAATGTAACTCAGCTTCGATAGCAATGCTTCCACTTCCTGCAAGTGTAAGCAAGCTCCTCAGTAAGGCGATTGTGGCAGCGATCGGTTAGGGAACACAATCGATACCTCGTTGACGGAGTTGATGTTCTTCTCAGGGTCGAAGTACTTGGCGACCTCGAGGCAGTACAGAACTTTGCCGTCAGAGACAAATTGTTCAGCTCCAGCGGGGTCTTTGGGGACGAAGGGGAAGGAAGTCATCCAGTATTTGAGGAGTCCGACTTTGTTGACGTTGATAAAGCCTTCTTGGAAGTCGAAGGTGGCTGAGCCATCGTCCGACAGCGAGATGATGGACTCTACGTCTTATGCGGCAGACGACGCCGGTGTAGAGGAGTCTGATCCACTTCACCTTCATTGGTGAAGGGGGGATCGAGTGAGAATGGAGTAGTGTTAAGTGTGTGGAAGGTTAATGGACATGTTTATTACCATCTTGGGAGCTGGCTCGAGAGGGATGGCGACGCCGGTGATGATTCCGAACTGGCCGAATCCTGGATAGCTCATAGAGGGATAGAAGTTGGCAGGGAAAAAAACAACCTTTTGATCAGTATCTTGGAGAGAGTTTTGTGAATAGGGCAGGAGCAATGGGTGTTTTCTGTTGTTGGGTTGTAAGGTTATAAATATAATTTTACATTAAAAATACATGAGAAAGATCATGGATTTATAAGAGAAAATATATCTCCATTGGCATAAGGCCTTTTGCGTAGAGCCCAAGAGTAAAATCATAAGGGCTTAAGCCCAAAGTGAACAATTTCATGTCATTGTGGAGATATCTAAATTCTTTTCGATCCTACAATTGATATCAAAGCTCGAACTGTCAGAAGGTTTAACCGCCAACTGTGCATAAGAGCTATGGTCTGATTGAGCTATGTAGGTATAATTATGTTTGGATCAAGTGGATCAGACATCAGGCAGGAAGTCCTAGTTGCGGCTAAGAAAGGAAGTCCTAGTAGATCAGGTGGACTGAGGGATAGGAAGACCTGATGGATCGATGATCAAATGTGGAAAGCATGTGTGTAAAATATCGAAAATGGGTGAATCACCATAAGGGAATTTTTAAGAATTTTCAGAAATTTTCTGAGAATTTTTCGGAGACCGTATGGTGTAGGTTACGAGGATAAATATTGGGTCACGGAAAAAGTCTGTTTAATCTATCCCATTTAAACAAGGAAAAATTGAATTTTCTTTTTTTTTCTTTTCTTTTCTTTTCTTTTTCTTTTTTTTAATTTTTCTCCCCCTCCCCTGTGTGCCCGAGCCATCCCCGACGTCGTTCCCTTTTCCTCCTTCTCCTCTCACGCCCGATCCTTTCCATCTCTGCCCTAACCGCTCCTTTTCCTAACCGGTGCCGCACGCGACGGTTTCTTCTTCCTCGTGATTTAAGCTGTAACTCACTTTTAAAAGCAAAGATAAAAATAGAAATGGAAAAAGATATATATATATATATATATATATATATATATATATATATATATATATATATATATATATATATATATATATATATATATATATATATAAATGACTTGGGTTAGGATTTGAATCCTAGACCTTTGATTTAAGATTAATTTAAGTAGTCATTAGGTGGTGGTAAAGCATCACATTAAAAATAGAAAACTATTCATTATATGTAGATTATTTGTGGAGAGATGCTTCAACTTTCACTTAGTAAAAAGGGAATAGAAGAGATGAAAACCTAACTTTTCATCTTCTTTTTCTCCTCTCTAGCCGAATCCTCCCTTTTCCCTTGGTGGGTTCGGCCAAGATCTAGGACTAGGGTTTCCAAATATCTAAGTTCTTCAAGGGAAGGATCTAAGAGGAGAGTTTTCACAAGGATTCTTACGCACGTGAAGGGCGGCTTGGAGATCAAGACATACAAGAGAGGGTTGATCTTCCCTACACATTATAATAGTAAGATCTAGCGAAAGGATATAAGTACTACTCATCTGCAGTATAAGTTGTTTCGATAATGCATGTGGTGTTATGTTTTTATGCATGTAAGGAAGATACATGTTGGGTTATGTTTAATGCATGGTAAGGAAGATGCATGTTATGATTGTATGATACCCTCTAAAGTTTTGGGATTAAGAGCATATTTAGAGTATCTTGAATCGCTTCCCATTTAGTTTTGGGGCTAAGATGCATAATCAAGTACCCTAAAGTGCTTCCCTATAAATAGGGAGGATTGAGCGCACATAAGGTGGTTGTTTAAATGACAAGTAGGTGCAAGTATAAGAAAGCGATATATAAAAGAAAGTATTTTACTTTAAAGCGGTATGTACTGGGCACAAGGTCCATGGGTGGGCTCCTAGATCGCTCCTAGATCGCCTAGTAGTACCTTGATAGGTTCGGGATTAGCTACCTCAGATCTTATTAAGGATGCGCGTAAAGTAGTACAATGTCGGGCCCAAGCAAGTTTATTATTATTTTCACTAGTTATATAATATAAAGTTTTCAAACTACGTTATTTGTCTTAGTAGAAGCCTTCTTAAGTTTGAGTTATGAAGTTTAGCTTGGATGAACTCTATAATATGTCGAGATCACTTATGTTTCCATTACATGTTCTCATTGCTAGCCTAGTCTTAAGTTGATGTTTTGCATGATAAATCTATTTAAAAATGCATGTCATGTACATATTTCAGAATTATACGTTTTAGCGTGAATTACCGTCAACACGAGATTTGTGTTTCCCAAGCAGATTTGAAAAGTCTATTCTTGTTGTAATGCGTATTTTGTGAGTAGATGGTACTTACTAAGCATTTGCTTATAGATTTACATTTTCTTATACTGCAGATAAAGGAAAAGGAAAGCTCGAGTAGGAGGAGGCAGCAGGAGTAGTGTTTTGTGTGTGTGTGTGACAGAACAGTGGAAGGAGATCAGGAACTTGTTATTTTAAGGAACATATTGAGAACTCGATGTTAAAGTAATTTTTTCCTTTTCGCTCTATATGAAATACTATCACTATTTGTCTAGGATGAAGTTGTTAGTTTGACAGTATAAAAGTGGTGAAGAGGGGAGCTCTAGGGCCTCCCCAAAAGGGAGAACAAACCCTTTTGTACAGTGGGGTGTGACCTCCACACGGGTCGTGTCACGGCCGTGTGGAATCACACGGCCCCCTACTTCCTGCTCTCGGCCAAGGTGACACGGCCATGTGGATTCACACGGTCGTGCACCTCTTCCTCTCGGCCAAAAGGGGCACGGCCGTATGGATTCACACGGTCGTTCACCTCTTCCTCTTGGCCAAAGGGGACATGGTCATGTGGATTCACACGACCGTGCACCTATTCCTCTCGGCCAAGGGGGCACGGTCGTGTGGGTTCACACGGCCGTGTACCTCTTCCTCTCAGCCAAAGGGGGCACGACCGTGTGGATTCACACGGCCGTGCACCTCTTCCTCTCGACTAAGGGGACACGGCCGTGTGAATTCACATGGACGTGCAGCTCTACTTGGCTCCAGGTCATGTCCCATCAATCGAAACAAGTTAGAGTAGATCCATGGACTGATCAGTATCAAATGTGTAAGAATGACAAAATTGAGATATATAGAAAGGGTAACGTCTATCCTATAAGTTAAGGGTATTAGAAGGGTGGGTGTTACATAAGCCGTGGGTGAGGATTTTGCACCCTCTTCCTCTTCTTCTTTCCCCTCTTCCTCCGCCGATTCTTCCTCCTCATCCATTTTGAGCCGCACGCCGCCGACGTCTTCTCCTCACCGGCACTCGAGCACCGCCCCACATCTACTGGCACCGCCTTTCCTCTCTTGTGCCCTAGCAGCGTGGTCTCGCTGCGCCACACCGATCGCCAGCGCCGATCAAGCCGACGCCACCATCCTTATCGCAGCACCGGTTGCTTCTTCCACGCGACGCCAACCCTCGGGCTCACTCCAGACTTTACCGAGTAGCATCGGCAGTCGTCCAATCCCCTCTTCCCTAGCATGGATCGAGTTGTCGCAAGCTTGCTTCTTCCTCCTCTTTGTTGAGCAGTGCCTTCCCCTCTTTGCCCTAGCCATCTCCGACACTGCTCTCATGCAGTGTCCTTCTCTCGCCACCGTCCTTGTGCCCTAGCACCGATCGGCTAGCATTAAGTGCCAGCAGCCACCTTGTTATCAGCCTGAGTCTCTGGCATTAGGGCTTCCAGCAATAGCTTTGTCGGGTCCTTGGTCGTCGCAGACAGTTAAAGGAAGAGGAAAGGTGCTCAGGTTATTCTGGAAGTTGGGTTGTCGTTTGGAAGTTGATTTCTTGAGCTCCATTTTGATCCGGACAGTGAATTGCAGGGCGTTACTTATATTTCCAGTAGCTACCTCTGTTCTGGCAGCAACTAGCTTTGGCTCTGAGTTGAGGTAAGGTGTAGAGAGTTGGATGCCTAGCTGTAGATCATGATTTAATTGGAATAATTGTGGTTAGTTGTTCATGTATAGATTGATTTAGGGATAGATTTAAATCTAATTGAGTAGTGGTACTATTAGGGTTTAAGGAAACTAACCCTAGTTGACCGAAGGATTAAATTTAGGAAGGGGTTATATCTACAATTGATTAGGGTTTTCCTTAATTAGGTTTGAGTATTTTATTTAGCTATTTAATTCATAGGAACTTAGTTAAATAAAATATTTTGATGCAGGACTTTGATTCGAGACAGTGTCTCGATGAGGGATCTATTTCGGATACGATCCTCTTATTGGAAGCGGGTACTTTGACTTATCTTTTAATATATTGTCGTTTGATATGCATAGTAATATTTAATGAGTAGTAATAGTTATGTTCATTTCTACATTGGTATGTCATTATCTATTACCTGAGCATGCCGTATTTATTACTTGCTTTTGTATTCATATTCCTTTGATTATTTATGTCCTTAAGGTAATGACATACCATGCCTTATTATGTTCAGGACATTGATTTATTTTACCATACCTGACATATGTGCCTAGATCATATTATTTGATCCATATATCTTTTGGTACATATTTTATAGAGATGGATAGGATCAGGATATTTCCATGCTTAGTGTCATGCATCATCTCGCATGATTGCATGTTGTGTGATTGTTGGCTCCATTATTGTTGAGCACATCGTCATTTACATGGATCTCTATACACAACCACTCATGGGTTAGTGTTTTTTATCAGACAGGGTGTGTTACAGCAGGTTGCTCTGTTAAGGGCTCCCCTGGTCCACTCATGGATAGTGTGACGCAGCGTGGTAGCAGGACAGGGATCCCTCTTCTGAATTATCTCAGGGAGATGAGAGCATTGAGCTCCCCCACTTATGGTTTGGGGTAAGGATGATAGGTGTACTCCGACAGCATCCCGTCCACTCGGGCACATAGGAGTAGTGATGGCAGAGTGCACGGCTGTCACAGCCCTACCCACTCGGTCTCACCATCGTGTGTGAGACGGTTGACTGGCGTCAGGGGTGACCAGGACATGTTGCATCATATGCACTAACTGCATTTATTACTTGTGTTTGCTGAACTTTATATGCTGCATATTTGGTGGATGCATATGTTTGACATGCATACAGGATTTATGATACTCTCGATCTGACGACCTTTTTATCCCTATACCCAGGTCCTGGTTAGTACAGATACTCCTGCTCCTTACAGTTTTGCATTTTTCATATGATATATATCCAGGAGACTATACATATATTTATTATTAGTTGTTATTTTTTACTATGCATATCAGTAGTTACCCGCTGAGGAGTTGACTCACCCCATTGTTATTACCATTTTTCAGGTTGAGGTTGTTGGGAGGATTTCCAGTCGCTAGTCCCCCCTCCAAATTTCAAGGATTTTCGTTTTGGATCTTTTCATTAGTTTCCTTATTATGTTATCATCTATGTTTTCAGACTTGCATCTTTTTGGCACTTTAGATCTTGAATGGTCCTTTATTGTCGATGGGTTTTCATTTGGTATATCTTCCTACATGCCTGCCCGGACGGCAAAAGAGGTAGGTTTGGATGTATGCTGGTGATTTGAGTTTTATGGGTGTAGTTGAGTATGATATAAGATTTGAGTTTTATGGGTATAGTTGAGTAGGATATTTGAGATGATTTCCTTATCGTTGCTTAGGTTTAGTTTTTACTATATATATATATATATATATATATATATATATTCCGGCTATGTTGGGCGAGGTTTGTGTGGTCTTGAGGGCTTGTAGGTATGTCTCAAATTGTCACTCGTACAGGGGAGATGTTGCCAAAATTTCTTCTGGCAGGAACTCCCCGGGGTGTGATACTGTGGTCCTTTGTTTGAGGAGGGATTCTTTTTGATCCTACATTTTCTCCACCGGATGCAACACACTTAGACTGAGTAGCTCATAAAATACATGATTGAAGAAACACCCTGAAGGAGGGGAAAGACAACTCTTAGGATCGCCAAAATAAATATTTTTTCTAGTTGATGTGCCAAAGTAGAGTTTTGAAACATTAACTTTCAACCAAAAGGCATATATACACCCGAATCATTCCTTTAATTTCCCTTTGATGTTGTCACCCATCTCTAAGATTAGTTTTCCCTTGGTGAGCATTTGTCCATTCAATTCATTATGCCCCTTTAAGAGGGTCAAATAGATATCGAATAACAACGAGTCGACCAATTTTTCAGATTGTTCAGATAACAAATGAGTAATGAATATCATCATCTTGGATGTGCAGTGGACAAAGTAGACTGATTTGCTTATTGCACTCTTGTTCGTTAGGGTCATTTATCATGCTTACTGTTAGTATTAGCCCTAGTACCAATTATGAGATGATTGTAAAGGGCTCATTTTGTATCATATATCATTATTAATAAAAAGACAAAATTGGTTATTATATTTATTGTAGTTCAGTGTCGATTGAATAAATATAATAATATGCTTGGGTAGTAGGTTCTTATCTGCAATATATCAATTGGTTGAATTGATAGTAAGATATTGTAGAGAACACTACTCTTAATTATTCCTAGTCGAGCATTAATATACAAGGACAATATTAATGCATTGAGACTAACATGTAGGTCAACGGATGACTTGATCTCACAAGTCATGGATATGAGATATCAGGTTGACATATGGGTATATATTAGATAATATATACTGAATGACCCACCATGAGAATGTTTCATGGATCGTTGTATGAGTGTCATAAACATTCTCATGTGACTATTGGTATGAATAGTCCTTAGACCTGAAGTTACTACGGTTCCCTACATAAGGAGTTGCATATTTTTGTATCGTCAAACGTCACCCGTAACAGGGTGGACTATAAAGTCGATCACTGGGTATGTAATGAATTATGCGGAGGGATGTGAGTGATGTAGATGGGATCTATCCCTTCCATATGACGGAAGCGATATCTGTGGGCCCCTTGATTAGTAGGACACAAGAAAGCATGGCCATGCGTAAATGAATCAATATGAGATATTGAGTTCATTTGTTTAAGTGTGTCTATTTGGAGATCAAAAAACATAAAGATTGATAAGAGGATTACATAGTTTATGTCTAATTGATCAATCTAGATATCAAGGATAGAGGGACCAAGTCATACATAATGATAGCCACGGACAGGTTAGGTCGGATCTCGACTTTCTCGTCACTTGGGTAGCAATGATGCCTTGCTAGATGTCACTCATTATTTATGTATCGCAAATGTTGATTGGGGTACATTACCAACGTTACGAGAGCCTATAGGGTCACACACAAAGAACAAGTTGATATGGAGATGGGTTTATGTGATGAATCAATGGATTAAGTGTAATCTGAATTTGACTCATTGAGTTAGACTCAAAGGGATCCAATTGTTGGATTGAGTCAAGTTGCTTGAGAATCAATGGATTGGACTCATTAGGTGAACTTGAGTTCACCAAGGAAGTTGAATGGTCAAAATTGAACCATTGGATTGAATGGTTGATTTTGAGCCATTAGATTAGAAGATGAAAGGGTGGAGACTCTTGGTATATACCATGGGATGGTTATAAATATCATTTGGATGATAATTTTGAGTAGATGAACAAGTGTTGAGACCCTTGGGATTCTTCTTCTTCCTCCTTCCCTTTCTTGGCTGAAATCACTATTGTGGTTGCTAGCACAACCTTGTGATTTCTTCTCCATTTTGATTTGTTTGTGAGACAAGCAAAGACAAGGCTTGTTCGTGTGGATACCGTAGAGGCGCGGACGCTTGAACACGCTGAGATCTGCATCTAAAGAAAGGTTGTTGTCGGGATTGCGAAGGGCACGCAACAAAGGTATAATCCTATCATGTATCTTAGTATAGATTATGAATAGAAAATGTTTCTTCCCTTCGCATGGATCTGCTGAATAAGAGGATCTAGTAATTTTTCCGTTGTGTTTCCGCGTCTTTGGCCCGCTAGATCCCAACACTTACCAACCAAAGTTAACATGAGAAGGTTGATGTTTCATCGCTAGGAAAGAAAGCAAATACCAAGGAACATAAATAAATTACCAGCACTGATCGAGTAGGTGCATTCTTCAAGCCACCCATCACTTCATGGGTGACCAGATCACTGTTATCCCACACGATGAAATGCGCCTGTCGCAAGAATTTGGCAAAGGGGTTTCCTCCACTTTTCTGCACCACAAATCCGAGCATTCGCGTATTCCTTGTTACATTCTCCGATGCGATGTTAGGTCCTCCTAGCTAAAGAACATTCTCACTTGGAAATCCAGTTGTTATTTCACATTCAAAACATAGGAGTATGAGCAGACAGTAATTACTAAAACTATCTTCTACTTCATAAAATGAATTCATGATAGTATAAATAAACCATTAGATTGGAATAAGGAAATCCTTTGATTATCTTCATAAACTTGTGGAGATTCGTAAACATATTGACACTTCTATTTAAGGTGGACGAAACGAATTTCTTGAGTTAAAACTGATAATGAGCAAGTAGGAGTGTTCTATATTCTTAAGCATTTGAATGTATGCTAAGGATGAGTAGAGAAATTTACTTGCAGATTTGATCATCTGAGTAGGTGTTATAATACGTGGAATGGGATCTAAAGATGCCTCGAGACCCTTTGCGAGAGAAGATTATTATCGGAACATTAGTCCTTTCCTTCCTATACTGACTAATCTCCTTAAACACTCTCCATCATAATTTTTTTAATAATTTTTTAAAATTATTTTTCATGAAGTATGTCTTTTCGCCTGCATGACGGTCCAATAATATTGTTCAACTATGCAATCACATCAAAAAAATAGAAATCCTCATGTAATTTTCAACAACAACTATAAGTGTAAGTTGTAGTTGATGAATAAAACAATGAATATAATAAGTAAACTTGTTCTTCATTATAATTCAATTTTTAATTTATTGAAATTTTCTCTCATATTGCTAGCTCCATTGTATCATTGACCTTGAAAAAATTGATAAATATAACCCATATTAGCACAATAAAGAATCAATAGTAATCTTAAGTGATACAATAGTAGTGTCGCTTACATGTACAATACTTAGAGAATTAGTGGTTAAATAGGTAATGGATCTGATAATATCTTGTTGAATAACAGACGATGTCAGTTTGAGGTTTAAGGGAGTATTATTCAATGCAACTATATTGATATCCTCATTATGGCCAGCAAGAAATCTTAACAGTGCAACTCCTCTCCTCTTCTACTGCTACCATCGCTGGCTAGGAAGGGAGGAGGGTACAACTTCTTTTTGCCACTTGCAAACTCCCTAGGGGATGTCGTCTCCTTCTCCAACATCACCTCTCTCTCCTCCTTCACCATCGACCCTCCTTGATGTTAGATTTGGTCACTACTACCACCTCTTAAGAAGATCTAGCCATTACTATTGCCCCTGGCGCAGATTCGGTTGATGATGCCACCCGCGACGTAGATTCGGTCGCTATCATCGCCCCTAGCAGAGATCTGATCGCTCTTGCCGCCCTTGGTGTACATCTGTAGTTGTCGTCGTCCCTGGTGCAGATCCAGCCGTTGCCATATCCTCTGGCACATATCCGGTCACTACCGACGCCTCTGGTGTAGATCTGGTCGCTGCCTCACCCGTGGTGTAAATCTGGCTACTGTTGCCACCTCCAGCGTAGATCCAGCCGCTATCACCTCCTCCGTCATAGATCTGGCTTACGGCGCTGCCTCTGGCGTAGATCCAGCCGCTGCCGCCACCCCTGTGTAGATTCGGCCTCTAGAGCTGCTCTTGGTGTAGATCCGGCCACCATCACCACCTCTGGCACAGATTCAGCCAGTGTCTTCACCTCCTACATAGATTAAGCAACTGCCACCACCCCTATGTAGATTTGATTGTTGTCGCCTCTGAGTCATAGTTAGGACCTGACACCAAACTGAAATCCAGCTAGGTCTGCGGGACCCATAGCTGGTGAAAAGTCCAGATAGGTCTACGGGGCCCGATCTCTAGCAGGAAGTCCGGTTGGGTAGGTGGGATCGGACTTGACAACCAGCCAAAGTTCAGTTGGGTCTGCGGACCTGACAACTAGCTGGAAGACCTGGTGGGTCAAAAACAAGTCAAGCGACTGCAATTAGTAAGTAAAAGTAAGCAACTGGAGGAGAGATCTAGTGAGGACGCGTTCCTCGTTGAGGGAACTGTAGGCGTCGGTCTAGCTTAGGTTCATTTGGGAAGTCTAAACTGAGACCTTGACTAGATCCTGGTCTCAGGACGACAGGATCTAATTACTACTCCTATCTTATTAATGTCATGACAACTCTATTTTGCAGCATAAATATATTGTTCTGTTGCTTGGACTAACTTTTTGTTGCAAGGAAGAAAAGAGACAAATAGTGGTCCGAGAGCTCGGAAGGGGTCCGAGAGCTCGGAAGGGGTCCGAGCGCCCGGACTAGTGTTACCCGGGCCAGTGACGCAGGCACCCGGGCGGTCCTGGCACCCGAAGTTGGTCCAGGCGCCCAAACCATAAAAGTTATCCCAAGTTCTTCTTTCTTGTTTTCATTTAAGGTCTAGTTTCTTTTTAGTTTACTTTTCTTTCTTCATAATAACTCTAATCCCTCTACTTAATTTTTCTTGTATATTTCTTTTTGTATGATTCTAAGTTATAGAGGCGTGCAAATCACATATAAGGAAGTATCTTCAAAACATGAATATCTCAACCAGTTGGAGCTCATCACTTGGAAACTTCACTAACTTCAAAAACCTCCTCCATTTTACATTTCTAGTTTTCATTAGGACAATGAAATATTTAAGTATGGGGGGATGTGTTGGGTTGTAGTTTAGTTTTTGCATATTTCATTTTACATAATAATTTTTTTTCTAGTTGCATCATTCATCACATTATGACTGTTTATTCCTTAATGTAAAATACTATCACGCTTATTCTAGATTCCATATGGCTTATTGGTTACTTATGGTTCTAGTATATTTAGTGATCTATCTTTTCATATCTATGTTAGCATGAAGTGAGCAATGTTTTACTGTAAAAGTTTGAGTATTGTCCTTATTTTGGAATCTCTTTACACTATGCCTAGTTTTGATGGTAGATAACTCTGAAAATAGTCATGATTCATAGAAATAGACTAATACTTATGTTTCTAAGGTAACCTCTTAATTTTATTTTGGTTAATAGATGATCTTGGATCATGGCAACTCACTTGAAAAAAATCAAAATCTCTGTATTTGCATTTATATATTTGCATTTGTGTTAGTGCTACACCTTTAAAGCACTAAATTTTTTTAAAAAAAAACTCATATGAATAAGCGATAGAAAACATTTATCATGAGTGGAAACTAATATTATACCCCTTTGAGATCGAGTTAGGTTGCTGGGGAAATAAATATTATGTTTCTCTTGATTCTGAGTAGTCCTTTGAGACCTTGTGTAGTTTTAAAGATATGAACCATGCATGTGGCAGGTAAGTGTCTATCACCAGAAACACAAGAAACACAGTTTTATGATGACTTGGCTAGGCATAGGGATTAAAACTTGAAAAAGTTAGGTCACTATTACACTAAGTAGGGAGAACTATTTCTTAGGTCATACTCAAACAACTTTTGTATCTTGCTCACCAATGAAATAATTTGATAGGATTAGATCAACTTGCTTAAGATTATGATGCACTATTTAGCCACTGGAGTCTAGATTACAGTTTTTGCTTGAGGACAAGTAAAAGTTTAAGTCTAGAGGTGTGATGTGCGTAGATTATATATACTTTTATGCATATTTTGACGCACATTCACATACTTTATTTGCGCTTGATTTATACACTTTTACACCTCTTATCATATTTTCAACATAATTACTCTTTTTTGTTAGAAATATGTTTTTTGTGTGTTTTCTTATTGATAAGACACGATTTGAAGCAAAACAGAGCTTAAATGGAGTCTAGAGCCTCCAAAATACCCGAACCATGCTTATAAGGCACGACCGTGTGAAAATATAGCACAAACTAATGTTTTACATGGCCTGACCGTGCCTTTTAGGCACGGCTATGTCTTTTAGGCATGGTCATGTCTTTTTTCAACACTACAGACCAAAAGTAAAATGGTCATGACTCTTTGTTCGATTAGATTTATGGGTTGTTCTAGATACCAAAATGTAGATAACTTTAAAATCTATAACTTTGCTAGACTTAAACTAGAGAACTCTAAGTTTAGATGTGCTAAAAGTCTCTACAAGTGAGATATGGCCTTGACACATGGTCGTGTCAAATTCTACTTTTTTTACACTGCACATCAAAAGTAAAATGGTCACAACCTTTTGCTCAGTTGAAGTATTGGGTTGTTCAAGATAACAAAATGTAGTTAACTTCAAGATCTACAACTTTGATGAAGACTTCAACTTGAGAATACCATGTTAAGATGTGCTAAAAGGCTCTACAAGTGAAACACGGCTGTGTGAAATCCACACAGCCGTGTGGAAATTCTAGAGATGAAACAGGTTGCGACCGTGTGAAATCCACAAGGCCATAGCGGAAAACATAGGGTATGTCTGTCCCTTACTATAATAGAGGTTTTCTCCCCTTTTCACTCATCTTTGGCTTGGGGCTCGCCCCTATTCCTTAGGGAAAGATTCTCTCCCTTAGGGAAACCTTAGAAGCTTCATCTTAGTCGATCCATCCACCTCTGGAGCAAGGATTGCATCCAAGAAGACTAGCACTGTATGGATAAGCCTTCTCTTCTCTTCTCTTTATGTTTTGAGTTGTAAATTGCTTTACTTCTTATCTCTTAGTTGTATTTCCTTCTTTATAGAGTAGATCCTCTAGATTTAGGATGTAGAAAGTAGTTATGATGTGATATAATGTATGAACTATGTATTTAGATATTTTTTTATGCTATGATATGTTTTATGACTTATTCTTATGCGTTGTGCCTTATATGTGTTTGAAAAAATGTGTGTGAGGTCAATACATTTAGATGTAGAGTTTTGATCATCGTGTAGAGGAAAGGCCTTGGATTGTAAGATCATTGGACCTTGTGACAGAAAGTATCCCTTACTTTCTATAACATTTCTTTAAAACAGAGATCGATTCTCTACTAGGAAGATTAATTAGAGTTCTAGGAGTTTTTTCCAAATTAATGTTAGAAAGTGACTTGTGTAATCTAGCAATTATATGATCGGAGGGCCCTGTGACGAAGAATATCCCTTTAATCAAACTTTCTAAGTTACATTTTCTACTTAATTGTATTAATCTATCGTTAGGGAGTAAATTGGATAACTCTAGTAATTGTATAATCGAGGGGCCCTGTGATAGAGGATATCCTTTAACAGACTTTCTAGAGTTGCTTATTTACTTAATAGTGTTAGAACTTGGATAAACTCTTCGGTATAACTTGCACAAGGTCATGTCAGACTTTAGTTAGAAGTCCTACACGGTGTAAGTATGGAGTTAGGTAGATGAACAATACATAGGGACATTAACTAATATCATAATAAAATCAAAACCCTAAAATGTATCATCTTTCACTCACTCACGCTTCTTCTCTCCCTCTCTTCTCTTAATCTCTCTCTCTCTCTTCTTCCCTTCTCCCTCTCTTCATAGCATTCATGAGCTATCTTTCAATTGTCTAGATAACTCACTGTGTAAAGTTAACTAGTGTTTAATCAACAATCCTTATGAGATCAATATTTTATTACTTAACAACACCCATATACATACAGGCACACATCACAAGCTCGGATATTGCCATACGATAGGCCTGGAGTTCTCTCTCATCGGCTACTCAGTTGGATTTCTATCTAGGACACACATTACGTTAGGTATAGATATCCTAGCTCCACGTGAGTGACTCGGGCTTCCTCGACTCCTTAGTCGAACGTGATTTGCCTTATGATAGGCCTGGAGATTTCATCCCTGACATCTCAGTTGGAAGACACTATGAGTTACCTTATGATAGGCTCAGAGACCCTAGCCCCATCCTAGCCATTCACCTTACGACTTCCCAACTCCTCGGTCGGAAGATATTCAACCTTATGACAGGTTCGGATTAGCCTCACAAGAGGCTTAAAAACATCCTCACCGACTACTCAGTCAGAAATTTCTTACACAATCTACCAAAAACCCTTCACTCTCTCATGTGGAGTTTCTACACTAGGTACTCGATGTATAAATCCTGAAGGTATACCAATATGAAAAACACATCTTGTCATAATACCACAGTCCAGTCAGTCGAACTCATACCTCCTTCGACTAGACTTAAGAGGAAGACTTATAATATGATGAGTAGAAAGAGGGCTCCATGTGGGCAAGGGCATTTTTGGCTTTTTCCTTTTTGACCCTTGTTAGGGTTTTCCTGAACCAAATAAAAGGGAAGAGGGGGGCTAGAAAGAAGGGGATGTGTCTCCTCCACCTCCTCTCCTAGCACCAAAGCCACGATGCTTCCTCCCCAGCACCGATGATGCCTCCTTTCCCTAAAGTGAGCATGTCGCCGACCCCTTCTCTCGCACACACGATGGCGCCCCCTCTCATGACGCCTCCATCAACGACCTCCTCTCTCGACGTCGTCGTCGCCGCCAATGGCCATAAATAGAAGAGATGATTGACCCTCTCCTTTCTTTGGGTCTCCTAGACGACGCTAGGAGAGAGGGGAATCGCTAGGAGAGAGCTCCTTCGTCTCTGCCATGGCTACCGCCATTGCTACTCCAACCAATCTCAGACCAGCCATCCACCAGTCGACCACTCCCCTCTCCTCCCTTGCTATTGCCACCACTGACCAGGAAGGGAGGAGGGTAGAGCCTCTTTTTCTCATGTGCGAACTCCCTAGGGAATGTCATCTCCCTCTCTGACGTTGCCTCTCTCTCTTCCTTAATCATCAACCATCCTCACTCTCAGATATGATCATTACTGTAAGTATCCTATGTCAGTTTTGATGTGATCAATTGAGTTAAGTTAGGTTTTGTATGTTAATGCCTTATGTCTGAGTGTGCATGGACTTAGAAATACAAGAAGTTGAGTAAAAGATGCAACAAGTGAGAATGATGACATGGGAAAAGAGTCAAAGGGATGAGGAGTTGCGGCATAATATACCGATGGAATGAGAAGGATGTGTGAGGCGCATCCGAGGGATGAGAAGCTGGGCGAAAGCCCATTCGAGGAAAAGATCGAAGTTGGGTTTAAGTGAGCTCAACTCTGGACGACTGGAGTATCACCCAAGTGAACGGAGACCAAAAATGATCAACTCAATGTTGACCATAAAGACCCAAGGTGCCTCAGTTGTCTTGAGGCATCTTGGATGCCGAGCAAAGTAACTACCATAGAAGAGACTTGAGGTGCCTCAGTTGACCGGAGGCGCCTCAGATGACCGGAGGCGCCTCAGATGAACAGTAGTCAAGACACCTTAGATCAACTGGAGGCACCTCCGATGACCAGAACCATTGCAACGCGGATAAGAAGTGGGAATCCACGTCAGCAACAACTGAGGTGCCTCAAGTGAATTAAGACGCCTCCGATGCCTCCAAATCAATTATATGAATATTACATAGATAAAATTTTATATACTTGGAGGCTCCTCTAACTGTTCGAGGGGCCCCAAACTGTCACATCATCAAAATGATCACTTTTAACAATTGAGCTATAAAAAGGGCCTTGAACTCAGTTGTAAAAATACACCTATTATTAAACTTCTGTATTCACTTCTTGTACGTTCAACTGTTGTAAGGGGCTACTCCGCCTCCGATCTTGATCGAAGGATTTCTTTTTAGTGAGTTTTCTACCATCTTAGATTAATAACCACCTAGGTTGTAACCAAGTAACTCTTTTGTCTCCTTTAGTTTTTATGTTATTTATTTCTACTTAATTAATTGTGTGTCCTTGCTATGTAAGAAAGAAAGAGAGATTTATAACTTTATTTTGCAGGTCGTCTATTCACCCCTCTCTAACTAATCCACCCGATCCAATAGTTGTCGTTGTCCCAGCACAGATCTGGCCGCTTCCGTCACCTCGATGCAAATTCGACTATTGTCGCCGCCCATAGATCCGGCCGTTGCCATTGCCCCTAGCGTAGATCTAGCCACTGTTGTCGCCCGAGCATATGATTGTTGCCGCCGTACCCAGCGTAAATCCGACTGTTGCCATCACCCCTAGCACAGATCTGACCATTACTGTCACCCTTGGCGCAGATCCGAGTACTGCTACCACCCCCGATGTAGATTTGGTCACTGCAACCTTCTGAAGTGTATATTCGGCCACTACCATTACCTCCGGCGTAGATCCCGCAACTACCACTCCCTTGTGTAGATCTGCCGCTACCACTACCCCTGAGGTAGATCTAACCACTACTTCCCCTAGCGCATTTCCAGCCATTGTTGTCGCCTCCGACGTAGATCCAGCTGCTGTCGCTACCCCTGTGTAGATCTACATACGTGTATACAAACTCATATACAGGCGTATATGCCTCTTGATGTATCTCAGTATTTTGTTATTCTTCTTCATTCATACGTCGTCGGAGACTAACTTGAGTATCAGAGTGAACGAGCGAGGACACCTTCGACCTCCATTCTAACCCCTACTTCACTTCATTACTCCTCTTAGGCATCTTTGGGCACCTTATCTTCCTCCTGGCTCTTTCAGCGACGAGGACAACTCACCTTTTCTTATGAGACTTCGTGACCTGGTCAATATCAAAGATAGTTTACCCTCCTCTTCCTCTCGGTCATGGTGACTTCGTCAACGTTCCAAATAGCTCATCTACAAGTTGTTCGTTGAAAGTCTTAGAGCAGGATCATCCATCATAATTTTTTCAAATTGTTTCTCACGAAGCATGTCACTTCTCTTGCATGGCATTCCAATAATATTGTTCAACTGTGCAATCACATTAAAAAAAGTAGAAATTCTCATATGATTTTAAACAACAACTACAAGTGTAAGTTATAGTTGATAAACAAAACAATGAATTATAGAAGACTTGTTCTCTATCATAATTAAGCTTTTTAAGTTATTGAATTCTCCTCTCATATTATTAGCTCCATCATATCCTTTCCCCCATGAATTAGATATAGAGAACCCATGTTAGCACTGTTGGTGCAATCATGCCCTGGAAGTTTCAATGTGTTGACAATTGTTTAAGTTTCGATTAATACGGTGAATCTAACATGCATTGTGAGTTTGTAGGAGAAGTTTCTTGCAGGTCGGAACACCGGATGCAAGAGAAGTCCAAGAAGGTCGAGGACCAGATTCTTGGCAAAGGAGCCCTTGCAGGTCAGAAAACCGGATGCAAGGCAAGAGAAGTCCAAGAAAGTCGAGGACCGGATTCTTGGCGAGAGAAGTTCCTACAACTAAGAAGGTTGGATGCGTGTTAAGCTCACTTAGCAAAAATCGATTGGTAAATCGATTTAGATATGGTTGTGAGCCAGAATGCCTTTGAATCGATCAGTCAATCGATTGGAAGGAAGCCAATCGATCGACCGATCGATCGGGAAGTTTCTGCGCGAACCACAGAGTGCTTCTGGATCGATCAGCCGATCAATTGGGGTAATCCAATCGATCGAACGATCGATCCAGGAAGCTTCTGTGCGAAGCACAGAAGCCTCCTGAATCGATCAGCCGATCGATTGAAGTTACTCAATCGATCGGCCGATCGATTCACAGAGGCACTGCACAGAAGTTTCCTGGATCGATCAGCCGATCGATTGAAGTTACTCAATCGATCGGCCGATCGATTCACAGAGGCACTGCGATTTTGGATTTCACGAGCGTGTGTCTGAATCAATTCAAGCACTACACTAATCGATTCAAGTTCAAGTGAAGTAATCTACGCCGTTGATCTTGACGCGATGGTTTCCAACGGATACTTATGAATCGATTCAGGTATAATCCCAATTGATTCACGGCAACGATGATGTGAGAAACGGCTAGTTTTCTCAAAGTTTAAAAATGCTGAAGAAAAAAGGAACAGTATCACTCTCAAGAAAAAACACTGTTCTATTTCTCTTGGGTGATCAATCTTTGAAGTGCTCAAGATCTCTCAAGGAATTAAATATCAAGCTCTCCATCTCCCCATGTTTTCAAGATTCACGTTACAAGGAAGAAGCATTTCAAGTTTGTAATCTTTCTTTTCTTCTTCATTGTAGTGAGTGTGATCTCTTCTCTTGGAATGGGAGGCTTGTAAGTCTTGTAAGGCTTCTCCACCTTCGGTGTTAGTCCGAGAAGGAGAAGTTTGATAGTGGAAGGGTGACGGTGGTGTGGATCCTTGGACTAGTCACCTCTTTGAGGAGGTGGATACCAAGTAAATACAAGAGTTAGCATTGCTTTCAAGTGTCCACTGTGAAAGATTGAATTGATCAAGGAAACGAAGTGAGCCATTCACCCCCCCCCCTCTAGCTCAACCGATCCTAACAAGTGGTATCAGAGCATTGGTTTGCTTTTGAGGATTCACCGCCAAGAAAGCACAAGTTAAAGAGCTACAAAGATGTCATTGAAGGAGGGACATAGTACTTCATGACCACCATTCTATGAAGGCAGTAATTTTACTTATTGGAAGAGCCGCATGGAGCATTATCTCATGACCGAAATTGACATGTGGTTCTCAATCACGGAGGGATTCACGGTGCCAACCGAAAATGGAAAGATGCTTGAATCATCAAGGTGGACCGCTAAACAAAAATTGAAGGCTCAAGCAAATGCTAAGGCAATTGTGACTCTCCAGTGTGGGTTGAGTTTGGAACAACTCAACAAGGTTGGACCTTTCAAAAACGCCAAGGATTTATGGGATAAGCTCATTGAGCTAAATGAAGGCACCAAGGATTCAAGAATTGCAAAGAGAGATCTTTTGATAAATCAACTTCAAAATTTCACAATGAAGGATGGAGAAATGGTAAGTTCACTACATGGGAGATTCAAGGAACTATTAAATGGTCTTCATTCAGTTAGAGAGAGTGTGGAGAACTGGGATCTCATAAGGTATGCCTTAAAATCTTTCCCTCGAAACTCATTATGGTCATCCATGGTGGATGCCTATAAGGTTTCAAGGGATTTGTCAATAGTAAAATTGGATGAATTATTTTATGAACTTGAATTGCATGAGCAAGCTAACAGAAGCCACAAAGAGAAAGGTATAGCTTTAGTTGCAGGTGAAAAGAGCAAAAAGAAGCACAAAGAAAAGAAGAAGGAGAAGAAGGAATCATCTTCAGAGTCTGAGCGAGATAGTGATAGTGATAGTGATGAAGAGCTATCATCAAGTGAAATGGCAAACTTTGTTCGAAAAATGATGAGACATTCAAGGAAGTTTGACAAGAAAGATGTTAAAAAGATTTTCAATGATGAAAAGAGAAAAGGTAAATCTCTTGTGGATTCTAAGATTAAGACTGATGTAATTTGCTATGAATGCAAGAAAAAGGGGCACTACAAAACGGAGTGTCCAAAGTTGAGGAAGCAAGAGGAAAAGACCAAGAAAAAGAAGAAGGCTTTGAAAGCCACATGTGACGACTCATCGTCAAGCTCATCGGAAGAAGATGAAAGGAAGAGCTCAAAGCATATGGCTCTCATGGCATTAAGCCATGTTGAAGATAGTGAAGATGAAGATAGTCATGGAGAGGATGTGGAGTCTTCAAGTGAGTCATCATCTAGTGATGATGATGAGGTAATTTCTCCCAAGCTTGATAAGATGTATGCTACCATTGTATGCTTAACCAATACACTAGCAAAATCAAAAGGGAAGGTTAAAACATTGCAAAATGAATTGAAATCACTTAAAAAAAAATTGTGTCATGTGAAATTTGCATGCTTCATGAAAATGACAAAAATGATTTTGATGATCTTAAAAAGGAAAATGCATCGTTGAAATTACAAGTTGATGATCTTAGAGGTGCTCTAGAAAAATTTACTTCAAGCTCAAAATATTTAGACATGATTCTAGGAGCTCAAAGGGGCGTGTACAACAAATCGGGACTAGGTTTTAAATCACAAGATAAGGAAGTTAAATTTATGTCTCTAATTAGTAGAAATCATGCTTCAAAGGTTAAGTTTGTTCAAACTTGGGTACCCAAGCAATTTGTTATTGATGCTACCGGACCCAAAGTTTGGGTACCAAAACATTTGGTTCATCGTGTGTAAACAAGTATGTGCCGAGGGGGAGCATCCAACAACATGGTTTGTAGATAGTGGATGCTCTAAGCATATGACGGGGGACTCTTCAAAATTTTCATCATTTAGACACAAAAGTAAAGGTACCGTTTCTTTTGGTAATAGTGGTGAATTAAAAGTCATAGGAATAGGAGATATTAGAATTTCTGAAAAATTTTTGATAAGAAATGTGTTATTAGTGAAAGGCATGGTCTTTAATCTTTTAAGTGTTAGTCAACTATGTGATTCGGGTTATGGAGTTGAGTTCAAATCATCTCAATGCCTAATCAAGCATTAACTAAACACAAATATTCTCATAGGCCATAGAAGAGAAAATATTTATCAAGTTGAACTATTTGGTGCTACTAATGTGTTTACTAAGTGTCTCATGTCTAAAGAGGAGGAGACTTGGCTTTGGCACCGAAGACTTGCTCACACCAACATGAGGAATATCAAAAGACTTTCAAAGAAGGAGTTGGTGCAAGCATTGCTAAAGTTGAAGTTTCAAAAAGATAAAATATGTGATGCATGTCAAATGGGTAAGCAAACCAAAGCTACTCATAAAGGTAAAAACATAGTAAGTAGCTCAAGTGCTTTGGAGCTCATTCACATGGATTTATTTGATAGTAGTAGACATATTTCTTTAAATGGTAGTAGATATTGCTTTGTGATTGTGAATGATTACACTAGATATACATGGGTGTTTTTCTTGAAACATAAGGATCAAACTCTAGATACCTTGATTGCTTTTTGTAATAGAGTAGAAAATGAAAAAAGTCATAAGATAAACAAGATAAGAAGTGATCATGGAGGTGAATTTGAAAATGATAGATTCACAAGCTTTTGTATGGAAAAAAGTTATAAACATGAATTTTCCACCCCTAGGACTCCTCAACAAAATGGAGTTGTTGAGAGAAAAAATAGGGTTTTGCAAGAGGCCGCTCGGAGCATGTTAAATGAATATTCACTTCATAGTTTCCTATGGGCCGAAGCAATTAATACGGCATGTTATGTGCAAAATCGAACATTAATTCATAGATTTCTAGGAAAAACACCTCATGAGTTGTGGTTTGGTAAACCACCTACAATTAAGCATCTTAGAGTTTTTGGGTGTAAGGTCTATATTCTAAACACCAAAGATCATTTGGGGAAGTTCTCCGCTAAGGCGAATGAGGGCATTCTTGTAGGCTACTAAAGTCACAGCAAGGCATATCGAATTTACAACAAAAGATCAAAATTGGTTGAAGAATCACTAAATGTTGTATTTGAAGAAAATCCTTCTTTGAACTCTACAAGAGCAAATGATGAAGAATTACAATTTGAGTTAGAGAAACTAACACTAAACGAAGTAGATCATCAAGGGGAAGAATACCAAGAGAGTGATGGTGAGAAAAATGAATCTTTGCCACTTGAACCCGAAATTATAACAAATCAAGAATCAAGATCTACTAGGATTCATGTAAATCATCCCTTGGATCAAGTAGTAGGAGACATCACTCAAGGAGTGAGAACTCGATCTTACTTTAGAAATGAAGGAAGCCAAGTCGCCTTAATATCTCAAATAGAACCAAAAACCATTGATGATGCCTTGTTTGATCCGGAGTGGATTTTAGCAATGCAAGATGAACTATCTCAATTTGAAAGAAGTCAAGTTTGGGATTTAGTTCCTAGGCCTACCAGCAAATCAATTATTGATACAAAATGGGTTTTTAGAAACAAACTTGATGATAAGGGAATAGTTGTGAGAAACAAAGCTAGATTGGTTGCTAGAGGTTTCAATCAAGTAGAAGGATTAGATTATGATGAAACTTATGCACCCCGTAGTAAGATTGGAGTCTATTAGGATGATGTTGGCTTTTGCCGCTCACAAGGGTTTCAAGTTGTACCAAATGGATGTAAAATCATCTTTTTTAAATGGTATTATAAAAGAAGAAGTATATGTTGAGCAACCACTGGGATTTGAGAATTTGAAGTGTTCAAACCATGTATATAAACTTAAAAAAGCCTTATATGGGCTAAAACAAGCTCCCCGAGCTTGGTATGAATGATTGTCAACATTTCTAGTGTCGAAAGGGTTTCATAGAGGAAAAATTGATCCCACATTATTCTTAAAAAATAGTGGTAATGATATGTTTGTGGCCTAAGTATATGTAGATGACATTATTTGTGGCTCCACAAATAATGACTTTTTAAATGAATTCATTAGTCACATGGAGAGTGAGTTTGAAATGAGTTTGGTTGGTGAGTTAACATTTTTTCTAGGGTTACAAATCAAGCAAACAAAAGAGGGCATTTACATTCATCAATCAAAATATGTCAAAGAGATATTTAAGAAGTTTGGAATGGAAAATGCAAAGGAAATATCTACTCCCATGGCCACTAGTACTAAATTGGATAAAGACATTGAGGGGAAAGAGGTTGACTCCAAGGTGTATCGTAGTGTTATAGGAAGTCTTCTCTATCTTACGGCTAGTAAACCCGATATACTTTTTGACATAGGAATGTGTGCAAGGTATCAATCTTGCACCAAAGAGTCACATTTGAGTGTCGTTAAACGAATTCTCCGATATCTTAAGGGAACTCAAAATATTGGTCTTTGGTATCCTAGAACCGAATCTTTTGACCTAGTAGGCTATACCGATTCTGATTATGCCGGATGTAAATTGGATCGTAAAAGTACTAGTGGTAGTTGTCAATTTATAGGATCCTCTTTAGTAAGTTGGTCAAGTAGAAAGCAACATTGTGTAGCTCTCTCCACAACCGAAGCGGAATATATTGTCATGGGAGAGTGTGTATCACAATTATTGTGGATGATTCATACTCTAGAGGACTATAAGCTTACCTACAATAATGTTCAAGTTCTTTGTGATAATGTGAGTACGATTAACTTGACCAAAAAATCTCGTCCATCATTCAAGAATGAAACATATAGAGGTTAAACATCATTTTATTCGTAATCATGTGACTCGAGGTGACATCATTTTAAATTATGTTGAGTCAAAATCAAACTTAGCCGATATCTTCACTAAACCTCTTCCCGAAGCTGAATTTAGCTTTCTTAGAAGGGAATTGGGAATGTGTTGTATTGATTAAATCACATCCTCCATGATCACTTTATAGGTAAAGCCTTTTAAATTCTCTTCACCTTAATTTTGCCTCTCACAACAATCTAAAATTATCCTCTTAATATGATTTAGATGAGGGTGAGAGGTTAGAGACATTTATCTTGGTCATAATGCTTGTTATGATGCATTATTTTGGTCAAGAAAAATGACTTTCATATGACACATTCATTTGTCCAATCATAGGGAAAGCAAGTGTACAAATCATGTGCACGTTGCCCTACGATTATGATTGGAAATTTTAAATTTACCATATGTGTAAAACTTATTTTTGAAACCTTGGGTAAAGTTTATTATTGGATGGGAGTTATCACTAAACATTTAGATATGTACTTACTCAAATCATTGAAGTTTTCGACAATCTTCAATTTTGTGTAAGTTTTCGCTAAGAAGAGTCAAATCTTGTTAAACTTTATTTTTCCTTGATAATATGCGATATGTATAGTGTCTACACAAAATTTCATGATTTTTAGAGTAGTGTGCGTTATCTGTGCATTTCCAAAACTTGGATCTGAAAGTTTTTGAAAGTGCAGTAATATCATACCTCCCGGTCGATCGGTTGATCGATTGAGAGGCTTGCGTTTCACCAAAGAGAGCATCTAAATCGATCAATGGATCAATTCAGAGTGTTTCAATCAATCAATGGATCGATTGGAACGCATTTTCGATTTTCCAGAAAGCATTTGGACCGATCAATGGATCGATTCAGCGCGTTTGGATTGATCAATGGATCGATTGAGACACATGTTCAATTCCCACAGAGGCGTCGTGAATCGATCGATCGATCGATCGATTCACTTGTTCTCAATCGATCGGTCGATCGATTCGGAATTTAAAACTCATCTTAAATCCTGATTAACCTAGGTTTTCTCTCACTCCACTTCTTTTCTCTCCCGACTCTTTCCGTGCCCTAGCTTTTAGGCGATTTTCCCGGCGACTCTCCCGCCTGCCTCGACCATTCTCTCCGGCGGTTTTCTCCAGCGAAGGGCGCTCTTCCACTTTTCTCCCGCCTCTGCTACTTTCTACGACCTAGGTCGCCCCTTCTTCCTTGTCTCCGCGTCGCTCGCACACAATGCGAACTCAAAACCCTAAGTATTTTCGTTACTCCTTTCTCATTTTTCTTTGGTTCTTGCTCCTATACTTGAACTAATCTACATATGTCTTGTGTGTTTTTGTGTTGCTTTGCATTTTCCTCCTGCATTGCATTGTATGCACTGTCCTTGCATTCACCCTTTTCCTTGCATTTCCCGTTGCACTGCAAATTTTTTTTAATTTGCTATCCAATAGGAAGAAACAAAAAGTTCATGAATCGGGTGAAGGATCATCAGTACCATCATCACGCCCATTACCTCCTTCTGATCCGAGATTTCCTATGTTGCTATGTAGCAGGCCTTTGGCAAGCATACCTTCAAACTAATAACCCCTAGGTCTGTTGATCTTCAGTTCTATAGGGTCTCTTGCTTTGATACCTACTCTCGTTTCAGGCACTATAAACTTGAGTCGTTGTTATCTTGTGAGAGGAGTATCAATGTCAGTCTTGTCTCTGAATTCTATAACAATTTGCACACTTTTGATGGTGTCAACTATCGAACTCGTGTTGTGAAGCGAAGCTTGGATTTTTCATATGAGATCCTTCAGTCCTTTCTAGGGTGTCTACCATCCGACAATGACTTTATCTTTTATCCTACCCTTCCTGATGAGTTGCCTCCACCTTTTGCACATCTCAGCATTGCATCTATGCATCAGTTCTTTTTTGGTCGTCCTCGTCCTGACGGGCCGGATGCTCACATCATAAATTTCTCTTCTCTTGAGTTATCGGCTGAAAACGTCGCCATGTTTAAGGTGATTATCAACTGTCTCTTTCCTATTGTCTCCTGCGCCTTAGCAGCTCTTCGACCCCTCACATGTTTGCACTATATGTTATTCGGCACTCCCTTGACATCAACATCGCCCTGAACATATTTCATTGCATCATTCATTTTACTCAGCCAGTGCAGGACACGATTCAAATGCCTTTCGATCATCTCATCACTGACTGGCTGGAGTTTATGAAGATAGATGTCTCTCGGGGACGACTGGAGCCCATGACTGTTGCCTACTCTCGAATTTTGCCACGCTCTTTCACGAAGACGGGCTTAACGGGCGGTCCCGGGGGAGTTCAATGGCGCGATGGGCGTGCTCTTGGTGAGGGACCCAGGGCTCGCCACAGGGGGGCTGCACAGGCATTGGTTCCTGCAGCGATTGATGCTGAGGAGGATATCCCCGAGCCAGCTTCTCCGACGTTCGAGGAGACTGTCGATACCCGGCTTGAGGAGCTTACCATAGAGGTAGCCAGCCTACGCACCACGATGGATACCATGGTCCATCGACAGACTACGATGCAGGCGACTCTGGACACGATAGTGGATTTGGTGAGCTCTTGGGTGACGGGTCATCCGTCTCGGTCTGTTCCATCCACTGATCTCGTCCAACATGCTGAGGATGTTCCTGGTGCTGTCTCTGCGGCGGCCCCTGCTCCAGCTACTATGTCTGCTCCTTCTGCTGATCCTGATCTCACTCCTCCGGGAGATGATATCGTTGAGTTCTATGTCCCCTTATGATACGTGTTATTGTGCGCTACATGGATGTTTGTTATGGAGTCCCTCTGTGAACTTCATTTTATTTTGGTTATATGGTATGTTGTTTGGTGTATATTTCATTTTATTTCTACACTCACGTTTTTATATTATGCTGATGTCTGTGTGTTTTAGGGGGAGTACCCCTCGGATTTATCGTAGTTGCTTAGTGCCCGTATTAAGGGGGAGCTTTGTTTTTTGATTTTTGACAAAGGGGAGAGATATGTTGACGTTTATGCTTAATTTAATTACAATTTAAGTTTATGCTTACTACTTATGCTAAATTTAGATAAATTTCAGCGCAGTTGCAATCATTACTTATCATTGTATTATTATGGTATATTGAAAATTAACCTAAACTTAAATAGATTGTCATATATCAAAAGAGGGAGATTGTTGGTGCAATCATGCCCTGGAAGTTTCAATGTGTTGACAATTATTTAAATTTAGGTTAATACGGTGAATCTAATATGCATTGTGAGTTTACAGGAGAAGTTTCTTGAAGGTCGGAAGACCGGATGCAAGAGAAGTCTAAAAAGGTTGAGGACCGGATTCTTGACAAAGGAGCCCTTGCAGGTCAGAAAATCGGATGCAAGGCAAGAGAAGTCCAAGAAGGTCGAGGACCAGATTCTTGGCGAGAGAAGTTCCTGCAAGTCAGAAGGTTGGATGCGTGTTAAGCTCACTTAGCAAAAATCGATTGGTAAATCGATTTAGATATGGCTGTGAGGCAGAATGTCTTTGAATCGATCAGCCGATCGATTGGAAGGAAGTCAATCAATCGGCCGATCGATCGGGAAGTTTCTGCGCGAAGCACAGAGTGCTTCTGGATCGATCAGCCGATCGATTGGGGTAATCTAATCGATCGATCGATCGATCTAGGAAGCTTCTGTACGAAGCACAGAAGCCTCCTGAATCGATCAACCGATCGATTGAAGTTACTCAATCGATCGGCCGATCAATTCACAGAGGCACTGCGATTTTGGATTTCACGAGCGTGTGTCTGAATCGATTCAAGCACTACACCAATCGATTCAAGTTCAAGTGAAGTAATCTACGCTGTTGATCTTGACGCGATGGTTTCCAACGAATACTTGTGAATCGATTCAGTTATAATCCCAATCGATCCATGACGACGATGATGTGAGAAACGGCTAGTTTTCTCAAAGTTTAAAAACGCTGAAGAAAAAAAGAACAGTATCACTCTCAAGAAAAAACACTGTTCTATTGCTCTTGGGTGATCAATCTTTGAAGTGCTCAAGATCTCTCAAGGAATTAAAAATCAAGCTCTCCATCTCCCCATGTTTTCAAGATTCACGTCACAAGGAAGAAGCATTTCAAGTTTGTAATCTTTCTTTTTTTTCTTCATTGTAGTGAGTGTGATCTCTTCTCTTGGAAAGGGAGGCTTGTAAGTCTTGTAAGGTTTCTCCACCTTCGGTGTTAGTCCAAGAAGGAGAAGTTTGATAGTGGAAGGGTGACGGTGGTGTGGATCCTTGGACTAGTCACCTCCTTGAGGAGGTGGAGTGTCCGCTGCGAAAGATTGAATTGATCAAGAAAATGAAGTGAGTCATTCCCCCCCCCCCCCCCCCCCCTCTAGCTCAACCGATCCTAACAAGCACAACAAATAATCAATAGCAGTTTTAAGTGATATGGCAGTAAATACAAACCATAAAACAATTGTCATTTGCTCTTTAATAGATACATCACAAGTCTTATCAACCAATATAGTAAATAATTCATCATCAAAATCTCCAAAAATAGAATTCATTGTTAAATAGGCAATGGATCTAATAATATCTTATTGAATATCAGACAATGTTAGTTTGAGATTTAAGGGAGTATTGTCCAGTGCAACTTTATTGATATCCTCATTATGGTCAGAAAGAAATCTTAATAGTTCAAGAAGATCACCATGATTGAGTGAGTCTGTGGATTCATCATAACTATGAAATGGTAATCCTTGACGCACAAGAAATCATATGTAATCAATTAATGTTGAACATGATAATCGACAGCTACCTGACTAGACTGATTTATCAAACAAGTTTCAATATGTTATTTTTGATTCATTAAGTCATAAGTCGTCATCATACATCTATTGTGAATGCTACTTTGATTTTCGACATGTTAATGAAATTTTTCTTTCTTTCTCCAATTTTTTAATCTCTTGGTAACAAAAGAATCACCACCACTTTAACCACATGATCCAGCTTTGAATAAATAGCAATAAAGGCAGAAGGTCACGTCTTTTGCAATACTGCACTCTAGCTAATTATGATGGTTATTGAACCATATTGCTTAAAATCTTCATTTCTCTTTTGGACAAAAATACAAAGGAAATTCATGATTCTTAGGCTGAAAAAAAAACTTTTTTTAAATAGTAATATCGAATAATCTCTTTTTCATTCACATTATACTCGAGGATATTCTTTCTTAGCACAGGATCACTAGGATACTCATTTGAGTCAGCATCAAAAGGTGGTGGAGGAGGAAGAGGAGGAGGAGGTGGTGGAGGGGGAGATGCCTTGTTTGAAGTAGGTTATCTCGTATTTTCTTAAAATACCTCAACATTGCTATTTCACCTAATTTATCATTAATATAATATTTTAGAAACATAATCACCTAATGACTTATCTTTTTTCCAACAATTCATAAACAAATAACAAACGAAATTGATAGAACCAACTTGAAAGTTAATGATCCCTTATTTTTCACACATATTAATAGAGGTACCTTCAAGTGTTACATTATAAAGATATGTTTTTCTAGTTATATAATTATCCAATTTTAATTCTTATATTAAAGATGATTTTTTTTATATACATGTAGTTATTATAAGATATTCGTGTTTTGTTGATATCCTAACATTGTGATCAATTATATGACGAGTCTCTGTCCATGCAATAAATGATGTGATTCAATTAATCAAACTTTTGAATAGTTGTAAATGAAATTGTCACCTTCATATAACAAATCAAACATCAAATGTACGGAAAACGGGCCTAAGAATATTGGCTATCTGGATAAGTCTCCATGAGCACTTTTCGATTTACTCTGATGGCCGGTGGAAAAATTTCTATGAGGCCAAGTTGATCACCCCCAAGATTAGTCGATCCGAAAAGTTAGATACTTAGTGTCAGTAGGAAAAAAAATCAAATGCAAGGAGGGCATCAATGTCTATAAAAACTTGACATACTTGGCTAGTAAATAAAAAATAAATATTTATAAAATTAACACTATATATTTTTTCAATACTGAAATCCTTTATTTACTTAAATCATGCACGAAAGGTAATTCATAATCAAAAGAAATCGAGCAAGAAAATTTTACCTTAATTGAAAGACATTTGTTGTGGAACGTCGACTAAGCAACAACGATAGTGTTGGTAGCAAACGATGACGGTACTAACAACAAACAATGACGGCGCTGGCAGAACAGTGATGTGGGTGGTTGACGTGGGTGGTAGTGACATGCGACGAAATAATTTGAGGGCAAAGATTAGGGTTAGGAAAGGAAAGGAATAAAAAGGGGAGCGAGAATGAAAAAAACATGGAAAGAGGAAAAAGGTTCGGCTAATGTTTTTTAATTGGACTTTTTTGAAAAAAAAAATCTTACAAGTTTTAGAAAGCATGGGAAAGAGGAAAAAAACGGTTTAGCTAATGTTTTTAATTGGATTTTGTGAAAAAATCTCACAAGTTTTAGAATCGATAACTAGACCTTTTTTATTTTCAATTTATCAAGTTTTTTAAAAAAAAATAGGACGATCGCACTCTGCGTCCCCGCATGACTACACCCCTACCTGTAAGTTAGTAACAACCGTCAATAGACATAGTGGCGTCTCGATCATATTTAAGCAGAAACCATCCTTCAAGATCTCATCTGGGTATAAAATTTGATCATCAAGCCTCCCAAGCATGACGTGATGAAAAGAGATATAACAAACTCCCATACAACAAGGATTCAAAATTCAAGTAGAGCATCTCATATGCTTATAGTATTCCTACTATTAGTGATATTAGATTATCCGCCATTTTCATGATTAATCCGTTCAAAAAATTAAATAAATTATCATCTTCTTCCGAATTTGATTCATCTACAGTTCGTGAATTACAATCATATTAATAGATTTTGTCCTTGATCGTGAATTTGATCCATCTTCTTGCAAATTATCATCTTTTTAATTAGTCGATTTGGAAAACTTAATAGATTACCGAGTGTACAATCATATTAATATACCCTATTTTTATAAATTCGGTTTTTATGGGATATGGTATGATAACCTCGTTTGTCAAGAATAATCGTTAAATAAATTTCAAGGCCGGCTCAAGGCATAGGCCACTATGGCCTATGCTTAGGGCCCCTATTATATTGGAGCCCACCTCTCTCTATATAGAAATATATGAGTTTATATAATAATATTTAAAATTAAAATTAAAATCAATTTTAATCTAGATTTATTTTGGTAATTTTAATTTTTTTACCAATCAAGTTAGATTTATTCAATAATTATTATTTTTTATTTTATTATATTTTTATAAATTAAAGTTAAATTTGGTAGTTTTTTTATTTATTTACTCGTTAAATTTAGATTTGATTTCTAATTTAAGTTTTTTACTTTAAAGTTATATTTGGTTGTTAATTTTAATTATTTTTATTAAAATTTTATCTAAAATTTTAAATTTTTTATTAATAAAAAATTAATTTACTGACAAAAATTAAGTAGATTAATAAATTAAATATATTTATGCGTTATACTTATATTTTTTTTATAAAAATACTTTTAAAAGTTAAACCCATATTTAGAATAATAAATTTGATTTATAATTTATCCAATTTAAAATTGATAAAATGACAACTCAATTCATAAAACTCTCGATAATGTAAAATTTTAATGAAGGATTTATTATACACAGTACCAACAATAATTTTACTGCTTCGTTCAAAATTAAAATTTATTGATAAAAAAAAATTAAATAATAATTAAAATGTATATTATTGAAATTATTATAATTTATTTCTCAACAAATTAATTAGTATTTTTAACATATTATTGATGAAATTTAATTTTATTTATTTAATTTAAAAATATTGATTAGATAAATATATTATTTTTAATAAATTATGCTTCAAAATTTAGCCTAAACAAATTTTTATATTTTAAATTTTGTTAATAAAAAGTGAGCTTTTGTATAAGATAAAGATATTGGTAAGTGACTTAGTTAGTGATTGCTTTTAATCGTGAAAATAATTTTTCTACATGTATAAATTGTCCTTTCAAATTTTACTAATAAAATTAAATATCTCTAATAATAATTTATAAAAAAATTATTTTTTAAAAATATTAAGAAGAAAATTTCTGCCTAGAGCCTTATGAATCGTTGAGACGGCCTGATAAATTTGTTAAATGGAAAATTGGACGTGAATTAGCTTTCATTACAATTGGATTAATTAATATTTTCAAGTAATTTAATTGAAACGTGGGCTTTTTGAAAAGGCAGAGACCCGGAACACTAAACCCTAAGTTAAAAACCGGTACGACGATGCTCCGGCGGCGGCCGCCAAGTTTCAAGCATCGCCGGGGACCGCAGAAGCCCTCTCCCACGCGTACGCTTATCCCTCTCCTCAAGAAGCTCAAGTCCACCGCTGACCCCGCCGCCGCCCTCCGCCAACTTCAGCACGCTGACCCCGACCTGCTCACCTACCCCGTCTGCTCCTCCCTCCTCTACCGCCTCGCGAAGGCGCGCCTCGTCCCGGAGATTGACTCCCTCCTCGCCCTCCTCCGCGCTCACCGCGTGCCCTGCAAGGAAGCCGCCTTCAACTCCCTCATCCGCCGCTTCGGTAGCGACGGCCTCCCTGACCGCGCTGTCGATCTCTTTCACGGCCTCCGCTCCTTCGAGTTTTCCACCTCCGCCCCCTCCGTCCAATCCCTCAACTCCGCCCTCGCCGCCCTCGTCGAGAATTGCCGGTTCGAGCAGGCGAGAGCTCTTCTCGCGCAGTCTGCCGCCACGTTCGGCCTCCGCGCCAACGCCGTCTCCTACAACATCCTCATACAAGGCTGCTGCGCGGCCGAGGGATCCTCCAGCGCGCGGCTCCTGTTCGACGAAATGCTCCAGAAGGGGATCCGCCCCACCGTGGTCACCTACAACGTCCTCATCGGGCATTCCGCCAAAAACGGCGACTTGGGAACCGGCGCGAGGTTGAAGGAGGAGATGGTGCGGAGAGGAGTCCAGCCCAACGCTATCACCTTCGCGTTGCTGATGGACGCCCTGTGCCGGGAGGGCAACTACGCCGCGGCGAAGAAGATGATGTTCGACATGGAGTACCAGGGGTGCAAAGCGGGGCTCGTCAACTACGGCGTGCTGATGAGCGACCGAGGGCGTAGGGGCGACCTCGACGGCGCGAGGGCGCTGCTGGCCGAGATGAAGCGGAGGAAGCTGAAGCCGGACGTGCCCATCTACGGCGCGCTGATCAACTACCTGTGCGGCGCGGGGCGGACAGCGGAGGCGTACGCGGTGCTGGTGGAGATGCAGGTGGAGGGAGGTTGCGAGCCCAACGCCGCGGCGTACCGCATGATGGCGGACGGCGCGTGCCGAGCGGGGGACTTCGAGATGGCGTCGCGGGTGTTGACGGCGATGCTGGCCAGCGGGCATTACCCGCGCGAGGAGACCTTGAGGTGCTTGATGAATGGCCTGTGCGGTATCGGAAAGGTGGAGGCGGCGTGCACGGTGCTGGAGGAGATGGCGAGGAGGGAAATGGAACTGGACGGGAATGGCTGGAAGGCCTTAGTGGAAGCTACTTTTGTACCGGCCGAACCAAAAAAAAACAACTCAACCCGATCCAATTACGACCCAAACCGTGACCCTCTGAACCGGGTTTAGACCCTTATCACCAGGTTTATTAAGACGAATCAAGGATGAGAAATGAGTTCAATACAGATTGGACACTCAAATCTTCAACACACGTCTGAAAAGAGTCTCATCATCTAAATCAGTGAAATAAGAAACTGGGGAAGAGTTGCAAACAGTGTTGGCATACCTCTTCCATGTCCTAAAAAGTTGATAGCGAATGGACCGGCAGCCCGAGTTTGGGTAAGCTGAAACTTGTTTGTTTGACGGGCAATGTTTTCATCCCTGCTTCATCCATAGTGGTTTCAAGGCCACAGACATGGCAAAGCTCTTCCAGCTCTGACTCCTAATTAGGTACTTACTGGTTAATGCTAGATTTAAGCATCACATTATTTCCTTGATTAATTCGATTTTACAGGTGAAGAAACCACGAGTTACCTTGATTCTAAGAACATCAGACAAATGCTTCAATGGGTAAGGCTGCAGCTTGTATCCGCTGTGGTTGACATACGATATTGCTCGTGCGCGGATCTATTAAAGGAGAAACAAAAAACCTCAGTTTATGCCATGTAAACCAACAAGCTTTTTTCTTCATTGCTAATCTTATCCACCCCTCGTCAGGAGTATTACCAGCGCACAGTGATTCAAGTATTTGCTGGAATATCGTAAACATAATGCCGAGATTATACGCTTCAGTTTTTGTTGCATTTCTCAGGAGCATTTGTTAATAATCTTTATTTTTAACAATGCTTAGGTGATCTTTATGAATTTGTAACATGCAATAAATAATAAATGTCACTCAAGACAGCTGAATTATGTATTTGAGGATACCTCACTGAGAAAAGGCTCCACAAGACACAATTGGAGATCTGATGCTTCAGCTTCTAGTCTAGTAAAGAAACGTTTGAAATTGCCCAATTGAGAGTACCTAACAGACAGGGGACAGTGGTAGAAGTTTCACCACCAAGAAGACAGGCAAAAATCACTGAGGAAGAAGGAATTGAAAGAGTTACCTGATCAATGTCATGGAAAAGCGCATTTCATTTGATTGAAGAATTGAAAGAGTTAGTTTTCGATACCATAAAGAGAGTGAACTACCCTGCTGGATAAAATAATACAAGTCTAATGGTCATGTATCTGAGGAAGAGCAACATTAAATTGACGACTGCAGTGTGTATCGCTAGAGAAGCCAGAAACTGACCATTTGGGGGATCTTGCCCCCTAGATGGAGAAGCACATAAAATGAATAAAACTCGGCTTCATTCTTGTACAATGAACTAGATCTTCTATGAATATCAAACAACTTGAAAAGGGTCGCAAGGCATTTCATCAGCTGCTCAGTGTTGAGGTAGCACAGTGAAGCCAAATCAGTCTTCGTGTAACACATTGCAAGTTTTTTGTGTGATTCAATGTGAAACTTGACCTGCAAACAGATTTTTGTGGAAAGTAGTTACAACAATCTGCACAATGTTATTGTGCTCAAAGTGGAAACAGTTTTAGAAGATAAGCAAAGAATGAAACATGAATCCAAGTAAAAAAGATAATGCTCCTACCGTCAGTATAAATATCGAATAGCTTGCAAGAAAATTATCATGCTAATCAAATTCATCAACATCACTTGGAAATAACTAATAGCCTTTCATCAAGCTCAGCTGAAGGATAAAATTGATGTAGACAACCCCAAATAGTTTGATATGATGAAAAATTATACATGGAAAACTAATTGCTTGATAGAGTGACATGGCAATTTGATGGGTTCAAAGGAAGCTACCCTTCATTTTGACCCTCCAAATCAAGTGTTCTCAACTAAAAGCAATGGCAAAGAATCATTCAAAAGAGCAGCCAAGAAGTATGTCATACCATTTCCTCATACATACAAATTGCTTCATCATCAAGGATATTTTGTCTAGTGAGATCTTGTCGAATAGACCTTGTTCTATCAAAAACAAAATCATGAACAACTTCAAATGGTTGATCTGATGTGTCGACCAAGTTCATAAGATACTTCAATGTGCTTCTTAACACTGGGAGAGGCCTTATTTCTACTTCCTGCAGTTCTGCATTGGACATAGTTCTACAAAACTAATAAAAACCAGTCAAAGCAATCTACAAGAATTGTATGCAAGAATCTATAAGACATAGGAGACACTAGAAATTTTTGCCAAATGACACAAGTGAATTTGGCACAACAGATATTATTATTAAGAAACATAGTTACAAATAGCGATTTTGTACACTGCAAGAAAATCCACGGGTGAAATTACAAAATATATATAGATGCAAAAGATACTACACTCCACAAGAGAACAATGCGAATGAAGGCACCGACTTTGAGTACCAAAGAGTTGATTAAAAACCTAAGCAATTGCATTTAAAAAAAAATGAGATTCTTTGAAAGTACAAGATAGGAAAACCATACGTGATGATAATCTCTTAAAGTTATGAAGCATGAAAGTAGCAATTTAATTAAATTTGGATTGAATGTTACAGCTCAAAAATCTCTAAAATAAATGTTAAGCTTGCAAGTTCTCATGAATGAGGAATAATTTGCGAAGATTCGACATAATATATGTACAAAAAAAAAGAAAACAAATGTATATTTGAGACGCAAGAAAACAGTATGAAGGGGATTGGAAAAGGTATCAACTTGAGCAACAATCAGCCACTACACCTAAAAATCCATTAGAATAAAAGGAGGCAACTCGATAGTTATCTAGTAGATACTCTAGGTACACATCATGAACAAAAAATGTTGCATTGTCTCCTTCACATATAGTGCCAAGCAAATGTATGCTACTTTGCAGAACTCTTAGCATTTGGAAGCAAAAACAATATTATGAACTGCCCCATCTCTCCACCCCTATGAAACATTACAAAAAACACTTTTCAGATGACTATCCTTCTACAGATTCTTCCCTCTTGTCTTTATCACTTTTTTTTTACTCTGATCAATTATCTTCCACTATCAACAGCCTCACAGTGATATTTCAGCTCTGGAATCAAATTTGAAACTAAAAAAGATTAAAATTGATTTTATTTTATCGATTCCCATCAATCTTAAGTTTTGACATCAACAGAACCACAACTCCGAACACTCAGTATTTACCTTCTTCACGGCGAGTTTCGAAGAAGTTCTTGAAGGATCCCCGTGTAACCTCTCGAACACTGATAGATCTCTGAGCCGCTCGCGTTGCTGTCTCTCCTTCGCTGCAATCGCGACAAGCTTAAAAAACACGCGAAACAGGAGAGGAGAGAAAAGATCAAAAAAGACAAGCCGAGATAACTCGGAACAGTTCGTACCAGGGCACATGTCGGGGCAGGTGCCGACCAAGTAGGAAAAAATCGGCGAGCCGGTCTCCTCATCCTCGTCGAGTACGGGATTCCGCCTTTCGTGGATCGAACTGGTAGAATCGCGTTTGGTCTCCTCGCGAGGACGCAACCTGACGGGACTGGACGACGAAGGAGAGGGGTTTGGAGCTTTGCTTGGTCGAAACCCTAATTTCTTAGGTCTGTTGGTTTCCCTGTCCATAGCAGCTCCGAATCGAAATCCGGCAGCGGAGGGCGTTTCGCAGATACGAAGACGATCGCAAAGAAGGGGAATTTTTTATTTCCCCCTCATAATTTATTTATTGAAAAACACCTCACCGAATATGAAGATTTCTAAAATTCCTCATTAATTTTCAAACTTTTGTTGTTAATTAATTCATATAGACATAAAATTTAAACAAAAAAAACACTTTTTATCCTATCGTTAAAAGAATAAAAGACACGCAATGACGGGACACGGGCATTATGTACCGTCCATCATAGTGCGTGGAATCGAACCGATCACTTCCGGTTTATTATTATCTGTTCATCCATTTTAAAAAAAAAAAAATAACAAAAGATCATCCATAATTTAATTCCTAAAATATCCTTTTTTTACTCCATTTTAAGACTATTTTAATTAAAATCGTGTCGTTTAAATCAAAATCCATCAAAATTACTCGGACTGCAGTAATCTGGGTCAAAATTATATTATTTTAAAGTAATTTTTAATAATTTTAGTTAAAACTACTATAAAAAGGTATAACTTTAATTAAAATTAATCAAAATTGTTCTAAAATAATAGAATTTTGATTATAATTACTCAATTTTAATTAAAATTAATCAAAATTGTTCTAAAATAATAGAATTTTGATTATAATTACTAAATTTTGAAAATATAATATTGGCACGAATAATTTTAATTAAAATTTTACCATCTTAAAATAGCTTTGATAAAACTCTGATCTTGTCTAACAACTATAAAAATGATACGCTGGGCACAGTGGATCGATGGTTAATTGACAGAAGACCTTTTCCTCTGAGAAGAAGTTTTCCTTTGATCCTGCACACATGAAAATAATTCAACAAAATGTCAGTGCCTAGAAACCAATGGAAGTCCTTGGCGAAGGCCCTCCGACGCTCAAGTTAGTACAAGTCCAAATGGGTGGATGAAGAATAATAGTAGATATGTGCACGAGGATGAGTTTCAGATCTCTGAAGAGCGTACCTTTATCACGGAGAGGACTCCTCTTTTATATACCATCTCATATAACTTCCGTAATCATGAGGTGGCAAAGTGTATCAGAGGTTATTAGGTAAAAGAGAGGGTACAACCTAGGTAATGTGTCATAATCGTCTGAGGCATCTTCTATTTACTCATATGTATACCTCTTTTGTCATTTATAGTTTCTGTTATCACTAAGATTAATAGAGAAAATATGCTTTTATAAGTGGTCGGCTAACAGGGAACAAGATAGTCTCTGAAGAAGGTTCTAGAAGAATATTTTCTGACACATGGTTGTTATTATGTCAGATTATTAGGATGTTGTCTACTGAATATATCTCGATCGGTCATTAAGTCGGCTGCCTGATTAAGATATTCAGTTGCGTTCTGCATAATTTGCTCTGTTGTGTATTATACTGCATGTATCTCGGTCGGTTATTAAGACCAGCTACCTTTATACCTGCCTTGGTCATTAAGTCGCTCAATTATATTCTGCACATCCTTGAGATATTCATTCGGAGAATGATATAATGCTTTAGTTATGTTGGGAATCTGCTTGAGAAATAATATAGTACATTATATAGTACCTCCTGCTCTTAGGAAGTCCTTCTGATAACCTATGCTTTGCTGAAATTTCATCCAGGTGGTAATATGAGGACAACTGTTGTAGGCCTGATCGTCCTTCTACCCGACCGGGCATATAATGGACTAACAAGAGAAACACAGCTACGTTCTGAGAGGTTCGGTCAGTATATTAAGTTGAGCTGCATCATGTCTTTACCCGACCAATTTTCTGTACAACTAGGGCATATAAACTCACCTAACTTTGTGATTGGACGGATACACAAGTACACTGTTACCTAGAAATCAATTAGGGCGACCGACAATCAAGGTCGTCTAGGCGTGTACATGGAGACTCATACTAAGTAAGGAGTTTAGATTTTCCCCTTGACAATACCTATGGTTAGTCTGTTGTAGAGTAAGTTGGTCCTTCCGGCCGGCCTCAATCTTGGTCACCTTAAGATCTGGCCACCCTTGAGACACTAACTTCCCCGGTTTGCTCTACTTAAGGCCTAACCGTCCCTCCTAGCTTACCGTCTCTTCCCAACCGAATTATAACTTGATCTGGTTGAACCTAAGAACCTTAGCACTGGGTGATTAATCAAAGCCAGGTGAAGGGATGTTGTCCTTTCTCGAATGTGACTGCCACATCATCTTGACTTTGACTGTGCCGTCACCTTAACTCTAACTACAATGTCATCTTCTGGGTGCACTCTCATAACGCATATCACTAGCCTCCCCTTCAAATCTAGTCAAAGAAGGTATAGATGACTGACTTGACCCAAGTCTTACTTTCGCCCGCTCGACCTTTTCACTATAGTCATTTAGTAATTCGCGCTCCTCTTTACGCCTTAAGGACTTAATGATTTTTTCAAAAAATTGTTTGTACACAGCTAGTTGTTTAGGAGAGATTATCGAGGATGTGCAGGGAGGTTCATGGTCAAAGGAATAATGTGATTATCACCTCCATCATAAATGCATGTTTATGAGTTGATGTCACATAGCTTCCCTTTTTGTTTTCTAAAATAGTTTTTAATGCATGCCTCCTCAAACAACTAAATGATCTCTTTCTTTGTATAGATCAATGATCCGATGCACGCGATTTTGATACAATAACCACAATTAAATTATATTTTATAAAAAACCCTAAACATCCCTTATTTTTGACACTTTGCCTTTTGTCTTCCTTGCTTTCCTCTCCAGTGACCTTCCACTTATAGTGTTCTCTTCTTCTCCCACTAAAGCAACCAACAAGTCCTTCATTCTTTCCTTGCTTCAGGGTTTATCATGGTTGAAGCATCTTTCATCCCTTGGTACACCCTAATCTTCTTGGATTTTGATGCGACCAATAAAGCCTACATTCGTTCTCAGTATAAAATCCCCGAGAACAATCAGATTGTCATCCCTTCTCCTAATGCTCATCCTCACCATCTTCCTGATAACCACATCACCTTCCTTATGGACCAGTTGATCGTTGGTCTTCGTTTTCCTATTCCCCCATTCTTGTCAAAGGTGAGCCAATATTTTCGTATTCCTCTACAACAATTTGCCCCGAACGTCATTCGTGCCATTTGTGGCACATTCATGTTATTTCGTCTGTTTAACATTCCTCCTATACCTCGAAATTTCTTTCTGTTCTCCTATTCAAAGAAATCAGAACTGATTTTTCTTTTTCAATCTCGCCCAAAATCTATTTTCTTTAAGGGTATGCCCTCTTCCAACAAGAATTGGAAGTTGCGATTCTTTTTCCTTGAACCGCCTGAGTCTGTCTCTTGGCCAACTGCTTGACAATCTTCCCTTCCTCCTCTTCTCGACATAAGAAATTATAAACATGACTTATATCACTTATTTCCCAAGCTATGCAGCTAATAATTTAGGATTCATCAGTGGCTACGAGAAGGCCTCCTATACTTATTTGGCTTGATCCTTATACAAAAGAAGATTCTTGGCTCTTTCGATAAGTTTCGATAATTTAGTCATTACATTATCACTAATTAAAATATTCTTTATTTTGTGCAGTGAATGCAATTTTCTCGATCTTAGTCGATGACTCGATCGACCTGGATGAGGAGGAAATCTATGCTAAAGAGCGAGAACTGCAAACCGAGCGAGGCTTACAACCGACTACCCCTATCGATGGGACGCCCGATAGCCTCACTGCCGAGCCCAGTGTGGCTGCTGCTTCAGAGGAGTTACCATCCACTCCCGTTCTTGTGCCTGAAAGCGCTCCCCTAGAGGGGGAGGATGTTCCTTTAAAAAAGCACAAGAGGCATAAACTCATTCACGCCGAAGTCCCTGAAGAGCCCGACATCAATCGAAGCATCTGCAAATGAGGTGCCTTTGGCTCACCTATCTCCCGTTCGAGAAAAGCTTGTCTAGGAGGAAATACAGGAACAATCGTCCGAGTGAACCTTGTCCGCTCTTCCTTCTGCTAGTCCAACGACCGAGCCTGTCAAGATTTAAGCGATGATCTCCCTGCTCGATGTGGTGATAGATCCTGCCTTCATCCTATCTCCTCGTGCAAAGATTCCTTCGGGCTTCATTAGACTGAGATGGCCTCATCAATTTTCAACCATCTTCGATGTGCCATCGACCCAGACCATAAGTTTCCATTCGACTACCCCGACTGGCCAAATAACTTTGGAGAGTTAGTATAAAAATACGCCTACACATGGACCAAGGTGAATTATTTTGATCCACCCCCTCATACATTGACTGTTTTAATGCTACTTGTCTCTTTCTTTAGAGCTAGGCGATTGAGATGAGTGTCGCTCAACAATTGTACTATCTAGCCCAAGAAAATGAAACACTAAAATAGAAAATTTCTGAAGTTGTTTCTGTATCTTCCTCCGAATGGATAAGTGGGATAGAAACCTAACTTCAAGAGGCTCGACGACTATCAAAAGCTGAGTTTGAGAAGGCGATCAACTTTAAGACTGCTCTGGAGGCTGTCGAAGCTAAACTCCAATCAGAGACAACCCAAACAAGAAAATATTAGAAATTTTGTTACAAACTAGCAAATCTCAGCTTCAAGCAGAGAGGGTTATAAGAGCCAAGGTAGTTTCAGACCTAGATCAAAAAACTACCTTGCTAGAGGAATTAATGACTACTCATGGGGCTAGCTTTTCTGCACAATCTACGACATCATATTTCAAAGATTTAACAACATTGGAACAACAAAGGAAGCTAAACATGCAAATAGCCTTGCTGGAATCACTACAAGCTGAGTTAAATTTAGCTAAGGTTGAGTTGGAAACCTACAAGGCTAAGGAGGAAGAAGCCAAAGTTGAGGTAGAGATGTATAAGGTTGGGGAGGATGAATGATTTGAAGCTAGACGAAATGCTTATCTCAACTCTCCCAACTTCAGAACAATCTTCGCAAAACGTATCTCCAAGGTCCTTTTCCATACGACAGAGAGAGCTACCAAACAATTAAGGGAGGCTAGCTATTTGTCCATAGAGCCTCCCCCATGATTCGTAGATTAAGATATCTTAAGTGAGTTTGACTGAGTGCCTACCTATGTTTTTCATACTAAGGCCTCTAATTGGTTGTAAAGCAGACATCAACATGTTAAAATGTACATTGAGCATTGTTAAGTCGCACCTATTTTCTTGCCCACCTCTAGTGTATCTCCAAAACCACCAATACTTTAAACTATTTTCTAATCCTTGCTATAAACTAAGTAGAGTAATAATGATGATCTAAATGACCAATTTGTAGGAATGAATTGCCTCAAAAAAATTGAAGGATATGCTGAACAATATATCGATCTTGACCAGAATAATCAAATCGGACGGCTATATTCAGACCTAACAGCTATCTCCAAATAGGTCAGCCGGAATAACTAATAACCCGAGTTGAGTAATGGTGCCGAGAGTACCAAACGAGCCCCATAATGATAATCATTAAACAACCAAACCACAAAATAGATCTTCAATACTGAACAAAAAATTTGGTAACATAACACTATCGAGGATGCTAATCAGGTCGGACAAAATAATAATTTCCTTATGATTTGAATCAGCTCAAAGATTTAAGGGTCTAAAATTTGAGGACCCGCTGGTTCATAACGCAGCCGATGGCTTGGGAATCTAGAATATAAGAAGTAATAGTTTTCATCATTGCCTGCCAGATGCTTGCCAGACTAGATAATAGAACCGAGTGGGATAAATATACCGAATAGAAATTTAAGAATTTAAACTATAAAGGCATGAGAGCATGCTATCTTATAATCCGGTCGATGACTCGAGAGTATAGGAATGGCCCGGTCTATAAGCTGAGGGCTATAATCTCTGGACTTCTTTGAACCGTGAGAGCATACTTACTTATAACCTAACTGGTGGCTTGGGAGTCTAGGACTAGCCTGATATATAAGTCGAGGGCTATAATCTCTTGACTTCTTAGAGCCATGAGAGCATGCTCGCTTATAACCTAGTCGGTGGCTCGGGAGTCTGAGACTGGCCCAGTCTATAAGCCGGAGGCTATAATCTCTAGACTTTTCTAAATCGCGAGAGCATCCTCGCTTATAACCCGACTGATGCCTCGGGAGTCTGGGAATGGCCCGATCTATAAGACGAGGGCTATAATCTATAAACTTTTCTGAGTCACGAGGGCATGCTCGCATATAACTCAACCAGTGGCTCGGGAGTCTAGGACCGGCCCGGTCTATAAGCCAAGGGCTATAATCTCTGGACTTTTCTGAGCTGCGAGAGTATGCTCACTTATAACCCAGTTGATGGCTCAGGAGTCTAGGACTGGCCCGATCTATAAGTCGGGGGGTTATAATCTCTAGACTTTTCTGAGCCACGAGAGCATGTTAGCCTATAACTCGGTTGGTGACTCAAGAGTCTAGAACTGACCCGGTCTATAAGCCGAGGGCTATAATCTCTGGACTTTTCTGAGCCATGAGAGCATACTCGCTTATAATCCGGCCGACGACTCAGGAGTCTGGAACTGACCAGGTCTATAAGTCGGGGGCTATAATCTCTGGACTTTTCTTAGCCGCGAGAGCATGCTCGTTTATAACCCGGCTGGTGGCTCGAGAGTTTGGGATTGACCCGATCTATAAGCCGAGGGCTTATAATTTGTAAGAATCTTTAGATAAATTTGTCTGCATGTTTATTAAGTGTAAAAGGTGTTATATAATACACAAGTAAATTATAGATGTACTTTTTAAGCCTTGTAAAGTTGTAGATGATTTGTGCTCAATGGCCAGTCCAATCTTTTTCCTTCTGTATCTTCGAGATAATAGGAGTCTGAGACGAGCTTTTGTACCACCTTAAATGGTCCTCCTTAGTGTGGCTCTAGCTTGTTGACGTCCTCGATAGGTTTGATTCACTTCCAGACCAATCGCCAACCTGAAAAAATCTAGGAATAACTCTTTTATTATAGTTTTGCCTCATCCTTTGACAGTAAGTCATTAGCCGAGCTGCCGTTTTGTCTCTGATTTCTTCTATTAGATCGAGCTTCATAAGGTGTCGACCTTCATTATCTTCATCATACAATCGCCTCCGATTGGACTTCACTCTAACCTCGATCGGGACCACTACTTCACCTCCATAAATCAGGTGAAAGGGAGTTATACCTGTTGCTTCTCGAGGGGTCATACGATATGCCCATAATACACTAGGTAGTTCATCTACTCAACTTCTTTCGACATGATCCAATTTGATTTTAAACCCTCTGATAATTTCTTTATTCGTTACTTCCACCTAATCGTTACTTTTGTGATACGCCACGGACGTGAAGGCCTGAGTGATACCATAAGTAAAGCACCACTCTCGAATTTTCTTGCCCTAGAATTCCATTATCTAAAACTAGCTTGTGTGGAATTCTGAATATGCAATTAATATGCTTCTATAAGAATTTAATAACCATCTGCTTGATTATCTTGGCTAATGGTTCGGCCTCCACCCATTTGAAAAATTAGTCCACTACTACTGGCAAAAATCTTTTCTAAGCGGGTGCTAAAGGAAAAGGACCTATTATATCCATGGCTCACTGATCAAGCGGAAAAGAAACAATGAAAGTTTTCAACAACTCCGTGACATAATGTGGGATATTCTGGTGCTTTTGACAAGACAAACAAGTTCTCACTAACTGACAGTGTCGGCTTGCAGAGTAAGCTAAAAATACCCAGCCAGTAACACTTTTCGAGCGAGAGACCGATCTCCCCCATGGTTTCACAAGAACCTGATGAATTTCCTATAAAATGTATTGTATGTCATCTGACCTGATGCACTTGATCAAAGGACATGAGAAAGCTCGTTTATAAAGTTGATCGCCAATCAAAGTGAACTGTTCAACTCTCTTCTTGATCATATGTGTCTGCTCACCCTCGATCGGTATATTGTCCTATTGTAGAAATAATATGATTGGTGTTCTACAATCACTCTATAATTTAAGATCAGCCTGTTGTTCAATACCGGACCAGTAGCATTTGCTCCACCGACCTATCTATGGCCTAGGGAATTATGGCGAAGACAACTTAGTCAGGTCATCCGCTGTTTGATTTTTTGACTGAGGAACCTTTTGGATATTACTTCCTGGAACTCAGCTCTAATCTTTCCAAATGCCTCGTCATAGAGCTTGAGTCATTCATTGTTAATCTCGAAATTGCCTAAAAATTACTGAGCAGCTAACTAGGAATCTGAGTAGATGAGAACCCGAGAAGCCCCTAGATGTCTGGCGGTTTGTAGGTCGGCTGTCAATGCTTTATATTCTGCTTTATTGTTAGTGGTCCGACAGTTCAATCAAATAGATAATTGCATCCTATGTTCCCAGGGTGATATCATGAGAATGCCTATACCACTACCCTGTCTGTAACGACCCAATTTTCCCTATTTCGAGTTCTGAAAGTCCTTATAAAAATCTAGAAATGCTATAGAAAAATTCTAGAAATTTTTAGAAATTTTTAGAGTATTTTTACGTAATTTTTGGAGTTTGTTTGGTATTTTTACCAAGAGAAAGAAGTTTAAAAAATATATATATATAAAAGTGTTAAAGCTGGGTTTTGAACCCAAGAGCTCGGACCCAAACCAAATTCTAACGGACTCAGCCAACCATCTGGTCTACGGATGTTTTGTTAATTATATATGAAGCGATATATATTTAAGTAGTAGTTAGGAACAGTAAAATAAATTGGAAAAAAAGTGCACAGCAGAGGATTCAAAACCGCAACCCTTGACTTGGTCAAAACCGTAGCCAACCAACTCTTCCACGAGTATTTCGTGAAAAGGTAAGGAGTGAAATAATCTTAAGCCATAACAGAATACCCTAGGTTATAAAAGGATAAGTTAGGAGAGGGATTAATTATTTTCTTTTCCCTCAAAATTTCTCTTCTCGCACTCGGCGCCGGCATCCGCGATTTCCTGTTCTCGGGCGAAGACGAAGCCGAGGCTAGGGCTTCGTCTCCGGCGACCGGCAAGCGTCTTCTTCCGTGAGTTCTTCACCGATCCAAGCTCCTCTCGTAAAGGAGAACTCGAAGGCGCGAAGAAGACCGAGATTTCAAGCTCGCCGCAAGCCCTAGAAGAATTAGAAGTTCTTCTCTTCGGCTGTAAGTCCAAGGAACACATGTGAGTTGCTACTCACCTGCAGTAGGAGTAGTTCCGCGATTTTGTCTTTCTTCTTTGCTTTGCTTTCGGATTCTTGTTTCCTTCTTTGTTTCCGGAGCACGCATGAAACCCTAGAAGTTTAGTTTCAGCAAGTTTTGGTTTTAGAACACCCCCAGAGATTCGGCTTAGATCTTTCTTTTGCTAATCATGGGGCAAGATCAGCCCTAACATTAAGTACTTTAGGTTCTTTAGCTTCAGTTTGAGTCCCTTGCTAATTACCATGATTTGTCAGAGTTCACCTTTGATTCGTAGTTCATATCAGTAGGAATTAGTTGATGTTAATTGCCATGTATTGATTCTTATTTCTATTGCTTAGCTATTGAATATGCATGAGCAGACTTAATTCCTAGATTTATTTGCTATTAATTGGGCACGCACAGTTCTCATTGCTATTAGTTAAGCACCAGTAGCTTTTATTTGCAGATTTTATTTGCTGTTCCTTAGGTCTTGTTTTGCTGGAACAATTCGTAATGTTAGGTTCCATTAAGTGCAGATTTTATTTGCTGCAGAATTTATTTTTCTCCCATACTATCCAATGAGTATGAGCAGTTTTATTTATGAGCATGCACAATTTGGAACGCTAGTATGTTTGGATAGATCTTTTGTGCATATTCATGGGCAAGAACAGCCACCAATTCATAGTGGTTTAGATCCTTTTGTGTTGATTTAGTAAGCATGATATTCTGTTAGTTCCATGCAGCAATGATTCCTTTATTTTCTAAGATTCCTTTGTTATTAGAATAACATGAGCAGATTTTCTAGATTCTATTGCATGCCTAGTAGTTGAATTTGTTTTACTTTCACAGCATGCTTAAGTTGTTCTAGTTCCCTATTTGCTATTGGAATAACATGAGCAGTTCCATTTTTATAGCATGCAGATTTTTATAAGTAAAGTATGCAGATTTTTAATAAGCAGATTTTCATAAGTATTGCATGCAGATTTTAGATAAGCTTAGTATGCAGATTTTGATAAACTTAATATGCAGATTTTTGTTAAGCTTTACATGCAGATTTATGTTAAGCTTTGTATACAGATTTTCAGTACGTAGAGTGTGTTCTAATGCACCCCAAGTACTTGATAAAATGCTTAGCTCAATATAATGCTACAGTAGGCATTTTAATAGCTCAGTAAATGCAGTAGAAGCATTTAAAATAACTTATTTAGTCTTGCTTCAGCTTATATGGGACTACGGTCCAATGGGTGGGCTCCCACAGTCGCCTCTAGGTTTAGATAACCTAGTTCTAGGTTCAGATAACCTAATTAAAGCAAGATAAGAAAATTAGCTATGAAATCAGTATTTTATTTTCAGCAGTGGCACTGTACTGGATTAGATATCCATTGGGTTGGGCTCCCACAGTCGTCCCTAGGTTTAGATAACCTAGTAAACCCTACTAGACTCGGAACTTGCAATCCCGGGTTTAGTTAGGGATGCGCGCACAGCAAGTACAGTTGTCGGGCCCATCAACAGCATGATTATTATTTTAATCTATTATGTAAATAGTTTTCAAAACTTCACAAATTAGTATGTGAATACAAGTTAGACTCAGTTTAGCATTAATTAGTTTAGCTTAGGTATCAATTCAGTTTCTTATTGATACACATGATAGTTCTATGATTAACTTTACATGTTAGCTTTTCAGTTAGTTTCTTTGCTATTTATGAGCATGATTAGTTATACATGTTTAGTATTTCAGTTAGCATGATTCCTTTGCTATTTATGAGCATGATTAGCTATACATGTTTAGTATTTCAGTTAGCATGATTCCTTTGCTATTTATGAGCATGAGTAGCTATACATGTTAGCTTTTCAGTTAGTTTCTTTGCTATTTATGAGCATGAGTAGCTTTACATGTTAGCATTCAGTTTTAGCATGTTTTTTTATTTATATACATGCATATCGAGTTTTTGTGAGTAGGATAGCGCTCACTAAGCTTTTAGCTTATAGATACTATTTTCCTCCTACTGCAGATAAAGGAAAAGCTAAAGTATAAGGAAGAAGGCGACAAGGAAATGCTGTGACGGTGTGTGATGTGTGGACTAAGGAGATCCTTGAGACTTAGCTAAAGAACTCACTTAGTTTAAGAATTTGTTTAGCTTAATTTCTTATTAAGTTGATAAGAAAATTTTGTAGTAAGAAGTTATGTTTCCGCTTTTCATTACTTACATGATTTGATTTATTAAACTGCGTGGTTGTGAAAATATATATTCCAGCCGCCTGTGGCTGAGTATACTCTGTATGTATTTACGGATATGGTCACCGGTACAGGGGAGACTCTGCCGAAATTTTTCGGTAGGGTTTCCATGTGATTTTTTTTATCATACCAGTTAAGTAGAGTGTAGTAGTAGTAAGAAGGGTGGTCGCTACAGTTGGTATCAGAGACGTTCCCATTCTCCAGCATCACACACATCAGCATCAGCCTTGCCATCTTATAAGTAAGAATACCTTTACTCTATTTATGTTTCTTGCTTTCATGTTTAGGAATAATTATAGCATGCTTATGTGTGATAGCCTCTAACATGTTTATAGTAGCTAGTTAAACGTGATTAGATTAGTTATGTACATCCTCTATTTCTTTAGAAATGGCACGAGCACGCCCAATTAAGAAGGCACCAGTTACTGAGCCCCAGCAAGAGGCAGGCAGTTCAGTGCCTCCCCCGGACCTTACAGCATTAGTGGCTCAGTTACAGCAGCAGCTAGCTGAACAGCAACAGGAGATAGCCACCTTAAAGGCTAATCAGCAGAATACTCCTACCACCAGTCCAGCCCATAGCACCAGTAGCTCCAGCAGCGGAAGTAAAGAGAGAGGCTTACCTGATCCAGTGGCAGCGAATCAAGCCCGAGAACTTCTCAAGCACCAGCGAACCATGGGATGCTCAAGCCTGGTTCAAAACACTGGAGAGCACGATGGAGCTTCTGGACTGGCTAGAACAGGAGAAGGTGAAGTGTGCCTCCTTCTGCCTGACAGGAGACACACGTATGTGGTGGGAGAGAGTCAGAGTGAAGCGCCCAGTGAATCAGATGACATGCGCTGACTTCGAGAAAGAATTCTTCGAGGAGTTCTTTCACATGCGGGTCACAAACCGCCACTACGACGAGTTCACGAAGTTTCGTCAAGGCAACCTTTCAGTTGAGGAAGCCGTGAAGAAATTCAACAGGTTGGCTCGTCTATGCCCAGAGCTAGTCAGCACAGAGAAGGAACGAATCCGGTTGATGCTCAAGATGCTGAGGCCAGAGATAGCAGTGAACGTGGCTGGTGGCATACATAGGCCACAAACCACAGAGGAGCTAGTGAGCAGTGCCTTGACTACCGAGCACTACCAGAACAGTATCAAGCAGCAGAAGCAAGTCTCCTCAGAGTCCAAAGGCCAAGGAAACTCTCACACTCAAAAACAGCAAGGCCACAGCTCTAACTGGAAAGAGAACTCCAACAGCAAGCGCAAATCAGGGAGTGATCCAAAAGGAGGACCATCTAGCAAGCGACCCAGTTATCCAAAGTGTGCTACTTGTGGGAAATTCCACCCAGGGGTTTGTCGCAAGGGCACACGAGGATGCTTTGAATGTGGACAAGAAGGGCACATGGCCAAGCAGTGCCCGAACAAGACCGGTCTCCCTCAGCCACAGCAGATTCAGTATGCAGGCCAGCCAGCTCAGTTATATCAGATGTAGGCCGCTCTAGAAAGTCCACTTATCAGCCAGGGCAGATTAGAAGCCCCTCTAGCTAAGGCGAATGCGAGGATCTACTCACTCACCAGAGAGGACGTAGCTAATGCCTCGACAGTTGTCACAGGTCAGATTAACATTTTACAGTATAGTGCTACTGTTCTATTTGATACTGGGGCAACCCATTCTTATATAGCCAGGGCATTCGCCGAAAAGTTAGCAATACCCCCAGAGGTACTCAGTAGTCAGTTTCTAACAACATTACCTTCGGGAGAAGTTATGGCATCCACGCACTGGCTCAGAACAGTGTCAGTCATGATAGCAGACAGAGAACTCTTTTGTGATCTGATAGTGCTAGACATGACTGACTACGATGTCATATTTGGAATGAACTTCCTGATCAGATACGGTGCCTCCATAGAGTGCCGTAAACAGAAAGTCGTATTCCAACCTGAAGCAGAGTACATCGAAGAACCCAAGAGAAAAAGGGCAAGTTAAGTCCTCGATACGTAGGACCCTACCCCGATCACAGAGAGAATTGGGAAGGTAGCTTACAAGCTAGACTTACCTCAAGATATGTCAGCAATACACAATGTATTTCATGTCTCCATGCTAAAGGAGTGTATTCACGACCTTAGCCAAGTGATTCAGCCTCAGACAGTGTAGATCCAAGAGGATCTTAGCTATGAGAGCAGACACAGATAGTGGACAGAGCAGACAAGAGACTAAGAAACAGAGAAGTGTCATTAGTAAAAGTCATCTGGTAGAACCAGAAGCACGAGAAAGTTACTAGGGGAGCGTGGAGATAGCATGAGACAGAAATATATCCAGAATTATTCTAAGTTCGAGGACGAACTTTTTATAAGGGAGGGAGAATTGTAACGACCCAATTTTCCCTATTTCGAGTTCTGAAAGTCCTTATAAAAATCTAGAAATGCTATAGAAAAATTCTAGAGATTTTTAGGAATTTTTAGAGTATTTTTACGTAATTTTTGGAGTTTGTTTGGTATTTTTACCAAGAGAAAGAAGTTTAAAAAATATATATATATAAAAGTGTTAAAGCTGGGTTTTGAACCCAAGAGCTCGGACCCAAACCAGATTCTAATGGACTCAGCCAACCATCTGGTCTACGGATGTTTTGTTAATTATATATGAAGCGATATATATTTAAGTAATAGTTAGGAACAGTAAAATAAATTGGAAATAAAAGTGCACAGCAGAGGATTCGAAACCGCAACCCTTGACTTGGTCAAAACCGCAGCCAACCAACTCTTCCACGAGTATTTCGTGAAAAGGTAAGGAGTGAAATAATCTTAAGCCATAACAGAATACCCTAGGTTATAAAAGGATAAGTTAGGAGAGGGATTAATTATTTTCTTTTCCCTCAAAATTTCTCTTCTCGCACTCGGCGACGGCGTCCGCGATTTCCTGTTCTCGGGCGAAGACGAAGCCGAGGCTAGGGCTTCATCTCCGGCGAGCGTCTTCTTCCGTGAGTTCTTCACCGATCCAAGCTCCTCTCGTAAAGGAGAACTCGAAGGCGCGAAGAAGACCGAGATTTCAAGCTCGCCGCAAGCCCTAGAAGAATTAGAAGTTCTTCTCTTCGGCTGTAAGTCCAAGGAACACATGTGAGTTGCTACTCACCTGCAGTAGGAGTAGTTCCGTGATTTTGTCTTTCTTCTTTGCTTTGCTTTCGGATTCTTGTTTCCTTCTTTGTTTCCGGAGCACGCATGAAACCCTAGAAGTTTAGTTTCAGCAAGTTTTGGTTTTAGAACACCCCCAGAGATTCGGCTTAGATCTTTCTTTTGCTAATCATGGGGCAAGATCAGCCCTAACATTAAGTACTTTAGGTTCTTTAGCTTCAGTTTGAGTCCCTTGCTAATTACCATGATTTGTCAGAGTTCACCTTTGATTCGTAGTTCATATCAGTAGGAATTAGTTGATGTTAATTGCCATGTATTGATTCTTATTTCTATTGCTTAGCTATTGAATATGCATGAGCAGACTTAATTCCTAGATTTATTTGCTATTAATTGGGCACGCACAGTTCTCATTGCTATTAGTTAAGCATCAGTAGCTTTTATTTGCAGATTTTATTTGCTGTTCCTTAGGTCTTGTTTTGCTGGAACAATTAATAATGTTAGGTTCCATTAAGTGCAGATTTTATTTGCTGCAGAATTTATTTTTCTCCCATACTATCCAATGAGTATGAGCAGTTTTATTTATGAGCATGCACAATTTGGAACGCTAGTATGTTTGAATAGATCTTTTGTGCATATTCATGGGCAAGAACAGCCACCAATTCATAGTGGTTTAGATCCTTTTGTGTTGATTTAGTAAGCATGATATTCTGTTAGTTCCATGCAGCAATGATTCCTTTATTTTCTAAGATTCCTTTGTTATTAGAATAACATGAGCAGATTTTCTAGATTCTATTGCATGCCTAGTAGTTGAATTTGTTTTACTTTCACAGCATGCTTAAGTTGTTCTAGTTCCCTATTTGCTATTGGAATAACATGAGCAGTTCCATTTTTATAGCATGCAGATTTTTATAAGTAAAGTATGCAGATTTTTAATAAGCATATTTTCATAAGTATTGCATGCAGATTTTAGATAAGCTTAGTATGCAGATTTTGATAAACTTAATATGCAGATTTTTGTTAAGCTTTACATGCAGATTTATGTTAAGCTTTGTATACAGATTTTCAGTACGTAGAGTGTGTTCTAGTGCACCCCAAGTGCTTGATAAAATGCTTAGCTCAATATAATGCTACAGTAGGCATTTTAATAGCTCAGTAAATGCAGTAGAAGCATTTAAAATAACTTATTTAGTCTTGCTTCAGCTTATATGGGACTACGGTCCAATGGGTGGGCTCCCACAGTCGCCTCTAGGTTCAGATAACCTAGTTCTAGGTTCAGATAACCTAGTTAAAGCAAGGTAAGAAAATTAGCTATGAAATCAGTATTTTATTTTTAGCAGTGGCACTATTGGGTTGGGCTCCCACAGTCGTCCCTAGGTTTAGATAACCTAGTAAACCCTACTAGACTCGGAACTTGCAATCCCGGGTTTAGTTAGGGATGCGCGCACAGCAAGTACAGTTGTCGGGCCCATCAGCAGCATGATTATTATTTTAATCTATTATGTAAATAGTTTTCAAAACTTCACAAATTAGTTATGTGAATACAAGTTAGACTCAGTTTAGCATTAATTAGTTTAGCTAGATATCAATTCAGTTTCTTATTGATACACATGATAGTTCTATGATTAACTTTACATGTTTAGCTTTTCAGTTAGTTTCTTTGCTATTTATGAGCATGATTAGTTATACATGTTTAGTATTTCAGTTAGTTTCTTTGCTATTTATGAGCATGATTAGCTATACATGTTTAGTATTTCAGTTAGCATGATTCCTTTGCTATTTATGAGCATGAGTAGCTATACATGTTAGCTTTTCGGTTAGTTTCTTTGCTATTTATGAGCATGAGTAGCTTTACATGTTAGTATTCAGTTTTAGCATGTTTTTATTTATATACATGCATATCGAGTTTTTGTGAGTAGGATAGCGCTCACTAAGCTTTTAGCTTATAGATACTATTTTCCTCCTACTGCAGATAAAGGAAAAGCTAAAGTATAAGGAAGAAGGCGACAAGGAAATGCTGTGACGGTGTGTGATGTGTGGACTAAGGAGATCCTTGAGACTTAGCTAAAGAACTCACTTAGTTTAAGAATTTGTTTAGCTTAATTTCTTATTAAGTTGATAAGAAAATTTTGTAGTAAGAAGTTATGTTTCCGCTTTTCATTACTTACATGATTTGATTTATTAAACTGCGTGGTTGTGAAAATATATATTCCAGCCGCCTGTGGCTGAGTATACTCTGTATGTATTTACGGATATGGTCACCGGTACAGGGGAGACTCTGCCGAAATTTTTCGGTAGGGTTTCCATGTGATTTTTTTTATCATACCAGTTAAGTAGAGTGTAGTAGTAGTAAGAAGGGTGGTCGCTACAGTTGGTATCAGAGACGTTCCCATTCTCCAGCATCACACACATCAGCATCAGCCTTGCCATCTTATAAGTAAGAATACCTTTACTCTATTTATGTTTCTTGCTTTCATGTTTAGGAATAATTATAGCATGCTTATGTGTGATAGCCTCTAACATGTTTATAGTAGCTAGTTAAACGTGATTAGATTAGTTATGTACATCCTCTATTTCTTTAGAAATGGCACGAGCACGCCCAATTAAGAAGGCACCAGTTACTGAGCCCCAGCAAGAGGCAGGCAGTTCAGTGCCTCCCCCGGACCTTACAGCATTAGTGGCTCAGTTACAGCAGCAGCTAGCTGAACAGCAACAGGAGATAGCCACCTTAAAGGCTAATCAGCAGAATACTCCCACAGTCACCCCGGAACCTAACCTAGCGACCCCAGCATTTATAGAGGTTCCACCAGTCCAGCCCACAGCACCAGTAGCTCCAGCAGCGGAAGCAAAGAGAGAGGCTTACCTGATCCAGTGGCAGCGAATCAAACCCGAGAACTTCTCAAGCACCAGCGAACCATGAGATGCTTAAGCCTGGTTCAAAACACTGGAGAGCACGATGGAGCTTCTGGACTGGCCAGAACAGGAGAAGGTGAAGTGTGCCTCCTTCTGCCTGACAGGAGACACACGTATGTGGTGGGAGAGAGTCAGAGCGAAGCGCCCAGTAAATCAGATGACATGGGCTGACTTCGAGAAAGAATTCTTCGAGGAGTTCTTTCACATGCGGGTCACAAACCGCCACTACGACGAGTTCACGGAGTTTCGTTAGGGCAACCTTTCAGTTGAGGAAGCCGTGAAGAAATTCAACAGGTTGGCTCGTCTATGCCCAGAGCTAGTCAGCACAGAGAAGGAACGAATCCGGTTGATGCTCAAGATGCTGAGGCCAGAGATAGCAGTGAACGTGGCTGGTGGCATACATAGGCCACAAACCACAGAGGAGCTAGTGAGCAGTGCCTTGACTACCGAGCACTACCAGAACAGCATCAAGCAGCAGAAGCAAGTCTCCTCAGAGTCCAAAGGCCTAGGAAACTCTCACACTCAAAAACAGTAAGGCCACAGCTCTAACTGGAAAGAGAACTCCAACAACAAGCGCAAATCAGGGAGTGACCCAAAAGGAGGATCATCTAGCAAGCGACCCAGTTATCCAAAGTGTGCTACTTGTGGGAAATTCCACCCAGGGGTTTGTCGCAAGGGCACACGAGGATGCTTTGAATGTGGACAAGAATGGCACATGGCCAAGCAGTGCCCGAACAAGACCAGTCTTCCTCAGCCACAGCAGATTCAGAACGCAGGCCAGCCAACTCAGTTATATCAGATGCAGTCCGCTCTAGAAGGTCCACTTATCAGCCAGGGCAGATTAGAAGCCCCTTCAGCTATGACGAACGCGAGGATCTACTCACTTACCAGAGAGGACGTAGCAAATGCCTCGACAGTTGTTACAGGTCAGATTAGTATTTTACAGTATAGTGCTACTGTTCTATTTGATACTTGGGCAACCCATTCTTATATAGCCAGGCATTCGCGAAAAGTTAGCAATACCCCGAGGTACTCGAGTCGGTTTAACAACATTACCTTCGGAGAAGTTATGGCATCCACGCACTGGCTCTGCCAGTCATGATAGCAGACAGAGAACTCTTTTGTGATCCGATAGTGCTAGACATGACCGACTACGATGTCATATTTGGAATGAACTTCCCGATCGACACGGTGCCTCCATAGAGTGCCGTAAATATAATCCAACCTCAAGCGAAAGCACAGTTCGAGTACATCGAAGAACCCAAGAGAAAAAGGGCAAGTTAAGTCCTCGATACGTAGGACCCTACCCCGATCACAGAGAGAATTGGGAAGGTAGCTTACAAGCTAGACTTACCTCAAGATATATCAGCAATACACAATGTATTTCATGTCTCCATGCTAAAGGAGTGTATTCACGACCTTAGCCAAGTGATTCAGCCTCAGACAGTGTAGATCCAAGAGGATCTTAGCTATGAGAGCAGACACAGATAGTGGACAGAGCAGACAAGAGACTAAGAAACAGAGAAGTGTCATTAGTAAAAGTCATCTGGTAGAACCAGAAGCACGAGAAAGTTACTAGGGGAGCGTGGAGATAGCATGAGACAGAAATATATCCAGAATTATTCTAAGTTCGAGGACGAACTTTTTATAAGGGAGGGAGAATTGTAACGACCCAATTTTCCCTATTTCGAGTTCTGAAAGTCCTTATAAAAATCTAGAAATGCTATAGAAAAATTCTAGAGATTTTTAGGAATTTTTAGAGTATTTTTACGTAATTTTTGGAGTTTGTTTGGTATTTTTACCAAGAGAAAGAAGTTTAAAAAATATATATATATAAAAGTGTTAAAGCTGGGTTTTGAACCCAAGAGCTCGGACCCAAACCAGATTCTAATGGACTCAGCCAACCATCTGGTCTACGGATGTTTTGTTAATTATATATGAAGCGATATATATTTAAGTAATAGTTAGGAACAGTAAAATAAATTGGAAATAAAAGTGCACAGCAGAGGATTCGAAACCGCAACCCTTGACTTGGTCAAAACCGCAGCCAACCAACTCTTCCACGAGTATTTCGTGAAAAGGTAAGGAGTGAAATAATCTTAAGCCATAACAGAATACCCTAGGTTATAAAAGGATAAGTTAGGAGAGGGATTAATTATTTTCTTTTCCCTCAAAATTTCTCTTCTCGCACTCGGCGACGGCGTCCGCGATTTCCTGTTCTCGGGCGAAGACGAAGCCGAGGCTAGGGCTTCATCTCCGGCGGCCGGCGAGCGTCTTCTTCCGTGAGTTCTTCACCGATCCAAGCTCCTCTCGTAAAGGAGAACTCGAAGGCGCGAAGAAGACCGAGATTTCAAGCTCGCCGCAAGCCCTAGAAGAATTAGAAGTTCTTCTCTTCGGCTGTAAGTCCAAGGAACACATGTGAGTTGCTACTCACCTGCAGTAGGAGTAGTTCCGTGATTTTGTCTTTCTTCTTTGCTTTGCTTTCGGATTCTTGTTTCCTTCTTTGTTTCCGGAGCACGCATGAAACCCTAGAAGTTTAGTTTCAGCAAGTTTTGGTTTTAGAACACCCCCAGAGATTCGGCTTAGATCTTTCTTTTGCTAATCATGGGGCAAGATCAGCCCTAACATTAAGTACTTTAGGTTCTTTAGCTTCAGTTTGAGTCCCTTGCTAATTACCATGATTTGTCAGAGTTCACCTTTGATTCGTAGTTCATATCAGTAGGAATTAGTTGATGTTAATTGCCATGTATTGATTCTTATTTCTATTGCTTAGCTATTGAATATGCATGAGCAGACTTAATTCCTAGATTTATTTGCTATTAATTGGGCACGCACAGTTCTCATTGCTATTAGTTAAGCATCAGTAGCTTTTATTTGCAGATTTTATTTGCTGTTCCTTAGGTCTTGTTTTGCTGGAACAATTAATAATGTTAGGTTCCATTAAGTGCAGATTTTATTTGCTGCAGAATTTATTTTTCTCCCATACTATCCAATGAGTATGAGCAGTTTTATTTATGAGCATGCACAATTTGGAACGCTAGTATGTTTGAATAGATCTTTTGTGCATATTCATGGGCAAGAACAGCCACCAATTCATAGTGGTTTAGATCCTTTTGTGTTGATTTAGTAAGCATGATATTCTGTTAGTTCCATGCAGCAATGATTCCTTTATTTTCTAAGATTCCTTTGTTATTAGAATAACATGAGCAGATTTTCTAGATTCTATTGCATGCCTAGTAGTTGAATTTGTTTTACTTTCACAGCATGCTTAAGTTGTTCTAGTTCCCTATTTGCTATTGGAATAACATGAGCAGTTCCATTTTTATAGCATGCAGATTTTTATAAGTAAAGTATGCAGATTTTTAATAAGCATATTTTCATAAGTATTGCATGCAGATTTTAGATAAGCTTAGTATGCAGATTTTGATAAACTTAATATGCAGATTTTTGTTAAGCTTTACATGCAGATTTATGTTAAGCTTTGTATACAGATTTTCAGTACGTAGAGTGTGTTCTAGTGCACCCCAAGTGCTTGATAAAATGCTTAGCTCAATATAATGCTACAGTAGGCATTTTAATAGCTCAGTAAATGCAGTAGAAGCATTTAAAATAACTTATTTAGTCTTGCTTCAGCTTATATGGGACTACGGTCCAATGGGTGGGCTCCCACAGTCGCCTCTAGGTTCAGATAACCTAGTTCTAGGTTCAGATAACCTAGTTAAAGCAAGGTAAGAAAATTAGCTATGAAATCAGTATTTTATTTTCAGCAGTGGCACTGTACTGGATTAGATATCCATTGGGTTGGGCTCCCACAGTCGTCCCTAGGTTTAGACAACCTAGTAAACCCTACTAGACTCGGAACTTGCAATCCCGGGTTTAGTTAGGGATGCGCGCACAGCAAGTACAGTTGCCGGGCCCATCAACAGCATGATTATTATTTTAATATATTATGTAAATAGTTTTCAAAACTTCACAAATTAGTATGTGAATACAAGTTAGACTCAGTTTAGCATTAATTAGTTTAGCTTAGGTATCAATTCAGTTTCTTATTGATACACATGATAGTTCTATGATTAGCTTTACATGTTAGCTTTTCAGTTAGTTTCTTTGCTATTTATGAGCATGATTAGCTATACATGTTTAGTATTTCAGTTAGCATGATTCCTTTGCTATTTATGAGCATGATTAGCTATACATGTTTAGTATTTCAGTTAGCATTATTCCTTTGCTATTTATGAGCATGAGTAGCTATACATGTTAGCTTTTCAGTTAGTTTCTTTGCTATTTATGAGCATGAGTAGCTTTACATGTTAGCATTCAGTTTTAGTATGTTTTTTTATTTATATACATGCATATCGAGTTTTTGTGAGTAGGATAGCGCTCACTAAGCTTTTAGCTTATAGATACTATTTTCCTCCTACTGCAGATAAAGGAAAAGCTAAAGTATAAGGAAGAAGGCGACAAGGAGATGCTGTGACGGTGTGTGATGTGTGGACTATGGAGATCCTTGAGACTTAGCTAAAGAACTCACTTAGTTTAAGAATTTGTTTAGCTTAATTTCTTATTAAGTTGATAAGAAAATTTTGTAGTAAGAAGTTATGTTTCCGCTTTTCATTACTTACATGATTTGATTTATTAAACTGCGTGGTTGTGAAAATATATGTTCCAGCCGCCTGTGGCTGAGTATACTCTGTATGTATTTACGGATATGGTCACCGGTACAGGGGAGACTCTGCCGAAATTTTTCGGTAGGGTTTCCATGTGATATTTTTATCATACCGGTTAAGTAGAGTGTAGTAGTAGTAAGAAGGGTGGTCGCTACACTGTCGAGCAGAGGACTCATCCACATATATTTTCTAAGTTCCCTTAGGCTCTAGATTTTGTACTTCTACTATAAAATTAATTAAGGCTTAAGCTTTGATGGCCACCCGGAGTTGATACTAAATATCGTACTCACTGAGCTCAGTGGTCTACTTGATCAACCTTCTAAAAACATTTGGGTTGACAAGTACCCGGTCTAAAGTGGTATTAGTGAGTACTATGATCGGGTGAGAGAGGAAATAAGGACGTAATCTCCAAGTTGCTAAAACTAATCCATACGCTAACTTCTCGAGTGCGGTATAATGACACTCAACCCCTTTCATTAAATGACTTAAAAAGTACATAGACTCATATTCCTTTCCCTATTGCCTCACTAATACTAACCCAATTGTGTGGTCATTAGCTGATAGATACACCCATAAAATTTCACTCTTTATTAGCTTAGCAAGAATAGGCAAGACAGACAGGTACTCCTTTAGCTCCTCAAAAGCTTTATTGCAGTTGGCATCCCATTAAAATTTGGTCGCTCGATGGAGTATTTTGAAAAAAGGTAGACTTCGATCGGCCGATCGGGAGATGAAGTAGGAAAGGGAAATAATACGACTTGTTAATCTCTGTGCTTCTTTTAGATTGTGTAGCGGAACCATGTCTTGAAGTATTCACACCTTGCTCGAATTGTCTTCTATCCCCCATTCGGTTACAATGTATCCCAAGCATTTTTCCGCTCTTGGCTCTGAAGAGGCACTTATTGGGATTAAATTTTAACTTGTACTACCTTAAAGTATGACAGGTTTCCTCCACATCAGCACATAGGTCGGTCACTTGGAGGGACTTGATAAAGATGTCATCCACGCACACTTCCATATTATGCCTGATTTGCTTCTTGAACACTTTGTTCATGAGCCGTTGATAGGTAACTCTTAAATTCTTTAGTCTAAATGACATAACATTATAACAATAAGTACCTCAGCTATTATAAAACTGTTCTTCTCTTGGTCCTCCTTGGTGAGCTGGGCTTGATAATATCCTTAATATGTGTCCAGCATATAGATAAATTCACACCCAGAGGTGGAGTCCACCACTTGGTCGATGTGGGACAATGGATAATAATGTTTTGGATAGACCTTGTTAAGACCTCTGAAGTCAATGCAAACCCTCCACTTATTTCTTATCTTGGACACTAAGACAACATTAGCTAGCCAGCTCGGAAATTGGACTTCACCAATGTAGCCTACTCCTGGTAATTTGTCCACCTCTTCTTTGATGATCTTATTATGATTGGCCCCGAAGTCTCGCTTTTTTTGCTTGACGGGTCGAGCGTCAGGGTAGACATAAAGCACATGGTCCATGATCATAGGGACACCCGGTTACTTCCTCAGGCATCTAGGCAAAAACATCGTTGTTGCATGTAAGACATGCAACAAGCTCTTTTCTGAGTTCTTGAGGGAGGGAGGTCGGCTCTTGTGTAACAGTTTCCGACTGATTTGGTTGAATATGGACTTTCTTCTTTTCTTCGTAGACCAGGGTCAGTGGTGCCTCCCAAATGGCATTAACCTCCATCTGTTGTATCTTTCATATAGAGTTAGCCTCAGTTTTTTTATTATATCAACATAGCACTTGCGTGCAGCTAGTTGATCTCCTCTAACTTTTCCGATCTGATCACCCACGGAGAACTTCATCTTCTAGCAGAAGGTAGAGACTACTGCCCGATACTCATTCAGGACTGGGCATCCCAAAATGACATTATAGGTCGAGGGCGCGTTAACTACAATGAAGTTCGATTGGCGCGTCCTCACTAGGAGCTCCTCCCCTAAAGATATGACCAATTTTATTTTGTCGAGCGATTGAACCTCATTACCCATGAACCCATATAAAGGGGTTACCATAGGCTCAAGCTCACTTAGGTCTATCTACAACTGCTCGAGTGCTTATTTGAAAATGATGTTGATAGAGTTACCTGTATCAATAAAAGTATGAGAAATATTATAATTGGTTGTAATAAACTTAATTATTTATGCATCATCATGAGGTATTTCCACCACCACCACCCCCCCAAATATTTTGGCCCAAAGCTAATATCGAGCCCGACCGCCTGCTCCGTATTGTAGTTGACCATATGAATCTGCAATCGCTAAGCATGTGGCTTCCCCGCTCAGTTGGACTCTCCATCAATCAGACCCCCAGCTATCATATTGATGTTGCCCCGGGCGGTATTATTTCGGTTCTTGTCTTGTTGCGTCGAGAGCTCTGATTGGTTTCAAGCGAGAGTTGGTGTCCAATCCATGAGTGGTGGCGTCCTCTGGCACCTCTTGGCCTCATGCTTATCTCTTCGAGGTGAGTCGTTTAGTCGTTGATGGGGGCAACGATTGGGCAATGGGGCCCAATGATGGAATCTCTGATTACCCTCCTGACGATTAGCCAAAGTATAACAATCTTACGTGGCATGCATAGTCAACCGGTGGAGGGTACACCATCATCGTGGAGCTTCTTGTGGATGCTCGGGGTATCTTTCTTTCTCGATCCCCACTTACTGCACAGTCTGTGATCGTGGTTCTTAATGATGAGGTTGAGGAACTGCTCAAGGTCCTCTAGGTGGAGGAGCAAGTAATGCTCAGCGCTCGGGCGTCGGGGTGGTGTCGGTGCAGTAGTGTCTTTCCTCCGGGCGGCTTGTGCCTCTTCCATATTGATGAATCCAGTCACCTAGCCTAACAGATGATCGAAATTTCTCGACGATCTCCTAACCAAAGAGACAAAGAAGTTATTATTGCCGAGTCTTTTGGAAAAGACGTTCACCAAAATCTCAGTAGTGGATGAAGGGACATCCATGACCACTTGATTGAATTTTTTAATATAAGCCCTTAGTGATTCCTTAGGCCCTTGTTTGAGTGAGAAAAGACTCAGGGGAGTCTTCAGGTACCGCTGGCTTCTTGCAAAGTGATAAAGGAACACCTTATGGAAATCCTTGAAAGAACGAATGGATTCAGTAGGTAGTCGTTTAAAAACCACTTTTGCACTAAATCGCCAAATGTAGTGAGGAACACCCGACATTTGCCCCAATCAGTTAATTGATGGAGAAAGGTAGCGTGCTCAAATTTAAAGAGATGATCCTCAGGGTCAGTCAACCCTGAGTATTCCCCTATCACCAAAGTCTGATAGTGCTTTGGCAACTTATCTTCTAGCACCTTTTGAGTGAACGGGTGTACTAATTTCTTCGGGGAAACTGTACCGTGTCGGAGCCTTGCCCCTTCACCTGTCCTGGATAGATGCCTCTCCAAAAGACTCCTAGTGTGGTCCTTCTTGGTCCATATGCTCACGCGGCGTGCGAAAGAGAGCTCGGTGGCGAGGAGCCGATGAGTGAGACTCATGTGCCAGATGAGCCAGGCCTTCTTCCCTGTCTGCTCTCTCACTCTGATGAGCCATTGTTGATGTAACGAGATTAGGTGGCGGCCAAGTACCATCAGTGGCTCCTTGTTGTTGTTGTTGTTGCTACTGTTGTAGCAATCTTTGGGCTCGGGCGTTGATGAGTAGATCTAGGTCTTCTTGTGTTAAGGTCATAGTAGTGAGTCTTCTAGTTTCCTCCATCTCTAATTCTCATATTCAAGTGAAAGTTCCCACAAACGACGTCAAATTTGATCCTATCTGAAAATTACAGAGATGATGCATTGGACACAGTGGATCGGTGGTTAACTGGCAGAAGACCTTTTCCTTTGATAAGAAGTTTCTCTTTGATCCTGCGTACACGAAAATGTGTTGGTGCAACTTTAGGTCAAGGTTGACCTGGTTGACCCGACTCGAGTTGACCTGACTCGAGTTGTATTTTGATGTTTGACAAGAACAAAAGAGTTGTATTTTGATGGGAGATTGTTGGTGCAACCTTAGGTCAAGGTTGACCTGGTTGACCCGACTCGAGTTGACCTGACTCAAGTTGTATCTTGATGTTTGACAAGAACAGAAACTTGGGAGGTTGTGGGTGCAACCCGTGGTCAAGGTTGACCTGGTTGACCCGAGGTGAGTTGACCTGACTCGGAAAAGTCCAAGCAGGGAGCTTGGCACGGGAAAAGTCAAAGTATGGAGACTTGGCACGGAGAAGTCCAAGTATGGAAGCTTGGCACATGGAAGTCGGAGAGGGCTCGGTAGCTCGTTCTCCGGACTGTGGTCAGAGAGGGCTCGGGAGCTCGTTCTCTGGACCGGATGGAAGTCGGAGAGGGCTCGGTAGCTCGTTCTCCGAACTGTGGTCAGAGAGGGCTCGGTAGCTCGTTCTCTGGACCGGATGTGGAAAGTCCTGGTGAGTGAAGCACGGATAAGTCTGGTGAGTGAAGCCGGTGGGAAAGTCCGGTGAGTGAAGCCGAGGCGGTTGGAAAGTCTGGTGAGTGAAGCCAGTTGGAAATCTGGTGAGTGAAGCCGGTGAAAACCCTAGTGAGTGAAGTTAGGTGAAAGTCCGGTGAGTGAAGCCAGCGGTTGGAAAGTCCCGTGAGTGGCCGGGCGATTAAATCACGGTGAGTGAAGCCGGTGAAAACCCTAGTGAGTGAAGCTAGGTGAAAGTTCTGGTGAGTGAAGCCGGGCAAGGGAAAATCCAGATGGATCAAGGGTGATCGGACATCTGGTGTTGAGAAGGTCAAGTAGGTCAAGGGAGTGACCGGATACTTGACACGAAGAGAAAAGTCCAAGTGGGCCAAAGGGATTGACCGGACACTTGGTGGGGAGTCTTAGCAGGTCAAGGGAGTGACCGGATGCTAAGCATGATGTACCAACAGGTCAAGGTTGACCGGGTGTTGGTTTGGAAGGCTTGGGACTTGGTTTGGGCAAAAACCAAGCTCTGGATCGATCAGTGGATCGATCCAGTGATACATTGGGTATCTGGATCGGTCTGGTGACCAAACAGTAGCCTACTGAGTGTTATCTGATCGGTCTGCAGACCGATCAGGAAACAACGATCAGAAGGCAAGAAGCTCGGGAGAAAAGGAAGGGGATCGGTCCCTGGACCGATCAGAGAAAGCTCTGATCGGTCCCCAGGACCGATCAGGATGAAGCTGGACCGATCAGGAGCATGCCTGATCGGTCCAGGAGTTTTGTGGACCGATCAGGCTTCAGCCTGATCGGTCCAGGTCCTAGCCGTTGCGTAGCAACGGCTAGTTTCCTCTGTGTCTTCTTCGCAGGTTATAAAAGAGGTTGATGAGCTACTGTTAGAGGTCTTCTTCTTCCTCCTCGAGCTGCTGTTCTTCTTCACTGCTGTGATTTGAGCTTTGCTGAGCTCGCTTCTGCTTGAAGCTTCGTGTGACCTTCATCGGCTGGGTTCCTGCTGTTGTAGGCGTCGCTTGAAGCTGCTGCTTCATCCAGTCAACAAGAAGGCAAGCTAGGGTTATTACATTTTTGTATTGTACTTAGTTTCTTGCTGTATTCTTGTACTCCTGTTTATCTTGCTGTTGCAAGACATTGTGGCGAGGTTTCTCCACCCAGAAGGAGTGATTATTAGCCAGGTTTCCGGGGACTCATCCACCGACGGATTGATAGGCTTCGTCCACCTTACGGACACGCCGAGGAGTAGGAGTTTTATCTCCGAACCTCGTTACATCGTCGAGTTCGAGTTTGAGGTTTACTTCTCCTTTTTCGTTTCTATTTGTTATTTCCGCTGCGCTAACCTAATTCGTAGGAAAAACACGAATTTGGGGTCGGCTATTCACACCCCCCTCTCTAGCCGCGATCATCGGTCCTAACAAAATGATCCAACAAAACCTCAGTGCTTAGAAACCAGAGGGAGTCCCTTGCGAAGTCCCTCCGACGCTCAAGTTAGTACAAGCCTGAGCGGGTGGATGAAGAATAATAGTAGATGCATGCACGAGGATGAGTTTCAGATCTCTGGAGAGCGTACCTTTATCACGGAGAGAAATCCCCTTTTATATACCACCTCACATAACCTCCGTAATCATGAGATGGCAAAGTGTGTTAGAGGTTGTTAGGTAAGGAGAGGGTACGACCTAGGTAATATGTCATAATTGTCCAAGGTATCTTCTATTTACCTATATGTATAACTCTTTTGTCATTTATAGTTTATGTTATTACTGAGGTTAATGGAGAAAATATATTGTTATAAGTGGTCGGCTGACGGGGGACAGGACGGTCCCTAAAGAAGGTTCCAGAAGAATATTCTCTAATATATAGTTATTATTATGTTAGATTGTTAAGATATTGTCTGTTGAATATATCTCGACCGGTCTTTAAGCCGACCGCTTAATTGGGATGTTGTTTGCTGAATATATCTCAGCCTGTCTGTAAGTCGGCTGCCTGATTAGGATGTTCGATTGTGTTCTACATAATCTGCTCTATTGTGTATTATAATGTATGTATCTCGACCGACCATTAAGGCTTACCACCTTTACCTCGGTCATTAAGCTGCTTAGCTATATTCTGCACAGCCTTGAGATATTCATTCGGAGAATGATATAGTGCTTTAGTCATGTTGGGAATATGTTTGAGAAATAATATAGTACCTCTTGTTCTGAGAAGTCCTTCTGATAACCTATGCTGTACTGAAATTCCATCCGACTGGTAATATGAGAACAAGTACTACAGGCCTGGTCCTCCTTCTACCTGACCGAGCATATAATGGGCTACCAAGAGAAATGCAACTACGTTTTGAGAGGTTCGGTCAATATATTAAGCTGAGGTGCATAATGTCTTTTCCCGGGTAGTTTTCTGTATGGCCAGGGCATATAAACTCGCCTGACTTTGTGATCGGACGGATACTCATGCACACTATTACGTGGAAATCAATTAGGACAACCGACAATCAAGGTCGCCTGGGCATGTACATGGGAACTCATTCGAAGTAAGGAGTTTAGCTTTCCCCTTGACCATACCTATGGCTGGTCTGTTGTGGAGTGAGTCGGTCCTTTCGGTCGGCACATGAGACCGGCCGACCTCAATCTTATTCACCTTAAGATTTGGCCACCCTTCAGACACAAACCTCCCCAGTTTGCTCAGCTTAAGGGTTGGTCGTCCCTCCTAGCTGACCGTCTCTTCCCAATCGAATTATAACTCAGTCTTGTTGAATCTAAGAACCTTAGCACTGGACAACTAATCAAAGTCAGGTGAAGGGATGTTGTCCCTTCTCGAATGTGACTGCCGCATCATCTTGACTTTGATTGCCCCATCACCTAGACTCTAACCATTATATCATCTTCTAGGTCTATTCGTCATAATCCGTATCATCTACTATTTTAAAGTACTTTTAATCAAAATTGTATTGTCTTATAACCACTAAAGGATATTTCAATCTCTACTAATGCGATGCAATAATAAACACTCAAAAGAACAAATAAAAGAAATCAGAATTTGAATCCTGTATAAATATTTTGGAGTAAAATTGTAAATAAGCTAAGCTTTGTAGTGTTTAAATTTATTTGATAAGATATCTATATCAAGTTGAGCCTAAAATAAATTAAGCTTTTGAAATGATTGTTCAAGCTTGGCTTAATTTCTTTTTTATATGCTTAAGATTTGTTTAAACTTAGCTTGAGTTTTATTTGTTTAGATATTATCAGACTCTCAATTCAAATTTATTTGATTATTTGAAACTTTTACATTTTAAGTTTGTTTGATTGGTTATTGAATTTGATAATATAAATTTATTTATTTATTTTAATTTTTTATTTATTTATTTAGCATGTTAATAAGAGTTTTATTGATGAACATGGTTCACAAATATTATTCATGGATTTTGTTCACGAACATGGTTCATGAACATTAACTAGCTGAACACATATGTATTTAGATTTTTTCTTTAAGTTAACAAGTTATTCAAACTAATTCATTTAATTGATCTTGTATCTATTGAATGAATATAAAAAAGCTCTTATCAACTTGAATATTAAATTTGTTCATAAACGTTTAGTTTATTTAGGCTCCGTTTGGTAGAGGTGATAGGATTAGAAATGGGTTGATAGAATGGGATTGGAGGTAGGATTAATAATCTCTCCCCATGACTAGGGATTATGAATCCCACTCTCAATCCATCCTAATCCTACCCCTAACCCACCCTACTAAACAACATGTTATTTACTTTTTGAAAATATAATCTTAATCCTATCACCCTTACCAAACGGGGCCTTATAGTCTTATTTTAAATATTAACATTTAAGTATGGATAAGTTGTGTTTCCAATTTAATTAATAGGTGAATTAAAGGAGAGGTCGGACTTCATGATTAGTTGGAGCCGTCTAGACACCTTGATTAAAAATAAATAAAATAATTAAATGTTAAATTATGGTTGTTAACTGTTTTAATATTTTTTTTAAAAAAAAAGTTATGTGATGGTTTGGATTGTTAGGGATCTTCTTTTCCATTTATTTATTTATTATTCTAAAATTCAACTTAATAAAAAAACATATCCACATCCATTTTATTTGAAAATTCAAACCCAGCCACCCCTATTTTTTCCCTCCTTTTTGCAATTTCACACAAAAAAATTGTATGTTTTTCTTCTCCATCACAATCATTTTAGACCATTCATCTGCGTCGATTTGATGAGCGACTTAAACATCGTTAATAATTGCCGCAGATCCATCACTTCGAAAGGAACAAGTTAACAACTCCCAAAATTCCGCATACTTTAATACCTACGAGCGGATCGGTACCGTCCAATTCTAATCCAACGAATTCGATCTATCTTCTCTTCATCGGACGGCTGAAACCGGAACCTCCGGATAGGAACGAGCTACCCCACGATTACAAAGGCATCGATGATGACCAGCTCGGTTCCTGCATCGATCCGTCCATCTCAAAATGGACGGCCGATACGGCTTCTCCAATCCCTTGGGGCTTCCATCGAACGGCGTCAAGTCAATCCTTGTTCTCCTTGTCAGATCCTTTTCTGTGTGGTTCCTACCCTTCTGGCGACGATTTCCAATCGCTTGAGGTATAATCGATCTCCAGTTCTTCATTCGTTGCTCGAGTTCTGTTTCTTGGGTCTTGTTAGAACTCGAAGGTTTGAGAAAAGCCGGTTTTTGCTTCAGTTCGTCTTTTTGTTTTCGCCTCTTTGTCGATGGGTTGATGATTTACTATGATTTCAATTCTTGCGCTTCGTATTAGACAAGGAAAGTAAAGTGAGGTTTCTTGATTCAAGTTTCTATCATATTCATGTCGGAATATACTAATTTAGGGAAGCATCTTCTTCTTGTTCTGTAATTGAATGCTTATCGTAGAAAAGTTTATTTCTTTTGGGAGCAATCGCTGGATTATAACTGCCATCCTACTTTTGATTTACTGATTATGGTCAAATTATGTAATATTCACTGATTCTTATGCTGTATGAACAGTTGATGATTAGTTTTGCTTCTTGATGAGCATGATGGAATGATATATATCTCGAATTCTTTTTTGTAAATCATGTTTATAGTAATATTGTTTTCATTTGTTATTGTTCCGTCAATTCATTTCTAGCATAAACAACTAATTCTCTATGCAATCGAAGGCAACCAACGCTTGAATTATAGTTTGATATTACTTAATCTAGTTATGATAACCCTGCAAGTGTTTATATTAACTGAATTCACTATGCACTAGCATGAGTTTTGTTTCTATTTATCTTGTTGTGTTGCCATTATTTTTGTTGTCTTTGAAGTGGCAAATCCATTTAATCTTTCCTGGTGTACTTCTATCTGATCTTGATTTAGGTATTGTGTGAGAAGTCAATAGAAGAGGGTGGAACATGTCAAACAATATAGCGACGCACTGGTGTTTCCAGTGCAATCAAAGAGTTCGACCTCGTGAGAGGAACGTGGTATGTCCCAGTTGTGATTCTGGTTTTGTATTAGAATACGATGTGATGGAGGCCACGGCGAGCCATTTCCATCAATTGGATTTGGATGGAGTTCAGGATCAGTTGGTCAGGTTGATGGAGGCCATCTCTACCTCGATGAGAGAGGGAAGGGTAGGAAGGAGACACCAGGGTGGACTCGTGAGAAGAACCTATACCAATTCAGACTTCGGTATGGAACTTGGCCCATCACCACGGTTAGCCTTCGGGGGACAAGTCCCTTTCCATCCATTTGATGATCGTGCGTTGGAAGAACTTCTCAATGAGCAACACAGTCTTGGAGTTCGACGGGCTGGCATGCCGGATTATTTTGTTGGACAAGGGTTGGATGAACTGATCGAACATATGATGTCGAATGATAGGCGTGGTCCACCGCCTGCCTCGCAATCATCTATTGATGCTATGCCCACCATAAAAATTAACCAGAGACATCATCAAGGAGAGTCACACTGCCCTGTCTGCAAAGAGATGTTTGAAGTAGGATCTGAGGCCCGAGAGATGCCATGCAAGCATTTGTACCACACCGAGTGCATCATCCCGTGGTTAGAACAACATAATTCTTGCCCTGTTTGCCGATTCAAGATGCCTACTCGAGGTTCTGGCAACCGCAGGAATAATCAAATCTTAGGTAGTAGTAGCAATAGTAGTTCAAGAAACAGAGGACGTCGTCTCAGGAATTTGTTTTCCTGCTTGTGGCCTCTTTGCTCTTCAAGCTCTAGTCGAACTCGGTCAGTGTAAGAAACCATTCTGCTATGCTTTTACATACTATTGAGTTAATTGTTGTCGATAGCCTTAAATACTGATAATCTCTGGCCTTGTTGAAGTGTGTAGTGTTTGTGTTTCCATATTGTCTATATTGTTGGAAAGGAAGTAATTCATAACAAATAGCCAAAACTGCTTGTTGCTTCAAATATTCAAGTCAATGATGTCAGCTTCAAGCTCTATATCATTCTTCTTGTTTGCTAAACATTCGATATGGTATTAGTTGCATGGTTCTGCTTTGTACATGTTGAGCTTGTTCAGTTCTTCAGCTTGTTTTAAATCTGATTGCCATAGTTTTTCTTCTTCTTCATCTTCCTCTTCAATTATTCAAGTAAAATGTAAAATGTTGTTGATCCTATCTGAAGGCTGAAGAGATGGCGCGCTGGCTCTAATGGATGACTTATCGATCGATGGAAGATTTATTCAACTTGGTACATGACTTTCCTTCGACCCTACACATTATCTGATGATACAACAAAGTGTTAGCGACCCAAGACTAGGGAAGGGGTTATTGTCAAGACTCTCCGACGCTCAAGTCAGTCCCTTTTTTGACGAGTATGTGGAGAACTATGCGAGAATAAAGTTGTGGTATGGTCTGTTAGAGTTTGTTAGATGATGAAAATTATAATCCCAAGGAATCTTTCATTCACCCACAGATGTACCTCTTTTGTCGTTTATATTTTACGTCATTCACAAGGCGATGAAGTAATATGCTACCATAAGTGGTCTCTTGAGGGGAGACATAATACCCTTTGAAGAAGGTTCTAGAAGAATATTCTCTGACACGTGGTTGTTATCCTGACAGGTGGTTAGGATGTTGTCGAATGTTGTCTGTTGAGTATATTTCGAATGACCCATGTGTTGGTTAGTCCTAGGAAACGTACCGGTTCCACTGTAAAAAATTTTTTGTACAAGTGTCGAACCTTTCCTTAAATAACCTATTGTGTTCTTTAGAAGTTAAATTAGGAATCGCAGATGGAATTTAACATCATTGATTCCAAATGTAACTTATCTGTTCTTAATGGTTTAGATTTGAATCGCAAGCGGAACTTAACACTATTGATTCAAATCCACCTATGTTATTAATTCCATTAAATATTAATTTCCAAAATTGACTTCCAGGACTGCATGGCGAGCCACATGACCTTCTTGGATATGGGAGCAACCACCACCGCCTAGACAAAGCCTTTTAAGAAAAGCTAATATTTAATTTTTTTAAATAACTCTAGGTTAACTAAAAAGAACAATCGAATCACAAATTCAAAAACAAAGAAAACACAAATTCGAAAAACTAATTCGAAATACTAGATCTAATGTCTCTTGTGTTTGGAATTCTTACAAAAAGAAATAACTAGCATGATGCGGAAAACAACTGTTAATTATACCTTCTCTTTGTAAACTAATGACTTCGAGATCTTCTGCTGTATTCCTCGCCTCGCCTTGGACGTCATGTGAGCGACGATCCTCCAAGATGAACACCACCCAAAAGCTTTCTTCCTCTTCCTCTAAAATCCGGCCACGACCACCACCAAGGAGAAGAGAGAGTGTCGGCCACACCAAGAGAGACTCCTACAAGAGAATAAGAATTGTGTCTCATGAAGTCTCCTCACCCCTTCTTTTATAATACTTGCCCAAGGCAAATAAGGGAAGAATTTTTACAAAAATTAAAATCTTCCTCTATTTTTTCCTTTTCCCTTTTTATTTTCCTTTTCTTTCCTCTTGATTGAATCAATCACCAAATATTAATTGATGATTTTATTTTAATTTCAATTTGGCTGACCACCTTGCTTGGGCACCAAGCAAGGGTGGCCGACCCCCTTAAAAAGGAAGGAAATATATTTTTTATAAAATTTTACAAGAAGAAAAACTCTTATAGAATTTTACAAGTTCTCTTTCCTAAAGTAGGAGTTAAAAAAGGGAAGTTCTAAAAATTAAAACCATGTTTTAAAATTTAAAACTTCTCTTATAAAATTTCATTTTTTAACATGCTGATAAAAAATTTAAATTTTAAAACTTCTCTTTCTTTTTTTTCTAAACTATGAGGATGGTTAAAAAAGGAAAGTTTTAAAATCTTTTAAACTTTCTTTTAAAACATGTGACCTAATTCAAATAAGGAAAGTTTTTAAAATTAAAATATCTCTTTTAAAATTTATAATTTTTTACAAAGAGAAGATTTTAAAAATTCAAAACAACCCTCCTTATTTGATTAATGTGGTCAACCACTACTAGTTTGTTCATCAAACAATAGGGCCGGCCCCCATGGAAGAGGATGTGGCTGGCCCTTGCTTGGTCACCAAGCATTGGACCGGCCCCTTCTTGGACACCAAGATGAGCTTATATTTGGATAGCCTTGAGACTTTAATGAGGCTACGACAGGGACCTAGAGGAGAAATTGGTTTTGACCTTCCGATGAGCTTGAGTATCCCGTGTTTGCCCCGAACATACAACTCAAGTTCATCGATAATAACTCATTCCACTAGAGAGTTATTATCGCACTACCGCACCAATCCCAAATTACATTATGGGCTCCTTCTTATCTTGAGTGTGTTAGTCTCTCTGTGTAACAACCCAAATTTCCTCATTTCGAATCCTAATAGTGATTAAAAATATTTAGAAATGCTTTAGAAATATTTTAGAGATTTTTAGAAATTTTTAGAGTATTTTTATGTAATTTTTAGAGTTCGTTTGATATTTTTACTAAAAGGAACAAGTTTAAAAAAATAAAGAGGTTCGGCCGAGGTTCGAACCCGCGACCTCCGAACCGGTCCAAGTCTTATGCGAAGCATGATGACCAAGAACCCAGCGGAGCCGTGCTGATTAAGGAAAGAGCGGAATTGTATTTAAGTGGTAGTTGATGATAGAAATTTTGGGGTATTAAGAGAGGAATTTGGAGTTATTTTTCCGTGACCTAATTTCTCCTCTTCATCGCGTGCGGCGGCTACTAGGGCCGAAGTGAAGCCGGAATTAGGGCTTGTTCCCGGCGACCAATCAAGAGTCCAATCCGAGAGTTTTTCGCCTCCTCACAATCCTCTCGGCAAGGTGGACGCGTAGGCACAAGAAAAGGTCAGGAACTCGATCTTCTCCGAAACCCTAGGAGCTTTCTTCTTCGGTGGTGAGTCCAAGAACGCAAGGGTAAGCGTTTCACACCTGCAGTAAGAGTGGTTTTCGAATCTCTATTTCATTCCTTGCTTTAGGTAAAGTGTGTGTGCCTTTTGAAGTGGTTGCCGTGAGCCTCAAGAGGGAACAAGGAAAGGAAAGTTTGTATAGGTTAGGCATGTAATTTAAATCCTTCCATTTCATAATTTGTACATCAGATTTGGTCATTCTTCGGATTTGGTTTATGTTTGGACCTTTCGGTTTTAAAGTTGTTGCTAACAATGAGCATGAGGTGAGTTGAATTTTGAGCATGTGTGATGTTTTCGTGGATTACTGCTGTTAACAGTATTGATCTATATGCATGTAACATTTTAGTATTGGTGTTTCATCTTGCTGCCATGTGTAGGAATAGGCTTTTAAATGAGTAATGCAGTAAGGTTGTTTTGTGCCTATTAGACTTTTTTTTAAAGGACTTATAGCCATGAATAATTCGGTGCTGTGAAGTTTAATTTGGGATAGAGTGTGCTGTACAGTTCAGTGGTCTTGGAAATTTCTGTGAAGCTTAATTTGTTTGGAGCTTAGAACAACCACTCCTTTTGTGTTTCCACGGGCAAGAACAACTCTGTGTCATAAATCTTTTAACCAGCAGAAGTTAGTTAGTGTAGTATACAGATTTGAGTTTCTTTATTCTAGCATGAGGTTTAGATATGCTTCCTTGCTACTTTCATTCAAGTATACATATTTGAGTTTCTTTATTCTAGCATGAGGTTTAGATATGCTTCCTTGCTACTATTCAAATAAGCATACAGATTTAAGTTCCTTGTTATCTCAATATGCATGAACGATTTTATTTATAAGCATGCAGTGTTTGATATCTCAGTTGTAGGCTTCAGTTTTATGTTTTTGTATCTGGAGTCAATTGTTGTAAGAATAGCTTCTTATCTTGCTCCGGATTTTTGTACATATACCTTTATGAGTAAGTATAAGTAAGAGAAGACCAAAGTCTTAATTTTGATCCCAAATTCCAGCATTTGAGGATCAGCAGCACGTCTAGTGCTTGAAGAAATGCTGAGGCATTATATACTAGAAGTACTAAAAGATAAAAGTTATTTTATTTGAAAAGGCTAGTACTCGACTTCCGAGGTTGTCGTTAAATAAATCCAGGTGACCAATTCCGAGGTCTTGGCCCTGGTAAGACCAAGGTCTTTACCCTCGTAGGACTGGTGGCTCGCTACCTCAGTCTCTATTAGGGAGCGCGCTTTGGTACTACGCCTGGGCCCAAGAAAGAATTGATTATTATTTTGAAGTATTAAAGTATAAATTTTAAACAAGTGAAATAAGCTTCACATAAGTTTAAAATTCAGCAAGTTTAGTTTTCTTATATACTGATATATTGTTTAGATTTACTTACATGGTTAGTATTTCAGTATGCTATGTTTCTTTTGCTATTAGATGAGCATGAGTAGTATTTCTTTCTGAGCATTCAGTTTTAGATTTCTTCCAGTTACATGCATATTCGAGTTTTGTGAGTTAGATAGCGCTTACTAAGCAATTTTACTTATAGATGCATTTTCCTCTTACTGCAGATAAAGGAAAGGAAAAACTATAGCAAAGGAAGGCGACAAGGAGGTGCGGATGGATGTGTGATGCCTGGACTATAGAAGCCTTGGGATTTAGCATAAGAATTTATTAAGATTGCCATGTATTTAGACTATTGAAATTGTTTATTCATGTAGATGATTTAATTCATAAAATGACTTTATGTATTTAGAATTTTCTCATTAGAATTGTTATGCATATTAGACCTATTATCTGAGTTGCATAATGGTTGCATGCATGTTCAGATTAATATATTTATTTCAGCATGATTAGATTGATGTATAGTTTTAGTTGTGTTTATATGATGGAGTAAAATGTAGAGATAAGTTGTTTATGTTTTCCGCTGCTATCAGTTGCATGTTTAGAGAGTTTATGTATTGATAATTACATGTGTGCAATATTAGTTTTAAGAAAAGTTAGTAGTCCAATAGTGCTCCACCCTCACAGACTAGTAGGGAGGAGGGTGGGGTGTTACACTCTGTGTTTAAGATAACGAATGTCCACTAATTAAGTAAGTTACTGATAACTCACTTAATTAATATCTAGCTCCAAGAGTAGTACCACTTAACTTCATTGTCATGTCGGACTAAGTCCACCTGCAGGGTTTAACATGACAATCCTTATGAGCTCCTCTTGGGGACATTCTCAACCTAGATAACTAGGACACAGATTTCTTCTATAATCAACAACACACACTATAAGTAATCTCATTTCCCAACTTATCGGGCATATTGATTTATCGAGCTAAACCTCACCCTTTGATATATAAGTCAAAGAAATAAATATTAAATATATGTGTTTGTTATTATATTAGGATTAAGAGCACATACTTCCACAATAACTAAGGTCTAGTTTTTTTATTTAGTCAGTACAAAAAAGAACTTACCTAAAATGGTCCTACTCAATACACTTAGAGTGTACCAGTATAATTTATTAGTCAAGATAAACTAATACTTAATTACACTACAACTATTCTAATGGTTTGTTCCTTTCCATCTTAGTTGCGAGCAACTATTTATAATTTATAAAGAACCGACAACATGATCTCCTGAGTGTGATACCACACTCCATGTTATCTACTATATAAATTAATTGAACAATTACATTTAACAAATAAATGCAGATATTGACAAATGTGATTCTTTTATTTCAAAAATAAATATTTACAAAAGCTAGGCTTTTAGTATACACTCTAACAATCTCTCACTTATACTAAAGACTAAGCTGTCATATCTGTTGTCATACATCTGATTCTCATCCCCCCCACATGCTGATTAAAAGCTTTCGCCGGAAGGACCTTAGTGAAAGGATCTGTCAGGTTATCTGCTGATGCAATCTTGGCGACAACAACTTCTCCTCGCTTGACGATGTCTCGTATCAGGTGATACTTGCGCTCTATATGTTTGCTCGCCTTATGGGCTCGTGGTTCCTTCGAGTTTGCAACTGCACCGCTATTATCACAATAAATTGTGATAATTTTGGGCAAACCAGGAATCACATCTAAGTCCATTAGAATGTTCCTGAGCCACACAGCTTCTTTGGCTGCCTCAGAGGCTGCCACATACTCAGCTTCCATGGTTGAGTCTGAGACGCATTTCTGCTTAACACTCCTCCATACAATTGCTCCACCTCCTGGAGTAAACACATAGTCTGACGTAGATTTACTATTGTCCCTATCTGATTGGAAGTCCGAATCCGTGTAACCCACAGGGAGCACATCGTCTGCTTGGTAGACTAGCATATAACATCTAGTCCTTCTCAGGTACTTTAATATATTCTTTACAGTAGTCCAATGTCCTTGTCCAGGGTTACTCTGATATTTGCTAACCATGCTCACGGCAAAATAAATATCAGGTCTCGTACACAGCATTGCATATATAAGGCTTCCTACAGCCGAAGCATAAGGAACTGCCTTCATGTTCTCTATCTCCTTTGTTGTCTTCGGAGACATCTCTTTAGATAAGGCTACTCCATACCTGAAATGTAAGAAACCTTTCTTGGAGTTCTGCATGCTAAAACGAGTAAGGATTGTATCTATATATAAAGCTTGGGATAGACACAACATTCTTTTCTTGCGATCCCTTATAACTTTGATCCCAAGAATGTGTGCACATTCTCCTAAGTCCTTCATATCAAATTGTTTGGACAACCATACCCTTACGTCCGATAATACCTTGACATTGTTACAAATTAACAAAATATCATCTACGTATAGTAGAAGAAATACCATCACGTTTCCGTTACACTTCTTGTATACACAAGACTCATTCGGACACTGAATAAATCCATATGACTGGATTATTTCGTTAAACCGGATGTTCCAAGATCTTGAAGCTTGCTTTATTCCATAAATGGACCGATTCAGCTTGCACACTAGATGCTCTTTGCTTTTTTCAATGAATCTCTCTGGTTGCTTCATATGAATGTTTTCTTCAAGACTTCCATTAAGGAAAACTGTCTTGACATCCATTTGCCAAATCTCATAATCCATATGAGCGACAATGGATAAGAGTATCCGAATAGACTTAAGCATGGCTACCGGCGAAAAGGTCTCCTCATAATCGATTCTCTCTTTCTGAGTGTACCCTTTCGCAACAAGCCTTGCTTTGAAGGTTTCAACCTTCCCGTCTGCCCCTCTTTTCCTTTTGTAGATCCACTTGCATCCAACGACTTTTATATCATCAGGTGATTCTACAAACTCCCAGACCTTATTAGAATACATAGATTCTATTTCAGAATTCATTGTTTTTTGCTAAGATACTGCATCTATATTTAGGAGTGCTTCGTCATATGTTCGGGGATCAGGTTCATGTTTACCCGGGATCAAGTCCAAAAACTCTCCCAAAAACATGAATCTCTCAGGTTGCCTCACAACCCTCCCACTACAACGAGGCACTGCCTCTGGTTGTGTATCCTGTGTGACACATGTTGCAGTTTCTAGTGGTACTTCATCTTGTACTGTTGGTACTAAAGTAGACGTGTCCTCTCTTACTTCCTCTAGAACTATTTCACTCATGGGCTTATGATTCATTACATAATATTCTTCTAAAAATCGAGCATTTGTGCTAACAATGATCTTCTGATTTTTAGGATTATAAAACAAATCACCTTTCGTTCCCTTAGGATATCCCATAAACAGACAAACTTCTGTATGTGATTCCAACTTGTCAGTATCTCCCTTCAGCACATGTGCTGGACTACCCCAATCCGGATATGATTCAGACTAGGCTTACGCCCATTCCATAATTCCATGGGAGTAGAAGGAACTATTTTAGAAGGTACCATATTCAGAATGTACATTGCTATTTCTAAAGCATATCCCCAAAACGAATTTGGTAATTCTGAATAACTCATCATTGATCTAACCATTTCCATAAGAGTCCTATTCCTTCGTTCTTCCACACCATTCTGTTGGGGTGTACCAGGTGCAGACAATTGGGATTGAATCCCGACTTCTGATAAGTAATTCCTAAACTCTCCAAAGAGGTATTCGCCACCACAGTCAGACCGTAGTGTCTTGATACTTTTACCAAGATGTTTCTCCACATCAGCCCTATATTCTTTGAACTTGTCAAAGCATTCAGATTTGCGGCGCATCAGGTAAATGTATCCGTATCTTGAATAATCATCTATAAAGGAGATGAAGTATTCATAACCACCTCTTGCCTGGATAGACATAGGACCACACAAATCAGAATGAACCAGTTCTAACGCATCTTTGGCTCTATACCCCTTGGCCTTAAAAGGTCTCTTGGTCATTTTACCTTCCAAGCAGGATTCACATGTTGTAAAGTTTTCCAACTCTAATGAATCCAAAAGTCCATCGGCTACAAGCCTTTGCATCCTACTTAAGTTAATATGACCAAGCCTTAGATGCCAAAGATACGTTTGGTTCATTTCCGAAGGTTCTTTTCTCTTATTAGAGTTAGAAGATGTGTTATTAATTTCCATATTTTGCTTTGTGGGAGAAATTGAATTTAAAGTATATAAATTGTCAACCAATGCACCAGAACAGATAATCACCTTATTTCTCTTTATAACCACATTGTTACTAAAGGAAACTGAATATCCATCCAAATACAGTTTAGAAACTGAAATTAAATTCTTTTTAAAACTGGGTACATAAAGATAATTTTTTAAAATCAAATTTCTATTCCTATCAAAAGATAAGTAGACGTCTCTCACTGCAACAGCCGCCACCTTAGTAGCATTGCCCATGTAGATGATTATCTCTCCATCAAATAGTCGACGAGTTTCCTGGAACCCCTGCAAAGAATTGCAGACATGATTAGTGGCTCCCGTATCTACACACCAGGTGCTGGTAGATAACACCGCTAAATATGTTTTAACTACTAGAGCATGAGATATACCTTTATTGTTCTGATTCCTACGAGGACAGTCCGTCTTCCAATGTCCTGACTGCTTGTAGATGAAGCACTTGCCCTTCAGCTTCTTCATTCCAACTTTTTGTCCCTGAGGTTTATTCACTCTCTTTGTTGAAAAGACCTGTTTCTTCTTCTTCTTGCCTTTCGGCTTAGAAGTAGAAATTTTTAGCATAGTGAATCTGAGAACTTCGACGAAATATACCTTCTGCTGCCTGTAGTTTTGTCAGAAGTTCCGCCAACGTATACTCTCTTTTGTTCATGTTATAGTTCAGGCGGAACTGCTCAAAACTTCTGGGTAGCATTTAGAGAATTATATCGACCTGGGTTTCCCCATCGATTTCTCCTCCAAGAACTTGTATTTCGTTCAGATAGGCCATTATTTTGAGGATATGATCCCTTACGGGTGTTCCCTCAGACATGGTGGCTGTCATTAACTTTCTCATTGCCTCTTGCCTAGCAGTCCGACTATGGTGCCCAAAGAGTTCTTTGAGATTGTTCATTATATCATAAGCCGTTGGTAAATTTTGATACTGATGTTGCAATACATTTGACATTGAAATCAAAATGTAACACCACGTCATCTCATCTGCTTTTACCCATTTCTTATGATACTCAATCTCCTCTAGGATAGAGTCACCGTCAGGTGCATCAGGGCAAGCCTTAGTCAGTACAAATTTATAGCTTTCAGTAGTAAGAACAATATCTAGGTTCCTTTTCCAATCAATATAGTTGGGACCAATAAGTTTGTTCTCTTTCAGTATAATGACCAGTGGGTTGAAAGTTATCCTAAGAATCACAAAAATAAATTTTGGTCAAGACTCTAAATTTAGAATAATATTGATTTCTCAAACAATACTATTTTAAATTAATCAACACCTTAAATTACCGTAAATATTGCATGCCACGTTAGTGTGGACGTATACAAATTCAACATTTGTAAGAGGAGGGTGTGACCCATTAATTTTATTATCTTGTCATCCTAACTTTATGACAAATAAAATTAATAGTTGGTTCCACTTTGGTTACACAAAACAATAGCAGTGACTCCGTTGGGGAGGATACTATTGAATGTGTCTAAGTGTATACCATTACTTGATACTAAGTCCATTAAATAGGATTGTGTCCCTTCAGTTGGAGAAGATCACACGCTCCTAAATAATTTCTTATAACCATCCATAAAAGAAGTTTGATCTAGTGATCCACAACAAAACCATCCGTTGTGGAGGGAAGCACTCAGAGCCAACACGCAAGCTTGTTGTATCACTTACAAACCAGTAATGGAGACCATGGGATTTATTAAAATCCCTCTCCCACTTAGTTATTTAAAATGAGGATTTTAACCTATGCTAGCATACATCACATGCACATAAACATCACAATAAATAAAAGCAATAAATTTAGAAATTAATTTTCCAATTATTATGGCATTTTCCATCATTGTCTTCAGTATGCTCCAACCCTAGCTGCTGCCATTTTTAGCCACCGCCATCGGGTTGAGTTGTCACATCTATCTTGCTTCTTATTCCGCTGCGTCTCTGATCCTCCAAAAGCACCATGCCTCTCAAAGATACGATCCGCGACAAATATAGAATTTTACATATATCCATCCTATATTTCATAAAAGGAATGTACATATATTCTAGATCGAACAAAAATAAAATTCTAAAAATAATACAGCTCCTGCTGTATTTGATACATATAATCATGCACACAAAATATTGCCCTTGACATGTCCAAGGGTCCAATCACACACAATATCTAAATGCCATAATAGTTGGAGCATGTAACCATAGAGTTAGCACATCCTACTATTATCCTGCCTAAATTATGTATGACATGTGCATAATTAATTTGAAAACCAAAACACACAGAGGTAAACCCTAGCTCTGATACCAATTGTTGGTTAGTCTTAGGAAAACGTACCGGTTCCACTGTACAAAATTTTTTATACAAGTGTCGAACCTTTCCTTAAATAACCTATTGTGTTCTTTAGAAGTTAAATTAGGAATCGCAGACGGAACTTAACATCATTGATTCCAAATTTAACTTATCTGTTCTTAATGGTTTAGATTTGAATCGCAAGCAAAACTTAACACTATTGATTCAAATCCACATATGTTATTAATTTCATTAAATATTAATTTCCAAATTTAGCTTCCAGGACTGCATGGCGAGGCACATGGCCTTCTTGGATATGGGAGCAACCACCACCGCCTAGACAAAGCCTTTTAAGGAAAGTTAATATTTAATTTCCTTAAATAACTCTAGGTTAACCAAAAAGAACAATCGAATCACAAATTCAAAAAAAAAAAAACACAAATTTGAAAAACTAATTCGAAATACTAAATCTAATCTCTCTTGTGTTTGGAATTCTTACAAAAAGAAATAACTAGCATGATGCGGAAAACAATTGTTAATTATACTTTCTCTTTGTAAACTAATGACCTCGAGATCTTCTGCCGTATTCCTCGCCTCGCCTTGGACGTCGTGTGGGCGACGATCCTCCAAGATGAACACCACCCAAAAGCTTTCTTCCTCTTCCTCTAAAATCCGGCCACCACCACCACCAAGGAGAAGAGAGCAAAGGGAAAGGGAGAAGAGAGAGGGCCGACCACACCAAGAGAGACTCCTCCAAGAGAATAAGAATTGTGTCTCATGAAGCCTCCTCACCCCTTCTTTTATAATACTTGCCCAAGGCAAATAAGGGAAGAATTTTTACAAAAATTAAAATCTTCCTCTAGTTTTTCCTTTTCCATTTTTATTTTCCTTTTCTTTCCTCTTGATTGAATCAATCACCAAATATTAATTGATGATTTTATTTTAATTTCAATTTGGCCGGCCACCTTGCTTGGGCACCAAGCAAGGGTGGTCGGCCCCCTTAAAAAGGAAGGAAATATATTTTTTATAAAATTTTACAAGAAGAAAAACTCTTATAAAATTTTACAAGCTCTCTTTCCTAAAGTAGGAGTTAAAAAAGAAAAGTTCTAAAAATTAAAACCATGTTTTAAAATTTAAAACTTCTCTTATAAAATTTCCTTTTTTAACATGGTGATAGAAAATTTAAAATTTAAAATTTCTCTTCCTTTTTTTTTCTAAACCATGAGGATGGTTAAAAAAGGAAAATTTTAAAATCTTTTAAACTTTCTTTTAAAACATGTGGCCTAATTCAAATAAGGAAAGTTTTTAAAATTAAAATCTCTCTTTTAAAACTTATAGTTTTCTACAAAGAGAAGATTTTAAAAATTCAAAACAACCCTCCTTATTTGATTAATGTGGTCAGCCACTACTAGTTTGTTCATCAAACAATAGGATCGGCCCCCATGGAAGAGGATGTGGCCGGCCCTTGCTTGGTCACCAAGCATTGGACCGACCCCTTCTTGGACACCAAGATGGGCTTATATTTGGATGGACTTGAGACTTTAATGAGGCTACGACAGGGACCTAGAGGAGAAATTGATTTTGGCCTTCCGATGAGCTTGAGTATCCCGTGTTCGCCCCGAACATACAACTCAAATTCATCGATAATAACTCATTCCACTAGAGAGTTATTATCGCACTACCGCACCAATCCCAAATTACATTATGGGCTCCTTCTTATCATGAGTGTGTTAGTCTCCCTGTGTTTAAGATAACAAATGCCCATTAATTAAGTAAGTTACTGACAACTCACTTAATTAATATCTAGCTCCAAGAGTAGTACCACACAACTTCATTGTCATGTCGGACTAAGTCCACCTGCAGAGTTTAACATGACAATCCTTATGAGCTCCTCTTGGGGACATTCTCAACCTAGATAACTAGGACACAAATTCCTTCTATAATCAACAATACACACTATAAGTAATATCATTTCCCAACTTATCGGGCATATTGATTTATCGAGCTAAACCTCATCCTTTGATAAGTCAAAGAAATAAATATTAAATATATATGCTTGTTATTATATTAGGATTAAGAGCACACACTTCCATAATAATTAAGGTCTAGTTCTTTTATTTAGTCAGTACAAAAAGAACTTACCTAAAATGGTCCTACTCAATACACTTAGAGTGCACCAGTATAATTTATTAGTCAAGATAAACTAATACTTAATTACACTACAACTATTCTAATGGTTTGTTCCTTTCCATCTTAGTTGCGAGCAACTATTTATAATTTATAAAGAACCGACAACATGATCTTCTGAGTGTGACACCATACTCCATGTTATCTACTATATAAATTAATTGAACAATTACATTTAACAAATAAATGCAGATATTGACCAATGTGATTCTTTTATTTCAAAAATAAATGTTTACAAAAACTAGGCTTTTAGTATACACTCTAACACCATGAAGCCGACCATCTTTGTATCAAGTTGTTTCATTATGTATCGAGTATTATAAGGGACCTATTCAGAGACTCATATGATGAATTGAACATGCTTGGACGATCTTCATTCGGTCGGGCATTTATATGAAGTTATATGAGGCGAAGTGCCTCCTTAAGCCCAGACGACCTTCATTCGGTCGGACGTTCATATGAAGTTATATGAGGTGAAGTGCCTCTTTAAGTCCAGACAACTTTCATTCAGTCGGCCGTTCATATGAAGTTATATGAGGCGAAGTGTCTCTTTAAGCCTGAACGATAGTCAGACGTTCATATTAAGTTATATGAGGTGAAGTGTCTCTTTAAGCCCGGACGACCTTCATTCAGTCGGGTGTTCATATGAAGTTATATGAGGCGAAGTGCTTCTTTAAGCCTGGACGACCTTCATTCGGTCGGATGTTCATATGAATTTATATGAGGCGAAGTGCCTCTTTAAGCCCAGTCAACTTTCATTCGGTTGGGCGTTCATATGAAGTTATATGATGTGATGTGCCTCTTTAAGCCCGGATGACCATCATTCGGTCGAGCGTTCATATGAAGTTATATGAAGTGAAGCGCCTCTTTAAGCTCGTACGACTTTCATTAAGGTTGGGTGTTCATATGAAGTTATATGAGGCAAAGTGCCTCTTTAAGCCTAGACGATTTTTATTCGGTCGGGTGTTCATATGAAGTTATATGAGGCGAAGTGCCTCTTTAAGTCTGCACGACCTTCATTCGGTCAGGCGCTCATATGAAGTTATATGAGGTGAAGTGCCTTTTAAACTCAGACGACCTTCATTCGGTCGAGCGTTCATATGAAGTTATATGAGGCGCTTTAAGTATGGACAACCTTCATTCGATCGGGTGTTCATATGAAGTTATATGAGGCGAAGTGCCTCTTTAAGATCGAAGGACCTTCATTCGGTCGGGTGTTCATATAAAGTTATATGAGGTGAAGTGCCTCTTTAAGATCGAAGGACCTTCATTCGGTCGGGCGTTCATATGAAGTTATATGAGGTGAAGTGCCCCTTTAAGCCCGGACGACCTTCATTCGGTCAAGCGTTCATATGAAGTTATATGAGGTGAAGTGCCTCTTAAAGCTCGGATGACCTTCATTCGATCGAACATTCACATTAAGTTTCGTAAAGCTAGGTGTCTTTGACCTAGCCATCCCTTGAGTCAAATGAGCATGGAAAGGTTTATGAAACTAAGGGAGCTAAACTCAGTCGGTTTTTAGTTGGCCAGTCTTACGTGGTAAACTCGTTTGACCTTTTACGAGCCAATTTTCATCCGGTTGTGTTAGACTTAAGTGTCCCACAGTCAGAACCAGATAGGGAGCACATCTCTATCCTAACTTTGACCACCATGTCATTATCTGGGTCTATTCATTATAACCCATATCACTAGTCTCCCCTTCAAGTCTAGTTGAAGGTGTAGCCGACTAATGGGACCCGAGTTCTAGTTTCTTTCGTTTGCCCATTGTGCTAGGGCCATCCTACCATTCATGTTCCTGACCTCTCCTTAGGTACTTAGTGATCTTTTCAAAAATTCACCTTCTTTTTGCTCGCCCCCATTACTGAGATCGTGTGGAGAGGTGTTTTGTCTACAAAAATACTTGGCTCGTCACACCCATCATAAATGTCCATTTACATGTGGCACTACTACTCATTTCTTGTGACGTCCTCTAACATTCATCTCTTCATATGACGCAATGGTACGTCTAACTTTACAAATCAATGATCCTCCTAAAGTATGCCATTTCGATCTAACGGTGGCAATTAAATTCCTCTTTATAAAACCTTAAACACTATGTGTTCTCCGCACTTTACCTTTCATTTCCTCCAATCTTTCCTTTCGGCGATTTTTTCTCCTCTCAACTTTCTTCTACTTCTAGCCCTACATCCAATAAGTTGCTCATCTTCTATCTACCTTTCGTTTTCTCATGGCTCAAGAGTCTTTTGCTCCCTGGTATACTTTTACCTCTTCAAGTTTTGATGCTTCTGATCAGACCTACTTATATTTCAGATATAAAATCCCTCATAGTTATCGTATCCGTCTTCCTCCCCAGATGACCATCCTTACCTTCCTCCCGATAACCATATCACTTTTTTTTTCCAATCAACTAGTAGTCGGTCTATATTTTCCTATTTTTATCGGAAGTAAGCCAATATTTTCACATCCCATTACAACAATTCACCCCAAACTCTTTCCAATATATGCGTGGAGTGTTTATGTTGTTTCGTTTGTTCAGCATTCCTCCTACCCCTCGCAATCTTTACTTATTTGCTTACCCTAAAAAATTAGAGCCTGGAGTTTTACTTTTCCAATCTCATCCAAAGGTTGTCTTCTTCGAAGATATGTCGTCTTCGAACAAGGGTTGGAAATCTCACTTTGTCTTCATAGAAATGCTAATCCTTCCACTTGGCCTGTCACGTGGCAATCTTCCTTTCCTCCTCTTCCAGATCATATGAAGCCAATCTTCACTTCCTATCTTCCTAAGTTAAGTAATCAGTATTTTAAAATCCATAAGTGGCTACAAGAAGGGTTTTTATATATGTTTGGTTTAAGCCCCCTCCAAAAGATGCTACCTTATTCCTTTAGTAAGTTTCAGTGACTTTGATTTTTACCATATTTCTAACTAAGGTATTTCCTATTTTATGCAGTGGATGCAATTCTTCTATCTCTGATCGATGACGAGATCGACCTAACCGCAGAAGAGCTTTGTGCTAAGGAACGAGAATTATTAATAGAGCGAGGTTTATCCCTACCCATCCCTTCTGATGGGGCATTCGAAGGACCCACAATTGAATCAAGTGTCGCTGATGCTTCTGGGGAGTTGTCCATCAATCCACTTCTAGTCCCTACAGATGTTCCTTCAGAGAAAAAGACTTCTCCAAAGAAAAAACGCAAAGGGAATAAACTCACCATTGCGCCTAATCCCAAGAGACAAGTACTTTCCGCTCCAGAAGATTGCGCTTGGGAGGGTACACAAGAGCAATCTCCCAAACAAACCTTGTCCGCCCTTTATCAAGAGGGCACTTCCTCATCGGGCTACTGTCCAGATCCAAGCCTTCTTGCCTCTCCTAAGGGCAAATCCACCCCACTTGTACCAACATATCTTGATCCCACATCAATTATTTTTTCCTTACCCTCTACCCAAACTTTGATCTCCTCAACAACCACTTCTTCTCCTACCATTCCAATATTATTAGGAGACCGTTTAATAAATGTCTAGGAGGATGCAAAAAATCAGCTTAGGGAGTTTACTCCTACAGCGTTAGCAGACGATTTCTTGTAAAAGCAGACTAAGATAATGTAACTTCCCCTAACTGTCTTTCACTCATTTTGAATGTTGATAACTATGTTTATCTTTCAGAGGTGGGTAATTAGTATGAGTGTCGCTCAACAATTTTATAACTTGGCTTGGGAAAACGAATCATTAAAGCAACAAGCTATGGTGGCAGCTTCCACACGCACTCCTAAGCAAATAAAGGAGCTAGATATCCAACTACAAGAAGTTCAAAAGCTGGCTAAAGCCGAGCTTGAGTGAGAAATCTAGTGAAAAACTGTACTGGATACTTGTGAAGCCCAACTTCAATTGAAAACAAGTCTCTGGGAAGAAATGAAAATGAAGTTGGATGAACAAACGACAGAGAACGCACAACTTTCTAACCAACTATAAGAACTGAAGACTAAACATGTTGTTGAACTAGCGGCTAAAGAATCCAAGGTGATGGCTCAAGATGCTGAACGAGATTCTTTACTATCAGATCTGATGATTGTCCAAACTGAAACAACAACCATTCGGACAGAGTTGGCAGCTTACAGGGCACAAGAGGATGAGCAGTTTGAAGTGAGAAAGAAAGCCCTTTTTTAAACATGTGAATTTAATGTACTCATGGCTCATTCCATTTCCAAGGTGCTTTTCCATGAAGTAGAAGGAGCAATGGAGTAGTTAAAAGAAGGCGGATATCTAACTTCCAATCCCTCCGCCAATTTTTGGACCATAAAAGATAGCTTATATTGATCCATCCAGCTTACTTCCAAAACTTGTTATAATTTATCTCATTCTTCCTTATCTGTTTAATTAATGAATTGTTCTTATCCGTTTAAGTTTCTACTTAAACTTATCAAATGTCTCTTTTTTTCTCTTTTCTAAAATTTGGTTGCATAACAATTCCTATTTTTACTTGACATATGTGTGCCATATTGAAGACAACATAACTCTGTTCAGGTGAAAACCTGGACAAGATGGGGGAAAGTTGCTTAGGGCTAGCCATCTAGGCCTGACGAGTCTTAAAAATACGTTTGCGCTTAGGACTAACCGTGTTCCTTAAGAGATTCACACAAAAAATCAAGCTCACCTTGATAAAAGCACTGATGCTTCATGACAATCGTCTGCTGCATCAGTTACCGTGACAAGCCTTTTATTGGTGACACGTGTGTATACTGTTAGGGTCGATTGGTGCTGGGGGGGGTGAATAGCTCGTTGTACGCTCGTCGTTGGCTTGATTCGTGATGATTTGCAGCGGAATAAAACTATAAGCAACTCTCCAATGCTAACGCAAGGGTTTACTTGGTATCCACCTCAAGAAGAGATGACTAATCCAAGGATCCACACACAACGCTCACTTCACTAATGAAAACACTCATTCTCGGTAACTACCGGAGGTGGAGAAATTTCGTACAACACTCACACAACAAATACAACACACACAAGAAAGAAAAATACAAAAACACAAATAAAAATCTTCTTCTTGCTCACTTGTTGCTTGTTGATGTCTCTTGAACCTTGGAAGTGCACCTACACTTGTCTCCAAGAGCTTCCAAGAACTGGCGGTGAATGTCATGGAAGAACGCGTGAAGATCGGGAAGAAGAATTTTCAGCGTTTGAACGCTTCATGACTTTTATATCTGCACTTCTAGGGCTTCCAATCGATTGGGGCTCATCCCAATCGATTGCCATGTCAGATCCCAGCAATCTCAACCATCCAAAACATGTATCCTGCGCAATAGTCATATCCCAATTGATTGACTAATCGATTGGGGAGGCTTGAATCAATCGACTAATTGATTCAAAGCGCTTCTGTGCTCTCGTTGGAAACTCCTGAATCGATCGACCGATTGATTCAGTGTTTATCGCGACGCGTGTAATTTCTAGCACCCCAATCGATAGGTCGATTGATTGCCAGTGCCCAATCGATCTACTGATCGATTGGGGACCATTCTGTTTGTGCGATACAAGTGGCCAATCGATTAGATTGGCCTGCTATTTGTCGCAGCACTATGGCCAATCGATCAGCTGATCGATTAGGGTTGGTCCAATTTGATCATTTGACGCTCTGAATCGATCAGCACTGTATCCGGTCAATCTGTTGACCTACTTGGGCTTCCCAACACAGGTGTCCGGTCAGCCTTGACCCACCTGGATCTCCACGTGCCTGGCTTCACTCACCGGGTCTTTTCTTCTGCCTAGCTTCACTCACTAGGGCTTTCCATCTACATGGCTTCACCCACCAGGACTTTCACCTAGCTTTACTCACTAGGGTTTACACCTAGCTTCACTCACCAGGATTTTACCACTGCCTGGCTTTACTCACCGGGACTTTTCATTTGCCTAGCTTCACTCACTAGGTCTTTCACTTGGCTTCACTCATTAAAATTTTCCAACTATCTAGCTTCACTCACTAGGTCTTTCACCTGGCTTCACTCACCAGGATTTCCAACTACCTGGCTTCACTCACCAGGACTTTCCAGTCAAGTATTCGGTTAACCTTGACCTACTTGACTCTTCTTCACATCAAACTGGTCATCCCTTGACCAGAGGGGAATTGCTCCAACAATCTCCCCAATTGGACAATTATTGCACCTGCAATCTCCATATATTGTCAAACATCAAAACTCAAACATCAAGACTCAAGCTTAGTCAACTTGATTAACCTGACCCAGGAGATATTACACCAACAATCTTCCCCTTTTTGATGTTTGATAATGTTGGATCGTAAGCATTCGATAGAGGGGGGGGTGAATATCGATAAACAAAATCATTCAAAAGAGTTATGTGCAGCAGAAATAAAAGGACAATGCTAACACAAGCTGGTTTTATTTGGTTCGGAGCCTGTGTCGACTCCTACTCTAATGCCCGCACACAAGGGTGCTTTCGGTGGGCAATCACTAGCAGTTTGAAAAATTGTTACAAAAAAAAGTACAGGAATGCTAATGGAACTAAAGCAAATACCGACAAGAATTTAACAAAAAATGAAAGGAGCGTGTTGTCGGAGCTTTATCAGCGTCGCAGGAGCGCAGAGCAGCAGAGAAAAGCAGTAGTAGACTTTCTTTCAGTTATTGTTTTGAAGCTCCCCTCTGACCCTCCTTTTATATGAGGCTCGGGGCGCCCCGGATCCCTTCCGGACGCCCTGGTGAGACGTGCCAGGTCCAACCAACGAACTCCACGTGGCGACGCGCGATCTGGATAAAATTCACCTCTCGGGCGCTCGGATCCCTTCCGGGCACCCGGATCCCCTCCGGGCGCCCGGACCACCTTTCTCCAGAAGACAGCTTTCCTGCAAGACAAGGTTAGTCCGAGGCAAATAGATAAGGTATATCCTGCAAAACAAAGTGTTAGCACAGTTTATAGGTTTAATATAAACAAGTATGACTTAGATTCCGTCTTTCCGAGACCGGAATCTAGTCACGATCTCGACTTAGATATCAGAAATGGATCTAAGCCAGATCGACGCCTAATGTTCCCTTCCCGGGAACGCGTCCTCACAGTCACTCCCTTCCAGTGACTTACTTTCACTTACCTGCCAGACGTCCGGTCAGCCCTTCGACCCATCTGGACTTCTTGCCAAGCGTCCAGTCAGCCTGTCGACCCGCTTGGACTTCTTGCCAGCTATCCGGTCAGCCCATCGACCTAGCTGGACTTCTTGCCAAGTGTCCGGTCAGCCCGTCGACCTGCTTGGACTTCGTGCCAGACATCCGGTCAGCTCGTCGACCTGTCTGGACTTCGTCTGCACACATGGTCAGAGTGTTAGATCACAACAAACCTAACTTAACCTGATTTGTCATTCATCAAAATCCGAGTTAGATCATTAGTGCTAACCGCACCAACAATCTCTCCCTTTTTGATGGAATGACAACTTGGTTAAGTTAGTAAAGATATGAGAGAAAAAAAATGGTTAAACATTTTGTTCTAACATGAGGTTTAAGTTAGTTTTTAATTTTATCTTGTTTTTCTAACTTAACCACCTATCCCTCCCCCTTTGGCATTCATCAAACAAGGATATATTTTGAACATTCAAAAATACAAAATGCATGAAAAAGTATGTAGGAACCGATGTCAAGTTAACTTGGGAGAGTTTTAAATTTCATTACATAGTGATTTAATTTTTGTAACATAACTAAGTTTCTAACAATAACTAATTTAGCAACATGACTTAGTATTTTTTGAGTAATTTTTGCAAAAGTAAATGAATTCACAAACTCAAAGAGAAAGTTTTTAAAAGTTAATTATCAAACATAAGTATCCAAGTTTGAATTTTCAAAATAAGTTACAACTTGAAAAGAAAATTTTCAAAATTAAAAATTTCAAGTCTAAGTTTGCAAAATCCAGATTTTTCAAAATGAAGCAAAGTTTAATTTTCAACTCAAACTTTAAAGTTAGATCCAATTATTGAAATTTTCAAAATAAGCTTGTAAAGTTAAAATACCTTTTTAAAACTAAGTTTTATAAAGATAATTTTGAAAGGTAAGATTTTCAAAACCAGGTTTGTCAAATTAGATTTTACAAAGATAAGTCAGATTTGTTAAATAGATTTAAAACATTTTTAAGAAAGTATTTTTCAAAGACCAGTTTTAGTAAAGGAAAAATAAATATGAGACTAATTAATCCTCCCCCTGAACCTGACATCTAAAATAGCTGTCTAACCATTTAGTTACTTACTGACTATCAGAAGATGACAACTTTCACTTGGTTAGTCAAGTTAAGTTCATTGTGATCAGTTAGTGATTGACTAAGCTGAATAACTTAACTTGATTAATGTAGGTTTTGTATTTAACGCCCAGACTTATATCGATGCACTGACATAAGCATCTTAAGTCCAGGCAATTGGCCTATACATCTCACCCCTTTCTAAGTTTGTCAATCACAATCAAAGTAAGCCTAGGGTGTTGGTGAGATGCTCAAATGCTAGTCCTGGGGGAACATGATTTCTAAGGGGATTTTTCTAGTCTAAGGCTAAAGTTGTTTTGAAGGTCTAAAAGTTGGAAGGTTTTAAAACAAATGAAAACAAATTTAACCTAGAATTTAAAACAGTCAATTTGAAAGCAATTTTGAATTTTGAAAATCCTAGTCTATTAAACACATTCCTATCTACGTAGATTGCTAAATTCACTTTCAGGGAGTGGTTTTGTGAATATGTCAGCTAAATTGGATTTGGGCTCAATGTATTTGAGTTCAATATCCCCTTTAGTAACATGATCCCTGATGAAGTGATGTCTAATTTCAATATGTTTAGTTCTGGAATGATGCACTGGATTTTTTGTTAGGTTGATTGAGCTAATGTTGTCAATTAAGACTTTGACATTTGTGAGGTTTAAGTTGAAGTCTTTTAGGGTGTGCATCATCCATAATAATTGTGCAACACACTCAACTATTGCTATATATTCTGACTCAGTTGTAGAAAGGGCAACACAATGTTGCTTTCTACTAAACCATCTGACAAGTGATGGACCTAATAATTGACATCCGCCACTTGTGCTTTTGCGGTCTAACTTGCATCCAGCATAATCTGAGTCAGAGTACCCTATTAATTCAAAGTTATTAGTCCTAGGATACCAAATGCCTACATTTGTTGTTCCTTTAAGGTATCTAAAGATTCTTTTGACTTGAGTCAGATGGGATTCTTTAGCACATGTTTGGTATCTTGCACACATACTTACTGCAAATAAGATATCTGGTCGACTTCCAGTTAAGTATAGTAGGCTACCTATGACACTCCTATAATACTTTAGATCAACTGGTTTTCCATTTGGATCATCGTCTAGGATTGTGTTTACTGCCATAGGTGTCTTCATCTCTTTGGTGTTTTCTATTTCAAATTTCTTAAGTAATTCCTTAGTATATTTTTATTGATAAATGTAGTTACCTTCATTTGTTTGTTTGATTTGTAGTCCTAAAAAGTAGGTTAATTTGCCTACCAGACTCATTTCAAACTCGTGCTCCATTAAACTTGTAAATTCATCTAGGAAATCTGAATTTGTTGAACCAAAGATGATGTCATCTACGTAAACTTGTGCTATAAAGATATCTTCCTTTATTAATTTGACAAATAAGGTTGGGTCAATTTGTCCTTGGTTAAATCCTTTAGATATTAGGTAAGATGTTAATCTTTCATACCATACCCTAGGTGCTTGTTTAAGTCCATATAAGACTTTCTTCAATTTATAGACATAATTAGGATGTTCTGGACTCTCAAACCCAGGTGGTTGTCCTACGTAGACTTCTTCCTTTATTAGACCGTTTAGGAATGCTGACTTAACATCCATTTGGTATAATCTAAACCCTTTGTATGCTGCATAACTTAGTAGCATTCTAATGGATTCCAGTCTAGCTACTGGGGCATATGTTTCATCATAGTCAAGTCCTTCTACTTGACTGAACCCCTTAGCAACTAGCCTGGCTTTATTTCGTGTAATTTCTCCAGTTTCACTTAATTTGTTTCTAAATACCCATTTTGTGTCTATTATTTTCTTATTTTTGGGTGGTGGTACTAAGTCCCAAACTTTGTTTCGCTCGAATTGAGCTAATTCTTCTTGCATAGCTATGACCCAGTCTGGGTCAAGTAGTGATTCAGCTATGGTTTTGGGTTCAACTTTTGAAATTAAAGATATTTGACTTAGATTTCTGAAGGATGATCTAGTATGAACTCTAAGATCTGGGCCACCAATTATTTGATCGGTTGGGTGATTTGGGTTGACTCTTATAGTTCTAGGGGGGTTGACTTTCTTGAGGTTGTTCTTCTTCTTCAGGACATAGGATTTGGTTTGTTCCTTCAGAATTATTATTTTGTTGAACAAATTCAATTGGTTGAAATTGTGTTTGTTCTGGGTTTTGTTTGGATTCTTCAAATTTCACATTAGTAGTTTCTTCAATTCTTAAGGTAACCTTATTGTAAACCCTGTAACCTCTACTATTTAGGGAATATCCTAGAAAGATTCCATTTTCAACTTTAGAGGTGAATTTTTCTAAGTGTTCTCTTGTGTTTAGTATAAAAACGGGACACCCGAATACTCTAAAGTATTTTATATTGGGTTGTTTATTATGATAAACTTCAAAAGATGTTTTGTTATGGGTTTTATTTAGAGTTGTTCTGTTTTGTACGTAGCACGCTGTACTGACAACTTCTGCCCAAAAGTATTTAGGTAGGTTGTATTCATTTAACATCGTTCTAGAGGCTTCAAGTAGGGTTCTATTTTTTCTTTCTACAATCCCATTTTGTTGGGGGGTTTTAGGACACGAAAATCCGTGATGGTGGCTATTTTCAAGACAGAATTTGTTGAAATTATAATTTTTGAATTCTCCCCCATTATCACTTCTAATCCTTTTAATTTTAAGGTCCTTTTCATTTTCAACTTGTTTGCAAAAGTTTGAAAAAATTTCAAAAGTTTCATCTTTATTTTTTATGAATTTTACCCAGGTGAACCTAGAGTAGTCATCTATTATCACTAGACAGTATAGGCTTCCATTTATTGATTTGACTCCATGGGAGTCAAATAGGTCTAAGTGTAATAGTTCTAGAATTGAGTTGGTTTGTGATTGATTAGTTGGTTTGTGGGTGGATTTTGTCTGTTTACCTTGTTGACAAGCATTACATATGGTTGAGTCTAAGTTAGGTAATTTTGGTAGACCTCTAACTAGTCCATGTAGTTTACTTATATTTCTAAAATTTGTGTGTGACATCCTTCTATGCGATAACCAGGTTTCTTCTTTTTGTGTTAAGTGACACTCAATTGAAGAAGTGGTTAAGTTGATTGCATAGATGTTGTCTTTTCTAAACCCTTTTAGGCTTATGTTAGGATTGTCTAGGTGTTTAATTAAGCATTCTGTAGATAAAAACCTAACCTTATACCTAGTATCACACAGTTGACTGATACTCAAGAGATTATATTTGAAATTTTCAACAAGTAAAACGTTTGTAATAATAAAATCAATTTTTAGCTCTATGTTACCTATACCAATTACCTTGAGTTTGTCATTGTTCCCAAAGGCAACTGTTCCTAGGATTTTGTAGGTGAGTTGAGTGAATTTTGTGTGATCTCCAGTCATGTGTTTGGAGCAACCACTATCCAAAATCCACTTAGTTTCCTACAATAGGTAGGAATTGGGGTTAGTCTAATTATTGAACTTGAAGATGTTTTAAGTTTTAATAAATTGTTAAGTTAAAATATTTATGTTTCAAATTTAACATAAATTTCTAAGTTTAAAGAAAGTTCCATTTTTTTTTATAAAAAAAAATTTAGATTAAAAAAATTAGGTTTATTTTTATTTTATTTTATTTAATTTTAATTTTAATTTAATTTTAATTTAATTTTAATTTAATTTAATTTAATTTAATTTTAATATAATATAATTTAATTTTAATTTAATTTAATTTAATTTAATTTAATTTAATTTATTTAATTTTAATTTTAATTTAATTTAATTTAATTTTAATTTAATTTTAATTTAATTTAATTTAATTTAAATTTAATTTAATTTAATTTAATCTAATTTTAATTTAATTTAATTTGATTAGTCATCTCACCCGATCTATGTTTTCAATCAGGGAATCCTATAATTTTGTGAGATGACTTAGATTCAATTTTGGAGTTTGTTTTTAACTTGTGTTAGATTCAGGTTTAGCTTTGGGTTCAACAAATAGGCGTTCTCTGGATAAACTTCTGGGCTATGGTGAGTCACTCGGACATCATTAAAGTAACCATGCCTTCGAGGTTTTCCAAATAGTCCTATCCACTGGACTTAGTACAAAACCTTGGTCTAACTGGTTAGGATTCATAAAGGGTAGCTTCGGTCAGTTTCACTTAGCCAAATGCACCAGGTCGAAGCCATATCTTCTTAGACATGCATAGACTAAGTTTTTCTAACGTACTATCATCCAATATTTCACCAGTACCATTTTTCAAGTTAAACTTGAACCCTTTTTTAACTAATCCTAATTATCCTGCCGGGTAGGTTGGTTTTGGAGGTGCCAGCTATTCTGGAGCCTCCCCCTGAATTAATTATCATTTAATTTAACTTTGTTCTCGGCTTTTGTCTATTTCTTTTATAATTAAATTTCACTTGATGATAGTTTACATTTTGTTGAGTTTTAATATGTTTAGATTTTAACCCTTTTGATTTAGGTTTGTATTCTGGTTTATTTGATCTATTTGACTTTATATAATATATTTTATCTTTAGGAACCCAAGCTTGTTTTGTTGGTTTGTGTTGGGTTATTAATGAAAAAGTTTTAGTTGAACTTGATTTGTAGTCGAGTCCAGTTTTGTTGTAACTTGCTTTTTGATTATTTAGAATTAAATCTAAGTTCTTTGACCTCGTTGTGAATTTTTCTAATATTTCTTTTAAATTATTAATTTCTATTTTTAGTGATAGATTCTCCTCCTCAAGTGTTAGATCTTGAGTTGGACTTGAGTTTTTGATTTGTTCCTTGATTTTCCTCGAGGAGTGACTTATTTTCGCTTTTTATTTTTACTAATTTATTATTTAAGCAGGAAATAATTTTAAAGAATTTTCTGTTTAGATTTCGGTATACCTCTTCGGAACCTTCGGAAGCGAGTACGGACTCGTGGCTTGATTCGAGTTCAGACTCGTCTTCCGATTCATCCTTCGATTCTTCTTCGCGGGCCATCAGCGCGAGGTAACTCTGGTTCTTTTGTTCTTCGGCTTCTGATTCCTTCGAGGAAGTGTCATCCCATGTCGCTTTGAGTGCCTTTTTTTTAATCAGCTTCAGTTTGTCGTTCTTCAGTTTCGGGCACTCGTTCTTGTAGTGGCCCTTTTTGTTGCATCCGAAGCACGTCACGCTCCTTGATTCGGGGGAGTTGATTTTCTGAAGGTCTTTCTTGGTGAAGCCCCTCTTTCTCCTGGTGAACATTTTCCTTACCAAGTTCACCAGGTGCTCTTCATCTTCAGAGTCCTGGTCAGAATATGCTTCAGGCTCAGGCTTGTTCTTCTTTTCTTTGGAGGGACCTGCAAACAAAGCAATTCCTTTCTTGGCCCCAACGTTAGTTTGTTCGTGTAGTTCTAATTCACAAAACAACTCGTCTAATTTAAGTTTCGATAAATTCTTAGAAATTTTATAGGCATCTATGATAGATGTCCACAAACTATTACGTGGAAATGCGTTTAATGCATACCTTATTAAATCCCGGTTCTCCATTTGGTGGCCGATGGCGTGGAGTCCATTGAGGATGTCCTTGATCCTCGCGTGAAGTTGACTTGCAGTTTCTCCTTCCTGCATTCTTATATTAAATATTTTATTTAATAATAAGTCTCGTTTTGTTACCTTAGCGTCACTTGTTCCCTCGTGCAGCTCGATCAGTTTGTCCCACAGTTCTTTGGCGTTCTTATGTGGTCCGACCCGGTTCAATTCTTCTCTGGTCAAACCGCACTGTAGGGTGTTGATTGCCTTATTTTCTGTTGACGCCTTTTTCTTTAGATCTGACGTCCAGTTTTCTGGGTCCAGTAGGTTTCCGGAACTGTCTACTGGTATTTTATATGGTCTGGTGATGCTCATCCACTGGTCGAAGTCCGTCTTGAGATAGACTTCCATTCTCTTCTTCCAATATGGGAAGTCATCCCCGTTGAAGAGGGGAGGACACACTGTGCTGAATCCTTCAAGTTGAGACATTTTAATCCTGCACACAAGAAAAAAAATTGACAAAAAATCCCAAGACTTGGTCTTGGATTAGCAGTGTGGGAAGAAGAGAAAAGATCTAAATGAGTATTGCACCAATTTGGATAACAGAAAAAAAAACTTTCCAAAAAGGTAAGATTACCGGTTTGGAATTATGCGAAAAAAATAAGAAAAAAAAAACTTAACAGAAAGTTCACCCCCTGTCTGATTGGTGGTTGCACCAAATCAGAGCGGTACCTGCTCTGATACCACTTGTTGGATCGTAAGCGTTCGATAGAGGGGGGGTGAATATCGATAAACAAAATCGTTCGAAAAGAGTTATGTGCAGTGGAAATAAAAGGACAATGCTAACACAAGCTAGTTTTACTTGGTTCGAAGCCTGTGTCGACTCCTACTCCAAGGCCCGCACACAAGGGTGCTTTCGGTGGGCAATCTAGCAGTTCGAAAAATTGTTACAAAAAAAGTATAGGAATGCTAATGGAACTAAAGCAAATACCGACAAGAATTTAACAAAAAAGGAAAGGAGCGTGTTGTCGGAGCTTTGTCAGCGTCGCAGGAGCGCAGAGCAGCAGAGCAAGCAGTAGTAGACTTTCTTTCAGTTGTTGTTTTGAAGCTCCCCTCTGACCCTCCTTTTATATGAGGCTCGGGGCGCCTTGGATCCCTTCTGGGCGCCCTGGTGAGACGTGGCAGGTCCAACCAACGAGCTCCACGTGGCGACGCGCGATCTGGATAAAATTCACCTCCCGGGTTCCCGGATCCCTTTCGGACGCTCGAACCTCCTGGCGCCCAGACCTCCGGGTGCTCGAATCCCCTCCGGGCGCCCGTACCACCTTTCTCCAGAAGACAGCTTTCCTGCAAGACAAAGTTAGTCCGAGGCAAATAGATAAGGTATATCCTGCAAAACAAAGTGTTAGCACAGTTTATAGGTTTAATATAAACAAGTATGACTTAGATTCCGTCTTTCCGAGACCGGAATCTAGTCACGATCTCAACTTAGATATCCGAAATGGATCTAAGCCGGATCGACGACTAATGTTCCCTTCCCGGGAATGCGTCCTCACAGTCACTCCCTTCCAGTGACTTACCTTCACTTACCTGCCAGACGTCCGGTCAGCCCTTCGACCCGTCTAGACTTCTTGCCAAGCGTCCGGTCAGCCTATCGACCCGCTTGGACTTCTTGCCAGCTATCGGGTCAGCCCGTCGACCTAGCTGGACTTCTTGCCAAGCGTCCGGTCAGCCCGTCGACCTGCTTGGACTTCGTGCCAGACATCCGGTCAGCCCGTCGACCTGTCTGGACTTCGTCTGCACACTTGGTCAGAGTGTTAGATCACAACAAACATAACTTAACCCGATTTGTCATTCATCAAAACCCAAGTTAGATCATTAGTGCTAACCGCACCAACAGATAATACCTTTAAGTTAGGCTAATCCCATAGCCTCAACTTCTTTTCATGCCAAGGCATGAATGAGGGTTTCCTTTATTATTTCCCTTCCTAGGGGCAAACTCCCCCTTTGGATAATGAAGACATAATATATACCTTACATTCTCCCCTAAACTTTCCTAGAGGGGCAAAGGCCTAACTTAAACCCTACATTCTCCTCCTATTGGCACACATAAAAAACTCTTCCCCTGAAAAGTTACTCAACGTTGTTCACAACCTCACATGTTGGTCACAACACTACAATAAAGGTCTCATACCCTTCACTGTATCCAATGCTCACCCTTGAGCATACTCCTTTTCTACAATGAAGATATTCAATCTTCCATTGTTCCCCAATGCTCAACCTTAAGTATTTTTCAAAATGAGGGATTTACCACTTTCAATGATTTCGAAAAAATATTTTCATATTTTTAAAGAGTAGCTCCCTCTAAAAACATGCTTCAAACTTTTATTATTATACCAATAATGACTTAGAATTCCTAAACCTTTAGGAAGCCAAAAATTAGAAGTTTTGAAGTTTAAAAATCCAATATTAAAACTAAACCTCAACCTAAACTTCAATTTAGTCTTCCTTAACTAATTCATCCTTGTTTTCATCATGAAAACCCCCCTATATGTATACAAATGTGTTTCAAGGGGTTAGGAATGATTTCACCGACTAAAAATGGTTTAAAGTATTGAAATCAGACTTTTCCAGCCAAAATCAACTTTTTCAATCGATTGGAGTTGTGTCTCAATCGATTGACACCATTTCAATCGATCGCCTGATCAATTCTGCGAGCTTCTATTCGGGGAGAAAGTGCTTGAATCAATCCACTGATCGATCCAGGCTTGAGTGAATCGATCAACTGATCGATTTAGTGAGCTTCTGCTCACGAGAAACCCCTCTCAATTGATCGTCTAATCAATTGAGACACTCCAATCGATCGGGTGATCGATTGAATGTCTGATTTCCTGAAAGTGAATTTCAGCCGAAATTCAGAAACTCCCCAAAAATTTTACAAAATTCTAAAAATAATAAAAACTCTTGTAGACATTATTTAGGATATATACTATCATGGAAAAATATTTTTCTAAGAAAATATACCTTATTTTCAAAGATTGACACCAACTTAAAAACTCTTGAAACTTCAATATTTTCTTCTAGTTTGTGTCCAATTTTGCAATGGTGATTATTATCAAAATATTGTCTTCACTAAGGTTTTCCAAAGTATATTTAAAATATTTTTCAAAACCAATTTCCAACAATATTCTTTGGGCTCAATACACATGCCTTATACATTAGCTTTCCCAATGATTGGAGGTCACATAACTATATGTTTTGATGAATTTAAAATTCAATAAGACGCACTAAATCAACATCTTGAGTCTTGTTCATCATCCTAACATCTCACTTGTATCTAATGTGTACTAAAACACATACAAGTCACCTTATAGTCCTTGTGAGATATAGTTTTTGGTTTTGCCCTAAACTAGGGATCATGCATATCTATCTAGGTATTTTAGGAGTTATGAACATCCACCTAGAATATCACTTGTTAGTAAATATCATTATCCTTAATTACAAGGAAATTAAAATAATGCATGATGATTTTATGGCATACATCAAAATAGAAATAATTTTCAAAAGAAAATATACTATAGCTACATAATGTATGTATGGCATGCCATGGTATTTTTATATTTTTCATAATAATCATGAATGCTAAACATGATGTCATGGAATATGATGGGCAAACAAAGCATGGCAATTAGCATAAATAAAATATACCTAGATCATCTATCTAAGTATCTTAAATCCTTAGCTAAACCTAAAATTAATCCTAGATTACCCATATTATCTCAAGAAAATGTCAAAACCCAACTTGGAATTTCTTTTACTCTTGATTATTTGTGTCAATTTAAATTAATTTAAATTCCTCAAATTTTGGCACGTTTTACTCTTCCAAAGAGTAAACAATAATCTATTTCATTTTCAAAAGTTAACAATAACTTTAAAAATGCTCTCCAAGTGTCAACTTCATCAAGGTTGGGTTAACTACCCTTTCAATTTGACTTGACACTCTCTAACCCATCTAGGGGTAGAGAAGATGCTCCTAGGAGCCCAATATCAATTGGTGCTCCTTGGATGCTCTAGGTACTCACTAGGGATAACTTCCCTAGATACCTTCCTAATGACCTTTCTAGGCTTCTTAGAAGCCTTGGTTACTTCCTCTAGGTCAACTCTAGGGATAGCTTCCCACGTGACCTTCTTAGTGACTTTCTTTGACTTCTTAGAAGTCCTAGTCATATTGGTCTTGGCAAAAATAGTTTTAGGGATAACTTCCCTTGTATCTTTGACTTGACTCCTAGACCGAGGGTTGACTCCATAATTATTTGGAACCCTATGATAAGAAACTTCATCCTTCTTGGTTTTAGGTTTGTATCCCAAACCCCTCCTATCATTTAATGATTCTTGTCTAATTATCCCTAGGTTATGCTCATTTTATCCCTTAATAATATTTTCTATTTTCTTTAGGGTCTTTTCTAATTTATCAAGCCTTGGCCTCAAGACTTGGTTTTCCAACCTTAAATCCCTAGATTTGGATTTTTCTTGATTTCCATGAGCATTTTTATTCTTGGTCCTATATCCAAAATTCCTAGGGTTCTTGCCCAAGTTATCTACCTTCCTAACCCTAGGTTGAGTTATTTTAGCATGATAAACCACATAATTTTCTTTAATTCTATCATGCCTTCTATTTGTATGATAAATAGCATTAAAATGATATAAATTAGACCTAGCATGCTTTTTATCATGACTTAAAGGAATAGACTCAATAAATAATACCTTGGGTTTTACCTTGGAGGCTCCCTCTTGACTTATGCTTCCTCCCTTAGGCTTGGTCGGTTTCTTCCCCTTTGGACATTGACTCCAATAATGTTATTTTTGGTTGCAAGAAAAGCATATAATGTGCTCCTTGCTATTCTTTATTGTGGGGGTGGTCTCCTTGGACTTCTTCTTGGCCAATTTAGGGCACTTACTCTTGTAGTGTCCATGTTCCCTACACTCAAAACATATAACATGTTCCCTACCTTCACGTATAGGGATGACACTAGATCCTCCAATTGATTTCTCTTGACTTGTGGAGGTGGCATCATCTTCTTCTCCTTCACTTGACCTAGAAGTAGAAGCTTCTCCTTCTTCTTGGTCTAGTGTCAATGAATGTTGCTCCCCCTCAATCCTAGAGGTGGAGACTTCTTCATCTTCATCTTGTACATGGAACAAAGAGTATGCTCCCTCTTTACTCTTTTCATTGCATTCCATTGAGGATGAAGCCTCTTTTTCTTCCTCTGATGTTGAGCATCTCTCAACTTTGGGCTCCTCTCCTTCTTGACCCAATGAGTTGCCCTCTTTGGATTTTTCTTAAATTGGTGTAGTGGAAGGAACCTCATGGATTTTAGTCAATTTACTCCAAAGCTCCTTGGCATCTTTGAATTCTCCCACTTGCTTCAAGATGTTGCTAGGCAATAGATTGACCAATAGCTTGGTCACTTTACCATTAGTCTCACACCTTTGAATTTACTTTTGGCTCCACTTGCTCCTTTTGAGAATTTTTCCTTTCGAATTCTTTGGAGCTTCAAAGCCTTCTATTAGAGCAAACCATTGCTCTATCTCCATCATGAGGAAATTTTTGATCCTTGATTTCCAAGAATCGAAGCTTGTCATTGTAAATGGTGGAGGCACCCTAGTATCATATCCAAATCCATCTTGAAATTCCATTTGAAGTTGAGCTTTTGTTGAAGTCTTTGACTTGATGAATTTTGCCTTAACTTCTTCTCCCTCTAGCTTGTTACCCTTTCCGGTGATGATTCCGATGAAGAGCGACCTCGCTCTAATACCACTTGTTAGGGTCGATTGGTGCTAGAGGGGGGAGGGGGTGAATAGCTCATCGTGCGCTCGTCGTTGGCTTGCTCCATGATGATTTGCAGCGGAATAAAACTAGAAGAAACTCTCCAATGCTATAACACAAGGATTTACATGGAATTCACCTCAAGAAGAGGTGACTAATCCAAGGATCCACACATGGCACTCACTCCACTAATGAAAACACTCCTTCTCTATAACTACCGGAGGTGGAGAAATCTCGTACAACACTCACACAACAAATACAACACACGCAAGAAAGAAAAATACAAGAATACAAATAAAAACCTTCTTCTTGCTCACTTGTTGCTTGTTGATGCCTCTTGAATCTTAGAAGTGCACCTGCACTTGTCTCTAAAAGCTTCCAAGAACTGGCGGTGAATGTCGTGGAAGAACACGTGAAGATCAGGAAGAAGGATTTTCAATGTTTGAATGCTTCATCGCTTTTATATTTGCGCTTCTAAGGCTTCCAATCGATTGGGGCTCCTCCCAATCGATTGCCACGTCATATCCCAACAATCTTGGTCATCCAAAACCTGCATCCTATGCAACGGTCGTATCCCAATCGATTGACCAATCAATTGAGGAGGCTTGAATCGATCAGTTGATCGATTCAGAGTGCCTTTATGCTCTCACTGGAAACGTCTGAATCGATCGATCGATTCAGTGTTAATCACGACGCGCGTGATTTTCGGCAACCCAATCGATTGGTTAATCGATTGGGGACCATTCTGTTTGTACGATACAAGTGCTCAATCGATCGGCTGATCGATTGGGTTGCTGTTTGTCACAGCATTGTGCCCAATCGATCAGCTAATCGATTGGGCTTGGTCCAATTTGATCATTTGATCAAATTGACCAACCCTTGCTCGGCCAAGTCAAGTCCAGGGTGCCCTAACCTAGCATCCAGTCAACCGTGACCTGTTGGGACTCCTCGTGCCTAGGATCCGGTCAACCTTGACCTGCTAGGACTTCTTTGCCAAGTGTCCGGTTAACCCTTTGACCCACTTGGACTTTTCTCATCATGCCAAGTGTCTGGTCAACCTTGACCCACTTGGAATTACCATCTCGTGCCAAGTGTTCGGTCCTCCATGACCTACTTGGACTTCCACCAAATGTCCGGTCAACCTTGACCCATCTGGATTTCCTTGTGTCAAGTATCTGGTCAATCCTTTGACCCACTTGGGCTTCCCAACACTAGGTGTCCAATCAGCCTTGACCCACCTGGATCTCCACATGCCTAGCTTCACTCACCAGGTATTTCCTTCTGCCTAACTTCACTCACTAAGGCTTTCCATCTGCCTGGCTTCACTCACCAGGACTTTAACCTAGCTTCACTCACTAGAGTTTTCACTTGACTTCACTCACCAGGATTTTCCCACTGTCTGGCTTCACTCACCGGGACTTTCCATTTGGCTAGCTTCACTCACTAGGTCTTTCACCTGGCTTCACTCACCAGGATTTTCCAACTGCCTAGCTTCACTCACTAGGTCTTTCACCTGGCTTCACTCACCAGGATTTCCAACTTCCTGGCTTCACTCACCGGGACTTTCCAATCAAGTATGAGGTCAACCTTGACCTACTTGACTCTTCTTCACCTCAAACTGGTTATCCCTTAACCAAAGGAGAATTGCTCCAACAATCTCCCTAATAGGACAATTGCACCTGCAATCTCCATGTATTGTCAAGCATCGAAACCCAAACATCAAGACTCAAGTTTGAGCCAACTCAAGCTTAGTCAACCTAGTCAACCTGACTCAGGGGATATTGCACCAACATATACATCGTCATAAGTGTACAACCTTACTTCTACCTGCTGCTTTGCTTATCCATCCAACTGTTCACATTTGACCTTGCCTTTTCACTATTATGATCCGACGGTCTAGCTCTAAAAACGTTCTTCGAAGAATCTTTATAAGAACTTCGTGAAAAAAGAGAAAAAATCCTAAGGCTTTAACCTCTTCTTCTTCCCCATCACCACTTCTCCTTTGACCCTTTGCTCATCCCACCCCCTTTTCGTTTCGGTAATCTTTCCTTTCAAAAAGGGCTAAGAGTAACGAGTAGTATACACAATGTTCTTCTAGTTTCACCATCGATAATGCCTATGACCTTACCATTAATTACGACCTCCCTACCTACATAGTTGCTCCTACAGAAGAAGATCGTCCTCATCTTTCCCCAACCGAGAGTGTGGCTTTATTTAAGGAACGGATTATAGTCAGGCTTCATTTTCCCCTTTTCCCTTTCTTTGTCAACATGAGCCATTATTTTGGTATTCCACTTCACCAACTTATTCCTCAATCCCTTCGCATCCTGAGTGGTGTTGTTGTCATTTTTCATTTGTTCAAATCCCTATGTCTCATCATTTATTTCACTA